>NC_071523.1:13750000-15000000 GCF_027887155.1 Malaclemys terrapin pileata | reverse complement strand
ATTTACCAACTGAATGATACTTTACCAGCATTCAATTGTAATGAAATAGAATCTGAATATATAGTCATCAATGTTTACATTGTTTTTGCTTTAAATGCGTTTAGAACATTTCCAACCTTATGTTGTTTGTAAATTTCATCCACATCAAAGTCTTTTGTTCGGATTCCCTTCCAAATGAATAAACAGATCCTGCTACTTGCGATGAAAGGGAGAGGAAGACCATTTAGGTTGATCAAAAGTTGCAAAGGGAAGAAATAAGTCAGTATGATATAAAATTATATTTACCTGATTTTTTTTTTATAGTGATGCTACGTAGCAAGACTTATGCCACTTAATTTCCTATGTGCAGACCAGTGTGGGTTGTGTTCTTTTTTTCATTGCAGATAGAGCAAAAGATAATTTGGAGTGAAAAAAACATCAGCTCTGGTTTCTTTTGAAAGGAACGGCTTTACTAAAGCTGTAACTTTCCAATGATTTTGAGAGGACTGTGGAATGGAAAAAAAAATTGGGGTATGTCTTTAAAAATTCAGAGACACTGGGGGAGAGGGGAACAGCATAAATAAAATACAGCAATAGAATTGCTCTGCAATCCTCTCAACTGTATCAGATTATAAAGGATGTCATTCATTTCCGGTCCAAATTTACTTCCCTCCAGTACAGACCTGGTGGTGGTTTCTTGCAAGTGAACTGTAAATTGACATCAGAAATGCTGAGTCTTAGAAGTCTGGTTCTAAAAAACTTGACAAATTTTAAATAAAAATCAAATAAAATCCCTTTTTGACTATTGTCTTTTAATTTGGGCCTTGACTTGAACACTCTTAAAGGCCATTTTCACTAGGGTAGCTAAGCAGATTCGGGGAATCCCAAAACCTGTGTGTCTAACTCCTGTGAATAAAACTTGATGAATGTAGGTGAAACCTCGCTGCTTCTGTCATGGTCTCATTCTCCCCTTCTGTGCTGTACTAACTTGTTCATGAAGGAGAACAAGATGATGCCCTGTCCCCTTCTCACTACTGCTGGTGTCCCCCTCCCACATCCCAGGCACTCCTGTTTCAGGTCCTCCTTCTCAGGCACGAGGGGAACAGAACTGATGTGATTTTGCTGTACAGAAGGACACCAAACAATACTAAGGGACATCCATGTGGGTTCCTCATCCCCTGTGCCCTAAGAGAAACAATTCTGCAGGGTGCTTCATTTCCCATAGAGCACAGAAAGGCTTTGAGAGAAGGGTTAGAATGGCTGGTTGGTGTATAGGCCACACTCCCCTGGTTAGAGCAATGCAGCTGCTGTGGAAGGTACTGTGGCTCCAATACAGTAGCCCCACTGTTGTACTAAGGGCAAAGGGGCAGATTCCATGTGCACCTAGCCCCCGTGGAATTAGCGTGTACACAGTCAATATTTCACATGCACCATTCCCTGAGCTATATATGATGCACCACACTCTTAATTTTAATACTTAGGAGTTAATTTTGTCATCATAATGGTGGATAGTGTCTCCTATTTCTCCCTCCATTAAAACTCTGCCCATTTTCACAAGCTGGAGTGATACTTGCATAGCAAGAGGCTAATATGTGACATTTAACCACTATCCCTGAAAACTGCTAGCCAGAATTCTTGCAAAACTATTCAGTATGTTCCCCTTCTGGCTTTTGAAATGAGTGACAGTGCTTCAGTTCAGATAACGGGAGGCTAAGGCTGGTGTTATTCACAAAGGACGTGGTTCGTTCCTAATAAAACCTTAAGCTAAGAAATGGCATATGGCCTTTTTTTTAGGGCCTAAAATAATTCTTTCATAGAATTGATTCAGAAAACTTTATTTTCCCTTCTTCCTTGAAGGAACCCGAAAGCTGAAAGGAGGAGGAGCTGAAAAGAGGTGGTACATGGTGGGAATTTCCCCATTGCAGGCATATGAATTGCCTTCCTGTTCTTCAGCAGTCTAGGTTCAACCTCTCCTAGAGTTTACTTTTTTTGCAGGGGAAGTGGAGAGTCAGCATGGCTGGGCGAGTATTAGCCAAATTTGTCGTCTCTTCTTTTACTGCTGATTTGTTCTTCCTGTTGCTCTCTGCTATGCAGTGTTCAGGGCTGATTTGTGGACAATTTGAATATCCCTTATATAAAAGATGCTGCAAAGAGTGTGCTCCTGGTAAGTCCTCGTCATCAACTCAATCTTGACAGTCCTTGTTAGATGTAAAGTCCAGCACTTAATGAGGTAGGGGGGTGGGGGAAGTAATCTTGTGAACCCAAAATGTTACTGACATGTCGGAAACAAAGTCTGAACTATAAAATACTGTTTTATAAGGTGTCTAGTTTGTAATAAACGCTTTCCGTAACTTAAGCGGGTAACCTTGAGAAACCCTATACATCACTCTACGGAATGAAATCTTCAAAGACTTGTCTACATTGGCGTATTTTTCCTAAAATTTCCCACTGGTGCAGGTCGATGATGGGAGCATTAGCAAGGACTGACTGCCGAAATCTTAACTAACCTATTGTCTAGCCTGACTCAGATTAGCAGTAAATGGCATACCAGTTAAAATGCTGGTGGACACAGGAGACTTGTTGGTGCTAGTACTTGGTTGTAGCTGCAATGGTGGGTCATCTTAAGAAAATAGGTCTAGTATAGTTAAGGGTAAGACACTGCAAGATGTCTTTAAAGCGGCTTCCATTGAAACAGCGTTTACTGTCGCTAAAGCTTATATATTTTTGTTTTTATTAAAAAGTGTCGATTGACCATATGCTCTCCTATTGAAGAGAACAGGGCATGCCAAACATCACTGGAAAAATCAAGATTTATGGATGGCCGGCATCTTTGGATTTTTAAATTGCTCTGTAGGCATGATCCATATGCCATGTGGACGCCTCCCTGTGAAGAGAGCTAGTTCTCTTTGCTTCACGTAATTTATGAGCATGATTTGGCAAGACCATAGGCAGCAGCAAATGGAGTACTTGTTTCCTCCCACTTTCTCCTTTTTGGTAGAAACTGAATGAATTTTGCTCTGTCTGTTTTTTCTTTCTCACCGCCACTCTTAGAGCGGAATGACAGTTCTGCAATCAGAGCTGAGGAAGTGGAAAAGTGCAAAAAATACACAGGCACTATTAGTTGGATATGATTATAGAAATTACTTGACAACCCAGAGTAACCACAACTGGCATGTGACACCACACTGTACAATGGGCAGTCTGTTAATAGAAAGTGGCATGTAAAGTTCAGGGCTGACAGGAAGGGAAGGTACATTCTCATCTCTGCAAGATGGTTAGATTGTGTGCTTCCACCTTTTTGCAAGAGGTTTTTGTTTAAAAATAATAATAATAATAATCCTGTACAGAGTTGTCTATGCATCTTCAAATTAGAGCTCTTTCTTTATTCACAATTCCATCCCACCCGTCCACGTAAAATTTGTACTGCATTAGCTACTGCAGCGAAAACTGACATCAGTGTTTTCCAAAGATACTGGTTGTAACAGATCCCCATTTTTGAGACTTGGCTTGCCGCACAAGCCCTCAGGGTATTCCCAAAGCTACTGAATTATGAGGGGTTTTGAGTTCCTCATTCTGGGACACATCCCATTCCTGGTAAGTGGGTACAGACAATACCTCATGTGTCACATGCTACTTTTTTTCTCCTTAATGTGGTGAGGGAGTTTCCATGGGCTGTCGCTTAGTTAGAAGCTACTGAGTAAGTGCTAGACTGGGAAGACATGTCTCCCTCCTGTCCCCGCGGGTGAATATATTACTATGTCTTGCAATTCATTACTGAGGTAAAGCAGTGGATACATATAGTCTTTGGTAATGGCCATATGAAAATGCAGCTGTCAAGATAGTTGATTTAGACAATAGCTTCTGTGGTACAAGGTCATTTAATTGTGGGTGTTGTGGGTTGGTATGGTTTTGTTCAAATGAATTCTTTCCCAGCTACTTGGAAAATGCCCCGAATTTTGCCTGCCAGCTCTTGGAACATTCTGCATTCAGGAGAGTAGTCTGTTTCCTGAGAGTGTAGGATGTGCAATAGATAGTGAGTTAATGGGTTTTAGTGCTGTGAGACTAATGAGTTATCCTTTCTCAGAACTGTTTGCTGTTAGCACCCAGTGAAACTTAGAGAAAATGAATGAGTGGGGTGGAAAAAAGTACAGTGTGATCCTCATTTTCCAAGAGCAAGGGTGAGAATAAAACATTAATTACAGCTGGATTTTAAAAGTACTGAGCATAAAAATGATTGCTCCTTATTTTCAAGTAGCCTGTACCAGGGTTCTCAAACTGGGAGTCGTGACCCCTAAGGGGGTTGCAAGGTGGTTACATGTGAGTTGCAAGCTGTCAGCTTCATGGGGCTGACAGTCCCGAGCCCCCATTAAATTAACCCCCCCCCATTTTTAATTTATAAGGGGGTGTCGCACTCAAAGACATGCTGTGAAAGCGGTCACCCATACAAAAAGTTTGAAAACCCCTGTATTGTATGTTAGGCCATTAGCGAGATATAGGAAATGTGCCTCGATACCTAGAGCATAAGATGACTCAGAACCTCTTGATACTATTCCTGGCTCTGCCACTGACTTGCTGTTTGACCTTGGACAAGTCATTTAATCCCTGTACCTAATTATCAGTCTTCAAAACAGAAACTAGATTGAATTGTTACAGACTTCAAAAGTGTTGTGAAACGTAATTAATGTTTGAAAAGTATTCTGAACTCGGCTGAAAGTACAAAGTACAGTATTGTTGCATTATCTGTTGCAGCAACATAAGGGTGCCTCATTTCTTGCAAAAAAAACATACCCATTATATGCAAGTTCTCTGAGGAGAGTTTCTGGGCTTGAGATCAGAGCACAACTGACCAACATTTAACAGGGGGAACTTTCTGTCCAGTCAGACATTCCTTTAGTATAATGATGTGTGTATCTAAAACAAGTGCTCCTCGAAGGGGGAATTCAAATTCTGAGAGAGAGACATGGGATATGTTACCTAGCTGCCTGTAACAGCCGTGAGTAAAGCAGATAGCAGCAATCTCTAGAATAGAAGGAGAGAGACGTGTGCTGTCGTGTTTTATATGTCACTTTACAAACGTGATTTGATTATTTCCTGACATACCTCTGAGTGGGCTAAATAACAGTGGGATAGTGCAGATGGGGAAAGAGAACATTTAAGCCCAGTGCCACAGAAAAAATGAGCATCAGAGCCAGAATTAGAACTCGGGACCAATGCTTGAACCGCTGTACCACTCCACTCCTCTGATCTCAGTTATTATGCCATCTTACGTCACTTCTGAATTAGTGATTTGAATTCCGACTCCTCTGACAGCTGTTTTGGCGAAAGTGAAATGATTTTGGTGGCGTTAATCAAGCTCTTAGTGGACAGACGCCATGCTAATTAAGCATGTTAGAAATAAATAGGTGTTCATATTAGACACTGCTAGCATAGTGGGCACCTGTGTCTAAGGAGAGAGGCTGAATCAATTTCCAACTCCTAGAGGCGGTCCAGGATGTTGGATGATGCCAGGAAGGACTTCAATGCTATCAAACCACAAATCTGAAAGGCAGAGCTAATACTGATTTGGGTACAAAACAAAACCGATACATTTGCGTGAAGAGTTAATTTCCCACATCCTCTGCATCCCCCCTCCCTCTCCCCATCCAGTTCTATGTATCCGTCAATGTATTTTCAGTTTGGGCCATGGGGAAGTGCTCTGAAAAGAAGACTGAGAGAAGTATGTCCAGATCCTCCAAGGTATATAGACTCATATGGTCTATTGATTTCAATGGAAGTCAGGTGCCTAAATAACTTTGAGGATCTGGGCTAGAGTGGCTGATCCTACAAGCTCAGAAGTCAAGGGGAATATGCAGGATTGGGTTTATAAACATTTCCTTTTGCACAGTGTTGCTCAAATGAAGGTGCTTCTCCATTTACTGAAACTTATTTTACAATTTTGTAGCAACCTCCCTGTTTCAAATAGGAGCCCTGTATTGACTCAAGATCCCCCGATCCCCCATGAGTCAATGTAAATACTCCTTTGTGCTGTGAATTCCTGCCTGGAGAATCTTTACTTTCATCCACCTTCTGCAAGCCTCTGTTAAACAGCAGCTCTATTCCTGGATCTGCCACGGCCTCACTGCGCGACCTTGTCACTTGCACTCTCTGGGTCTATTTTCCTGTTTCTAAAAAGGGGCCAACAATATCTGCTACTGTGATGAGTGCCAATATAAGAGCTTGGATGGATGCATAAATACCTCAGATGGGAGGCTGTCAGGCTTAATTAATTGATGTTTAATGTGCTTTGAGATCCCCCCCCCCCCAGAGAAAGATGCTATAGACATGCACGTTATTAACTATTTAATTGCTGCGTGTCGTAATAGGTCTATCCAACCTACCTGCTATACCATCCATTGTATCTGTTTGCTTCTTGGTCCCTACTAAGGCAGTTCAAATGACTTTATCTTGGTAGAGGTACTGTGGGAAAGCCGCAGTATTGTACAGATATCCGCCCCTTGTATCACAGCTGCAGTGGCAAATTGACCCTTGGCAGTGACCTCAGCTGCGTACCCTGACATTCAAAAGGTTCTGTTGTAGAAAAATGCTGTTTGGGATGCATTGGGGAAGGAGATGGATGTTACTGTCCACATTTTCAGAATGCTAGTAGGTGTCTAGAAGTGGGTCGTGGCTATTAATGCACGGACAGTGACACAAAGAGATTCCTCTCCTATACATGCTCTTTGTCCTAGGTGAGGGAATGAGAAACCGCTGCTCGCCATCATCAGAAACCGAGTGCGTCCCCTGCCAAGATGGATACTATAACTCAAAGCATAACTACTATTCGTGCAAAAGGTGCACCATCTGTGACACAGGTAAGTCAGTGACGCAGTGGCCACTTCTTTACAGGGGGTCCCCAGAATATCCCCCTAAAGTCCTTAGGTGCTTTTCTCAGGCCTCTCCTCTTTCCTACTCCCCAAAGGGCTGGCAGATAAAGTTTTTGCATAGTCAAAAATAGCCCGTTTTTTCAAGCCATTATAAGAGCTGGTGGAGTTTTTTAAAATTTTGACAAGATTTTGATGGGGGGGAAAATGGTGGTTTAATTTTTCTTTTTTTTTTTTCTTTTTTTCCATGTTTCAAGTCAGAGAAACTGGATAAGACTCTAACTTGAACCCATTCATTCTGCTCTTTAATGACCTGGTTAAGTGGCACAAGGGAATCCATTGCATGCAAACGGGTTCAAGAGACTAGACTTGACCTCCATGTCTCCCGTTTGCCAATGCAGAACAATGAGCGTTAGGCCAATTAATTTCCTTTCTTCCCTTCCACCTCCCCAACTCTGTTGCTCCTAGATAGGGGAAGCATTGAGGTGAAGAAGTGCGATAAGATCTCAGATACAGTTTGCGTGTGCATGAAGGGTTACACTCCATACGACAGCGGATCGTCAGAGGAATCTCCATCAGAAAATGGTGTGTAATTAGCTTTTTTTTTTTAATTATAACAGTATTCCTCCCAGTGAAAAGCACCTGCTGGCTGTTTTGTAAATTATCTCTGTCTGCAAGACGACCATTGCTAACAGGGTGGTGTGCAAAATGCTGCCACAGGACTTCTCCTCTTTAACCTCCATAAACACTCTGCAGGAAATGCAAGGTACCTCGCCAGGAAACAGAATAAAAAGGGTGTTATACTTGTTCAATATGCTACCTTCCCTTTGTACAGACCCAAATGTTGACTGCAATTTCAATGGTGCTGTTGTATGTACTCTGGTTTTGCGTGACACTCTGGAATGGAAGCTGTTTTACACATTGTAATGCTCATGTATCATTCTTGCTCCAGGTTTATCCAAAAGATGTTCACAGCTACTCCAAATCTGTATCAAGCAACCATAGTTTTAAAATATTGTCTCTTTTTTTCAGAATGCTTCCCTTGTCCTGATGGGCATTTTTCCAATGGAAACAATGACAGATGTTGGCCCTGGACCAAGTACGTATCCCTCATCCAAACAAACTGGGCTTAAACTATTTGTTTCTTGCACAGTAGTTAAGGGTTGCTCACAGCAGACCCTTCTATCTCCTTCCCTAAAGTCAGTATATGGAATTCCCAAAGGTAAGCCAGCAATTAATTTCAGTAAGACTTGTATTCATGATGACTCTTAAGATCTCTGCAAGAGGGCTATGTGCCAGCTCATGGGATGCACTGGCATCCTGCATTTTCCCTTTTCCACCATGATGGCTTCAGTAGAAAGCTGGCCAAGTGGAAATTTCACATATCTGGAAAGGGCTGCACCACCTCACACAGGGAAGCTATTCGTGATTGTAGCAAACCACATGGAACCTGAAGGGAGGACCACAGTTTGCAAGAGGGAAGAGTTTGGAGGAGGCTCCAGGAAATTGGCCTGTGTGCACATGACTAGAGCTGATGTCGCAACATCCTGATAAACGGTTTTCTCCGTAAAGAGCCAGTTTAGTTTTACGAGCATGGGGTCTTTTCATGTTGTTAACCCAGCATGCATTGCCTGAAACGATGATGTTTTCTTCCCTGAGAGCAATTCTACACCCCTCTTCTTTTTGTCTCATCCCATGGTGTTCTCTCTAGTTGAGCAGAAGTTGGGAATACAGCTGCAACCCATGCTCCACTTTGGAGTGGCTACTGAGCGTTGCCGTGGAGGGATCATCTGAATTTCCAATGTTCAAGCAAGCAGGAAAAGATTTGTTTTGTTTTTGTTTTTTTAATTAAAAAAAAAAAAAAATCCAGGCCTCCTTTATACAACATAAAGAAGCTTCCCCCTCACACACACACACACACACACACAAATTTGCATATGCTCCATCTTTTTTCCTGTACAGGTCATCTTTATATTCGGCACCGAAGCTATTTAAATAATTCCATTTATTTATTTACACTGGCAGCTGCACCGCTTATGGTAAAAAAACTCTGAGAGCTGGGACAAAAATAGAAGATGCCATCTGTGATGACCAGGACAAACAGGCCACCACACTCCAAACATCCACCTTATACCTCTCTATCATCAGCCGCAGAAGCAATGGATCTACTACAGCACCCACCCCCTTCACGTCCAAAGACACCCTTTTCACCATTCCCGTTATAAAGGAGACTAACTGGGGTAAGGCCAGGCTGAATCTTGTCTTCTAGTAGTTGCCTCCTTTTGCCTGCTCTTCTGAACAACTCTTTTGTTCCCCTTCAGTCTATCAAAAACGCTTCTGCCAAACTCCTCTTCCTCCAACTATATCAGCCCCCTTTGTAACCAGTCACTTCAGATTTCACATCCCCTTCCTTAGCAGTTTCAAACTCCCCGCACAGCTCTGTTACTGTCAACATCTCACCAGTTGTTGCCTGCCTGCCTCCTCTTTTCCTCTGCATGCCTCCGTGGCCCCTTTGTTACCTCTTTCCACAAGCACCTCTGTCCCTTCCCCAAGCATTGGGATGCCTTCTCCTAATCCTATATGCCATGCAGCCTCCCTCTCCTTCTCAGACCTATTTTCCCACAGCCCCACAATGAGCATTCCTCTCATCCTGTATATACACAAAAATAATTATATCTTAAAAAAAATAACTCAAGGCATTAACAAGTATCAGGGGGGTAGCCGTGTTAGTCTGAATCTGTAAAAAGCAACAGAGGGTCCTGTGGCACCTTTAAGACTAACGGAAGTATTGGGAGCATAAGCTTTCGTGGGTAAGAACCTCACTTCTTCAGATGCAAGTAATGGAAATTTCCAGAGGCCGGTATAAATCAGTATGGAGATAACGAGGTTAGTTCAATCAAGGAGGGTGAGGCGCTCTGCTAGCAGTTGCGGTGTGAACATCAAGGGAGGAGAAACTGCTTCTGTAGTTGGATAGCCATTCACAGTCTTTGTTTAATCCTGATCTGATGGTGTCAATTTGATCAGGATTAAATTGACACCATCAGATCAGGATTAAACAAAGACTGTGAATGGCTATCCAACTACAGAAGCAGTTTCTCCTCCCTTGGTGTTCACACCTCAACTGCTAGCAGAGCGCCTCACCCTCCTTGATTGAACTAACCTCGTTATCTCCAGACTGATTTATACCTGCCTCTGGAAATTTCCATTACTTGCATCTGAAGAAGTGAGGTTCTTACCCACGAAAGCTTATGCTCCCAATACTTCTGTTAGTCTTAAAGGGGCCACAGGACCCTCTGTGGCATTAACAAGGTGATTGTACCACCCAGGCATCCCATAACCTCTCGGGTGTATTCCCTCCTCAAACAGGAGGGATGATTCATTTCCACTTCCCCAGTTTATTTGGTTCCTGCTCTTCCTTAGCCTCATGTACATGCTAGGTTTGAATTTGGCAGCTCTCATGACCTGCCAACTCAGGGAAACCATTTAATCTCTTGCCATCATCGCCACCTACCCACTTGCAGTCATAGTTAGCTTTTAAAAACTGTGGGAAACGTGGACACCCTGACTCCTGTGATATAAATGTAGCCTTGATTGTAGGACGACATATTCACTTCATGGTTCTGAGATGGCCACCGTTATGTCATTATCCTTACTGGAATCGTCATCGCTTTCTCATGCATTCAGTCTCCCAGGTTTCATGCTCATCATCATCTTGTTTGATTTAACAAGTTTTTGTGTGATGCTCATCATTGTGGCATCGGAGTGCCTACGTTGTACGTAACTCGGGATGGTAATCATGCAGGGGCCCAGCAGTGTGTGCTCTTGCACTCTCTCTCTCTGTCTCGTGTGTAATGTTCTTCCTTTATTTTTCCCCTAGGGTCTTTATCGCTCATTTTGATTTGCTTAACGTTGCTCATGGTATCTGGAATGTCCATCGTCCTCTTGATTATCCAGACGACCAAAAAGGAGAAGCCAAAGAGGCCTCCTGTGAATGGACAACTTGGTGAGTCTCTGTTTAAAAGCTTGCTGTTCTACACAATTAATTTGGAGCGAATGGGTGGATAACCTGTCTCTCAGGGTATGGCTACACGACAGTGTAGGCCCAGGGTTCAAACTCAGGCTCAAGCCTAATCCCCCTTCCTACTAAACAGACATTGTGCTAACGCAGGGCTTAGATCCAAGGGCCTAGGACCCTATGGGGTAGAAGGTCTGAGCCTGAGTCAAGCCGGGACCCAGGGTTCCACCCCATTGCTTTGCAGTGTAGACACAGCCCCACTGGAATCATGCTTTTGGAGTCTGCCAAAAATATTCCGCAATCCCCCTGGCCAACTTTTTGTCCTCTGGACAGTCAAGTTTTTCACGCTGCATGACTCCCTAATTTAAAAGAACTGTGGTGGGCCTTGAACAAAGATTTGCATACATCCCTGGCCCTTTGCCAATGGGAAAGTGCCTTGAAAAACATTAAAAACTGTGCTTGTGGTCTGGATTTAAGGCTGATCCAGATTTTTCATTTTTATTGGTCCCTGCGTAAGTTATAGTGCATGGGTCTGGCCGATGCAGACAGTTGCTGGAGGTGCGGGTCTGCCAGAGCAGAGAACTGTTTTGGGGGATGTATCTGATCACCCTGGAAACTCTCCGGCTCACAGAAAGCTTGGCTCTCGAGAGCAGTGCCTGTAGCCGCATGGCTTGCTTAGATGGAAGAGAAAATTGCCTCCATGGGTAGAAGCTTGACTTAGGGATCTGGATGACCTGGTAGCTAAAGAGGAGGGGCCTCAGACAAATCTGAAAAGATTTGGTCTAACTTTTTAGAAGGCTTTAATTAACCCTAAGTGGATGGGAACTGAGATGTTCTCCTTTCCCCTCTCTGCTCCCTTCCTTCTCTTCCCAGTCCTTTATCTTTTCTTCCTCCTGCCTTGCTTGCTGTTCCCCTTTCCTCCCTTTTCTCTTTACTTCATTACTCTCTTTTCTGTGTGGCTTTATAGCTACCAAAATATTTGACACACACACACACACACACACACACACACACCGCTGAGATCAGCTCACCAAGGAGGAGGATTGAATATATACAGCATGCTGAAAAAAAGAATAGTGCATCATATACCCATTGAGTGAATCTGTGACACAGGACCAGCCTGGCTGAAATATACTGTATCTGCCTATGTCGTCAGAACTTGTATTTCCCCCTCTATTTGCAATTTTGTACTTTCCTTCCTTTTTTCTTTATCTCTTTTCTGTTTTTCCCCTTACATGGGGAGAGGGGAATCAACAATATACAAATAATTTAAAAAAAAATTGCTACTCTGTCAGGCAACCTTGCAAGATGCCTGCTGAAGTTGTGACCCTTTTCTATCCATTTACAAATGAGCTGCCGCAGGGTCGGTCTTTCACCTTTTCCAAATGAATGAATTGTTTGACTGACAAGGGGGCGGGCACTCCATTCAAAGCCAATTAGACGCATGGTTCTGGGTCAGCCCACTGCTGCCTGCTCTTCTCGTTACACAGCACCAATAAAATATGTTCCCATTGTTCCCTAAACCCATCCCACTTCTACTACATACCCTGTATCGGCTAGACCAGCAAGCAGTAATCTAGAAGTCGCTCGCTCCCTGCCTTAGTTGTTCTGTGCGCCCATGTGTGCATGAAACCAGAAGAGCCATTTGCTTCTCTTTCCCCTCCTGCTCTATACAAAGTTTCTGTACTCTGTCTTTTTCAGATGGAAGGAGCTTTCGAATTCCTATCCAGGAAGAGCAAATCGACTCCAATTCCAGCCTCATCAAAAACTGATTCCCTTTTAAACTACAGTGTACTGTCATCTGAGCCAGTGGCGGCTCCGGGCACCAGCACTCCAAGCGTGTGCCTGGGGCGGCAAGCCGCGGAGGGCGCCCTGCCGGTTCCTGCAAGGGCGGCAATCAGGCTGCCTTTGGCGGCATGCCTGCAGGAGGTCCGTGGATTCGGCGGCAATTCGGCGGTGGGTACGCCGAAGCCGCGGGACCGGGGACCTCCCGCAGGCAAGCCGCCGAAGGCAGCCTGCCTGCCGTGCTTGGCGCGGCAAAAAAGCTAGAGCCGCCCCTGAACTGAGCCAAACAGTAGGAACCTAGCAATGCAATAACTACTCCTGGCGGCGGCTCCAGGCACCAGCGCCCCAAGCGCGTGCCTGGGGCAGCAAGCCACAGAGCGGTGGCCTGGCGGTCGCTGTGAGCGTGGCAGTCAGGCTGCCTTCAGCAGCTTGCCTGCAGGAGGTCCGCGGTGTTCGTTCCAGGGCTGGCTGCGCCCCCGGTCTCCTTTCTGGTCTCTCTAAGTGCTCCCCCTCAGGTCTTAGGCCTCATGCCTGTTCCTCTCTTGGGGTGGAATCATGTGATTCTCCCACTCTTAGACTGAGACGTGGGCTATAGAACCATGGGTATCAACTGAGCTTACCGAGCAGGTCCAACTGAGTTTGGGCACCTACCATTCTTCCCCTTGGGAGTTTGTGACCAGCGGTATATGGTGAGCAGACCTTTTTGAACCCAAAATATTGTATTTAGCAATAGTAGAATGCATTAGAGAGAGGATTTCAAAACAAATCTAGCCCTACCATCCTTTGGCGACCTAGGGAGGCCTAGCTTCTCCAGACCCCCAAGTGGCTCCTCTTTCCGAGTCTCATTCCAGTCTGGTTTCCCTTTTGGCTCTCCCTCCCCCTGAGAGAGTGACCCCCTTTAAACCTTGCTAGGATCCTTTGTTGTCTTGTATTTTGTGGGCCTTGACTTTTCCTGGTCAAAACAGTTTTGTAGGTTGTCTGGAGCCATGGAAACAGAATCGTGGAAGGTAATAACTCCAGTACTGCCTCTTAACAGTTTTTAAGCGTTTGTTGAGAGGTGGTAATCTGGAGACATTCTGCTTCTTTCTGCCTGTCAGATTCCTGTTAAGCTAAACCAGTGTATTCATACCATCCCAATAACTCTTATTAAAGGGTAGTCCAAATCCGTGTGTCTGTGTATAAGGGCAGAGTCTTTATATTCACAGCCTTGAGAGAAAGCAAATTCAGATACGTAGGGAGAAGATTAAGAGACGGCCACTCAAAGCGAACAAGCATGCAACTTGTCCCGATTTCAGACTTTAGCACTCAGCATTTGCACTGCTACTTCACCTGCAAACCCAACACACCCCCACTCTTGTGCTTCCTGTTTGCGTTCATGTGCATCACAATGAACATCCTGTTAAGAGGGGTGTTTGCAGAGGGGAAAAAGAAGGTGAAGGGTGGGAACAGGCTGCATGAAAAGCAAATGCCGAAAGGAGCGGAGGAAAAGAGAACTTCCAATGAAAGCATAAATAGTATTTATTGGGCCAGATCCTCACCCACTGACTTCAGTGGAACTACGTGTGTGCCACTGGGGATCTGGCCTACTGTCTCCATCTACGTTGTGTGTTTGGCCCCTATGTGGACGAGCGTAGCTTTCAAGGATTCTTCTGGCCCTGACATCACAATTAAACTGAATCACCCCGTGGAACGAAATTCCAATCAAACTCCAGCTAACTATGCAAAGCCCCAAATAGTTGGAGGTTCACAACCTGTCAGGCTCCCCTGCCGCTGGTTCTTGCCCCTTTCCGCTGTTGCTTTTGAACCCCTTTCTGTGCCCACAGGATTATCCTTGTTCGCTAAGTAACCTCAGCAAACCCCTCTCTGAATGCAGCTGTTGTCTTGTTCGCTTGGCAGAACACGACAATGTAAACAATTCAAAAAACACGAGGCCCCCTAGGTACAATATTTCTTCTTCTTGAAATGAGGCGTTGGCTGGGAGCAGCCAATAGATTGATGTTCCAGTAGTGACACTTTCTGCAGCTAGCATTATAGTACAGCTCTGCAGAATCCTGCCGGTAATGGATAGACAATCCAGACCCGGGCTGCCGTTCTGTATTTGAACACTCTGGGGCAGTTCACACTCAAGAACTGAACAAGCACTGGACCTGCTCCTGCTCCCGGTTGAAATAAATAGGAGTCTGGCAATTAAATTCAGTTGGAGCAGGAATATGCTCTATGAACAAATGCTACCCTGTATCTGTAATGGAGGTGCTGCATGTCTTCATGTTGGCTCATAGATTTTTCCAGGGGGTGAATGAGTTTTAAAGTTAATGGGAAGTGCCCTGTTAAAGACAAGCTGTGAAACGGGTCTTGGGCAAATCACTGAATCCCTCTGTTCCTCAGTCTGCCCGTCTGTAAAAACCGGAGTGATGATATTTACCTCCTTCCTGGCCGTGTGGGTGAGGTTTAACGTGAAGTACTCTTTCAGGGCTCTTTGAAAACCGAGGGGTGGCAAGTTGGATTGGCATCCAACAGCGACAAAAGCAAAAGATTAGCCTTTGCACTGTACAAATGAATAAGTTAATTATCCCCGACATATTTTGGTTTGTCTAATATAAATGGGTATAGTTTATTACATACCCTATGGTCCTAGCTCTGCAAACATATACAAACTAGCCTCCAGAGAGACTACTTCTGGGCTTAAAGCTAATCATGTGCATCACTGTTTGCAGGATCAGGACCTTACTGTGTGTGTACTTACTTATGTGTATATATTATAATATATTTTACATGTATATTCACAATCATGCAAAGTGTGATGATTATTTTATATATATGATATAGATCACAATATTTAACATGCCTGTAAGAGTATGTCCACACTGCAATTAGACACTTGCAGCTGACCCGTGCCAGCTGACACAGGCTAAGTGGCTGTTTAATTGCGGTGTAGATGCTCAGGCTGCAGCCTGGGTTCTGAGACCTTCCCACTGCCCAGGGTCCTAGAGCCCAGGCTCCAGCCAGAGCCTGAATGTCTACGCTACAGTTAAACAGCCCCTTAGCCCAAGCCCCAGTCAGCTAGCACAGGCCAGCCATGGATTTTTAATTGCAGTGTAGACCTCTCTTGAGTGAGTTTGGCTTACCTATAATATGTTCCATGATTTTGCAATATATTTTCCTGTAAATAGCTTTGGATGTAATTTCATGTGCCTTAATGTATAAAATAGAGGAAGGGAAAAACAATCCAAGTGCTATAGCGGAGCTGAGAAGTCTTTTTCATTTTAAATGCCTCTTCAATATGTAGTGAAATATTTATTTTGTATACAAAATAGCCACCACATGTGCCAAAATATGGCACGTCTTCCAGAACACAACAGCTGCCTGAAAACATGTTTTTTAAAAATACACCTCTACCCCAATATAACGCTGTCCTTGGGAGCCAAAAAATCTTACCGCATTATAGGTGAAACCACGTTATATCGAACTTGCTTTGATGCAATGGAGTGCGCAGGCCCGCTCCCCCCCTCCCCCCCCCCCGAGCGCTGCTTTACCACGTTATATCGGGTCGTGTTATATCGGAGTAGAGGTGTATGTATTGTTATATGTTATACATATAGTGTAATTAATTATTTCCTAAAGTGAAATACAGAAAATTGTATACAAATTTTGTATTAAATGGAGGAATTATTTTTAAAATAAAACATTTGTCTAAAATGTGGTGTGTGTGTGTAATCTGTATAATTGGAGAGACAAAACAAGGGGAGTAGGGGGTTTCAAAATGCCTGGTGTAGCCTTGTACAAGGCATTATGATGAAGGTGAAGGCCAAGGGCAGGATTTTCAAAGAAGATTTGGCCCAGGTCCTCAAAGGTATTTAGGCACCTAACTCCAGTGGGAGCTAGGCATGTAATTATCTTTGAGGACCTGGGCCCTAGAGAGTTAGGAGCATTGACTTTGAATGGGATTTGTGCTCTGAAGTCGCACAGGATAACATTTTTCAAAAGTTCCTGTGTGACTTGGGAGCCTAAGTCTTGTTGAAAGTCATGCACTTTAGTTTCACTGGGGATAATAGCACTTCTCTACCAGACAGGGATGTTGAGGATAAATCCAATGATGATTGTGAGGTGCTCAGCTACCATGGCAATGGGGGGTCATGTAAGTACCTAAGAGAGATAATCAGCAATTGGTTGAGATGTCACTTTTCTGTCCTTGCACCCAAAAGCAGAGATTGGGATCTGTGAATGTACCAGGCATTATTGATTTGGTCCAAGGAAGGATGACCCGGTGGTTGGGGTGTTGTGCCTGGATGTCACCAAATGAAATGAACAGGCAGCAGGTTTAAAACAAACAGAAGGAAGTATTTCTTCACACAACGCACAGTCAACCTGTGGAACTCCTTGCCAGAGGATGTTGTGAAGGCCAAGACCATAACAGGGTTCAAAAAAGAACTAGATAAGTTCATGGAGGATAGGTCCATCAATGGCTATTAGCCAGGATGGGCAGGGATGGTGTCCCTAACCTCTGTTTGCCAGGAGCTGGGAGTGGGTGATAGGGGATGGATCACTTGATGATTACCTGTTCTGTTCATTCCCTCTGGGGCACCTGGCATTGGCCACTGTCTGAGGACAGGATACTGGGCTAGATGGACCTTTGGTCTGACCCAGAAGGGCCATTCTTATGTTCTTATGATGTGGGAGACCTGGCCTTGATTTCCTGCTTTGCCACAGACTTCCTGTGTGACCTTGTGCAAGTTACTTAGCCTCTCGGGGCCTCACTTCCCCATAATAAGGGGTCCTGGTGAGGAGCTGGGCACTGCCCATTGAAACGCCATGAAACAATGCCATTGCAGTTAGGCCTGAGATGCGTAGGCAACGTAACTGAGAACCCATCATTTCCAAAGGCATTTTGCAATAGACGTTTCTGTACGTGCTGAGTTTGGCAGCGAGTGGGCCATTGACATATCACAAATGAACCTTAAATGCTGCACCACTTAACACGTAAAACATAAAACAAATCCGTGTACAGCCAGAAACGACAGTCAGCCACGTAGGCCACAGAGCTGCAACAACACAACTGGTAAATACCATCATTTGAATAGTGCAGCGAATACGAAAGAACTGATGAACTGCTCCCTCTAATGGCTTTAGCAGAGGAGGCAGGAATCTCGGGAGGCTGGTTGCTGGGAAGGATTGTCTCTGGGCCATGGAATTTGGGGAAAGGGTGGAGTGATTTAACTCCATAGGGTGCCATATCTCTCTGGGCTCTTGTTAACCCACATTCTGCATTATAATCATTACATCCTCTAGAGACTACAGCCCTGAAATGCTGGTAAATGTATACAACTGCCCAGGACTAACCACCTTGCCAGCAGTGAATAAGGAACGGTTTTAACCATTTTTAAAAAAAACAAGAGCAATATCTTCATGCTCTGACATAAGTCAAGGATTCTGTGGGTGATTATTTTTTTTGAACTTTCCTGTTTCTTTTAGGGAATTTAGAAGGGACAGTTTAAAAATTAGATGAGAAAAAGGATTCAAGCACCTTAGGGTATAAACAGCAGTGACATTTATTTCCATCCCTCTTCCTGGGCAGTCATAACATTGTGAAAGAGAAAAGGAATCAAATACCCTCTTTGGAGACAAGTTTCAGAGTAACAGCCGTGTTAGTCTGTATCCGCAAAAAGAAGAACAGGAGTACTTGTGGCACCTTAGAGACTAACAAATTTATTAGAGCATAAGCTTTCGTGGACTACAGCCCACTTCTTCGGATGCATATAGAATGGAACATATAATGAGGAGATATATATACACACATACAGAGAGCATAAACAGGTGGGAGTTGTCTTACCAACTCTGAGAGGCCAATTAATTAAGAGAAAAAAAACTTTTGAAGTGATAATCAAGCTAGCCGAGTACAGACAGTGTGATAAGAAGTGTGAGAGTACTTACAAGGGGAGATAGAGTCAACGTTTGTAATGGCTGTCACTGAATGACCAGACAGGTTAAAGTGTTAAAGTGTTCTCCCACTGGTTTTTGAGTATTTTGATTCCTGATGTCAGATTTGTGTCCATTAATTCTTTTGCGTAGAGACTGTCCGGTTTGGCCAATGTACATGGCAGAGGGGCATTGCTGGCACATGATGGCATATATCACATTGGTAGATGTGCAGGTGAACGAGCCCCTGATGGTATGGCTGATGTGATTAGGTCCTACTCAAAAACCAGTGGGAGAACACTTTAACCTGTCTGGTCATTCAGTGACAGACCTGCGGGTGGCTATATTACAACAGAAAAACTTCAAAAACAGACTCCAAAGAGAGACTGCAGAGCTAGAATTGATATGCAAACTAGACACAATCAACTCCGGTTTGAATAAGGACTGGGAATGGCTGAGCCATTACAAACGTTGACTCTATCTCCCCTTGTAAGTACTCTCACACTTCTTATCACACTGTCTGTACTCGGCTAGCTTGATTATCACTTCAAAAGTTTTTTTTCTCTTAATTAATTGGCCTCTCAGAGTTGGTAAGACAACTCCCACCTGTTTATGCTCTCTGTATGTGTGTATATATATCTCCTCATTATATGTTCCATTCTATATGCATCTGAAGAAGTGGGCTGTAGTCCACGAAAGCTTATGCTCTAATAAATTTGTTAGTCTCTAAGGTGCCACAAGTACTCCTGTTCTTCTTTGGAGACAGATTCACATGCAAGCCAGATCCTCGGCTGATGTACATTGTACTAGTTCCATTGAAGGCAACGTGTTTATTATAAGACCTTGTACTTCTGAGCACTCTTTCTCTGCATATCACAATGAGAACCTTGTGTTCTAGGGAGCTGGGTTCCTGCAAGAGAAATGTTCTCCTGGTGGTCAAACAGAGTTGTGCATATGTACGTTGCAGGCAAGGGGAGGGGTTTGTGCAGCTTTCCAAGACTGGTGCATCTCATCCTTCGCTGTCCTGGCCCAGCTTGCTGGCAGATGAGGATTGGAATAACAAAGGGTGCTGGAATGAGGTGCACCAGCAGCGCCATGACTGAGGGACATTGGCAAAACAGTGGGGAATTGGCTCAGCAATGACTGACTTGGATTGCATCTGGTTCTACCAAAAGCAACCATATCAGAATGATAATCTAACCCAGTGAGACTCAACCTTTCCAGCTGACTGTACCCCTTGCAGGAGTCTGATTTGTCCTGTGTACCCACAAGTTTCACCTCACTTAAAAACTACATGCTTACGAAATCAGACAAAAATACAAGTGTCACAGCCACGCTGTTCCTGAAAAATTGCCCCCTTTCTCATTTTTACCATTGTTGACCTGAATTTGATGGGTGAATTTTTATGGTTTGCCACTGATTGCATCCGACCAGAAGATTTATAGGTTCTTATCCAATTCAGATTCCAGAGTTTAAGAACTCAGAGAGTTCTCTAGTGGGAGAGGATTCTCGGGGTGCCTGGCAAGAACGCATACACTGAGGACAATAGCAAATTGATAAAATCTTTATTGCCATTAACATAAAAACAAGGAATGCAATGAAACTTAACTGCAAAACAGTAAAAGAATTCCAAAACTCCTGCTGGTAACATTTCTGTTATAAGTATCTTAACCTAACATTCTCACACCCTTCCTTGGGAGCCCAGTAATAGGAGGTGAAGGACCAGCCTCACTACCGGCATGCCCGATTACACGATGGTGCTGGCTTCCCCGATGGTTAGGAATGTTGAGTAGTTATACTATACTGCATAAACTGAGCTGATAGCGTGATAGAAGATGGAGTACTTTACTCTATCTATCTATCTATTCTAAGGGCTTGTCTACACTGGGGGTGGGGGGTATCGATCTAAGATACGCAACTTCAGCTATGAGAATAGCGTAGCTGAAGTCGACGTATCTTAGATCGATTTACCTCGGGTCCTCACGGCCGCGGCTCCCCCATCAACTCGGCTTCCGCCTCTCGCTCTGGTGAAGTTCCGGAGTCGACGGGGAGCGCGTTCGGGGACATTTATCGCGTCTAGACAAGACGCAATAAATCGATCCCCGATAGCTCGATTACTATCCGCCGATTTGGCGGGTAGTGAAGACGTACCCCAAGAAACCGAAGCTTCAGGAGTTAGAAGAGTATGGAGCTTAGAACCAGAACTTAGAATTGAGAGGAGCGAGAGCCTATCCCTAAAAGACTGACTAACTAACCAACCCTTACAGGGTATTTTATAGGATCCTGATCTATGTAATTCAGGCCCAACCTACTATACCCAAATCTTGTTTCTGTACCCTAAGAAATTTATGGGTATCCTTCTCCTATAGGTTAGTGGATTATGACACTTACTTTCTAAATATATTAATAAGAATTATCTCACTCCAAAACTGCCAACCTAGGCTCTCTTGATGACCTCAAGTTGTGGTGTACCTGCGGTTACCAACCGGTTGTAGGAGCCGGATAAACCTGTGATGTGATGTGGATAGTTCCTCCCCTTGGTTCCCCAAAGTTCAGGGACCAGTCTTAACGGTGCCAAAGGTTGCTAGCTTTTATGCTAACCTATTTATAACTGATTATACTTTTTGCTATATAGCAGATCTTACAAGCTGGTAGGCTTTTTGCATTTCAGACTTATTATTAGGAAATACATGTCTCAACACATCCGAAATTCCAAGGAATTAATACTGATAAAATATAAGAATAAAATGGATTAATATCAGAAAAAAGAAATATATTAATTAATACTGCTGGCTGAATTAGTAGGATATAATAGCTAGCAAAATAATCCTATGGACTACACCATATAATTATAAAATAAATCAAATATAAATGAACTTGCATTTCAGTGTATAGTCTATAGAGCAGTATAAAGAAGTCTGTATGAAATTTAGTTTGTACTGACTTCACTAGTGCTTTTTATGTAGCCTGTTGTAAAACTAGGCTAATATCTAGCTGAATTGATTTACCCCTGGAAGACCTCTGCGTACCCCCAGCCCCAGGGTACATGTACCCCTGGTTGAGAACCACTGATCTAACCAACTGAATTAAAGCACAGTCAACAGAAGGAGCACAAAGTTCCCGTTAGAGTGAAAGAAAGAGAGAGCAGACTGGAGACAGAATCTCATAGCTTTGTCTCTGGTTTCCCTAGTCAACTGGGAGAATTCCCTCCGAATTCCTATGTACTTAATCAACACACACAGGTCCTGATCTGATCTAAAACCCATTGAAATCAAGGGAAAAATTCCCATTAATTTCAAGGGGCTTTGGATCAGCCTCAAACGGTATAAAATAGACCTGAATCTAGACCTTTTGGGCTTCATTTTCTGAGGTGGGCTGAGCATTGATTTCACTGAGAACAACAAAGCTGAAAATCAGGCCCTTGCATTCTATAGAATTTAACAAATTTATTGATTTGATTTTGAAGGTTGGCGCCGGTAAAGTTCAGCTCTTTTTTTTTTTTTTTTTAAGGTTTAACCTTAAAAAAAAGAGATGGCCCAGATGAACTTTAACCCCTTCCTCTTCACCGGGTAGAAAATTGCAGAGCCTGCATGTGGTAAAACCCCAACTCTACCCAAAACGCTGATAGGCAATTACGCAGAGGGGAGCACAGAATCTGAAAATAACCAAGTGCTCCGTGCTTTTGTACCCACACTGCTCTTACCGAGCCTGCCCACATGACAGCGAGAAACTTTCCCTTCTCTGAGGTGGATACCTGCATGACAGAGCCAGTTCCTGTTTTTAAACCTTTTTAGATTTCCCCGTTTTTGAGACGGCATCTGGCAAGAAGACCCAGAGATGCTTTCTAGCTCATGCGGCTTTGTCTCAGTCAGTGATGCTAGGTCTGTACTGGAAACAATTGCTGGTACAATAATGGCAGGGGTCTGATTCTTTATACCGGCAAAAGCCCTAGAGTAGGCTCTGGTATCCCAGCAAAAAAGTCCTTTTGCCACTACAGCTTGTTTTATTGGGGGAACTCGTCTAAACTGTACCAGCAAAAGAACTCTGCTGGTATGAGCTGTAGCTCCAGTAGGGAGGTTGTTGGTATAGTTGTATTGTACTGGCTAGTTCTCTCTAGACATCAGCCACGGGCCCATCTTTACTGTCTTGTAGAGAGATTTAGTTGTAACAAATAGGTTTGTGGACGATTTTCATTTTTTCACAATAAATTACAAAAAAAGGCGAAAAGCAAAAAACCTCCGAGTGTTTGGATTTTCAAAACTGATAGTCAAAATTGTTTTGGATTTTTGGTTTATTCCCCCTTTTTCTTTTTTACCTCTTCTCCCCCCTTCCTCCCTCCCTTTTCTCATTTAGTCAGGGAAGGGGGAAGAGGGGGGAAAACTCATGAAAAATTGAAATCTTTTCCTCTTTTTTTATTTTATTTATTTATTTTATTTTGATAAAACATACTTACCATTTTTCAATTAGCTTGGCCTGTTGGCTTCTTGCATTTCAGGGCTGAGTTGGAAGGGCTTCAGACACAAAGCTCCCTGCCCCAGAGAGTTTATAATCTAAGTAATGAGATTTATACCTCTGGAAGCCAGGCCTTTGATTCACAAGTAAAACAAAGTCAAGTCAGGCCCCTTCCAGCAAAGTATTTAAGTACGCTTAACTTTCCGCTCAAGCACACCCATTGAAACCTCTCAATTGTCCCTCATTTCAAGGCTGTGACCAGCACTGGTCAAAAAAAGTCTAATTTTTTTGATGAAAAAGGGTCAAATTTTCCCCCCCAAAATGTTCTTGTTTTTCAACCAGCTCTAGACACTGCTAATAATTCCCAAAGTTACCTATGTTCCATGCAAATCTGGCATCCCCTCACTTTAATTGTTGGCCATTACTTACACCAGAAAGGCAGAATCATGTAACTAAGGTTCTCAAAGAACTTCTTACATGAAAGGAGAGAAATCTACAGCACTCTGTTTCCTGCCTGAAGTTTTTTCTTTCTCTTTTTTGTTTTCTTTTGGCCCTCATTTCGTCACACCTGACTGGTTGAGTGATCTCAACAGGACAACTCATGTGCTGATAGTTAAGCCCATGCTTAGTATTTTGCTGTGTTCAGACCTTGAAAAAGATCTGCTCAGGCTTACGGGCTATCTCTTTAAAATATTTGAATGACCAGCGCACCTGGGGTAGCTGTCCCTTAGAGCTAATTTCAGACTGCATATTCGACTGTAATAGTCAACATTCATGCTGCATTTGTTAGTTACACTGTTGAAAAATTTGGCCATAACGTTCTTCTCTTTTCTCACTGGCTCCTCTGGCTTTGCTCCATGGATCTGTGATGACAAGAACCTGATGTTATCGCTGCTCCCAAATCCTATCATCTGCTGCATTCTCTAGCCCATCGAACGGCCAAGACAGACTTGACAGTTGCTCACTTCCGAGGGATGTGGTGAGCCAAACAGGAAAGGGATGGCTTGCAGGTTGGTTCTCCCCTCCCTCTTTTTTTCCCCTCCTTTAAAGGAATTTTTCCAGTGTAAAGGATGCTCTGTGTGGTGATTCACACCTTGGTTGCTGGAACATGCAAACGAACAAGGAAAGAGACTTCAGGTTTATGGGCTAAGGCAGAACTCTGGTGATGACAGCATGCTGGAGGTTCGTTAGCACTCCCGACAGGAGAGGAACCGTGTCTTTGCAAAGCCTCCAGCTTTAATTGTTTTAAAGGGAGGAAGGTCTTAAACTGCCAAGACATCCATAGTGCAGGCAAAGCATGTGTTCTGCATACTTCCCATGCACCGCTCTGCCAAATTTCCTTATTCAGACCTGCTGTATCACTGCTATTTCAGTCCAGGGCCCTTACATGGTTCTGACTATGCACTCGATTCTGATCTGCAGCCACCCCACTTATATTCCACGCTTGGGTCAGCCTGCACTGTTCTACCAGTGCAAACTTCAGTCCTGCCTGGCATATTTTCCCCAATGTACCATAAAACAGTAATTCCCCTTCTGGGCGAATGGAGGGCAGACTCTGACCAGGTTATAAGTCTGACTCGCTTAGCCATGGCATACTGCAGTTTAGCAAATGCACCCAATGAAGTGGAAGGGAGCTAAGAAATGTTCAGCATGGCCAACCCAAAACATTTAACAATTATGAGATTGGCTTAAACAGAATGAGATTTTAAAATAATAACAATTTTTAAAAAATTGTCTTCTGGTTTCTTAGCTTTTCGGTTTACATTCAAGTCCCTTTTTAAAGATTTTCTCCAAAACCAAGAGGGTGAAAAAGTGGAGAGCTGCACATAATCCCAGGGCTCTAGGAGTTGAGGATTTAAGAAAAAACACTAACTAGCATGACAGGTTTCAGAGTAGCAGTCCTGTTAGCCTGTATCCGCAAAAAGAACAGGAGTACTTGTGGCACCTTAGAGACTAACAAATTTATTTGAGCATAAGCTTTTGTGGGCTACAGCCCACTTCATCGGATGCATGCAGTGGAAAATACAGTAGGAAGATATATATATACACAAAGAACATGAAACAATGGGTGTTACCATACACACTATAAGGAGAGTGATCAGTTGAGGTGAGCTATTATTAGCAGGAGAGAAAAAGAACTGTTTGTAGTGGTAATGAAATGGTAATGAAAATTGCTGGAAATGGGCCATTTTCCTTACCGCTACAAACAGTTCTTTTTCTCTCCTGCTGATAATAGCTCACCTTAACTGATCACTCTCCTTATAGTGTGTATGGTAACACCCATTGTTTCATGTTCTCTGTGTGTATATATATATCTTCCTACTCAGGGCTGACGCTTCCATTTAGGCATCCTAGGTGGTTGCCTAGGGCGCCAGGATTTGGGGGGGCGGCATTTTGCCGCTGCCGGCGGGGGGTCCTTCCGCGCTCCGGGTCTTCGGCAGCAATTCTGCGGTGGGTCCTTCACACGCTCCGGGACCCGCCGCCGAAGTGCCCCGAAGACCGGGAGCGTGGAAGGACCCCCCCGCGGCAGAATTGCCAACGACGACCAGGAGCGCGGAAGGACCCCTGCCTAGGGCGCCAAAAACCCTGGTGCCGCTCCTGTTTCTATTGTATTTTCCACTACATGCATCCGAAGAAGTGGGCTGTAGCCCACAAAAGCTTATGCTCAAATAAATTTGTTAGTCTCTAACAAATACTCCTGTTCTTTTACCTAGCATGAGACTCTCAATAAAATCACAGGAGTTGGCAACTCTGCAGTATTTACATTAAAAACCCCTCTTAGCTCACTCAACTGTCAGTGGAAATTTTGGTAGTTTTTAAACATTCTGCACATGTTTTACAATTAGCACACAAGCAGGGAGAAAGGGTTATTAGCTCACATACTTATGTATTATAGCATTGGCTCATTGGGTTTTTTTAAATGTTCAGGTTTATATTATAAATAGTTCCCAGTAGCACCAGCAGAGGGACCCCTCTATCCTTCTGTTAAACTTCAGCACGTTAAGTGTTCTCCCCAATGACAGGACATAGCAGCAGTGTGGAGTTTGGACAATATTAGTAACTCTGAAGACCAGGCTTATTCTTGGAGTAGCTGTGAGCCAAATAAGGAGGACAGAATCCTATGGGGGATGTAGGAAAACTCTGGAAACTAGTGGCAAGAGGGAGGACGGTTCAGTGGTTTGAGTGCTAGCCTGGGACTTGCGACCCCTGGGTTCAGTTCCTGGCTCTGCTACAGACTTTCTGCGTGCCCTTAGGCAAGTCACTTAGTCTCCCGTTGACTTAGTTCCTCATCCGTAAAATGGAGATAATAGTATGGGGGGGTTGCAAAGATAAATGTGTTGAGATTGTGAGGTCTATGGTGCTGGGGCTCATATAAGTACTGAAGAGAAAGAGTGGGTGAGTTAATCATACGGGTAAAATTAGTAGATTTTTAGGTCAGAAGTGAGACTTCCTGCTTGACACAGGCTCAAGATTTTCACGCAGTTATCCCTGTGTTGAGCCCAATAACGTGTCTGGCTAATGCAGTTTCCAGAAAGGCATCTAGTCTTGATCTGACGACTTCAAAATATGGAGATTCCACCACTTCCCTTGGTAGTTTGTTCCATTGGTTCTCCACCCTCACTGCAAAAAATGTCTCTCATTTCTAATTTGAATTTGTAGGGCTTTAACCTCCGTCACTGGAAAGGCTTATGCCTTTTTCTGCTAAATTAAAGCCCTTTAGTACCCGGTATTTCTCTCCCTGAAGGTACTTACACACAGTAATCAAGTCACTGCTCCATCTTTTTGACAAGCTAAATGTATTAAACTGAATTCCGTCTCTTAGGGTAAGTCATTTTTTCCCAGCCTTTGAATAATTTGTGTGGCTCTTTTCTGTATCGTCTCCAATTTTTCAGCCTCTTTTTTTAATGTGGGGAGGTCACAACTGGATGCAGTATTCCACTGTTGGTTTCACCGGTGCCAAATTGGTAAGATCCAGAGGCCTTTCTCTTTTATTGTTTTGTTGTTTGTTTCTTGTATCAGTTTAGCACAGCAGAAATCAACAGACATGAGGACATACAACTTACTCTCCCAGACGGGTCAATGGCCCTTCCAATTTAATATCCTGCTCCTGTTGATAGATACATCTGCTGGAGAGATACCTTAATAGCAGCCAACCCCGTTCTTGTTGGCTGGTCCAGTTAACTTGGATCTCCTAGCTTCTTCTCACCCTGTGAAAGAAGTTAGGGTTGAAATCCTGGCTTCATTGAAGTTAAAGGGATTTTGGCCATTCACGTTAATAGAACCAAGATTTTACCCTAGCTCTCTAATGCAACAACTCTTTACTACTGGAGACCTGGGTTTAAATAAAATTGTTGTACACGGTTCATCTACTCCTGCAGCGTTGTCTATGTGGGAGAGGCCTAGGTCTGGGAATAGCATGTGTTGCAGGTCGGAACAGAGGTGCAGTGGAAGAGCTGTGTGAGGCCCGGGATTGGAAGAGCAAGTCAGGACTGAGGTGATCGGTAGAGTTGTGTCAAAGCCTACAACTGGACTAGGAGGACATTCTCCTGGTCAGGAATGAGGCACAATGGCAGAGCTGTGTGCAGGTGTGGAAAGATCCCCGGGACTGGAATCGCAGCGGGTGGTGTGCATCAGGCATCGGGTACCTGGGCAGAACTGTATGTGACTCTTTAGACTACACTCCCAGGGGGTTCTTGTGGCACCTTAGAGACTAACAAATTTATTAGAGCATATTCTATATGCATCCGAAGAAGTGGGCTGTAGTCCACGAAAGCTTATGCTCTAATAAACTTGTTAGTCTCTAAGGTGCCACAAGTACTCCTGTTCTTTTTGCGGATACAGACTAACACGGCTGCTACTCTGAAACCAGGGGGTTCTATGCATCGGCACTAAGATGCACTTGCAGAGCTGCGTGGCAAGGCCAGCTGCCTGGTGACTGAATCTAGCCAGGTTTATTAGTCCTTCAGCATTTCTGAGCATTGCTTGTGATTCAACACGCCCCTTACCTACCTCTAGGAAATGTACCAGGGTTGCTTCTTTGATCGTACGCTGTCAGCAATCAGAACACATCTCCACATCAGCAAGTTTGAACAGATGCTTCTCTCTTGTGTTATCATGAGTCATCATCATCATCACAATTTTTACCATGATGGTCACAATTTTACCACTTGGTGTTCATTTCTAGCCTAGTAACCACACCAGGTGTAAGCGGTGCCATTTGCAGGAACTAATCATGCTGTGCTCATTTCCAATACGCACAAAAAATATTTAAACACCTCAGCAAATTTGTAGTTCTGGTGACCCCAGGTGAGAAGTTTTCTGTGAAGTCTGCGTCTGGTGATGTGCGTGCAAATGAGTAAGAGATAGGAAGCTGTTCGCTCTGCACCAAAGACTATCTGCCCAATCTAACTATTTTATCTTGGATTCTGTACCACATCCATCCCAATGCTAGGAGCACCTCACAGGTCCCAGCACCGCTCTGAGGGAGGATGGAGAAGATGCCCTAATAATGTGTGTTCTTCTATAGTCCATTTCCAACCACACAGCCCAATGCATGGCTTCAACCTTAGGTCAATCCCACTTCTTGAGCCTGTAGATATGCGTCTATAAGAAGCATTGGCAAGGATGGCTGGGGAAGATACGGCTCTCAGAGAACTGAGTGGGGTGGGGCAGACATCAGAAGGATAATCTGTCCTGCGAGTGGGTACGCGTGGCAATTCCATGATCTCCCAGTTCTGCATGAAAAGAAGTGGAAGAAACCACATTATCCCTGGAGTTACTGGCATGCAGTAGCCAGAGAGCTCCCCATCTCCTGGAAATGAAGCAAGACAGGGCAAAACAACATCAAACGAGTAGAAACAGAGAGCCATGGGCATGGTATAGCAACTGAACCAGCGCATTAGGCCAGACTCATGGCGCTGCAGTTAAGGTTCCATTAAAAGCCCTGGTTGAGATTTTCAGAGCTGATTAGGGGATTTGGGTGCCTGACCCACCCATTCATTTTAATAGGAGCTGGGCATTCAAATCCCATAGGCATCTTTTAAAACTCTGCTCCTATTGCTTTCTTTGGCTTGGTCTGGGAATTGTTGGGTTTTACTCTTTAGGCAAAGGAGAAGTCTCTGGGAACTGCAAGTGTTCGAGTGCCTCTGAAAATCAGGTCACGGTGCCTGATGTTAGTCACCTGGCTTTGGAACTGGTCCGACATGACTTACTGAAAGGAGACAGGCAGAGCCAGTATTCAACCCCAGGTATTCCCCTCTTCCTTGTTGTTGCTTTATAATTTCGTGATGAAAGCAGGCTAGATTTTATTTTTAAGATCCTTAGCATTCAATGGCTAATTCCCCGTCAAATGAAAGCCTATTTAACCCCTTGACTGCTGCCGAATATATCCAGAATATTACTCCTGACAGTACGGCCTAGGTAGTGATGAACACACAGTACTGTCTGATAATGGCACTTTGGGGGATAATGGGATTTGAAGGTGTTTGGCAGCACCATGTGGGGTCAGGAGCAGCCTCGCTGGCATGCAGTGACACCATCAGCTGTCTCAGGCTGGGGTGAGCGAGGCATGAGGCCAAGGCAGGATGCTGAAGGGTGAAATGTCATTAGTTCTGAGATCAATAAGAACACTTTGAAAAAAGCCCCGTCGATCTCACACCCAGATACCGGCACTGAAAGGTCACTGCTGACTACTGTGGTTTAGGCCCAGATGTGCTGCTGCTGCTCATTGGTCTTTTCTTGTAGGTGTTCCACTATCAGAGGGTATCGGCGCATGAGGGCATCACTTGAAGCAAAACCTGCCACAATGATGAAGAGACTAAATCAGAAGGAAACGAAGCTGACAAAAATGGCGCGCGGCAGGGAAATAGTTAATGGCAGGGTCCGATCGCGCCCGTTCAGCAACACCTGTGACCCTCTAGCTGCTGCTCTCCATCTCAGACCTGTCCCACAGGTATTGTCACTGCCAAGTGTCCGCTATGCAGGCCTGCCCTGAAGCACCACCTGAGCAACCCAACTTCCCCTGTGCTCCGCTCCCCAGCTCAGCCCTTCCTTTGGGCATTACAGGAGCTTTCCACCCTCAATGCCTCCTCCCACACCTGCCCAGTCTCTGTTTCCTGGCTCAGACCTAGACTGCAACTCCCACTGCTCTCTCCTCTTCTTCCTCTCCTCTGCACACCCACACCCCTTCTCTGCCTTCCCCATCTCATTCTCCTCAGGCCCCAGCAGCGCTCAGCCATGCTCCGCTCTTCAGCTCCGCTCACCTGTCATTCCCGCCCATCTGTGCTCTGCTCCCAGTTCAGAGAGACGCGGCATCATTCCAAGAGTTCTCCCCACTGGCCGCGCTGTCTCTGCTTTCCTGGCACAATGGCATACGGTTTGTGTGTGCCCCTGCGGGCTGCGCTTTCTCCCAGGGGGCTGCCAGCTTCTAAAAGTGCTAATTAGGAGCAAGGAACTTGGGGACGCGCAGGAGCTGCAAAGTCTGGACGAGCTGCAGTTCCCCGGTGTGAAGTGTATACTGGTGTGTGTGAGAGAGACTGGGTCGATGGGTTTGGTCTGCATTTGGTGTAAATACAGGATTGCCAACCTCAAGCGTGCAAAAATCATGAGATTTTTTTTTTTAATGACACATTTTGGGTTCTTTTTACTTAACATCTGCCTGGAGGGCTAGAACACTCACCCCTTTGTTTGACTGAAAGCTGCAAGTCTCATGTAAGGCACATGGCTCCTGGAGCCGAGGTGTTAAAAAACATGCCAAATATCATGAGACTTGGGATAAAATGGCGAGTTGGCAACCCTGCATATCGGATGTTTGCAACATACTGGGGAATCCATTTCCATTGGGAAAGCGCAGGACCATGTTTTTCTTTAAGAAGCTGCCAATGTACAACACTGCAAACTCCTCTCCGGGTTCGCAGCACTAGGGCCCAGGCTTGCAAACTCTTTGTATACGTGGGGCGTGATCCAAAGCGTCTTGGAGCCTATGGAAAGACTCCCGTTGATTTCATTGGGCTTTGGCTCAGACCCATAATTCCCATTGACCTCAGTAGGTGTCGTGTTGTGTATGTTGAGAACATGTGTGGCAGGCGCTAAGGTGGTACTGGTTTACTACATTATGGGTGATACCATGAATTGATAATACAGTAGGTAAACTTCCATGTTGAATGTAAAAGGCCATAAAGCCCCAATGTTTAACACAACCTTGGATTAGGTCTGCCACACCCAGTGCATCACACGTAGCTACTCGCCATCTTTCTCACCTCTCTCATTTGAGACCATTTCTCCTCAGACCCATCAGGTCCCTGCGTGGAGCCGTGTATGACATTACGACTCTAGGGTGCGCTGCAGTGAGAGATTAGATTCATGGCCCAGCATCCAAAGACTGAACTTGACTTGTTAGATGGGAGAAGTAGTCCTGAGGCTGCTTTCTGTAGTGACATGGGATTGGTACATCGATGGCGGAGAACCACTGGACTGTGGTTTCTTTGGACTTTAAAATCTATGCATCTATACTGGACTGAACTGTAACCCCAGAGGCAAGCATCCCTTGAACATCGGCGCTTGGGGCCAACTCCAATCATTAGCCAGCATGTGTTGTAGCAGTATTATTGCTGTGTAGCATTCAGTACTATCCTGCTTTTGCAAGTCTATTGCTGTTCTGCAGGGTCAGGTCACAGCCTGAGCTGGTCGTTCTAGGGCTAGCAGAAAACACAGCCCCAACACTCCTGGGTCTGTTCCATGTCCTGCATGCTCAGCTTGTGGGATGCGGAATCCTTAGTGCACTGAGGAGGAGAATGAGATAGGGTGCTGCTCACCCCTCAGGGAAGAAGAGTGGTTACGGTTCCTATAAGAAATGGACTAACTAGACATGGTTCAAGGGTCCATCTTTGGTTTGAGTTTTGGGTGAAAGTCCTGGTCTGTTCTAATTTAACTGGGAACCTTTAACCCCTCCCTAGTTCCTGTCTGTTTGGTTCTCCTGGAGATTGGCTAGAGTTATTATTATCCCCCTTTTTACACATGGGGAAACTGAGGCCTTGCTTAAGTGTCAGAACTTGGAATAGAGCCCATGTCTCCTGACTCCTAGTTCTGTGACTTAGCCATGAGAGCATCTGTCCTAGCTTGTTGCCCCTCCGGCAGATTACAAAGCAGCATTGGGGGAGTTCTATCAAGTCCAGAAGGACAGTGGCCTTGTTTTCAGAGTAGCAGCCGTGTTAGTCTGTATTCGCAAAAAGAACAGGAGTACTTGCGGCACCTTAGAGACTAACAAATTTATTTGAGCATAAGCTTTCGTGGACTACAGCCCACTTCTTCTGATGCATGCAGTGGAAAATACAGTAGGAAGATATATAGGTACACAGAGAACATGAAACAATGGGTGTTACCATACACACTATAAGGAGAGTGATCAGTTGAGGTGAGCTATTATCAGCATGAGAGAAAAAGAACTGTTTGTAGTGGTAATGAAAATGGCCCATTTCCAGCAATTGACAAGAAGATGCGAGGAACTGTAGGGGGTGGGGGTGGAAGCAAGGGGAAATAATTTTACTTTGTGTAATGGCCCATTCACTCCCAGTCTTTATTCAAGCCTAATTTAATGGTGTCCAATTTGCAAATTAATTCCAATTCAGCAATCCCTCGTTGGAGTCTGTTTTTGAAGTTTTTTTGTTGTAATATTGTGACTTTTAGATCTGTAATCGAGTGGCCAGGGAGACTGAAGTGTTCTCCAACTGGTTTTTGAATGTTATAATTCTTGACGTCTGATTTGTGTCCATTTATTCTTTTACGTAGAGACTGTCCGGTTTGGCCAATGTACATGGCAGAGGGGCATTGCTGGCACACGATGGCATATATCACATTGGTAGATGTGCAGGTGAACGAGGCTCTGATGGTGTGGCTGATGTGATTAGGTCCTATGATGGTGTCCCCTGAATAGATATGTGGACAGAGTTGGCACTGGGATTTGTAGAAGGATTTGGTTCCTGGGTTAGTATTTTTGTTGTGTGGTGTGTGGTTGCTGGTGAGTATTTGCTTCAGGTTTGGGGGCTGTCTGTAAGCAAGGACTGGCCTGCCTCCCAAGATCTGTGAGAGTGATGGCTCGTCCTTCAGGATAGGTTGTAGATCCTTGATGATGCGCTGGAGAGGTTTTAGTTGGGGGCTGTAGGTGAGGGCTAGTGGCATTCTGTTACTTTCTTTGTTGGGCCTGTCCTGTAGTAGGTGATTTCTGGGTACTCTTCTGGCTCTGTCAATCTGTTTCTTCACTTCACTTCAGCAGGTGGGTATTGTAGTTGTAAGAACGCTTGATAGAGATCTTGTAGGTGTTTGTCTTTGTCTGAGGGGTTGGAGCAAATGCGATTGTATCTTAGGGCTTGGCTGTAGACAATGGATCGAGTGGTGTGGTCTGGATGAAAGCTGGAGGCATGTAGGTAAGTATAACGGTCAGTAGGTTTCCGGTATAGGGTGGTGTTTATGTGGCCATCGTTTATTAGTACTGTAGTGTCCAGGAAGTGGATCTCTTGTGTGGACTGGTCCAGGCTGAGGTTGATGGTGGGGTGGAAATTGTTGAAATCATGATGGAATTCCTCAAGGGCCTCCTTCCCATGGGTCCAGATAATGAAGATGTCATCAATGTAGCGCAAGTAGAGTAGGGGTGTTAGGGGACGAGAGCTGAGGAAGCGTTGTTCTAAGTCAGCCATAAAAATGTTGGCATACTGTGGGGCCATGCGGGTACCCATAGCAGTGCCGCTGATTTGAACGTACACATTGTTCCCAAATGTGAACGTGTCGAGCACTTGCAACTCCAGTGGACTTCCCCTTGGCTCAGCACCTCTTGGGATCAGAATAGCTGTCAGGGCTTCTCTAGGGACTGTTAAGCAGTGTGTCCGCGTGGATAGAGTGGCTCTGGGAATGCAGAGCAAAGCCACAGCGGCATGGCTGGGAGGCCAGCAGCAAGCCACTCATCCTGGCTCTCAGAAAAGGTTCTCTCCTCTCTGTGACTTTTCCCCACGTGCCCCCACCCACCCACACATGACTCCCCAGCATGAAGCCCATCGCTGACGTCAGCCTGCAGTGTTGCCGGTGATGTGGCTTATTGCTAGGATGCTTGCCTGCCTTTGAACTCACATCCAGCCCACAGGCTGCCTCTTGAAGTCTGCTGCTCTCAGTTTCACTTCCCAGGGGCACTGCGCTGCTGGGACGGATGAGGGCGTCTAGTTTGCAGGAAAACATTTTCTTTCCGTGACAGGACTTTGCCCCCGCCCCCTGACCAGTGGCTAGAGACGCCTTCTGAGCGGCGGGAAAAGAGGAAGCCTGGGGATGCAGGCCGAGACACAGCTCATGGCTGCAAGGGGAGGGGAAGGCAGGGCCTCTGCCAGGGATCGGCCCCTGCTCGCTCCCCCACCGCACAGCCACCGAGCTGAGTCAAAAGGACAATGGTGCGGCTGTTCCCGGTGCCGACGTGGCATCGACTGGGGGGCGGTTAGTTCGGGAGCACCCTGCCCAGCGCGGCGACAGTGGTGCACGTTGTTAGTGCAGGTGTGTGCTTCTCTGTTACGGACACAGAGTTAAATGATGAGTTATCGCAGCCACGGCAGCTCTCGGAGGGAGCGGAGAGGGGGAGTGCCGATGGGAGTCAAAATGCCTTCTTCGGGAGCAGCACTGACTGAGCCCTGTTCTGATCCCCATGAGGTTCCTGACCAGGACTTTGGAACAACCCAAGAGGAGACTCCCCCTCCTCAACCCTCTCCAGATGATCCGTCCCGGGTTTTAGAGTACATCAGGCATGGCGTTTGGGCAGGGTTCTGTGGATACCAGTGCAGTGCCTGGAGGCTCAGGAAAGCGGCGATGTTTCCACAGCACCTCGCTGGGGGGGTCCCTGGGCCTTCGCTGAAGGGATCATGTGGGGCGGCAGACTTGCACAGACCCGCTGCCCCGGTCGCGGCATCCTAGAGATGCCCTGGAGAGAGCGACCCGAGGTTTTGGCCGCACAGCCAATGCATTGTGCCCACCGTGGGAGGTGGAGTGCCCGGCTCGGCTCTAGCTGTCCTTACACTCATGTAGCGCAAGCATTGTGGTTGACTCTGTTTGGCGGACTAGGGGACAAAGGAAATCCCCACCCTCTCCCCTACACCCAGGGCAGCTGAGCAAGCCAGCTACACTCTAGCCTCCCATCTAGACTCATAGATTCAGCGATTATAAGTCCAGAAGAGACCACTAGTCTGTCTGACAAGTCATTGGACTTCCCTGAATATTATTTAGATTGTAGGCTCCCTAGAGCAGGGACTGTTTCTGTTCTGTGTTTGTGCAGTGCCGAGCACAATGGGATTCTGTGCCTGCTAGTTGCTCTGGTGCTAATAGGAATAATAAATGATGTTGTCGACTTAGGGCAACAGCCCAGTTGATTCCCTCTCTGCAGTGACAGCAGCGAGGCAAAAGATTACCTCTCTCAGTGAGTCCCCCTGGAAGATGGGGAGAACACATTGCTGTATACCTGGGGCGTTTGCCTCATGTTACCTGCCGTTTATCTGCTCTCTGGTGAAGATGACGTCAGTCTCGAGGGCTGTCAGCCTGGCACCTTTCACTAACACCAAACTCCCCCTGTGGGCCCTGACGTTGGTGTCGTCACTGAAAAAGCAGTGGGTGTGAAATGCTACTGCCTCAGAATTCTCCTCTCACTTGTCTGGGGAAAGCATTTTAAAGCCACCTTACCCACAGTTTGCACCTATAACGTGACCACACAAAGTGCAAGGCAGAGGACACTAAAGCCCAAGAGAGAAGCTACAATGGGAAGAGAAAGGCAGAGGAAGAGAAAGGAAGCAGATGACAAAAGGAGTGCATGTTTATGCTTCCCGATAACATTTGGAATCGAAACTGCGTGGGCCTGTGGTTAGCGTGCTGCTAGGGGTCTCTGCATGACTTCCCAGTGCTGGTGCTGCAAAGCTGTGGTTCTTCAAAAGAGAGCTAAGATTAATGCTCTTAGCAGAAGATGGGTGGACCAGTGGTTGAGGCTAAACACAAGTTCAATTCCCTGCTCTGCCACAGACTTCCTGTGTAATTCTGAGCAAGTCTCTTTTCCTTAGTCTCTCTGGACCTCAGCTCCCCATCTGTAAAATGAGGCTACAGAGCTTCCCTATCTCACAGTGGGGTTGCAAGCATAAATACAGGAAAGACTGTGAGGTGCTGAGATAATGGGGCTCTGTAAGTATCCTAGGGAGACACTTTGTTCCATTGTATCTGTTTTCATGCCATGTCCATCACCATGGCATCTGAGTAGAACATAAAATCATGGAAATAGAGGCTGGAAAGGACTTCAAGAAGTCATCAAGTCCAGTCCCTGTGCTGAGGCAGGACATAATAAACCTAGACCATCCCTGACAGGTGTTTTTCAAGCCTCTTCTTAAAAACTGCCAATGATGGGGGTTCTACAATTTCCCTTGGAAGCTGATGCCAGAGCTTAACTACCCTTAGGGTTGGAAAGCTTTTCCTAATATCTAATCTAAATCTTCCTTGCTGCAGATTACTGCAGCCCTTTAATCCTTGTCCTACCTTCAGTGGACATGGGGAACAATTGATCACCATTCTGAGTTGCTCCCTCACCATTCTTTTCTCAAGACTAACCATGTCCAGTTTTTTTAACCTTTCCTTGAAGGTCAGGTTTTCTAAGCCTTTTATCATCTTTGTTGTTCTTCTATGGACTCTCTCCAATTTATCCACATCTTTCCTAAGGAACGGCACCGAGAATTGGACACTATACTCCAGCTGAGGCCTCACAATTGTGCATCCACCATATAGTAATTTCATCTTCTAGACCACATTTCCCTAGTTTGCTTATGAGAACGTTATGTGGGACTGTGTCAAAAGCTTTACTAAACTCAAGATCCATCATGTCCATTGCTTCCCCTCGATCCACTAGGCCAGTAACCCTGTCAAAGATGGAAATTAGGTTGGTTTGGCATGATTTGTTCTTGACAGATCCATGCTGGCTATTCCTTATAACCCTATTATCGTCTGGTGCTTACAAATTGATTGTTTAATAATTTATTCCAATATCTTTCCAGATATCAAAGTTAGGCTGACTGGTCTGTAATCCCCTGGGGCCAATTTGTTCCCCTTTTAAAGAGAAGTACTATGTTTGTTATGTAATCCTCACCCATCCTCCAGGATTTCTTGAAGATAATTGCTAATGGTTCTGAGATTGCATCAGCTTGTTCCTTAAATACCTTAGGATGAATTTCATCAGGCCCTGCTGACCTAAATATGTCGAACTAATCTAAATAGTCTTGAACCTGTTCTTTCCCTATTTTGTCTTGTGTTCCTCCCCCTTTGTTAATATTAATTGTGTTGAGTATCTGGGCCCCATTAACCTTTTTAGTGAAGATTGAAGCAAAATAGTCATTAAACACTTGAGCCTGCTTGATGCCATCAGCTATTAGTTCTCCTTCCCTGCTAAGTAGAGTGCCTACTTGCCCCTAAAGAACCTCCTCTTATTGCCTTGTATGTCCCTTACTAGGTATAACTCATTTTGTGACCTAGCCTTTCTGATTTTGTTCCTACATGCTTGTGCTAGTCTTTTGCATTTCCCTTTTGCAATTTGTCCAGGTTTCCACTTTTTTTTTTTATTCCTTTTTTATATTCAGGCCCTTAAAGAGCTCCTGTTGGAGCCATATTGGCCTCTTACTATTCTTCCTGTCTTCCCTTTGTAATGGGATAGTTTGTAGTTAAGCCTTTAATATTATCTCCTTGAGAAACTGCCAGCTCTCCTGAACAACTTTTTCCCTTGGATTTTCTTCCCATGGGACCTTACCTACCAGTAGTCTGTTAGCTAAAGTCTGCTTTTTTGAAGTCCATTGTCCGTATTCTGCTGTCCTCACTCCTTTCCTTAGAATGAACTAGAATTGAATAGATTTCATAATCACTTTCCCCCAAATTGCCTTCCACCTTCAGATTCACAACCAATTCCTCCCTGCTGGTCAGAATCAAGTCTAAATTGGCTGTCCCCTTGGTAACTTCCGCCACCTTTGAAACAAAAAGTTGTTTCATGCTTCTCTGGTGCACTCCATATAGCATATAGTGGAGCACTTTTTAAGAGAGAGAGAGAGAGCATCTCACAGACACTTCCCTGATCAGCTGCTGTGTTGAAAGTTACAACTTTGGGGCCAGATCCTCAGCAATTGTAAATGGACTCAACTTCCTTGAGTTCACTGGAGCTACTCAGCTCAGGACCTGGCCATTGGTGGTTAAGGAAGTGGATAGTAATTCAAGATTTTTCTAGTCCAGAGTTCGGAGACGGTTGTAACGCTAAGCACAAACCGAATCAGAAAAGCTGCATTGTTGAGCTTGGTCTGCAATGATGAGGAATGCAGTGGTTAGAAAGTCTCTGGACGCTTTTATGTGAGCTTAGAAGCAGGTATGCTAATGAATTGAGATTTTGTGAAACAGAAGGGAATTCCTATACTGAGAATGTTTTGGTATAACTTTGCTCAATGCATTTACATTTATTTATCAAACTTGGGGATTTGTAGCCTGTCTCTCTTTGCAATAAATAAATAAATTCCCAAGTTAGAGCTACCTGAGAAGTCCAAAAATATATTAGTCAAACGAGTGATTCAATACATCCTCCATCCCTCTTTATTTTATGAATATAGAACTTGACAGGCTCAGGGAACCTAGTCCACAGACCCGTAGGATCTACTGATTAGCCACTGCCTGGAGGAAGGGATGGGGCAGTGGTGACAGCCTGAGCCCAGAGAACTCTGGCCCCAAAATGTCCTGGGGCCCCACGGAGGACTCCGTTGCCACAGAGAGTGTCTGACTCTGAGCAGCTAGAAATTCTCTCTCTGGATAATACAGAGGGATTCACACATGAGTGATTCCCTTGTGGAGATGGGCAGGGGAGAGAGAGCCCAAAGTTTGGGTTACCTTCCCCAAGAGAAATCCATGTTGGGGTTCAGAGAGACATCAAGCTTTATTGGAATTAAATGATGGGACACAAGACATGATGGGCCAGATCAGACCAATGGGCCCATCTGTCCTGGTATGCTGCCCCCTCCCTGCTACCCTGGTGTGACAGTCAGGGTCCAGACACCCCAAGGGGAGACCAGGGGGTCTGCACCCCAGAGAGTAAACAATTGAATCAACTGGTTAAATACAATATTATTATGTGTAAAACAATGTCAAGTAAGGCCTTTTAGTAAAGCTCGTAATATTCTGAATGTGATGGTCCTTATGAGATGCATAGACAGACGGTGGTTGTGAATTGATGTATTTGTGTAGGGATAAAACTGTGCTCATAATTCGTGCTGTTACCTGCAGCTCCACCTCACAAAGGGAGATGCTCAGCCAGGCAAGAAGATGGTCAGCCTGAACTCCCCAGCCAGAGAAGACTAGCTCCGAGCACCTCGCACTGTACAACCTAGAAAAAGACAAGTGAAGGACCACTCAAGTTATTGGGAAAACATTGAAACAACTTGAAACTGAAAAGAAAATCCCAGTCTTGGAAAACTAAGAAAGGAGGGAACTTCTCCCACTTTGTCTTTCTTTCTTTCTTTCTTTCTTTCTTTCTTTCTTTCTTTCTTTCTTTCTTTCTTTCTTTCTTTCTTTCTTTCTTTCTTTCAGAAAAATCTGCAAACCCAGTTAAAAGGAAAGGGGTTTGAAGTGAAGGGTATCTAGAACCGAGGGACCGTCTCAAAGGTGTGGGGCTGTCTGTGAAGACTGGATCCCCACTTAGGGCTAAGGGGCACCCTGGGAAACTGAGCAAAGGCAATAGGTAATTTGCACTAGAAGAGGCATTTTTTTATCTAACGTATAATTGTAAAACCTGAGGTTGTGTCTTTACATTGCTTTTCTGTGTAACTTGGATGTGCTTGCTTCCCCTTACTAGTTCCTCTTTGGATTGGTGGTTTTTCTATTAAAATAAACCTTTGGATTAGTTTTGCCCCAGACAGGCCTCTGTCGTGCTGCATGGTGTGTGTGTCCCAAAGTGAACGGAAAACTGGGGAGCAGATTTCACTCCTTGGGGGGGAAAACCAGAGGAGTAAAATCCCAGTGTCCGGTAGTGAAGACCTCCGGGAAATGGATTTGGGGAGACTCAGGACCAGAGGGGCTTTTGAGATCACCGTTCAAGGAGTAACTAGGCTGTTGGAGCCAGGGTGAGACCTTTAGGCTTGTATGCTGGCTACTGGGGTCAAGGCTCTGAGCCATACACAGCACGGCAATACGGCACTAAGGCACCGAAAGTTACCAGGCAGGCGCTGACAGAACCTCTTACTGGTCTGGATGATCCCCAAAACACCAACCGCTGAATGCAACAGGGACTCCCCGGGATTGTCTACGCAAGGAGGGATTCTGGAATAGCTCAACATTCAAACCCTTCTTTTATCCAAATTAACCTGCAAGTGTAGACAAACCCCTTTGAAAATTTCCTCCTGCTGCTTCCAGGATGTGCCATCCTCACTGATTTCCTTTGTGAGTGGCCCCTTAACCCTGTCCTTAGTAGCAATTCCAACCACTTTGCACTGCGTTCAAATAACGACGCCTTGAGGATATGTCAATTTTCTCCCTGCCCCCTCCCCTTCGAAACAGAAACTGTGCGTAGAGGAAGAAAACCACACGTAGGCGGTAGCCACATGCTACAAAAAGTGCTCTACCAGTTCAGAAAGCATCGGAGAGACAGGAGGCACTTGGCAGAGACAGAGCTGAAATAAGCCCAGCCGAGGTACCTGAGCTGCAGCAACCCACAGGGAGAGCAGCTTGAGACATGGCCGAGCAAAGAAGACTCCGTCTCCCCAGGCAGGGGATCTGCTTGGTTTTGTTGATGGACCTGTGGCTGAGGGTGGAGCTGGCGACCGAGTGCTCCAATGATGAATTCAAAGTGGTGACCAAGGAGGGTATTACAAACTGTCTCAAGTGCAACTCAGGTAAGGGGGTGAGGGAAGGTTCCTTCTGTCTTGTCCACGTTGCATGTTGACCATAGAATCAATAAACATGGGGAAGGGAAATTTCAGTGTGACAGGAGCAGCAGTATGTGCAAAGGAAAGAAGAAGCCCGGGCTTCCCCCTTCTTGTTATCAGAGAGGGGCCTAAGCTGCAAAATTCAGACTAGATTTGTGTTCTTGTTTTTTAACCCAAGGTTGCCAGTGTGGGGCTCTCTGGTTTTGGGTTGTCTCTTTTGCAGGGATAGGAAGGAGCAGGCTGAAAAATCTGGATCTGGCTTTGGATGCTGAACCATCCCGAAGCTGAGGGGTGGTTTGTTTCTAGCATGTTGGGCCACGCCCAGCTCTCCTTAGGATTCGCTGCCAGCTCTCTCAGCCAGCAGGGTAGTCATATCCTCTGCATTTGGGCTAGAAATGCTCTAATGTGTGGGACCAAAAGGAGGAGAGCTGGATTCTCCCCCAGCCTTGCAAAATGGGTATCAAATGCCACTAAATCATAATGCTTTGCACAGGCCTAAATGACAACCAAAGGTGCAAGGTAATAGGGACCCAGGCCCAGAGGCTCAGGGTCATTCCAAATTGTGGGCAGGTCTTAGGATGTTCATGGAAAAATGCAACTGGGACGTGGTGGAATCTCCATCACTTGCAGTCTTGAAGTCAAGATGGGATGTCTTTCTAAATGATATGCTGTAGCTCACTCAGAAGTTATGGGCTTGATGCTGAAATTACTGGGTGAGGTTCCATGGCCTGTCTTATGCAGAAGGTCAGACCAGATGATCATAATGGTCCCTTCTACCTTTAATATCTATAAACTGCCACACCAGCATAGATCTAAGGTTCTTCTGGTCCGTTATCATGTCTATGACAGTGGCCAATGTTGGATGCTTCAGAGCAAACAGTTAATTGTGCAATATACAGCTAGTAGGGATGTACCTTCCTGACCCCGCAACTGCTGATCAGCTGATGCTTGGAAGCAAGAGGATTGGAAGCCATTGTAAATTTTACCCTGGATGATGTAACAGCAAATGCTGTTCTCATACAGAAATGGCAACATTATCAGCTGTGGTGTTCCATTTTTCTCGCAGGCAGTTTTGCTGCCTAGACAAGGGTTTTGTTGCATTATGTGAAGATGACGTCAGTGTGATGCTTGCACACAGTGAAGTCCCCTGTCCCCTCCCACCCTAGACTTAAGTGAGTGAGTGGGTCTCATCCCACTTTCCCCGTCTCGCACATCTACCTCAGCCAGTCACACCTTTGAGCTGGCTGTCTCAGCAGAGAGGCCATAGGATGAATGGGCCATGGGGACTGAATTCCCCTTCAGCCCCGGGGCAGCGCTGAGACACACAAGTGGGGCAGCGTGTGGGGAGATTGCTTTGCTGTCCAGGCTGCTCCCGTTCTGTGCATGGAGGGTTTCAGGTCCCCAGGGCAGTCTGCCAACTCAGCCTCGTTCACCAAAATTAAAATTCACCAGAAGAAAAAGGTAGGTAATCTCATGCCAGCCAATGGCAGCTCAGCAAACCCCAGGGCCTTTATCCTATAAGGTGCTGAGTGACTCGAGTTGGCTGCAAATTGAGGGTGATCAGGAGTGGTTCATTATTAGCCTGTAATTCACAGGCTTTTTATGCACGGAGCAAAGAATTCTAATATCTCCTTGTTTCTGCAGCTCACTTTCTTTACATGCCAAAGTCATTCCATTAGTTTTGCTCCAAACCATCCAAGAATGGAAACAATAAAAGGGGCCAATGAGTGACAGGTGAATTGGGGAGTATCAGGTGAATTCCCCAGCATCAGCTCAGGAAATCGCTGTTGCCTGACCACAGCCACATACCTTTTTGGTTGATGTCCTGTTGCACTAATCTGTACTTTCCCTGTTTCGCCCTCAATGTTACCCAACTGCTAGGAAAACATGCAATTCTCTTTCCTCTAAATAGCCCCCTTGGGCCTGGTGTCACAAGCCCTGGCCCTGGTGAATGTGATCAGTCCTTAATTTTCATGACCTCCGGAGTCTCTCACCATTCGCTTTGCTGTTCTGTTTTGTTTTAAAGGGTGTCAGAAATTAGAGATGGGCGCGAGTTGCAGAGTTCAGATTTGGGTTTGGAGCTGAGCTGCTCCTGGTTTGGAAGTGGGAGGGAGTCGGTTCTCTGGTTTTGACTCTGTGCCAATTTATTTTGGAAGTAAATGTCTGAATGCCAGGGAGGGGCAGGGAATGAGAACCGTGGTACTGGTGGTCTGGAATCCTGTGGGCAGCCCTTTGACACAGGGGCTTTGCCCGACTACACAGGGTATTGCCAACAGACAGGAAGCCCGAGGGCTGAATGCAGAGCCCGTTCCTATGCGGTGCTCCCTTTGGTCACTCAGCACCCATCACCTCAAAGTACCAAGGCCTGAAATTTCCATTAAGTACCAGTGGGGTGCAACTGCCCGCATTTTTAATATGAAACATTGCATGCTGGGACTCGCTGGCTGCATTTTCCCATTAACGGTTGGGACAGCCACGGACTTCTGGGCGCTATCTTTGGCCCCAGGGTTCACCCACCCTGACAACATACTTGGCTCTAGGAATCCCAATGTGCTGGAAAGACACAGTGGGTCAGATTCTCCACATTTTACTTCAGTGCCACCCTACTGACTGAAACAGAGCCCTTCCGGATTTCCACCCGCATAACTGAGAGCGTGTGTGTCCCCATGTCTATATATCCTTCCCAGAGGTACCCTCCTGCCTAGAAGGAGGTTCTCTAGCATCACCCAGTAATGCCCATGGTTAAATAACAAGAGTCTGTTTCTGGTCTCTGTTATACCAAGTCTAACTCTTTGCTTTCCTAGTGACACGCGGCCTTTCGGATCCATGCCCTGACATCCTGAAACCGACCTGTAAGTGTAGTCCTGGGTACCAGTGTAGTAATCTTCCATGTACGACCTGCAGTCCACTCCCTCAGTGCGAGGCGGGGACGGAGCTGAACAAATCAGGTAACTATAGGAACGCAAATGAGTCTGCCAAGTTGAGCTCCATAAAGGTGGGGAGGGTCAGCAGACATTGTACATACATTCTCTACATGGGTGCATTCTGGAAGCCTTCTGGTGGTAAGGAGGAGACGGCCCAGCAAGCCACACATCAGCTTTGAAGTGGCTGAAGTCCATGAAGAAAACAGTTCAGATCCTGAAAAAACAAACATTTGCTAGCTCTTTCTGGGCTATTTTGCAGCTCTAAAATGATGGTGGTGGTGGGGCGGGAGGGGAGTTGTAAAAATTTTACCTCAAAAGATGTGGTTTTTTGCAGCCAAACAGGCAAAATGTCAAAATTCTTCACATTTCACTGCAAAAACTCTTCTCTAGTATTTTACTCTATAATAAGATCATCTTTGTGTATTCAGAAATTACATTGAGGAGCGTAATATAAAAATGATGGATGGACAGAGTGAAAATTAGGCCAAGTTTCACTCCAAAAGAGTCCTCTTTCTAAGTGTAAACCAACCAAATGCATAGGGTTGGAGGGGGGGAGGGGTCATTAAATTGGTCCAATTTCATGAAGTATCAGGTTTCAAATCTAATTGCTAATATTTTGCACCACTCTGGGGCATAACAGCGAATATTCAAAGAAGGGAAATGAAAAGGGAACTAAAAAAACCAGAATAGAGTACAAGAAGTTGGAAGAGCAGGTTTTAATTTACCAGTGAATCATAGTTTAACAATGGGGAGATAGGTGTTGTGGTTGAGGCACTCGCCTGAGACCTAGAAGATGTGGACTCAAATCCCAGCTCAGCAACACGCAGGCTTCTTGGGAGACCTTGGCAGGAAAAACATTTAATCTCTCACTGCCTTATTTTTTTATGGATAAAAAAGAGAGAATGATACTTCCCTATCTCACAGGGCGGGTTGACCTTTTCTCATGTCTGTTGCCCTCCTCTGGACTTTTTCCAATTTGTCCACATCTTTCCTAACATGGACAATTACCTCCTGTGTCTTACATACGACACTCCTCTTAATACACCCCAGAACATTGGCCTTTTTCACAGTTGCATCACGTTGTTGACTCATATTCAGTTTGTGACCCCTATAATCCCCAGATCCTTTTCAGCAGAGCTAAAACCTAGCCAGTTATTCCCCATTTTGTAGTTGTGCATTTGATTTTTCCTTCCTAAGTGAAGTACTTTGCCCTTGTCTTTATTGAATTTCATCTTGTTGATTTCAGCTCAATTCTCCAATTTGTCACGGTCATTTTGAATTCTAATCCTGTCCTCCAAAGTACTTGCAACCTCTCTTAGTTTGGTGTCATCTGCATATTTTATAAGCATACTATCCACTCCATTATCTGAGCCATTAATGAAAATATTGAATAGTACTGGACCTAGGATTGATGTCTGTAGGATGCCCTTCCAATTTAGCAGTGATAACTACTCTTTGAGTACGGTCTTTCAACCAATTGTGCACCCACCTTATAGTAATTTCCTCTAGACCACATTTCCCAAGTTTGCTTATGAGAATGTTATGTGGGACTGTGCCAAAAGTCTTACTAAAATCAAGATATATCATGTCTATTGCTTCCCACCTGTCCACTAGCCCAGTAACCCTGTCAAAAAAGAAAATTAAATTGATTTGGCATGATTTGTTCTTGACAAATCTATGCTGGCCATTTCTTCTAACCATACTATCCTCCAGGTATCTGCAGATTGATTGTTTATTGATTTCTTCCAGTGTCTTTCCAGGTATTGAAGTTAGGATGACCAGTCTATAATTTCCCAGGTCCTCTTTGTTCCCCTTTCTAAAGGCAGGCACTGTCTTTGCCCTTTTCCAGTCTTCTGGGACTTCACCTGTCCTCCAGGAGTTCTCAAAGATAATGGCTAATGGTTCTGAGATTGCTTCAGTTAGTTCTTTAAATAACCTAGGACAAATTTTCATCAGGTCCTGCCAACTTGAATACATCTAACTTATGTAAATATTTTACTGGTTCTTTCCCTATTTTGACTTGCATTCCTTCCCCTTTGTTGTTAATATTAATTGTGTTGAGTATCTGATCTCCATTAACCTTTTTAGTGAAGACTGAAACAAAATAGACATTAAACCCCTCCCTTTCTTGATGTCATCAGTTATTAGCTCTTCTCTCCATTCTCCATGTTTACTCTCAAATACTTGAAAATGGACCATACTTGTCTTCCTATGGAGCAATGCTGCTGCCCAGAAGTAATCCCCTTTCTTTTCTCTCCTAGGCACCGATCACTTCAAATTCACCTGTGAACCCTGTAAAACTGGAACCTATTCTGACACTCTGAACAGCTGTTGTAGGCCTTGGACTAAGTACGTATTTATGGATAGACCTCTTCTTTGGCAATGTTCATGATACACACCTCAAGTGGCTAATTTTAAATTTTTGTAAAAAATTAAAGCCACAGCAATTAATTATCCAAAAGTCTGCTGGGTTACTATTACAGGTGTTTTTGCTTGGCAGGATATCACATGAATCTTTTCTTTGGTTTCGTACCCAACAAATCTTAAAGTGAAACTTGGTGAAACCAAAAAAACCCCACGTTTTCCACCTACTTTCAGGTCAAAGCCACAAATTGACACAAGTGTGGATACAGTGTGAAACTGGGTCTGGGTGGGACTGAATCTTAACCAGCTTCTCAGCAGAACTGGTCCAGTGTATCCAACAGGGGCAGCCATAATTTGGCCAGCTGTGCTCTAAACGAATAAAAAATAGAGGAAAGAGAGACAGGCGGCGTGGGAGAGAAGGAGGAAGCGGGGGACAAAAACAGAAAGAGATGTTCTTAACGATGCTTTCCCTTTTTCTTAGCTGTGAGAGTTCTGGATTACGAACAATCAGGCCAGGAAATCGTACCAATAATGTGGAATGTGGCATTTTTGGAGATCTGACCCCAGTTCAGCAGCAAGGTACGTCCTGGATGGCAGATCATTTACTTCAGACTCTTCCTTTCCTCAAGGCATTTCAGATTCCAGGCAAAGGCACACTCCTGGGTTTGTGCCATCATGGTTGCTTGGCATGGAAGAAATAACCCTTGAGTTCCCTGCGGTATTTATGAAGCAGCATGAATTGCTGAGAAGCGCAGATTTGAACATCATGAAACATTACTACTACTAATAAAACCCATTAAAGGGTCAGGAGGAGAAATGTAGGGGTGGTAATAGAACTGTTCCTTAGCAAACAGATTATCAGAGTTTTCCATCCGGCATCTGCTGCTCTTTACCAGGGCTCTCTCAAGAGACACAATTTAGCCGTTAATCACCCACATTCAAATTTCCTTCTGTCTCTGACTCCCCCACCATGTGCCAGTTGGTGTCACTCACCATGTGCCACTCACTCAGGTGTCAATTAGCAGCAGAACCTGGAAACTCAAGTTACTGATGGAAAAAAATATTGGGCTCCATCCTGACAGGTACCAAGCATCTCTGATGGGGCTCAGAGATCATTGGAGTTGAGGGAATTCAGCAGCCTCAGGCCCTTTGTAGGCAGATATCTTTATTTCTACTGGGCCAGGTCACTGGAGCTGCAGTAAGGGTAAACATTTGGTCCATTGCGTTTTATGTTGCTTCAGGGAAACCCTGGGCTGGGTTTGACTTGCACCATGTGACACTCCATTGAAGTCAAAGGTAAATGGATGAAAAGATAGTGCCGTAGACATACTAGGTCCTCATTACAACACAGAGAGAGGTGGATTCTCGTGTTTAAGCAATGCAGAGATCGTGCATGCTATCCCTGTTTAAGCAATGCAGACATCGTGCATGCTATCCCTGTTTAAGCAATGCAGACATTGTGCATGCTATCCCTGTTTAAGCAATGCAGACATCGTGCATGCTATCCACAAACAATGATCTCCTGCACACATGTTCCCAGGCCAGTTCTGACCTTTGTGATTAATAACCTGGACTATGGTTTTCCCTTTCCTAGTTTCACAGTTCCCCGTCTGACTCAGGCATGGATTAACGCACTTCTCCCTCATTTCCTTGGAAGCATTGGCTTCACTGTAGCATAGGGCTGGGCTGTGGTCAGGTTATCTATGGTCATGTATTTCATTTCATCCCCCCTCCTCATCAGATTCGAAGTATACCACCATCCTGGCAATATTGACTGCAATGGGCGTATTCATTCTCATCCTGATGACTTTCTTCCTGCACCTTTGCTTATGGACACTGAAGAAAGAGAAAGTGCACATTGTTGAAGGTCAGTGCATCTGTATGGACTATTCCATGGTAACTGAAGGGAGGAAGGCATGGGTCAGTGGTTAAGGCCCTGCGGACTTGGTAGACTTGGGTCAGTTCCCTGCTCCACCATTGACTTCTTATGTGACCTTGGGTAAGCCACTTAGGGTTTGTCTAAGCTGCAATCAGAGGTGTGATTGCAGCTTAGGTCGGCACACTCACGCTATCCTTAATCTAGCTAGCAAGGCTTAAAAGAGCAGTCGAGAGGTGGCAGTCCAGGATTCAGCACGAACTGTGCAAACCCACTTGGGACAGTGGATATGTACTCACATTGCTAGCTCGTGCTGTCGAGTCTTCGTTGCTAGGACAGAGAGCTGCATGGGGACCATGTAGCTGCAGATGTGATGTGTATCACGAAGCAGACACTCTGAATGTATAGGCACCGTTTCCCAATTTGCTTACACAGCAGCAACCAGCCGGGGAGGGCTGGTTTTGTGTGTCTATGCTGCGTGCACAAGTATTTGTGGCCTGCAGGGGGTGCGAGTGTGCGAGGAATGGACAAGCAAAGATTATACTGCCCGCTCTTCTAAAAGTATAATGTAGTTCAGAATCTTGAGCCGTAGTTGGGCTTAATCTATAACAGGCCCCTCCTAACACCGAGGGTCAGATTTTCGTTTGCACTAAGGCACTTGCTGTAGCAGTGCAAAGGGGCCTTAAGGTATGTCTACGCTGCAAAAAAAGCCCCTTGGCAGCGAGTCTCAGAGCCCAGGTCCACTGACTCGGGCTCGTGGGACTCACGCCGCGGGGCTAACCATAGCAGTGTGGAGTTCGGGCTTGGGCTGGACGCTGGGCTCCAAAACCCGGGGTTGGGGCAGCGAGTCAGAGCCCGAACGTACACACTGCTCTTTTTCGCCCAGGCTCTGAGACTCGCTGCAGTGTAGACGCACTCTTAGCGTCAATGAGAATCTGTCCCAGGGTTATGGACAAAGATCCAGTCATGTCCTTTCAGGCTCATGATCCATCCACTTGAAGGCAGAACTGAGGCAATCCCTGGCTGAGGGTCTATCATGGAGGTCCCCCCCTAAGCATCCTACTTTCTGGCAGACACTCCAAAACAGGAGGTACTAGCCATTGTGTTGAGGTGTATAGTGCACAGTATATGTTTTCCACGTGGGTTGCAGCACTTGAGATATTTGTGGGCCTCACCTGGACTCATTCCAAGTTCTGAGGCGATACGATACCCTAACATCTCCGGGTAGACAGCAAGAGTGGGCTCATTCATCGCCGTATATGGTGCACCTGTCAGACACTCGTGAAACGCTGCTTCCCCAGGGCACAGCATTGTTCCTTACAACCGCAAATCTAACATCTGCTCGTTCCCTTGGTGTGCTCCCTACAGAGCCTGACCATCCCAGCTCTCTGCTGCCGCCTGTGTGCCGCCTGGTCGAAGATACTTACAGCTGCCAGTTCCCAGAGGAAGAACATGGAGGCAAAACCGCTGAAGGAAAACTCTCTTATTGCCCTTTTGTGGGGTCACACTGAAGTTGCAGATGGAGTGCAAGCCGCTGCCAGAGGAGCAGGGCTGGGCTTGTCTTTTCAAACGTAGAGTGGAGGAGGGGCAAAGGTGCAATTTTAAACATAGCAGCAAGAAGTGGGCTTTTGTAACAGGGTTTGTGTTAGAAATTGAGGAACGACTAACTCAAGCTGACATTTAGTGCAGCCAGAATCCTAGCTGCATGTTCCTCCTTTTCTGAGTCCAGCCCTTCTGAACTCAGTCTGGGACTAGAATAACCAGATCTGATTTTCCCCTGAGCATCACATGCTCCTGACCCTGAGGTACCTCCCTTACGGCGTGGCATTTCCGTGGAGTGTCAGGGTCTCTCCATGAGGCCCTACTGTTGCCTCTCTCCTGGCCATGTGAGTATGTCCATGGGGAACTCAACTGTAGTTTTCATCAGTTGTTTTGCCAAGGTGGCACATGTGTCTGCTGGGCATATATGAAGAGAGTGTGTGTGTGTGGGGGAAAGTGTGGCTAAAGGACCATATACAATATGCAAGTCTGCAGTCAACCATATTGCATTCTACTTGCCCCCCATTGCCTTCCGTTTGTAGGTGAAAAAGGGGAGCGCTCTCTGAATCTGTGAAATAGTTTTGCTCTCAGGTGGAAACAGGATTTCCTTGACGCTTTTGCTGATGGTGCAAATCTCAGTGCACAGCTCTTGTCCCTATATAGTTTCCAGTCTGAGGCTACGTCACTTAACGCGTCTATGAGCCCTGCTCTGGAGACAATCAATGGCCCTTGTGTGGGTTTGCAGAGATTCTTGCAGCAGATCAAGAGCCTTGGCTTAGCAATAGGAGAACATGGGGGTGTTTTGGGTTTCACGACACCTCAGAGAACATTTACATGGAGAATTTTTGCCCCGGGAGCCATTTTTGTTTGAGGAATAGTCAATTAAAAATACAAACAATCAGCAACCCAACCTGAGGCCTATTTACAAACCATAAAGAGTCTGCTTTGTAAATAATCCCCACCCAGCTTCTAAACAAAACAAAGGCTACGACTCACATTTTTGGGCAGGGCCGAGGGAAAATCGTGCCCCCACATTCTAGCTCCTCAGCTGGTATAAATTGGCGAAGTGCAATGGACGTGACCCGCAACTTCAGTAGGACTATGCTGATGTACCACCACTGGTAGAATGAATCCCTTCTGCCTTAATTTAAAAGGCTAACTCCTCAAATTGGCCTGGCTAGCTCAGTTGGTAGAGCATCAGACTTTTAATCTGAGGGTCCAGGGTTCAAGTCCCTGGTCAGGCACAGAGAGTCCATTCTCCTGTGGGATCTCCCAAGAACTTCAAAAGGCACATCCTCCTTCATGTTAGGGGGAGGGATAGCTCAGTGGTTTAAGCATTGGTCTGTTAAACCCAGGGTTGTGAGATCAATCCTTGAGGGGGGCCATTTGGGGATTGGCCCTGTTTTGAGCAGGGGGTTCGACTAGATGATCTCCTGAGGTCCCTTCCAACTCTGGTATTCTGATTCATCTTTGGGGTCAATCTCCTTCAACGGAGCTACTTTGCATCAAAGGATGTGGCCTTTTGGCTAAGACTCAGTGTCTTTCTTTGACGCCATCTGACTGCTATGTAGTTTCCCAGCTCTGTCCTCCCCCCCGTTCCAGGAAAGACCGATAACTTTGGAGAGAAATCTCTTGATGACTAAAAGCTCCCTGAGCCAGGATGAGGTTTTGAGTCAGAGTTCATATAAAAAACATGCAAATACCACCTACCTCAAACCAGGACGTCAATTTCCTCCTCTGATTTCTGGCGAGATAATGAAGTGACGCCTATAAGTTAAGGCAAGCACTGGAAATATTAATGCATGGTGAATAGAAATTGCAATTTTCTATTAAATGATAATAAACTATGTTATCCTTAGCTGTACAGACATGTAAAAAGAATGTAATGCAGTCCCATTGATAAGGCCTGCTCAACAAAAAAATCTCATCAGCTCGGAAGTATTTTGAAAGCAATTCGGTATGTCTCTACAATTCCTGATCGCACATTCTATAATCATGTGGGCTGACTGTTGGATTCCTCACACTGACATGTTCCCGTAATTTCAGGGTGTCACCCTCGTACTGCCAGAGCAGGGTTCTGTGGGGATTTATTGTTCTGACATTGTTTTGCTTGCTTCTTTTGTGTGTATTACCGAATGTTCTGATTTTGGTGCAGTAACTGTAAGGGTGAGATCAGGTGGGAAAGATTGTGAGTTATAGCACAGGGTGAGAAGTCTGGACTCCTAATGTTGCCACTGTCTTGGTATCTGGCCTTGGGCAAGTCACTTGACCTGTTTGTGTCTCAGTTTCCCTATCTGTAGTAGAGGCATTGTGTCACATAACGGGTGTTTGTAAAGCCTTTGATGCTTCTCTAATGCCTTTCAACCAAAGATTTCAAAGTATAATTCTTACTCGGGAAAAGCAATATTTGCTCCTGCGTCCTCCACCCACCACCTTGTGAAATTTGACCAGTTCTCCATTAATTCTCCAACATTTACCATGACTCTCACGGGTGCGGCTAAATCACATCAGCCAAATGATAAAAATGAGGAAGAGAACGGGGTTTGTTCTGCTCCAGTGTGGAATGTACAGATCCACCGCCGGGGTGAACGGGAGGACCCAGAGGGAACGGACCCCAAAGGATGGCTTTGGCTTTGTCAGAGCGTTTATGTTCTGGTGCACTGATGCTGCTTTGCGCTATCCCAGGGGTTCCCTTGCTACTGTTAAAGTGAATGTCCTCCTTGTTCCAACTTGCCAGCTAAGCAAAGGCTGTTGCTGCCGCCCCAGGCGTGAGTGTTTGGAAGCTGTCATTCTGTGCATTGCTTTAGACAGCCATTTTGTTTACGATGTATGTTTTAAAAAAAAATCTTCTTGTGACCTTTTGTAAAGGCAAAATAAACATTAGATCTGACTCGTATATCAATGGAGCTGATCCGAATTGAGCCGACATTCAGAACAATTGGGGGGGGGTCGGGTGGCTGTTTTCTGTTTGTTTTTCAATTCTCTTCTTCTGGCGGATTTATCTCCCTGCCTTTGACTGGACTGAGGCAGTTTTCTCCACTCAGCTCTTCCATAGACACCTGGCTCTTACCCTTGCACACCCCTGCTATTCCACTCCTGTGCCCAGGGCCGGATTAACCATTAGGCTAATAAGGCTGTCGCTTTAGGCCCTCCTATTTTTAGGCCCTACTGGTCGGGCAGGGGGCGCGGCTGGGGGGGGGGGGGGAGCTTGTTCACGCAGCCCTGCTGGAGCGCTCCTGCCAGCAGGAAAGGCAAAGCAGCCCCCCTGGCTTGGCAGGAGTTCAGCCAGCAGCCTGCTGCGTCCCCCCGCGCTGCAGGAACACGTTGCCGGGGATCTGGTTAACACTGGTGACCGGATGCTAAAAATCCAGTTACCACGGGAACCCGTGCTAGCCGTGGGTGTAGTTTGAGAGGCATTGCCCCCCCCCCCCCTAATTTCTCCAGAGCTCTGCTTAGCTGTCGGGGTGGGGGGGGAAGAAGCTCCCTCTGTCCCTCTCCTCTGCTGAAGCTGGCTGGCAGCTCCGGGACGCTGGGTCCTAGTGCTCGTCACCATCATCTTCCGTGTGTGCTGAGTCCTGCTTCTGGACAACTGGTGAGTGGCGGGAGGAAGTGGCAGTACCACAGCGGTAGGGTGGGAAGCTTGCACAGAACCTGCCCACGCTCTATCCAGCTCCAGCCAGAACTGCTGCCCCTCCCAGCTATAAGAAACGAATTCCCACCCATTTGTAGGAAAACCAAACCAAACCATCCCATTCTGGATCCCAGTCCTTTAACTTTTACAGAACCTTCCGTCGAGGGGCTTCAGTTTTATGATGCACTGGGTTCAATACTGTATTGAACTGTACTAAAAATCAAAGAAATCCAATTTTTTTTCTTTGGTGTGTTTTTCTGTACTGGGATGCACAGGTCACCAAGTTCTTCCCTTATGCTCAGCCCAGTTCCACAGGCCAACGCATCTCTGTACTTTTAAGAGGTTGCAAAAGCACTGGAGGAAGCTCAACATACAATGTTGTAGGTTTCTCCCTCCCCTCTCCCGCAAGGATTCTAAATCCACTTCTTAGGAGGCTATGATAGAAAGACTGGCTGAATAGGCTAAAGGCAGGTTCTGTCCATTTGCTGGTTCTCTAGCCGTTCAATCCATCATAAAAATACCTCGCATTGGATTTCTTTTGAGTTTCATTCCAAAAATTTAAAGCTAAATAAACCTGAAGTTAGTCCTCATTTTTCTTCCCCAACTCAAACTAACTTCTTACCCAACATTTTCCACTTGGGAAAGCCTGGAATGTGATTCGAGACGGGAATGAGAACACAGGCCAATTCCTGTTGACAATTACACCTGGTAGCCTTATTGACTTCAGGGAGAACAGATTTTTGCACAAGACTAGATTTTGGTCCCTTCTGTTTTTTCACACCTGGGATAGGCAGAATCTCATTCACTTTCCTCCCTTAACCTCTGAGCACTTTAAGGGGAAAAGATTAAGCAAGGTCTGCTTGGTTTACACAGGCAAACGAAACAGGAAGCTCTCCCTTCATTCTACACCAGCCTGAAACGAAAAATAGACCTGATGTAACAAGGGTGTCACTACAGCAGTCTTGGTTGGACTGTTCTTTTGAAAGATCCTTGGTTCTTGAATGGTTCTTTTAAGATGCTGATTTTCAATGAAGTCTTTTTGTTCAGCGGGGCAGAGAACACAACAGGGAATAGCTCTGTTTTGCCAACTCCTAGTCATTTAAAAGCTGAAAGGCTTTAGATTAAGTTTGTTTAATGTTTGTACAGTGATTCTGAGGAGCTAACTTGGTACAGAAGTGCTAAATATTATGACTGGGCAACCATCTAAAGATCTGTGTCACTTCTAGCTGTTACCTTTTTCTTACAGAAAGCTTAAAACAAACAAATGCAAACCATAGGGGGCTTGTGCACACAGAACTCATGCTTAAAAAGCCTCATGTCAGAGCTGCTGATCACACATTCTAGAATAGACAATACTTAGTCCTGCCATAAGTACAGGGGACCGGACTAGATGACCTCTCGAGGTCCCTTCCAGTCCTATGATTCTATTCTATGATTCTAATTGTGGAAGAGCTTGGTGACCGAGTGGCCTGATGTGGTGAATCACTGGAGATTAACTACACAAATTGGGTATCATCCCACAAATAATATTTGGGTTCAATATGAAAACAGTAATTCATTGTCCTCAGCCAGTGCAACACTGGGAGGCAGCTTTCAGAGCAAGACCGCCTAAAATACAATGCCACCCAGTGTCATTTTCCCACTGCTATTTCCTCTACTTCACTGGATTTTACTCCTGAGTGGTTTTCTTTTACATAATAAAAGCTGGCTGCCTCTCAGAGTGAGATAGGGTGTGTGGTGGAGAGCGGTGGTTCTCAAACTTTTTTTTTCATGGACCACTTGAAAATTGCTGAGGGTCTCGGTGGACCACTTAATTATCTTTCCAAACATTGTTTGTACTGTTAGCTAGCTATTGTAAAGCATTTTGGATAAAAGCACTATATATAAAAAAAAAATAATTAAAAAAAGGTGTTCTACAAATAAAAGCACACAACTCATATTTTAATATCAGTCGTCTTACCTTTCTAATGCGATGGATGTGAGAAGGAGGAGGGGTCACTCCCCTGCCACAGCAGCCACAGAGCTGAGGCTGGGAAGGAGGGCTGTTTCTCCCCAGAGCCGCAGCCCTGGAGCTGGGGAAAGTCACCTCTTTGGCCGCCGCAGCCCTGCATGTCCCAAATTCCCCCCACCCCCTCTTCTCACCCCACTGCCCCCTCCCACCTACCCCTTAATCCCCCCCAAGGCCACCACCTCACCTTACATGTGCGTCTTCTGCAGGGTCCAGGCACCTAATTAGTGGAGCCACGCCTGCGTGGCTCCACTAATTAGGTGGATAGTCCTTCATTCTCTTGTGTGCCACAGCCCAGGCTCGTACCTTAGAGGGAACTATCCATGGACCACCTGAATGGAGCTCACGGACCACCGGTGGTCCACAGACCACAGTTTGAGAACCTTTGGTGTAGAGTCCATAGCATGGGGGAAACACCTACAGGGCTTGGCTTTGCACTGTGCCCCGTGAAGAGCTGAGGGTAGAAGCACAAGTTGGAACGAGGTGAGCAGGATGGGGAATGTTGCAGTGTTCATCCTCTGACAGATGAGCACTCCACCACCTAGGAGAAGGCGGCCTAAGAGAAGGAGACCGTAGCAGCCCTTGTGCTACCTCTCACTCCGAAGTATCTGTTTGAAGAATTGCGTGTCGCGAGAGTAGAATAAACATGTTAATTTTACATAAATAAATAATATGCAAATATGTATACAGAGAAATGTTTGATGACTTCATCGGTTTTTTTTTTACAATATGTCATTCATACTTAGGCCTTTCCCGCCCATTAGCCTTAGGCCCCTCATAACCTTAATCTGGCCCTGCCTGTGCCCTCCAACGGCTCTGCCCACAGTCCAAATCAGCAGTATCATCTATTATTTTAATCCTCTCTCCCGTCTCAACTCCTCCTCTGCTGTAGGAACTGGGGATTTCCAGACGGCCGGGTAAGCCAGTTTTCCAGCTACTTAGTATCATCGGAGCTGGAGAACAGTGCTTAAATAACACTAACATGGTCAAGAAGGAGAAGCAAAACTGTTTGATAGGCAGGGGACTAGCAGAACAGTTTCAACTATTGATGGACTAGCAGCTGGTGCTATCTGTTAGTACTGATGCATTGAACACAGCTATAGTCCATGGGGGAAGTTTGCAAAGTGGCCCATCCACTTTATGCCTGGCTAAAGAAACATTTCTACTTCCTACCTATCTAACTGCTTGCCAAGGACTTAGTATGGACGGAAAAATCAGTTCAGTTCTTGGCGTCTCATGGTTCTGATTCAGGGGGGAAACCCCTAACTGTGCGTGATTGTAACTCCTGGGGCATTTCAGCAACAGATGATTGAGACGTGGTTCAAAGAAAACAAAAGTTACCCGTTCAGAGTCCCTAGGCAAAGAAATCTTCATACATTACAGTTTCTGTTCAGAGAGCTCTGTATCTTTATTTGGATCTGTGTTTGTGTCACTGCAAAATTTGAATCTGAGTTCCGGTCTAAATTTCAGTCCCAATCCCAAAAGCACACGTGTGTGCGCACGCACACACGCACACGCACATGCACACACACACACACACATTCTCTCTCTCTCTCTCTCTCCAATATACAATGAAACCCATTCAAAAGTATATGTATAGTATTTTCAAGTACATAAAAGATTGTTACAAGGAGGAAGGATAAAAATTGTTGTTCTTAACCTCTGAGGACAGGACAAGAAGCAGTGGGCTTAAATTGCAGCAAGGGTGGTTTAGGTTGAATATTAGGAAAAACTTCCTAACAGTCAGGGTGGTTAAGCACTGGAATAAATTGCTCAGGGAGGTGGTGGAATCTCCATCATTGGGGATATTTAAGAGCAGGTTAGACAAACACCTGTCAAGGATGGTCTAGATAATATTTAGTCCTGCCTTGAGAGCAGGGGACTGGACTAGATGACCTCTCGAGATCTCTTCCAGTTCTGTGATTCTAAACAAGACACCATCCTTCCTGGAAACTATCTTGACCCTAAGAGAGTGACCCCTAGAATGTCTCAAGCATATTGTGTTCAGTTCTTCTTATCTTTTTATCAGAAGAGCCACCTCCGTCTAGCACCTGTTATTTGTCAATTCCTCAAGCCTCTCTCAAGGCAGATTTTACTGTTTATGGAAAATACACAAGATGTCATTAACAGACCAGAAGTCTGATTAAGCTATGACCCAAAGGCAGATTTCTTAGAAACAGACACCATTTCCTGAGTTACCTGATGCTCTTTTGGTTGTTTATGATAAGAAACAAAACCGTGGGAGGTCAGTTAACATTATAGATGATAGCCCGGACCAGTGGCTTATGGATGGAGAATTCATGTTGAGTTCTGGAAACACCATGAGTAGCTCTTGAAACAAAAATTAAGGGCCCAATCCTGCAGCTCTTCCATGAGTAATGTGAGTTGTCCCATGGTAGCCAATAGGCGCTGTAGAGGGAGGGATAGCTCAGTGGTTTGAGTGTTGGCCTGCTAAACCTAGGGTTGTGAGTTCCCTCCTTGAGGGGGCCACTTAGGGATCTGGGGCAAAATCAGTACTTGGTCCTGCTAGTGAAGGCAGGGGGCTGGACTCAATGACCTTTCAAGGTCCTTTCCAGTTCTAAGAGATAGGATATCTCCATTAATTTATTTAGCACCTTTAAAAATCAGGCCATTGCTTTAGGCTCCTAAATATGGATGTAATATGGAAAGGGAGGTGCTGACCTTGCTTGGTTAGGTTTAAAAGCCAGTCACTAGCGAACTTGAATGCAAACAGGTAGCAGGTAACAGTGGAGATCAGCGTTTCTGTGACAGTTTGGGTTGCCCCCCATTTGTTTTTTTCTAGGAATAGGGTCTAGGAAAGGAAGACGATGGCTACTGAGGCAGCACTAGAAGTGACCTGAGGAGGTGAGAAGACAAAGAAGATGGTCGGATACAGAAGCTGCAGGATGTACAGCATCCTTGAGTGGGTATCTGCGGGAAGCTACTTATGCATGAAATTCGCTTGACAGAGCTCATGGCAGAGAAGATCCAAGGCTTAGAGATGCCCCTGGAGATGATGGAATTCAGACAAGGATTTGAAGGTATAATGCAGGAGAGGAGAGAGCAGGTGACACAGACAACTCGAGAATTGCGGACACCTGCTGAAAAAAGGACCCGGAGGGTGAAATGCCAGAAGAGGAGGGTGATCCATGGAAGAACATGACCATGAGAATAAGGCAGAGGAAAAGAACAGCTAGTGATGGCCAAGTAACAGGTTTGCTGCACTGGGGTATGAGCAGGAGAAGGAGGCAGACAATGGGGTGGTGAGGAAGGAAAGAAGGGAAGCCAGTCCCTGCAGAAGAGAGTAAGAGATGGTAGAGATTGCCAGGGACCAGAGCCTAAGGGAAAATGAGGATGAAGTATAGAGAACTGCAAGACAGGACATAAAACAGATTCATACCAACACAAGGAAGAGACAGGTCTATGTTCATGGCAGATAAATTCAAACTGGAAGAGGTGCAGAGAAAAGCGACTAGGATGATCAGGGGGATGGAGGGCCTATCTTATGAGAGCTTGGCTTGTTTGGCCTAGCAAAAAAGAAGGCGATATGATTACTGTGACTCAAGGATGCTGTGGATGCCAACTGGCACAGGGCACGGGCACAGGGACCCCGTGGGTTCACCAAAAGGGACAGTGTAGTTCTCTCCTGAAAGCCTGTTTTGCACTGGTCATCCTAACCATTGTGAGATGTATGGACAGAGAATAAGTGAGGAATTGTGTATACATACTAAGAATATGTTTGCTAGGTCTGTAGGTAAAAGCAAGCCAGTGAAAGGTAGCGTGTCTTGAGACCGATTTCTCCGGACATGGGGCGGGAGACACTTACCTCCCTGGTGGATCACAGGGTATTGTGTGTCATACAATACAATCTATTAGCATGCTGAGTCAAATACTGTTGAAATGCTGGCAGAGACTTCAGAAGGAAATTAACAGGAAGAGGTAAGCAGTGGGGGTGGGAGGACCCTATTTGAAGGTGAACATCAAAGGTTTGTTCTGGTATATTTGGGGGAGCAGAAATACACCCTTGGCTCCTTCCATGAAGACAAGCTGCCATCTGGCTTGATTTTGTGAAAAGGGGATCTCGATCCATCTGGTTGAAAACACTGGGAAAAGGATTCGGGATAAGCTATCTTGCAGGAGACAGGGGAATGCCTTGGTTTAAGTTTAGGCTCTAGGAAGTATGGTATGATTTTGTTTTCTGTGTAATCATTTATGTCCAATATTCTTACTCACGATCACTTGAATCTCTGTTTTTAGTAATAAACGTATTCTTGTTTTCTCTCTCTCTCTCTATATATATATATACATATCTAAGTGTGGTGGGTTCAGTAAAGTGGGGCTCCTGATTTGACTTTTGCCAGCTTTGGGAATAGTGGATCTGAGAGTTCTGGGAGTCCTCAGTGGACCAGGGGTGCGTGCTGCAGAAGGCTGCTCGGAGGACTCAGGGGTCAGTGTGTGCTCATTGCTAACACCCACAGAGGAAGCATGAGGCCAGTGGACACCTGGAAGGGAGTGCTTGTGTTGCCAGAGGCTGGTGGTTTCAGGGAGCTGATTCACAGCAAGCACGGACCACTGCCTCATGCTAAGGGCAGGTGGTAGTGAGGTGCCTCAGAACCTGGGACCCCCGGGAAGGGACCCAATTACGCTCTTTAAATACGTCCAGGGGACGGGGGGAAAGGTAAACACCAGGGAGGGAGAAGAGCTATTTAAGCTAAAGGACAACGTTAGCATAAGAACAAATGGGGGTAAACAGGCCCTAAACCACTTCAGGCTGGGAATTAGAAGAGGGTTTCTACCCATCCAAGGAGGGAGGTCCTGGGATAGCCTCCCTAGGAGCTGGGAAGCAAACAACTTAATTAGTTTTGAGAGAGAGTGTGATGGGGTTCCTTGTGAGGGTGGGGGGCAGGGCTGGGCAGCCCTTGGGGTCGCTTCTGATTTACATCTAAAAGCTCATGCACAGGGCTTCAGCCAGCCACCTGCAGGGGTCAGGAAGGGATTCCCTTCACTTCCCAATGCATCCCAGTTTTCTTTTTAATCAATCTCCTTCCTTGGAAGCATACGGGATGGCCACGGGCGGAGAGGGGCCATTGGATGGAGAGGGCCAGGGCTGTGACATGACACTGAGCAGTCTCTCTCTCAGATGCTTGGCTGGCTGGTTCTCGCTCACATGCCCAGGGTCTAGCTGGTCGCCGTATGTCGGGTCGGGAAGGAATTTGCCCCCAACTCAGATTGGCAGTGATGGGGGGCAGGGTGGGGGTCAGCTTCCTCTGCAGCAGGTGGGTGCAGGTCACTAGTCAGGATTATCTGGGTATATCACACTTGATTATTTCCCTGCTCCTTCATGGGCCTCAGGCACTGGTGCACCTCCATCCCTCCTAGTCTCTGCCTGTGGCACATACTGGTCTAGTCTCCTCTGGGCTGTGATACTTTGGTCTCATTCTGGGTGCTGGGTTTCGTGGGCGGGTGTTGGTGGCCCGTGCTATACGGGAGGTCATTGGGTGGTCCCGTCTGCCCTTAAACTCTGTCACAGGAATGGTCCTTTCTGCACAAGGCTTGGATTTGGGCTGATGGGTTTTATTCATCCTATTTACACACTACCTTAGGTTATTTCTCTCTCCAAGAAGCAGCAGCCAATAAATAAAGTGATCAAACCAGGAAGGATTCCTCCCCAAGGAGTCTGATCAACTGGGATTATATCCAGGGGATTCCAACAGGCCATCGGGAACAGCAGCTAATCTGGGCACAAATGAATGAGTCCAGCTGGGGACCATACCCCACAGGGTAGGTTCAGATCGAGGACTCACAATTCAACCTTCTCAGTCTGGAGGGGTTTGGATTCAAGTTATTTCTGGTCCATCTCTAGTTTTGCCAGTGGTGGGCTCCTTCCTCCAGCATCCTTAGCCATCAGTTTGGCTCCTACAGTCAGCGCTGTCACTGGGCCTTTTCCATAGGCTCCATACGTCTAACGCTGCAGCGATTTCTTCGGCACCATGGGTGGTGGCTGGACAGTCACAGTGTCAAGGTTTTGCTCAGGCTGGAACAGATTGATGTCAGCAGATTAATGCACTAATAGAGCAACGCTGCTGGAAAGACTTTAAGCGCTTTTAAGATTTTAAGCATTCAGAAAAGGTGCAGCCTTTCTCAATCCAAGTTCCCAAGGGGCTCAGAGCTTTTCTACTTTTAAAATCTTGCAGCCCAGTTCACCTTCACCCTTTTGTGAACCCCAAGTATGGTGCAGAGGCAATCAAATGTTTAGTATATGCCACGTGTCTCCCTTTGTGCATGATCCACAGACCATATGACTCTCCTAAAAGTGACTAGCTAACGGTCTCTGCCCTTTAGGTCAAGCTGTAGTGGCTTATGCTTTCTGCAGTGGACGTGAGGTGTTCAAACCTCCAGGGTGATTGTCTGTGATACACACTTACATTCTGATTAGGAAAAAGTACTGTGGTCCCCCATGAGGAACCCTTTAGGTGGGAGGATGAGTTCCAAGGAAGCTGAATGGTCACCCTGAGTGCTAACTGGTTTTGAATCATGGAGGACCCTTATCGGGGGGGGGGGGGTGAGAGGGAGAAGTAGGAGGCGGATAAGCAGTTGTGCGTAAGGTTGGGAAAGTCCCAGGTTGGAAAAGCAGAAGCCACAACAGCCACAGAGCAAAGAAAGTGTATGGGGGTCATGTCTGACGAGGACCTTTTGTAGGTAGAAGAGGCATTTTTCATAATCTTCAGCGGTGCAGCAGGTGACCAGGATCGGTTCCGTCAGGCTTCCTGCCAAGAGAACAGTGAGGCATGTGGGAACGTTTTGGTGCAGGAATAGTCCACGCATCCTTCTTGGCCCATGTGTTATCAGCATACACTGGGAGAAGGCACAGGTATTCCAGCTGCGTCCCAGCAGGCAAAGAGTTAACCCCCCCCCACTCCTCCCCTCCCTACACCGGCTCAGATCTCTCACAGGTGTACAGGGTGGAGTAATGAGACAGGGCTGGAGCAGATGGGCCAATCAGGGAACACAGAAGACCATAAAAGCCTGATAGCCAGCAGTAAGGGGAGTGCTCCGGCCTGGGTTGGGTGTAGCCTGAGCAGAGGGGTGTGGAGGGGAGGAGAGGAGAGGAGAGGAGAGGAGGCTGATTTTATGTAGCTAGAGTCTCTTGTGGTAGAGAAAAGGCAGGGCTCAGATAATGGCTGGGAAGAGGCTCCTTCAGTGAGGCTGCTGGACACAGGCAGCGCCTGTAGCCCCATTAGCTAACCACGGCCTGTCCAGCCTAGTGTCCTCACCTGGGGCCACCTTACCACAGGCCTGGACTAAACAGTTACGGGAGGGACAGCTGATTCTATTGCAATGCAAAAATCCTCATGGCACAATCAATTCTCACCACCCTCACCACGATCATCAATCCCTGGCATACCGGTGATTTCAAATTCCAGCCGCCCCAGCACAGCAGATTTCTCCTTTGCCTGGATCCCAGCTAGGGGGAGTTTTCCCTTCAAAGAGAAAAGGAAAGAGAAAATGCCTGCAGTGTACAGGCACAGGGTAGCATCCCTCTAATAGTGCTCATGGTGTGCTACGTTATAGAAGCTGCTAGCATCCAGTAAGAGCGGCAGGATGTATGTGTCTATTTAGCAAATACAGATATTTAGGACCCAGCTCTGTCCCTGTGGTTCCTTCGTGTTATTTTTGTTGCTGCATCTTTTGCTCTGGATGCAATGTTCTTATAAATGCAGTTCCTTGGAAAGTAACTGCTCTGTTTCTGCAATGCTGTTGTAGTGGTGTCGGTCCCAGGATATTAGGGAGACAAGGTGGGTGAGAAGTTGGTCCAGTAAAAGATATTTGCTCACCAACCTTGTCATGCTCAGTTTCTGTTACTCAGCAGTACAGATGTCAGCCCATGTGGCGACTGCTTTGAAGTTTAGGAGCTGAGTTTTCAGAACTAACCCCCAGGACCTTGAGCGTCCTGGGGGTTAGCTCTGAGCTAGGGCAGAAATGGAGATCAGAGGCCATTTGATACACCATCCCACTGATTTTTAAGGACTCTAACAGAGCCTTACTAGGAATTGCCAGAGAAAAGGTGGAGGAAATGAGAAGGGGTATGAAGTCACCAAGTGTGTCTCCTCAGACTAGTGCAGGATTGCCCGGGCTAGTATTAATTATCACAAGCATGGTGGTTTCCACAGCTGGGAGATGATTCCACCGCTCTCATTGTTAGGACACATTTCCTGATATTCAGTTCAAGTTTTCCTTAGCTCAGCTTCATCCCATATCTCCTCGTTATTCCTCCCTGGGCCACCCTAATCAACCCCTCTCCCTTCCAACACCTGTAGGGTGGTTCTTGGATTCCCCCCTTAGCTTTCATTTAACCACGCGCTACAGGCTCGGTAACCTTTCTTCCCAAGTCAGTCCCCACACCTGCTTCATTATTTACCTCATACGCAATGCAGGTTCTCTCTCTGTCGACGGAGAGGAAAACCAGATCCTCTGGAAACAGCACCAGCAGCCGCTCTTTAAAGTCCTGCAGAGAGAGGTACATAGCAAAGTCACTAACTTGTACTTAATAGGGCAGTCTTAGCTTGACAGCAGAATGTGTAGTGATGTAAAATAGGTGTGGCGAGAGATCCTAAATCACAGGGTCACTTTCAAGCATTCGGTCATCGTCATCACACACCCCACATGCAGGTATTTCCCCTTTGTTTGCTATAGCTACAATATAAAATATTGACAGGTCATCTGTCATGGAATGCTAGGCTGCATTATACTGTTCAGCCACTAGGTGGCATGATGTGCAAAATACAGGATTAAAGCTCGCCTTAGTCATACCTGGCAGAGCATTAAAGGATCTTATGATGAACACATCTGGGGTGTATAAGCAAGCTCTATAGCCAGTCCATATCTGGGACAGAAATACATGACAACATCCTCTACAGTATATATGCGAGAGAATACACAAGGCTTACGAAACTGATCAGTTTAGAATCTGTGTTATTTCCTCCCTCACAGATAGTTGCATGTAAATGCAATGTGTCTGTGTGTTTGTATAGGTATGTACCTCACTCTACATCACAATACACAGGTATTTGATACCTTATGAGTAAGGTGACCAGATGTCCCTATTTTATAAGGACAGTCCCGATATTTGGGGCATTTTCTTCTATAGGTGTCTATTACCCCCCACCCCCGTCTCAATTTTTCACACTTGCTGTCTGGTCACCCTACTTATGAGGGATATTTTACATACCCACAAATCATCTGTGTCGGTCTCTTTGATACTGTGGGATCCTTTTTCACTAGACTATTTGGCTGACACTTGATTTCTTTTAGATTGCTTATGGAATAATAATGTCGCACAAGCCAAAAGTCATTGATGATTCATTTAGGGTTTCCCAGCCCATGAGAATTCTTGAGATTTAGAAAAGTTCTGCCATTTTAAATTGGGAAGAAACGTTGTAATCTCGAAATTTCTTGTGAACCAACAAACAGTGACAAAATTCCAGTTTGGGTTAATCAGATCATTTGGTTTTGACAATTTTGAAATGTTTTATTTTAATTTTGACATTTCCACCCTTCTCACTTTTGTTTGACTCTAAATTTACTAAAATTTTGAAATGAAAAGTCATCTAGCCTCAAAAAAAAACCCGACACTTTTCATGTCAGAAATGTATGTTTCTCAGACAGTTTTGGTTTTGAGGCATCTGCATTTTATGGTGAAAAACTGATAGGTTGAAAAATTCCTGACCAGCTGTAGTTCCCATATGCACTCATCTAGCTAGGACCCCAGGCTATCTCAGTCCAGTGACTCCATGTGAACCCAAGCTCCAGGTGCTTCCAGTCCTTCTAAGGTGATTCACATGTTTTAGAGCAATAGATGCTGTACCTTACCCCCATGCTGGCATAAGCCACCTGCACCATGGCCAGGTAGTGTATCCGTCCTAGGTGCTGGATGGGTTTCCCTTCCCACTTCAGAATGGTGGTGTAAAACAGATGCTTCATCAGCTTCCGTTTCTTCCACTGCTCATCACATGGAACCTTTTCCGAGACAGATCAGAATGCAATACAGAAGAGAATAAAAATAGAAGTGTGATGTTTGTTAGAGGTTTGAAGGTGTTAGATGAATGTTCCACTGGTTATGGCATTAGCATAGGATTTAAGAGAGCTGGGCTCGAGTTCCTTCTCTGCCCCAGATTTCCTGTGTGACATTGGGCAAGTCACGTAGCCATTCTGTGCCTCAGTTTCCCATCTGTAAAATGGGGATATTAGCACTGCTTTGTCTCACGGGGATGTTGTGAGGCTAAAGATATTACAGAGTGTGAAGTGCTTAGATACTACAGGAATGGGGCCCATATAAGTACCTTAGATAAATTTGCATCTGAAGCTAAACTTCCCCCAGGTTTGGGAGGGGACATTTCGTGTGATGTGAGGTTCTGTTTTGGCCCAGTTATAGAAATGGGCCTGATCCAAATGAGAATTTTCCCCAAATTCAAAGCGGTTTGGGCCTGGAGTTCTTAATCAGGCCTGTCTCTAAATGGCATAAGAATAAGCCTGAACACCCTTTCCCCTTGTTGGAAGATTTGAGAAAAATATTTAGTCAAGGCCTTTCTCACCAACCAACCACCGTGGCCTATTCTCTCCCTGTCCCTGAGATTTTACACACTTCAAGTTGTTCAGTCCCCTGTGCAGTCTGTAAGCCCTACAGCACAGCTACATTTTAGCACATAGGAGCAGCGGGGACAATCAAGCGGTGCCTTGGTCTTGTTGCACTGGAGTGGAGTGGGCCTTTCTCTGAAAGGGAGACTTAGTGACGGACAGGTTGGGTGAAGCAGCCATTTCTGGAAGGGGGATGAGCTGCTAAGGGTAAGGGAGTTACGCATTGGTTAGGTGGGCTTACCCCTTATCACACAATAAAGGCCTAATCTGTATCTAGTGGACCATTGATTAGCAATGCATTAGTAGATGTATAAGCAATGGAGATGTAGGTTTTGTAGGCTTGTGTGGGTGTTATAACATCTGTATAATCTTTTAGAGATGGAAAAGTGTGAACAAAGGTTCCTGGCAAAGAATAGTAAGATCTGAACACCCTGTTAGTGTATTTTTGGGGGTGCTTAGGGAAAACAAGGAAAGTCCCTGTCATGTAACAGGATTGCTAGGTATGTTATTGCTAAAAAGGGAAATAAGATCTAAGAACTCTGTGTGAGCGGTGGGTTTGTCGGCTTTCCTTGGGTTTGTGAGGTAACCCGTGGGCCTGTTTGAATTGGTCCTGAAACATCCTTACACTAAGTAGGTGATTGGAAAAAGAGGACCCTTAACTGAACTTTCAGGTGGTCAGGCTTGAGAGAGGAGTGACGGACTAGGCTGGGTCTGGGCTTATCTGAACCTTTCCTAGTTAGAAACATGAAGACAGAATTTGAAGGGGAGAACTGGATGAAAAACCTTAAGAATATTCACTGCATTAAAATATGCCATCCCTCAGTAGCATCCAAATGCATGACTATTCTCAACTTCAGAGTACACCTGTTCTCTGGTAGCACTTCATGACATTGCATTGTGTCTTGTGAGGCTCTGTATGGTACAGGCCAGCAGACACTTCAGACCAAATCTTCCTTTTTGGGACAGTAACTAACAAGAAGGTTGAATGTCTGGCCTGACTAACTATGTCCCTATGGTCTGTCAATCACAGCCCCATTCTGTGCCTCAGAAAACCAGTCGTTCGGGTGAATGTGTCTCAGCCAGTTAGAAAAACTAAATGCCAGTGGTATGAAAGTTCACAGTGTTTTTAGCAGACTTGCTCTCTACAGCCTATGCTGGATCTGCGGCGTCCTCAGGTTGTACACTGGCTTGGAGGAAGGGGTCACATCTCCATCTAGAGTCTGCCTCCAGCCACTAGAACAGGTTGTTAATTGTCAGTTCCGGTAGCACAGGGTTGTGCTTGGGGTGGCTGGGTTCACTGCAGCTGATGGGCCCGGTGTCCACCGCTCTGGTATTTTGTTTCTGGCCTCGGTGCATCCTACCCCCACCTGGGAATGCACAGAGGACTTCAGTCTCTCCGCACTCTGGAGCCACTCATGTTTCCTGCCCCCATCCCATTCACTCCGCATCTACTCTGGGCTTTACCCACCACCAGGAGCAGGGCAGGCTTACCAGGAAAGGAACGATATTGCTGGGGTGGGCTGGACAGTGAGCATTTGCCATCTTGATGTGCTGCTGGATGCTGAGAACCCAGATGTGGAATTCATCTGGACTCAGGCATGAGATGATCCTGGATTCTATCATGGGCCCTATGGAAGGAAACACACAGCTCTAGCATCCCAGGAAGAAGACAGAACTGCCTCTGGGTCTGATGGGTGAATTTCTCCCACCGCCCCAAGACTTCACAAGCTGGTAGCCAGCCTTGCAGGCATCTCCTTTGGGACCAGTTCTAGTCCTGATGCTGAGACAAGCTCATCCACGTCTTGTGGTCCGTGATGGTGGGTTCTGGGCTAGTCCCCATCAGAACTAGACAGTTGTCCTGCTCTGCTTGAAAAGACACTGGCCTCTAAGAGGTGGGCTCAGCACTTTGAGGGAGCAGATTCGGGAGGATCTATCATTTAGGGTGACTTTAGCACGAAGGGTCACAGTTAACAATGAAGCTTTGCTGGCTTGAGAATCAGTGGCTGCCGCATTTACATGTGAAGATTGGGAATCCCAATGCCCCTAGCCCTGCCTGGGCCTTCTCCCTGTTGCATGCGCTTGGCACATGGACACCCCTGTTCATGGGAAGAGGGATGAGGAGGTGCCTGGAATGAACACAGAGGGACAAGTGGCCCTCTTTCCCCTGTCATCACAAGAGGATCTTCCACCTGTTTAAGCCTTTCCCAGGCATCTAGAAAGAAGGCTTACCCATCATTTCAAACATGCAGCCGGTGTCACTCGGCACATCCCTCACACTCATCCCCGCCAGCGGAAGCAGGCCCTGCAGCAGTGGGGAATTACTGTTAGAAAGCAATCATTGTGACGCCCTCCTCTCCGCGCTCTTTCAGTCACGCCCTCTCCCATAATGCCAGGCTCTACTTCCCCCACATCCAGTGTTTCCCTGCCTCCTGAAAGCTGGTCCCCTACTTCAGGAAAATGAAATGCCACTTGGGCCCAGCTCTTTCAAGGGAGGCAGCATCACCTAGTTGCTAGAGCACTGGACTGGAACTCAGGAGACATGGGTTTGATTTCTGGCTCTGCCGATGACCTTGGGTAAGTAATTGCCCTGCTCTGTGCCTCAGTTTCCCCATCTGTAAAATGGAGATAATGATACTGACATCCTTTGTAAAGCATCTATGGATGAAATCTAGTGCTGCTTTGAGCTCTAGGGATGGCAAGTGATTGGAGGAGTGTGTATTGCTATTATTCAACCCTGCCATGTGGTGTTAAAGTGCTCCCCATGCTAATTCCTACACCTACTGTGCCCCTCCCCCCCATCAGCCTGCCAGGTTGGCACACCCCAAGCTTTGGCCAACATGCCTTACTCTTTGATTTGGCTCCTGTAGCTCATAATTCTATACATCTGCGATTTCTTTCTCTCCCTTCTGTTGTCTGTTCCCTCCTCATCACGCCCCGATGATGGTCAGGCCGGGACTCCCTCTGGTTTCCTCTGCTTTGGAGTCCCACGGATTGGGACGCTCCTTTTGTAGCTAGAGAGTTTTCTAGTTGAGCCCCTGTTCTGATATTTAGTTACTGTATTTGTGCCACAGACGTACAGCAAAGGGATAGCTTGGGGCCTTGATGGATGAAGCCCAGTGCTCCAGTGAACAGGGGCTCTACATGGTACAAAGGGAACCCTGTGTTTTACCTGGTAGACAAACGTCTTCTTCATGTGATCCACTGATAGAATCAACAGCTGGAAGGGGAACAGCACAATGTACCGTTCGGACATCTCCTGTGGAAATAAGGTTTTATTATCATCATCGTCCTAAAATGTTAATACATATTTAAAATAAAATATGATCGAGATTAAATTTCCCCAAGCTCCTTGCCTTACCCGTTCTTCATCACTGCCGTATTTCGTACATCTATACGTGCTCCTGGTTCCAACAGGGCAGGTTGTTTAAGGGCCGTAGAAGAGAGCTATGAGCTGTGCTGTGTAATGTAGCAGATGGCCGGAGGGTGAGCCAAAATTCAAGCAAATCGCTACTCTGAATACATGGCCATTCTATAGCACCTTTCCTTTGAGGATCTCAAACACGAATCAACTAACCACAATGCTGCTGCGAGACAAGGAGTTTAGATATTATTTATCCCCATATTAGCTGCCTCTGTTCGCCTTAACTTCCCTGAGAGCTCCTGTGTAGACATGACCTGAGACATCAGGCTGAAGTTTTTCTCAGCTGGAATTCATTCAGTTGTGATCCCATGCAGATCTTACAGAGAGACAATTTATTTGTCATGTTATTGGAAACAGTAACAAGGGGGAAGCCCTAGGGTTGGTCTGGAAATGTTTTTTTTCCCCTGAAACAATGAAATCCAAAGACTTTTTTTTCTTTTTTGGTGCCAGAAAACTAGATTTAAAAAAAAAAATTTTTTTTTTCTTTTCTTTTTTTGCTTTTTGATTAAAACATCTCAGAATTCTTTGGACATGCATATTTCCATTTAAACAAACGAAATGTCATCAACACAACATTTTGAATGAAAAACGTCAACCATTTCTAAGAAGCTCGTGTGAGACCTGTCCACCTTTAGCTGACTTCGGTGAAAAAAGCTGAATTTTTATCTTTCACCATCAATCCCAAATTCCCTCCTAGCAAAGTATGGCTCCAATTCTGCACTGGGATTTATAGATTCCAAGGCCAGAAGGGACTGTGGTGATCATGTAGTCTGACCTCCTGTATGATACAGGACAGAGAATGTCCCCAAAATAAGTCCCAGAGTGTATCTTTTAGAAAAACATCCAATCTTGATTTAAAAATGGTCAGTGATGGAGAATCTACCATGCCCATTGGTAAATTATTCCAGTGGTTAATAACCCTCGCTGTTAAAAATGTACCTTGTTTCCTGTTGGAATTTGTCTAGCTTCAACTTCCAGACATTGGATTGTGTTATATCTTTGTCTGCTAGATTGAAGAGCTCATGATTAAATATTTGTTCCCCATGTAGGTACTTATAGATTGTAATCAAGTCACCCCTTAACCTTCTCAATAGATTGAGTTCTTTGAGTTTGTCACTATAAGGCAGGTGTTTTCTATTCCTTTACTCATTCTCGTCCTCTTCTCTCAATCCTCTCCTATTTATCATCATCCTTCTTGAATTGTAGTCACCAGAACGGGACACAAGATTCCACCAGCAGTTGCACCAGTGCCAAATATAGAGGTGAAATAACCTCTTTTCTCTTACTTGAGATTCCCCTGCTTAGACAGCCTGGATCCCATTAACTCTTTTGGCCACAGCATTGCATTGGAAGCTCATGTTCGGCTGATTATCCACCATGACACCTACATCTTTTTCAGAGTCACTGCTTCTCAGGATAGAGTCCCCCATTCTCAGATTCTTTGTTTCCAGACATATACATTTATATTTAGCCATATTAAAATGCATATTCTTTGCTGGCCCCACTTTACCACACAATCTGGATCACTCAAAATCAGTGACCTGTCCTCTTCATTTTTTACCACTTCCCCAATTTTTGTGTCATCTGCAAACGTTATCAGTGATAATTGTATGTTTTGTTCCAGGTCATGGATAAAAAATGATAAATAGTGTAGGACCAAGAACCTAGCCCTGCGGGTCCCCACTGAAAACAGACCTGCTCAATAACAAATCCCCATTTATAATTACATTTTCAGATCTATCAGTTAGCCAGTTTTTAATCCATGTAATGGGTGCCATGTTAATTTTATATGGTTCTAGTTTTTTAATCACAAGGTCATGCAGTACCAGGTCACATGCCTTGCAGAAGTCTAAGTATATTACATCAGCACTACTACTTTCATCCACCAAACTTGTAAGCTCATCAAAAAATAAAAGATATCAAGTTAATTTGACAGGATCTGTTTTCCACAATAGCATAATAGCAGATCCTGTTGTGGGCCCGAGGCCCAAATTACCCCAGTCGTTCTGCTCCTACCATTTAAAAATACATTGCTTTCCCCCCATGCATTTGGGAAATCCCTTGCTAAAGAGACAGACGGTGCAAACAGAATGAGGATGGTTACCTGCATGTGACAGCTGCGCATAAGAACCAGTGAGGACCATACTATTTCCCCAAGGGAGTGGATGCTCCTCCCTTCCCAGCCAGTGATGGGCTGTGTGACTAGGAAGTTCCTTAGTTCCTCCCGTGTTCTCCCCCACAGCACTTCTGCCTGGAAGCAAAAACAACGTCTCTTTATTAGCTGGTGGGAAGTGTCCTGAAAAACATACGGAAACTGGAGGTGGACCCAATGGAATCTAGGTGCAAACTCCTAGACATTGCTCTGGTGTTTGGATGTAAGGCTCAGAGAGGAAGGGGTGGTCTTAGCTTGAACTGAGACTCAGGAGACCTGGACTCAGCTCCCAGCTCCTGCCATTAATCTACTGTGAGATGTCTCTGTGTACATTGGGGCGAAGAGCATTGTGAGGTGCTTCTGGGGACAACACCCAGCATCTGAGCCTGTTTGTGGCCCCTAGGAGCTACCCTGACACAAATCATAATGGCATTAGACTCACCTGTGGGTTCAGCTTGCTGATCCTCCCCTGAAAATCTTCCTCTTCAGCTAGCCTCAGGTTCTGTGAGAAACAGTGTGTGGATTTGTATGACTGTGTAAAACTGGAGGGGAAAAGACCTCCCCGCACCCTGCGATAATGAGAATCATTCATCGTTGTTTGGGGCTCAGGGCCTATCCATGTAATGGTGTCAGGTGCCTTACTGGAGTGGAAAAGCCTAGGCGGTGATGATGACATCATGCCCCATTGAAATAAACAGACCCGGACTCTCCTACCTGACTCTACACGTGATTCTTGGCTTGTGAGGTTCTGCTTATACTCACACCTCCTGTCTCTGTCGCGGTCACGGGATCCTTGAGATGGAGGGAGCCTTCACTCTGCGCTTCTGAAATGGACCATTTTCTGTCATGGGAGAGGAAGGGACAGGAAACGGAAGATGAATAGGAGAAGTTCCTTTATTCACTTGTCCTATGGGGTTTATCTAGGTTGTGACATGGACAGGAAAGTTAATGTCATGTTCAGGCAGGAGACTAAATTCTGACATGGCCGTTTCAGCTTTTAACTGCTTGATTGCTAGGAATATTCCAGTGGGCTCTAGAAAGAGGTTCTCACACTGGGGGTCCCTCAGGGGGTTGTGAGGTTATTACAGGGGGGGTCGTGAGCTGTCAGGCTCCACCCCAAACCCCGCTTTTCCTCCAGCATTTATAATGGTGTTAAATATATGAAAATGTGTTTTTAATTTATAAGGGGAGGTCACATTCAGATGCTTGCTATGTGAAAGGGGTCACCAGTACAAAAGCTTGTACCACTGCTCTAGATGGAAGGTAACCTCTGTGTATCCAGCAAGGCCATCAAGCTCTTCCAAACATCCAGATTCAAAGACACGCTGCCTACCTGCTACCACCTATTTCCAGCAGCTCCATCTCATCCTGGCATGTCCCCGCCGACGCAGCTCGCCGGGCACTCATGCTGCAGCACCCCATCTCTTCTCACCAACTCCCCCAGGCAAGACACCTGCCCTCAGCCGCTTCAGCCCCCGGGGTCAAGTCCGAAATCGCAGGCTGACGTGCCGACGTTGTCTCTAACAAATGGTCCGTAAGCATGAGGCAAAAGCACAGATGGCGGGAGGAGAACGTGCCGTGCCCGTCTGCTTACTTGCTCATTAAGAACATGCTTGGGTTAGAGGCAGGAAGATCTGAGATGTAAAAGTGTTTCCTGTTGGTCTGAAAACCTTTCCTCTACCATCCCCCAGTGTCACAGCTTCCGGCTAAGGAGATGGTGGGGGGGAGGGCAGGGGGGATAAGCAAATGTGACAGTTTGACTGTCAAACCCAACCAAAATAAAGAATGAAAGCCATCTTTAATACACACCCGGAGGGATGCCGAGAGCAGGATTTGGGGACAAATTTCCAACGAATGAGGCTGTGGGAGAGTACTGGGAACCAACAGCTGAGCCAGCTGATCACGTAAACACCAGTTATTCCCCCCACACCCCCCCACCCAGGTGGACCTGACTGTGCCTTATCAGTGCATAAGACTGGGCCGGGGAGGACAAAAGAGTTAAGTAGCCCGCTAGCACAGAGGGTAGAAGAAGGCCCGGGAAGGAGGTGCTGGCTAGCAGAGCCAGAACCAAGAAGGATCTCTGGGTGGAGAGATCTCTTCTCTCTCCTCTCCTCAGCGAAGGGCTGAAGAGCAACTGGTACAGGTGATGTATGGATGAGTAAGGTGGTGGGAAGAGCCATGTAAGTAAACTCTATGGTGGGTGCTTAGCCATGGAAGGGCTCTGAACAGTCTGTGTAGACAGCGCAGACGATGGGAATGGGACATTGTTCTGCCACAGGGCTTGGTATGGAATAGTCTCCCTAGGGGGGAGAGCCCTATTACCAAACCAATTTGAAACTGGACTGAGAATGGGGCTGCGCAGGGCCAGGGTGGGTGGGGAAGATGGGCCTGAATAAAGGTCCTTTTCCTCTTTGTGTTTCCGGGATTCTATGAAACAAAGGGTTTGGTTTGACTTGAATGCTGGCCAGTCAGGTAGTGACTCTTCTAGTACCTGAGGGATTGGTGGACAAAGCAGGAGGGGTCTCTTTCAAGACAGTGGAGGGAGAGGAAGAGGAAAAGGAAAGAGGTGCTGCTGAAGGAAGGGGGGAAAGGAGAGAGAATCATAGAAGATTAGGGTTGGAAGAGACCTCAGGAAGTCATCTAGTCCAACCCCCTGCTCAAAGCAGGACCAACCCCAACTAAATCATCCTAGCCAGGGCTTTGTCAAGCCGGGCCTTAATAACCTCTAAGGATGGAGATTCTACCACCTCCCTAGGTAGAGATGCGAACTGAACTGACTTGGTCCTTGTCCTGCCTCTTGGGATGCTGAGTATAAATCAACGGGCTCAGAGTTCTCAGCAGAAATAGGCCCGAGCTGTGAAGATTTTACCCAAATCTGAACTTCCTCAACGCTCAGGAGTGCGAGGATCTGGGATTTGGCCCATTTTAGAGGCAGGGAGTCAGCTGTAAAATTTGGACTTGGATCTGAACTTCCCCAAAGTTTGGAGGATCTTAGGAGCGGAGCTGGGTTTTGGTCAGAGCTCACTGGCAGTCGGAGCAGTAATCGACTTTGTTAGATGTACCTCATGTCCTGCATCTCATGGACATGAAAGGGTTAACACAAACGGTGGGTGGTTTTTTTTTTTTTAAAAGCACAGGCACGAACGGAACTGAAAGGACAGGAAGCAGCTGTGGAGGCCTGTCTAGTGATGCTCTGAGGTGGTGTCACCAGCCTACAGAGCAGCAAACCGTACGTCTGACTCCTCCCCACTCTCGAAAAGCAGTAACCGGTGCTTGCTGCTGAGTTTCATAACACTTCCTGAATGAGTGATGTATGAGAAATGCTCCACTGAAGCTGAACTGAGCTTCAAGAGTTGCTGGGTGGGCCGAGGGTGCACACAGTCCCTTTATAATAACGTGATGACAGCGAAACTGAAGAACTCTGCAGCGTGCAGTAGCATCACTGCAGTCTGTGGAATCAGGCCTGCCCTGATTTGCATTAATTAGCCCAGTGGTATTCATCGGGGAAGATCAATCTTTACTCAGCCCTCACCACCAGCAGAACTGAGCTCAAGAATGAGAGTTTGGTTCCAGATCAAGGCTGGGGTGAAGGTTTGGAACTGACAGAGCAGAACTCTCATGAGCTGAAGCCATGTGAGCTAGTTGGTTTTTGCAAGATTTCTGCCATCTTGGGCCAAAATCTCCTGGGAAAAGGCTCTTCCAAATCAGAACCAGAAGGCAGGTTGCTTCTGGTTTAGGACCCAACCTTGGAGGGGGAGCTCCAAATCCAATAACCCTCAGTCTCTACATTCGAAGGGGCTCGGGGCCCCAGTTTTAGGTGTTTTGCCTACCTCTGTCCCCCAGTGTAACTGATTTGTGGCCATAAGCCATCAGGGATTTTCAAGCAATAAAACCATCAGCCACCAAAGAGACACATTCCTCCGTGATGGAACGCCATTGAGTTCTATGGAAACACACCGGAGAGGAATTTAGCCCAAGATATTTGATTTGGGCCAGGCCAGTTATCAGCAGAAAAAAACATCCTAGGTCCGGGGAAATGAATGTTTGCATTAGCCCTGTCCCTCACTGCAAGGCCCTTGCTAATCAGGGGGGCCATATGAGCCTTTCTTTATGTCCGCCAGCGGGACCGGTACCGTAGACCAGCTGCTGGTGTTTTAACTACAGTGGCTCAGAGCAGGCCCAGGCAAGAACGTGACTGCTGGCACCTCGTCCGCACTAGTGATTTAAGCACCGCTGGAGAGGCAGGCTGGCTCTGGAATAGTCAGGGAAGCTCATTCCACAACCTCGGATGTGTTTGATGGTTCTAAAGACAGACTGCTGCCTCGGTTCAGCTGGAGCTAGCCGAGCACTGGCTTTCCAGGTCTGTCTTCACCATGCTCAGAACAGCACGAGCGCTGCAAACAGTGGCTGGTTTGCGTGGGGTGGGGGAAGCCAAGGAAATCCCCTCCCTCTGCGTGGGCACCTTGTGCAGAGACTCTTTGCCGCCAGCGAGGGGAGGAGAACGCAAAGGGTGGGTCCTGTGCCCTCTTCTGACGACACGAGGGGCTTACCCGTGATTTACTGGGGATGTGCGGGGATTGGAGGGAGCCACGCATGGTGGTTGGGAAAGTGCAGGCCCCAGCAGATAGCGTCTGGTCATGGGATCACCTTATGCTCACACAGATCCGGGGGATGTACCCTGGGAGGGGAATTATTGAGTGCTGAGAGCCAGGGAAGGGAAGACTCACAAGCCCTGAATGACATGCTATGGTAGGATGAGACGATCAGGCACAACCTGGGACATTAGGTCTCCTTCGCCCTTCAGCCTCGCACCTCAGTTGGAACGATTCCTGCTCTGGCCAGGGCCGTGCGGGGCGGGGTGGGGCAGGTGTTTTTTACACGGTGATAGGAAGGCCTCACATCTGGGCGCCGGGGCCTGGCACACACACAGTCCCTAAGGCTACATCGACACTACCAGCTAGAGCTGTGACCCTACTGCTCGTGTACACGGACTCGCACTACTTCTCATCAAGCTCGTGTGAGTGCGAGTGGCAGGACAGCCGCCGTAGCACGCAGTAACGGCAGCGGCGGTACTGCTGAGCCATGCTGAGAACATACCCCTAGCTCATAGTGTAGATGTGGCCTAAATCAGATTAGGAACTGCTGCCTTTCCCATGATCCTCTGCAATGAGAGAGGTCACGGGTTGAATATAGGATTGGATTGCACGCTCTGCCACTGACTCCCTCTGTGACTCTGGGCCAGTCACTTTGACTCCTGGTGCCTTAGCTTCCCTCTCTATAAAATGGGGGCTTACTGCATGGGAAGCGCGTGTGGGGGGAAAGGGCCTTGTGCGGCTCTGTTCAGGTTGATACGATGCTATTTAAGTACGGTTATTAAATGCGTACAGGCAGGATTTTACAGAAAAGCCCACTCGTGTTTCAGTGCAAACAGGAATGCTGTTCAGGAGTCCTGCCTTCGAGCCGCTGTGGTTCCAAGCACAACGAAGGTGACTCACTTGGGACTAGTTTGTTGCATGGGGCCCTCCCGCTGACCCTTCTGCAGAGCAAAGAGGGGCTTGGAAAAGACCACACCTCTGAGTGGTCAGAGCTGGAGGACCTGTGCCTTGTTCCCTGCCATAGTGTGGTGTCCAGAAAAGAGGGTGGCTCCTTGTAGCTGGGGGAAAGGCAGCAGAACAAAGTGCAGCAGGATGGGGGGAGGAATGATTCATCCCAGGTGGAAATGGAATGTACCACTATAGAAAGTATTATGCCATTAACCATCTTTCTGCAGACCATGCAAGAGAGGGCTGGGAAATCTCACTAGCTTAACTGACAGAAGAACATAAAAACAGCCATACTGGGTCAGACCAAAGGTCCAACTAGCCCAGTATCCTGTCTTCCGACAGTGGCCAATGCCAGGTGCCCCAGAGGGAATGAACAGAACAGGGAATCATCAAGTGATCCATCTCGTCGCCCAACCCCAACTTCTGGCAAACAGAGGCTAGGGACACCAGACCTCTATACCAGTGGTTCTCAACCCGCAGCCCGTGGGCCTCTCGCGGCCCAAACAGCACATAGCTGCGGCCCATGTGAGAGCCTCAGGGCCATGCAGGTAGTATAAATATTGTGTCGATGTGGCCTGACTTAACACAGAGAGAGCTGCATATGCCGCCCACAACGGTAAATAGGTTGAGAACCACGGCTCTGTACGATCATGCTAATAGAATTGTGAATAATAGATCCCTGGAACATGAGTGCCTGGTGCATAAACAAGAACACGTGCGCATATATCTGCAATAATACATGATTAGGAGTGCACATTACATACATAATTGCACAGGACACACAATGGCATACATGGGTATAACTGAGTCTGCTCAGCTGCCATGAAAAGAAACACTCTGGAAGAGGGCATCACACGCTGTGGTTTCAGTCTCATTCCATGGATTTATAGGATGATGCTATTATTTAAAAAACAAAAATCAAAGTGCAATGGTCTTTCTAAATTGACAGCTGTGTGCAGGAGAAGGGCAGTGAACCATATTGATTAGGGGGGGGGTTACATTGGTGGTCAGTAGTCAGTGTATTGCATCATCTCTCTCTTTCTTTTAAAATAACAAAACAGCTTTTAAAAATCAGTGACTGTTTCCAAAAAATGCTTAGATACGTCACAGATATATAGAATGTTTGGGGTTTTTTTTTATGTTCCTTATAGGAAAGCATCATATACTCAACACACAGCAATCTCAGTCTAAGACCCGCGATGGGACACCTTTTTCTGATCATCTGGAGGCGGCTCGGCGCCCTGGGATACAGCCGCTGCTTTGCTGTCACTGGTCGATGGTGTTTCCTTGGCTGTGGGGTGGGTCAGGGGTTGGCAGAGCGGCTTAGAGTGGCCTCCCAAGCAAGGCGAGCTACCTGAGACCTTGGACTGGAGGTGCAGAGAGACCATCTGGGAGCTGATGAAGGCCAGGTCTTCTTTAGTGGGTGTGGGAGATTTAATCCCGAAGGTCTGCTGTAACCACACGCCATAAGCGGTCTCTTTTGAAGCAGCAGCTGTGGGAACGATAGTGCTGGCCGTGTCCTTTTCTGAGCCATCGTCTGTGCGGTGCTTTGCCAGGCTACCTTCCGCTGAGAATGTCAGAGGCCTAATAATGTACTGGTTGCACGTACTGCTCACCTGGCCGCTTCGGGCTGTGGGTTTGAAAGGATGGCAGGCGTAGATGCTGTGTATGTCAGTGACCTGCACCTGTGGCATAGTTAAGACAGTTCTCTGGGAAACCTTCTGAGGAGGGGAGATGGTGTTTTCCCCAGAGTCACTTGGTTTCTTTGGAGGCTTCTCTGCCGCTTTGGGAGAATGCCGAGCAAGGTGGCTGGTGCTTTCCGTCAATGACCTTTGGTTCCTAGAGATACCCAGGGCGTTCCTGGTCTTTGAGGATCTCGGTCCAGCTTCAGACGTACCCCCATTATGGAGCAGCACAAAATGGCTCTGTGTCCGCAAAGGTAAAATCCTCTGGCCTTTCAAGCTCTTGTTGAAAATCTCAAGAGCCAAATCTGTGACAGGAGACATAATCATGACATGGCTAAACACCTCTACGCACACACCAAACTCTACTGCACACTCTCACGTCTGCCATAAACCTCTTGTGCAACTCACAAGTCCCTCTGTGCCTCAGTTCCCCATTGGTAAAATGGGGACAATGGCATTGCCCTACCTTACAGGGCTGCTGTGAGGATAACTACATTAAATACTATGCTAATGGGGGCCATATAAATGCCCAAGTCGGATAGACTGTGCCTGCGTGTTGCTAATCCCTGTGCCAGCAAAAGAATGTGCATGGGAAAGCTGCACTTGCAGGAATGTCTGGGTACAATTTGAAGGGCAGTTTATAAAAACGCAGCCCACATATTTTACATAAAGTAAGAGAAAACATCTTCAGACACATGTTCTGCCCTGAATGAGCAGGTGGCTAAAAATAGCAACAATCCTAAACAGTCTTGGGTAGGATTTTCAAAAGCAACTAAGTGATGTTGGAGCACAAGTCCCACTGAAAGTCAATAGGACTAAGTCCCATAAGTGCTTTTGAGAGTCCCAGCCTTAGTGCACAAAGGGGCCCACGCCAGTTTTGCCAGCAGGTCTGTCCATTGATTGCAATGGGTATTAGACCCATCCAGAGTTCGAGATCCATGAAAACCCTTATGCAAACAGAACCTGACTTGACTCCTATTCTGTATAATGCCCAAAGCCATGTTGTTGTGCCTTTGCTGCAGGTGGGCATGTCTCATGGAGAGCATTGGGGAAACTGAGACATGGACTGCAGGGCTCTTTACTTACCCAGAGTCCCATTGACCACGGTGGGGATGATGTCTTGCAGCACTGCACAGTTGGTGTGCAACGCAGGGTTTGCGTTCATCTCCAGGAGCCAGACCTAAAAAGAGATGAGCATAGACAAGAGCCTGAAAGCTACATTTATTCCCCCCCAGTTTGCACCGATGCTGATTCATGAAAGTGAGAACAGGCGGCGCGAAATCAAGCCAACACATGCCAAAACATAAGCAAGGGGCTAATCACGTCTCCAGTCTGACTGTGACCTGACTAGCGCTGTGCAAAACTTTCATAAGGAGCCCTGCAGTCAGGTGACGTTCGCCAAGCTTGTGGTTTCATTAAAAAACAGACACTCGTGAGGTTTGCTGAAATTCGTGACTCTGTTGTTAAGAGGTAGCCATTTGCAGGGCTTAACAACACCAGCTTTATTGAGCCTACTAAGTTAGGAACAACGCTACATATTCTTTTGTGCTCTTTATATTAACTATCTACACATACATGTGTATATCTACCTATGTCTTTTTTATATAGTCCTTCCATAACATCTATCAAGTGAGTTTGGAATGAACCTGTGGCAAAGTTGTACAGGTAGTTAGGGGCGAAGCTTTGACAAGCCTGATTTCAAGTGAGCCTGAGATCAAGATTAAGCACCATGACGGCCTGGTTTCAAATGAACCCAGGGCCTTGATTCCAGGGCTTGAGTTCTGAGCAAGACTAGGGCCAAGTTTTGGTTTCAGCTGGAAACCATGAAACATTGACTTTGCATGTCTGAGTTAAATTCAGCTTGGTTTCCTTTGAATTGTCAGGCTCCTTCAAATCCGAGGGTGCAAGTGAGACACAGCAGTGATGAAACCAGAGCAAACGCTCACGTACAAAACAAAGCAACTGAGTCGTGCACGGTTCCATTAAAACCCCAACAAATTTAAAGCCCAGTGAGCTAAACCTCTCTATTCAGCCTCTGTGTCCAGCACAGGTTCTCCAACTCATGCTGAGAACTTGCTAGGAGATTCAGAGCATTCAGCCGTTTGCAGGGAGGCAGAAAAGGAGGTGTACACACATAATTGTCCTAAGACTGACTAGTGCTCTGATGTTGAAAGGCTGTGGAGAAAGAGGCCATCATTAGAAGCAGCCAGTGTGTCTTCCTCAACAAGCGTTCCTGCCTTCTCCCCTAGAAATAAATCACTTGAATTAGTAATTTTCCCTTCACCTCTCCCCCTCTTTTACTGAGAGGAAAAATAAAACTCTCAATTCTCCATTTGTTTAGAGAAATGAAAAGACACAAAAAGGGGCTTTGAAATGTGGATTGTCTCCTTCAGAAGAGTAGAAATGAAAGCAAAGGCAGCTCTCATTGAAATGGAAATGTTTTACCGGTACCACTAGAGGGCACCTAAGCTCCATTGATAACTTCTGGCAAATATCCTTTCCCCATCTTTGAAAACTTTGCTCAGCGCCCCCAATACAAGATCATAAGATTTTGTCCTGACAGATGAACCTGGGTTAGTGTCTTGTGTCCCTTTCATGCTTTCAAGTGAAACAGACAAACAGAAATAGCAAAGCTCTCCATGCTACCTCTCTTATATGGCCTCCATCAGTATAGGTCAGTGGTTCTCAACCCACACCCCGTGGGCTGTTTGTGGCCCAATCAGCACACAGCTGCGGCCCATGTGACATCCTCGGGGCCATCCAGGCAGTATATATATTGTGTGGATGCAGCCCACATAACACCTAGAGAGCTGCCTCTATGACCCACAATGGAAAATAAGTTGAGAACCACTGGTACCGCTTCTGAGTGTCTCATATGTTTTCAGTGTGTTGATCCTCACAACAACCCTGTGATGTAGGGACGTACTTTTATTCCTGTTTTGCAGATGGACAGAGAGACAAAGTGACTTGCCCAAGGTCAGACAGGAAACCAAACCTCTACCCAGGGGTGGATCCAGGCACCAGCGCAGCAAGCCGGTCGCTGTGAGGGCGGCAGGCAGGCAGCTTTCAGCTACGCGCCTGCAGGAGGCCCGCCAGTCCCGTGGCTTCGGCGGCAATTCGGCGGTGGGGATGCCGATGGCGTGGTACCGACGGACATCCCGCAGGCACGCCACCGAATCCGCGTGACCAGCGGACCGCCTGCAGGCGAGCCACCGAAAGCCGCCTGCCTGCCATGCTTAGGGCGGCAAAAAGCATAGAGCCGCCCCTGCCTCTCCAGATCAGTGAATTGAACCCTGGGTTCCTGTGTCCATAACCGCTGGACCATCCCTCCTCTCCTGGCTTTCTAACCTATGAAAGGGAACTGGTAAACTGCAAGTTCCTCAAGGCTGGGCACATGCCTTCTTTCATTCTTTAAATAGCACTGCATTCAGTCAGCATTTGACAAATGACCTTTTATTATCAACTACTTAATTTCTTTTTTTCTATTCTGTTTGGTTCTTATACAGCTCTCATTGTTGAAGCATCTGAGCACCTGTGGCTAGAATCTATCCCATGGTACTTTGCAGCTAATGGCTACCAATGGACCTGATTTTGTGTTCCTTTTGCACCCACCACTCCTACTGCCTCAGGCAGGGCCGGCTCCAGGGTTTTTGCCACCCCAAGCGGCGGAAAAAAAAAAAAAAAAAGTCGCAATCGGCGGCAGCTCCACCACACCGCTTTCTTCTTCGGCGGCAATTCGGCGGCAGGTCCTTCCCTCCGAGAGGGACAGAGACCCTCCGCCGAATTGCCACCGAAGAGCCCGACGTGCCGCCCCTTCCCCTTGCTCAGCTGGTGCCTGGAGCCGGCCCTGGCTTCAGGGGTCTGAGCATTGGGGCTCAGAAGAAATGCATGTTTGGGTGAGAGTTTGATTCTTTTTCCCAAGAATTTTGACCTCGAGAAGTGACGTCCTATAAACGGGGTGGTCCTTTGTGCGCTGCTTAATTGTAGCAGCTGGCCAAGTGGAAAGTAAAGATTTCTTTGGGGTCTCTGAAAATAATAGGGGAGAGTGGTGGTGTCTTACGTAGCAGCCCATCTCCCAGGGGACTCTAATATTCAAGACCACATAGAATTTATTGCTGGGTCTGTAATAATGGCTGCATTCATTACACCTCATCACAACAAATGATATAAATGGGGTTGTTCTCACTCACACCCGGTGTCACACTCTATTGACTCCAATGGAATTACTCCTGCTTTACACCAGCGCCAGTGAGATCCAAACCAGGCCTCAGTTCTTTGTCCCATTGCTTTAAGTCCTTTGAGATGCACAGAACTGGAGTGAAAGCGGCATTATCCCCTTTTGTTTTGTTCCAAAGGTGCCTTATCTTAGCTTGTTCACAGAAAAAAACAGGTGGGACCTGAGTGCCTGACCAGAATCCATGAGCTTCTGCATCTCTCTGAAACTGATTTTCTTTGTGGCTCTGGACAACACATTTAGGGCCAGTTTTTCAAAGGGACTTAGGTACCTAAAGATGTAAATAGGTTCCTAGTGGGGTTTTCAAATGCCCCTAAGCAAATTAGGTGCCTAATTCCCATTTAGGGTCACCAGATGTCCCGTTTTTATAGGGACAGTCCCGTTTTTTTGGGGACTTTTTTCTTATATAGGCATCTGTTACCCCCCACCTCCTGTTCCGTTTTTCACAGTTGCTATCTGGTCACCCTATTCCCATTGAAATCTATGTGAGCTGGCGCTAGGTGCTCTTGAGAATCCCATTAGACTCCTAGCTGCATTTTCAGGGGCCTACACACCCTTGGCCTCTCTGGGACAGATTTTCAAAAAAGCTCAGCTTGCATTTAGCCACCTAAATAAGGGTCAGATGTTCAGACGTACTCGGCCCCCAACAGCCCCCATTGGGGCACCTCCGGTGACATTTTCAAAAGGGCCTAGCACCCACTGTGCTCAACTTGTTTGAAAACCGGAGTATTTATTTTGGTGCCTGGATGGGTGCTGGTGGGGGGTTGTTTGTTTAACTTTCTGACTTCTGTGTCTGTTTCCTTATGTACAAAATAGGAATATTGCAACTTACCTGCCTAGGAAGGGTGTTGTGCAGATTCACTAGTTAATGTTGGTACAGTGCCTGGAAGCTCTAAAGAGCTGTTTAATACAATGAACGATTTAATACTATGAACTGCAGAAGAGGCAAAATCCCAACACCAAACAAAGGTCATGCTTAAAAATAAAAAAATTAAATTACCTTTTTTACTCTCTGGACATAAAAAAGGGAATCTGTGCTTCCACACTGTTTTCCTCCAGTCCTGTTCTCTAGTCTCTGCAGGGCATACCCGTTTCGGCGAGGCCATTTACTCTCCCTAGGGCAGTTTAGTTTTCCCGTGGCACGTATAACTCCTGCCATGTTATGTCTTTTAGCCAGCGACTTTGTCAACAAAAGGCAGCCCTTATAAAAGCTACAATGGCTAGTGGTTATTCTGCTGCTCTTGCCCCTTCCCCCCCCCCCCCCGAGCTTGTTATGTGTTATCTCTTGTGTTGCCTTTGAAACTAGTTGTGGAGTAAATATGGTTCCATCAATGCATACACTTTGGGGGGGGTGGTGCATGTGCTTATACACACAAACAGTGATCTGTGTGGGTTACCTTGGAGCGTACGTTCTTGCCAGGAAAGTAACATTTAAAAGATTTAGCCTCCATAACTAATTAAGAAGATACTGGCTACAGCTGCAACCTCAGATACAAACTCCTTCACCCCTTTGGGGGGCTGGGGGGGGGTGCAGAGATTTGTGCTTCTTTGTGCTTATTTTGCATGTGAATCCCCAGCTCAGAAGCGGCTTTGCAGGGCTGGTGCGGAGTGTGGTCCCGAGCCCAGAGCTCTGTGGGGCCCACGTTTGTACAGCACCTAGCCACAATGGGGTCCTGATCCAGAATCACTGCACTGCAGCCAATTAATAATAATTCTAAAGAGGCCTGGTCTCAGGTTACAGTGTGGATGAGGCTGAAATCCTGAGCGCACTGGAGTAGTGAGACGGGCTTTCAGTCTCTGTTGAACTCCCCGCAAGGGAACCAATTAGCGCTGCCAAAGGTCACAAAGTTAGCTGGCAGATTCTCCCCCACACCCAAAGCAGGGTTTATCCTGAGCTCCTGAAATTGGCCTGGAACCATCTGTCTCTCTGTCGCACCACGCCAGGGCCCCAACAATCTCAGGAGCCAGTGGGCAGCAGTGCCATTGAAATGAATGGAATTGCACCTGTTCACAGCATGGGTGACTTTGGCCCTTTATCCCCAACGGGTTTGGCTTTCACAAATTGGCAGGCAAAGCTGGAGTCTGCTCTTCCGTGGCTGGATGGCTGAATCCATTTATTGCTACTAAAAGAGCCACACGCCTGTCTCCCTGAGGAGAGCGACCCTTCTGCCTGGTTGATGCAATCCTTCCTGTCAGCTGCTTCCCTGACTGGAGACCATTTAAATGAACTCACCCTAAGCCCTGGGTCTTGTGCCCTGGGTCTTGGCAAAACTATTTGAGGAGACAGAACAGCTATGCCAAACAAGCGCTCCCCCCCCCATGCTCTCCTCCTTGCAGCTGAGACAAGAGTGGTCGGCGCTGCAGAGGGGTTGTGGGTCCTTTTCACGGGCCTTGTTTGCATGCACGCTGCAACCAATGTGCTGCAGTCCATGCTGTGGGACAGAAATGCCTTTCAAAGACTGCACCAGGCAAACACGGGACCCTGGAGCCCTCCTGGGGAGTGATTCAGGGGTGTCTAGACATTTGGAACAAGGAGGAAGGAAGGGCGTGGATGGGAGAAAGGGCTAATTTGAGCTTTCTACCGGCACTTTCCCTCCCGTCAATTCACTCCTTTAACTGTGTGTATATGAGTTTGGTGCTGGATGCACAGCTCTGGGGGAGATCACCCGTACCTATAGCACAGCTCCAGCACAAGCATTGTTGATGCAAGCTTCCCCAGTCCCACTTACGTTCCTCATTCTGGAGGGAGTTCCAGGTGTGAGAGAAGAGCTCCATCCATGTGACCCAGTTAGCCCTCGGTTTCCCAGCTTAGACTGATAACCAAGGGGACATGCCACACTGCCCTAAAGACACCCCCACCCCTCAAGGTTTGTATCATCTAGGCCACTGGAAATCCATCAGATGGCAACGTCTTTCAATCCCTTTCATCCTGGACCGGAGCTGAAGATGTAACGGAACTCAAAAGTGATGCCTGCCACTATAAAGCCCTTCAGCCATCCAGCCTGTCCCTCCACCCTGTTTTACAGCCCCGCCCTTCCACGTGGGCCGTTGGGGAATGAGAAACATGAACATCACAGCCGCGCCCCTTTAGAAGGGGAGCCCTGCTCTGGTGCAGAACACAGCACATTCATGCATCTCATTTCCTCTGATGTGAATCAGACTCCACTGAAGTCACTGGTGTATGGTGAAGAGGAGAACCAGGCCCATTGTGTGTTATGGGTGCAGATCCCTACACAACAAAAAGCCCAGCCAGGAACTACACAATCACCCCAGCAACCATGGTATTCATACAGACGTAAACACTGGGTTAAAGGCGCTGGGCCTGAGTCTCCTCTCTCTTCTACCAGTTCTACCCTGAGGTATCTCCACTGACTTCAGTGAAGTTTTTTCTAATTTACAGTGGTGTACGTGAACAGAGAATCAGGTTCACTGTCTCCCTACAGGACAAGAGAACAGGGAAGAGCCTGCGATAAACAAATACAGACATAAATTCCTGCTTTACTCCCTTTACCCACTTTAACAGACTTCCAAATCCGTTCATCACTGCTGGGTCTCCTGTTTCTCAGCACTGAAATTCCCCCCCCCCCACACACACGGTTATAGATCAAACCATTCTAAAGTAACCGATCTGTTTATCTGTCCATATACAAAATACATAGAGACGTAATAGTCTCCAGGGGCCATGTTTGCACTGAAGCGGAGCTAACGCTTTTAATTAACCACAGAGGGATTGCCAGACTAGAGTGATATTGGATCTCCCTTTCTATTTCAGGTTTACACAGCCAGGGCTTTGCATGCCAACATTGCAAAAAGACAATTGCCACCGAAATTTGAGACGTGCCAGTTTCTATGTCTTTGCCATTAACTCTCTCTTGCCATTGATTTCCTGCACAAAGGACACTATTGTGTGGGCACCGTGCCCTGTGCTGCATACATGACTGCCATTCTGTAGTAGGGTTTGCTGGAATATGTTTGAGTTAGCGTCTGTGTTAGCAACAGGTCTACAAAAGCAAAGTGAACCAGATGGCTTTCTGTTGTATTCAGGCCAGGTGGTTCTATAGGACTTTGATGCTTTGAGGCAACGTGATGGTTATAGCCAGTCCCTTCCCCATTCTTCTCTTTCTTTCTCTGTTTGTACGTCCCAATTTACCACTTTATTCTGTGATTCTATCAGTTCTCCCCAGCTAAGTATTGTTGGGATGGATCAGTACGTGGATGGCAAACCTACGAGGAACATCTAGAAAGTTCTGCTGGTGACTGGCGGATCAGTAAACGATCCAGTGCCCCAGCATAGCCTTGAAAGGGTCTCTGTGCTGTTGGAGTTTCGATGCTAGATACTCAGCTGGTGTAAATCAGGATCGCTCCTTCGAAGTCAAGGCAGATGCATTGATTGATACAAGCTGAGTATCCGGCCCACCATCTTTCAGAGGCGATGTAAAATTGAGACCGGGGGCTTCTGGTCACTAAAGATCCCATGCTATTTTTGGCTATTAAATCCACATTCCTGCCCAAATTCTAATCACAGTTTTAACTGGATAAAGTATTCACTTCCCACCCTAAACTGTCATGGAAGGGTTGCTATGCGCTGTTAAACATTTGGCTCCTTCCTCCTCAGAAGTGGCTGCATGCATAAAGGGAACAAGATTTTGCTAAATACCTTAAAGTCTTCGTCAATCAAGAAATCACAGCCAATGAGATCAAAGTAGCCCAGTTTGCATTCCAGCTTGGACTTGACAGCCAGGAAGCACTGCATCATGATTTGCTGCATTCTCTTCTGAAAGACACACAATAACGGCATCGTAGGGTCAGTCCAAACACACAGGAGCACAGCGTCTTAGTCGCGACAGGCCAACCGGCCCAGCAAACTTTCCCCTTCCCTGTCTCTATAGAGAGGGTTTCCCAGGTTTGTAAAGTGAGAGGATTTGAGAGCCAAATCACATGTGAAATGGGGCACAAAACCCACATCTCAGGGCAAGATTTTCCCATCTAAGTGTTATTTCCAGAGACACCCACTATCTCCAGAGTGGATTTTCTCATATTAGGCGGCCCATGGAGCCATTCCAGCTGAGATCATAAGACCCACAGACTCTGTTGGCTTGTGAACAACATTTCCTCACAAGCCTTCCCTTCTTCAAGCAGATAGCCACCCCCTGTGCTCCTTCTCCGGTTGGAAGCTTGAGGCCAAATACTGCTTACCGGATAACATAATATGCGACCTTCACCCATCTTTCTGACTTCCTCCTTGGGGACTGCTTTTGAACCCACTGCTCCATGGTGCTATCACACTGACTGCACCATGGAACTGAGCCTGGATCCTCACTCAGAATGAGTGTTTACCAACTTCCTAGAAATACTGCTTCATTTACTCTTTTAAAAGGGACAACCAGACTTGGGGGCAAATGTGGCAATTGACGATTCACAGACTCCCTGAGTTTTGTGTTCAAGAAGCCAAAAACGTAGGGCAAAATGGAGCAGCCGCTGCCAGGTTTTGCTTGGTTTTGAGTTGAACTGATTGTGTTTTATGGTTTCTGTCCAATAACCTGAGCCCAGGCTGGTGGAAAGGTTTCAGAACGGCAGTGAAACTTTTGGCAAACTTAGCCCGAGTTGCGTCCTAGCTGGTTCCCTAAGGTTTTGGGTGAAAAACTAATGTTGTCTTAATGTTTTTAGCATTTAATTTCCTTTGGGTGTCGTTTTAAACAGCTCCACAACAAAGCTTAACAGCCCTTGTCCTTTCTGAGCTCTGCTCCCTTCATTTCCATCCACCGCATATGTTTCAAGCTGCGTGGAATCTTACGGCACCATCCGGGTCACGCTGATGAACCGGCTGGCCCCAGAGACTCCATCCCTAACTTCCATCCCTAACTTCCTTCCCCTCTCGACCTGTGCAAGATGGGAGTGCAGGGTGGAAATCAAGCCTTTTAGGTCTGTCCCACTCTTCATGATAGGAGGGGTTATCCAGCCACAATCTGGAGGATTCTCTGCGCCTTGAAGTCTTTAAACCACATGTTGAGGACTTCAGTAGCTCAGACATAGGTCAGGGGGTTGTTACAGGATTGGGTGGGTGAGATTCTGTGGCCTGCGTTGTGCAGGAGGTCAGATCAGAAGATCATAATAGTCCCTTCTGACCTTAAAGTCTGTGAGTCCCACTGCAAGGGTAAGGAATGGTGTCCCTAGCCTCTGTTTGTCAGAGGTTGGAGATGGATGGCAGGAGAGAGATCACTTGATCATTGCCTGTTAGGTTCACTCCCTCTGGGGCACCTGGCATTGGCCACTGTCAGTAGACAGGATACTGGGCTAGATGGACCTTTGGTCTGACCTGGTACAGCCGTTCTTATGTTAAGAACAGCGTGTATGTGAAGGGATCCGGCCATAAATGAATGGGCTTATACAAAGGCCTTCAAAAGTGCGGTCACACTTCAGCTTGAGTCCTGTCAAGCTGGACATCTCTTTGACATCTCTTTGACGCCCCTTGACTTGTCACTGTAGTACCGTGGCATTGGATTGAAAGCCTGGATAACACTAGGTTTCAGAGTAGCAGCCGTGTTAGTCTGTATCTGCAAAAAGTCTCTAAGGTGTCACAAGTACTCCTGTTCTTTTTGTGAATAACACTAGAGCACTCCTCCAGGTAATTGCTGCCCATCACCCTCTTTCATGACAAGTCACCTCAAAGTGTGATGTAAAAATAAAATCTACATTGACATGAACAAGACGAAAGACTCCAGTAGTTTTTGATGCATATTTTAGGGTGGTTTTTAACAGTAAAATCCTGCCGCATTCAGCGTCTGCTGGTAAACGGTTACTATGGTGCTGCCAATCCCTTCTCCTCACTTGATGCACCTCTGTTTCCCCTCAGGCACCTGAGAAGCAAGCAGATTTGCCCTCCCTCCTGTTCCAGGAAGCCTAATTAACGCCACGCATGCACTCGGGCTCCCCGTACACTCACAGTGAACACGGTGAAGACCCAGTCCTTGGGGAGGCCCTTGGCTTGCCTGAATTTATCATTAATGTAGCTGTTAAAGCGCTCCATCCGCCACACCGTCTCCTCCTTCAGCTGACTGTACAGGGGGTTTTTCTTCTGCATGTACTGGAGGGGAAAGGGGGGATGGAGAAAGCAAAGGGATGGTGAGTTAAAAGGCTTAGATTTCCCCCTCCCTGCCTTGAGGAATGGGGAGGGGAAGAGAGGAATGGTTATAAAGGAACCAGATTCAAGCCATATTCTGAGTTGCCATCTGGCCCAAAAGATGGGAAAGCAAGCGGATCCAAAGTGAGCACTGCAGAAGGAAGGCTATGGGCTGGGATTTGTGGCCAGTCTGTTCTTCCCAAGCACCCTTGCTCAGAAGGTTTAGCTCTGATGGCTTTAGGGCTCTGGCTCCCATGTCAGAATTCCCGGCTGGAAGATCCAGACTTGTTTTGCTTTGGGACCCTGCTCAGGAAGGTGCTGGGTACCCACAATCCCCATTGGCCTCTTGAAGGTCAGGGTGCAGGTCGGCCCCTTGAATTGCTAAGATGAGTGAGTTTGCTGACACCCTGGGAAATATGGGGGTGGGTGAGATGAGACCTGGAGTCCTAGAGCTTGATCCTGCAGGATGTTACTAAGTCGTGCTGAGTGCCCTCAATGTCCATTGAAGTCAGTGGGCGTTAAGGGCGCTCAGTGCCTCGAAGGATCGATCCCTTGATGCACAAGTTTCAGGCAGTCTGAGTGCAATCAGAACTAGGGGTGCAGTGTGGACACAAGGATAGTCTGAGCACACCCTGTGTCCTACCTAGTGGTCACAGTGCAGAGAGGACCTGCTAGAAAGTGCCACATAGCCAAGCCTGAAAGTCCATTTGCTTCCCAGCCTGGAGGTGAAGTGACTTGGCCAAGGAGACACAGCGAGTCAGTGACGAAGCTGGGAACAGAGTCGAGAGGCCTGATTCTCAGTTGCATTAAGGCCCCGTGATGCTGCTTGGAGTGGGGATAAACAGCCCCAAGAACACTCGCTGCACAAGCCTTCCCCAGCCCCTCCCAGCGCTCTACCCCAGCCCTGCCTGCAGCCCCAGGACTAAGGGTTGGATTGGAGGCCTGCTGGGAACATGGCACTGTACTGCAGCTATTCTCGGCTTCCTGGGGACCCATGCAGAGCCATGAGAAACAGCCTCATGGAGGCCAGGCCCCTGTATGGCCCCAGAATACACTGAATGCTCCAAAGGTGGCTTAAAACTACATTAACCCCCTTCCCCATTCCCTGCCCAAGTCCTGGAATGAAGTCACTGAGAATCAGACCCTGGGACTGGGAGTCCCATACTCCCCCAGTCCCCTGCTCTATATTATCCTTTTCCTTCCCCTCCCCTGGCTGCTGCCTAGATGATACCAGCTGAGGGGCAGGCAGCCTGTGATGCATGCTTACAGCAGACCCCATTACCCAGCAACTGTGTTAAAGCAGCAGCAGCAGTGTTGTTTTTAAAAAGGCATTTCTCTTTGTGAGCACAGAGCCCGCTGCTCACCATGCTCCCGGCCTAGTGTAACCCTCCCCGACACGACCAGGAATAAACCCACTTCCGGAGAGCGTCTCTCTGCTGGCGAGGGAGCGCCTGGGAAACATGCACATGTGTGTATCTCCAGAGGAAACCAGGGAGAGGGAATTTCAATTCCGCTGGCTCATTAATCCTTGGGTAAGGTGGAGCCTTATCAAGCCCTGGGTGTTTGCATCGGCCAGGGAGAGATAAATCCCCTCTCCTTATGCAACAGCTGGGCAGGATTGCAAACGTATCTGCCATGCAATCGCTGCTAAGCTGCAAAACTTCTGATTAGTGGAGCTGTCTGCCACGCGGCTCACCCTGGGTTTCAGCTGAATGCACTGTCCCCTGGGCAGGGCAAGAGGCAAACGAGGCCTCGCACTTGTTGATCCCCATGACGTGTCAGCAGAGGGGTCCTTTGTCTTCCCACACCCACCTGTCCTCATAAGATAAGTGCAAATGGGCTCCTGCCAGCGTGTGCCCCCTGAAAACAGAGGGCCTGATCCTGCAAGGTGCTGAGCATCTGCGGCAGCTCCTCACAAGGCCCCGGCCCTGGACGGAACAAACTTCATCTTGTCAAAGGAACAAGACGCGTTTGTAAAAAATAATGGGACAAATCCTCCATTGGTGTAAATCAATGGAGCTCCATTCATTTCAATGGGGTGCACTGATTTACATCAGACGAGGGTCTGGCCCAATAACTACAAATTTGATGTGGGCCGAGAGAACCTTTCACAGATGGTTTATAAAACACGGCAAAGCTCTTTAAAAAGGGGGGGTGGGGGGGTTGGCGATGGAAACACACACAACAGCAGCTTTCCTTCCAAGGTTTCATGATCCAGTTTCAGATTCCCTTGTGCTTGCTTGGGAAACAAAATCAGCCCCGCTCTGTTGATGAGCTGTTGCCTGACGCCTGGGACGGAAAGCCACTGAATGGCTGGCAGGGGTGTATTAATGAGGTGGCGTGGGAGAAAGGGAGTGTTTGTCCTCGGTGCAAGACCTCGGCTCCCCCAGATGTGTCCTTAGCTGGGATTAGATGAAGGTAAAATGCAAAACTAAGACAGGGACCAGCAGCAAAACTGGGATTTGGGCCAGAATTTCGAACATGAATCAGGGTTTTGGTTTGAGTCCATCTGCAAACAAAGTGGATCAAATGTGCTAACGTTGGTTCGTATACTTCAATGGACCGAAATCCGATATGAATTTGGCCCATACATAGACTGTAAGCTCTTTGAGGGAGGGACTGGCTTTTTGTTCTGTGTTTGTACAGCGCCTGGCACAGTGGGGTCCTGTCCATGACTGGGGCTCCTAGGTGCTAGGGTAATACAATAACACATAAAATAATAATAATAATTACTTAAGCATTGAAACTGGATGCCAAATTAGTCATAGGCTCTGTGTAAGTTTACAAATAAATACATTTGGAACAAAGCTTTGATTCTACACTTTCTGTGTCAAGCTATAGATGATTGTGCATTTAACCCCGAACAGGGCTGGTGTTTAGCAAAGCAAAGTTCACTGCAGCAAGAGGAACAAGCTACCTTGTTATCCAACTGCAGGGTGTTTTCGTAGAGGTGCTCTGTGGGAAATGGTTCTGCTTGACATTTGAAACATACCAGAGAAAAATGGCTGGCTTCCTTGCGTGGGGGAGGCAGGACGGAATCAAGTGTAGTTTGAAAAAAAGTCCTACATGTTGCCAGCTGCTCAGGTGAGTTACCTTCCCCCCCTCTTCCCGACAGGTTTCTAGGTAATTTATGCTCTGCTAATAAGCACCTGTCCCTTGTTTGATGTCAGTTGTGCCAGAGGGTCTCACCCGAGCACTTGAAATCCCCTGTGCACAGCCCTCGAGTTGAGCAAACAACTCTGTTCCAGGAAAACACTTTGATAATAGCGTATATTGCAGAAAGTGGCTATAATCCGTGTCCTGAGCTACCTTTCTGCAATAACAATAAAACTCCTGCAAGAACCAGTGGGAGAGCCTGGGAGAGCTCCCTACCTGGCTCTTCAGAACACACCATTCCGCTGGAGGGAGCAAATGCATTGGGGAGCAAATGGGAAGCAAAACCTCCAGCAGACTTTGGTCACCTGCTTGGCATATGTTGGGCAGTGGGATCGCCAGGGGCCGTGGAACTGGGGGGGTGGGCAGGTGTGTGTGGAAATATTGGGGGTGGCGGATCAATGTCTCCACCCCCTGCCCCACCCACTGGTTTGCACCCTCACAATACATTGTGGGGGTTCGAGCGGCATCCAGCTGCATTCTGGCCCCACGTGCATGGGAGGGAAGTGGGGGCAGAGAGGAGAGCAGGACCTGGAGGAGGGACTGGAGCAGCCACCGCAGCACGTGAGACTGGGCCAGCCACCGGGGAGCAAGTAGGACTCCCTGGCCCAGCCCGGGTCCCGCCTTCTAGCTGCCATAGGCCCTGGCACAGACACCCATCCTGGGGGAGGGGCAGGAGTAAGGGCACTATCCGCCAGGGCAGGTGGGGGACAGGAGAGGGCACCAAAACCTGGGCAGAGGTCAGGGTGCCAATTACCGGGCACTGGGCACCAGCTGCTATCGAAATGCCATAGGAATGGCCGTAAGACCTACCAGGAGGCCCCTTCACAGCCTGGATACAATTCCTCCCCTCCCCAGAGAGTCTCAATAGCTTGCCTTGTTCCCCCTCCTATCCCTCTGCCTCCTCATTCACAGGAAGCTTCTGCCCCCTTAGGGGTTGTTACTAGCGGGAGAGAGGGTGGGATGGGCGTTTGGCAGATAACAGGGCCAGTGCAAGGATCTCACTTGGAGGTAGCAAAGCTGGCAAAGATCAAGGTTTAATTCCAAGAGCTAGCCAGAGACCTGTTTTATTAAAGACACTTTTGCATGCGGCAGGATTATTATTTATTTGAATTATGGCAGCCCCATATCAGTCAAGCGACATATTGTCCCTGTCCCAAAGAGCTTACGATCGGCATACCCAAGACAGACGAAGGGAAAAGAGACCCAGAGAGGGGAACTGTCTCACCTAAGATCATGCAACAGATCAGTGGCAGAGAACAGAATCCAAATCCAGTATTCTGTCCATTTGGCCATAGTGCATTTGTGATCCTGATCCAATCACTCCCATACCAGCCAAAGTGCTAGGGTCACATACTCATGAACCACATTAGTAGCCTCTCACCTCCTGCTTTTGGGAGTCCCGTCTGTCAGAACTGCCTCTCAGCATGCACCTAAATCAACTTCCCCACTTGCTAATAGTGACACCTCTAGTCCATCATTTTACCGAACTATGGGCACGAAAGGGACCTCCTGGCACTATCCAATCAGATCACACAGGGTGGACAGATGGATATAGTTTCAGTTTACCTGATTGGTCAGATGAGCAGTGAGGTCATCGGAAGTGGCATTGTAGTGGGTGCAGGTAAGTCGGACATAGCCATGGCCGAAAAATAATACATAAGGCACCGTGCAGGCAATGAGGAGGTAAGAACGGACATCAAACTTCTTCCCCTCTAGGAGCAGAGGTTTTTGGATATACCTGCCAGAGCGAAAGTGCAAGCTGTGACATCAAGAAAGGGCATGAAGGGCTGTAGCATGGGGAGCTAACAGCTCACGCCTGTGGCCGTTGATTTCAGTTGACCCAGGATCAGCCTCTGATCACTTTACTCCATAAGTTCGGATTTAGATCAATGGGAGCGAGAGGCTACCCAAACAGATTAAGTTTAACAGAAGCTGAAAGCTGATGAACAAAACCAAATGACCCACTAAACTGCTACTTTCTTGTCCTATATTTCCCTTCCCCTCGCTTCTGTTGACATTTGGGCCCGATCCAGTCATCCGTGCTCTGGCAAAACTCCCAGTGGAATCAAATGGGAGAGTGGTTTGAGTGAGGAGTGCAGATGCAGGTCCCTCTGTGTGTAAATAAGGATGTCCCTTAAAGTATTCAGTGTAGTTGTAGCCATGTCAGCCCCAGGATATTAAAGAGACAAGGTGGGTGAGGTAATATCTTTGATTGGATGAACTTCTGTTGATGAGAGAGACAAGCTTTCGACCAACAGAAGTTGGTTCTATAAAACATACTACCTCACCCACCTTCTCTCTCTCTGTCCCTTAAAGTGTAGTTCTGCTCTGAATAGCAACCGTGTTAAAGCGGCAACATTTCACTCATCAGATCTATGGCTTGCGTGTGTATTCAGCGTCATATCGGAGCTGCTGACTTTACTCACTAAAATATATTAGCACTTTAGCATCTCTCAACTGTGTTGAGCCACCACAGTGCAAGTGACATGGATTCTTTTCTAGCTCATGCGTCATCAACAGACCTGTCAAATAGGCTGACCAGGTTTGAGCTAGAAAGAAACCCTCTAGACTTTTAGCTGTGAGGTTGCGTTTGCGAGGTAGGCAGTTAGAAAAACATCCATCTTTTAACTTGTAAATAGAGCAGGTTGGTTAAAAAAGTTCGGGGGCAATTATAGAAAGTCATTTTCCATAACAGACAACACTTCAACTCTCATCCTATTCATGTCCCCCAGCTCTGATTGCTTTTAGCAGTGACATTAACATTCGTTGATAGCAATGTCACAATTCAGTCCTACCCTGGAAGTGGCCGTGTTGCTACAAACTCGAGCTCTCACTGAGTTACTCAAATCACTAAGGTACACTAAATTATAGCTACCCTGGGACAAATCTTGAGAGATGCTGCCCCATTAAAAACTAAGGCCCAGGTTCAATAAAGTATTTACGTGGCTAACTCCCATTGGAAAGGGTTCAGAGAAAAGCCCCAAGACTGGTTAATGGATTAGAAAATCTGCCTTATAGTGATAGACTCCAAAATCTCAGTCTATTTAGCTTAACAAAGAAGAAGGTTAAGGGGTGACTTGATTACAGTCCATAAATATCTACGTGGGGAACAAATATTTAATAATGGCTCTTCCGTCTCGCAGAGAAAGGTATGACATGATCCAGTGGCTGAAAACTGAAACTAGTCAGATTTAGACTGGAAATAAGACATACATTTTTAACAGTGAGAATAATTAACCGTTGGAACAATTTATCAAAGGATTGTGATGGATTCAGCATCACTGGAATTTTTAAATCAAGCTGGGATGTTTTTTCTGTACTATCTTCTCTAGGAATTATTTTGGGGAAGTTCTATGGCTTGTGCTATAGAGGAGGGCAGACTAGACAAGGACAGACCACTGAATCAATGGAATTAATATAGCCAGAATAACGGGGTAGCCCCACGCCCCCTTCTGCTGTAGGACTCGGGGCAGTTCCCAGAAGGGGAATTTCAGGCAGCATGTCATACTGGAGAGCTTTTTTCTGCCTGCCTGAAAACAAGGGACACATTGCAGACGGTAGAAAGTGAAAGATTAAATTTCTTGACACATCCAGATAAATCAGCTTGCCCTCCCACTCCCCACTGGCAGCACAGCTCTCCAGTTCATGCTGAGTTTTCTAGTTGGTTTAAAAACTCTATAGTCTCATTACACACGGCAAAACAAACCCATTCATCTTATGGCCTAAACCAACATTTCTTTGTGGACACTGACAGCAGAGGGCACTGTTAGGACGCACAGTGAAATGGCAGGAAGAGAAGCTGAGCATTTGAACACTAAAGGAATAAAAGCTTATGCCACATTTGTAGAGTGGGATGGAATTAAAGAGTGACTAATATTTACTGGAGAGTATACAGAGTTTGCATTTGAATACAAAGAACCCGTCACACACGGCCATCGCCGGAGTGATATCATTTAGGAATAGTACGCCGTCCCTTCTCACGAAAGGGGGGTGGACATTTATGTGGATAACAAGAATACCCAGAGTTCTAACAGTTAAAACTAACAACATTTTTGGATGGGATGGTAAACCTCATCCTTAAGCCTGTCTCTCGCTATTGGAGATCAGGATTTGGGGTCGGGAAAGAATTTTCCCTCAGGTCAGGTTGGCAGAGGACCTTTCTCTGCAGCATTGTGACCAATCACACACTGGTTTGAACTAGAGTAAAATAGTGGGTTCTCTGTAACTTCAAGTCTTTAAATCAAGCTTTGAGGACTTCAGTAACTGAGCCAGAAGTCATAGGTCTGTTACAGGAGAGGGTGGGGGAGGTTCTGTGATCTGAGATGTCCAAGAGGGCAGACTAGATGATCATGGTGGTCCCTTCTGGCCTTAAAGTCTATGAGGATGAGACCTAATGTGGGGGGCAGATTACCCCACATGTGCTACTTTAGGGTTCTTACAGCTTCCACTGAATCATGTGATATTGGTCACTGTTAGAAACAGGATACCGGACAAATGGACCTTGGGTTTGATCCAGGCTATCAATTCCTCTGCCTCTATGTGCCAGCAACTTCATACACATACCTGTCCTACCACAGAAGGGCTGGCAGTTCAGACTTGCCCTCTTACAAGGCTCTCCTGTCCATCCCAACTAGACCGGCTAATACCTTCCTTATAGAGAGATTTATCGTAATAGTCTGACAAAGATAAAATGGACTAATTGCTTGAGTTGGCTGGGAAGGTTGGAGTTTTGTGTTCTCGACTTTCTGGGATAAAGTTGCTAAGTTGTAATATCAGAATGTTTGAGTTGTGACCCAGTGGCATGGTGGGGTGATGCAAACAACACCATGATGGAACACGCTAATGTCACATTATGATAAATTTGTCATGCCCTTAGTATATCACACTATGATGTTGGCATGCCATGTGGCATGTCACATCTTGATCACACTATATTATGTCATGATAACGTAGTATTGGTCACTGGGATGCTTGAAGTGCCCTGGAAGCCTAGCTTCAAGATTACTGAACCAAACAACCACTTAGAATCCAGGCTGTCCCATGAAAGCCAGGAGGGATGTCTGTGACTTGCAGCTCATTATATAAATAATGACAATACTTTGCACCTCTGTAGTGCATCTCATTCACAAAGCTCAAGGCACTCTAGAAAAATCAATGAATTAATCAACCCAGCGCTCACTTGGGAGCTGAGTATTTCCTATCCTTATTTCAAAGATGGGGAACTGAGAGCAGCTTAGTGAGTTGCCTAAGGACACAGGGTGAGTCAGTAGAAAGATTATGCAGTGAAGAACTCTTATCTGGATCCGTCTGGGCACATGCCCATCCTGGATTCTTTGTGGCAGGGATCATATTTTGTTCTGCGTTTGTACTGTGCCTAGCACAATGGAGTCCAGGGTCAAGACTAGGGCTCATAAGAGTTATGGTAATGCAAATAATTAATAATAACAATAATTCTCGAGCACCACCAGCAAAATGGAATGAACCTTGTCTTATGTGACCACTCAAGGGACCAACAAATATTGGTTGGATAAGGATGTGTCTAATAAAGAGGGGCTGAGTTGTGTATTACGGGTGTGGATTTTCACAGGCTCTCAGGGTTGGCTTTGTTTCTGCTCCTATTAAAATGACTCCCATTGACTTCTGTGGGAACATAGGTGCTAAGCCACTGCTGAGTGTTTTTGAAACACGCCCCTTTATTTTTGGGGACAGTTTGGGGCAGTGCCTTAGAGTGGGAGATTACCAAGGAAGGGCCTCTTGTATGGGGTTCACTGTACTGATAGTTTGAAATCTAACTCACACCTTGGTGGCTGCTGTTTGTATGTGGGCAGTTAGTGGACTGGGATCTCTTTATTTGGGTCCTTATTCCTTATGTCCCTACACAAAGCCTGGGGGAGAGCTTGCTCCACCACAGCTCCTGTTTGTGTTCCTTCTTGCCCCTGTCCACCTCATCAGCTTGTCATTGCTTTTCAAATCTCAGCTGAAAACTTTCTCCCTTGCTTCTGCTAGTCTAACTTCACTCTCTTTCTGCCACGGCTGTGTTTTTCAACTCTGCAAAGCATTCTGGGATGCAGCTGATAAGAGAGATACTAGACAAAAGAAAGCTGTATGGTGTTCTTGCAGTCCCCTGGAGTATGACACTTGCAGAGACATCAGAAGGAGACAGCAATAACATTTGGTAGCCAGAGACTCTCTGGGCTTCGGCTTAAAAAATATAGTTAGCTGTGAAGTTCTTACAAAGAAAGCATGTGTCTCTTTTGACTACCGGCCATGAGTATCTACAAGAGCAGTTCCTGTTTGAGGTCAAGAAGCTCACAGCTACCAGGCAGACTACAACAGATATATAGGAGGCATAGAATGGGTGGCACAGATGCTGCAGCTGTATGGTGTGTGAAATCTTGGCATGGTGTAACAAGCTGGGATAATACCTAATTCAAATGGCTCTATACAAGGCTTTTGTCATGTATGAAGCTATAGCATCTGGCCTTTGGAAGTCATTCTTACATTGTTAGATAGAGATCATCTCAAACCTCCTGTTTGATGGCGATGACCTATCTCCAAATGTCAGACATGAAGGTGTTGAAACAGGCTCAGCTGAGAAATAGCCCTCTACCCACAAAGCATAGTGAGTCCTAGGCCACTGAGAAGAGATGGTGTGAACCATCAAACAGCTATGAAGGAATTCAAGTCATTAAGGTCAATAAGGCCTGACTGAGTGCCCATGGAGGTCAGCTGGCACCTTTCCACTGAATTCTTGGAGCACTGGATCAGGCCCGTAGAGGTGATCCCAAACATGTCAGTGCTCAGACAGATGCTTTCGGAAACATTAACCTTCAGGGGACTGGATGACACAGGGGCGGAGCGCGCCAGGCCCAGTTCTTTTTCAGTTTCCAAGCTGAAGTCAAAGGGAGTTTCCCTTACAAAGGTCTGAATGGGAAATGAGCAAGGGGCTCTGGATTTGGCCAAGAGAAGGGACGTGAAGCAAAGCAATATACCCACGCTGACAGAGCATGTCTGTGGCAGATTCAGGAGGGGAACCCAGCTCTTCCAGTTCTGCCCCAACATCATGGGAACACCCTTCTTCCCCTTTGTCACCAGCAATCGCTGGACTGCAAATGGATGCAATGGCGTGCCCGCCTGCTGCATTCTCTACCTTTGCACTATTCTTGCCTGGGGAGCTTTGTACGGCACCTTCTTGTACAGAGGGTCTTCCTCGATGCTCTGGAGTTTGGCCTGAAGCGAGTTGACACCTGCTTGATTTTTAAGCAGGAAAATTCCTCGCCCTTGGTTGGAGCAGGTGGGTTTGCAGATCCAAATCTGTGTGTCTGCAGACAAGAAAGAGTCTATTAGATTACAGCGTCGTTATGGATACTGTACATTCCCTATAGCATGGTATCCCGAGACACCAACATGCTCAATGAATGGGTGCTGAAACATGCTCATTTGAATATATATATTTAAATATTGTAGCTCACAAATAAAGAAGGGCCTGGGGCTAACCTAAGATCTGCACATTCCCAAGCTTTGGTGTCATGTAAGATCTGGAGCTGGGTTTTGCCAGTGGGTCTCAGCTCTACCATGATAGCACTAGCTTTGGAGACTGGACTCTGATTCCACCTCCTGAATGATGGGGCCTTCAAGTGGGCCTCCGGGATGCTTTTGCTGGTGTGTTGGAGAAGCGAGCGGGCAAACAAAAGCGCTGGTGATGATGTCTAGTGATGATGGCCAAGGGAACAGCTGAAGGGAGAAAGTTGGCGGGAGCCTCTGTCTGACACTGCCCAAGGCAAGAGTCTGTCTCCAGGGTTTGGACAGCTTGGAGGAGGGGATGTTGTGCAAGGAGATACCTACAAGGCAGCTGACAGATCACTAGAGACAGTGGGGTGGGCAACTTCTGGGCCAATCAAAACAATCGGAATGTTGAAGGGGCATATTTGGGCTACGTGTCAGAGAAACTGGGGTCGGGTGAGTCACGTTCTCTGAGTAGCCCACTTGTCAGCAGTATTCAGGTCTAGATGACTATCCCACATGTTGCTGATATTCATTGGGATTCAGGACATTTACTGTTCACTCTCTAGCCCTAGTGATATTCCAGAACAGCGCCTGAAATGACTGCTGGAAGCTGTAGCATGACTGATTCTTGGGCAGGTCAGAGACGCCATAGGCACCTTGCTAACACTCCAGGGATTTCTGGGGTAATTGAAGGAGTGGGCAGGTACTGGGGAGCAAAGCGGGGCAGGGAAGCCCCTCATTTATTGTTTGCTTTTTCATAATTACTTTGGGATCACTACGCCATCTAAAAACCAATGTTTCTCCCAGAACACTTGACCTCATCATTGGCAATGTGCAAAGACTAGTCACCTTTGTAAAGTTCAAAGAAAGCTTCTCTCTCATCTTTTATATCCAGCCGAAAGGATTCTGGGAAGAAATCTTCCATCTTCAGTATCCTATGGGAGAACCGACCATAAGCCAAAAAACCTTTCCTGAGCCATACAGCCCTTTTTGAGTTCCCATCAGACAAGAGGTAGGGGGCACATCTTACTGGAGACTTGGGTTATGGATTTTTTTCCCTTTTCTCTTCCCCTGTACTCTTTTATTTCCATTGGGGAAGGCTTTTTACTCACAATAACAATGTTTTTCTTGAACACCTCTAGAGGCGAGCCTGACTCTCAACCCCAGACTCCAACTTTTGGGAAAGTTCAAATCTGGATCTGACTTCTAGGTCTTGAGCCCATCCCTAATAATATTGCATCAAGCGCTTCAAGACTTTGGGACATGCAGCAGCTTGTAAATCAATATTGACTATTTATCAGAGGTAGACAAGGATCTGGGCAAAACTAGAGCTTCTCCTCCAAATCTGAATAATGGAAGAAGTCCCAAGAGGGAATGCTGGAGAATATATGCTAAGATATGGCCAAATGTTTCCTTAAACTCTACAGAATTTGTTGGCCTTGGTGATGTCTTTTACACACTAGGTTTGCTGCAAACTAACAGACAGGGCCTCAGGTAAGCATGGCAGAGGTTATTTGCGGTACAGATAACACTGCAGCAGAGGTGGTAATGTGCTGTATCTGATATTTACAAAATGCTCTAGAGCTTCAAGAGTTCCCACCTCATCTTTCATGGGGGAATTCATTACAACTGGTACCTTTGGGGATCAGGCAGTTCTACAGTCCCAGGTATAGGTAAAAGATGTATTCATTTTTATAATTTACTCCTTCAAGGCTCAAAAAAAAAACAAAAAAAAACCCTTCCCCCTGCCCTCCGCCATGGCTTTTATACCTCTTGTTTCATACTCAAAATAACAAAAGAGATTAAACCTCCAGAATAGGTGGGTGACTGCAGCCCAATATTAATGCCAGAGAAGAGACAAAAATGCAGACACAGTTAGTTGGAGGAGCAAAACTGAACCCCCCAAAACTATGCACCAAGTTAAAGCCTACTAAAAATGTAGCACTCAGCATCCACGTAAGCTTAGCTCATTTGAAGTGAAGATTAAGATCTTTAGAAGGTTGAAGCAGAAAACATGGACCATTGAACTTAACTACAGCTGAGTAGAGGAGAAAAGCTACTTCACTCTGATCAGTCATCCAGGGCATGGTCCACAATCCACTGAAATCAGTGGAAAGACTTCCATTAACTCCCAGTGCGCTTTGGATCAAAACATAACGCCAAAAGATGAGTGGATGGAGGAGAAGAAAGAAGAGCATACAAGACTTTAGAAAAGAAGAGAAAGCGTGATGTCCCCAGATCTGATTGTGTTGTACCATGCTGGGTTACTTGCTATGAGACTTTGCATGAATCAGTGTGACAGTTAGTGAAGTCAAAGTTAAATATAGTGGCACACGATGGCTTTTTAAAACAATCTTTGTTTTGTCCATCATCAGTGGAGCTATACAAACAGGATTGGTTGGCTAGCTTAATGATTCTGAAAAGTTCTAAGATCAAAGTAGAGGGTGGAGTTTCATCAGAGCTTAATCAGAAATCAGTTTTAGTCACAGGGTGGAGAAACCAAGGATTTCCAGGATGGGTCTCACAAGCCCATCTCTACCAGATGATATCTCATCCCATCAACGAGGTGACCATCTGTCCAACTTCTCCTTTATATGGTACCCTCCCCCAAGTGGCACAGGTTTCTATATTCTGGCTGTGTAAAGCCCAAAGGGATGTGCAGTCCTTACTTGGCATTCAAGTTCTTGCTGATCTTGTTCATCACCCGCTCATACTCCCTCAGGTTGCTCAAAAGGCCAATCTTAGTAGTGAGGACCTTATTGTTGGGGATCTGGTAGAGAAGCTGTTCGCCTGCATTAGAAAACAAAACATATCCTTCATGGGCCACACAGCCTGATCTGGGATATGGAGGTAAATCCTGCCTGCAGAGTAAAATTCCCCATCTGCTAAAAGGCTTGCCGAGGAGCTGAGATCTGCCCTGAAACCAGCGGGGAGGGACCACATTCTCCTTCTCCCTCAAAGCACCTCTTGTTCCTGAGTGAGTTTGCTCTGCCACGGTAGCAGCTGCCCGGCGTGCCACTTACAGTGCAATGGTGATACTGTTATATACTCAGAGCCAGGTTGTCTCTGGTCCTGTGTAGGTGCCCAATGTGGGAGCTTTCCTGTCCCCTCCCTTCCTCCCTGGTACCCCCCTTCAGGGGACAGCCAGAGCGTGACTAGATAATGCAGGTAGCGTGCTGGGCTGTGGTGCACATGTGTAGGGCCAGGGTGAAGGTGGCACAATGTCTCCTGCCCTTTTATACATGCACCAGCAGAGATGTGGCATCCCAGAACATGCACTCTGTCCCTGCCAAAGCCTGGTGGAACTGCTGTCCAGGGGCCAGGAGGAATTCTAGCCTGCAAATGCTCCCCCCTGCAGTGTGACCCCCTGCCACATCCCCTGCCGCAGGGCTGTGCTTTAATGGCATAATCCGGCCAAATAGCTGGCACACGTCCCCGCTGTAACTGCAGTGGCATGTCCAGACCCTGCCCATGGATTGGCAGGGAAAGGGTTAACCCACTCTGGTGCTGCCTGAAGGAATAAGCACAGCTGCATATCCTAAGTATAGGGATTGCTGGGCCAGCTGTAGTGTATTAATTCCCCAGCACCCAGACTTTAAGAGGGAGGGGTTGGGTGCACTTAGGCCCCAGGGCTCCTAGGAGGGAGAGTATGGGAAAAGCCCTCTAGCCACTAGTTTACATTTTGGCTGTACAAAGCCCCTCTCTTTGGGGTGAAATCTGATAAGGCACCAGGCTGAAGGAGGCCTTTGTGAATTCTTAGTTTCAGGCTCTTCCTGTGGGGAGTTTGGCTGGGCCCCAAGAAGCCTGGTTATGCTGATTAGATTTATCTCTAGGCCAGGGAGATCCGCAGAATGCTCAGCCTGACCTTTTACATGGAGGTTTAGAGTTTTCAGGGCTCCTTGGGATCTAAACCCTTGTAAAGGGGCTTCTTTTCTTTCTGATTATTCAAGTCCCGTTTAAGGATAGTGAGCATGTATGCAATGCTCCCCCTTCTAAAGCATCCATCCCTCCTGAGGGTCAGTTTCTCAGCTGGCATGAAGTAGAGCAGCTCCCTTGACCTCAGGGGAGGTAAACCAAGTTATACTAGAAGACAACTTGTCCCCTGGTCTCAATATGGAGCTGCACTGCCATCCCCCCACCCCCTACAGCACAGTGTGGCTTTGAAAAGAGTTCAGGTGTAGGATTGTCTCTTAGTAAGAGCAAGAGACTGGGAGGCAGCAGATCTGAGTTGCCCCCTGTGCTAGCTTAGGCAAGTCTCCTAGGCCAGTGGTATCAATCTGTGATTTGCAGAGCACTTGATGGGCTGTGGAGAACTGTCTGATTTCATTTCCCAGCTGCTAGCACATGTGTTCAAACTCATCAGTGCCGCTGGGAATGAAGAGGGGCCACTGCTAAATGAGAGGAACAGAGGTTCTCGGGGACTAGAGCTACCAGTAGGCCTGGATCGATCAGCCATGAGTAGTGGGAAGAGAACCCAGTAGCTAGGCAGCGGAGATCAGGCATAAGAGAAGCGTTTGTAGGGGGTGAGAGAGAAGAGTAGATCGGAGAGGGAGCAGTGAAATGAAGAGCAAATTTAGCAATTTACTTCATAGAGGACAAAGCGCACCCCATTTTAGAAGGTTCCAGTTTAGCTCCTCTGTGCCTCAGTGTCCCTGGTGCTACACCATGGTGTCTGAGCAATCAGAGCGGCATCTTCTCCACCAAGGCTTCACCCACTTGGTTGAAAGGCAGCTCTAATGTTCTCTTTACCCAGCTGCTGCAAAACAGCTCGCGTTCAGTTCTATGTGTCCGTCGCTCCTGTAGCGGTGCCCTGCCGGGGAACCCAAACCCTCCTCCTCCTCCTCCTCCTCCTCCTTGTAGCTCTGCGAGTCCAGTATTCCCTCGCTCTCCCCGCCACCGCTTTGACCTCTTACCTTCTTTGAAGTTGTAATAGGTCTCTCGGCTCTTGGTCTCGCACCATTTCAGTTTGTAATCCTCCCTTTTGTTGTCATGGATACGCTGCCAGCCTTTGCTCCTGCAGTAGACGCTCACCCTGCGTGGAGAACAAAATAGCAAAGCAGCCCCTGCTTTTAATGAAGAGTTAATTAGCTCAGAGTCCTTCAATTCCCTGAGATTGTCCCTAGAGGGCTGACTCAACAACACCTACAAGCCCTGAGGTGGGGGAGATGGGGCTTCTCCCCTCTCTAGTTCATTAGAGTGTACCCTTGTGGGACTGTACTGGGGTTTTTGAGAAGTGATGATGATGGTGGTACAGACCTCGTTAATGAAGGCTGAGCTGATCAAATGGGGCTATTTCAATTAGGAGGGAAATGGTACCTGTGGGAGCCCTGTGTAGTGGGTGGCTTGGCAAGAAATCTCTCGGCCTAAGACTTCAAAAATGAGGGGGAAGAGAGAACAGCTAAGTAGCCACTGGAAAAACTGAATGTGTTTGTAAACCCAGTGTGGTGGCACTTGAAGAGTTAATGAGGAAAGCCCATGGAACCAGAGCGAGGAGGTAGCAAGGAGCGAGACAGGGCCCCAGAGTTTGCTTCTATTCTGTGTCAGGTTCCAGTGTCTGCAACTCAAAAAGGATGTTGGCAAATCGGAAAGTTACAAGAATGACTTGAGGTGGGGTGTGTGGAAATGCCTTCTAGTGAGAGGCTTAAGACGCTCAATCTATTTAGTTTATCAAAGAGAAGATTAAGAGGTGATTTGTAGGCTGTGATCAAATACCTGCAGGGGAATAGATTTCTGATAGTACTCAGCTCTTGAAGCTGGCAGGAAAAGGTATAACAACATCCAGTGTCTGGAAGTTGAAGCAAGACAAAGTCAGACAAGAGAGAGGCTCAATTTATAAACAGTGAGGATAATTAACCATTGGAACAAACTACCGAGCGCCAGGGTGGATTGTCCATCGCTTGCGGTATTGAAATCAAGACTGGATGTCTTTCGACAAGACGTGCTATTGCTAAACTGAAGTTAGGGGCTTGATACTGCAGAGATTAGTGAGGGGAGGGGCTAAAGCCTATGCTTTGCAGAAGATCAAACTACATGATCATAATAGTCCCTATTGGCCTTAAAATCTATTAGTCTAACTACACAGAAGTCTCTGGGGAGAAGAATGACTTACAGTCCAGCCCCGTTAGCACCGCCAATGTAAAAGAACGGCCCTGACGACGGAGGCTCCTCCACCTTCTTGTCTTCCAGCTGATCGACTTCAGGGACTGTTTTGTGATTTGTTTTATTCCCTTTGGACTTGGCTTCATCCACCAGCTCCACTTCAGATGCGCTGGAAGCAGCTGCAAGAATTAGAAAGAGGGAGACTTGAGCCAGGTTAGCGAGGTCTTCTCTATCAAAAGCACTATCTCAGCAGAAGCTAGCAATGGAAAAGCATATATGATGTTCTATCGTCTAGTCTATTCAATGGCCAGTGCAGGGCATGGTCCCTAGATAGAAGAGGGATCAGATATTAAACTGATGGCAGATATTTGGGTGTGTGAACAAAATAAAAAAAAACGAACAGGGCAGAGATTTCCAGGAAACACTTCTTGTAAATCTGCATTGGCCCATGGTGACAGTCTTACTCAGTATTCACAGTGATTAGAGGATATGCACGGTTTTATGGTTAAAACACTCAGCTGGGACTCAGGAGATCGGAGTTCAATTCCTAGATTTGCCACAGAGTCCCTATATGACCTTGGGCAAGTCACTTCATCCCTCTATGCCTCAGTTTCCCTAGCTGTAAAATGGAGAATGGCACCTCCCTATCTGAGCAGGTGTTGCAAGAATAGATTTGTTAATGCTTGTAAGGTTCCCAGGTATGCTAGCGATGGGACCATAAAAATGCCTGTAACTCAATTATTCATATCAGAAATGCAGGACCACAGAGTTGGCGGGAGTTTTGCACAGGTCGGGAGTGAAGAATAAGCCACTACGTTACGACATTGACTCTAGCGAGTCTAACCACGCTTTGAAGCAGATGATCATAAGTCTATCTGAAGCCTATAGAATTTCGCTGCGCATGCAGGAAGTGACAGCTCTCAGGTCCCGTTCTGAGTGATAGGCGGCCAGGAAATGGAACGGCACGAATTAATTGGGGTGACATGACTGTAGGAGTTGTGTGGGTGGGAATGAGAAATGTTCAGCCCGCTTCAGACTGGTAACTAATCAGGTCAGGGCTTGCCATGGTTCTGTTACTTATTCTCAGATGCTAAGGCTCAGAGGCTGATGAACTGGCAGGGGATAATAATGATGTTCAGAACAAAGCTAATGAGATTGGCCCCGTCTTCAAGAGCTGCAGTGTGATTTCCTGAAGAGAATGAGGCTGGTATCCAGTGCCAGCAATCAGCAGGCATAATTCTAACTTTGGGCCATTTTGGGAAGGACAGTCTTGTGGGTGAGGCACTAGACTAGGACTCAGGAGAGCTAGGTTCCATTCCTGCCTCTGCCACAGATTTTCTGTGTGAGTCACTTGTTCTCTAAGTGCATAAGTTCTCCATCTCAACAATGGGGATAATGATTTTGATTCCCTCCACTGTGTGTATTGTTGTTCTAGACTGTAAGGTCTTTGTAACAGGGACTGTCTCTTACGTGTCTGTACTGCACTTAGTGGAATGGGGTTTTGAGCTCAACGGAGGCCTCTAGGTGCTATTATAGTACCAATAGATAATAACCGAGGGTGGATCACTGTGTTGAATAATTAGAAAACGCTGGGAAATAATGCCCTGGCATTTCAGCTACCATACCTAAGGCTGTTTGCCAGTTACTTCTTTGTACAGACCAGATATAGAACCTTGATGCAATGACAGTTTCCAAACCCGATCACTCATTGTTCCAGAACCCCTGCTGCCAGGCAACCTAATAAATGTAAAGATGTCTGATGCTCTGAGAACCTGGAATCTCTTGGCATTATTCATATAGTGCCTGATCCTGTCAATGGGAATTTTGATATTGACTTCAGTGGGACCAGAGCACAGCCACAATGCAGCTGTGGGATAATATCCTCTGTGCTTTCCAGTAAATCAGAAAAAAGATGGACGGAGAGCTCTTCCATTGGAGTAAATCCATGTAACGCCACTGGAATTTCACTGATTTATGCCAGTTGAAGGGCTGATTCTAAGAGATTATCAAATTAAAACCATCACAATCTGAATCAAACCATAAATAAAAGTACTGGGCCGCTTGGAAGGTCTTCAGCCATAATACGAATGAATAGTCTAAATTGTCTAAAGATGAGAACCTAAATAAAGTCACAAATTTTGACATTAAAACCTCCATCTTTCCCTGGAATCAGAGGTAGCTGAAAAAGGACAGAGCCCAGTTTTCAAATGCAGTTGCCTTCTTTTGGATGCTCACATCAGCAATTAGGCAAGTAAATGCCCATTTTATATGGTAATTTGTACGGTAATAGGGTAAATTACCCAGTAGTAATTTGTGTCTCAGTATGGGATGCCCACATTTGAAAATTGGATCCACAATCTATAGACCCTCAAAAGTACTTTTAAAAATTACTTGGATAGAAACTATCTATTATTGTTATTTTTTACTCTTGTGACTGGATCTTGTTACAAAATTCTTGAAGAGCAGAGTTTTCTAGCCAAGGATTTATAGACTCATAGACTCATAGACTTTAAGGTCAGAAGGGACCATTATGATCATCTGGTCTGACCCCCTGCATGTTGCAGGCCGCAAGACCCTTCCCTGGACTCTACCGTTGAAGTCCCCAATCCTGTGTTTTAGTGACTTCAATCGGCTGAGACCCTCCTGCTAGTGATCCCTGCCCCATAAGTTCCTGTGTTTATTATCTCCTTAATTTGGAAATGTTAAGACACTGAGCTTTGCACCTTATAAATTACACCCAGATACTATGGTGATGGGTATCTTATACGTGCATCTAACAATCACAATTTGTTGTTATTATTATTTATTTATTATGCCATCTAATAAGTACGAAGAAAGAACAGAAGGAGGGAAAGAAGAGGGTTGCCTACTGCGTTTGTTCTTAATGCCCATGATTTTCAACAATTCCTTTCCGAAAATACACCTGAACTTGCTGCTTCCTAAATATGTGGAATCTGTGAACAAAGAAGACAGAGATGAACCTGTTAATGCTAAATGTCACTTACCACTGGTGACCCAGCATTATGGAAGTAAGCCACACCTGATACTTTCCTTGGAGATTAGCTCCATCATTCAGATCAGGACCCAGAGCAGAATTTCCCAAAAGTCCAGGAGCGTTCAGATCCTGGGTTTGGCCCATCTCTAGTTCTTCAATACAGGATAACACCTTGCAGTCAAAAAGTTCACATCTGTGACCCCTTGCACAGCAGCAGGGTAGGTGTGTTGTCCAGGAATGCCATTAAAAGCACCCACTTGCTCCTTCTGTTGCCATGAGTGGCTAGGCGCAGAAAGAGGAGGAGGTCAGAGACAGCAAGGGCAAGCAAGCAAATGGTCAGTAGCCAGAGACAATACAATGGGATGGACAGGAAAGAGGACCAACCCTGGGACAGGTAAGGACCAACCCTGGGACAGGTGTGGCCCAGAGATGCAGGTTGTAATTTAGTCCTTAATCTGTCTCCTTGATGTAATGGAATTTACCTAGCAAGGAATGACTGCTGTGAATGAAGATTTTCAGAATTAAGCCCACTAGGAGTTTTGCCAAAGCAAGGACTGAATAAATCCCGGGTAAAGAGTTTGGAATTAACATTATGACTCTCTCATTCTCAGTTAGGCTGGGTCATAGGTGGGCATGGCACTTGGTCAGCCCTGCAAAACCTCCAGACGCTGGTGGCCTCAAGGGTCCAGGGCGATCACAAAGTGAATTTTTGGCTGATGTTTTTATTAGAAGTCAAACTCTTGCCTCCGAAGGCGGAAGACCTAAGTGCCTGGCCCAGTCCTGGGTTCATACTGTTTGTTTCGTGGCCGCTGGACAGTCTCCTGACACATTAAACATATTTGTTTTCAAATATTTGCCATTTGCTGGCTGAAGGATACAGCTTATGGGAAAGGCATTATTATAGAGGTGTGAGACTGTGCCCATAGCTCTCCCACTCAATTCATTATTCCAGATAAAAGCCATCTCTACTATTGCTATCCTTTTTTCTGTGTATACTTTACAGCACATGTAGGGCTTAATTCTGCCACGGTGCAGAACATATACACTCACCAAAAAAAAAAACCACCTGTGTGCAGTGCAGAGCGAAGGGGCTGAGTTGTCCACCTGACTCCCCCCTTAAAAAAATAATCCAGGAAAAGGCCAATGCTTGCCTCGGGCCCCCTATGCCAAGAGTTGTGTGGGGCATTTGAGGAGCAGGAATGATGTTTATATAGAGACCCTATTGCCCCATCAGTGGCTTCCAAGTGTCACTCACTGGGGTGTGATCGGTCCCCCTCTGTGCTGATCCACGGAGGAGATGAGTTGTTACAGCCCCCAGCTACAGTGCCTTGACCCTTTAGCTCAAGCTGTAGCAGCTCCTGCAGTTAGCTCTGGAAATCCCTGGTGTGCTGGCCCGGAGGGCGGCCATCATGTATGCACACCGTCCTGCTGCACCAATTATTCGTGTTCCTCTCAGCGGTGGTTTGTGCAGAGGGCTACGTGTGGGTGTGTAGAATACATCCGAAGCCGCTACTCCTTTTTTCTCACAGGCAGATTTTGTGGCTAATGGGTGGGAGCTCTTCCTGTGTGTGCTGGGGAAGCAGTCAGGCAATTGAGATTAAGAGCTGGAGACCATTCAAAAAGCCCATCTTCCCAGCAAGGATTTTGAATCTCACACCCTGCCACCCTACAGTAAAACCTGGCTCGGGTGCAGCCCGCTGCAGTCCCAGCAGGTTCTCCTCTGTGTCTCTGAACTAATCAGAATTGTAGCTTTGTGTATGGAAGATCCCAGCACCAACAGAAGTGATTCTCTGTCAGCCAAGTGACACAGGAGGTGCAGGTTTCTTGTAGTTGTTAAAAGTCTAAGAACCAGGTCCTGAAGTCCTCACACAGGGGAAAATTTCACTGGGTGCTTTGCCTGAGTGTAAGGGCTGCTTGTGAGGAGCCCATGAAGTGCAATGTGCATCGTGACAAGGGTTTGGGGTTTGGCATACATAGAGCAAGTGGCCTACGAGAATGGTGGTGTGAGACCTTAAGTCAGTTCATAGTGATGGTCTCTCCTGGCAGACAGGGATGGTGGAATTTGCAGGAGCACGGACTGAGGGTACTGCAGAAGCAGTATTCCGCTTTAGCGGATGAAAGAAATAACATGTGTTGCTCAGAAGAGAAACTGAATGAGTTGCATGCATCGTTTCTATGTTTCCAAAGGGAACTTTGGATTCTTGGCTAGGTAAATGGTGGAGACGAGGAGGGTTAAAGTTGTAAAACAGGGGTGAATCCTGGGGAAACCACCAAGGACTCACAGGACTCACTTCTTCAAATACGCTCTGCTCTGACTATATTGTGTTTTCTGTGAGATCAGTTATATTTGGGTTTATATTGTGTATTACTAATATAAAACTCCCAGGGGAATGGGTGGCATTCAATATTGGTGTACTAAGAATTTTCATGATATGGTCCAAAGCTTTAAAATCTGGTTCTCTCCTCCCCTCCAACACACACAAATATTTGTGTACACAGTTAATGGAAATCAAGTATTTACATGTCTAACTGGCATTGATTGTGCCTTTAATTTTGCTGGTGAAAACAAAGAGGAAATGACACATTGACACTGGTTTTTCAAAATCAGGTCATACACAGGTTTCAGAGTAGCAGCCGTGTTAGTCTGTATCCGCAAAAAGAACAGGAGTACTCGTGGCACCTTAGAGACTAACAAATTTATTAGAGCATAAGCTTTCGTGGACTACAGCCCACTTCTTCGGATGCATATTTATTCCACTCTATATGCATCCAAAGAAGTGGGCTGTAGTCCACGAAAGCTTATGCTCTAATAAATTTGTTAGTCTCTAAGGTGCCACAAGTACTCCTGTTCTTTTTAGGTCATACACACACATTCATTCTCTCTCTCTCTCCCTGCTGTCAGTAATGGAAATCCTGTCTCCTAACTGTTTAAGGAGCAATTGTCACTGATGTGGTGAAATCTCCAAACACTATGTGCCAAGTAATCTAATCAAGGATCTCTAGGAGAACATTATCTGACCTGGAAGGTTTTCATTAGGTAGTTCTGAGGAGCTTCCTGGTCAGAGAGCATGCAGTTTCTTTAACAAGCATTGGCTAACAAAAGAGAAAAAAGGGAATCTTTTCTAAACCTCCAACATTAAGGTCCCACCATTTATTGCACAAACAGGGCTTGCTTTACTACCGTTTTACCCCAGTTTCGTACTGCTGAAACCTCTTTGACTTCAGCGAAATTATTCAGCTGTATTACGGAAGAAACACAATGGCGAATCAAGCCCTTGGTGTTTCATCTGCACAGCACTTGTAGCATTAAACTCTAAAACAATAGGCATTCCATCTCTCCTACCTGAAAAGTATGGGGGCCTTTTGATTGTTAAGAAGGGTGGGAAGCAAAGCAAACTTTTCTTGCAGACATTTTTTGTTGAGGCAATCGATGGTGCATCTGCATCTTGCCCTGAAGCCATAATATCTAAAAGTTGGGTTTAGTGATCATAATGTTAGTGTGATGTCATCTGTGACTCTGATTTAGGCTGAAGAAGATGGGAAGGGGTTGTTAGGTGGATAGTAACTCTGAAAGGTTCGTCTTCATATTTCCCGATCTCGAATAGAATTGGATCTGCATGCAGATCATGTACCAGTATAAATATGTCACCAAAGGAATGTGATTTTTAACCAATATAGTTATACTGGTACAACTCCTGGGGTGAAATCAGTTATACTTGCATAAAGGTGACTTATACCGGTATATCTCATTTCCCTTCCAATATGGGAATAAATGATTGCAGTGAAATCACATTTAGACTGATATACCTGTCCATGGCTTGGGGGGAGGTTTGTACGACTTTAACAATACCAGTTAATGATGCAGCATTTGTGTGTAGCCCTAACAAAACAGAACACATACCATATTGTCACTATCAACAAAAAAAAAGCAATCAACCAACTTGAATACAAACTAACAACTTTTCGGTGGACAATTTCTAGCTGATTAACCTTCCCCTTGTTCAAACACACTCTCCAAAACAGGTTATCAGGAGAAGCAATTAATTGACGCAAAGGAATTCATTGGCTTAGGACCTGGATCCTTTCATCTCTGGGGAGGCTGAATCTTGACCAGGCCTGTGAATCTTGTCCAAAGGCCTTTCCCCAGTGGTGATCTATTTTATGTGAAGAGTTGGTGGTCTCTGTCCAGTACCATTCCCTGTGCCCAGGTGTCCACATCACAAAAAGCCACCACTGTGTTTGTCCCTCTTATCTGCTGTTTCAGCCAAAAAGACCAAGGAGTGAATGGGCCATGGAGACTGAACTTCATATGAACAACCAGGTCAGTATCAAAATAGAGAATTGCCTGAACTGCAAAATTCAGCTCGGGACTTGGACTTATCCAAAGTTACGGGGTGTTGAGAGATGAGGTTTCCGAAGAGTGTGGGGCCAATTATGAAGTTAGGCTTTGGATTCAGAGTGGAAATTTCCCAGAACTTGTGTGTCCTCACTCATATCCAGTGGCTTTCATCTATCTCTATCCAAAACCTGGACTGGACACCCAGCCTGTGTTTATTTTCCCTGTCTAAAGAGCATCAGGGTCTTACTGCCTTCATTGCAGCTGGCTACCCCCTCTCAGGTGCTGGAGCTGGAGATGCTGGGGAGCTGCCACACCCCTGGCTTGAAGTGGTTTCCATCATATACAGGATTGAGAGTTTGGCTCAATGGCTCTCAGGACCCCCACTATACAAATTGTTCCTGCCCCTCCCATCAGACCCAAACTCCTTTTCACTGAGTTTTAAAAAGTTGAGACAGCTGCTCCATCCTTAAACTAGGATCTGGGTGTCAGCTCACCCTCCCTGCTCTCTTCTTGCCTCCAGTGAAATAAAAAACATAGGCCATAAAATATAAAAGGTTTCCGTTTCAGAGGGGCTGAGAATTTGCCGCTCTGTTGGCTTCGGTTGAAGTCATGTGTGCTCATTGCCTTTGAAAATCAGATCCAAAAAGCTTGAATAAAGAATGAAAAAGTAAAAATCCAAAGATATTCTCTCAGATCATTTATTTGAAAGCTGCCACTTTGAAAGCCTTTCTGCAGCATGCAGCGTTACATAATCTATATATGAATAATTCCCTCAACTATCGACATCAGTCAGACATGGCCTAGAAACTTAGAATTGGGTTAACTGCCAGGGGTATAATGTATTGGAGGTGGGGGACCAATCAGTATGTTGTTTCCTAAAGAGTTTCACAGCTTAATACAGCGATAAATTGTGCTGGGGAAAAGGACTAAGTGTGTTTACAAGGCAGATGATAATTACTATGACTCCAGTTGCACTCACACAATATCACGTTATAATAGAACCTGTGATATCTGATACCCTGACAATGCTAATAGGTTTGGGTGAATCTAATGCGAGTTTTGCTATTGACTTCAATGGGGCCAGGATTTCACCCTTTGAAATTTATCCACATTTTTAACTCTGTGTTTTACAGTGTCAGTTTACAGAAGGATCTCTAATGAATATGCTTTCGCCATGGATAGAATAGAGTGTACTGGGCAGAAGAGAGAGAGAGAAACACCACAACGCAGTCAACCAGTGGAACTCATTGCCAGGGGACATTGTGAAGGCCGAAAATATAATGGGATTCAAGAAAGAATGAGATAAGTTCATACAGGAGAGGTCCATCAATGGAAATTAGCCAAGATGGTCGGGGTGTCCCTGGCCTCTGATTGTCAGAACCTGGGAGTGGATGCTGGGGATGGATCATTCCTTCTTCATTCCCTCTGAAGCACCTGGCACTGGATGCTGGGCTAGGCAGACCATTGTTCTGACCTAGTATGGCCGTTCTTATATTCTTATAAGCCCCCATGAGGACTTGCTCCCCCTAAATTCTTCTCCAAAATACTCCAGGCTCTCCTCTCTGATTTGGTATTTTTATGATTTTTTTTTCTTGCTGGGTTGCCTCCTTCTGCCAAAAGTTCTCCAGTCCGCCCCCACCCCCGACCCCTTGTATTTCACAACAGAACTTCTTCTAGCCCCCCGTCAAGCTGTTAATGGCAAAATTTGTTTATTATAATTACATGCTGCTGTTCTGTTTATGTTAATTAACCCTCACAACCCCCCTGAGTGAGGTAGGGAAGTATTATTCCCATTTCACAGATAAGGAAACGGGTTCGAAGAGATGTTTTATCCCAGGTTACAGAGCCAGGCCCAGAACCCGAAAGGGCCTGATTTATATGCCCCTATTCTATCCACTACACCACACACTCCCATCTAGCTTCATAACAGGGTTTAGTGATGCTGACTTGGTACTTCTGGCTCTTCAGCTCTGTTCCATGTGGGACTGTGACTCTGTTCGTCTAATACGCCGAAGCACCTTAGCCTCACATACCAGGCTGTTAAAATGAGCCATTACATCATCCACTAACCATTTGGTATGTGTGCGTGGGAGGGGAAGGGGAAGGAAGGAGGCAGGGGAGTTGTGGCATTTGCTAGCAGTTAAAATCCAGTTGTAATGTTGCTGGAAGATGCTGCTCACCAGTGTAGGATTTCCTGATCTATTTGATACCTGTGAAAGTTACACGGATTCCATACCTTTTGGATTCTCTGCCCTGTGAGCATTCTATGTCTTGGTGGCTCTCCCGGCCTTTCCTCCTTGTCTCCCTAATCCTTTTTCTCCACCCACGGCCCATTGTGGAATGGTGGGAAAGTCACATCCACAGTTACACCTTTTTCTCCCACTGCTGCGTCTAAACAGCACAGCTCCACTCACTGCTGAATGCTTGTATTATGACATCGACCACCTTCTTCTTGCTTCCCTTTCAACACCCCATTCCTCTCATTTGCATGCTGCAACCCCATTGGTTGAAATAAGTCAGCAGGGCAAGAGGTATAATCTATGGGTGCAGACGGGCTATTACATCTGTAGCAGAGTTTTTTCCACTGAAGGTTCAGAGCAACATTTGAGATTCTGTGACTAGCAAAATTCCTGGGTCATGAAACAGCCCAAAGTGAAAAGGGAAAATGTCCGTGCAGAAGTTTTTATCATGTTTATGCAGTTCTAATCTACAGATAAATACAAATCAATATGTGTGCAAAAATTATTTTGAGTAAGAGGCCCTGAACATACCTTTTTGTCTTCTTGCAATACCAAGTGGAACATGGATACCCACCAATTAACCCACGCTGCATTATTTGACTACAAAGTTCCTGATTAATCAGTAGCATTTTTTAAACAGAAGAAGAGATGATTTTGTGAAAAAGTTATACTAACGAAGCTTCCAATAAACAAAACAGATATGAGGTTCTCAGCCAATAACATGCTCTGAGTGGACATTGCTTCCATTTACTGTAAAGCAGGAGGTATTCGGCTGCACTGTATCCCTTCACGTTATTTCTGATGATTCATGAGGCCAAAGATCATGTGCTTTCAGACAACGCTAGAACTGCTGCCATCTTTGGGTCTGATCCAACTCTCACTGGAGTTGATGGAAAAATTCTAGTTGACATTAATGGAAGTTGGATGAAACTTTTGTTTAATTGGCACTTCCTGAAATGTATCATCAATGGGGATGGGCAAACTCGTTTGGCCAAATTTCAAACTCCCTTGGTCATGGTGGGTTGGAAAGTTCAACTTGATCTCAGGGGTTCATGTTTTGCTATGAACAAAGGAGCAGAAGGGAGAAGAAGAAAAGCATCCGCAGGAAAAATACGATGGAAAAAACAGAACTGAGAATTGGGCAGAGTAAAAATCAAATACAGAGGGCCAGATCCTGGGCGAGGGTAATTAGAGGAGCTCCACTGAAGCCAATCAAGTTATATCAGTTGACACTCACTCAGGATCTGGCCTAGATAGTACAAGGGCAAAGGAGCAGAGAGACATAATTCCACCCCTATGAAAGGCAGAAACAAAACTCCCATTGTCTTAAGTGGAAGCAGGAATGGGCCCCAAAGTGACAAACGAAGCAGGAAGCAGGCAGACTACGGAGACCCCAGATTCTCTGTCAGCCATTTGGACTGTTCTCCCAGGCTACCTGTTCTACCGTATTTCTAATTTATGGTGCATTGCAATTTATTTGTGTTCACAGGTGAAATCCTAACTCCAGTGAAGCCAATGGCAGTTTGACATTGACTTCTATGGGGCCAAGGTTTTGCTCATTGAAATATTTTGTAAGTATTTACCTGCATTGTCATGTGCGTGTCATAGGCGTCATCTACACATTCAGTCTACAATAAATTGTGTTGAGGGTTATTTTATTAGTGTTTCCTGCTACCTTCACCCACTTAGCAAAGTGTGTTACTTCCTCAGTATAAACTCGATGGGGCAGGGACGGTCTTTTTTATTTACCCTTATTTGTATTGCTTGTTTATACAGCCCTGCCACCATGGAACCCTGGCCCGTGATTGGGACTATAATAACAGTATAGAGTGCGTTTCCTGGCTTTCTGCCTAAAACTCTCTTCTCGTTCTTCTCTTTTTAAAAAAAATTAATTTCATTTCGTTTTTCAAAAATACAAACACATGTGCAATTACAGAACACTACATAATACAACAATACTGCAACAACGACTGCAGAACACTCTCTAAATGTAGACCCCTCTACGATGTCAATTTTCTTCCTCCTTAGTGAAGCGAATAAACTGTTACCACAGGGAATTACATTTAGTCTAATAATTAATTCTAGGAAGCTCAAATGAGGTCATCTCTAGCACCCAGTCTCTGATATCCAGGATATCTACAGGTGTTAACAGTGGAGTGGAGGGAAGACGGGGGGGAAGGGGACATGTTTTCCCCAGCCCTTTATTATTTCAGCTAATAACACCAAAAATACCAAATTCTGGGACGTGAGCATATAATGGCTGCAAGGCTATATCTCCTCCTTGTTGCCAAACATGTCCTGAGGCACTATATCAATATAGCCTCTATGTGGACCTAGCTGTACCTCTCTCTTACAAGCCTCATGCTCCCTGGATAACATAGAGAAAGGAAGATTTCTTTACATCAGCGTGTGAAAATATGACCAAAAGTATAGAAACCTGAGAAGGACAAAAATGGCTGCCGTGAGGTGGGGAATGTGATCAATAGAGAAGTAAATAACGGACAGAGATGGATACAACAATTGTATCTGGCTCTCATACCAGAGCCTTGCAATCTTTAATGTGTTTATCCTCACAACACCTCTCTGAGATAGGGCAAAGCTGTTATCTTCATTTTACAATGGGGAACTGAGGCCCAGAGAGGTTAAAGGGACTTGCCCAAGGTCACACAGAAAGTCTGTGGCATCTTCTCACTCTTAGCTATATATTTAATCTTTCTTATCTTTCTATGATACCCCTCACCACAGGACCTGAGTCCATGTGGGGAGCGTTACCTGAGCAGTGTGGGTGTGCAGAACATGACTGGTAGTATGGGTCAAGAGCAGGGGGAGGGGAAGCATTATCAGCAGGAGTAATATGGGGAGCTAGTCAGTAGTGCTGATGAGGAGTGAGTGAAAAGATGTTCATAGCAAGACATCTGTTTTCACAGCTAGTTAGCAATGGCGTCCAGCACGAAAGCTGGTCTCTTCTCTCTGCAGTTTTATAGCACGGTTACTGTTACACTTTGAAATGGGGATCTAAATATTTATATGTCTATTTTTAACATTCAGTTATTCACTCCTGCTCTCTCTAGAGCTGTTTGCTCTTTTATCCTCCTTGCTAGGTTGCTAAGAAATTAACCAATTTTGAACAATCCCATTTATCCTGAGACATGAACTCATGAAATAAACTGCAGCGATTGACGTGTTGATAAGGAGACTCTTCCATTAGGCTGAACACGTACCTGTCTCTGTTTAATACTGGGAGATTCCATAATTACACAGAGAAAGAAGATCAAAGTGGCCCATCCCCCAGGTCTCCGTACAAAGATTACAGATGAACTCTCCTGCTCTTTGAATCTTTTGACACATAACGTTTAATCATAAGTCCTTTTACCTTGCATTTATTTGTGTGATTTGCATCTCTGGATAGCTAATTATTAAAGAGAGGATAATGAAACATATCCTCCGGTCTATCCAAGTTATTAATTAAAAACCCCATCCACAGCAGAGGGGCCAAATTCAGGTCTTGCTTTCCCCCATGCAACCCCACTGGAACCAAAATACCAAATGAGTCTTCTGAATTGTGCCTTGCAAATCTTCACGGGCATCTATCTGCGTGCGCCGAATCCCATATTTGTGCATCTAAAATGATACTTTGCCTGCCGTTACCCACTTTGAACACACAGAATCTGGTGCAAAAGTGAATTTAAAAGTGAGCATAAACAAATAGCTGCACAAATGTTGTCTACAGTTTAGGAGGCCTCAAAAAAATCTAATGTCTATTTTGGGATGATTCACAGTAATACTAATACTGGCACATGAGAAACTAAGGCACAGAGAGGTAAAGTAACTTGTCCAGTGTCATAGAGTGTCAGAGATGTCATAGAGCGCAGGGACTAGAATCCGGATCTCTTACTCCCCTGCACTAGGACCTGATCCAAAGCCCACTGAACATCAGTGGAAAGACTTCCATTGACTTCAATGGGTTTGGTATCAGGCCCTTAATGTACTGGTTCATCCCATCCTCCGCCAACCATTAGACCACTATGGTGATCCAGGAGTATTCAGGCAAGCTCCTCTGACAGATACATGCATTTTGGGTGGTCCTGTTTGAGCAGGGGGTTGGACTAGGTGACCTTCTGAGGTCTCTTCCAACCCTAATCTTCTATGATTCCATGTCAGCGCCAGGATACAGAACCATGGGTTCCAGAATAGGGGCAACACTGGAATAGAGCTGGTAATTCGCTCTACCCAACCTATCTCCAACCTGGAGGGCGCTGCTTCCTATGGGGACATTACATTGTCCTTCCCAGAAAGAACCACCACTGAAGGGTCATCTTCAGGACATCCTGGCAATGAACAATGCTGACTGGCTGACACACTGAGAGGTGAGTCTATGCTGAGAGGTGAGTCTATGCACCCCTTCTTTCGGCCCTTCATCCTAGGAGTTATAGTAACTTAGATTCAGAGTCAGTGGGGCAGATTCAAAGGAGACGTGTCGGAGGGGTTAAAAGATACTTGTCAGTTAAGTGGGAGTGAAGACTAAGGGAGCCTAAAATGGAGTAATTGGGCCTAGTAAATTACTCCATCTGAATCTGAGACATCATTAGACTCATCTCTGAATTTCGCTTAATTGGGAATTTGTGGTCACTCAGGGCCAGGTTTTTAAAGGTATTTAAGCACCTAGTGGGATTTTCAAAAGTATCTAGGCACCTAAAACTGTGTCTGTCAAGAGGAGGTCCATGCATAAGCGCCTCATAACGAAGCTTAGCTTCTGCTCTTGACACACACACAATGCTGCCACTCTATACTCTTGAAAATTTATTATCAGAAGAAACAAAAAGCATCAGCAGTTGACAACCTAGGGTCTGCTTTTGTCTACCCTCAGAGAAAGGGTGGTCTAACAGATTGCTTTCTAACTGCCCTGTCTGTGGAGCCAGAGCCTAAACCTACCTGAAATTCTCATTCACTCCATCTAAATTGTCAAAGCATCTTTCTTAAAGATCAAAATGTTCCTGAAGATTATCTCATTATTAAATGTTTTCCCTTTGAAATGAACTAATATACATACATCTGTGATTTTTAACAATGCAAACATCAGAAGATAAAGCTGATCGTTGTATTTATCACTGAAAATGTTGTGGCACTTCTGCCAAATTGCCTATTAATGAAGAGATTTGTTTTTTCTTCACCCACATTTTCTGCTAATGGAGAGGTTATTTTTCTCTCCATGTTTCCAATTTGCAACTTAAAAGCTTAATTTAAATTATCGCAGTTTCACTAGAGGTTTGCCACTGACAGTACTTTGTTTTAGAGGCAAGGCACACACCCATGTTTTCAGTGTTGTTAATAAGAGGTAGCAATTGTATACAATACAGTTGCAACCAACTGTATACAACCTTGCATACAAGGTTATGGATCAGATCTTTAGCTGATGTAAATTGCTGTAACTCCATTGGTATTTATGTCAACTGACGAGGTGGCCTGATGACTAGATATTGACATTTAAGAGCCAAGGCGCCAAGATTCACCTGTATCAGCTGATGAGGATCCAACCAGCTGCTTAGCTCCTTCTTTTGTCATCGACTTGGTTCCCTTTTTCCCCTTGGAATTTAATTTGGAGCTTGAAGGGGCATTTTCAGCAATTACACCAAAATCGTGGATGATCTGGGAAGGCTTGAGATCTATACTGTTCTCCTTGCTATCGTTTGCTTGGCTGGCCTCAGATGCGACTTTTGTCGCTGTCTTTGGTTCTTGGGCTTTCTCAGAACCTTTATCCTGACCCAAATTTCCAACGGGGTGTGCACAGTTACTGCTTTCCAAGTCCGGCTTAGTAAGGTTACTCTCCAGCAGCATGCTCGCTGGTGACTGTCCTCTGTTTTTACTAGTTTCTGTATCTAACCCCCTTTCTACTTCATCCTCTCTGGTAACATTAGACCCAGTTCGTGGGATGCCCTGTACATCCACAGCAATCATATGGGTGCTCTCCCTCAATCTGGTCCTGCTCATTATGTCCCGAGCCATGCTTTGGGATCTGGGAGCTGTGTCTTCATTTTTCAGTTGCATTTCGCCTTCTTTTTCCATGCCACCTCCATCATCGTCAGCAGGTTCCTGCTGTTCAGCCTCAGGATAGAAGACAGACTTCCTGCCGGGAAGCTCTCTAACGGAAGCCCACTTGTGTTCTGGGCAATGGCTGTGAAGACAACAAATGAGACCTTCCATTAGGGCACTGACACCAAATAACCTTAGTGAGACAGGCCTGTAACCAGTCTTTGAGAAGGAAGGGTTTAGAGTAAAAGCAGCAAGCAAAGAGTCTGTTTAAGAAAAGGCTGCTTAATTCACAAGGCTTGAGGAACTGAAACACTGCTTAGAGCAAGGGGGGAGGTGTGGAAATAGGTTTTCCAAGCTAGGGTAATAGTCTATGATTCGCAAATGTTAGACCAGTGGTCTCCAAATTTTTTTGATCGCGCACCCCTATCAGTAAAAAAATTTTGAGCACGCACCCCCTGCCGCGCCAGCTCTACCATTTTTGCCGAAGAAAAAAAAAAACAAAAAAAAAGCCGCTCAGACTCCTGCCCGAACTGATGAAGGAAAAAAAAGCGCTCCTCCTGCCGCGCAACCCCAAGGAGCCTCTTGCGCACCCCCTGGGGTGCACACACCCCACTTTGGAGACCACTGTGTTAGACAATTCCTCCAGGAAACTTGTAAATGTCATGGCTAATGTATGTTGTGTAATCTCTATTGTAGAGGCAGGACCAATGGGAAATTACAGAAGTGTATTGTGTTATTTGCTCCCATAGAGATAGACATAACATACCGTATATACTCGTTCATAAGTCGAATATTTCTGGTAAAAAAGTGACGCATCAAAGAGCGGGAGTTGGCTTATAAACGGGTCTACACCAAAATTTGATGATTTTAAACTCTATGGAATCATTGAATTGAATATCTAATACATTGTCCTTTTGTTTACCTGGAGCATCTGAAGGCATGGAGCCCCATTGGCTGGGAATGGCAAACTGCGGCCACAGGGAACTGAGGGGCTCCATGCCTGCAGACGCTCCAAGTACACAAACCGTCCTGACCCGCCAGCAGCTTACCCTGACAGCTGGGAGCCAAAGTTTGCCAACCCCTGAAATATAGGGTCGGCTTATGAAAGGGTCATACAGTTTTTGCTATTTTTACCTAACCATCTTGGGGGGTCAGCTTATAAATGAACGGGCTAATGAACGAGTATATACGGTAGGTTGAATGACAATGCCAAGTTAATAAGGCATCAAAATGGACCTACCTAAAACTTGTTCCTTCTGAAAGGAAAGCTGTGATTTATTGGAGTGAGTGGGCGGGAGAAGCAGGTGAATGTTAAGTTACTGCCATTGATTCACTGGGTGTTCTTGGCCACATCACAGTGCCTTGTTATGCTTCAGTCTCCCCCTTTATAAATGGGGGATAACAATCACAGCTGGGCAGGAACCAGAATTCTTGTTTCATAGGAAATTCCATTATTTTGACATTTGTTTTCGCGTTGAATTGGAATGAAACCAAACCTTTTTGAAATCTCCCATGAAATAAAATGTAAAAGAAAATTCACGTGGGGTCAATCAAAACATTTCATGTTGATAAAATCAGACTGGTTCGCTCCAATTTCAACTTTTAAAAAATGGAAACTAAAAGTCATTTCAGAATGAAAAACTGAAACATGCCATGTCGACAATGTCAAAACATTCCATTTCCACATCCTCAAAATACTTCATTTCTATAACAAAATTTTGTTGAAATCAACATGTTCCTGCAAAATGTTTCAATGTCAACAAATCACGTTTTCCAATGGAAAACTGTTCAGCTGAAAATGTTCGGATCCGCTCTCCTAATAACGCTCACCAACGTTTGCCAAAAGCTATTAGCTCTCAGGATGGAAATGTGCTGTCTAAATAATAGGTATTTATTATTATTATTTCACGAGTGGCTATTCAGTAGCGGGTTTGAACCAAAACCTCAGGTCTGAAACATCACTGTTGTGCGGTGTTCAAAATCAGAACTCAGATTTTAGGCCTTGAGCCTATCCCTAGTCTAAAGTGCATTCTAATTTCATGAAATTTTGGATGGAGAGAAAGAAACAGGGTAGTATGTTCTTATCTCAGCATTATGCACAGGGTTTAACTTCAGTCACTGGCATAGCATTCTGGGAGACAAATTGTCTTCACAAGTGTCCTCAGGGGTTAGGGGAATCACTTGAGCAAATCCCCTTGCCTCAGTTTGAATCTTTACCCTAAAATAGGGTGACCAGATGTCCCGATTTTATATGGACAGTCCTGATATTTGGGGGTTTGTCTTATATAGGCTCCTATTACCCACTATCCCCTGTCCCAATTTTTCACACTTGCTGTCTGGTCACCCTACCCTAAAAGTACTACTCTTCTGTGCCTACCACTCTGGTAGGGTAATTTCTCCTATTTTATGGTCTCAGTCTTTACATTTACATATCAAGGGATATAAAAGGGACTTGATGTAAATGAGAATTTCATCGAGTTTGTCTATACAGCGATATACAAATCTCTGGTTCTCTATAACAGATTCTAATAAGTACAATGAACGTTAGCCATAAGAAAAAGGTGATGCTACCATAATACTCCAGCCAGCATTTATTTAGTGTCTTTCATCCCAAAGGACTTCACACCATGTTACAAAGTAGATTTAAAGATCACTTCAGCCCCTTTGTGGGGTGTGATGCACAGCAGCTTGCAACACTACACAACAGTTTTTAAGACAGGAGGTGAGGAAGACTAGCTTGTGAAAGCAGGCTGCTAAGCTTGTGAGCTTTGACTCAGCCCAGAGAACAGACACAGAAGGACGTTGCCACAGTGTGTTTTAGATCAGTTCTTAGAGCATTCATTTTGAACATTAAAATATTGAAGATCGTTTCTAGTAGGTGCATAGTTTGACACTATTACTCTGCCATTGGCTCACGTGTACAGCTGATTGAAAAGCCAATCAGCGCAATATAAGTCAGTATCTTTATCTCCACCTTGATTTTAGAATTGCTCCAACCAGAACTTCCACTTTGTTTTGTTTCTTTCAAAGAGAACAAACGCATCTTAAAGTGAAGTAAAGTAATGGAAATTCTAACCTTTGCTCAGCAGACACTAAATGCCGCAGCAAAGCTTTCACTGTCCCCTGTCCTTCCTTCTGCTTGGAAAACTTGGCTTCTAGCAGGGCCATAAAGAGAGCTTCTAAAGGAACCAAACCATCGCGTTATGGAGCAGCAGACACACTGCTGTAGAGTGTGGATTGCTTATCTCACTGCGTGGAGAAGGATAGATTCACAACAGCAAGTGGTGGCTCTGAAATCAAACCTGCCTCTGCTTTATATACACAGGTTCCAAAGAAGTTGTTTGGCAGGTTCAGAAAACCCTCAGCACTATAAACAAGGGCCAGTCTCCTAGCAACAGCTGCCTAGCGACTGTTGCTAATTGTGGAAGGGGTTCCAGCATTAACATGCAGAGTGACTTCTACAAGGGCGTGTGTGTTTTTAGATAAAGCTCTGCAGTGATAAAGAGTCATGGGAGGGCTGCTGTTGGAGTGGGTGCACATGCGTGCATCAGAGTGAGCATGTGTAACAGAGAGATAGGGAAACCAATTTGGTGGTTGGAACTCCTGTTGCCTGGCTTGTTTCAACTCAGTCGTCCATGGTCATCTTCAAGTCTTCGAAAGGTCAGGCTTCACCTGTGTTGACAGACACTACACCCACTTTCGATGTCACTCAGAAGCAAACAGTAAAAGCTAATTCCTTTCCTTCCCCCTGCACCACCACTCACTCGTCACCTGATAAAATTAGACTCAGACTGGCTGCCAGTATGAATTTTGATCGTGGTGTACCTGTCCTTCAAGTGCAGTCACTGATCTCATTGCTCAACGCTTCACTTCTCCTGACTTTGTTCACATCTCTATGCTGATGCCTTTCAGTATGTTGCAGTAGGTACAGTTCAAAACGGGCACCGCCCGGACAAACGACTGACATAGGCACATTCAGATTATGTAACTGTATGCTTAGTACCTGCTTGTGTAGGCAGTCATTAGACTTGCCTGTGCGTATGTGTATATGCAAGGCCTTTGGATCACCGTGTAGTCATCTGTCCCAAAATGTTTATCCACAAATTAGTAGAATAATGTATAGCACTAAAATACTGGGGGTTTCTAAACTGTGTATAGTGGAGGTCATTGGTGGTTCTTTGGCTCATGGCTGGTTCTTTCTTTCAGTACAAATAACAGGTAGAAGAACAAGGAGGCTCAGATGGTTGGGTGCAGGGTGGGTGTTTTATGCCTTACTGCCTGTGGAACCTAGCCACGGAGCTGGTGTAACTGAGCTCTGTAGAATCACCCCAATTTAGGGGAATCCTCCAGTAGTTTACAGCCAGTGTAGTGGGGACTAGACTGCCTCAATCCCTGCAGCTAGCGTAGGGGCATGGCCAACGTAAAAGGGAAGTGGCCAGGGCTTCCCTCCAATTAGCTGATCCAACGCTGCTCTTTTGGTCACTCGGGGGCGTTGTCAGCTGATGTCATTTACAATCTTCTTCAGGCTGCTCTAACAGGCTGGGGAGCTGACCTGGCATGTGGCAGCCCCAGGGCTGGGGAAGTGCAAAAACGAGCTTTACATCACCTTTATGCGCACACCCTTCTACCCTGCACGATGTGCCCCTTGGACCTATTCAAGGATCTGATCTGGAGAGTGTTTTGGAAGTTAGAAGTTCTACCTGTACATGTAGACGCATAATAACAGTGGCTTCTCCTTTGCAGTGGCACGGAGGAGTTTTGCCTCAGTAAGGCAAATAAAATCTCGAGGATAATATTTATATCAAGAGGACTGGGTCCTCAGCTGCTATAAATCCTCATATCTCCACTGGCGTCAATGGTGCTACACCAGTTGACCCCATCTGAGGATATTATACTCTATCGTTGTCCAAGCAGAAGCAGGTAGTTCATCTCATCTCGGAACACCCTTTGATCATAAGATTGCCAATTGAAGACCAGAATTATGACTTTGCAAAATGCAATGAAATGCTGGTGAAATGAACAATTGGTAGAAATTAAATGGTTCTTGGAGAAAAATTAAGCATTTACATTTTAAAAAAAATCATCATAACATACTCTTTTCCCACAGAAAATTAGGATTAAAAATAATGAAAGCCTCCAACCCTGGTCTTCTAACTGTGCTATGAAACATTCTGGGTTAGGATTCAATATGTGGTGGTTGTTATGCAGTTATCTGGCATTTCTGAATGAATTTCCATTGAATTTCAAATCCTAATTTGTGGCCTATTTGTGCGGCAACAGCTAAGTTGCATCTCTCGATGCAACCAAGGTCTTTGAAGTCATAATAACATCTTTGAATTTGAATCCCCAGATAAAGCTCAAAATACTGCAGGGTGAGACACCAGAAAGGGGCCAATGCAATCTCTTGGCGGTTTTGTAAAATTATACAGCAGATGCCAGCAGAACAGTAACAATCACTTTTTGGTTTATCAAATGCTGCTTATAGCATAGCACCAAACCCTGACTGATGAACGTGATCAAAAAGCACTGGACCACAAGCTGAATTCAACAGAACTGCGGTCACAAGTTGGCCTCCCGGATAGACTGGAATGAGTTAACTAACCGAGGTAACACTTGCACTTCTGCTATTAGGTGGGAGCCAATTCCACACTTGGTGGGAAGCTAAGGAAACCCCGGGCTAGCACAAAAAGAGGGAGAGATTTAGAGACAGGAATATATTGGGTGATGGGGGAGGGTGGGAAGAAGCTTTTATACAAAAACTAAATCTACTGGCCACCTCATTCTGCATGAGTCCTTTCTGATCTAGTGTTTGGTCAGTGCTGGCTTGATCCTGGATTGAAGGAACCCGTGTTTATAACCTCTCTGCTGCCATAAAGGTGAATGTGATGTCCCCAGTTTAACACTGAGGGCAAGTTCACTGGAGTGCAAAAGGGAAAGTCAATGGCATTGTGCTCACTTGTGAATTGGGCCTTGTAGCTTCATTGCATGATCAAACAGGAGGAGAGACTGGGCTAGGATTCGGAAAAGTCCTTAGGGCACTGGCCAGGACTAACAGTTTCTTGGGGTTTTCTGGGGCCTCTAGGGAGCAATGTTCTAGTGGAAAGGAGGGGCCGGGCTGCATAACCTGATTCTAAATGGGACAATTCTTTCTCCAGACTGCCTCCAAGTAGCCTCAAGGCTGCTCTAAGCTGCGCCAGTTTGTCACACTCCCCTAGGTGCTGGTATGCCAGCCAAGAAAAGCCAGAGAGCAGCAGGCTCCCTCCCTCTATCTCCTTACTCTGGCATGACCCTTACCCGGGTGCTTTGAGGGGGAGCAGGGCAGAGATGTTCTGGAAGTTCTAAGCCACACAATGACTTCCCAGAACCTCGCCCTTGCTTACCTTCCAACTTCCTGGTTTACACATCTCATAGTCAAGCCACCCACATTTTATAGTCATATAGGAAAACCACAGGGTGGGAGGACAGCAACCTGTGAGACTGCAAATACTTCCGATAGGTGCTACTCCTTCTAGGAAGTGATGCCTAATTGTTAGAGCACAGGAAGGACTGAGGGGTCAGGATTTCTGGGTTCTGACTTGAAATTCACTTTAACACCCTGTGCCTCTGTTTTCTCATACGTAAAATTAAGGGGAATATATACCTTCCTCCCAGAGTTATGAAGGCAGGTTGAATTAACTGTCTGTAAAGTACTTAGAGACCCTGTACTAAAACATGCTATAGAAGTGCAAGTACTGTTCTATCCTATCCTATCCTATCCTATACAGATATAGGCTACTGTGTATAGATACAATGAAAACAGCAGGAAATTGCACCATCAAAAAGTTCTCGGTGACACGAAAAGCTGCAAAAACCAAATTTGAGTAATTTGTTTTCAGAATGCTGACTGTAGTGTGATTATTACCTCTTTGCAATTCTAGAGTGGAATAAAGGGGTTGCAGTGTAAGAAAGAAATTGGCCCAGGAAGCAGGCCCCTGGTATAGGAAGGGGCCATTTTCTCCTGTCACATTTTAGAACAGAACCACACCAAAAACCCTGGCAAGTGACATGGAAAATATCTCTTTGATCATGAGATTGCCAGCCTCAGGCATCCCAGGCTGATATGTACTGTATATATTAAGAAAGCCAGTGATGCTTGCCTGACACAGATGCCTTGGAGCCAAGTTTCAATGGACTTGAAGTGATATTCCATGTCTCCATAGGAGGGAGAGACAAACCTGTAGGAATCAAAGACCTGCAGTCTGCCCCTTTTCCACCTGGCCCCGAGGCTGCGCTCACCAGACCCCAGCCAGATCTCCACGTGGACAATGTCATGGAATTGCCTCCTTCCTGCAATGACAAGGAAGTGACTGCATTTTTCAAAGTTGCCTTTAAAACTGCATTCTGGGAAGTGCTGGGCTGACAGCCTTGGAGACTGTCTATCCATAGAACTGGCACTGACAGACGGTGTCACTGTTCAATCAGTGTGTCTTGCCCTGACCAGAAAGGATTACCCTTGCTGCTGAGAGGGCAGTTTAGTCTCCATATCCATTCAGTCATCCATCCCTCCTCAGAGACTGCCCCCACCAAGAACTCCCAGGAGGAAATCCAAATGGCTTGGGGCTGTCTGTGATGTGAAAACCTGTCCAACAGGCTCAGCAAACTCATGGCATACAGGCCACCAAACAGCCGTCCAGTAATAACAACTTCAACTGGCAACTTTTTGTGAAATTCTCACAATTGCACTGAAAATTTGGAAAGATATGGCTGAAAATCTCAACACCAAAAAAGCGCCTTTCTGGTCTGGTTCCATCAGGAATTGCAAAGGTAGTCGTGAGAATGGCCAAAACCAGCCCAACCCACATCTTCAGAATTCACAAAACGTTTGTTTTAAGTTTAATTCCAGAAAGGTGTAAAAATTTGGGAGGGTTATTACTTCATTTAACCTGGATCATTCAAATCCAAATTCACAGCCCTGTGTGATGGCTCATAGCTACTGTAACAGTATCATAGAATATCAGGGTTGGAAGGGACCTGAGGAGGTCATCTAGTCTAACCCCCTGCTCAAAGCAGGACCAATCCCCAGACAGATTTTTGCCCCAGATCCCTTAATAGGCCCCCCCAAGGAGTGAACTCACAACCCTGGCTTTAGTAGGCCAATGCTCAAACCACTGAGCTATCCCTCCCCCCCAGCTGTGTTATATGCTTCTCTCTGAGATTAGATGGATGGGGGAGACACATGTGGGGTACATATGAGGATGGATAGATAGAGGTGGTATGTATGGGTAACGATGGATGAACGGATACGAAAGGGAGTGGGAGTACATATGAGGATGGGTGGAGAAATGGATAGATAGAGGTACATAGAGGATGGGTGGACGGATAGATATCTTTGTTGACATTACGGTCCGGGTCGAAGTACGTTCCTGAAATGAAGATGAGGTCTCCCGGCTTCATGTGCTCCTCACTGGGCAGAGTGATGGGGAGTGTGTCGTACTGATACGCCTGGTTTCCTGGACCGATGCAAAAGCCAAATTCCGATTTTAAGTCATGCACCACCCTCCGAATTAGTCCACAGCAATCCAGGAAGAGTGAGGATTCGTACTCTGGAGCTGGGGAGCAAGGCAAGTACATCACCAGTAGGTCAGCAAGACGACAAAGGAACCTCTATTTTTATCCCGCAGGAGGACAGGAGAGTCGCTTTGTGAGAAAAGATGCAGCGAGAGGAAGCTTTGCACAATAATTCAGCTTTGTCTAGGGACAGGCACACCAATGTATATTGTTCTTCTATTTGCCAGAAGCTAGGAATGAGCGACAGGGGATGGATCACTTGATTACCTGTTCTGTTCATTCCCTCTGGGGCACCTGGCACTGGCAACTATCAGAAGACAGGATACTGGGCTAGATAGACCTTTGGTCTGACCCAGTAGGGCCATTCTTACATTCTTATGTTCTTAATGTGGACAAAACCATAATTCCCAGCTACAGGCCTCAATGCCACGTCCTAGAATCTCCACCCATTTCTGGAACCAAACCTGAACTGGACCTTTTCGCAGTTTTGGTATTTTTTCCCCCTCCATCGTTTCTGATTTGTGCTGCCTCTGCATTTCTGGATGGCACTTTCAACTGGAATGTGAAGTGCCAAAATACTACAAGGATGGGCTGAAAGGGTCTGCACTTACTGCCCGGCTCGTGATACTTCTTGGCGTAGGGCACACCTATGTAACTCTTTGCCTGCTCTAGAAACTTCATCCGCAGCTGCCACCGGTAGTCGGGATCCTGAAGTCTGCTCTGTATGGACAGTTTCTTCCCTCGGAGCATCTGCAGTTCCTCCTGAATCAAAATACAAGGAGGAAAGGAGGAAAATCCGGCAGCAAGCGCTGTCTGTTTTTTCTCAAGACAAAACTTTTTTTCTAGAGAGGAGAGTGCGCGAAGTCAGTGAAAGTCGGAGTCTGGCCCAAACTCAATTCTAGCTCTGGCTTCGGCCAGCATCCCCGAATGAGGAAGTGCCAAGCCTCTGTGAATACTCTGGCATTTCTTCCTGGAGGTCACAGTGACCTTCGTGCTCGATGTGCCTGATTAGCTCCAATGTGTGGCTCATACAGACAAAGCCAGAACCTTGCCCTTGCTTACCTTCCATCTTCCTGGTTTACACATCTCATGGTCAAGCCACCCACATTTTACAGAGTCATATAGGAAAACCACAGGGTGGGAGGACAGCAACCTGTGAGACTGCAAATACTTCCGATAGGTGCTACTCCTTCTAGGAAGTGATGCCTAATTGTTAGAGCACAGGAAGGACTGAGGGGTCAGGATTTCTGGGTTCTGACTTGAAATTCACTTTAACACCCTGTGCCTCTGTTTTCTCATATGTAAAATGAAGGGGAATATATACCTTCCTCCCAGAGTTATGAAGGCAGGTTGTATTAACTGTCTGTAAAGTACTTAGAGACCCTGTACTAAAACATGCTATAGAAGTGCAAGTACTGTTCTAAACTATACTATACTACACTATACTATACAGATATATTTCAGAGTAGCAGCCGTGTTAGTCTGTATCCGCAAAAAGAAGAACAGGAGTACTTGTGGCACCTTAGAGACTAACAAATTTATTAGAGCATAAGCTTTTGTGGACTACAGCCCACTTCTTCGGATGCATACAGAGTGGAATAAATATTGAGGAGATATATATACACACATACAGAGAGCATAAACAGGTGGGAGTTGTTTTACCAACTCTGAGAGGCCAATAGGCTACTGTGTATAGATACAATGAAAACAGCAGGAAATTGCACCATCAAAAAGTTCTCGGTGACACGAAAAGCTGCAAAAACCAAATTTGAGTCATTTGTTTTCAGAATGCTGACTGTAGTGTGGTTGCCTGATGTTACATTGTTGCTTAAGAAGTTTATGGTTGGAATGTTTCTACTAAAATGTTTGTCTATGTTCCCCCAAAAGTCTTACAAGATCTATTGATGCAATGACAGCATGAAAGAGAAGTATTATACTCTAGTTCCAGACTATAAAATGTATCCAGATTTATGTAAGGAATAACATGCCCACCCCAGCATATATAATAAGGTTATCCTTCTCTTTCAGGATTCTCATTTGCCATAAAGTAAGAGCACCGTACCTAATACAAAGAAAAAATCGAAACAGATAAAATTAATATTAATAAAAATATTAAACTGCATAATTATTTGAAAGATTCCTTAAAAAATTAAAATAGGACTGATGAACTAATACTGCTTTGCACTTACATGGCACTATTCATGCGAGGGACTCAACATTTTGTATAGAAATGAGCTTCCCCATTAAACACAGAGACAAAGGTACAGAGAGAGATCAACACATTTGCTCAAGCTGAGACAGTGAGTAAGTTGCAGAGACAGAAATAGGAGCCAGGCATCTCGATTCTCTGCCTTCTGCTCTAACCATTTCATGGACTGACTTCATTAAATAGATTAATGAAGGCAGCAGGCAGTGTGAGCATCCTATGGTAATTTTTTATGCTGGGAAAGATGATGCCTGTCTATGAGCAACGTTGCTTTTTTGTGTTAAATCTTCCCTGGAAATATTATTGCTTCCCACTATAGAAAGATACAGTGCTGGGAGGGAAAACTACAATCTGGGTAGCTTATGTGAGAAGTCTGGACTGTTTCCATATGATACAGATCATCCTTGCGTTTAGATGAATAGCAATGCTCCATTCAACAGGAACTGTACTGAAACGAACACTTAGGGCTGATAGAAATGCACTTAATGATGGAATACCAGCCTCAGCCGTTGGGTGACAGTATGGCGTTTTCTCCTGATACTGGCTGTGGGAGGGTTGGACTATCCAGAGAATCTCTTTCATTCAAAGATAGTTTTATTAGTGACTTGTGATGGCAGCTCATACATTCTGATTGCCCTGTTTTCTTGCTCGGTCAGTACAGCGTGTTTCTCAGGAAACAACGTTTTAATAAAGCTGGCCACAAATGCAGGGTAACAGTCAAGATGTAGCTGGCACTGTAACCATTTATTATAGTTTATTTTTTTCTAGCATGGCATTTGCACTTTCTGACAGCAGCAATCTTCCCAGATGATGCCTTTTTTATGGGGTTAAGCACTCTTTGGGTGGATGAAGCCAACCTCTTGGAGGAAGATGAGTGTTTGTGTGGTTAAAACAGGGGATAGAGAGTGAGGAAGGCCTCCTCTAGCTCTGCCACTGGCACACTGTGTGACCTGGGGCAAGTCACTTTGCTCCTCCGTGCCTCAATTTCCCCATCTGTAAAATCCTCCCAGGATTTAATTAATGCCTATAAAGCACTTTGAGATGCTTAGTAATTAATGCAGACTTTACTCTTGTGCCTCCCAGTAATGAGGAATGCAGTTGACACCCAGAAGCAAGCTGCATCCACAACTGTTGTGAGATGTTTATATTACATTCTAATGGGAATTTTCTTCCTATAGATTATGGGTAGCAGGTTTTCAGCAGAGGCTTCTCAATATTCTGGATTCAAGATTTGAGATAGTCAATAGCCAGGGAGTACAGCAAGCAGTACATATGTGCTTAGCAAAGTGTCCCTTTCTGGTATAGCTCTAGCATTAGTCTCAAGTGCAACATATAAAGGGAGCGGCCTGATTTGGCCAGAGTCAAAGATTGGGTCCTAAATGTCCTCCTGAACAAGGCTATCTGCAGTCAGAGAAAGCCAAAGGCAAAGAAACCATCATGCCACTGCTTACATGTGTTGTGTTGCTAGTACTGGTCCTGGAAAAAAGATTCCTACTTGATCTACTGTGTCCTACACATCTTGCAATTGTCAGAGAAAGCAAAAGTGCCTCTCATTCAGGAAACAGGCCACTCCCCCTTCTCATCGGTCCTGCCTCAGCACTGGGGGCTGGACTAGTTGACCTCTCAAGATCACATCCAGCCCGACATTTCTATGAGTCTGTGATTGGACAACTGCATCCCTCGCAACATTAAACTTGGTGATGGGCCCAAACCAAACCTCTGGAACAAAGTGTTGGAGGTAGAGAAAGGAGAGGCCTCAAGTCTGGATTCATGCCTTGGGGCTGGCTTTTAGGGTAGCTTTATAATGGGTCAAACCACAACCTCAGATCTGAACACCTTAGAACTTTGGGGAAGTTCTGTTCCGGTCTGCTAATGAAATCAGCACCACCTCTTTCCTGCACGTGGAGGAAAGATATGGGAAATTCATCTTACAGCGCTTTGCTTGTCTATAAGGTGCTTTGGCTATAAAATGATCTTGAAATTCAAGTCATTGGGGAAATACAACCCCCTCTTGTCTGGGTCAGATAAATAAGAAGGTCAGAACATTGTACAAGGGCACCTGGAACTGAAGTCACTGTTCACAATTTCATCAACCCATCATTATCACAATGGGTGGCATTTGCCAAAGCACTGAGCACCCTGAATTCTGCTTGAGATCAATGGGCGCTGTAGGGGCTCTGCACCACTGAAAATCAAGTCTTTTGTGGGTAGAGCCATTGTTGTTCAGGGCAAAAGCTGTCTGAACAAGTGTGTATGTCCTTGCACCATCGCAGCCCGGTCCAAAACCCAGTGAAGTCAATGGAAAGACTCCCATTAGCTTCAATGAGCTTTGGATGATTCCCTTGAGATGCACAAATCCTTTAACTTGGAAATTCTTTCTCTCTCTCTCTTTTTTACCTCTCTCTGTTTCTTCTAAACTATGTTTAAGGCTCAGAAGAATCTGAGCTTCTGGATTTTCAGCTGCAACTTATGACCCACCAAATCAGTGAAGTAACATCACTTTCAGCCAGGCAGACCAGCTTAAGCAAAATGAGAATCAGCGGGTGAGGTGTGGAAGCAGGGAAAAGCAAAGCAAACAGCTATTGTGTACTGCCTTTCCCACCGCTCGGGTTTCTGGCAGCCAGAGGTTAAAATCCCAGTAGCATTATTTATGTGGGAGTCACCTGCCCTGCCTGAGAGTGTCCTGGCAGATACACTTTCATGCCTGTGTTCTCCTGTGTGGTGTAAATTCACAGCAACTGACCTACGTCACCTAATGCTCATAATCACCGAGCCAGGGCTCAGCACACAGGAAGCAAGGCTGGTGTCCGTCCGAAAACAAGGTTAATTTCTAGCATGATTCCACACACCCTTGAGCTCTCCCCCCTACATCAGCTAAGACAAGATCTCATTACAGCCCCCTCCCTCCAATACACCGGATAATGAAGGCGCTGAATTGCCCTTCTCCTGCAGAAACGGGCCAAGGGAGATTTCTCCAGTGGTAACTGAGCATATCTGCCTCTCAGCATCTCACCAACCTCTCGGCCCGCAGGAACACAGGAATTGCCAGAGTGGATCAGACCTATGGTCCATCTACTCCAGTGTCCTGTTTCTGACAGTGGCTAGAACCAGATGCTTCTGAGGAAGGTGCACGAACCTCTGCAGTAGGCCGTTATGGGATAATTTGGCCCCAATCCCTGTTTCCTTGTAACCCCCATTAGTCAGAGGTGGGGCTGCGTATAACCTTAGGGATGTCACATTGCAGGGAGCACAGTTTTCACCTCGTCCAATGAAGGTGGGAAGGGTAGAACCAGATACAAAGTTACTAGGGGTGAACCAAAAAACATACCATCAGAGCAGGGCTGAAATGAAACTCAAGCCATTTTCCAACCATGAAAATTCCCAGATTATAGAAAGGCAGATTTTACACTGAGTGGTTTGTGTGTCACTGTTTCATGAGCCAGGACAAGGCCTATGAAACAGGAAAAGAGACGAATCTTTTTCTATCAAAATGAAAATGGTATGCACAAAATACATCACTAACTGCCAGGGGCCTTCCACATCCTGCTGTGGTCTTTTCAGGGAGGTGCAGCTGGCAGGACATTATTAAGTGATAAGACAGAACCACCTGGGTCCTAGTCCTAAAACTCTGATATTGAAGCGCTGCCTCACCACTGGCAAGGCAACCAGCATCCGATCCACCTTCCTCTCATTGAAGTCAATAGAAAGACTCCCAATGGACTTCAGGGAGAGTTGAAGCAAGGCTTCGGAGCCTGGTTTTCAGAGGTGCTGAGCACCCACAGTTCCCACTGACTTCCCTGGGAGCTGGATTCAGCCCTTATATTAATCAGGCCCTCGACTCTGTGCCCCTCTGTGCCCACCTGTGAAATGAGCATGCTAGTTCTTAGAGAGCCTACTGTATCAGTGGGCGAGGCTTAACAAATGTTTGGAGAGCCCTTTGGACAACAGGTGCTATAAAGATGCCAAGTATTATTGGAGGGGCAAATCCCCGAGTCCTTGTTCTTGCTCCATTGATACGTATGGAAGCTCTGCCTCAGTGGAATTTGGGTCTGGATTTTAGTCAACGGTGTTTCATATTCAGCCATGCAAAATTGTTTTGTTTTTATCACACTTTAGCCTCCCTCCCCGGGACTTCCTGGTGGCTCTCACTGAATAGAGATAACTGGGACTGGGAGCCTCTCTCCTCTTCAAACTGCAGGGCCAAATTCTGATTTCCTTGGTGCTGGTGTCAATCTGGAATAACTCCATTGCAGGAGTTACTGCAGATTTACACCAGTGTAACTCAGACCAGAACTGGGCCACAGGTGCTTGGCTTCTGTGATTCCACGGACTAGGTTCTGCCAGGCTGGAAGTTCCAGGAACCAAAACGCAGTTTCAGGCAGCAGGTGTGGCAGAACAGTAAAAAAAAAAAATCTAACAACTTTTGGCAAGCAAGCCCTGTGTTTTTTTTCAAGGGTGTTGAGCATTCCCAGACTGCTCCCCGTGGTCTCTGTACAGACTTTGGTACTGGGCAGCACGGTGATGAATCATTTGGCTCATAGATCCAGTGATAGCGGATTAACTTCCTCCTGGATTTACCCCACTCAACTCAGTAACAGCAGCAGAGGGATGATCTCAGCTGTTTTTCCATATTTACTTCTTCACTCTAACTCCCTCTGCCCACAAGGCAATACGCTGGGGAGGGAGATTAAAATCACAGTTCCTCCAGACCAGTGATGGGTGCCTCTCCAAAGGTTTGGAGGCTCAGTATGAATAAGCATCTAAATATTTGGGAGTGCTATGAAGAGGGCCAAAAATAGAATTAAAGGGCTATTGCAAGGGCGGAGACTTTTGGCAAAGCCCAGGACTGGCATACCAGGGAGAACTCTGAGTCAGGTTGAATGCCGTGGTGGCGATGAACGCTTTGTGAACACGTGGACAGACGGACGACTGGGAGTGCATTAAAGCAGAGCAGGGGACAGGCTCAGGTTTGCAAGACGAAGGACTATTTGGAATTGTCAAGACCGAGGAGCCCAGGCTGCCGTGAGGGTAGGCGGAGGAGAGGCTGCGGTAGCTCAGTGCTACAGTGCATTGGCCGCTGTGGTAAGGGCTGAACCAGCAGCAGGGGCTGACCACCAGGATTAGCAGCCAGTGTCAGGGCATCAGTACTGGGCTAACGGGAAGTGCCGTAGGTCAGGACCGAGGTGTGTTGGCAGAGAACTGAGTGGGGGGGAAACTGGCACAACACTTGCCTGCCTTTGAAGTTTCAATAAGGACTTGTCCAAACCCCACCAGTCAGGCTGCTTTCAAACAGCTCTCCTCTCTCTTTCCCACCCGTTCCTTCCCACTTGATCGACTATTTTCCTTCCAGAAAAGAAATGCCCTGGGCCAGTCATGGTTTTTACGCTCGATCCCCTCCCCTGCCCCAGTCCTACGGGTTGGGAAAAGGCTTGCCAGGCCCTTTGTTTGTGCCTGGACTGCCAGGAGCTCATTGCCCTGGTTCAGGTGATTTAACACACTCTGCAGTTGGCAGGGCTCTGGGGGCCTCTTCTTTGTTGCAGGGGCGTTTTTGGCAAGCGGCGAGTGAAATGCGGAGCCTTTTCGAGAGCACTCAATCCACCTTTCCCGTCTGGGTTTGGCTGGCTGTGGAACAGCTGGCTTTGGAAAAAATAAAGGGCAGGGATGTTTTAACAGCAGAGGAGTGCGCGTTTGATGAATGCTGAATGGTGTTTGCTAGTCAAGGAGAACCCCTGCTGCTGATGCAGAACCTCCATCTTGGGATCTTTTGGGGAGAGGTGAATCTGGGCTGAATCTGCTAGATTAAATGCTTATTTAACACTAACTAAAATCAGGAATGTTGTACCCACCTCTACCTCTCTGTCTCCCCAGTACTCTAATCTCTGCTATTCCGGACTTGCACTGTCCTGGAGATTGCAGCCCCAAGCAGCGCACATGGCTCTGACACTGCACCTCAATCTTGACTTGCAAAATCTTCCAGGCTCCTGAGTCCGAGCCTGCAACGCTCATGCCCTCCTTGTCTTCCCACTCCACGGCCTTACGAATGCAATACAGTTTCTACTTGCAACACCCCTTGCTATTGCATTCCTAGATCTCCTCTCGGCACCATTTGCTTGCATGACAGTAAGTGCCCACTTCCTCAGAGCAGCTCTTCCTGGGGATACTGGTGCCATCTGAAAGTGCTCTAGGTGAAAGGAGCATGTAGAGGTGCCACTGAGAAGCAATTTGTAGGAGTGGGTAAATATTATTATGTAGCTCAGTGTTTCCCAAACTTGGGATGCCGCTTGTTTAGGGAAAGCCCCTGGCGGGCTGGGCCGGTTTGTTTACCTGCCGCGTCCGCAGATCCGGCCGATCGCGGCTCCCACTGGCCACGGTTTGCTGCTCCAGGCCAATGGGCCAATGCTGGAAGCGGCGTGAGCTGAGGGACTGGCCGCCACTTCCAGCAGCCCCCATTGGCCTGGAGCAGTGAACCGCAGCCAGTGGGAGCCGCGATCGGCCAGACCTGCAGACACGGCAGGTAAACAAACAGGCCCGGCCCACGTGGGGCTTTCCCTAAACAAGCAGCGTCCCAAGTTTGGGAAACACTGATGCAGCTGATTCAATACAGGACTGTCACGACCCCAGCCTTGCTTGGCCTTGGTGAGCCTGCAGTGAAACACTGAACAACTATTTTGATTTTAGTATTTCATACCTTCAGCCAAAGAGGACCATCTGGTGTGAGGCAACTTGCATGGAACCTGGACGGAGGAGCCCAGATTGCAGAAGGGAAGAGTTTGAAGGAGGCACCAGAAAGTCAGTCTGTGTGCACATGGCTTGAATGCTAGCTGCCGTTGCAGAATTTCCGTGCACAGTTCTTTTAATAAAGAGCTAAATTAGTTTTTCAAGCAGGGAGCCCTTTCATGCTATTGCCCAACAAAGTACGTGAGACGTGGTATCGTCCACTTTGTCATTGGTGCAGGAGACCAATTGATACATGGCCCCAGAGATGAAAGGACAGTGTTTGAGCTCTGCTCCACCTGCCTCCCCTGGAAAAGGAGCATCAGCCTCTGTAGCTAGTGATTCCTGCCATGTGAAAGGGGGTATCATTGTTTGTAACTGCGACATGTGCTATTTGATTGAGACGAAAAAATAAAATTAAATCTCTTCCCAGCCATCCTGTTTGTCTGAGCCTTATTACATAGTGCCAGAGGAAAATTAAATCTTTGGCAAAAGTGATGCGAAGGAAGGGACCTGAATCACTCAGGGAAACTGGCAAATGACTGGAGGGGGTGGTTGCAGCACTTCTCAATTTTCCTTTAATCAAGAGGTGTTGCAGAGAACTTGGAGAGGATGAAATCCTCCATTCTGCTACGTGGAGTAGGCCCACAGGTCTGCATCTCCAGGGCGGGAGGGTGTGTGTCTGACAGGGGCTGCGAACTACTGGATAAAGTCATTTTGAAATGTCAAGAATGCTATGATCCACATAAGAATGTCCTGTGGGGAAAGGCACATTCTCTTAGAAGAAACCAGCTGCCAGGTAAGATCATAGACTATTCTGTCCCAGGCCTATGTAATAAAGATTGGCATGTGGAACTGAACAGTTAACAGATGGGCTTATTCGCATGCTAGCGAGTGAATGCAGATGATCAAACGGGTGCATACTCTCTACAGAACAGGATGGAAAAGATGTTCCTAAGGAATTTAATGAGGTGGTTACTGGCCTGGGATAAAGAAATAACAGTCAGAATCAAGCTCCCTGCTTTAAAAAAATATGACGTGGTCATTTTGATCAGACAGAGACATAAAGGATTCTGTAAACCATGGCAATTTGCAGACTCTGGACGCCACGCACAGGGAATGTTCTTGGAAATTTGAAGGTAAAGAACACGGGGGGGGGAAACAGCATTGCAGTTTGACAGTTGCATACACCGTAGGGATTTGCTTTGACACAAGGGAACCTTTCCTTGTCTCTGACTAACAGGCACATGGATGAATATCTGGGGAGACATCTTTGATTTTATATTGTAGAACCCTTTTTAAAATCAAACTGCTTTGGAAAACACTGCCGCCTCTTTTACACACACACACACACACACACAGAGGAGGGGGATGCACTAAGCAGGGGGATGGGAGGTCAGAATTGTGAGGAAAATGTGAAAGCAAATGGATGTCTATTTAAAACAACTAGATTTGATACATTTCTCCACTGTGAACGGTCCTCTAACATGCAGTGTGTTGTCTCCGTGGGACAAATTCCCTGACACATCCCTCCTCTTCTGTGCTAGGGTGGGTCGGAAAGCCAAGGAAAAGAAAGTCTGTTCCAAGCACGTCTTGCTCTCCCCCGCCAATGAAAACAAGCACACCTCAGTGAAATCAATCCAAGTTGCTCCATTGACTTCAGAGGGCTTTGGATCAAGATTGTTATTTTTATGGACTCTAGCCCTGCAAGGTTTGCTAGAGGATGTTGTGAAGGCCAAGACTATAACAGGGTTCAAAAAAGAACTAGATAAGTTCATGGAGGATAGGTCCATCAATGGCTATTAGCCAGGATGGGCAGGGATGGTGTCCCTAGCCTCTGTTTGCCGGAAGCTGGGAATGGGTGACAGGGGATGGATCACTGGATGATTCCCTGCTCTGTTCATTCAATCTGAAGCAATTGGCCACTGTCGGAAGACAGGATACTGGGCGAGACGGATCTTTGGTCTGACCCAGTATGGCCGTTCTTATGGAGCCAAGATTTTGAGTTTGCTGGGGAGGTGCATGTTATTAAGAAGGAATCTGCCACATCCTCCATTGAGTTCAGTAGGCTTTGAATGAAGCCCAGAAAGATGGAAGCCAGACTGCAGCAGCACCATGTGATATCGGAGAGATTTACGGCAAAGCTGTGCTCCCATGCAGTCTACCTTTTGTCTATACTTGGATGGCAGGGTAAGAATTTCTCCTTCTAAGCCAAGTGGGCCCATTTTCTGGTGCCCCTGTGGGAACTCAGAGAGCACCTCACATTTGGGTTTGTTGCATGTGCTCACACGTTGTGTCATCTTTGAATCAGACCATTTTGTAACACGTCCCCATGCAGATAGAGGGCCTCATCTTTTACAGCCGGAGCCAGCGTTGGGAATTGTAAACCCGTCTCCTTCCTGCCTTGATACAGGCTTAACAACCTGAGCAAGAACTTGAATATTGACACAGAATGTTTAATGTTTAAACTGTAACGTTGGCTGGCACAGCTGTGGAGCATTGCACTGCCATATGCAGGATCCAAGTCTGAATATCACTCCCGGCCTTTCCATACCAAGGCCAGCCAGCGATGGGAGCAATCCGGATGTTGATGCTCTCAAGGAGAGAGAGGGAATGTTTAATTATCAGCGCCAGCAAGTCTCCTTTTCAATAAGGAAAAAAGCAGATGTTTAGCTGAAAAATCATAGCTCTGCTTACGGGCCACTTTTGTGTCCAAAGACATGGGCTGATGAGAATCCGTTTCTAGCCATCACTGGGGTGAAATTCAGCCCTGCACAGAGGGCCAGCACAAGCCCTGATTTATGAACAATAAGTGATGCACCAAGCAGACAGAGTTGCAGAAAAGAGATCTTTATTAAGCATGCCTGGAGGCCAGTGTTACACACTGAGAGGCCAGTTCATGTCTGGGAGCAGCTTGGCCCAGGTTGCACTCCTGAGTCTCTGGTGATGCACCAAACTAAGTCCCCACTGAAATCTGACCTTCTTTCTCCAGTTCCATCCATCAGACCACAAGGGCTATGTCCCATTTAAGTCCCACTTGCCTCAGAACAGGGCTGAGCGTCAGTGGAATTGAAGTAGTGTACTCATCTTGTGCTGAGACTCTGCACAGGGGTGCATGTCACCTGGCTACTGAGACGGGTGACCAGAAATGTGCCACACGGCAAATATCAGCGGGCTCCATTCTGAAAAGGACCGTTGGACAGAAATTTCATGAAAAATTTAAATTTGGCCTGGGACAAAAATGCCAAAAACTTTTGCCTGAAATTTCATTTCAAACATTTGTCACTCTCCCATGGCTCTGCTCACAGCTCTGCTCTCCTGACTAGGGTCTAGGGGTCCTCTCTTACCTGTTCCTCTAGCCTCATTCCCGGTAGCACACCCACTCCAGGCAATAAGCTTAAAAGCCAGCTCCTCCTTGACAACAGTTCTACTTTTGATTGCAAAGCCAGTTTTGAGACCATAGGGCTCTGAGATGGGGAGCTGGCTCAGAATTGCTGATGTTAATTTAATATTTTCCTGAGAGAAATGCTTCTCTCCGTGGGTCTAGTCCTGAGATAGGCTGAGAACCTGGAACTCCCAATGCCGTGAAAGTTGCTAGTGCTCAGTGCCTCCAAGGATTGGCCCCTGATTGTGCTCTCAGGGAACTATAGGGTAGCTTTCTTCCAAAAGTGTCCAAAGGGCTGGGAAGAAGGAACCTGATCATATAGGTTGCTGAGGCCTCAACTCCCCCTCAAGAAAACCATTAACCCTGGACGACAGAATGGACAATACCCTGGCTGATTACTGCAGCCCACATGAGATTTTCCAATGTAGACATTGTCTGTTTTATGAATGCCCTTCTCACATGAACTGGGCAACGTACCAGTTACATGCACACAGGAATTTAATATCGCACCTTAAGAACCCTGGAGCCTAGAGAATTGGCAGGCTGCAGAACAGGAGGGATTTGGGCACTATAGCAACATGATTTAATAAATAGCAGGGTGCGAAAAGGAAGAATGAAGCAAAAGACACAAGGGGGCAGGTTCTTATCTCAATTACACCAGTGCAAGCCAAGAGTAATTCTATTGAGTTTGGTGGACTTACTTGGGATTTATACCAGGGTAGCTGAGTTCGGAATCTGACCCAAGCAATTCAAGAGGGATAGAAGAAGGATCAGATGTGACCTGGGACACGTCCTTTTTAAAAAGCTTATTTTATTGATTGTCAAGACACTGGTCTTGTCTATGACTGTTGTAGAGCTGCCATGCTATACAGCAGGGGTCGGCAACGTTTGGCACGCGGCTCGCCAGGGTAAGCACCCTGGTGGGCCGGGCCAGTTTTATTTACCTGCTGACGCGGCAGGTTCGGCCGATCGCGGGCCCCACTGGCCGCGGTTCGCCGTCCCGGGCCAATGGGGGCGGCGAGAAGCCGCGGCCAGCACATCGCTCGCCCGCACCACTTCCCGCCGCCCCCATTGGCCCGGGACAGCGAACCACGGACAGTGGGGGCCGCGATCGGGCGAACCTGCGACGTCAGCAGGTAAATAAAACTGGCCCGGCCCGCCAGGGTGCTCACCCTGGCGAGCCCCGTGCCGAACGTTGCCGACCCCTGCTGTGCACCTGCCTTTGATTGCTTAGGAGTTTAACAACAATTTCTTTAATAAGGTCAAACTCCAGTGGAAGAGTGAGGCTCCTGGAACGGGCCTGTAATAAAATAATCAGCTGGATTTACGCACCAGCCATATGGTGCAGGCTTCCTAATCAGTTGTGGAACTTGCCCCCATTGCAAATTAGGCAGGCATTTTAAAATGAACCTAGGGAAGTTAGGCACCCAGTTCCTACTGCATGTCAATGGGATTTGGGCACCTAATTGCCTTAAGCTCCTTTCACTATGCCAGCCTTAAACTCTCTGGTCCTGATTCTGAACTCCATTGCATTCATATAAATCTAGAATAGCTCCACTGAGGTCAGTGACCATCCCCCTGATTTACTCTGGTGTAACTGAGATCAGCTGAGATATTGTTCTCAATCTGATATTTGGCGAATTTATGAGCATAAATCCTGTAATCATTAGTGGTCGCCTAGTGGCGGATTCTCAGGTTTGAGACCTCTGTGTTTGATTCCTTGCGTTAATATTAGTTACATAAATCCAGCATTCTTCACACTGGATCATAACCCTCTGCATCCCTAGCAAAATCTTGCGGCTCATTTAGTCATCTCTTTTCCTGGCTTCCCATTGTGTAAAGTGCTTTGGGAGGGTTTATAGGTACAATTCACTGACTGGCAGGATTCTTGTTCAACACTTGCCAGCTTTTCCTGTAGCTCCACTATTTAGGCTCACAAATCTTGCGTCCTCCTTAAAAATGCTCTTAGCTCACTTCGGAATCCAGAGCTGTTCAAGTCTGAACCTGTTTCTTGGATGCCTGATGGAATCTGGAGTGATGTCAGCAACAGGTAGAGTAAGTCAGGAGGCTTCTCCCGTGGCTTTAGGGTGACCAGATGTCCCGATTTTATAGGGACAGTCCCGATTTTTGGGTCTTTTTCTTATATAGGATCCTATTACTCCCCACCCCCTGTCCCGATTTTTCACACTTGCTGTCTGGTCACCCTACGTGGCTTGGCTGCTTGCAGTTTCAGGGCAGGAAAGAGAAACATTCAAATGCTTTCGGTATCAAGCTTTTGATTAGCGCCAATTTCCTGATAGCCGTCTTACAGATATCAAAGTGCAATCCTTTCAGCAGGCTGCCAGAGGCAAACAGATTAGTATTGGATAGATATCACTCCAAAGTTAGTGCTGTAACTTCTGAGCAGTTCCGACACGGACCCCATCTTGGGATTGCAAGGTACGCACAGAACATGCCATGGTTGAAAAATAAAACACTTCAGAATGACACACGGGGCCACATTTTCCTAGTCTTAAATAAGCTGCCATTTTTGCAGTTGCATTTTTGCCAGCACAAATAGTTGCAGACACAAAATGGCTCCCACAGTCCTTTCTGGCCTCAGTTAAGGTCATTTAATGTCGATACACCTGAGAGGCAGGACCATCAGGTAACAGAAACCCATCTGACATTGGTTATGGCTCCAAACAGTGGTGGATTCAGTTTTGCAACCACATTTCCATACACCACACTGACCACAGAGACCAGCCTTTGAAAATCTGAACCACGCTGCTCTCACTTTTCTTATGTGAGTGGAGTGAAGTCCTGCAAACTGAAGTGCTCTATTTATCCAGCATGGCCAGTAGCAATGGGAGCATCTCTGCACTGCCTCAGGTTTGCACCTTAACCCTGACCCAGAGGGACCACTTCTAATGCCCGAGTCAATCTATGGCTTCTTGTCTGAGACCGCTAATTACGGCATCAATTAGCATCACTTGTAGGAGGCACCCTTTGTAAAGTGAATGCCCACTAGTTCCCAGTCTGACCAGAAACTAATGTCACACAGGACACTAGCCATGCATAAGCGAGAACAATGATTCAGTCACAGTCAATCTGGGGTGGATTTGAACCAACGACCCAGGGGTGAAAGCTCTGCATCCATGAGCCACCGATTCCTCCATGCGGTCAAATCTTATAAATCCTCATTTTAAAATATTCCTTGTCCTTGTGAGCTTTTCCAGATAGGGCCTATTTTTACTACTCTCAGCTCCCAGGCACTGGAGATCAGTCACTTCCTGGAAAGGAGTATGCACATGCTGTGAATCATTCCTGACTCGAATCATGTTAATCTCACACATGGTCTGTTCACTACAGATTAAAATGGAAGGACTTGTGCTTGATGCTTCTGCATCTCATACAGGGGAACACCCAAAAGGCTGGTTAGTTCTCACTAAACCTCTGACAGTTACAACTGTTGCCTTGAATGTCCTTGCCAAGACCAACACACGCAGCGCTGGGACAATGATTAACTTCATAGTCTGTGTTCATAAAGGTGGGGCCTGGTTGCTTTCTGTGCAGTATTTCTCAGTGGCTTGTGCCTAGCAGTATAAACAGGGATGGGCAAAGCTGTTCAGCTCCACTAAGAACTTGAGTTGACCCCTCGAACTGAATCTGTTTTGAGAGCCAGTAAAGTTCTGATCATTTTCTGCCCCCTTCCCATTTTTCCTGCACCCCTGTACTTCTTGTTCTGATTGAAACTGGGAATGCAGGTGCTGAACTAGCTCAAGGAAGGCTGTTCTCATCAGAGCTGAACCACCAAAATTCGACTCAACCCCCATCCAGATCCAGTGAGTCTCAGTTTGTTCAGGGTTGGAAGGATGGCCCAGCAGCTCAGGTGCTAGCCTCGGACTCGGCAGAGCAGGTTCAATTTCCCGCTCTGCCACAGACTTTCAATGTGACCTTGGGCAAGTCACTTAGACTTTCTCTCAGTCTCAGCTCCCCATCAATAAAATGGGGCTATCAGCACTTCCCTACCTGAGGGGGATGTTGTAAGGATAAATATATTTAAGACTGTGAGGAACTCAGATACCACAGCAATGAGCACCATCTAAGTACTTAAGTGAGATTGAGAGACTCAAATTCTACTTAAGTCCTCAAAGTATGGTTCAAATGGGACTTAAACTCTGACCCGCTGCACTGCACAAGGGAAAGTTTCACCCTAAATTTGTGCTTGAAACCATAAATAAGCTCTGGTTCATTCCAAGCCTGGCCCGTGTTTGCCGAACATTTTGCAAGCCTCAGTGACGCTGGTTTGAATTTTGTGTTCTCAACGAAGTTTAAAGCTGAGAGAGTTCACCCAGCTTTGGGTTTCATTGCAGATGTTTTGCAAGGCTCTAGTTATGTGGCCATACTGATTATTATTAATCATGTTTATTACAGTAATACCTACGGACCAACCAAGAACAGGGCCCTACTGTGCAAGGGAGGGTCTTCTACTACAATGCGGCTTCCGCCCTGGCCTATAAGCAGCTTGCCTGTGTGCAGCAATGGTCCCCCCGCCCCTCATGGCACAGTGGCGCGGACATGTTAGCCTGACTGGGACAAGGACCACAGTGGCTCTCCCATGAAACCTGCGCAAGCGCATTGCCCAAGTTCTGGATGAGACCTTTGAAGAGAGCACTGAGGCAGAGTACTACGATGTGAGAGAGCACATCAACGCCCTATTCCGCATCTAGGCATGCATGCAGCCCTAACCCTCCTCGCCCCAAGAGCCCGCATCGAATAACTTTCTTCCCAAAATAAAAGCCGCTTACCGGAACCTCCCCTGGTGTTTGTCCTTCCCCAACCACCGGCCACCGCAACTGGCTACCTTCTTCCTGGCTTGAGAACAGCTCCTGGCTGCATGCATCTAGGGTTGCCGGGGTGTCTTCCTCCTCCTCAGCACCCTCACTCCCGCTTTGTTCCTCCTTCTCCTCCTCCTGCCTTGTTGGACTGGGCTCTGAAGTGTCCATGGTGGTACTCGGAGTGGAGGTGGGGTCGCCCCCAAGTATCGCGTCCAGCTCTTTGTAAAAACGACAGATTGTGGGGGCAGCACCGGAGCAGCTGTTTGCCTCACGGGCTTTGCGGTAGGCATTCCACAGCTCCTTCACTTTAACCCTGCACTGCAGAGCGTCCCAGTCACGGCCCCTTTCCATCATGTCCCTTGATATCTGCCCGAAGGTATCGTAATTCCTATGGCTGGAGCGCAGCTGGGACTGGACAGCTTCCTCCCCCCAAACACTGATGAGGTCCAACACCTCGCCATTGCTCCATACTGGGGATCGCCTGGCGCGTGGAGACATGGTCACCTGGAAAGATGCGCTGAGAGCACTCCACGCCTGGCTGAGCAAACAGGAAGGGGATTTTCAAAATTCCCAGAGAATTTAAAGGCTGGGTCTGACGGTTGGTCACCTGAGGGCAGGACAGTAGAGTTCAAACCGATGACCAGAGTGACTAGAACAGGCATTGTGGAACACTTCTGGAGGCCGATCAGAGTGCATTAATAGACCAGGGCATCCACACTGGCGCTGCAGCACTCCAGCAGGGGCCCATCAAACGTTATTCCACTCGCCGAGATGGAGTACCAGGAGCGCTCTAGCCGCGGAGTCAGAGCGCTCTACGTGCCTTACCAGTGTGGACGGGTTGAGAGTTAGAGCACACTGGGCTGCTTTAATGCGCTCTAACTCACAAGTGTAGCCCTGCTTTTAGATTGCAAGCTTTTTGAGGTACAATGGGACACCAGACATTACTGGTGGCTTTCAGCCTCAAATTGCTCCCTCAAGGCATCCCTAATCCTTGCAGCCCCGCGCTGGGCCCCTCTAATAGCCCTGCTCTCTGGCTGTTCAAATTCAGCCTCCAAGTTTTGAACCTCAGAGTTCCATGCCTGAGTGAATCTTTCACCCTTCCCTTCACAACTGTTATGGAGGGTACAGCACGCGGATATAACCGCGGGGATGCTGTTATCGGCCAGGTCCAGCTTCCCATACAGAGAGCACCAGCGGCCCTTTAAACAGCTAAAAGCACAGTCCACAGTCATTCTACACCGACTCAGCCTGTTGTTGAACCACTCCTTGCTGCTGTCAAGGCTCCCTGTGTAAGGGTTCATAAGCCATGGCATTAAAGGGTAAGCAGGGTCTCCAAGGATCACAATGGGCATTTTGACTTCCCCTACGGTGATCTTCTGGTCTGGGAAAAAAGTCCCGGCCTGCAGCTTCCTGAACAGGCCGGAGTTACGAAAGATGTGTGTGTCATGCACCTTTCCGGGCCCGCCTGCGTTAATGTCAATGAAACGTCCATGGTGATCCACAAGTGCCTGGAGAACCATAGCGAAATAGCCCTTCTGATTAATGTACTCGGAGGCTAGGTTGGCTGGTGCCAGAATTGGAATATGCGTCCTATCTATCGCCCCTCCACAGTTAGGGAAACCCATTTGTATAAAGCCAGCCACAATGTCATGCATGTTACCCAGAGTCACGGTTCTTCTAAGCAGGATGCGATTAATGGCCCTGCAAACTTGCATCAACGTGTTTCCAACAGTCGACTTCCCCACTTCAAACTGGTTAGCGATTGATTGGTAGCTGTCTGGAGTTCCAGATTGCAATAGCCACCCACTTCTCCACTGTCAGGGCAGCTCTCAATTGCGTGTCCTTGCGCCGCAGGGTGGGGGCGAGCTCCTCACACAGACCCATGAAAGTGGCTTTTCTCATCCGAAAGTTCTGCAGCCACTGCTTGTCATCCCAGACTTGCATGATGATGTGATCCCTCCACTCAGTGCTTGTTTCCCAAGCTCAAAAGCGCCGTTCCACGGTGCTGAGCATGTCCGTGAATGCCACAAGCAATCTCGTGTCGTATGCGTTACTCGAGTCGATATCATCGTTGGAGTCCTTGCTGTCACTTTGGATCTTAAGGAATAACTTGACTGCCAAACACGATGTGCTGGCGAGACTCGTCAGCGTATTCCTCAGCAGCTCGGGCTCCATTCCCGCAGACCGAAAGGGAAGACAGAGCACGCAGTACAAACAACGTTGAAAGATGGCGCCAATTGTGGACGGAAGCAGAGGGATTGCTGGGATGCGAACCGATGCATCACGGGGCGTTGGGACAGGACCCAGAATGCACCGCATCCCCCGCACCCTTCCAACAAGCCACAGTGCCAGAATGGAAAGAGGTGCTCTGTGGGATAGCTGCCCACAATGCACCACTCCCAATGCCGCTGCAAGTGCCGCAAATGTGGACACGCCAGTGCGCTTGCATCTGTCAGTGTGGACAGACTGCCGTGATTTCCCTATTGCACTCCAGGAAGGCTGGTTTAATTCAAAGCGCTCTACATTTGCAAGTGCAGCCATGCCCTAATTAGACAAGACAGATCCAGGGTAGGGTAATGAGATCGAATGCCTGAGGAAAGGCCTTGAACTGTGAACCCATTAACACCTGTGTGCTCTAAAGTCCAGACACAAGTTACTAGGCCCCTGTGCTATTCAGTAGTGGAAGAAAACTGCAATAACAGAGTTTAAAAACAGGGCTGCATGTTACTGACTTTGTTTACCATACAAACACAGCTGGCTTAGAGGCTTCCAGACTATTTGCTTGTAATGTTGTTTTTAAATACTGTAATCTACATACAATTCCTGTGTTGTTAAAATGAATGCTGCTAAAATGACTTTTTTAGGACTTATTCTAAAAGAGAAAAAGGCCAGAGAAAAGTCAACAGAGCCCAAAGAATCACAAGTCATTAACTCATCCTAGTGTTCTAGGGTTACCTTAGTCCAGGGGCGGTAAACCCTTCTTTCTCCCTTTCCATTTGTTTGTCCAACATTTGGGAGGAGCCGCACACAGATAGTGTATAATGAGTTGGGCTAGCAACAGGAACGGGTGTGTTTAAAGTGGATGTTTGGTGTGCAAATAGAATTAGCAATCCAAATGAAGCTATTCCTCCCTGGAGTGTTTGCTTAGCCTCTCCCTTGCCCTGGCCTGGTGTAATGGGTTAATAGAGTCCATTAAACCATTTACCTTTGGAGATGTGGGTTCAAATATGGCTTTGATCTCAAGTGAGATGCTTTGGTCTCAGCCAAGCCCCACAGGTTTTGTATATAATTTATATCTTTATATATTATATTATAATGTATACAATTTAATATTAGAGGGGGAGATTTTCAAAAATGCCTAACAGATTTAGGAGCACAGGTCTACATGAAAGTCGTGGGATTTGTGTGCCTAAATCCTTTAAGCACTTCTGAATATCTTTCCTGGGTTCTGTTCTCTCTGTTGTCCAGGGCTCTATTTATTACTACTACTTTATATCACAGTTTGACCTGTATGCCCTCCCAAACTGCATCCAGGCCCTATCATCAGTGTATCCTCCAACGGATTGTACAAGGCATATACTGCTCACCAGGTCAGTTCAATAGAACACTGCTGAATCTGCAGCCTGGGGACTCCCAGGTGATGATGGGATCATCAACCAGCCTAGGGCGGGGATGGATTGCTTGTGTGATGGCTACTTCTGATACTTACATGTTGCGTTGGATGGAGCGTGAACCCCTTTGTGCTGGCAACCTGAGCATGCTGTGGGATCATGACTTCTCTCCCTTGACTACATCTCTCCTTGGGCACATCACAGGTTCCTCCCTTCTCCTCTCCTTTTAATACAGGAAGCCGGCCTCTGCTAGGCCTCTGCCTTGCTGTGCTCTAGCCACTGTTCTGCTGTCTCCCTGTGCTCTCTGCACATGGGCGTATGCACACACACACTCTCTCTCACACACAAAATACCTTTTTCCCGTCCAATGGGAGAGAATACACCCTCCAGCTGACATAGCATAGGTCCTTGGGGTGTAATAAATAACCCACCCTTGGTCCCTCCAATGAATTTCACTTTTATCTCTCCTGGAGAAGTATTCCTCAACCTCCCCATAACAACCCACTGAAGACAGGAATTCAGGTTCCTTTAAAAGTGTTGATTTCCCAAAAGCTCAACCGGCAGAAATCACCATAGAAACACTGCCTCTTCCAAACGTTATACTGACATACCTGCATCCTCCCACTTCATCCTGGCTTGGCAATAAGATTTAGATATCCCGCCACCCATGAAATATACACACATCCTCCCCTAGCTTGGGCCATCAGTAAAGATGTGTGCCTCTTTATCTGGGAAGCAGAGAAATACAGCTGAGAAAAGGGGGTATAATTCATTAAGTAGTTTCTCCTACATTTAAACCCATTCCATGAGCCAAAACATATATTCAGCGTTCCCACCGAATCTAAATGTCCTGAACTTTGTGCTTGAGTCAATTTAGATTACAGCAGCGGTGCCAGGAGCAGCTTGTTAAATGTACTGGCTTGGGAGCTGACTCCACCTCTTCCTGCCTCACCCAAAATAAATTGATAAAGGGAAAATAAAAGGACTTTTCCCCAGAGGAAGTTAATTAAGAAGCTTCAGCACAGACTTCGGGTTGACGTCATGAGGATTCAAGGAGGTGGGGGGGGAAATCACATGGACGGCAGTGAAAAAAGCCCTAATCTTTTGTTGATTGTGTTGTCTTGCCCACGTGATGGTGCTCTGAACGGGTTTTAATATAGTAGGCTTGTCTCCTTTATTGTTTCCTTATGATATATATATAAAGAAGGCCCGGACATTTGGTGGAGTTGAGGGTGTTTTTTCCTACTTGCTTTTTACCATTGAAATCTTAGGTGTGTCAAGTCTGCTCTTCCCTGATTTTGCTGATGACCTCTTAGGAAACTCAGAGCATGCTTATTGTGAGCTCTAACACTTACATTGTAAGGGTGGGAAGTGTTGAATTTCAAGAAAGACATTCTATCTCCAAAATGTTGAAACTACTAGGAAGTTAAAACAAAAGACTAGGAGACTGGACATATGGGTTCTATGCCTGAGTCTGCCACTTATTTCCTGTGAGATCCAGGACAAGTCCTGCCCCTCTCTGCATCAGTTTCCTGATTTGTAAAACAAGGATAGTAATAAAGGAACTTATTTCCCAAGGTTGGTGTGAGTCTTAATTAATATTTGCAAAGTGCTTGGAGTACCACAGGTGAAAGAAGCTGTATGAAGTGCACCATGTCATTACTGTAAAACATTATGACTGCAAATAAAGTCAATTTTGAACTGCTGTTCAGGGTAGATTTGGCAGACCCGTGAGTTGGTCACTGCACTCAAGATAGTCAGGGAACAGGAATTCTTTAATGGCTATGTTCAGTATAATGCTGTCCTCAGTTATGCAAAGAACATTATGGAATCACAATCATGTAATTCCACAGGATGTAGCTAATCCACTTATGTGAATCATGGAACATTAAGTGAGCCAAAGATTTTCAATTGTACAAGAGAGTTAGGAATTCGCCCAGCATCCCTAGGGCATATATCAGTTACCAGCCATAATACTATTTCTTCTGTTTTAATTATCGAATTTTATTTTAGGACAGTCAAACATCCCCTAAAGATGTCCAGTGGAAGAAGTCAAACACTGGAGCTATCAGAGAAACGTCAACTATTTGTTGTAGAGAAATTTGCAAAATATCCAAATTTTTTTCAAAATTTCCAGCAAAACTTTTAAATTTTTTGACGAAAAACATTTTGGCGGGTGATTGGGGGGAGGGGGGAACAAACATGTTCAGTAAAAAAAAACAAAAAAAGCCTGACAATTTGACTAAAACATGAATTTTTTTTACTGACAAATGTTCAGGTTTCAGTTTATTGTCAAAAAACCAAAAAACCAGCAAATCAAAATGAAAATATTCCACAAAAATGTCATCTTGGAAAGCCATTTTTTGTTGAAAAAAATATTTTAATAAAAAAACAATTTCCACTAGTGCGCTCAAAGACTGCAATCAGGAAGCAAGAATTTTTACCCAGCAACTAAGAATTTGACATCCTGATAGAACTTGAGATCCTGCACCTACAACTTTCACTGTAGCCAAACAATTTATCCTTGCCATATCTACTCTGCCCCGTCTCTGTCACTAGGAGTTGCAGATGCTCAATTCACCTTAGGAGAGGCCCCTATAAATTGGCAGGACAAATGTCACAGGTAGGATGTCTCCAGCAGGTTATGGTTTATGATCTGAAAACATTAGAAGTGAAATCCTGGCCCCATTGAAGTTAATGAGACTTTTGACATTGACTTCAATGGGGCCAAACTCTAGGTCTGTTAGAAGTTATATAGGAGGATGCATTTGACGATAGGGGGTTTAAAATAGCATTACATCTGTTAGTCTATAAGGTGCCACAGGATTCTTTGTTGCTTTTTACAGATTAACCTGCTAACTGCAGCTTGTTTCTGAAGGCCTGTAATGCATCTGGAGAGTTTATAGCAAGAAGCATTACAGGAGGTTGTTTTCTGACTGTCACAGGATTCTGAGTACATCAGATGCAGAAATGTTTACAGTTGTGCTAGGCCTTGGAGGGGGGGATGTCAGAAGAGACAAGGCAGAAAATAGGACACTTTTGATTGGCGCTACAAATACAACTCAAAACTACAAGCTTGAAGCGAGGACCTATTAGACCCCAGTGTGGGTGGATTATTATATGTTTGGTGGCTCAAAAAGAAGAATCACATTTGCTACCATAGCCAGAATACAGAGGCAATCAAAGCTAGGGGGCAAAGCCATCCCTGCTATAATGCCCATTGAACGTAGGTGAGTTTCAGCAACAAAGAACGGGGCCAAAGGAATTTTCAATAGGAAGGATCTTTAAGATTTTCCTTCCAAAACAACAAGCCCTTTTGATGCAGCTGCACATTTCAGAATGGTTTCTGTCTCCTGTTAAGTGAGATGGAAAACGTGGGCATAAACAGTAGCTTATTTTACCCGCTGTTTCCTTGCAATAAGTCCTTGAGCAACAATGTAAGGTATAATTACACCAGCGAGAAACTCAGATGACTTCAGTTCGTTCCTTGTGTGGGCACAGGCTGTTCTACCGGAGCTCCACCTTCCCACCGTCTGCTATTCAGACTCAGATAACCCATCTGGTGGGACTGTGTTTGCTTCCTCTGTCTCACCTATCAATCAAGGGAAACTAGATGTTTTGCTGAAAGGCGGGAAGCCTTTCTTTCAGAAGGAGATTTCTTTGAGTCTCTCTTGTCTGGACTGAGTGACGAATATATTTTTATCTCCTACGATACTGCAATTATCACTCAAGCAACACTTCCCTCGACTTATTCCTGATTGCAGAAACAGGAACCATAATGATTATGCTGCAGTGTATAACAAAAAAATATGTGCTGCAAGGTTATAAGGGGAGTGGCCAGTGGTGTCCGAATGCTCCTGGTAAAGAGTGTTAGGAGTGTTTTTTCTGTGCAAAGGTTTTCTCTCTTTGCTGGAATTATTATACAAATCTGCATCTTGTAAACTGCAGTATCTATTTCATTAGAAAAAATCTAGGGGATTTTACTCTTTAGGCAAATAAACTTATAAAGCCCCAAAGCCCAACACAGACTAAATGTTAATGTATTATTTGCATCCTCTCCCTCCACAGCTCACCCCCATCAGTCCTACGCTTCTCTGTCATGTGAATTTGATGAATCCAGGTGAAAATGGATGAGGCACAGATTGGCAGTGACTACACAAAAGTTGGTCCTCCAGGTGTAAAGCTGTATTCACAAGTCAAAGTGACATTACTCTGATGTTGCTACAGACTTGATTTTCAACAGATAACGCTGCATAAACTAACATCTCTCTGCCTGTGCTTGTCAAGACCATGTTGTTGTTTCTTTGTACCTTGGTGCTGTCTACACTCTGAAAATCTGTCTTCTTGTAGAAGCCAGTTAAAATACAGAAGCAGCTAATTAGCATGATTTTGGTGCACCGTTCAGCCCCATGAACCCTTCAAGACAGAGCTATTACTTTAAGCTCAAGACCTGGAAAAGTCCACTCTTAAGCTCTGTTTGGGAACATAATTAAAACAGAGTTCTGACCCATCTATACTATAAAACCACGTTTTAACACTGGCAGATGCTACAGTGGTGTAATTGGCTCATACAAGTTGGTAGCTTTTCATAGTGCAGATGGCACCAAAGTTACATTTGTTTCCATGAAAGCTTCTATTAAAAAGCTTTCCAAATGGGACATCTTATTTGGACCAATCTTAAAGCTGAGATGCACATGAGTGAGCATCGAATTACAGCATTGTTTGTCTGTGAAAGGATTTGTTGGCTCACCTGGAATTTTCAATCAGTCCCATTTCTTTAAATCCTGAATGACATGATTATTTACTCAGTTACCTTTCTACATTACACCACTATTCATTTCTATATGGTCCATCACTCCTTGGGGCAATAATGTCTATCTCAGTCATCAGTGGAGAAGTGCTCATCCTGTGTCATGGGCCTGCATTCTGCACAGTAGCTTAATCCCACCTAAGCAGGAAGTGCTTGTACTCGGTTGAGACTGCTGATTGGGTGAGGTGATGGCTGCCGTTGGAGAGGAGGATTCGTGTAGGACTTGTATGTGTCCAGTCATGTAGCTGTCAAAAGACAGGGAGCATGAAGCAATCAGGAGCGAAAGGCTGAGCTTGTAAATTCTGTGGGTTGGAACATCAGCTTCGGGGAAGGAAACTGGGTTATCTGTGACTCAGTGCTGAAAGATTCAGCAAAGCAGAGGGAACGCTCCTCTGAATCCCAAATGTTTCTGACCACTTGGCTCTGTGCCACTTAAAGCCCTGCCCCGGCTACAGTCGGTCACTAAGGCATCATTAAAACTCACTGCTATCGGGGAGCTGTGGACCAAATCCTGCAGTCCTTCCTCATTCCACGCTAGCGTTAAAGTCACAAATCCTGGCTTCACAGGGAGTTTTGCCTATTGAAGGAGTAAGCTAAGAGTTCCGGATTTTCTCCCACCTCAAAGCCACAAAGCGGTGTTGTTAAACATCAGTTTGGTTTTGGGGCCTCAGACGTTATGTCCTGTATGGAGATGTTTCGCATCAGGGAACTGCTCCAAAGCCAACTGAAGACAATGAGAGACTCCCCCGACCTCAGCCGGCTTTGGATCTGGCCTCATAGGCACTGTTTTCGCTACAGAACTGAATCAGGTAACACACAATGCAGACCACAACTTTATGCTCAGTGTAGACAAGGAAATGTCATTTTCAATATCATCTCAGCTACTGGGACCAGGATTCAGCCTTGTTTTCATAACTGAGTAACTGGCAGCCTTTCTGGAAGATCTGCATTAGCCAAACACAAGTTATTGGGCTCGATAGAGGGATAACTGGGTGAAATGTTACTGGCCTGTTTTACAGAGGAGGTCAGAGTAGATGATCTACTGGTCTCCTTTGGCCTTAAACTATATGAATCTGTTCAACTTCTTGAACCTCCTGATACAGCAAGTCAAAGCAACAGAGCCATCAGCACCTTTGGCCTGGATTCATCAGAGTGAATTTACATATCAGTGGAACACAGATTTCTTCAGAAAGTTTCCTTTTAGTCATGCACAAAATCCACGTTACTTAAAAATAAATACAACTCAGAACTGTCTGGAGAGTCAATTGGTTTTTTTTATTACATATGCAATGAGAGGTTTTGAAATAAGGATCCACATTAAAAGGCAGCATTACAGCAAGGTCAATAATGTAAATACATAATAAATATGCACATGTACAATAGCAGCCAATGCAATCATTTTTTCTTGGTAGAATCAGGAAAAACAATCTTTGTGAGAACACATTTATTCCAAGCATGTGGTTTTTGGTGATAAAACAGTTACTAAATATTGGCAGTTAGAATACTCAACCCATCATAGCAAATAGGGTAATGAATGGTAACGCAGTGGGTGAGCTAAGCTTTACGACTGCAATTAAACCTTCCCTCTCCTTTCCTTCTTTTATCGCAATCCTTAGGGTACTTCTCTTGCGCACCCACCCTTTAAACTGGCTGGTCAAGATACCAAACAAGATTTTCACTAGTAATTTACCCAAGAACACATTTTGCTGAAAGACAAGTTAGTTTCTTACAGGTAATTAGCAAAGAGCTGTGTCAGTGAACTGGCAAATTTGCTTCAATTCAAGGAACATTTTCTACTTCAAAGAAGCTTGAGTGCCACATTGAGAGGCTAGATCAGGACCGGAGGGAAAGAGAAACAGAATGGATCCTATTAAAAGAAGGTTTGGCTTGAGTGAAATCCAGTGGGTAAGTGCGGACGGTTGAATGGTCAGACAGGGTGTATAGAGGGCAGACAAGAGTTCACTTGAAGTTCAAAGGTAGCACATTTAAAATGGATAAATAACAGTCTGTGCAATATATAATTAATCTCTTGGTGAGAGAAACAGTTTATTAAGATTAAAAAAAAAGGATTAGAATATGCAGAAGAAGAGTATCAGCAATTACACAAAAACATCTGTGCAAATTCTACTTACCCAGAATGAGTCATTCTTTAAAGAGAAATAAAATATCATATTTTTTTTCAGTATCATTGTCACAACCATGGCAATTGTGGGCTAGATAGATTTTGTACCTGGCAAATTTTCATGACAATTTAGCAAGTTTGCATTAATATAAAAATTGAGAGTTCTCATACTTCAGGGCATAAGATGATCCACTGCTGTGGTCAGGAAGAAATTCCTCCTCATACCTGTCCACTGAATAATATTGCACAATTAGGTATATTGTTTTAGGGGGTTAATAATCTGGCATTGGCTCTTGTTGGCAGGATATCATATAAGGTGGACCATTTGCCTTTCTTTATATGGCAGTTACTTTCTGCCTATCCTTAACAATTAGCAATAATCACTGCTAGTGGGCCTTGTGACAGAGTGGGTAAATGCACTCTCTTTTCATTTACAGACAGAGACCCAGCTTAAGTATTTCTGTGGTCACATGTGAAACGGAGCTTGACTATCTCAGTCCAGTGCTAACGTTGTTTTTCTCAGTTGGCCGTGCACTTTGCATCCCCAAAATACACTTGAAAATAAATTGCCGGCACAAATCACAGTAGTTGCACACCTAAATATGTTGGTACCTGCAAAGTTTTGTGCCTGCAGTTCATTGTTGCCTCAGAAAAGTACCTCACAACTTGGCACAACTAGCCTATTTGTTACCAGAGATGAGTGGACAGGAGAAGATGGTGTTATGTATTAGATTAGTTCGGTGTCAGAAGTCTGCTTCAGAAGAGCTGCAGGAGGAACTGTATAGAGAAACTAACTATGCTTTTCTAACCAGCGCCACTAGTCTTTTATGAGGCTTCAGATTCCACAATCCCGCCGTTGATTTTTATAGCAATTTAAGCTGCAGGCTGCAAAGACCATCCCTTGTTTAAAAAAGAAAAATTGCAGTTCTTTTGAACCACCTTTCTAGTTGAGTTTAAAAATAAAATACCTCCTTCTTTAAAGTTACAGTGTGGTAACAAAATCCATTGGCCTCTTGAAGTTTTTTTGCTGATTTAACAAATAATTTCCAAATAATGGCAGCTACATGAAACCATGAACAATCTCGGATGACAAAATGGCCCAAGTTCACTCAGAGAAGTGATTTTTGTTTGACCAGGCAGGGCAATGAAATGGAAACACAGCTTCCCTTGTTTTTAAAAGCCCTCAATAGAGTTCTTTTTGTTAAATGTCTAACCAGGTCTGTCCTTCAGAGGAGGAAAAATTTTAAGGTCAGAGAGGACAGCCTCCTGTGCTGTAGTTGTCTTAGGAGACTGTTTTAGTTTCCAACCTTGCTTTTTACCAAAAGGTCAATACAAATTCAGGACAGATCCTGAGCTCGTGTAAACAGGCATAGCTCTATTGAAGTCAATGATGCTATGCTGATTTATACTAGCTGAGAATACGGCCTGAATGGTCTCTTTGGCAAACATTTTTTCAGCATGAGTTATTTTCTCCCTTTGTTTCACATTCTTTAATCAAATTGTTGCACTGATTATTTTCATCCTAATTTAAAATAAAAAAGTATTGTCTATTGTGCCCATTTTTCCAGGCTGTGGTGCACATTTCTAGAATTACATGAGTTGCAGGTAGCAACTAAAATCTCAGTTATCTCTTTGATGCAGTGAAATGGCTTGAGGATCAATGCAGATGAACATCCAATCAACAAAATAACCTTTCCATACCTCTGTGATAGGGACATGCAAGTTCATACTCACTTGTACTTTTTCCTTATTGCCTTTTTATATCTCTGCAGGCTTTACAGCACAGGCCTACGTATAATAAAGGCAGACATTGAACCAATACACTTGAATGGGCTTTTAAAACACACCCAAACTCCAGTGCAAAGGCCCAGAGCTCAGACTTCGCTGGCTGCACTGAAATAACCATGATCAAACTTTTTCTCTGTATTTCTGTCAAGGCGAAGATTTAGCCAATGCGATGGACGGCATTACCAGACAGTATTAGACGAAAATAGCTAGATCTAACTTTGTCTGGTAAGACATCAATCAGCAGGCACTCAGGCTAGAGGAAATGCAATCAACATTAGTGGGGTTGTTTCAGAATTCACGGACTATAAAGGCAAAGGGAGGAGGGGCTGAGGGCCCCACAGGTAGGTTTGTAATTATCTTGTAAATATTTAACTTTGATTTGTTTGCTGATAAAGAGCATTTTTTAAATAAAAGCCAACTGCTTCCAGGTTACTGGTATGTGGGCTTCACCACTCCCAAGACAATGTAAAGGACCTGAACCCACCTCAAGGCAATAGCTGTGTCCACAGCAACCATTTGGTTGGGAAATTTCCCACTATGACTGACTCTTGTGCAGGTTTTCTGTCAGTAACTACAGTCAGAGTGCTACTATGGAGTACTGAGGCCCAGATCCTCAGAGGTATTTAGGCTCCTACCTCCAGTTGATTTCAACAGAGGATCTGGGCCTGAATGATATAATTCTTCTCACAACATGGTGGCGGCAATCCCATTGGTCGCCATTGCCTCGTCTTGTCTAGTGCTCTTGTCAGTCCTAGTAATGGTGGGAATCTTTTCAGAAGAAAAGCCTAGAGTGGACAAGGGGCATAGATAGCTTTCACACCATTATAAATCAGTAAGGCCCAGGGAAATACACTGGTGTAAGCAAGAAAAAAATCAAGCCCAGACCATTTGGGGGAGAGGAATTTTCTTAGGCTCTCCATGCCTTTCACAATAAATCACTCTAAATTCGACTGGCCTCCCCAGGAGAAGAATGAATGGCCACTTTCCTAGGTATAAATCATCTCTTTGAGGAATTGACCTGAGTCATATGCAGAAATACATTCTTTTAAATTGAACATCTCTGTGCATCTTCAGTGGGTGCCTGATTACAGTTATCTCCATTTTGATTTACTGTCCCATCAATCCACGCTCAGCACCCTTCAGAGTGTGTTTTCAAAAGAGAGGATATATTGAAAGTGGCTGTGCTCTACAATTCATCTTGTTTAAATGCTAGTTAAAAGCCAATTTGCAGAGTCACTCGCATTTCACACCATTTCCTGAATCACTTTCAAACCGGTTAATAAGTAACACCATGGCTAATCACCAACAGCTACTTTCTCCCTCCCTCATCCCCTTCATCTTTATTTTATTTTACTGAGAGTGATACACCTGCAAAGGAAACCCCTTTCACCAAACAGTGCACAAACTGTATTCATTCTAGCACAAAGAGACCTCAGCTTGACTAAACCGGTGTGCTTAAAGCAGGCATAATCGGCTGCTTTCAAGCTATGCAGATAATAATTTGGATCGGTTTGAATTCACGTTGCCGCACATGCAAATGTTTTTAAAAGCAACAGAAAGTTTAATTAAAAACTTTCCATTGCTCCTGTGTTCCATAACGGTTGTTTTTGGCATGGAGTCATGTGCCAAACCTATTGGGAAGGGATGTAAGCTCGTGGCTGGCTCGCTATACTGGGTTAATTCCATCCTGTTGGCGAATGGCAGAGCAGAGCTGCGCCTGGGAGCCTCCTCAAATAAGAATTTCTTACTCCTAAACTCTCTCCCCCACTACAGAGGTGGGCCTAAGTCACAAAGTTCACATTTAGACTGAACAGCAACAGAGTTTAGGGATGGTAACATCCATTGGCAAAATTTCCATAATTGTGATGGGCCAAACCAAAGCAAAATTCCCAGGTTATGCAGACCTGGGATTTTGATTCAGCCATGTCTCTAAACTTCATGTGCTGAGTTATAAGGTATCCTTCTGCCTTTAGTGGGCCCAATTTCCCACTCCATTACACCAATTTGACACCAGTGTAACTATTCATTTCAGTGTAAGAAGAGACTCAGGCAGAACATCTGTTTCAATGTATTTTTTCCCAGTTTATTGAAGCACTAAAAATGAAAGTGCCAGGTCTTGAGTTTCTACTGTGAACTATGGAGTCTATTCTCAGCGTGTGTACGCCGTTCCAGTGGAACACTGGAGTGAGCTAGAACTCTAAATGCTGGGGATTGGAGAATTTTAATAGATAGGGCCAGATCCTGAGCTGTGGTAAATTGGCATAGTTCCACAGACTGCAGTAAAATCAACCAGGAGTCCAGTGGCACCTTAAAGACTAACAGATTTATTTGGGCATAAGCTTTCGTGGGTAAAAAAAAAATCTCACTTCAGTGGTGCTTTCTGACTTACACTAGCTGAGGATCTGGCCGATAAATTCAGTGCTTCTATTTGGTGACATGGAATTCTGAAATATAAATCCTGGTAATTAAGTGATGATCTCTACTCTCTCTGAGCTGTGCACACAAGTGTAGGAAGTATGGACATCCATTACAAGGAATAGAGGAGAAAATAAAGTCAGGGAGACAGACAGGGACTGAGAACTGTTGCAGATAAAGATGAAGGGCCAACGTTTTCCCTCGAGCTACATGTGTGCAGATTCCATTGCAGTCGGTGAGAATTGTGCTTACCCCTATCTGATGCTAGTTGTCCCTAATTAGACCCCAGTCCTGCAAGCACATGCCTTGGCTTTAAATATGCGAGTGGGTCCATTTAGTTCAGTGTTTTATGCGTGCGAGTGTTTCCAGGATCAGGGCCATAGTGTGTTCAGCAATATTTTCACTTTCTGGACCGTGCATCTCCCACTGACGCCAATGGGCCTGCACTGGGAAAAGGGAGTGGATTTTCATGGTTCTATGATGACTCTTTGAATCACTGACTGTCCAGTTACACTGGCTAATGAGTTGTTCAAAGTCTGTTTATTGCTATAGTGACGCACACAGAGAAGACCTCCAATCATTTTATTTTCCTTTTCAGCAAAAGAAATATCGTGCAGGCAACAAGAGTTGGAAAATGCAAATGAACTCACCCCTGGAAAAGGCCCGCTTACTCCAAAATGCTGTGTAGACATACCTAATGAGGTCCGAATTCTGACAAAAGGGTCCTTAGCTGCTATTCACGTTCCCAGGAGTGATCTGCCAGTGCTCAAACTTGAAGCACTGTCAACAGCAGCCATTCTCCAGCTACACCTGGGTAGGGCACAGTCTATTCATAGCTTAGGCTAGCAAACAAATCCCTCAGGCATGAGAGAGAGTGAAAGAGGGGCCACTCCCATTTCAGATGTGAGCAAGGACACAGCTCAGGTGGGGTGTCGTGAGTCATCCTTCAGAATGTATAATCCTACAGCAGGAGAAGTATTCTTCTGCATCCCCGCCCCTCCCCTCCAACCCCAACTGATTTTCTCATAAAGCAGCATGGTGGTAGCCAGATTTCAAAACGGTCATTCCCTTTGTTAAACAAAACCAGAATCCGCTTCTAATCAGAAACCTCATCTGTCCCTGAGTTGAATGCAATAACATATTTCTGTTCGAGTCACTACACAATTAAAATGAGTTTCTGGGAGGGAGCGGCTCCTTATATTCTACTTTGTTGTGTACAGTGGATGTGAGAGTTTAATAATTGTTCTTCAGTTAGATTAAACTGACTCATTTCTAAATGGTGTGATAGGAAGAATTAACCCACCTGCAACAGAAGTTTTTCTGGCCTCTAACAGGGGCAGGTGGCAACAAAGGGGACTCCACGGCAGATTCAGTCACAGAGATCACTGAACTATAACTGTGGGTAGACAGACTTTTACAAGCAGCATCCTGCCCTTTCCCCCCTGTTACTGGTCAAGAATGGCAGGCTACAAGCAAACCCTTCAGCATGACGGACAGGAAAAGTGTAGTGTAATAGGCCTTGCCACTTTTGTGAGCTGTGAATGCATTATAGTGTCTCCGGTGGGAGACAATTGCATTTTTTTTCATTCTACTACTGAAGCCCAAATTCTAACTGTTGGGTTATTCCACTAAATGCCAGTGTGAAGTTTAATTTTGTTCTTTTACAAACTTCTCTAATTTGTCGCATGGAATAATTTCCTACAAAGCTTTTGAAATATTTATTTCAAATCGGAAATCAGAGATGTTGTGTCCATTGTTGACATTCACTAGGCTTTTACTGAATCTTCAAAGACTTGTAACCTTCCAGAATCTAATACCAATGCTAATGTCTTACCCCGCTTGTCCAAAGGTTCCACTTTCGCCTAAATCATGGTGCAAACTTGTTTCTGAAGCATTTCTTCTGATGCACGTAGTGGTTTGGTTCACCCTTTAAACATCGTTACCAGACAGTGTTAGAGTAGATCCAAAAAATCCAGCACTGTCTAGTAAGATGTCCACAGAGGACCATAGTCTGTCCAGTACTTGGAGGAATGGAGCATCCATTAATGTTTCCATAGTCTTTAGAAAACTCACTTCTCATCAAAACTAATGGAAATAGCTCAATAAACATTGCCCTAAATAAATAAGCAACCGTTTTAATGGCTTACTGTATAGCTGATGAGTTGAAGAAAAAAAACTTCTGGCAATAATGGAAAGTAGGAAAAAAAATCTGTATTTTTGGAAACAAAAATATTTATCCAAGGAGATGATCTAAAAATAAAAAGTTGGTATAATAATAGTCTAAAATAGAAACACATGGCAGTTTCTTTGTGCTACTTCGCGGTGATGTAAAAGCAATAACTGCACCTTTTGTTACGTTTTTCCCATCCTCTGAAGGTCAGTAAACAGTCCTAGTTTTCAACCTTCCCAGCTGGTAGAAAGACATACCGAAGAAACTAGTACAGAAGGAGCTTCAAAGAATGAGAGCTAGCTTAACATTTTCTATAACTTCTGAGCTGCCATTTCTGATGTAAATAGTTTACAAGACTAATTTTAAGATCATGGGATGAGGGTAAATTTGGGTCTTAAACAAGGACAAAAGTGACAGTAGACTCACCTGCATAGTTAACGTACTGCTAAGTAATGCCAAAGATGATAGTATCTCTCCTACTGATCATGTATTTGTTAACCTTATAATAAAAGATTAGCATAATACTGTGTAACATATGCAAGGTGGATCGTACTATAGTCCACAATTATTCCATATCATGCATTTCCTGATCAGTGGCCAGAGCTTCATGTAGTTCTTAATGAGATAGCGCTGTCGTTCTCAACCTTTTTTCATTTGCGGACCCCTACAAATATTCGAATGGAGGTGCGGACCCCTTTGGGAATCTTAGACATAGTCTGCAGACCCCCAGGGGTCCGCAGACCCCAGGTTGAAAACCACTGGACTAGCGGACAGGATACTGGACTATTACTCAAAAGATCTAGATTCTATTCCTGGCTCTTCCACTAACCTGTTCTGTGACCTGGGTGAATCATTTCCCTCTGTTTCTCCTCCTGTTCTTTGTCTGTCTTGTCTCTTTAGACTACAAGCTCTTTGGGCAGGGGCTGTCTCACTAGGTCTGTACAATGTCCAACACAACAGGGTTCTGATCTCAGGTGGGGTCTCTAGGCACTACTGTAATATAAATAATAATATTAATTTCAACACAAAGCTTGTCACAGATGTTTGACTGTCCAGCAGGGTACCTGCCACCCATTGTGCATTGCATGAAATCTACACAGTCTCACCTTAGAATAACTTCCTGGAAATAACCAAACATTTCAATTCAAATAGTTAAAATGAACAGCACACAGTATATGTGTGAGAGACCCTTATGGTTTTTGTTGTTGTTGTTGCTGACACTTTTTGTAATGCTTAACACCTGCTAGGAGGGCTGAAACAGGTGTAAGATAAAATAATGTCATGTGTAAGATAAAAATATCTAACAGCAATTATACCCTCTCAAGGATATCCTTGTAAATCATTATTTACGGTGCCTTTAATAACTGATAACTGAAGGAAGGAACAGATTTCCTTCATTGTTTCAGTTCTCAGTAAAAAATCAAAAGACACAAAAGGCATCTGGGAACTTCTTCTCATTTCCATTAAAACCCCTTTACATTGCTCTAGCAGCGCAAAAGGGGGTTTAAAGCCGGTGTAATGCTGTGTAATCAATTCCCACTTTAAAGCTACTCTATGCTGCCAGATTGCTGCAAAAGAGTTTTAGGGTAAATGAGATTAGGCCCCTTCATGTTTTCTGCCTTCCAATGTATTATATTACAAACATCTCCCAAATAATGGAGAAATATTTAGAGAAAATTGTTTTTAAATGTTTGGGTGTGTCTTAAACATTGTGGATGGACCTAAGTGGTAGAGTTTTGATCCAGATACAAGATTTTGGTTCTGGCCCACAGCTAATAAAAACACCTTCTTAGACAATTTCCACTGTTATAACATACTAATGTAGAAAGGAAGCTAGGTACCATCTATGGAATTTGCTGCGGCGAGAAGGGACAGCAAACTACAAAAAACAAAACTCAAAAAGTTAAGGATGTTTAAGTTGAAACTTCATAACAAGATGACTGGTCAGAATTCTTAAATCAGTTTTTACTAGCTGGAAAAAAATCACTTTGATTATGAAGCAAAGTTTGAAAGCAGGGATCCAAAATGTTACTGCTAATAAATCCTTATTCACTTGTTCTTATTATATTTTCTATAAAGTTACAACACACTGTCTGGAAGTTTAAAAATGGACAGAAAAGATTAAATCAGCATTCTCACAGCTACAAAACTTCACATTTTTGTTTGGAACTAATTATTATATCGTTGTTCTGTTAAAAGTGTGTTCAGCTTCATATAGTATGCATAGTTTTATATTTATATGTTCATTTAAATAATATCTTCAAAGTATAATCTAAGAAAAAGTGTTTTCTCACATTTGTTTTTAGCTTCTAATCTAGACACCCAAAGCATTTTATTCTACCTTTACTCATGCTTGGGAGTTCTTCAAAATTATGTTCAGTCAAGCACCATTTTTCTTTGTATTAGTTTCCATATTGGCCACTAACCTCTGGTTCCAAATTCGCTGTTGAACTTTTCCACGTTGTGTGCGAGACACCATAATCATCATTACCAGGCAGTATTAGAAACACAGAAAACATCCAATGCTGCCCAGTAAGATGGTAATGGCATCCCAGGGTCGCAGTCTACAAGCAGCAGATAAACCACCAGTCAGAAAGCCTGATTACTTGAAGAAGAAAAAAATAATAGAGAGAGAGAAAGAGAGAGAGAAAGAAAGAGAGGGAGAATGCCACCATATAATCGTCAACCTTTTGTGATAATTATTTGGGAGAAGGGATTAAATTACAACTTTTTAATAATTTAGCAGAAAAAAATATACCTACTTTGGTTTCTGATCATTTTGGATCAGGGCTTTCCCTTTACCCTAAAGCTTACTGTTCCCTCATACTGATAGATCATGTCGGATATATCTAATCCGACAGCTCCTAGTGCAACAAGTCTTTGGAACTGATGGAGGTAACAAGATAGTAAATTAAGCCCAGCCAACCATCACAGCCTATGTAATGCACCCTAACTGCTGCCGTAAGTTAACAGCAACAAGGCAAAGTGCTAAACCCTGTAAGCAATTGGATCTCAAGCTATGGTTAAATGTACACTAAGGCCCAACTCCAAGAGGTAAACTACTGACAGATCCAACCTCTCTTTAAGTATGTTCATGCAATTACATATGAACTTTACCTGTGCTTGTATGAGGCAACTGATATTTGCTGATTTCTTGAGTCATCTTTTAAATCAGGTTTATTTTTTCTTTTAACTTCAAAGAGAAGAACTTTGAGTGCAAATTTATCACAGAGGAATTCTTAATACCAAGGAATTAGATTAGAATTCTGAAGCTGTCAGCACTGTATTTCTCCCTCCAGATCCCAAACTATAACATCATAAGATTCTGTAAATGTGGATTTTTAGAGTCGTATCACCAGGTTAAAAAGAGCGAGCGAGAGAGAGAGACAGAAAACACAGGGTCACCTGGACTATTTAAAAACCTGAGTAGCAGCTAAACAAATTAGTGCAATTTGTTCAGCACAAAGAGGCTAAACATTGACACCTAACACTCTTGAAAAGTAAAGGCCTGTAAAATGACAAACATGCCTTCCATCGCATTCTGAAACCAGCTGGAAATCCCGGTTTGCCAGATACTGCTGACAGATAATGCTGCCAGAGCCTACCGGCTATGGTAAGGTTTTTTGGGTTTGTTTTTGTTTTTCTCGTTGCCTGCTCTGTTGCTAAGACCTTTGCCAAGCCCCCACCATTTTGATGGTGACTGTGTCGGAAGCAGTAAAATGGCCTCCAGGATTAACTCAGGAAGCATTCAGGGATGTCAAATCTGCGGCTGGAGGAGGAGGGAAAAGAAACGGTTCTTGTTTCCAACTGACTTCAAATCAGTAGAAAGTTGGTGAATTTGTGAATGCAAGATCCACAGGTTTAATTTACAACAGCAACAACAAAACCCCAAAAGGATCTGCTTAGGTATCAAATTCAAAAGCCAGCCACCATACCTCTCCCAACGGCAGTGTCCTTTTTGAATACGAATGCTCGAGCTAAAGTCAAAAGTGACACATCGAAGGGGAATCATGGCACAAAGATCAAAACCATTTTGCAACTAATCTCAGTTAAACTCTCAAACCACAGAAGATGGGGAGACACAAAAAAAAATAAAAAAAAGACTCCTGTACATAGTATTGTATGTAAGCTAACCTAGTCTGTATGTCAGTTAACCTGTTCTGTATGTAGGTTATGTTATATTGCAGGTAGATTAATAAACCCTTTTATTTAAATTCAAAGATTCACAAAGATTTTCAATTAGGAAAAATTCCAGTCGCTAAATTCTGATCCCTACAAGAAACGTTAAAAAATAGCACTTCTGTGCCTGTTCCCCATCAACTTTTAAAGCCTGGAATTGTGTAGCACGCCCCTCCATCCTCATTTGGATATAAAGCAGCCTGGGTTTTCTTTTCACCATTTTGTGCTGGCACTCAGCAAATGGTTAACTAGTCCACTGCAGAGGAACTTCTGCTTTTTTACTAGAACATGCTGCACCCCATCTCATCCTAGCTATTAGGTAACTGTCAAAAAAGATAACGCATAGCAAAAGCAGCTGACAGATAGACATGTTCCATTTAGCCTCTACAAACGGAGGTTTCATTTTTTTACATCAATAATTCATGGAATTAAAAAGACAACTGAAAGGAGCGTTAGGCAATAGGTGCTCTCTCTAAAATAGTCTAGGTTTTACATGTGATAGTTGCATCTGAAATAAAGTGTAATATTTATGGAGGGCTTAGAAATAATAAAAACACTGGACAGTGTTTTGATACATGGCATCTAGCACTATTACCCCCATAATACTATTAGAAAAATTATTTGCTAGAAAGACCACAGTTAAAATAATTACAGGGAATACTGTTATAATTGGACCATAAACATCAGTTTATTGCACTTGAAATCAAAAGGAAATATTTTAAATAAACTGGCAAAAACAAGAGCTAAGGTTTTGGATATTTCACCCTGTTTTGCCTACAACACACCATGTCTTGCAAGGATCTGAGAACTGTGGATGATTTCACTCATCCATGTGCTGACCTAGGCCCAGCAGAGCAAGTTAATGGTGATGTGGCACCACAAAGATTGAACTTCTTCAGGTTTGTGGTTTAGAGTTCGAACCTGAAATGCTTCACAATTTTTCTCCTTTATTTCCTCAGTTATTACAGCTCTGTAGGGTTTGAGCATTTTCCTGGGATATTGCAAAGATTCCAGTGTGACTGCATAAAACAGATGCATTGAAAATGAGCCTTCCATTGATTGTATCAGGGCTATGTGTCTACATAATACTAAGTCAGGACTGTCCCAATGCTTAAATGCCAATAGATTTTTTTATTTTTTTTTTTACATGGGGCCTTTGGCAGCACTGCAGTATCAATGAAGTGTCAATTTTATCCTAATCAGTGACTGATACTGTTTGCAATATTCGGACGATGCTCTATGTGAACAGGAAGCGCTGATCAAAATTAAATAACTCAGACATAATGGGCCAGATTAACTGGTGGTGTAAACTGCTGCCACTTTCTTGACTTCACTATTGTATATAGCTCTAAATAGTATTATCTTTAATTCTTTGATAGTAAATGGTGTCCCTCTTTTGCATTGCCATAAAAGGCCCAAATGCAGCTCAACTGCCACCGTTACAGTGACCAAGAAGCAGTCCACAGGCAAGTCCCACAAGGGGCTGGGTTCCGTAGTGACACTTTAGACAGAAGCGTGGAGATTATGGACAGGACTTGATCCCTGGATACCCACATACGGGGATGGATCTCAGAAATACCTATAGACAGAAGATAGGTCTGTGAGTCCACAAACTATGCAAAACTAAGCACCAAAAGCTCCACAGCCCATGTAAAAAGTGTAGTGGGCCCCATCTTGCACTCTAGCCTGCAGACTGATGTAACAGCTGCAAAATACAGCCATGTCTGCCTTGATATAGGTCAGGCACTAAAAACCCATTAGTTTGGGCTTTGTGCACATGACGATTTGACCCTAAATATACTGACTAGCGTATGTGCAATGTGATCAATATGTGGGGACTGTAACTTGGGAGTTTCCAGGGCCACCTTCTGCCCTTAGATACACTTCACAGCCCCCACTGCAGTTAATGGGAGCTGGTACATGACACAGATCACCATTAGTCGAGATTTGCCAACAGTTCTCAAACAATAGTGTCTGTGAGACCAGTTTTCCCTTAAATTTAGAGTAGGAAATAACTGGGATATAACAACTGTTGGCGAGTGTCGAGATCTTTTTAAAGATGACCACTGTAGCTGAGAACAGCCTCCTGCTTTTCATTCGTGTACATTTTCAGCCATAACATTGCACTACCTAGTTTGAATCACTTAATCAGTGAAACAACAACCCAAGGTGCACCAATGCTGTACATGCACATTTGAATGTGCTGTCATAAATCACAAGTTCACGTCAACCTCCAGGGAACTAGAGACACACGGGTATAGCCAAAAGGCCTCTGGACTCACTAAGCTTCTTCTGATGCCATGTCAAAGATACAGTAGGGGGAATCCAAGTCAGCCACACTCTCTTTTAGATAGTGTAGGGCTGGGCCCAGCAAGTTTGGCAGTTCACCAGGCCCCACTACCTTGTTTCAAATCCCATTCGCTCTGTAGGGAACACTTTACTTTGGGACAAAAACAATTAAATTGGTGGGATCGTGGTCTAGAAGAAAGATAAATAATTTAACTGTTGAGGCTGCGACAGCAAAACAATGCTAGGGAGAGATCCAAGACCACTTTAACTAATCAAACAATATACTATAGTATATTATGGCATCTGTCAGTGACCGCTCATTTGTTACACAATGGTTCTTTTTTACAGGCAAAGATCTCTACTGCTGAAACCTTTGAACACTTTCAAATAGCCACAACTGCTACAGTGAAGCAGAGGGCATGTCAAAACTGTAACATGCATATGAACATTTTTTTCAGTTTGAATTTCATTGGCACTAACTCCGATTCTTGTATCATGAAGAGAATGACTGGAGGTCTACGGTCCCTGAGATTCACCCAGACACTTCTCTGTTTGAGAGATTACAAGCCCAAAATACTGATCTGTCAGTATTTTACCATTTCCCAAACATTATCTGCTCATTTGAGATGGGAGAGGTCCCAGAATGAGAAATGTTTTGGCCAAAAGAGGAAAAGACCTAATTCTAATCTCACTAAAACTGGTTTCTACCAGTGTAACATCGCTGGGTCAGATCCTTAGCAGGTGTAAATCAATGTAGCACCATTGAAATCAACATAGCTAAGCCATTCTATACCAATTCAGTATCTGGCTTGTTGACTTTAATGGCGTTACTCCTCATTTACTGCAGTGTCAATAAGAGTGGGGATCAGACTAGGAATTCAAAAGATTTTTCTGTGTCACATCTGAAAGATATAGAAAAATTTAACACATGCAAGTTACTGTGGAAATTCAGAGTTGTGATAATTGTCCTGTAAAATCCTGCATAGGCGTGTATCCAATAACTGAGTATTTGTTTATACACTTCTCTTGTTTATAGCTAGATCTCAGGTACACTCTGTACATCACTCCCAGGAAATATTTGTATCTGTACAACCAGTGAATGGCTTACACGACTATCTGTGCAGCTTTTTCCTCTGTAATAGATACAGTACGTATCAATCTTCATCCTTCATATCTCCAAATACCCTGTTCCAGCTAATACAACCAGCTGAAAATATTGCATAAATAGAATGGCCCAAATTCAGAATAATAATTAATAATACTTAGCTCTTATATAGTGCTGTTTATCAGCTGATCTCAAAGTGCTTTATTAAGTGGGGCAATATCATTATCCCCATTTTACAGATGGGGAAACTGAGGCACAGACCGGTGCAGTAACTTGCTCAAGGTTACCTATCAAGCCTGGGGAAGACTTAGGAATGGAACCCAAGTCTCCTGAGTCCCAGACTAATGCTCTATCCATTCAGCAACACTGCCTCTGATGCTTGATGTAACTCCATTGACTTCAAAGAAGTTACATCATATAAAAATTTGGCTCATTGTGTTGCAATATATATTGGTCAGATATGCCATTTTTCTGGATTCTGTATACTTTGTGATTCTAAAAGTAAATTAAATTAAATTAATGGAGATCTCCCATCTCCTAGAACTGGAAGGGACCTTGAAAGGTCATTGAGTCCAGCCCCCTGCCTTCACTAGCAGGACCAAGTACTGATTTTGCCCCAGATCCCTAAGTGGTCCCCTCAAGGATTGAACTCACAACCCTGGGTTTAGCAGACCAATGCTCAAACCACTGAGCTGTCCCTCCCCCCCCCTAATGAATGACATATGAAAATTGTGGCCAATTATTACATACCTGTACAGTATTTTGCATATCTGGGTCATACTTTACATAATGTATGTTGACTAAGATGTTTGGGCCCTGAAAATTTAGCCAAAACTTATTCCTCATAAACTATTATTCACTGTTATATTATTATGTCCAATAAAGAAATAATCAGGAAATGCCTTCTAGATCTGAAAGCAAACAATATACATAAGTATCAGGGGGTAGCCGTGTTAGTCTGTATCTACAAAAACAACAAGGAGTCTGGTGGCACCTTAAATACTAACAGATTTATTTGGGCATAAGCTTTCGTGAGTAAAAACCTCACTTCTTCGGATGCACCTATACATAAGGTGGACATATAAGGAAAAAGGTACAGAAGGTTTCTACAGCATCTAGTATTGGGCACAGGCTCTGTCTGGCACAAAGTTGAAATCCCCGTCCTTTGCCAGATCTGCAGACAAAGAAAAGTAAAACCCAAAGGGCAAAATTTAATGAAATTTCCACTGTTCTTTTCTTTACTAAGATCAGAAATTGGCCCTAAATGCCTAACAGAGCAGGCTTTGTATTTCAGACCGTCATTTCCTGATAGGAAAAATCTGAGTTCAAATGAACTGCTGAGCATAATTCCACCTCTCATCTGAAATACACTTCAGCTAACACTGCTTAGGAGTCCAAGGATTTTTTTCATGAGGTACTGTAGGGTATTTTAGCTATGTGCATTTTACAATGACGGCAGAGAATCTGGTCTCCAGTGTGGTCAATATGGCATTTTTCATCAGCACTACAGCTCTCTATTTCTATAACGGGTGTATCCTGCCAACATGCCTCACATGCAGAGGCACCATTTCAAAGAGATGGAAAACAATTTAGCTGCCTATTTTAAATGTAATGCCCATTCATTTCTTACCCTCCCTCATTCAATTGCCAACAAGAGGCTAATTGCTGATGGGTTTGGTGGGGTGGACACACTTGTCTCTTAGGCACTGAAATTAGATCCACCAACAGGCCACCAAAGAGACATCAAATGTAATGATTTCAATTAACTATCAACCTAGACTAGAGTCATAACAGTTAGCCAGAGATGAAAGGCTCTATATCCCACTACCAAATCCCCTGTGATTTCCATACTTCCTCATAGTAAAGAAAGAAAGAACATGGGCTCTGTTTTTATTTGTGGATGTCTCGACTTCATAAACCCTTCTGTATATATTTAAGATTCTGAGTCCAATTCTCCATAGCTCAGCCTCTTGTGTCGTCATTCACACTGGTGCTAATTGGGCCTGAAATGAGTATAAAACGCTTCCATTGATCTGAACAGAGAGAGAATTTTGACTTGGTAGTATTAAACGAGGTCCAGAAAAAGATCATCCTCGTTGACGTCACGGTCTCCTTTGAGAACAGGACCCCGGCATTTCGCGAAGCCAGAGCTCATAAGCTGGAAAAGTATGCCCCCCTGGCTGACACCCTGAGAGCGAAGGGCTATGAGGTGCAGATGGACGCCCTGATTGTTGGAGCCCTGGGCGCCTGGGACCCCTGCAATGAGCGTGTGCTGCGGACCTGCGGGATCGGTCGACGCTACACACGGCTCATGCGGCACCTCATGGTCTCAGACACCATCCGATGGTCCAGGGACATCTACATCAAGCACATCACCAGCCACCGACAGTACCAGGAGGCGTGAGCCGGAGCGACATCATTCTTGCACTACGAGAAAGGGACCAAGAGACCTTCTCCGTTGGATCATATGAACTGGAACCAAAAACTCCCTGAACATTAAATCTCACCAAATGAGGGTCAATCCATCCTCATCATCATATCCACTCATTATGCTCCACACCCAAACATAGCCACTCTATACCCACTTCAAACAGCCATTAAATGTACAAGATGCATATCCGGAGCGCAAGTCTGCCACAGGAAACAGAATTTGCCATGAAAGGGAAGCACACTACAGCACTCTATGTACATTTCCAAAATATTAACTCATGCAATCAGAGAACTTAGGGGAAAAGTCCTGTTAGGTCATCCAGTTCCTCCCTCACTATAGCTACAGCACATTTTCTAGTGCTTGGTGTCAATACTATTGAAAGAACAGGAGTCACTTGTATAGATTGGGGTTACCACAAATACTCCCTGATGGCCTCCATCACCTTTAGTGTGAAATATCTTTCTCTGGAACCTCCCTCTTGTTTGACTATAGGACCTGATTCTGGCCCCATTGGTTCATGGGAGCTAAGTTGAGTCTGTAGTAAGTTAAGAGGGAACAAAGTTAAATGTAACACATTGTAGCTCCTCTGTCATTTCAAAAGAGATGTAAACTCTTACTTCATAAAATGGTAAGTTAGACAGCAGAGCTTCAATGATTTTTCTTATTCACACTGAAACAAAGGAAAATCCTTCTTTTGGGCCCCCTTTGTCCTGCATTCTCTTCAATGAAAACTCAGCACCTAGTAGGCTCAATAATATAACCAGACAAGGGGAGCTTTAACTAACTCTGCTATATTCAGTAGAATGCATTAGTACTTTAAAAAAAACAAACAAAAAACTGTTTCCAAAGAAGTTTCAAGGGTAAGCTGGAAAATGCCAGTGTGCCCAAGCAGTTATAAAACGGTGTTTATTTCTTAACTGCATACTGTTTCTTACACCTTGCTGTGGTGTTAATGATTATTCAGCCCCACAATGGCTGGTGAATTTGCTTCTCTTTATGTCCCTCACGGTCTGCACATTAGTGTTCTGCAATGGAAACTGATTTCTGTTGTATAGTCTGCTATTACAAGAGACAACAGGCATGATATGGTTTCAGAGGAATCCTAAATTCTTCCCAGATCTCTTGCTGTAGCCATTTTACAACAAATCCATTCAAATAATAATCCTTGCATGGTCTTGCATGACTGCAAACAATAGTAGCGCACATGGCAAGAGAAAGAGCCTTTTGAGTCTTTGTCCACACAAAACTGTATCTGTTTACTCTAATTTCTCTTGTTCTGGTAATCACCATGCAGAAGATATTCCACATAGGGAACAGCAGATTTGAAAAGTGAAATATAAATACTGAATTTAAGGAAAACATTAGCATGGTTTTGCAAGACGTGTACATCGCTTATGAAAATGTGGCCATTTTAAAATTATGTTGGCAGTTAAAGGACTGGAGGCCACATTTTGATCTTAGCTGCACTGTTGTTAATCCAGAGTAACTCCAATAAAGTTAATGGGGTTACATGGGATTTAGGCTGCTGCAGCTGAGATTAGAAGATGGCTCTAGAAGTTTATCACACACCTCTTTGAAGAGATACGTCTTCATTCTCATCATACATGATCTATCAATTAATGCAAGTTTAGTGGCAATTATTATAAACCACTGTCTGATTTTTTTGTAATTATTGGCTAAAATTGGATATATAAATGCAATTTTTTTGGCCAGGCTATTGTATTTGTTTGAACAATTAAACGTATCTTAATTATCATTGTAACTCACTACGGTCTTTTTGTATTAAACAGTCACAATCATTTTTCTTTGTTAAAAGAGCTGCCAGGAATTACACAAACTGAAATATTGCCCTTCTTAATGTTCCCTAAGAAGGTCACTCAGTGATATTGGTAATACTAACTGACCAACATATTATAGTGTCCTCTAAGCCACAACATGGCAATGACAAAGTAAAAGACAGGGAACTTCCCAAAAGGCACGGAGCACTATATACATGAATTATGGATTCCATTAACCAACTCAGCCCGCAGGAGAGAGAAAATGAAGGCAGCCACCACTTTTAATATATGCGTTACTGAGATGAATCCCTATTTCACACCCAAGAGTAACCCTATTGCTTTAGCTTTATAATATTAAATTCCATAAGCATTTATTTGTATCCAGTTTACTATCATTTTAAAAACTGCTAGCACAGTTATTTCTATTTGGACTGATAACAGAATTCACTCCATACTTTTACGTACCTCTATTTTAAGCCAGTATTATTTAATACTCGCTGCACACATAAAGTTATCAGTCCTGAAAAGGACAAAAATAATATTGAACCAATGTTCCACTACAATTCTCACCATTGCCAATGAAATAAGCAATTCATGCCCAGCAAAGGCCTAACAAGCAAGATGAAGTTCTTGTTCTGCAAAGCATACAGCTCACCTGTAGTGTCCTAAATGCAAATATGGTCCTAACAAAAAATTAAACACTCTCCCTGGAAAGATAACACAAAATTGCTATGGTGGAAGCAGTAAAAATCCAAGCCATGTAATGAAAAACTTCAAAACAGATTAAACTAGCATAAGAGAAATACACGGAGAAATACACGTTGTTCCCCAACTCATCCACCCCAACCTGGTACCACCTTAAGGTAGGCCCACATGCAGAAGAAAGACCCTTCTGAATGAAGTGAAGGTAGCAGAGTTGCAAGGAGGGAGGGAATGAGAGAGAAAGAGAAAAGGGAGGGGATCCTCAAGGAATAAGAAAGTGGCTGTAACCTTACCGTGGCGAAAGATCAAGGCAAAGAATGCAAAGCAAAATTCAAAACATACAAAACGCCAAAAATCTTTCAGTTTTCTGAGTCCTCAATAGTGCGCTTTCTCTGGCCATTCGGTACCCATGAAATATAAACCCACCCTAATGGTCGCCCAGGTTACCGACTTCATTTAGTTAATCATCACCATTATTACCAATGCTCAGGCCTTGAGAAAAAGGAAAGAATGGCTGAAGAGGAGCGGAAAACAAGGAACTTAAATGAATCCCTTCCCCCCCTCCCTTTTTTTCAGCACTAGTATTTAGCTATTGTACCTGCATTACCTTTATTCTCTCCTCCCTCCTCCACTCTCTCACCTTCCCCCTCCTCTTTTCTGAAGTACACAGTCAGGCAAAGTTCCACCAGCTTTAAAACAATCAGGTATCAATTATCCTCCAAAGGAGAATGCAGAGTCTCCAGTTTTCACCCAGGTAGTTGCAGCTTCGGAGAGGAATGTGACTCTAGCGTGAAAAACTAACTTGTTAGTTAACCTGTATGGTTGAGCCTTAATCAATAGTCAGGGACTATGAAAAGAACAAAGCATGTGAAACTTAAGCCTTTATCTTTGAGCTTCATCAGATAAGCTATACCTGGAGTCTAAAAGGACAGGCAGGTTTGTTTGTAAGCCTAAAAGCTTGAATGCAGGCTAAGTTTTGTTTCTAAAGTTCAGCCTATTTATTGACTATTTAAGATTCTTTTTTATCCAGGCTAAAAAACTGTGAGCTAACGTATCTTTTTCTAATGACAGTGCCATTAAAAAAAAAGTCTAATTAAAGTGAAATGTGTATCCCACCTATAATATGTAATTTCCTCAGGCCACTTCCACCTGCCCAAAATATGTAAAGGACAGTATAATTTAGCAAACAAAACATCTAACCAATTAACATGTGACTGTATCCATATTTTATCCCCAATTTGCATTTTTGTAATTTTAAAACTCATTATTTGCCTTTTGATAAGACATGGACTAAATTGTCACTTTGGTGACCTTTCTGCATTTCTCTTGGACTAAGGGCGCTTTAAGGAAAAACCCAACCATTACTGAGATGAGTAAACCTTCAAAGGCATAGGGATCCTAACAATGCTGAAGTGGAAATTTACTTCCTTTCTGAAAAAGATATTGAAGCAATTTGCAGACACTTCATTAGTATATTATGTGGGATAATTAAGCATATTTTAATTTGGAATTTCATTCACTCTAGTCTCTGGCTAAAATAATAGCAATCAGCATTGTTTGTTTGTTTAAAAGAAAACTCTCCTCTTAATCTTTATAGGACCTTCAATAGTGCAAACAAAATACTCGCACCAGGCCAAATTCTGCTCTCAGTTACACTCATTTAAACTCATTGACTTCACGGGAAATTAATGTCAAATTTCTTCCCAACTTCCACAGAATCTGAAATCTAGAATAGCATAATTTTATCTATAGTTTACAGTCTGATTTTCAGAAATGCCAATCGGACACAGTTCCCATTGACTGCAACGGGAGCTGGAGGGGCTCAGCACCTCTGCAAATCGGGCCTTTAGAGTTTTTTCAATTTTACTTTCAGGAAAAAACATGATTTATTTATCGAGCCTAGATCCTGCAAACACTTACAAATGCAATTAACTTTACTCGTGATTAGTCCTATTGCCTTTACTGGGATTACTCAAGTGGGGAAAGTTAAGCATGTTCATAAATCTGTGAAGGATCCTGGCTTCCATTAGATTTTTTTCATTACATCTATCTTCTAGGGGTCAGATTTTCACATTTCACAAAGTTAGCTACTCGAATCTGGATTGTAACAGCCTAAATATCTGTTTTAAGGGACCTCAATTCTGATGTAAAATAAAATTTTCAAATGCACCTAAGTCCCATTTTCAAAAGTGACTTAAGCATTGGCTAAATCCCACAGACTTTCACTTAAGCGCTTTTGAAAATTAAATTAAAAAATTAAATTAAATTATTGGAGATATCCTATCTCCTAGAGCTGGAAGGGACTTTGAAAGGTCATCGAGTCCAGCCCCCTGCCTTCACTAGCAGGACCAAGAACTGATTTTGCCCCAGATCCCTAAGTGGCCCCCTCAAGGATTGAACTCACAACCCTGGTTTTAGGAGGCCAATGCTCAAACCACTGAGCTATCCCTCCCCTCAAAATCTGGCTATTAGGCACCTATGTCCCTATTTAGGTCCCTAACTTTAGGTGCTCATGAAAATTTGCAGTTTGAAACACAGACTTTCCAATAAATACATTTCAGAACTATCAAGACTATGTTAAGATTAAGAGCACCCCTAAATTCACGAATCAAAATAAACTGGCCAGTAAGCACTGCTGCTAACTTAGATTACGAGTAAATATTTCCACCCATACATTATTGCAAATAAATGGGCCCTCAAGCACTTCCATACTAATGCTGTATAATAATATAATAAATAATTCGTAAATCACTGTTCTTATCATTTAAAAAAATTACATTCAACTGGATTTACAAAGCCTCCAATTGTGAGAGGAAAATGTAGGTGAGATTTAATTAATGGGACTCTGTGAAAAATGGTCTGGGCAGACCTGTAATATTGCCTGAGTTGTGCCTTTCAGGACAATAGTTTTTTGGAGGTGAGCTTCTACAGCCCCTGCTGAAATCCAGGGCATTTTGGAGCATTTAAATCAGGCCAAATTTAGGTTCCGCATTTGTAAAAGGTTAAACAGTCTAAAAAGGTTTCTGCCTGGCTTAATACTGGCCTGGAATATTCCAGAAGGCAGTTTTAATAAGGGCTGGAGGGGAAGGCTGAGCAAACATTTTCCATTGACTCCCTCAATGTCCACAAAGCCTAGCTGCGTCTTCCTGCACGTGGACAAATGAACTGTGAGAAAAGTCTCCATGCTTACAAAACACACCTAACTCTCACCCACTTTATTGTGTCAACAACAGCACCCAACAGCCATCAGGCCAAAGCCGAGACAAAAAATGGGGCCTCACTCTTACAACTATTCTCCCATTCAGGTACTGAAAAAGCAGACTAGCCATCCAATGCCATTTTGATCCACAGTTAGACTTCATGCTGCAAACTGAAGCAGCTAATTTTGTTTTATCTGATGTCTAGTTTTTTTTAGTGTCCAACTAGACAGCACAAGTAAAGGCAAGTCTGGAACGGCACAGGCGCTCCACTTCAACTTGAGTGAATTAGTGAAAGATTAGAAAGAAGCAGAAAGACTCAATTATGCTCACTTTGTCATGTACTAAAAAAGCCTGAGGAAAGAAAAGAATAAACAAATGAACCCAAAATGGCTCCTCCAAGCCCATGAGCTGAAACTGATGACTCTGAGCTGGAACAAAAGGCCTTTCATTTACCCCCATTTAGTTTAAATAATAGCAATGACATATGGAAAATCTAAATTAATTTCCTTCATCCCCTGTACAATATTTGAATATTATTTTCAATTAACAAATAATAATAATAATAGCAATTAATTGTACGTCTAAAACAAAAAGCATGGGTTTCTTTGCAACATTATTAAAAATATATTACAATACAAACCAATTAAAACCAACTGAAAAATGTAAATGAATAAAACAAATTGCGGGGGAGACCATAGCATAAATTCATACCAGAAATGGGGATAGCTACCAATACGTACGCTGGCTGTGTTTGATTCATTTCAGTATCTGATCACTCAAGAAATGTTTGAATTTTCCTTTTCAGCTCATACTAAATGCTGCATTTCAGCCACAATAACCTTTCCAAAATGTGTCTCTTTTCAAAGTTCGCCATGACTACTCAGTAAAACTGGCTTTTTCCCATTGGTTCCCTCCTATTGAATTTCCTGCTTCTTCATTTACCTGCCCTAACTGGTTTGGCTACTTGTAAAATGAACATTTGAATTCATGTGCCTTTTACCCCTCCCCCCAACTTAGAACAGACAAAACCTGATACAGTTTTAACACAACCTCCCCCTCCCTTCAGTCTACTTGGAGAAAGAGAAAAGAAAAAAAGACAGTCTCCTAAAAAAAACATAAGGAAGGAGAATTTTGATTTACACGGTTGCAAATAGTATCAAAATCATACTTAGCGCTAGTTTGATCTGTCTACACCACAATACCAGGACACTATGGCTTACAGGACCATGAAAACATATACATTTAAGTAACTTCAGTGCTGAAAGCACAATAACCTTTTCCCAAACCAAGATCAACCTTCAAGTGGGTAACAAAAAGGAAGTAATGATCATCAGGCAAGTGCGTGCGAGGATTTTTTTCTTCAGATCTTTCCACATCGTGGCAAAGACGAACTTGGACCGTATGGTTTTCTTGGCGTGATGCTCACAAAATGAACAAAAAACAAAACAAAAAAAATCATACACAGTGAAGCAAAATACTTGTACAATTGTTTTAAACTATAAAAATAAACCCGCAAGAAAAAAAAAAAAAAAGTAAAGCAAAGCAAAGGATTCAAATGTGCATGATTGTCTTCACAGCCCAGAGCGATATTGCTTGTTTAAGCTGGAATTGAGAAGAGACAGAGAATGTCTAAGGGCTCGGCTTACATGTAGTTCTTCACCCCTCCCTGCGCAGGTGCATTCTTTATGTCCAACCAATCTGCTTGCCTCTAGCCATTAACAGGTGTGTCCTGAAGTTTTGGGATAGGCCAGTAGTGAAACAGACGTGCATGACGCAGACATGCTTTTCATGATAATGGACCCGCAGTAGGCATTCAAGTCTCCCCACCTCTCTCCATGGTTTAATAAATAATAATTTCTCTGAAAGGTGAAGATCCAGGTTCAACATGCTGTACAAAACTTAGCAGTTTTCTATCTTAAAATGACTGCTTGGCCTTCAGATTTGCTTAAGAATGTGGGCCAACTGGCAACTAAGGTTTTATGAGGGAATGAATAATCTTAGACAAACAATTCTGTTGGGAAACAATTTCCATCCTCCTGTTGCTATGAATACCATGTGCCAGAGAGGGAGATATTAATCTCTAATAAGAACATTATATTGTGCTGCCATGTTCAAGTAGTCTTCAGCATCAAGGATAGGGAATGGTCACTCAAACCACAACTTCTGGCCTTTGTTGGTAATCTCAGCAGACAGGACAAGGGCTGAATGGGCAATGGAAATGAACTCCTCCCTCCCCACATGCATTGGTCACTGCAAGGGAGGGTTGCGACATGGAGGGGAAGCTTGCTGTACCTGTTCAGTGGATGGAGGATTTCGTTCTCAATGACTGTCGGGCCCGTGCTTTTTATGAGCATTGTGTTCACTAAAATATATTACTAAAAATGTGTCTTTTAAAATATAAAGGAAAGACGACGAAAAGTATTTTGCCTTGTTAGGTGTCCCAAATGTGCTAGTGCACTATTCCCTAAGGTAACAATTTCTACTCCTTTTTGCCCATCTGTTTGGTTTTAACTGAAGCTAAAAAAAAGTCAAAAGAGTCCTGTACTAGTAACTGCTCATTCAGTACAAGTCTGATACCTATTGATTAGCTGCTAATTGCTTTAACTGCTCCGTTAGAGCTATCTGAATTCACCTAACCCAGAGTAGTCCCATCCCACTTACTTGACATAGATGTGTTTGCTGCATAACTGTCTCAAATAACTCTCACTGAACAAAACAGCATAGAGAGGGGGAAATTAAGGCACAAGTGGAGAGATTCAATGATTTGCCCAAGGACTGGGCACACAGAAATTTGCTAGTAGACTCAGGCATAGAAGGGCTGATTTTCAAAGCACAAAGAGAAGTTAGGTGTCCCACTCCCAATTACTTTTTATGAGCCAAACTCCTTGAGTGCCTTTCAAAATCCCAGCCACAACTCACATCTCCAGACTCAGGCCAATATTTTCAAAAACAGGGATGTAATATCAGGTTCTTATGTCCATATTTAGGTAGCTAAGAGTGGAACTAGGATGACAGGCACACTGGAGGCTATACATTCTTGAGACTTCTGCTCCTAAGTTACTCAGGCACATTTGAAAATTCCATTCTTAGGTGCCTAAGTATGGACTCAGGAGGCTAATTTTAGACTACTATTTTTAAAAATGTTGGCTAAATTTTTTTGCCTCTTCTACCAAGCCATGTTTTCCCCTCCCACAGTACATGCTTTTAGGCTGGTAACTAGTTGTTAAATATCAGAGGGGGAGCCATGTTAGTCTGGATCTGTAAAAAGCGACAAAGAGTCCTGTGGCACCTTATAGACGTATTGGAGCATAAGCTTTCATGGGTGAATACCCACTTCGTCGGATGCATCTGACAAAGTGGGTATTCACCCACGAAAGCTTATGCTCCAATACGTCTGTTAGTCTATAAGGTGCCACAGGACTCTTAGTTGTTAAATAACTATTTCATTTCAACTCTTAAAAAAATATATCCTGCATTTGACTTGAAATAAGTAGAGCAAGATGTGGGATGAAAAGAACATTATGCCCAGACTGGGATGACTCTCAGCGCTACCATTTAAATAAAAGCATGTAACATACAAGCACACAATCAGAAGCGATGGCAAAACAAAAGATGAAAGCTGTGGCTTTTTAAAATACCATCGTTTAGCCACGTTCAAGGAAATTCTAAGCAACTTAATCAAAAAAGGAAAGAAAAATCAATCAATAAATAAAATGTTTGCTCCTTGTTGTGAAGAAAACATGCTGTTGTTTCCCATGGAAGATGTGTTTAATGAAATGACAAATTATCGTGCTAATTAGTGTAACTGGCAGAAAAATTCCCCTAAGACACAACTTATCCTCAATAACTAACTCAGGCAGAAACCTTGGAAACCTTTAATTGCATAAGACTGATTTCTCCAGCAAGGGACAACATGCAGTGTGGTAATAATGTCGGCATAGGGATGTTGTTGCTTTTGAACAAGTCAGCTTTTTATTTCTCTTCCACCAGTCACAGGAGCTGGAATCGAAGGGATAAATGTTCACTTGAGCTGAGCCCAACCCCCAGTTTTGTGCCTGAAATAGCTGCATCTGAATTGTTGTGCCTGCAAAATGATTTGCGGGTGCAAATCTGAGGAGATGGTTTCCAGGTACCTGATTTCTGTCTGCAATTCATTTGCAAATGGCACCTAAAAATAAACAAGATGACCACCCTCCTGAAAATGTATCCCCTACATTTGATTGCCCAAGTGGCCAATTGATAAAAATCAGGCAAAGGTGCTCGGTTGAGATGTCAGGCTGGACCACAGTTTTGATGCCCAGCTAAGATTATAGACATCTTTCTCTCTCTCGTATCTCTAGAGCACAGATCATGAGAGTACATAAGAGCTAGTTCAAAACAGATACACTTCTAACAGACAATCCAGCCTGTCAACAATATTGAGACATTATATGGATTCCCTTTACAGTTTCCTTAGAAAAATGCTATTTTATCTATAATTAATTAATGGCCTTGTGCTCTATCTGTCCAGTCATCTGGGGCATTAACAGAGCACCCATTAGCTTAGTACCCAGGAATATGATAGTAACTAAAGCCTATGGTCTGACCCGATCTATGATGGATAATTCTCAGTGTGTACAGAGACAAACCCTGTTCCCAGGGCACAGCTCCAGTACGTGGGCTGTACACAAGGGTGTTCTCCTGGAGGTCACAGATTGGTCAAAATCCTTGCAACAAGCTGTGCAGAGGCAGTAGAGCCACTCCTTGGCTGCTACTTCAGCCTCAGGGCCACTGTAGGCTTAGTGACTGCTGCAGCCCCTCCCACCTGGGGAGCTGCAGATCCACACATGCCAGGCGATCCATCCCTCACTCTGCCCACTCATGCACAATAGGACAGAGGGTGTCTCTGCAGAGCACAGCTCTGCATACAGGCCGGAGATGCAGAAACCTGTACCAATCCTTTCATCCTGCCTCACTGTGCTGCTGAATGACACCAGTTTTACTGTCTTTTGGGCCTTGTGCCACAACAAAGAAGAAACAGGTTCAAGGAGTATTAGTGGGCAGGAACAGGATTTGCCCCCCCCCCAAAGGATAATCAAGCCAGATCATTTCATGGGACAATGACATTTGAAATCTCATGGACATATACAGCCTCATATTTGAAGCTGCCTCAATTCAACATCTGAATTTGTACATGTGAAAATTGTAGGCACAAGTATAAAGACCTGCTTTTCAAAATATAGCTCATAAGGATTGCTCTTCAAACTCTGCATGACAAATACCCAACTAAAATCCTGCCAAAGTGCCAGTTTCATTGCCAAATCTCACCTCTAATCTTCACAGAGGGTGCAGATCTGCAAGCAGAACTTCCCAGGACCAGATCAGGGCTTTGCTAAAAAGGTGGGAGGATAAAGCACCACCTAATTCTAGGTGTGCAGATAAACTCTTCAAAGCAAAGGTGTGTTCATTAACAATTTTTTAACACTTAGCACCTAATACAGACAAAGACAGTAGGGCTTACCAACAAGCTGATCCTGATTAAAAGCATGTTAATTTACTTGCTAGTTAACATATTTATTAAATGCAGTTTATTTTCCTAATCTGGACAAGCCCAGGTAACATAAATCCATCATTAAGACAAATTACATGGACTAAAAAATAATCAAATAGAGCTGGAAAGATTTCTATCATCCATACGCATTGCAAAGAGGCTTCTAGCCAGTTGAATTAGTAGAAGAAATACATTTATAAGGTTCTAGACGCTAGAACCAACAGGGATAACTGACCAAGAGAAATAGGAGGCCAGATCCTGAGCTGGTGTAAATTGGCGTAGCTTCAGTGAAGTCAATCGTGAAGTCAATTACACTAGCTCTGGATCTGGCCCAGTGTCACTATCCATTTGTGAAGTATACAAGAATGTGCAACATTATCTGTATACTGTCTGCGTGTTTTATAGGGAGGGGTCACAGCTAAAGAATCCACAATTTAACTGTCCTAGGGATAAAAGATCAGACCCTTTAGACAAAAGGTTCACTATATATATTCTAAACATACAGGTACAATTCCAAGGAGAACCAGTCACTGTGCACATTTTTTTTTTTTTTATAAATTTCAGCTGCAGTTGCATATCCTGTATTCATTTATTATGATGTGATGACTGTCTAGCCATTCTAGGGCTTAGAAGTTGAACCCACAGAAATGACTGTTTCAATCTCATAATGACACATCAAGATAAAATAATAATTTCTTTCCTTAGGAAAGGAAAGATTACACAAATGTAAATATCATGCTTTGGTTTTATCAGCAATAAACTCCTAATGAATCATCGTCAAAAAACTGTGTCCCCATTCTTTATTAATAAACAGGAGCCATTTGATGGCAGATAAACTGTATTTACACATGCCAAACTTCTTGGCAGATTCTTGTACACGTTTCTCTGTTATATTGATCCTACTTTCAGGCTGATTATTATTCCATATTTGAGCCATTTACCTTTAAAAGGATATCAATCCATCTATCACATGTTGTAAAACATAAGGAATAAACAAGGCTAGTGAGGGCCCTACTTGAAGGAGGCAGCTAGAGGTTGATGAGAATTATGACTCAAAGTTTCCATTTGAAATCCACATCGATTCCGCTAAGCACTAGAGATGGAGGAAATACAAGCTTGTTAAGCATATAATTAGCCATGAAAAATCACTCAGAGATACTGTGGCTTTTCTGCGGTGCTCATCATCATAGTACCTGAGCACCTCCGCAACCTTTCATGAGTTTAGCTTCACAACACCCATATAAGGGTGCATTATTATGCCCTTTTCACAGATAGGGGAACTGAAGCATAGAGAGATTTATGTTATGCTCCGAGTCACACAAGATGCCTGTGGCAGACAGGAAACCTAGATCTTCTTCATTACTTTAACCACATGACCATTCTCTTTAAACACTCACTCCTTTTCATGATACTATATATATAGTTGTTTGCCAATCACTAGATTATACTGCTTGGTATTATTATGTGAGTACGAAATTTAAAAAAAAAGCTTTTTATATTTCTTATCTTTCTAATTTGTATTATCAATATTAATAATAATTATTATTACATATGATTCGTAGTATCATAGCACAAAGGTCCCTTGTCATGGACTTGGGGGATCCCAGGGTGCTAGATGTCATTCTACTAAAGTGTTCAAATGTCCATGAAATCAATCCTGGAAAAGGAATACCAAACAGTAGTAACAGTCCTGGGGCTGTTATGTAACACAGCAAAGGAACACAGAAAAGGTCTGCACCAGTGGTGAAACATACTGATGTATTATCATAATGATCTAATTTTGGTTAAACCTCTTTGAAGTTGCCTTTTAACACTCATGGTAACAACAACTGTAAATAAATCCTTTTGTTTTCTTTGATGAGGTGAGGCATGTCCTCGGGGCTTGGTGACCTCCAAAGCTCAGGTTTCTGACAAAGCTCTGTCATTCAATGACACAATAAACTGGTTAGCTAATAGCCAGATATCAGGGGGTAGCCGTGTTAGTCTGTATCTACAAAAACAACAAAGAGTCTGGTGGCACCTTAAAGACTAACAGATTTATTTGGGCATAAGCTTTCGTGAGTAAAAACCTCACTTGCATCCGAAGAAGTGAGGTTTTTACTCACGAAAGCTTATGCCCAAATAAATCTGTTAGTCTTTAAGGTGCCACCAGACTCTTTGTTGTTCTAATAGCCAGAGTTAGTGGCTTGGCATCAGACTCAAAAGGGAAGGATTTAAATGCTGTTTCTAAGCATCCATGAAGATCCTTTTGATTGCCAAACTGTTTCCTGATCAATATTAAGCTTCTTAGCCCAAGATCCTTGGAACCTGGTTGTAAGATATGATAGCAAAAACTTGAAACACCATGGGCTTCAACACTGCCATGTACATACTCAATATTAGCAAAAAGAACAGGAGTACTTGTGGCACCTTAGAGACTAACAAATTTGTTAGTCTCTAAGGTGCCACAAGTACTCCTGTTCTTTTTGCGGATACAGACTAACACGGCTGCTACTCTGATACTCAATATTGTACACCTATGGTTTTGCACAGGTAAAGTTGAAGGAGGGTGGCTGTGAAGGTTCAGCACCTAACCAGCCATTTGTGCATACAGAAAACAGCTTGTATATATAGATCCAAATTATGTGCCTACAAAAACTTTGATGTGCTTTTGGGCATTCCAGTTTAGAGCTGCTGTTATCTTGACCTACCAGCAAGAAACAAGAGATCACCTGAATGCCACATTGGACAAGAGGAACATTCTGACAGGGTTTTTTGTGTTTGTTTTTTACCCCCAAAGTACAAATTCTCATATACTTCTTCTAAAGACATTGGCTCCGGGCTCATAAAACTCCATAATAAGAGCACACTGATAAAACCTTATATGTATTTTGCATTTTTGACCTTACAGGATCTCACTGTGTTTAGCGTATAGATTATTTCATCTGCTACTGAAACACGGTGATTTTTGAGATTATTAAACACATCAGCTAATCTGTGCCACCAATACTAAACAACAGTGGGCCAAATCCTGACATTCTTATTAAATCTTTATTCAGGTAAAACCCTAATTGACATTAATGAGAGTCTTGCCTGAGTGGAGGTTGAGTAAAGATTGCAGGATTTGCATCTGAAGTCAAAGATGGGTAGAACACTGGGGTAAAAGCAACACATTCTGTAAAAACAGTGCTCTGGGATCTTTAATGACGGCCGAGCATCTGTTTAATAACCTGTAACACATTTGGCACCTTCAGCAGTAGAGTACATCCTAACCTTTCTCATAATACAAAAATAAGGGGACAGCCAATGAAATGGACAGGCAATATTTAAAACTGCTCAAAGGGTTTTTTTTACACAGTACATAATTAACCTGTGGAACTACCTGCCTCAGTACATCATCAACACCAAGAGCTTGGTAGGAATCAAAAAAGAATTGGACATTAGATGGCTAATGAGAACACCCACAGTTACATTAGATAGGATAAAATATATAAACTTTCATGCTTCACTAAGTCAAACACAATATGGCCTGGGAGGAAATATCCCCTATGGCCAGGGTATTTCATAGTCATCATTACAAAGTTTCTTGCACCTTGTTCTGGCCATTCTTCACGACAAGCTACTGGACTAGTTGGACCACTGAACTGGTATGGCAATTTCTTTTCCTAGTACTGACCTACAGCAAAGAGGCACACAGTCACCTGTACTACTTCCTGTAACACTGGATTTCTTGGGGACACTCCTAAGCTACCAGTGTGAGAGCCGAGACTTAGTTTTACTGCAGCTTTGTAATGAGATTAGATTGTGGGTGGAATCCTGAGCCCACTCTGCCTACGCATGCAGGCCCCTATACTCAAGCAAAGTTCCTTAACATCATCTGAGATCACAGCAGCTGTACATGTTAGCAGAATTACTAAATTCTACACAGATGGGCGAGTCAACTAAATGGGAGAGTGATACGTGAAACCGACTGTTTGTGAGAGCAAAGTTCAACTCACGGCACCACCTGTCGGGTCAGGAATCAGAGTCATAGCCGCAACAGGTTTCTGTGTCTTAACATGTTAGGCAAGCAAAGGGGGAGAAGAGAGACATAATGATCTTCCTCGTGTTTGGAGAGGTGCAGTAACCCGGAGGGAAGGCTTGGACATAAACACCTTGTAGCTGGAACATGTTGCCTGAGCTGTAGTGTAAGGTCAGAGGTACATTTTGGGTCGATTCTAAGGCAGCACAAGCAGTGGGGAAGAGAAAAAGAAAGTTGGACTGAGGACTAGTTTGAATGCACAAGGAAAAAGGAATTTTTGAATCTGATAAACACAAGGGGACAGCCTCTTCTCTTTCCCTCACCTAGATGATGAGTTAGGCCAGGCAATCCAAGTGGACAGAGCATAGGATTATACTTCCAGGGAGCAGAAACAGTGCCATGTACTGTACTGGTGCACAAGGGAGAGAGAGCGCCTCTTTTCTTTTGTTCATACAGCAGGATAGGATCCTGTTCTAGCATTAATGAGAGCACTATGAGCGACCACTGGCTGATGTGCTAGTAGTCCGTGCACAACATCCCCAAAGTGGCACAGTCTGAAGTATTATGGTGAGTGTCTGAGACTACCAGCTTTTGTCAGAAGCCAGAAGCACATGCTGTTCCTTTTCAGGCCTTTACAGCAAGCGGAATAATGAAGCTTAATAATACTTTGTGCTTCTAAAGCAGCTTCCTTCTAAGGATCTCAAAGCATTTTATGCATCAGGCTTCATACTCACACCTCATAAAGTAGGTCAGCATTGTTATTGCAAGTTTACAGACAGGAAAACTGAGCTACAGAGAGGTTAATATATATATATAGGTGTGTGTGTGTGTGTGTGTGTGTGTGTGTGTGTGTGTGTGTGTGTGTGTAAAATAATTTTATTTTTTGTGGCCTTTGATTTGGTGTGTCTTAATGTTTCAGAATCCAGCATGAGATACCTACATTGGGCCTGATTTCAAGAGCACCCAAAACTCCAACTAAAGACAATGGGATCTTTCAGTATTTGGCACCTTTGAAAATCAGGCTCCCCATGTCTCAAAGTGGAGGGTTACATTACATATACATGTACATGACATGGAGGGTTACATTACAAATGCACTGAGTCTCAGATAGCCCTTAAGGCATCCAAGGCATGCTTCTTTACAAAGCAGGAAAGGGAAACTTAGCTGAAACTTTTAAACCACCATTTCAGTGGTTCCTCTCTTCCCCTCTTGTTGCATTATCAGCCTTTCGCGGCAGACTATTATAAAGCATAACAGTTTGGCACCTTGGTCTGCCTAACCTTGTCTGCCCACTCCTGTTGCTCTCCTCTTTTCCCCCAGTCAAGTGGAAAAAGAGGAGGAAAAAGTCTTTCATCTTCATAGCAGCAAGACTTCATATCCAAAGATTTGGTGCGTTCTCAACTGTTTTAAATTGATGGGTAAGGCTGCCAACTGCCAATCTCAGGCTTCATATTAGTTTTCATCCAATCCCGTGTTGCTCAGGCTATAGCTTTTCTTGCCTTTTGTTTCCTCTCTGATCACTTAAGTGGAAGCAGGTGTTTTCCTACACTGCTAATCTCTTGTACATTCATATGGTCCCAGCCACTGCTCCTGTGTCCCGGACAGGTGAATGGAGCCAGACATTTAGCTGCAATGGAAGGCAATTCTCTGGCTCCACACACAAGCCATGCTGAATGCTCCTTAATTTGCAGGAAATTTCAACCCCTCTTCCTCCACTCCCTCCCTTTATATTTTCTCCTTTTAAAAAAGGTCTGCCCTATGCCCTCCACTAGCTGAAGCAGGACTAAGGGAAAAGCTATGGAGTGGGGGGTTAAATTAGTTTGAAAGGGGTTTTTTGGGAGGGAGGGAAGGGTGAATTTATTGCTGGCAAAAGGTATTCCTGACACTATGGTGATGAGAGCCCTCTATGTAACTAAAAACATCGAAGCTGCCCTCAAGTCCTCCCCTTATCCACAGAACAGGTGTTGTACAGAAGTACACATGAAAGCTTTCCCTGCAGTCATGCCACAGTCTTATTCTGGAGGGACTTTTCTACAGTGAGTGGGGAATTCAGTCTCTCTCTGCTGATCCTGACAATGAAACAGCCAATTAGGACCAGTTCTGGTGAAGAAGTGTGGACAAGTAACTAGGAAATAGGTAGATTCACCCAAGCCATTTGACATTACTTTTCACCACTCAATTTAAACTGGATTTGAACCAGTGGCCTAGAAGGCTCTAAATCCTATAGAACAATCAAGTCCTTCACAGAACAGGAGTTTACGATTCTTCAAATAGCAACGCATACGTGATGTCAGAAGTCCAGAGAGTGTGGCAGAATATAATTCCTCCAAACTGCATGCTGGCCTATGCATTATATAGGTTTAGAATTTTAGATATTATCTGGCTCTAAATGTCACTCTCCTGTCCATAGCATGCATATTATCATATTAGCAAAACATACATCTCTCAGAACAAGCTGGAGAGAGTGCCTGATGATATCACCGTAGTTATTTAGAATTAGATCCATGTTAATGCATAAATTGTACGCGCTTCCTACTATAAGCACTTGATTTAACACAGGTTTTCATTTTAGGGGTTGATAGTTATATCGTTCAAGATATATGGCCAGTTTCTGTTTTCAGATACACTAGTATAAATCCAGTGTGACTGTGCTGAAATCAGTGGAGTTGCTATGGATTTACACCAGTGTAACTAAGAACAGAATTTGAATCTTCTAAACTGGGCCATGCAAGGATTTTGATGCAAAACCATAGATTTGCCCAGGGTCAGTTGGTTGGTTTGTATGTCTATCCAGCTAGACAAGCACTTATACCTAGCCACATTTTCTGCTGGTGTAAATAGGCAAAATTCCACTGAAGCCAATGGAGCTGTGCACCCGTTTACATGAGCAGAGAATCTGGCCCATGTGCTCAGTAAACCTTTCAATGAACTTCGCCTGCATTTTGTGCTGGTAAAGAACCACACCCACATTTCGTGCTGGCTCAGGTTTTGTTTCAAACATTTTGCAAAGCTTTAGTGTTCAGGAGTGAGAGTAAGCGAGGCTGGAAGAGGTGAGCAGACTATTCCAAGGAGGGAGCCCCCAGCAGGGGAGAAGAGGGAATTAGGGTACTGTAAGGATCTGAGAACTGTCAGAGCCAAGGTAATGCATGATGAACCTTTCTTGTAATTCAAGGGAAGGGAGGGTTACATGAGGATTCCCTGGGCCCTCCCAGGAGGACTCAGAGAGCACAGGGGTCTCTGTGATTAACAACTAACTGAAGCGCGAAGAAACTGACATTTTATTAATAAGTATGAGCTTTTCTTATTCAGTTGGGGTTTCTCTTCCTCTTTGATACTGAATTAATATACTCTGTACTTTATCCCCTTCCACCCATTGTATCCTGCACAGCTTCAACTTAGGTAGATGGTTTCAGTCCTGCAGAAATCATGTTGACACTCTCAATCACGAGATTTGATTACCCCTATTTCAACTTAAAGTAATTGCAAATGTTGTTGATTCACAGACTTTAGATTATAAGGCCTCAAGGTACTTTTATGATCATGTAGTCTGGCCTCTTGCACAATAGAGGCCATAGAATTTCATCCAGTATTTCCTGTACCAAGCCCATTCTTGTGGTTGAGCAAAAGCACAGTGTTCTGAAAGACATCCAGTCTTAGTGTAAAGATGTCACGTGATGGGCAATCCACCACACCTCAAAGACCTAGTCATTCTCAGCAGTGTGGAGAAGAGCCCAAAATGTACCACAATACCCCAGATGAGAGCACATGGCATCAATGTTTGTTATGTTAGCATCATAACAATGATGCACATTTCTTTAGTACCTTCCAGTCAAGGATCTCAAAGCACTTTACAGAGTTAAACCTCAGAACTCCCTGTGAATCAAGTAAGACTGATTGTTCCCATTTTATGGATGAAGAAAGGGAGGCCCAGAGAAGTGAAGTGACTTGGCCAACATCACACAGGAAGCCAATGGCAGAGAACAGAACAGAGCCTGCATTCCCTAAGGAGACACCTACTTGTAGAAGCAAGGCTGGTACTGCTGAGATCTCTGCACACATATGGATGATTTAACCTCTTATGCACACTTAATGATTCAAGGATCAGTCACTGGTAGAGCAGATCACATTGCGTGACACCGTTAATACTACCCTGACTTCACCAGCATCCGGTGCCAGGAGTGAGAATTAATCAGAGAGTCACCATACCAGTTCTGCCACTGAGCTGCCTCCAAGCTGCAACTTGTTTTGCACAGAAGTCTGAATCATTAGCACACAATATTCCACAATGAATAAGTCCCCCCACATCCCTCTGCGCTTCCATTGCATGTTGAAACTTAACTTTATACGTACCCACTTTCTCTGAATACCGCACCTATGTATCTGCTGAACAGCAAAAAGCCCATTCCACAATAGGATTAACATTTTAACATAAATTCATGGACTAGATACTTGGTAGAACTATGAAAGACACCGGAGGGGATAGGGTTAAAAACACATTTTGCTGTTGCTTGATTTAACCTTCTATATTAAGTAAATAAGGTTAAAGTAAAATTCAGATGAGAAGCTGTTTGCTCAGGGTCAGGTGGCTTTCATCTTAGCTAATCAGTAAAGACACACCTTACCTTCTGAAAAATCTTCCCCATTAACTCTGCAGTTAAAACAGGTTCATAGCAGCTCAGGTCACCCAGTTACAAGGTAAACACATATAAAACTACAACAATTAATCTAGCTTTTACTCCCCAGAGCATACTACATCCAGGTTGCATCAAAATTAGGGATGCACTGGCTAGGGGGAATAGAATTCTTGTAACATAATGTCAGCTGCAGAACCTACGTATGTACCATGAAAGGCACAAAATTAAGCAGGGTTTGAGGTCATTGATCCTCCGTGGACAGTATTCAGTTTATATGTCTTGTTCACACTACTGGGCTCGATCCTTTTCCCATAAAAGTTGACAGGAATTTTGCCACTGACTTCAAGAGAAGCAGGTTTAGGCCTACTTAGGCTACGTCCTCACTATGGAGGGGGGAGGAGGGTCGATTTAAGATACGCAAATTCAGCTACGCGAATAGCGTAGCTGAATTCGACGTATCGGAGCCGACTTACCCCACTGTGAGGACGATGGCAAATCGCCTTCCGCGGCTCCTCTGTCGACGGCGCTTATTCCTACCTCCGCTGGTGGAGTAGAAGCGTCGATTCGGGGATCAATTGTCGCGTCCCAACGAGATGCGATAATTCGATCCCCGAGAGATCGATTTCTACCCGCCGATTCAGGCGGGTAGTGTAGACCTGCCCTTAGTCTCCTGGCTTTGTTACAATTTATGCCTACCATTCCCTTCCCTTTAAATTTGCTTTTGGGAGACAGACCATGACTCTCTTGGCATAATATAGCATTTTTTTTATCCCCTCTCTGTATTTAAATAGTCAAGTTAATTTTAATTAATAATTGATAATTAATTAATAGTCAAGTTTAATTTAAATAGTCAAGTTAGAATTCTAAGAAAGGAGCTATATACTATTTGAGCGAATACAGCGCCATTCTTAAAATTCTAACCCCACAAGCACAAATGTGAGCTCTGAACTGAAGACAGAAACCAAGTTAACCCTAATAAAGCTTGTAGTGTACCTTATAGAGTTTTATTACTTGGTTTTCCATATACTGCAACTTTAATGTCTAAAAGCTCTGCCTGTCTGGGAAGCTGCCATTTTGAGGAACAGAGTTGACAGAGCATGTTACTGAAGGACGCGTACACTGCACTCTCCCCTGGAGAGGCAAAATGAGAGGCTGAGTTGAGGCCTCTTTCAAAGTCAGGGCTTTCTTATGTACATTAAACGTATGGTCTAAGGTTGTGCAGTACGGTAGAAGGATTCCGGTCATACAATCTTTTATTAAGTGGCCGTACCACTGCAGCATCATGTGGCTTCAGAAATGCCTACATGACTTGTCACGTTTGCTTTCCAAATGCTGTGAGCAGGGTAGCGGACTTAGTTGTTTTTTAAGTCCTGCTGCACTAGACATGACGCTCCATGTTACAAAGGGGCGGAAACAAAGGATGTCATTGATCAAATATCCCCCATCCCAAACCCTTGCTAAATAAATTAATTAAGGGAGACCAAGCAGCGTGTGGTTTCAGTAGATTCAGTAGATGCCCGGAAATATCTTCACTTGAATACAAAATGACCATGCAGAGAGTTTCATTTCTGGCTTCTTTAAAAGGGCAGAAAGCGCGTATGCAGCTGTTAACCCAAGCCCTGACGTACAATTCCATACTGCACTGAATAAACACAAGATCCCCTCCCTAAACAGCTTTTTTTTAAATCCTATTTCCTGGTGGCTTCTTACCTGAGTCTGATATGCACAGCAACCTTTGAGCCAGGGACTCTGCTATGTAGGAAAGGCAGGAGATCAAAAGCAATGGCAGTAAGGGTCTGGCATGCCTAGCACCGACTATGCAAAGGAACCTCAGAAATAAAATGGGTTTGTCTTACTGGATTCCCAGCTACTATTTTATTAGCACAAATTATTTCTTTGGGTTGTGTTGAATATGCATCTAGATTATTTGATTCCTAGCATGGAGTGGAGAAAGGCATTTTCATGCCCAGGTGAGGGTGTAGCTGGGGTTTGTGTGCTGGGGGCATGAGGGCTCTCCACCCAAATCTCCAGTTAACTTTAGGGCAATCCATTCTTCAGGCACAAAGGAGCAACCTCCTAATTCTGAGCCAGCTTCTCTGGTCTAGCTGAGTTTGGCTTGGCGAAGGACCAATGAGAAAAAGGGGGCAAAAGTGGCGGTTAGCCACCTTTGTACTTTCCTGATCCCAGGGCTGGCCACAAGCTGGGACTGTCTTGTGCAAATTAGATGTAAATTAGGACAGCCTGACAGCTGTTCTATCTTATGCCCAGCTGCCCATGGCCTTTAGGATCCATTCCAACAGCAAGAAGTGACTGGGATGTGGAAATGCCTCAGCCACACCCATTTTCCTGGACATGTTCCTTACCCCAAGGCACAAGTGAGGGGGTAACAACCAGCCACTATGGTGGCCATATGCACGCTGGGCACAGAGGGGAAAACCTGAGCAGTGCAAAATTCCTGGAACAGAAGCTAGAATCTGGCCCTCTAAATGGAGGATTCCTTATGAAACGGGGCAGTGTATAACCATGTGAACCAGACTTGGGAACACAAACAAATGTACAACAGAGAACATCCGGCATTGACAGATAAGTGAACTAGACGACTTAACGAGCTTTGTCCATCTCAAACGTCTGTGATTCTGAGTGCATCAGAGAGGGACTATTTCTATAACGTATTGAAGCATTTTGCTCTGAAGTTCACCGGTATTTGACTTACAGGGGGTCCTGGTCACAGTTCTGACATTGGCACAGAACTGCTCAGCTTTGCTTCACCATCATATAGCCAGCCGTTTGCACCATTCAGAAGATAATCTCTAATTCCGAGGTAATTTTGGAATAACACACACACACTTTCAAAAGATTGTGAAGGACAAAGACCTCTCAAAGCTCCAGCCTAAGTTACTACCCTAAATGCTTCTCTAAAGTAGAGAAAGGTTCAAGCTGTAGCACGTAATTCCATTTCTGATTTTTGAACATCCCCAAATGGACAGCCCACATCTAGGGTTTTGGTTTGGATCCATGTACAAAATTCAGGTCAACTACAGGTTCAGAATTTGATGTCCTCAAAGTTCATGGGAGTTCAGATCCAAGGGCCAATGGGTTTTTATTTTATTGAGCACATCTTTAATGTAAAGCAGATAAAGATCAGGTGAGAACCTACTATTTCTGTAGCAATCAACCTTTTCAATAGCAAATGTCCCTTCAGCCCACTGTGAACAAGAGGCATATTTATTCAGAGTAAACGTTACCTTTCCATGAGTACATTTACCTTTAATATTAAATGGCTGGCTGATGGTTCTATTCAGTTCCATGGAATGAGTTACAGCCCAGGTGCCTTCCTCTATTTCCCTGTGGCATTTGAATGTGGAAGTCAGGATGTGTAAGAGCCACCTGCTTCAGAATAAAATGTCAGGGATTACTCATTCAAATCACAGCAAGCAGGGAGGGCATGGGTGAGGGTGAACATGCAACTGCAAACGAGATGCCAGACCTAGACAAAGAAAAACTCATTATAAGCTTATAAAATACAAACTCTATGCAAATGGCACAGGGAAATGAGAGCATTGCCTCATGCCAACAAACTGAATATCCAAACTATGGAAAACAAAGGCAGGCTCCATCAAAGTGCTCCAGGTGGGAGGGCCCAGAGTGCTCGTAGTAATTGTTTTTGCTCCCAGGTGTTTATTCTCCCACAGTGCATGAGGATAACTCCCAGTGGTATAAACAGGAAGTAGGCAGGCATGCATCAAGGGATTGGGCCTCGATCTTCCAAGGTGCTGAGCACCCTCAATTTCTATTGACTTCAAGAACTCAATATAATGAAGGCTCAAGAACCTAACCATATCTGGAAGACCATTTTCTATGGGCTTGCTCCAGCTCCAACCAACTACCAGGCTGTTAAACTTAAAACAAGTTTCCTGGCTCTGGATACCTTGCACCTGTCCACCTGCAGCCGTTTGCATTGTTCCCATCTGTCTCAATGATTCATATATCCCTGTGAACAGAGACACCTCAAGAATTCATAGCTTGAATGAACATCCCCAACCAGCTGGATGCAGTCAGTGATGTCACTAACTGGGCAAGGGTAGCTCAAATAAATGGATTTCAGGCGCTCCACAAGTGCTTGTATTATTTCAGCAGCAAATAGGAGCTTTTGTTTCAAAGTCTAATGCAGTAGATGAATAAGTCACTATAAAGTTACATGAGCAAAGGTAAAAGGAAGTTGGATGGGGTGGAGAATACAGACTCTTTTTTTGCAGGTGTACTGGAAACAATAAAACTGAAGCCCTTGTTTGATTATTCAGCCATCTCCATTTACAATACAAATACACTGGCTTCCCTCGACAAGCCCATACAATCTCATAAGCACACATGACAAAACAAATAGAAGGAAGTCACGTTCATTCACTGCATCTTTAACCCTCTCTCCCCCAGACATAAAGTATATTGTTAGTATTTTTTTTGTTTATATGGTTTATTTTTTGGCAGGAAGGGGCAGTTTTTTGGGGTGGGATGGGGAAGTTAATTCAAATGTATTTCTATTGGTATTGTCATTAAATGAAAAATACTTAGGTTCTGATTCTGCATCCAGTTACGCTGGAATAAATCAGGAGTAAATCCACAAAGGGAAATGGAATTACCCCAGCACCAAAAAAAAAAAAAGTATGAGTGAGATCAGAATCAGGCCCATACGTCTCAATTTCTTAAACATTGCTCTTCAAAATCCATCTGAAATCTCCATGCTGTTGTAACTGCAAACAACAAGCGCCTGATCCAAACCCCACTAAAAATCTTGGAAAGATTCCCATGGACTTCAATGGCTTTGAGTCAGGCCCTAAATCACTCGGTAATGGTTTTCTGAAAGACTGACAGGGCCTTGTTCTCACTGCACTGCGTATTGGGTCATAATTTTCACATAGGCAAAGCAACTGCAAAGCAGGACTAAAATGCTACCAGATCAGAATGGGAGCATTTCAATCTGTTTTGCACTAATGTAAATGGCTGCCTAGAATGTGAGGCAGGGAACAATCGGGCCGGTGTTACTGTATCATACTTCTGTCCCACAAAGATGACTATGGTAAGGGTGCAGTTGATGAAAGTCTATAGTATGGTGACTCTAAACTCCATGGAAGTTAACTAATTCTCCTCCCTTCTGGAATGTCAGAAGCAGCTATTGTCTCTGCATTGAGAAGTGCTTGCTCCTTGTTCTGAGGCAAAATTGCTCCTTGGTTTGTGCTACTGTGATCATCATAGTCCTGCCTTGCACTACTTACACTGCCTGCCTATGTTATTCTTTTTATTATTTATTGTCATTGTACATCAACTGTGGATGGTGCTGACATTTACACAGCCATGCCTTCTTGTCCTTCAGTGGTCAACTAATGTTTAAATGGCACACTACCTGATAAGTAACTCCTTCAGAACTTCTTGTATTCAGAAGGAGACCTTTCTCCAAGCCATTCAGATGTGGTGCTCCACCACCACCTCTCTTAATGTCCTATTTCCAAATCACGGTCACCAACACTAGGGACACAACAACCTACTAGCCCACCACGATCAGACACAAGACAATTTCACAATGCAAATACATTAAAAACGTGTCAGTATTTCTCTTCTCTTCTCTTTGACCCACTGCACCGAAGAAACACTTGATGAAATCCTCCGGCCTGTGATGCACAGGAGGCCAGACTAGATGATCATAATGGTCTCTTCTGCCCTTAAACTCTATGAATCTCTGAAATAACAGGAAACAAGGGAAAGCAAGGAGCTGCTAAACAGATCAATAATATCTCATCTCCATGTATTTTGCCATGCTGTTCCCTATGTGTGCACTGAACTACCAAGGCTAATTTGTCAAACCACTATCCTTTCCTCATTTATATACCTCATAGAGACCCACTTCTTGTGTAATGACCATATGAAATGAATTTATGGCAACTATGGGAAGATGGAACCCTCTAAGTTATCTCCACCTCTGAATTTCCCAGGGTGTTCCATTAAGGACTAGATTACAGCATAGGCACTATAGAGCCATGCCATGACCCCAGCTCCTGGAGTCATGTGATGAGATCAGAATCTCATCTTTCATTTTAAAACAAAATTATGTTTCTAGGGATGCAAAGAACAGCTTGAAAATGTAACCTGAGGGTAAATGATGCCTGCCTGGGTGTGCAGAAAGGCTGAAGAAATAGCTCAAGAGGTATGAACCATTCAATTTGTTTTAAGTCTGCAACCTACTGACACTCCAAGGAGAGGTGGGACTACATCCTGGGGGCAGAGCCACATGGGGCAAGGACCATGGGGGACCCATATAAGGTCCCCAAATTGCCTTAATTCAACCGTGGTTCTCTTATCTATGCAAGTCTTCAGGGCAAGGACTGATTTAATTTGTGCATTGTGCAGCACTGAGCGGACAGTCAGCAATAAACAAATAATAAATAATAATAACAACAAAGAGAGAGACTGTATGGAGGTGGTGGGGGAGGAAGGGTGCTTTCTCACCATGAAAGTCTCCGGGAGATGTATTATGTTAAGCAAAATATTGCAATGACAGGTTTAGTGCACGAAGGAACAGGATGTGGGTATTAAGTCTTCACTCAAGCTTTTATGGTTTGTGGTGGGGACGTACCAGCAGGGTGAGTAGCTCATGAATGCTCACTTGCCTCATGTATCCTTGATGCAAATAAAGAGAATCTTTAGCAGATCGCCATTTGGCTAAATAAAAACTTCAAAAGCTGGAATGTCAGAAGCAGCTATTGTACCTAAGGAAAATTATATCTCCGGGCTTTCCCCCTCCATAATATTCTGATACATGGGAAAAGAGTATTTGGATGGTATCCCTGGGAGTGCTATGTTCTCCAACATGCAATGGATCAGCAACCAATAAAACAAAAACACAGGCAGTGAAATGAGTTTTCAGATACAAATGGACAAATCAAGTTTGCATGGATAATTCAAATGAGGAAAGTAACTGGTACCTCACTGACTCTCTGCATTTAAATGACAAATAATGCACACACACACAAAAATTACAAAGACACATCCCATGACAGTGCAAAGAAAACACAAGTCTTTGCCATCTGAGTATGATTCAGCATCCGAATTGATGGACAGTGACCTTTTCAACGTGTTCATGCTAGAATTCAGTCTAAAAAGGCAAATAATAAAAAAACCAAGAGGCTCTTTTTTTGTTTCATCCAATTCAAACCTCTCCAAAAAGATAATTTTGTTTTCTGCTCCAAGATGACGCATCTTCATTTCAACTGAAATTGTGGGCCTGGGTCTCCTCCCACTTATACCTCAGTTACTTTGACCAGGTCACTGAACTAATGACCTATCTGGAAACTTAAACTTGATTGTCCCTGAGCAGAGATGATTTTCTCTGTCCAGGTGGAATGTAAAGATCCCATTGATCTTTCTGGTAAGTGCAGGAGAAAGCTACAGTGTCCTGACTAACATTTCCTCTCAGCGAATCAAGTTATAATGTCAAAGACTGCCTGTGAGATATGTTAAGCACCTGATAGTGGCTTGATTTTGCTGCACTGTTACCACTAGTGCCAAACTCGGTACTTTAAAGAGCACTTTGGAGTAGCCGGGTTACGAAAGGTATAACAAAAAACTAAATTGTATTCTCTAGAGCAGTGACTTCTTCCTTCTTAGGCTTTGAGAACAGTAAAATGAAGCTGATGGAGTTGCTTAGCCTTAGGATCCAAGAGGAAACATTCAAATTTATTTGTGTTTTAGAAATTAATTGGGGTTTTTAATTAGCTCCTAAATATATCAATATAGATTTTCAAACCAAGCATTCTGCACAAGAGGCACGCTGGGTAAGAGAAAGGGAGACATCCCTGAGTCAACCGGGAATGGATGGACATTGATTGTTCCTTCCTGTTAGAATGATTTATAATGACATGGGGAATTGCATATCAGACTCATAAAGACCAGATGTCAGCTTGTCCCAGTGACATTTCAAACAAGGAAAGCTTCACCCATTTTGCTTATTGCAACATTCTGAAAAGTCCCCATGGCATAACCCTCCTTTCTCTCTCTCTCTCTCATTCTCAAATCTGTAATATATTGGAAAAATAAAGAGTTTAATTACAATGAGCAGACTGGCTCCTGGGCTCTGCTCCAGTCTCGTTGTGCCTCTCTAGGGTGCAAAGGAGCCACAGTGATGGCTTAAGCAGTTACCTGGGAAATCCCCCAATGTAGGGAGAATCCCTGGGTGACATAGCAATGCCCTAATGACTAAGCCCCAGCTCTAGTCCTGGCCTCGGGTGCTGGAGTCATGCCTGGGAAGGAAGGTGTCACAGCTGGAGCCCCAATGCTGTCCAGAAATCCCCAGCCACTGGGGCTCTGTAACAACAGTAAGGAAGAGGATTGCAACTTTGTTGCTTCCACCTCTTATTCTTTATTCTAGTGGCTGGTAATGAAGTAACTTTTGATAGTCTTTGAAAAATGCAGCATGTTTTCTTAGGGTGTAGCTGTTGTTTGCAAGAAATGAAGAAGTACCCTTTCACATCATGGTATTGCAAAACCTGTCAGGAGATCTATTTTAACCTAACCTAACTGACTTCAGCAGGGCTCTCATGGAGATTCCAAGAGGTCTTTGGTTGGACAAGGGGAATGAACTACAGGACCCTTGGGTTCTTTCACTGTCTTTGTCCTGGCCTCACCTGGAAACTCACTCTGCCTCAGTTTTCCCATCTGTGAAATGAGTACAATAAAACTTAGCTGCTTCACAAAGGCCTAATGATGTTTGCACAGCACTCTGAGAGACTCTAGTGAACAAGTACTCCAGGAATGCAAAGTGCTGTAATTCCTAATAGCACTCTTTATTTGAAAGCACCATCCCAGTTAGAAAGGGGGTGCAGGAAAATCGGCTATATGCATTGTCGTGAGAGGATGCAACCTGCGTTTTGTTGACAGCTGGCCTAGTCAATGGCTTTAAATTCAGTGCGGGAGCAGGTAGTGTAAAAAAGGCAGTAGTGGTAGGGTTGGCAGGAGATTAGTAGTCAGCACAGGAAATGATTGTCGAAACATCCTAATTACGGTTCTTCTCTCTCCATCCACTCTGTGCTGCATATAATTACAGGGAACAAAGCAGAAAAAAGAGGCCTTTTCTCAGGAAAGAAGTTGTGATATAGATACAGAGGAGTAAACTGCTCTGAGATGCATCTGCCTAGCTGCACAGTCAATGGGAGAACAGCATGCTCATCACAAGCCCTTACTGTCTAAACCAAGAAAAGACTGTGATCAGAAGAGGAGGAGATCACAGAACTGGTACCCTCAGTGTTTTCCTTTCTTCACCACAGCTGTTTTTCTTTTCCCCATAAGGCAGACAGAAAAATGGCCACATGGGGTTCCAACATCTTTTCAAAGCCATAGATAGGATTCAGTTTTTAATGTAGCTGAAAATATGTAACATCTGTCACCACAGGAAATAGAGGCGGGGGAGAGGAGGGAGTGAAATGGAGCACACTAGCAACATTATCAGCTGGTGTGAACAGGCAACCAGGGCCCAACTTCCATGCTGGTGTGAGCAGGTATAACTCCACTGAAGTCAATGGATTTCCTTACGTCTCCTGACTGGATGCTCTGCTAACTCAAAGAAGGGGCTGGCCTTGGATGGTCTTCATTGCCACTCCTGGGCTAAACCAAAGCAGGTGCAGCTCCGTTGGTATCAATGGGGTAACTTGAGGTTTGCACCGATGTAAGTGAGAGCAGAGTTTTCTCTGTGATTTGACCGATGCCCTTCAAGAGATCAGTGTTAAGTGCCACCACTAGACCAAAGGAGAAGCCTTTGCTGATGCAACAAGTGGTAAAAATAGGCCCCTCTATTGTCAACACAGAATCTTCGTCTTATACATACTTTGAAGTATTAGACTATAATAATGTGGTTTTCACCATGCACTATTCATTTGCCTAATAAAGTGAAAACAAGAAAGCTGTCTCAGGGTTAAGAAAACACAATCAGACAAGGCACTTAGCTGTCACTGACTTAGCATGGATCCAATCCTGCACCATTAAAGACAATGAAAGTTGTGGCACTGACTTCAAAGGGAGCAGAATTGGGTCCAATATGTATGAGGATTGTGTCTTTACACTGAAAAGCTCATGCTCAGTTTGCTGCGTCTCCAAGGGTAATACTGGCTTTCATTGGACACTCGTTAATATGCAGCAAAACCCTGGAAGCTTCAGATTATCTGGGGAGATCGCCACCATGCTGTGGAGCCTGTGGTCAGGGTGCCCTGACAGCTGGGCAGACAAACACATACCCATACTCCCCTGCTGCTGGAGGAAGAGCCTGCCATAGGGACTGGAGGAACTCTTGCAAGTCTTCCAAGTTCCATAAGAGTGAAGCATCAAGGACTCCAACAGCACACATCTCCACCAGATCATCCCCCTCCAGAGTCACGCTCCAGGACCTGAGCTCCCCATAGAGCATAGGCTATCTTAGAACAGCATCCAGGTATCATTCATCTCAATCCCCATGGAGAGAAGCCCATGCTTGGGACACCAGTGGGATTTGGATAAGGGAAGTTTGGATCAGTACATTTCTACAGTATGGAAGCGGAGGTGTATGCTCCATTCCTCAGACTGCTCAGTGATTCACAATCTACGAACACCTCCTGTGGGCTGATAAAGGGTTAATTCCAGATTTCTGCATCTTGCTAGTCTTAAAAAGATCTTCAAAGCCCCGAGTCCCCGTTGCCCACTCCTAGCAACGCAGCCTCCATATCTGACTTCACCTGAGGTAATTGGTCTCTGAAGGACAGGAAAATGGCATGAACGTGCCCTGGGCTGCAAGGTGTGGAGAATGGAGAAAATTAACACCAGTTCTTTTTCCATTCCAGTCATGAATTTAATGTTGCACAGAGACTGAGCCTTACATCAGCTGTCAAATGGGTTTTATTTTTTTAAACAAACAGACGGGAAGACAGTTCATTCGCAGCCTCCGCTGTGTAAACATAACTGCCTGGGCAGCTGGCATAAATCAACTATTTAGATGAGGTTTTCCTTAGATCTGCAGCACTTTTTGATGAGAAATCTTATTGCAAAAAAGCCAGCCCAACCCAAATGAGGCCAGGATGTAGACTCATGCCACTCTAGGGATCAGCAGCCCAATTCAAAGACTGTAAAAACCTGAACCACGCCTCCATCTGAAACCAAACTGCACCTTCTGTGATGTTCTGCTAACTTTCCCCAGCTCTGGTGTTCATCATGTTTTGCAGCTCTCTGCCCTGGCTGATTGGTACACAGCCTGTCCTATATATATCTAGTTCCTCAGGGCTAGATTGTGCCTGCATTGTGGTATGAGGAGGTGTCCTCCTAAGGAGAGCTCCTGGACACATTGTGCTGACCACAGCAACCCTTGCTACACCCTTTTGCAGGGTGCAGCATGCATTCCTCTTATGTGGGACCAGTTCTCCTGCCTGGTGCAGTGGAGGGGGGAGGAGGGGAGGCGGGCGGGAGAGGAGTCATGGTGCTCCACCAAGTGCCAACCCATCTCCTTTCAGAAGGCTAGCACAGCTGTCATGGCTAGCCTTGAACATTCCTTGTACTCCTGGAAGGCAAATACTGGGATTAAGTCTGGTTCTTGGACACAGGTGCAAATGAGAGGGGGAAAGCCTCTTTGTTTACTCTCCTTCACTTATGAACCTGTGCAAAAGTCAAACACAATTTGTCCTTTAATTGGTTTACATGGGATACTGCTACACCTCCTACTTCTTCACAGGCTTTACTGCTAGCAAACCATTCTCAGCAGAGAGTGAATGCCAATGGAATTTGGCTCACCAGAGCTGGTACTTGGAGCACAGCAGAAAGCATCTCCTGACATGCTTTTGGCAATATATGGGATTAAGGAGAAGACTGCAACCGCTAAATCAAAGTGGTGGTGGTGGCTTATGGGAAATTCTTTACTGTGTAACAGTTGGTTTCAAAGATGTGAGGCCATAGGGGCCAAAAGGGGCAATAAAAGAACTAGTAACAAATAAACACCTTGAATTCTCTAAACTGCTATTTGGTGGGAGGAGGGGATTAAAACTGATTGCACTCTCTGTTCTCCCTGGGTCATTTTCTTGGGGCCTGATCCAAAACCAATTGAAGTCAATGCCTCCACTGACTTTGGTGGGGTTGGATCAGGCCCTTTGTTTCCACTTACTCTCTATGCAAACTATGCTCTGGCCATTGCATCCCTCACCAATATTCATGCAATGGCAAACAACAACCCTTGAATCAAATTAGCTTTGCATGACTTGTAGGCTTCTGTACTCATAGATTTTACTTTGTCTTTAGAGTCCAGCCAATGCAAATATAAGTTAGGCAATAAACCATTTCAGCATCCCTCCCTGACCAGGCTAAGAGGATGATTTTTCAGTCACTCTGAAAGCTCTCTTTGTAATAATGGAGTCTTTAACACTAATAATTGTGGTTATTTATCCCTTTCTCACAAGTGAGAGAATATTGTCCACAATAAGGACAAAATCCTGCTCTCCAATGCACACACACTGACTTTGGGTGGGGTTGTGCATGCACATATCTGAGGGCAAAATTTGGCTCTGAAATGTATCATTATTGGCATCTGAGAGAGAGTTCTGAGATAGCAGAAATTTTTCACCCAGTAATACCAATGACGTACAGTAAACCCAATCTGTTTGCATGCCAGTCCAATATGTTTAGCAAGTTTTCATCAACTCGCCACATCAGCATAGCAGATAGTGTTAGTAAATTGCATAGAAATGTATTTATTGCAAATGCTTTAGTCACCTGGTTTTGCAAAGAAACAAACACAACAACCACCAAAAAAAAGACCAAACAATATGTGACAAACAAAACAGGAGAACCAGAAGCAAGATGCTTAACAATCCAGAAAAGAGAATAAAAATCCATGTTTCGGTGCCAATAATTTCTGAAAAAGCTTAATATGATTTGAGAAAAATTAAATCAGCAAAAGGAATGAAGCAAGGGAGTGGGACATCTGGATCTATACCATTTAATTTCAACTTTTCACAAAAACATTCTGATGAGACATAAATTAATTTCTAAAATATTGCGTCCAATTAATTTCCTGTGTCTCTTCAATTGTGTTGTTGCACTAATGACATCCATAGAGTCCAATGCTGAAGTCCTCAGACAAAGCTCCACTCTAGTTAACTGAGATGAATAAGGGTTGTGTGAACTTGGAAAATATGAATAACTCCTATTGACTTCAATGGGAGGAATTTGTATCCTGTGATGGGATAATAGGCTTGATCAGAGTGAGACAATGAACACGTTTGCTCTGTGTAAATTCGGAGTAACTCCTCTAAATTAATCCAGATTTACACTGATGGGAGTGAGAGAGGAATTTTCACCTTTGCTGTTCAGTTTTCTTCTTTCTCTATAATTGAAATCTGAAGGAATATCCGACTGCATAAATGTGATGGCCATATTGTGCTATTAATATTTAAGCATAATTCTCCACTGAAGTAAAAAAGGAGATCTGCTGCAAATGGCCTGATGTTTTGATACAATCCACTAAAAATTTGGAAGGGGCGGTTAAGGAGAAAGCAATCTCCCTTAACCCTGAATTACCCGGCTTTTGTTGGTTTATTTTCCAACCTCAGTGTCAATTAAACAAAGCAATTTGTGCTTAATAAATGAAATTACATTAATGAAATACAGCTTGTTAGAACATGCCCGTTTTTTCTCAGTTGCCAACCTCCAAATGACCCCTATACAAAGGACACTCTGAAATATCAGTTCCCTTTGTAGCTGCAGCAGGCTGCATTATGCAGTTTGAATCATTGTCTTTAGAATAGTCAGTAAGGATGGGTGTTGGCCATCTTGGAAGCTCCCTGGGTGAGTCATTATCACACAGGATACCTAGATGACCTTGGTATGCCCTTGTTTAGCTGAGTTCATTAGACAAGCCAGGCTCTGTGCTGCTACTCCTCCCGTCTTATTTCTTTTTTGAACGCCATTGAGCTAATTGAATGCATAGAATTTAAATTGAAAGCAAAGAGATTCCCAGTTTCTTTTTAATGTTGGTGGCTCATTATAATAAAAGGTGCAGCTGGTAGAAAATCAGGAAATAGGTACACAGGAAAAAAAGCAAATGCTTTTTTCCTGAATATACAAGGTCAGATTCTGCCATCTTCACTCAAGTTGAACAGTACTTCCTTGATTTCCATGACACTACTTTCACAGTAAGGTTGAAATTTTCATGGCCAACTACGGAATTTAGCTACACGGCTCTCACTGAAATTAATGGGAGTTGTGTGGTTAACAACCCTCGTCCAGATGTTCTCAAAGTTTTCCCTGCAGTGACTACTTCTTCCCACCAGAACCCCCTTATAATCCTCCTCCAATCCCATTTAGCAATATGGAAAGGCCAGATGGTTGTGCCACCTGACACCTGTTTGCTACTTTATCTGGGGGTTGTGACTCCCAGATTCAGAGTCCCTGCTCTAGTAAGCGTTGAAAACCTCAACCAAAGGCACTATTCAGTGCAAGGAAGGGTAGCAGACTCTCATCCCTTGAATTTAGTTGACGATGAGCAATGAAGGGCTTCTTTAAAAGAGGTGCTGTATTGCATGAGGCTGTTGAGAACACCAGTCAGCACTCAGTGGATGAATGCCGTCGCTCTCAAGTTACTTTGAGGCTCACCATATGGAATCTGATTCTATCTCAGATTGCTATAAATCAGGAGGAACTTTACTGGTCAGTGGAATTCCACTGTGATAAAGCCACTGTCAGAATCAGGTCCTGCATATTAAAATGGCCCTGTGTTCTTAATGTGCACTAGGCCCTAGTACATTAAGAACATAGGTTCTAGTGTACATTTTGCAGAGCCTGAACAGTTGATATGAAAATAAGCAACTCCTTATGCAAATAGGACCAAATTCAGTTTTGATTTATATTCTGGGCAACCTGGTGTGGTCAGTAGTTTTCATGGTGTCTCAGTGCAGAATTGGGTTCACTGTCTGAAATTCATTGCTGGAGCAAATATACTGAAGACAATAGATCTACCAGGGATGAACTGACCCTACTCATTTCAATACTTCAAAATAAGAGTCTTTTTTTTTTTTTAAGAGGTGGGGAGACATGGGAGGGCACAGCCAATAAATCAAAATGGCAAGGAGTTGCAGTTAGGTAGAAACCAGTAGACACTTGTCTAACATGATTTCTGTATAGCTGTCAGCAGATGTATCTTCCCATGATGAGGGAAGCTAATCATTTCCCCCCCCCCCCCGATTTTCTCGCTGGTACACCCAGAGGGTGTGTGTCTGGTATTTTCCTATTCTCTTTTTGATTGTTTTTTGGAGTCACGTCACCTGTTGCAACGCAACTGTCTCAAAGGAGGCCTCCTAATTGGGTTCTGAGTTAACGCCTTTTCCCTCCACTAGTCTGAGATGAGAACAGCTATGCCCCAAGGGAGTCAGTACTGTTCTCTCTGGTTTCTGCCTCTCAGATATGAGATGTAGCAGCTAAACAAGCTTCTTTCTTTCTTTCTTTCTGACACCCTGTGAGGGTTCATTTATATGGCATGAGCCTGTGCTCCAATCATGAACTCACATTTTTAGGCTGGTTGAAACACAGATGTAAACATTGCTCCAACCAACATCCAAAAGGCCTGAGCAACTGCGTAGTCATCCAAAATTTGGGGCTGAGTAAACTCTCAGTCATGTGCACAACACTCGTCACAAGGAGCACCATTCTGCTCCCACCAGCCAGTTGGCAGAATTAGAAACAGCTATTCATTGACCACATAGGAAATATCCAAGTACAGGGCAGGATCCTACTCTGTGCTGCATGGGTGTTTTAGTGGGTAGGGGAACAATTCCCTCTGACCCATTCAATGCAACAACATGGATGGATTTCAATGTAGCCTTCAAGGAAACGCTATGTAACCTAATTGGTTCCCCCACCTCAGTACCAATCTGTAGAAGTCAGAGGGCCAGCCCCATTGCCCCCTTACTTGCATTCTGCCCTATGCACTATCTATGCCAGGGATACACTCAGTTCCTTCTTAAAAAATGTGTCCCACTATGCATCCCTGTAGCCTATCCCATAGAATCCTGCAGGACTTGTGGAGTAGAGGATGCATTGGTCAGTGCTCCTGGTCACTCTCATGGCTTAATCGCCCCCTGAATTCAATGGTGCAGAATCAGACTCATAGCACTGACCAGGGCAGGACTGGGCCCACCTGTAACTGCCATTCAATCTTGACTTGCAGAGCACTGTTTGTATTATGTGACGCAGCACAATCAGCCTGATGTGATAACACACATAGCAGAAAGTGGCAAGAGATTAATAGAACACAGCAAGCACTGTGAAGGTCAAGATACCTTTGAAAATAAATTATTTCTATTTCTGGATTAGTTACAACAGTTTGTTGATTTCAGATATTAATTCAAGGTGCATTTTTCAAGGATGGGGTCTCCACAAAGCACTGGATAATTTGGATGGGCTCCAGAAAACTCTGCAGTTAACTCATTAAACAAGCACTCCCGGCTTATGGGTATTTTTAATGACTAACTGGTTAAGTAACAATATCAGAATCCTTTTTTAGTAAGAAAAGCAGGAGAAACTGCATAGGCCTTTTCAGCCCAAAAGCAACTCTCAGACACCATCCACTTTCCTGCAGTTTCTGTTCTTTTATTTCATCATTTGCATCTTCTGACTTCCATTTATAATTTGTTTTGCTGCTCCTGTTTCCCCGAAGGTACCTCATCTCTAAGGAATGAAATGTTTTGAGCTAATGCCTAGAGGATCCATGCTAATTTGTTTTATGGCCTCTTTCCCTGAGCTCTTACCTCCTATTTTCTGAAAACACAGAAATTCCTTTTTCTCCCAAAGTAGCTGTTTGGATCAGTGAGTTGATAATGTTACAGGCAGGCAGCTCCTACACAAAGGACACAATGGACCAAATTCATCCCACAAACTTGGTAAGCATTGCAAAAGCATTTAAGCAACTCAGGAGTAGAGCTAGGCAAAAAAAAAAAAAAAAATAGGTGAATAAAAATGAAGTTTGGATTCACTGAAACTGTTGGGTCTAATTCAGTGAACAGTTTAATCTGGAAAAAAAATGGATGGGAAAAAAAGTCTGAACAAGTCAAAACATTTTGTTTTGACATTTTCAAAATGAAACGTTTTGACTTTTTGTCTTGAAACAATCTTTTATTTTGGAATTTAGCTAGATTTAACTGAAAAAAACAAAAACAAAATAAAAAGGGTAAAATACACCCAAAATGGATTTTTGGGGGGGTTTCATTTCAGTGAAAGAAACCTGAGAAATTGTCGGTTGTTTCTCCCCTCCCACCCCCGATTTTTCAGTTCAGCCACCAAACTGAAAAATCAATTATTCACCCAGCTCTACTTCGTAGCCTAAGTTCTATTTTTAAAAGTACCGTAAGCCCTTAAGAGCCTAAATTTCACTGAAAGTCAATGGTATTTAGGCTCCTAAATTACTTAGGACATGTTTACACGGTGCAGCAATGTACCCTATGGAGGTGTGACTTCTAAAGCACACTAATGTGTTATGCAGTAATTGATCCATGTAGACCCTGCTGGTGTAGCCCCTAAGAGTCACCTTGGCCTTCTTTTTACTTAGCAGTAACACAAGGAACCTCCAGGCTGCATCCTGTAAAACACTGGCTTAAGCCAATGGAACTAAGTGTTCCCTTGTGCACTTTAAAGCATGCTAGGGAACTTTAAGTGTGCACCAGCAGGGTCTACATGGACCAATTAGTGCACAACACATTTGTGCGCATTAGAAACCACACCCCATAGTGCGCATTGCCACACCATATAGACATGCTTTTGAAATGTTAACCCTAAAACTCCTAAAATTCCAGTGTAACTCCAGGGATTAAGGGTGGGATTTTCAAAAAGTTAAGGGAGCTAGGAAACTAAATCCTATTTAATTTCAAAAGGAATTGGGTATCTTTCTTCCTTAGGCAAAATTCTATCCCCTTTGACCCAGCTGTGTGTGCACACAGAGCCCATGTGAGAGTGGAAAGGTTACACCAGTTTAACACACAATGACTGTCTTGAAACAGCAAAAGTGTCTGGTGGTTAAGGATTATTTTCAAGTCACGCATTTTCTACCTTCCAATTAAAGAAATAATCCAGTGCCAAATGAATTATCTGGGATGATTTTGACTTTAGTGCAATGAATGAACAATCCATGACACAACTGTTGCTCAGCAACACACAATCATGTCCCATTGGTTACTTAAAAGACTGAAGCACCTGTTTTCTCTTTTGCCATTAGAAGTAGTTGAGTACCCAGATGATGTTGGCATTTCAAAACTACCTGAAAGCTAATTGAGAAGGCAGGTGTTCTCAAATTAGATTAAATTGTGTTGGGTGTATTCTAATGGTTTCACGCCACCTAATTTAAACCTTTAATGATTAGAACAAATAAACCTACGTAAAACCAAAACAAGCATGTAGCTTAGTTGATTATAGTAGAGAGGGTTCTGCTGGAAGACCATTCAAAGCATTGCAATTCTATTTTTAATTGCTTTGCATGCCATTTGTCTTGTAATTCAATCGAAATAAGATAATTTTCCCCTTATGAATGTTTGTAGGTGGTTAGACGCAAATGCTAGAGCATTGTAGCATGCACACTGGGTTTACATAATCTGTGCAAGAGGAGGAGCCCTTGTTTCTTGCATTCTAGAGTTAACAAAGGAAAATCTTCTTTCTTTTTCATGTCTTGTGCTACGCCCCAGTTGACTGGGAGCCCCTTAAATCAAGGGGCTGAGACTCAATCATGAGCTTTATTATGTGCTTTATTGATCCTGTCTGTTCTGTATGGGCATCCTTGCAATGCTGGCTAATCTCCCAGAATCCTGACCCAGCATGCACTGGGCTCAATATAAGGCCCAGCATGGCTCCTCTGCAGGTGTCTCTTCTTTGGATGTTCCAAAGTCCTGGTCAGGAGTATGGAGAGGATAGCCCTGGGGCATTATGGGTGGGATTTTCATTGGAGCCTAAGGCAGTTAGGCACCCAAATCCAATTGAAATGGGCACCTAAGTCTCTTAGGATGCTTTGAACATCCCATCCGACATTTTGTTTTAAGAAATAACCCCATTTCTGCTTAGCCAGTTACTCTAGCTAAAGGAGTGGGATTTGTTATAGACAGCATGATCTGAATAGTCTTCCAGCCACAACAAGGAATATACCCGTGACTCTCAGAAATGCTGATCAAAATACTTACAGCAAATATTCACATTTGATATGAATTTGCACATTTTAAAAAAAATGATGGTGTATTACATTCTTCTGGGACACAGTCAGTCATGCTTTAAATGATTAACATAATAAAATAGTACCCTGCAGCACCCAACTGTAGATTAGCTTGTCTTTCACTTTACTTTGTAGTTCTGAGTAAACCACTTTAACACTTTAAGGAGCAACCTAAAGTACGTTATTATCACCGGAACAGCAGATTAAAGGATTGATTCCTGTTACCTTTAAGGATACAGTCAATTTAATCCCCCCAAGTCACTGAATCTGTGCTTCCAAATATCAGGGGTGCAAGTTAAAAATAATAATAGATTACCCCAAAATGAATGTCGAGTTGAATTCTTCAGGCCAAAGTCTTCTCTCTGTTGTGTGGTTGTAAATCCAAGGTAACTCTGTTCCCTAAAGAGCAGAACGAGGAGCCCAGTCTGGAGTTTGCTTCCCTGACTCATTTCTCTTTTTAAAAGTTAGGTTTTTTTAATCCGGTTTTCTTATGATTTAATAATGTTGAAAGGACCCTAAGCAAGGGGTCTCTTTAAAAATAAAATAAAGAAATAATCCCACTGCATAATGCAGACATACTGAGGTGTGGTGGTGAGGTGGTTAAGGTGCTCGACTACACTCCTGAAGGTCAGAGGCTTGCGGGTTGCTTGATCTCATGTTGAAAGATGGACCTGGCCCTGTCTTGATGGACAAACAGTGAATGGAGAAAGATCTGCCAATATGCTCTGCTTTCCTGGGAGGTAATCAGCTTTGAGGTGAATGGAGTTGGTTATGCAGAGCTCCCAAAGTAGAATTGCCTCCAGGCATAGTTAGGATGAACATACCCCTCCCTGTCTGTTTACATAGAACATAGTTGCTGTGTTGTCCATTAACACTAGCAGATTTCCCCCCCACAATATGTGAATGGAAGGCCAAACAGCCTAGACAGATAGAACGTAGCTCGCTGACATTTATATGAGTCCTCAGATCCTGTGAGGACCACAGACCTAGAGCTTGCAAGATTCCAATGTGTGCTTCCCAACCCAAGGATGAGGCATCTGTGATGTTGCACTCTATATGATTTTATGAAAGTATGCTGATGAGTGTGAATATAATGTAACTAAAATATGCTTCATGCAAAAGGTCTCTTGTAAGGTATCATTACAAAGCTTATAATCTACTGAGTGTGGTCATCCTTTTTGTATAAATGTATCACTCTTGTATCTGAAACTAGAAATATGAAATATAACTCTGAGGGCCTATTGTAATTATGCAAAGTGTGGGCCATTAATGGTGGTTTGGAATCTTGATGGCTCCCATCAACTAGAACAATTGACTGTAGATGGCTCCGTTTTACATGTAAGTCTTCCTGTATATATATCTGTATAAGCTTTATACAGGGTAAAACAGATTTATTTGGGGTTTGGACCCCATTGGGAGTTGGGCATCTGACTGTTAAAGACAGGAACACTTCTTAAATTGCTTTCAGTTAAGTCTGCAGCTTTGGGGCATGTGGTCAGACCCTGGGCCTGTGTTGGAGCAGCCTGGTGTGTCTGGCTCAACAAGACAGGGTGCTGGAGTCCCAAGCTGACAGGGAAAGCAGGGCCAGAAGTAGTCTTGACACATCAGTTGGCAGCCCCAAGGTGGTTTCTGTGATCCAACCGGTCACAGCATCCATGACCAGCGTGAGAACTGGGTGTGGAGAAACGAAGGGAACTCCCACACAAACATTCCAAGGGTTGGTCTGCCAGTTCAGCGAGGGGACGTACACTGGCACTAACCATCTCTCAAGCCTTTTGAGGCACAGTCTGCCATGTTGTACTACGTAGGTACATGCTGGCATGTGCTCCAGAAGTCTGAGGTAAGTGCACTGCAGTAATGGGATATGCTTTTAGAGCCAAGACCAAGTCTCAGAGCATTTGGAAACTTGACTGGGACAGAAACACTGTGGTTTATAAAATCTATTCTTTGCACAGGTTTTTAGAATTGATTTGTCCTAACAGCCCCAGTGCACTGAAAGTAGACTGGATGACGGTGACACTGTACAGTACTTGACACTTGGACCAGCCTCTCATCAGCCCCGTCATCCAGGTAGGGGAACACATGAATCCCCAATCGCCTCAGATAGGCAGCTACTGGAGCCAGGCACTTTGTGAAAACAAGAGAGGCTGCTGATAGGCCAAAAGGAAGTACTATGAATTGGTAGTTGGTTCCATTCTTTACAAATGTGAGAAACTTCCAGTGGTCTGGATAGATCACTTTAAGGAAGTGGGTGTCCTTTAAGTCAAGGGCTGCGTACCAGTCACCTTGTTCCAGGGAAAAAATAGTGGCAGCTCGAATAATCAGGCTGAACTTTATTTCCTTCAGATACCCGTTTAACTCTCTTAGCTCTACAATAGGTCTGAGACCACCTTTTGCTTTGGGAATAAGGAAATAATGGGAATAAAAACCCTTTCCCTGAGGAACAGAGGAACTTCCCACTGAGGAACGGTCTCATAGGAATGGTCCCTGAAGAGGTAGAGGAAAGAAAGTGGGAAGGGAATATCCCAGATCCAGTGTGCTAAGGACCCAGCAATCCGATGTGATGGGAGTCCAAGAATGGGATAGATGACTGGCAAAGATATGGGTAGGAACATATTGGTCTGTAAGTACTGGTGTCCTGCCCTCGACAAATCCTTCAAAATGCATGTTTCTACTGGGCCGCTGGTTGAGAGGAACCTGCTGTCACAGATGATGAGGGAGGTGGAGGTTGTGTCCTATAATTCCCACCCCTTTTTCTCAGCAGGTTATCGGGCTGAGATCTGTGAGCCTGCTAGGGCTGAAACTGCTTCCTCTTTGTCACTGGTGTGTAGATTCCAAGCAACTTCAGTGTTACCCTGGAATCTCTAGTCTATGCAGCCTATCATCTATCTTTTCAAAAAGAGGGAGGGAACCTCAAACGGCAAGTCCTGGATGGTCTTCTGTATTCAGGAGGGAGACTGTATGACTGCAGCCACGAACACTGCCTCAGAGATATGGCAGACACCATGGATGGATCTGCTGAGTCCACCGCACCCAAGCTGTCCTGGAGAGCTGTCCTTGCCACCAGCTTGTCTTCCTCTACTATCGGAGTCAACTCCTGTCTGGAGTCCTCTAGTAGCCTGTCTTTAAACTTCATGATATTTTCCCATAGGGTGAAGTCATAGCGACTTAGGAGACCTTGCTGGTTAGCAATTCCAAGCTGTAGACCTCCTGTCAAATAAAGGTTATGACCAAAAGAAGGCCAGCCTCTTTGATTCTTTACCCCTCGTTGTCAATGCTCAGTGCCCCTACCTCTCCCACTCATTAGCTGTTGCCACCACCAAAAAGCTTGGGGCGAGTGACAGCAGGGGTGTACAAAACCTTTAGAAGGGACATAGTCTCTCCTCTCTGCCCATTTAGCTATAGTTGGGAGGGAAGAAGGGGGCCTGCCAAAGTGTATTAATCGGCTCCACAATTGCTTTGTTAATCAGAAGCACCACTCTGGAGGGCCCAACAGATGCCAATATTCCTGTGCTCTTAGGCCGGCATGCAGTGGCACACAATGGCAGAGGGCCCTCCAACACTAGTCCTAATTTAATGTATTTTAAGAAGCAAGCAAATGTGGGATCAGAAAGCAGTATGTTGCAAAGTGGGTTTGGGATAGCCCTGGGCAAATTCAGTTATCATTATCATTACTAATTTACATAGTGCCATCAGCTAAAATGGCAATATACTGTAGGCAAAATGTGTCAAACAAGTGACAGAGTCCTTGTCCTAAAGAGAATCAAGTTTAAAGGTTCAATAACCTATGGTACAATAAGATAGAAACATAGACTGCTGAAAGATCATTACATCCAACATGTTTCGCAGAAATGGTGAGCTCTTCAGTATTTTCTGAAGGAGGCATAGAAGAGCACTTGAGATACTTTACCTGGATGGCTGTCTCAAGCACGTTGGTGACATGGAAGATGGCATGAAGTCTGCAGCGAGTGAAGGAGACAAAGGACATGGTTTGGTGAGATGGTTATGTGGAGCATAGGGAGCGTTTTGCTGGCATTTTAGTCCATATTGTTTCCCAGACTCCTTTAGTGGCTTCCCATGGATTATTGAACGGGATGGGGGAGTGAAGGATCCCTGGACTTGGAGGTGCTTAGCGCAACTTTCTTGGGTGTGACCTGAAAGAAATGATGGAAATCATCCATCTGTGTTCCCAATGCCATCTCTGTTCCATGTCCTGGCATGAAGCCTGATTCGGAGGGGCCCATCATATTAGCAGCTTTTAGGGGGAGTTGGAGGCAAGTGTCTCAATCAGCTTGCTCAGGAATGAGGGAGATATATAATGGGTGAGAGTTGAAGAAATCACCTGAGTAAAATCACGGTAAGGATTTTAGGATTTGGCCCTGCTTTAATGTTCATGTCTGTTATGGCAGATGTCACCAGGTGGCTCTGTTACACACAGTCTTCCAAGTTCTTTTTCTTAGTGTCTGAGCCAATGTTCAGTCTCGGGGGACATGCTGCATTGTTAGTTTTTGTTATGCAAGGTTTTGTGTAGCGGCAACAGTGCCTGGAGAGGGAACCATGTGAGCAGCAGGACAGTTTGTTCTCAGCCTTGATCTTTGATAAGAAGCAGTTCTTGAGGAAGGGTTGCTCCTTGGGAAGTGGCTGCTAGTCTTGATCTTAGATTCCTGCAAGGAGAGCTTGCCTGCATGTGTCTGACCCCCCTCTGATCAAGGAGTGGTGTATATATGTAAATAAAACAAGTTATATTTAGAATATCCCAGGACTCTTCGTCACTGATTTCTCCTTCACCGGGAAGCTGACCTGTGAGGCCTCGGCTGGCCACCTGCCATGCTTGGCAGAGAGTTGACACTGGTGTCCAAAGAAGAAGCAACAGCATTTTTACAGGCACAACAGGCAAAGAAAAAACCCTCATACAAGTAAAAAGTACCTAAAACTCAGCCTGTCTGCCGGGGGATGTTCTTGTGGAATTCCTGGAATTGCTCACCAGCCCAGATCTTTTTTTTTTAAGCTACACAATGAACAACTCTGAGTAAAACCGATAAAAAGTTAACTATATTTGCCAAACTTCACGTTGGAGCCAGCTGAAGGTTAATATTGCACTAGTCACATTTTCCATTTGCTAGTGAGTAATTAACTATCATCTTGGCCAAGACCCTTCCAGATTAAGCAATCAAAAGACTGTAAAGAAATATATCATTTCAGTCATTATATTTCTGAGTTAATTTACTTTTCATAAAAGTGAAACAAGTAGTATCAGGGCTGGAGCTGGGTACTGTGATGCAGGCATGCACCCTGTAAACCTTTTTCCATGCAGAGGTGGCTATGTATCTCAGTCCTGCCCATCAACACCACTACAAGTCCAGGTCTGGGCCTCTCCTGAGAAGTGCCCTGCCAGTTGTACTGAACCGTGCGGCACAGTGGTTTTGTGAAGTGCACCAACTAGAATTAGCATTCTGAACTGAGATACGTGGACGATGGATGCCCACCAAACTCATCACTGAGCTAAGCAAGATATCCAGAGGAACAGACATGCACTGACATATTGCACGACCAGGGTCAGATGGAGCACCACCCAAGTGGCAGTGGTTGGAGGCATTATATTTGTGGGGCATTGCAAAGTATGGACTCATCATCAGTGATGTAGCATGTGCTCTACCATGGTGTCTTTATACGGGAGCTCCCTGATGAACCCCTCCCTCACTCCCAATCCTGCCCAGAGACGTATACTCTGGGGCACTGAACATTGATGCCAATGTTAGTTTGTCACCCATCCCATCCTTGTGCTTAGAGAGGTCACAGAGCCAAAACTATTGCTATATCCTGTGGTGGAAAGCTAGGGAGGGGGAAAGGGCTCCATCCACTATACCGGAACAGACTTAATTGTACATGTTTCAAGCTTAGATGGTTTCTGATCAGTCTTGGACAGAATTTCAGATATGTCCCCTTTTTCTCATTAACCAGCTAAATCTAAGTGAAAGCTGAAGCTTTTCTGGTGATACTGTGAATACTGTACATTTATTAAGACTGTACATATCTCTGATGGACTCTAAAAGGAGTCTGAGACAGGGCTGCCCAGAGGATTCAGGGGGCCCAGGGCAAAGCAATTTCGGGGGCCCCTTCCATAAAAAAAAGTTGCAATACTCTAGAATACTATATTCTCGTGGGGGCCCCTGCAGGGCCCGGGGCCTGGGGCAAATTGCCCCACTTGCCCCCACCCCTGGTCTGAGGACATGGGATGGCTCAGTGGGGCTTTTCCTCTCCGAGGACCAAATTTAGATGGGATGACAAGTGAGTATGAGTTTCCTGAACTACTTTGCTTCTGATAGATGGTGATCCAGATGACAGAACCCACCCTCAATGTGAAATCCAACAAATCTGAGTTTTCTTGACTCCGGGGTTAATTCTGAAAACATGTGGGCAGCAAAACATTACTCCATAAGGCATACTGCAGCCAAAACACGTCTGCCTCCTGCCAAACATTCCAGTCTGGTACTTGGTATCCAAAGTGATAACTGTTATCTGATCCCATGAAGGAGAGATTTAAAGGCCTGAGAGGGAGGAAAGAGAACACACCATCTTCTTCTGTGATTGTAATGAACCTTTTCACTCTGACACCAGATTCTCACTAGGAATAACAGCTGTCAGCTACAGTGCAAGTTTCCCACTTCTGCCTTGCCAGTGCACCCCTGCTCTCCAAACACAAACACAGCCTTTGCCTGTTATGTTTCTGTGTAGCATAATCCAATAGGTAAATACCTGTTCTAAGATAAGGTATAATTACAGTTACAAGTAGAGGGCGCTCAAAACACCAAGGCCCAATTGTCCTCTCCCTGCCCACTCCCACCTTAAAACACCTTGGAGTGGCCCTGTGGGAGGAAATCTTCACCAAGATCTCTTCCTACAGATTTCCCCCATATTGTCATGTGCAGGGCCTCACTCCAAACCCCTGGCAGATCCCCAGCAATCTGGCAGATCCCCAGCAATCTGTGAGAAGCCATGGCCAGCAACATGATGGAGGTGCTGTGCCTCCACACCAGCTCTGGTCTCCACCCTCATGGCTTCCCTAACAGCCTAGTTCCATTGGGAAGGATCGGGGTACATGATCTATCCCCACAGGCACAGGTCACCCAGATTTATTCATTCTTAGGCTTGTACAGCCAAGTTTAACTAGCGTAGCTTTCTTGATGTTAGTGGAACTACGTTGATTTACAGCACCTGAGGAGCTGGCCCACAGTAAGTGCCCAGAATGTGATTTTTATTAAGGAAGGCAGTGAAGGATTATTTAAACAAAAACATTTCATTACACATTACACATGCCACAATAACAAGCATAGGGCTACGTTAATTTGGGAGCCTGGCAATCTTAACTTCTCTGAAAATGTACAAGACTGGAGGAGTGACAACGGTATAGGGTGTGGGAATGTGATTGCACGACTACCCTTAAAGTCAAGGAGAGTTGTACGGTAAGTCCCTGCCCACTGCTGTGAAAATGTGCCCCTCGCAGTTAGTGGTGATCAATACATCAGCTCCGCATTCTTTATTTGGGGATGGTTACACAGCCCTTTAAGCAGTGAGTTCATTTCTCAAGGCTGACAACTGGGAAATAAAGTGTAGGCGTAGGGTGGTTGTTTCACTGTCATTCACAGTACAAGTAATATTGTTCAGTTTCTTCCGATACCAGATAATATGAAACTGCTGTTATGTGCCAAAGCGCAAATGCCTTATATCTGACCTGCTATACTGGTATCAGTTCAGTGGTCTGCACAAAATGAATAGGCGGAAAATAGCTGCACCTCAAAGCAAATTAATCTGAAATCATCTTGTTTTAATTTTTGGAAATAGAAAGAAATTGGGCCAGATCCATAGCTGGTATAAAATGGCTCCACTGAAGTCGATGGAGCTATCCTGATTTACAGCATCTCAGGCTGCTTTCCAAAAAATGTTAATATTAAAATAACAATTACCTCTGTGTCTGTGCCCTAATTTGCAAATAAAATCAGAGCAGCAATAATTCAGGGAAGGAAGCTGTGATTCAAAGCTACACTATTCAAATCACTTTTTGGTCACAAAATGTTGATCACTGAGCATAGATTAGGCCTGATGGAAGCTGTTGATATTTTTCTGGCATTTTTGCCAGTCACTAGTTTTGTTTCAGTGGCACTTGGCAGGATATTAATGTTTAGTTATACAAAGTGTAGCCTTACTTCCAATATTAATTGTTAGATTTCTGTAATGACTTCCCCTAGAAAATGAGAAAATATACTCCCAGGATGTGAAACAAAATGTATCTGAGATTTCTGTCTTTTCACTGGGGGTAAAAGGTAATCTCTGTGCTCCATGGAGATCATGAAAAACAAAATGTGCTGCTGCCCTATAAAACTTGCAGTGAAATCACTACAATAAACAATCTCCTAGGAACGTCAGTTGTCACTACACTACATCCCATGGCAACTTGTGTATGCACCTCACTTACAGAATGGATAGAAATCGCAAAAGCACAGGTCCCTACCATGTTGCCTAATCTTCATTGGCTGTTAGCAGTATAGGGCCTATGACTCACAGCTGATCAGTTCTTTTTCCATCCAGTAGAGGGCAGGAAGGCAGTGCTTCACATGCACATTACCCAGTTAATTAGAGTATTGAAAATGAGATGAGACAAAGCAGTAGCAAATATACTGTAGGCAGTATCCAGGGAGGCACTAGATGATTTAATGGGATTAAACTGGGAGACTTAGGTTAGATATTAGAAAAAACTTTCTGACTATAAGAGTAGTTAAGCACTGGAATAGACTTCCAAGAGACATTATGGAATCCTATCATTGGACAAACACCTGTCAGGGATGGTCTAAGTTTATTTGGTCCTGCCTCAGCACAAAGGCCTGGACTTGATGACCTCTCAAGGGCCTTCCAGCCCTCCACTTCTATGATTCTATGATCAATGAAGTAATAGGTCTTTTCCATTTCTAATATACATATATATATATATGATTCTATGAAGCCTCTATGCCATAGTCCTCATTTATTCAGCCCTGAAAGTCAAAGATTTGTTTCACTAGTCCCAATTAACTCCTTCAACATCATGCCCAGACAGGTCCAGGCCACAATATTTTGCAAAGGGACAATTGGAAGAAAGTAGAGTATATATCATGGGAATTTAACTTTGTGTGCCTGTACCCTTCACATCCACAGGATCTCCAGGGGTTAACTATAACCAGCTATAGAAAGCCTGCACCTTTTATTTGTCTTGTACTAGTTTTCTGAATCATCATGTTCAAATAGAAGAAAACGAGCCTGATATGCCAAAAAGGGCATTCCTGTATTAGGACATTGTTACAGATTTTACCAGGGAAAAGATCTTTTGGAAAAGAGACAGGTACATGCATGGCTCCTTTGGAGAAGAAATTAGATCTACTGAAAGTACTGACATGATTTTCATCACTAGATGAACTGCAGCCTAGTACAGAAATGGACTTAGAGACAGAAATGCTGCTTTGCACTTATAGAAAAGTTTAACTTTGTAGAAGTTAAGCTTATACCGTATGTGAGTCTGGAGGACTTTTTTAGTATTACCCTAACAAAAGAATGGAAAGAATGCAGGGAGAACACAGATTAAATCTTTTTTATTATTATTAATCCTATAGAAACCTCCAGATTTTCCCTTTCCTCTCTAAGGTTTTAGACATTCAAATGAAACATGACTCATATGTTACCTGAGTGCACCCTGCCCCCAATCCAGGATTCAAAACCAACAATTCACAGGTTTTTCCTGTTTAATCAGGGTTTGTACAGGAACTTAAGCAAGCCCTGGAACCGGATCCAATGGCAGCTTGAGCTGAACTGGAAAAAATTACCCTAGAGCATGTTAACTCTTCACCTTGCTGGTTTTCCCCTTTGAAATGTTGCACCTTCCTTTATAAATCTGATCCATTAGCCATGCTTCCCCACTGGCCCGATTCTAATTTGGGACAGCTAAGGATCTGGCCCAATGTTTTTTTCTGAGACATTCCAAAATCAAATGCAAACAGAGTGTGATATATCTGAACAGTAGAATACAGGGGGAATTTTTTTTTTACTTATGAGCTCAGATGTCAATGCTTCATGTGCCAGAACAGGAATGAGTGTAGATAGTCCTTATTGAGACAGAAGCATTTTGTTAGAAACATTGAAATAGCAAAACTTCTAGTGGAGTCACGAAGATGCCTGAGATTTAGATACACTAGACTTTATACTTTCACTAGACATCTCAAGTTGGGCACATAAAATTAGTGGTCACCTTTGAAAATGTGGACCAATGCAATTAAACTAAATACATGAAAGGGGGTTAGGTGCAGTGGTGTAAGTACAAGAAACAGAAATTGCCATACTGGATGCAATCACTGGGCTGTCAAGTCTGGCACTCTGCCTCAGGCAGTGGCCAGTAACTGATGCTTTAGAGCAGCGATCGGCAACCTGCAGCACATGAGCTGATTTTTAGTGACATTCTGCTGCCAGCCGGGGTTATGTGTGCCAATAATAAATGTTACATTTACAGGGGCCGGCAGACGGAACCCCAGGTTGGCAGCAGGCTGAGCGGGGCCGGTGGTCGGGACCCCGCCTGGCAGGGGCCAGCAGACGGAACCCCAGACTGGCAGCGGGTTCAGCCCACTGCCGGTCTGAGGTTCCATCTGCCGCCTGCGTTCCTGGTCTGGGGTTCCGTCCGCCGGCCCCGCTCAGCCCGCTGCCAGTCTGGGGTTCCGTCTGCCGGCCCCTGTAAATGTAACATTTATTACTGGCACACGAAACCTTAAATTAATGAAGACTTGGCACACCACTTCTCAAAGGTTGCCGACCCCTGCTTTAGAGCAAGTGAGACAAGAAACATATAATGTACATAGCCACTGTGCAATGCTGTAGGGAGAGAAGAGAAAAATCTTCCTGGTCCCTGCAGGGGATCAACTTTATTCACTAAAGTTTTGATCAGTCTTATTACCTAAGTTTCCCTAGATACCAATGTTATTAATGGATATAAAGTGATCAAGTACTGTGTTTAACCCAGAGTATCTGCTGTGATGATTTCCTGACGCAGGCTAACAGTTATTGACTTCATGCTACATAATTCACTACATCGGCAGTCAAAAAAGCTAACACAATGTTAGGCCCCAGTAGGAAAGGGATACATAATAAGACAGCAAATACCATAGTGCCACTACATAAATCCATAGTACACTCACACCTTGAATACTGCATGATGTTCTGGTTGCCCCATCTCAAAAAAGATACATTAGAAATGGAAAAGGTACAGAGAAGGACAACAAAAATGATCAAGGGTATGGAACAGCTTCCATATGAGGAGAGATTAAAAAGACTGGGACTGTTTAACCTGTAAAAGAGACAACTAAGAAGGAATATGATAAAGGTCTATAAAATCATGAATGGTGTGGAGAAAGTGACTAAGGATGTGTTATTTACCTCTTCACATAACACATGAACCAGGGGTCACCCAATGAAATTAATAGGCAGCAGGTTTAAAACAAACAAAAGGAAGTACTTCTTCACACAACACATAGTCAACCTGTGGAATTAGTTGCCAGAGATATAACTAGAATTGGGTTAAAAAAACTAGGTAAATTCATGGAGGGATTGGTCCATCAATGGCTATTAGCCAAGATAGTCAGGGATGCAATTCCATGCTCTGAGTGTCCCTAAGCCTCTGTTTGCCAGAAGCTGGGACTGGCTGAAAGGATGGATCACTTGATAATTGCCCTGTTCTGTTCATTCCCTTTGAAGCATCTGACATTCATCACTGTTGGAAGAAAGGACACTGGGCTAGATGGACTATTGGTCTGACCCAGTGTGGCCATTCTTATGTTTGTACGTTCTTATTTTTATTGGCCCTAAGTGTGCTTTAATTGCTTTTTTTTTTTTTTTTTTTTTTTTTTTTTTTAAAGTGGGGGTTTTTAATGAACATAAAACAGAAACAGACACCAGAAATAACCACACAGAGAGATTAAGGATGAGATCCTTAATCCCTAATCCATCAATCAACAATTAATTTATTGTAAAAAGACATTCACATGCCTTTCCACAATAAGAAGCCCATAGATTAAAAGACGTATTTGTCTTAAAAGACAGCTAAAGTACCTAGCAAATATGAGGAGGTCAGAAACGTTGATTTTGCTGTCTCAGTTAGTCAATTAGGTTGAGAAGTTACGTACAAAGATCAAAAGTCCACTAAAATGTCACAAACTAAACTCATTTTCATTTGGGATCTGACTTTGAATAGTTGCGAAAGCTAATGGTTTAGCAAGAAGAATGGGGTATAAGACAGTTGTTTCAGGTTTATCATTGGTCTTAGGTCTTATAATCTATTTCCTTTATTCCCTGTCATTATTTTGTTAATTTATTATTATTTCATTTGGGCCACGTCTGGAAGTCCTTACTCAGCCAAATCTCCCACTGACTTCAATGGATGTTTGCCTTGAAAAAATACTATGGACTTGGGGATTTAACCCTTTACAGACACTCCTTTGTTTTGTATGCTTCTTTTGTTCTCCTTTTCCTTTTAATCTATGCTCACACATGAAAGTAGCACACATTTGGACAGGATTGGCATGTTTGTCAAGGAAAGGCCTTGGACTGGAATACCAAGGTGTTGGAGGCCAGGAATATGGTGCATTGGTAGAGCTGTGCTGGGGCTTTAGGAATAGGATAACAGGAGTTTTGCAGACCAAGAATGAGGTTTATAGGCAGAGCTGTGTTAAGAGCCTGGAAAGACATAGCAGGTATGTTGTAGGCAGAACTGAAGTACATTGGTAGAGCAATGTATAGGGGCCAGGACTGGAATAGTAAGGGTGTGGAAGAGTAGGACAGAGGTATACAGACAGCTGAGGGGATGGGGGCAGGGACAAAGAATAGAAAAGCCAAAGGCGTTATAGACTAGGACTGTAATGAATTTGGCAGAGCTGTGAGCTGAAGCAAACACAGTGCTTGCCTCATCTATATCTGGTTCTAGCTAGTACTATATTAGTCCGTGATTCACGTTCATGATCAAAATACCATCCCAATTTTTACAAATAGAGACAACGAAAGGAAGCACCAATGACCCCCACCTAAGTATCAGCTGAGGGTTACAATGATCATTCCTACTGCAATGAATAAGAAAACAAATTTGTACTCATGCAGGGATCAATTCCATGCTCAATAACTTTAAGGGTATGCTAGAAGCTGTGTGTTCATCAAGAGAGGAGTAGACTCCTTGAAGTCTCAAGTGTCCTTATTATTTGAAAATGTATTTTTAGCATTTCTCAACATTTTAGAAAGGGAGGCTAGAGGGTCATATGCAAAATGTGCTCATAATTGCACACACATTATTTGTGAGCACAATTACCATGATAGTGCATGCAAATCAGATATTTGAGCTTGCAAATAGCCATTTGAGCTCTAATAAACCTTTTACACGCACACAAATATCTGATCTGCACAAATGGACATGGTTATGGCACATGCAAATATAAGTCCACAATTGTTCAATTTCAAAATTTAGCCCTCCTTTTATAAGGTGCCTCTGTTTTAAAGCACTAGTTCCCCATTTCCAACATGTATGCCTCCAAGATTACAGATACAAACATCATCCTTTCTTACAGTACTTGCTCCTGTACAGTGTACACAACTCTTGCCAAAATGATCCAAACACAAAACTCGAAGTTCACTGTAATGTATTTTAGGATTTTTTGTACGAATGATGCTAAAAAAGCTGCAGTTTATTGCCCAATGAGTATATAATCCTGAAAATGATTAACTCATGATGAAAGCATAACGCACAAAGTGAGATTATTAACAGTCATATTTAAAACAGAGCAATTAACCCGAAAAGCAAATATATGCATAGTAGACTACAATATTAAAAAGAAATAGAAGGAATAATTATCGAGAAATCAAAGTTTCCATCTGAAATACTTTATCATAATTTCAGTACTACCCTGTTTCCCCGAAAATAAGACATCCTCCGAAAATAAGGCCTACTTACAGTTTTGCCTCTCGTTGTAATATAAGGCATCCCCCCGATAATAAGACCTCCCCGATAATAAGGCATCCACCGATAATAAGGCATTTTTCATTTCTGAAAAATAAGACATCCCCTGAAAATAAGACCTAGCGCATCTTTGGGAGCAAAAATTAATATAAGACACTGTCTTATTTTCGGGGAAACAGGGTATATACAAGTTTCTCCTTTGAACATTCAACAGCTCTTTACATTAAGCAGAAAATGAGTTTTAATTAGTGATTCTTAGTAATAAGGGCAAGAAGTTTAAATATGATGGATTCATTCAGTATCTTAGTATCTAATTCTTTTGGAATTTCAGGTAATTCATAGGTTTCCCAAATAGGCAGAGTTCAGATTTTTCCTGGGTGGTAGAGGTTGGGAGAAGTAAGAAGTTTTTTTCCTCAAGCCCCTTGTAATGCCCCAACACCTCCACCCATGTTCAAACCAGCATTGGCCAACTGTTTTCCCAGCTAAGCAGGGTAGGATGCAACTCCTCCAGGAGTTTTTTTGATGCTTCTGAGACAACTAGCGAGATCAGTCATGTGGTGTGAGGTGAATCGCTCCTCTCCAGGTCTGAGTGCATTACTTCTCTATGCCAGGCGCTGGAGTGAAAGAACAAGCATGAATTCCATAAAGGTGTTCCCCTTGCGGGGTTGTGCGTTTGTCCAGTCCATTGAACTGACATTTAACAGGATGATTATTTTACTACGTATCAGTTACATTCCAATCCCTTTGATATTTAATCACTACGGACCAGATGTCCCCATGGGGATCTATATAGTGAGCGAACTTTGTGTGTGCCTTTTTCCATTTTAACATTTTCCTTTCCCTGGTTTTCTGAGGGTCTCATATGAGAGCTCTCCACAGAATCCAGCATACGCATGGGAAGAACAAAGAGAAGGGGTGGACTGTGAGCATGGCCTGGGGTGGCATATCATCTCCCCACTATGCCCAGGAGGAACCCACTCAGAAATTAACACAGTTTAGAGAAGTGCTTTAATCCTCCCTGCTGTGGACACTAAAGGACCCTCAGGGGAAGCTTTGTCAGCACAGCTTCACCAGGCCTATAGTGGGGAGAGACAGGAAATCCTGCTCTGCCTCTCCCCTGTGGAACAATCTGATGAGAATTCTGCCTCGATGAGTCTTGCTCCCCTCATCTCCTCCCCAGGGGAGCACTGGATGCAATATTTTTTCCTTGTGTGATATGAGCACAGCAGCAACTATAAGAAGTTTACAAGACCTGAGACATGGCCACTTTCTCAACAGCCAAAATCTGTTGAACGATTGCAGCTAATGCCTGGTGTTATAAACTGTTGAAAGGTCAAAGGGAAAGAGCACAAAGCAGTGAGCAAATATATATTGCAGAGAAAGCTGAAAGGTCCCAAACGGTCTTTAACAAATATATCATAGAGCCCTTAATCCTGCAAACTGGTAAAGCCAGGACACGGTTGCCAACTCTATTGCTATGTAGTGTTTTTCTTAAAGTTCATGGAAACATGTGAATGCATGAAAATCTCAGATTTCATTTTTAAAAAACACTTCCTAGCCCTCATGGTCACACAGAAAGCTTGAAACGTGACCTAAGTGTACCTTAAAGGCTCCCCCAGAAAAAAAGAACTTAACAAGAACCCCAAATTTATTATATTTTTTAAGAGGATGTGATTATTTTTAAGCCAAATCCAGTGATGTTTAGGAACCTACCATGATTTTTGAACATTTGGAGTTGGCAATACTGCCTCTATTAGTTATTCAGTTGATAGTCCCACCTTCTGGGAAATATAATCCCAATATATCATCCTGATTATTGGTTTTATTAGAAGTGCAAGAGCATGATGTGTCCTGGCAGTCCCCAGCTGGAGGATGCCCCTTGGGGAACCTAGCCAAGTCAGTACAGGTTAGAGCAGTCCCAGACTTTTCTAATTTATGCTGCCTGTGGACAGGGCTGGGTAGAGAATTTTGGAGCCATACCCAATTCTCTGAATGCCCCTACCATCTCTGCTGCACTCAGCAGAAACTGGAGATAACAGAGAACCTAGCCTTCTCTGTACAATTCTAATCCAAGGACTTGCAGGTTCGGTCTCTATTAGACAAGATAACTGGATACAAGAAGAATGGGGGGAGGGGCGGGGGGAGTTCTTCAGTTTTGGCTCTAAAATAAGGATAAATAGACTTTGCCCAGAGGCATTAGCCAAGCCAGATTTCCTTGTATGCTGATGAGAAAGGGCAATTCAGAGAACATACCAAGTCTACAGTGGCCTGCAGGGAGTCAATAAAATGCTTGCACTGTCTTGTTCTTATGATTAAGAATAAGTCCCTTACTACCATGCAGAACTAGTGTAGCTGGTTCAAAGATACTTGTCAGGAGACAGAGCAAGTATTTTGGGGCTGCTCCACATAAAATCAGACTCTCTGATAAACCTAGGGTGCCTTTTTGTTAACAAGGTTTCAGTCCCTTTAGCTAAGGCAACAATCAAAGCAGTCCCAAAAGGTGAAAGGCGGGAAAGGATTAATTATATGACTCAGTGCTTACCTAACTTGTAGTCAGATTACCATGGCCGAATCTGGAGAGAGGGATGGGTTTGAAAAGAGATGGCAAATAAAAGTATTTTAAAACAAAGTTGCCTAAAACAAATAACACAGAGTTAGTCTGAGTCACCTGCAATTTGCCAGATAAGGCAAGTCCTAGCAGGGTGGGGTGGGAGTCATTTTAAATGTATCAAACCTGCTCCCAGAATGATGGTGCATTTGTAAGTAGGAGGAAAGAGGAAGCCAAGTGGGAAAATGCACTAATGTCTGAATTTTATAACTTTCAGAGTAGCAGCCGTGTTAGTCTGTATCCAAAAAGAATAGGAGTACTTGTGGCACCTTACAGACTAACACATTTATTTGACCATAAGCTTTTGTGGGCTACAGCCCACTTCATCGGATGCATAGAATGGAACATATAGTGAGGAGATATATATACGCATACAGAGAACATGAAAAGGTGGGAGTTGGGGATCACCAGAGAATGAATTTGGTAGCTACCTTAGCTACTTATCCTGATTTTCCCACCATAGACCCAGATTTACAATATAACAGAAAGAATCTTACTCAGATGGGGTGTCCCTTGTTCCTAGTGATAGACTTTTGTCACAGACCAGGGCAGTGGTGGTTAGGCCTAGTGCTGAGAGGCAAAGAACAACACCAACGGTCAGAGCTGGAGTCAGGAACCAAGCAAGGTTGTCACAGGGGCAATTGCAGCTGCAGGCATAAGCACTAAGCAGCCACTGGCCTGGTGCTGCTGCTGGGTTTAAGACCAAGCCTAGTGACACCTCTCAACCAACCAGGGTGTCTGGTCAATCAGGGTGTTCAGCTGTAGGTCAACTAGCTGGTCTCAGGCTTGGCTGCAGGCCCTGATTCTGAAAGCTTTGAAGCTAGAGGTGGATTTTCCATACTGTTCCATTGTTACCACTAAAAATAAACATTCCTTTATGACTGGCTGGTTGTTGTGAGCCCAGCTAATAAGTTTAAAATACAAGTCCATTGATGTTACCAGCAAACCCTATTGGCTTCTGACATCTCAAAAGGCTGGTTTTGTCAGAATGAGTTGCACTGATGTAAGAGGCCAGTTGGGCTCTATGAATGTGTTTCATCTCAGACACCTCAATCTGTGGTTACTACTGCAAGGTGTGCAATATCATCACACTATATTTAGATTTCCCCATCTTTCAAATCTATCCAGAAGTAGGAACCACATAGGTGAACTCCAAGTCAGCTCTCTGATATAGTTTGTGCCTGTCTTGATCCTTTGCAATGCCTCCTGTCCTACACAAAGGGAATGTCTTTTTCTTACAGGAACTCAATGTTATTCACTGGAATTTATCTTTCAGGGCTGAAAATTCCCTGGAGCACAGGCGAGGTTTTAAAGAGCTAGTAATGTAGATATAACAAGCAGATATTGCTTTTAAAAATAACACCAATACCTCCCACAATATATAACCCCAAGCCTGAAAACCAAAAGTCCATCAGATCTTTATTCCTCATTACATTATATTCAGCACATTAAGCCAAAAAGGCTGTTTTGTTATGGGTTATTTTGATCTGCAGCTAGATTAGTCTCATGATTTACAGATGAGCTGCATAGAGTGCTGTGCTTCAAAATATGTTTATTTTAATTTGCACATCATAATTTAAGTGATTATCTGGACAAAGTTGGGTCATTTTACCTCTTTGGGAAACATAACCCCCTATTAATTAAAATATGTATGTCAATGTACTCCTCTAGACCCATGAAGGGAGAGTAAAAGGTTGCTAGGAAAGTTTTATGTTGCCCAGTTGCCCAGTAACAGCCCTGTTTTGTGGCAACTTGCAGCAGGACTCTGAGGAATGACCCAGCTTCCTTGCGAGACCTTCTTGTTGCAATAGGTTGATACGGTAAATTTGAAGTGGTTGATTCCTGAGAAGATCAATTGCAGTTCTACATATCAATACAAAGACATCTGCAAGGCATGGGATTTGTAACCATTTTTATACAACCACATTTGAATGCTTCAAAAATGCATACAGAATCCAAAGGAAAATGAAGGCCATACACTTAGTTGCTGTAAATTGGTGTAGCTCCATTGATGCTATTTTTTACCAGCCAAGGATCTGGCACTGACTGGATTATACTGAAAGGACCAGCATAGGATCAGGCACTATAAATGCTCTTTTCAAATTGTGTCTCTTTCTGGGGCTTGTTCTGAAGCCTTGTGGCCTCCTGCTTCAAGGCAGTTCCCAAGGGAAAGAATCTGGTATAATCTGATGCATTGGTACAGACCATGTGGGCAACCCTTTCACTTGGCTCTTGATGAAGATTGTTATGGGCAATGGCAGAAAGAAGTCCTTTCATATCCCTTTGAATTAACAAAGGAAAGTGAACATGGAGAACTGAAATCAGGGTAAGAACCAAACGTGTCATTTGTGCACGAAGGAGAGATGGGCCTGGAGTTCCTGAGCCATACTTGTGCTATAAATATAATGGGCCAGATCCTCAGCTGGTGTAAATCAGCATGGCTCCATTGACTCTAACAGAGCTATACGGATTTGCACCAGCTGAAGATCTGGGCTAAATACTTTGCTCACCTGCATTAAGTGGCAGGAAGCAAGTCAGTTTTGCAGGTAGATGCTCCCAACCCTCCCAATTAAACCAATACTGCAAGGCTGAATTCTTGCGCTGCTGTGTACTAATAGATTGACTATTAAAAAGCAAAACTTTGTCATGAATGAGTCAAAGAAGAAACATGGAGTTTCTTTCATCAGGGAAAATAAATCTTAAAAGAGCAAAAACCGTTGCTACTTGCAGCACACCTGGTATCAGGTTTCAAACCGACATATTTGCTGACTCAGAGCTAACACGTACTCTGCTCCTATTGGCTGGTCAGCTGGGAAACGCAAGCCATGCCAGTGAGTTATCAAGGGGGTGGAGGAATGTCTGGCAGAGAGCAGACTAGGTTTAAGGCAGAGTTTCCTAATGTAATTTCATTAACCCCTAAAGGGCAAGCAGCAGAAACGTGCTCCCATATTTTGACAGTACAAGTGGGCTTGGTTTCCCAACAATGCTCAAGAATAAAGGAGGGGGGGCATTTCAGATCACTGTCTTTTCTGATCTTTCCACTTTCTCTACAGACAACTAGAAAGGGGACCACCTTAGCCTTTAACTGCTTCAGACAGATGTGCCACATGTGTAGTGCAGTTGAGATGCAGCTGATAGCGAGCTCTTCCACTCTTCTCTAGCATCCAGTCATACCCTTCTGATGGGAGCGGATTCAGTTGCTCTGTGGTCAAAAGCCTTGGCTCAGTTGCTGGCACTTTGTGTCTGTCCATCCATCAGACATCCAGCCTACTCTGCCTTCCAACTCTCTGTATCCCTCATAGAGTTGCCTACATGTGACTTGCATCCTGGCAGCCATTCACCTCACATCCTTCCCTGCATACAAATGTTTCTACGGCTTTGTGTACCAGTTGCACTACATCCCCACCCAGTTTCTGGAGGGTGATGCCTTCCTCCTCCCAGACAGGGCCGACAGGAGGAGGGGAGCTTGTACAAATTACTGGGGCCCAGCGGGCCGGAAGGGGGCCCGGGGCCCAGCTTTGTTGGCCCTGTTTAGCCGGTCCACCCTTGCTGGGGGGCCCAAACCCACTCTCGGCAGCCCTGCTCCCAGATATATCCCTAATTCCACCAGACAGAAATCCCCAAGACACCTGCTGGCACAAGAGCCAGTGGTTAACCTGGAAAGGTTAAGTGCCATATTTGTACGCACACACACACATGCACACACAAACACACAAACACACACACACACAGGGCTGCTTTAAGCACAAGCAAAGCAAGTAACTTCTCCAGCCTTGCTCTTCTGGGGGCCACGCATGCCATGCAAGCTCTGCAGAACACAGTCTGGCTCTACCTGCCTTTCCAACAGTGGGTTCAGGGGGTGGGAAAACAACTCATTTCCAAACCCCTTATTACACTCTGGCAATGAGACTGCAGTGGGGATCAGATCCTGTGCTATTCCCCCACCTCTGGGGGATTGGATCCCTTCTCTTGTTTGGGGCTTGGCTAACTGTTAGTCTGGTTGTAATGTGCATACACACATGCACTCTACTATCCCAAAAAGAGTAAATGAAGTCACTGCTATCTTTTCACACATAGATACAGCTCAAGATTATAGAGTAAAATGATCTGCCTCAGTTACTATGCAGGACTGAGCAAAATAGGCTGGGATAATCAAAGGGGCCTAAGGGAATTAGGCACCCAGCGCCCATAGATTTAATGAATTGTACATGATTATGGAATCAAAAACTCCTATCCTCCTCATCTAGAATAACAAGCAGCAATTCTTGTCTCAAGCGAACAAGGGCACTCTACCTTTAAGAGCTGCTTGTCAAAACAAACATATAAACACCTAATGGTGCATATTTGAGCTACCCTAAGTGACAGGGTGTCAGATGTTATCATGAAAGATTGTCTCTCTGGCTTTGAGTGCAAACCCTGGTCAGTTAAACTGTAATCAGGCTGATTTTGTTGGGAGCAAACATCAAAATTTGCTTCTAATAACCAACCCCTTTCTGCTTCCCCAAGAAAGTTTAAAAGTCATGATAAAATCTAACAACAAGATGTCTCGTATCCCCAGGAAAACTTTCATTCCCTTTTGGCCCACACAAATGACATCTCAAAGGCTCAAACTGTGGATTTCCTAGCTGTAGAAATCCTAGTTTTTAAAATCTTCATTTAGGGCTTGATCCAAAGCCCACTGAAGTCAACAGAAAGACTCATACTGCATGCACATACTCATACTGCAAGTCAGCTACCGAGCCAGGAATTGAATCCAGAACACTTGTTTTACAGTTGTATGCGCTAAGAACTTGACAATATTTCCTATATTTCTATACCAACTGCTACTAAAACTAGGTTTATAGGAAGATAAATTCACTGTCTCTGCTTCCACTGCTGATACTGTGCTTGAAATGTGTTAATTTGAGCAACAGCCCCACATCAAATGTTCATAACATGTAACTGTTGATGCCCAGGGAACTCTATGAAGGCAGCATATTAATACCCTAGAGGAGTCATGCCTTGAGCCAAAGAAATCAAAGAAAGAGCATCACGGATGAGCTTTGAAGGGATCCAACTTTCCTTGGCCTTCTGAGTTAGGTGGCGAGATGTCCAGCACTGAGGATCAAGAAGAAAGAGTACCTCTTTGAGGACAAAGAGAAAGAGAGAGAGAGAGAGATGTACATATGGAAATAGGGGGGCAGAATTGCACATATAGGGTCATAGTTGCATATATCATGTTAGAGATTCACACACACACACACTCATGCACAAAATTTAACTGATGGCAATCACTCTGGGCTAGAATTAATTAAACTTTCAGGGTATATATCAGAAAAATCTAGCAACAGTACAAATCCTCGAGTTTGGAAAACCATCCAAATTCTACCATCAATGATGGATTAAGAAGAGACCGAGAACGAGAGGGAGAGGGAGGGACAGGTTGTCTCATAAATTTATAGGACATATAATCAACATCCCATCCTCAAGAAAGGAATCTATAACTAATGTCAGTATAGTTACCATGTTAAGAGTATGTATGTGCACATACCAGTCCAACAAAGGCATCTGACAGGAGTATATTTCCTTTTCACAGCAAGAACAAGTGCACAGCAAGGTTGCAGTGCTGCAATATGTGATTTGAGAACATTTTTCTGAAAGGGCAAAATCCTTTCATGAAATGTTTGCTCATTTCAGCTGTCACCGCTGGATAAGATGACTGTTATAAATATCTTTCCCACTGGAGGCAGGGAACAAAATATCTCACATTTTTGGGAAAAAGAAAAAGAAAAGGCTGCAGATAGTCAGCTAAATCCTGCTCCAAAGTCCATGGAAGTTGGTGGGATCTTTCCATTGACTTCAATGGGCTTTGGAGCAGGCCCTAGCTGAAATGTTAACATGATTATAAGGAGTCCTGAACACTAGGAGGTGTTTAATAAAAAGAGTTGATAACAAACTTACTAGGTCAAATTCAGTCTTGATCTGAACAGGTGCAACTCCTTTGTCTTTAATAAAGCTTTGATCACATACACCAGCACTGAAACTGGCCTATTGTAACAAACTTAAGAAGATCCTGGTGGAAACAAAGAAGATGAAACCTCTGATGTGCTATCCTAGGTGCTATTGTCCCTGTTTTACTCATGATAATCACTATTAACATGTGTATGGCATGCTGGAAGGTAGGTCATGTAGCACTATGCTAGATTGTGACACAGCCTGTCTAGAAATGCTACTGAAAGTACCAAGATCACAAGAATTTTAGGAAACATTTTTAACATCTCTTCCATCAAGTTATAATTTTTATCTGGGTTTTGCCCATCTAGAAAGTTATTTGGATTTGTTAGTTTTTGATGTTTCTCTTTGTCGGCCTCACCTCACCATGATAACTGGACTAGCCAAATGAAAATGTCCCAGAAAGAAGAAAAATGTTTGGTAAATCAGTAACAGTGCTTGGTTTCCAGATGGAAACTTGGAAACATCTATAAGGATTAGATGCTCCAAATTTTTTATTGCTCACCTGCCTTAGAAATGTACCAAACCCCTCCATCCAACTATGTTTCTTGTTTTATTACCTTTCAGATGAAGAGAACAGAATGTGGATGCTAAATTAGCTTCTGTTTTAGGATGCACTGCATATCCCCATCCAAAAATATGTGCAGCAATAGAAAACTCAAGGGTTCTCGGCTAATACTTTCATACCAGAAATGTAGGATCACACTGAACAGGAGATGATTTCACAAGGTGACTGATTACTATGGTAATAAGCCGATGCTGGAGGTTCATGTCACTTCAAAGTAAATAGCAAAGGTTTGATTGTAATCAATACCTGTTACAGATCAATTCTAGTTTAAACATTTTGTTGTAAAAACCACTCCACTCCTTTCCTTCTGTTTCCTACGTTGGTGACTCCTCGGCTGTTTCTGAAAAGTGTCACAGTCCCTGACCCCTTCTAGAACTGATCAAAAACCCAGGAAGGAACTTCTGGCTGGGTTTTTTTACACAACAGGCCAGTGATCAGAACCGCTACACCACTAATCACCGCATCAAGCAAATTGTCTTGGATCACAAAGACTTCCGCCTTATTTCACTGTTCCTGAGAGTCGTACATAAAGTGCAGTAATTTCACACTTTTGGCCCCTAAACATTTTTCAAAACTCCCACTATACACTGCAAAGTACAATTACTCTTTGACTGGAAAGGCAACCTTGCTTTAAAAAAAAACAACAACAATCTACCACTTACTTGTTCTTTGCAGTCTTTCTTGACATTTAAATGCAAGCAAACAAAAATGAGATTGAGTTTCACTTAGTCTTGATCATATTAATAAAAAAGTCAATTCAAATATCAACCGTAAGTTCAGGCAATACCTTATTAAGCAAAGGAAAAACAAGGTGGAAGATGAACACCCCGATGGAATCTCAGAAGAGTAGATTTATTCCAGCAAATGCTTTACAGTGTCTGTTATCTCAGCCTTGGCTAAGCAAGAGAATGCTGGTGAAAATCTTTGCCTGGTACAGTACGGAGCCTCTGTTTCACAGGCCAGGAATTTTACATTGAATAATTTTTAACTTCAGCTCTGGGAGGAAAAACAGGGTCTTGCACGTATTGTCCGTTCAGTTTGATGCTTCACACAAAGAGGATTCCTAAAATAAAGGGGAAAATGTATCACTCCCCACCTCCCTGACAACCCCCAGAAATAAGTAGCTAACACAGAAGGATTGCTTTGCAGGGACAATAAATAGAAAAAACATAACATAAAAGATTTTAGCTTTTCAAGAAATATAAATTATTGTGGGAATTCTCAGTCATCATTCAGTGTTATTGGTTTCACTGATTTGTTGCTAACAAATTACCCACTTAGAATTTATAAAAGATAATAACACTTAGCACTTACAATTAACTTGTTTATTATTATTTGTACTGAGATCTGGGCCCCTCTGTGCTAGGTGCTGTACAAACACCTAGTAAGAGACAGTCCCTGCCCTAAGGAGGACACAATATACAAAGTGAGGGAGGAGAATAAAAGTTAAGGAGAGGTGAAGCGACTTGCCCAAGGTTACAGGTCAGATCAGCAGCAAAGCCTGATGTAGATCCCAGGTCCCTAAATCCTAGTCCAATGTCCTAGCCACTGGACAATGCTGCCTCTCTAAATAAATAATAATATAGTAAAATTATTGCAATAATAAGTCCTTACTGTATATAACACATTTAATCCTCCAAGCACATTTACAAACATTAACTATACAAACAAAAGCATTTATAAAGTAGATTTTCAGAGGCACAAAAACCAACTAAGTACATGAAAGTCAACAGGAGTTAGATGTCTAACTCCTGTTTGTGCCTTGAAAAATCTTCCTCAGATAAGATAGATAAATCAGATTATCCTGATTTACAGCTAGGAATACTGAGATACAGAGGTTAGGTGATTGTTTCTTTAGGTCACTCAGCAAGCCAGTGGGAGAGCATCAACTAAAACCCAGATCTCCTGACTCCCAGTCCCATGCTCATTTCCCTATCCCATGCTGCTCCTCAATTACACTTTTCCAACACAGCAATCAATTCCCTATTATCATGATGAAAGACACAATCTAATGTCTGCATCAAAAGAACATGAGAATATTTCATTCACATATTTCTAAATTTCTTATTTAATCATCACCACACTTCTTCGCCTCTAAATAACTTTTATGATTCCTTTTGCTAATTTAAGCTTATTTTGAAAACAAAACCTGATTCAAAAACTAACCCCTACCCTGTAATGCATGTGCACAGGCGCACACACACACACATACACACTCCCCACAAAGCTGACACACTAAAAATACCAACAGGGCCTGATTGCAAAATCTTGGACTTTTCATAATGCATTATGTTGTTGTTAGTGTATGTTTCATTGTTATTTAAATTCAAGTTATCACCTGGTTTTTTCCACACTGAAAGCTCTAGGGCTAGTACTCTGCAGGTGCTCAACAATTACAATTAAAGCCCCATTAAAATATCCATTTAAAATTACTCTCTTCATGATGATCACATAATGCTAGATCAGTAAAGTCAATTTAATTAGGCCTTTGGGTTTGTCAGAAAGAAATCGAACAAAAATCCCTCTGGCTTTGTGCAAAGACCATACAACATGCACGGTCTAGTAGGATGAAACACGAGGTGCACCTGCCTTCCCTCATGAGTTTGTATATGTGTGAACTGGGAATCAGGTAGCCAGATATACTGCATGAGAAGAGAAACAGACCAACTTAAAGAGATCCTGTCCATTAATTTAAACCCAAACTTAACTCCACTTCTACATACCCACCACATTTGTGCACACAGATAATTGCACCTGCAAAAATAGGCACACATCCATTTTACAAATGCAAATAGGTATTTTTGCATGTCAAATTGGCACAGATTTTTTGTGGGCACCATCAATTGCATGCCAAAAAGCAGGTTAGCAAAAATGGTGGCTGGTGCCAAAAATATGGCTCTAAATGTTGCATGCTGCTAGGAATGGATGGATATTGAATTTGTTATATATCATGACAAACATATAACTCTTGCAATGGCAATAAAACACATGGGGCTGGATTCTGATCTCAGTGACACTAGTGTATAACAGGAGTAACTCCAGAGAAATCAATCAGTGTAAATTGCATGTGAGGACATAATCCAAACACCACTGAAGCCAATGGAAAGATTCCCATTGTCTTCAAAGGGCTTTGGATCACATCTTAAAGGAGGTCAGAAACAGGCCCATATTGATATCTGGAAAATGTCATCAGTGACAGCTACACATAACTTTTTCCTTATAATGTTTAAGGTACACAGGAGAACAAGATTTGATCAAGATGCAGGAGTTTACAAAATAAAACAGGAGAATACAAGAATTTACCATTTTTACAAAATCTCACAAACATAGGACTAATGGAACCATCATAACTTGATCTCTATATACATAGAACTCTGTACTCAAAAACTTTAAGGCCAGAAGGAACCTTCATGATCATCTGGTCTGCCCTCCTGCACATTGCAGGCCACAGAACCTCACTAGGATTGCCAATTTAGGTTGAATGTATTCCTGGAGGTTTCATTACATGGCAAAATTCCTGGAGACTCCAAGACAATCCTGGAGGGTTGGCAACCCTAAACCTCACCCATCCATTCCTGTAGAAGGCGCATAACTGCTGCCTGAGTTACTGAGGTCCTCAAATCTTGATTTAAAGATTTCAAGTTACAAAGAATCCACCATTTATTCTGGTTCAAACCAGCAAATGACCCATGCCCTGTGCTGCAGAGGAAGGTGAAAGCCCGCTAGGGTCTCTGCCAATCTGACCGGGGGGAAATTCCTTCCCGACTGCAAATATGGAGATAATTTAGACCATGAGAATATGAGTCATACCCACCAGTCAGACACCTGGGAAAGAATTCTCTCTAGTAACTCAGAGCTCTCCCCTTCTAGTGTCCTATCTCCAGTCAAGAATGGGCCACATGCTCTCGTAGGCAATCTCATCATACCACCACTTCATAAACTTATCAAGTTCAGTCTTAAACCATGTTAGGTCCCCCCCCCCACCCCCCGCTCCGACTCCCCTTGGAAGACTGTTCCAGAACTTCACTCCTCTGATGGTTAGAAACCTTTGTCTAATTTCAAGCCTAAACTTATTAATGGCCAGTTTATATCCACTTATTCTTGAGCCAAACTGGCCCTTAACTTAAATAACTCCTCTCCCTCCCTGGGGATTATCCTCTCTGATGTATTTATAGAGAGCAATCATATCTCCCCTCAGCCTTCGTTTTGTTAGGCTAAACAAGCCAAACTCCTTAAGTCTCCTGTCATAAGATAGGTTCTCCTCTGATCACCCTAGCAGCCTTTCTCTGTACCTTTCCAGTTTGAATTCATCTTTTTTAAACATGGGAGAACAGAATTGCACACAGTATTCCAGAAGAGATCTCACCAGTGCCTTGTATAATGAGGATAACACTTCCCTATCTCTACTGGAAATACCTTGCCAGATGCAGCCTAGAACTGCATTAGATGTCATTGCCTTTGAGTTTCCTCATAGCATTCATAACAACAAATAAAATACAATCTCTCTCTGTCACACACACACCCACACAAAGAGGCACACAAATGTTCATTGTGGGAACCAGCTATGTAAACAGTAAACCTTTCTTTTAACATTGACAGCTTTAATCCCCAAAACACAAACCTCCCAAACCCTGCTTCCTGTTATCCGTTAAAATTTGCAACAAATGGAAATAAATGCCCTTTGGGGCAGGACCAACGAGCTGGTGAAGTTATCGCCAGGCAGTTCCAACCAATGCTAAAGCCACTTTTCTCAAGAGGACAATCTAACCCCAAAGAATCACCAAATCCCATATCACCTATGAGGGTGCAAAATAACCTTGCAGCACGCTCATTATACAATATCACCTCCTCCAGAGCAAACCAAGGCAACCATATTGCAGTGCAGGCAGCCGTTTTAAATGAAAAGGTGCATCAATAAAATATGATTTATAACAACTTTGTGGGGACGTTTTGTGCTTATCGTGCTCCAGATAAGATAGGAAGTGCTGAGAAAGGCTCGTTAAAGCACTACCCTGGCAGTCAGTGTGTTAACGAACCTGCCTTCCAAAGCCTATTAGCACAGAAGAGGCAGTTATAAAGTGACAGCTGCCAGTGCTAAGGAGCAGTGGTGGAGGCAGGGTTATGTCTGTAAGTGATGGTGCTGTTATAGCGGAAGTTTAGATGTAACCATATCTTTTACATTTGGAATGTTCCACCTGGTTATTTATTTATTATTATTATTTGTATTCCGGTAGCGCCTAGTGGCCCCAACCAAGAAGAGGGCCCCATTATGCTAGGCACTGTACATACACATAAATTCATAGAGCTGGAAGGGACTTCAAGAGGTCATCTAGTCCAGCCTCCCCTGCTGAGGAGAGGCCAAGTATACCTAGATCACCCCAGATAGGTGTTTGTCTAACCGGTTCTTAAAAACCTCCCATTATGGGGATTCTACAACTTCCCTTGGAAGCCTATTCCAGAACTTAGATTTAGAAAGTTTTTCTTAATATCTAACTGAAACCTAAGCCAATTACTTCTTTCTTGTCCTGCATCACGTTTTCAACTCACATTCAGTTGTGATCCACTATAGCCCCTGATCCTTTTCTGCAGTACTACCACCTAGCCAGTTGGTCCCTATTGCTGTGCATTTGATTTTCCCTTTGTAAATGTAGTACTTTGTATTTGTTTTTATTGAATTTCATCTTGTTGATTGCAGACCAATTTATTAAGGTCATTTTGAATTCTAATCCTGTCCTCCAATGTGCTAGCAACCCCTCGCAGCTTGGTGTCATCTACACATTTTATAAGCATACTCTCCACTCCATTATCCAAGTCGTTAACGAAAATATTGAATAGGACCAGACCCAGGACAGACCTCTGCAGGACCCCATGAGATATGACCCCCCCAGTTTGATAATTACTCTGAGTCTTTCAACCAGTTTTGAACCCACCATATAGTAATTTCATCTAGATCACATTTCCCTAGTTTTCTTATGAGAATGTCACATGGGACTGTGTCAAAAGCCTTACTAAAATCAAGATACATCATGTCTACAGCTTCCCCACAACCATTAGGCCAATAACCCTGTCAAAGAAGGAAATTAGGTTGGTCTGGCATTTGCTCTTGACAAATCAATGTTGGTTATTCCTTATAACCCTATTATCCTGTAAGTGCTTACAAACTGATTGCTTAATAATTTGTTTCAGTATCTTGATGGACACTAGGTTGGCTGGTCTATAGTTCTCTAAGTCCTCTTTGTTCCCCTTTTTAAAAAATAGGTACTATGAACCTACAATCTAAGTAGACAAGACAAAGGGTGCAAGGGATGGGGAAGTGACTCTGGGGCAGAGCCCAGAATAGAATGCCGGCATCCTGACTGCCAGGCCTCCGTGCCTTATCCACTGAGCCAAGCTGCCTCTCCCTGGTTCATCTGCATATTGGAATCCAGGACTGGCTTGACACATGACGCATGCTAAACTATTCAAGGAATACCAGTTTGATCCTCTGATGAGTTCAGCACACACAGTCCCCCCCTGAACTCCAGTTGATGGTGCTCAGCACCTTTCAGGATTTGGCCCATCGTTTTAAGAGTAACACTCAAGCTCTGATCCTAACTTGCTCTGAGGGAAGAAGCTTTATTCATTCTTCTTCATAAAGGAACACTTTTCAAGCAAATAATAATGATTTCTGACAGGGTGCAAATGCCTTATGCAGGCAGCAGCAGGCAAAGTGTTAAATCCCAATTCCCTGCAGTTGTAGAATGATGGGATAATTAGACAAAATATCTGCCTGGGCCTCAGACAGGGGAGAATCCTCTGAAGCAGAGTGTGACATCAAAAGGAAAAGGGGCTGTTTTGGCTGCAGTCCAAGCAGGGTCTTTTGTTTCTTGTTATCAAAGAAAGTTAATGCTGCAAGCCAGACAATAAAGACTTTGGGGGAAAAGCCATCCTGATCAAAGACAATGGGTTAAATTCATCTCACTGGAATGGCTCTTGAGATACATTTTGCCCACTTTGTTTTGTAAATTGCCTCTACCAACTTGTCAGGGTGTTCATCCAGAAAGTTCTCAGAACCGCAGTGAGCTGAATAAGCCGAGATACTAAATAAAATGTCACATAACTTCTCCCCCATTTTATCTAGCACCTCCCATGTTTTCAGGCTTTTTCGGGACACAAAGAGGGCAACGTGCCTTGCACTCTGGTGCCCCTGAGTGGCCAACATAAGAAGGGCACTGCCTTACCCTAAATCTGTATGCCCGCACAGGCTCAAGCGGAAGGTAAAGTTGTGTTTCTGCTGAGAAAGGAGGGAGCAGAAGGGCGAGATGACAGGCAAAACGGAAGGGGGGAAGGATGCAAAAATCATAGGTCCTCTGTGTTGACAGTCCTGTCTTTTAGCTTAATCACTGTCTCAAGGAAGCCTTGTTAGAGAATGGATAGTGTGGTGGGGAAGGCCAGGCTCAGATATCGCTGGCAATTTGCATCCGAATGAAACAAGGGAACGGATGGACAAAAATGCCTCACTGGAGAAGACCAGACCTAAGTCATCTCTATTGCAGACTACACTCAGCAAACCAATCACTCCCTCCTTAGCTATGATCAGCTGGCATACTCATTCACACACAAACCTTTTTCTTGTTTCTCCATTTTATTAGCAAGTTTGCTAGAAAATGTGTCATTGATACTTCAGAGCTCTTTGTGTCTCTGTGCATACAGTCCAGCTTAGAGCTTCTCATTATGTCTGCAAATCCAAACAATCAAGAACCCTTCTGAAATCCACATTGAATCTGCAAGTCCCCTGAAATTTTACAGTGGGCTGTGGTTTCTTATTCTGTTAAGTATGTGACACCATTGCTCTGCAACCAAGATACCAGGACAATCCCAATGCAACCACAATGCAAAATGGCTCCAGAACACTTTTTACAATTTTCTAGCTACAGTTGAACAGCTCAGAGTATCTGTAACTGAACTCAAGCAGACTACAAAGGATAGACTTTAGCTACAAACCATGTTGGGCCAAATCCTCAGCTGGTGTCAATCCGTGTAGTTCCATTGACTTCAATGGAGTGATGTTGCCTTACACCAGCTGAGCAAATAGCCCATTATTTCTACAGCCACTGGAAGAACCGGGTGACCAAATGGCTGAAAAAAGCATCAAAATGTCATGGAACAGGAGACGCAAGAGTTCACGTCTCCCATTCATTGTAGTGTGAGACCCTGTGAGAAAGCTTATTCTGATCCCTGAGCACGTGGCCAGTCCCTTTTCAAGCGAGGCACTGTATTTCCAACAGAACAAATGGGTATTGACTGTATGTGCATCTTGTAACTCTCACAGCGGCGGCTCCGGCACCAGCGCACCAAGCGCGTGCCTGGGGCGGCAAGCCACGGGGGGCGCCATGCCGGTCCCTGCGAGGGCGGAAGTCAGGCAGCCTTCGGTGGCTTGCCTGAGGGAGGTCCGCCGGTCCTGCGGATTTGGTGGCAATTCAGGGGCGGGTACGCCAAATCCGCGGGACCAGGGACCTCCCACAGGCAAGCCGCCAAAGGCAGCCTGCCTGCCGTGCTTGGGGCGGCAAAAAAACTAGAACCGCCCCTGAACTTTCATCAGAGCTAGCAGAAGTTATGTATGTAAATACCTGCCCAATGAGAGAGGAATATAAAAAGAGAGTCTGTGACTTAAAATGTATTTATTATGAGAATTTGTTCTTTAAAAAGGATGAGTAGCTCAGATACCACTGTGATAGGTGCCTTAGATGATTGGCACATAGGCAGAGAGGCTGTGAAACAGCCAACCCAAGGTTTTTAAAAGCGCTGTAGTGTTTTATTTTTTAAAGAGAAGATATTTCAGAGCTATGCCAAGGAAATGATTTAGGGTGACAGACGCATCTAGTGGTTAAGACTGGACTGGAACTGAGGAGATCTGAGTTCTGTTCCCATCTCTGCCACTGACCAACTGTGAGCCTGGGCTAGCTGCCTCTCTTTCCCCCTCCCACTTTTTATCTATTTAGATTGCAGGCTCTTTGAAGCAGAGACTGTCTCTCACAGTGCCTAGCACAATGGCGTCCTGATCTCAGTTGGGATCCATTTAGAACTACTAGAATACAAATAATAAATAATATATTGCTATAACAACTATACGTTCTTTGTATTTATTTTCCATCTCTCATTCACAGCCATCCCGCTAAGAGGCAGAAGGGCAAGTTTATCCCTGGTGTAACTCTACTGAATGCAATGGAGTTAGACCAGTAATGTGTTTGGCCCAGAGTCACAAGAGGTCACCCCATCTTCAGCAAAGGAAAAAAAGTATATGTGAACTGTGACTCGGTTCACTGACCTGCTCTCATCCATTTAGAGAATAAAACAAAAACCTCACAGAAGCAATCAGCGCAGTCACAAATCCATCTATAGAGCCCAGTTTCAGTGTTCTCACTAGAGAGCAATTAATGTCCAGTGATATAAAGCTCCTTTATGGAGAAAGAGATCTCCAGCGAGGAAGAAAACAACATGAGAAAGACAATACACTTCCTATTGTTTGCACTGCTATAGCAATGAAATAAACTCTAGCCTACAGTTTCAGAAGTAATTAGTGATATTTAGTGCCTCAATTTTTGGGTGCCTAATTTGAGACACCATAACGGGGCCCAATTTTCACAAACAAGAGCTCAGCACTTTCTGAAAATCAGGCTCATTTAAGATGTCTCAAGTTGGGCAGCCACAAATCATTAGTCATTTCTGAAAAAATAGGCCTGTGTTCATTAGAGATTCATAGAGTCCAAGGTCAGAAGGGTCCTTTGTGATCACCTAGTCTTATCTCCTGTATAATACAGGCCACAGAACTTCTCCAGAATAATTCCATTTGAACTACACCATATCTTTAACAACTACAATTGCCAGGGAGGGAGACTCTACCGTGACTTTTGGTGAAGCTGAGCTGCAAAGTTCGGCTCCAGATCCAAAGTTTGCAGGTGTTCAGACCAGGGCCCATCTCTATGCTAATGGAATGCTGTTCAACCCTCAAGACTCAAGAAATTCAGATATCAGCTGGTTCACTTTCATCCCCTTTGCTATCTGACCTCTTCCCCCCTCAGCCTTCCTCTCCCTTCCCATCTCATCCTTATCTCTGCCCTCACCCCATTTGTGAGTATGCATTAAGATAAGGCAACTAGATAAGTAACCTCTCCTATGTCAATTTACCTGTATAATGTGATAATTTACTACAATTAGAGCATGAAATAGTTCTGTATCTTCATCCTGTTTAGCCCAGTCTGTAAAGTAAATATTTGCCCCGTGGTACCTCCCATTGCCCTGGGTTAGGTCTTGGGAATGCCTATTAGGGATAGCAATAAGAAATAGCTCTCCTGATATTTCAGATTGGTTTGCTAGAATGCTTCAGAGGATACCAGAAGGTAATTAACTGTTGGAGAATCCCACTTCCTTAGGTAAGTTGCTCCATCACTTGAAGTCTTTAAATCAAGATGGGATATCTGTCTAAAAGATATGCTATAGCTCAATCAGAATTTATAAGCTTGACGCAGATATTACTCGGTGAATTTCTCTGGCCTGTGTTTTACAGGAGGCCAGACTAGATGATCAGAATGGTCCTTTCTGGTCCTAAAATATATGAATCTATTAATCAATATTATTTGGGTTAGCACTAGATTCTAGCAACAAGGCGGCTGATGTAGGTAGCAGATGGATCCCAGTCTGATGTGAGAGGAAAGGTTACTAATGAAATTGAATCTTGTTTATATTTCTGGTGGATGTCTGATTACATGACAAGACACTGACAAAAGTATGAAACCAATCAAACAAACTACAAGGTGTGTTCAACCTGGTTCTCTATAAGTCTTCAGGAAACATATCTGGGTTTGTTACTTGTCAACTTTTGATGGGAACAGTACTGATTTTCATTTCCTGTTGCCCTGAAGCACCAACTGTGGGCCAGGACATCTCTCACTTAACCTTTTCTCCCACAGACCTCAAAGTACCACTGAACTTCTGCTGTATGGCTAGCCTGTGATTTTCTGATGTGTCCCCATCAGCCAGCCAAGGGCAAAGAATGGATCAGGGAGGTAATGATCCTCTCTTTGATCGCATAATCTTTTCTGTAAATGGTTGCTGTCATTTGTAGAGCAAAGGGAAGAGGAAAAAATAAAGCCATCTCATCTGACATGGAGCCATATGTAACAACAAGAAATGGGCCTGAACTATCACCCCAGATATGAACACCCTTAAATTGTAGGAAAGTTCAGATCCAGATCTGATCTCTGGCTTGGGCCCAAGACTAGTGATAGCATTAGAACATAAAACTGCATAGGCAAGACCGATTGGGGGAGGACATGTATCCTCTACAATTTACTTATCCCTCCCAGGTGGACGGCTTTGTATTTAAGTTACTAGATTGTGATTTAGGAGATCTAGGTTCAATTCCTGGCCCTTCCACAAATTTCCAAGGAAACCATGGGTAAATCACTTAATCTCTCTGTTCCTCAGTTCCCAGCTGTAAAATGAGGATGAAAATAATACTTATTCTTTCCCATTCTCTGTCTGTCTTGTCTATACCGATTGCAAGCAGAGCTTCATTGACCTTATTGGAGCTATGCAAATTTACACCAGCTAAAGATCTGACCCAAATATTTTAGTCTCCATCTATCATTTAACTACTGCAGCAGAGGGAGCCATCAGGGTATATGTAGGTGTTTCTTTATCAACGAGAAAGTTAAATGTGATCTTCGGGAACATGAAAAGATGCTGCTTTTTAAAGATTTGAAAACAGCCAAGTAATAAGTTAATTCAAAAGCATCAGGGTAAAACCATTTCTTGCAAAGACATCTGATGACATAGACTTCTGAGTGGATCTGAAAGCCAAGCCACTGGGCTGCTTCCTCTTACAAGAGTGAACCTCTTAACCAAGTCCTGCTTTTCCAGCTAAGTCTTGCATATATTTGCACATTAACTAAAAGCAAAGCCTGAGAAGTTGAGTGAACATGGATTTATATATTTGCCATTATCCATTATGTGTTCTTGCAAAACTGAAATGTTATTAGCATATTTCTAATCACAAGGGCATGGTCAACTTCCTTATAGGAAGCAAACCACAGCCATTTGTTTAATGTCTTTTAAGAAAACATTTAAAGATAGAAGACATGAAAGAAAGTAAAAGGCAACTCTATGGATATTCAGAAAACTTCCCAAAATAGTCCAAAATTTGGGTCAGATATAGAGGGTTATCCTTAGGCATACACAGCATATGTGGCTGCGAAGGGCACCCGAAAATTTGGGGCATCACCGGGATAGCAGGTAAGAGTGGGTTGGCTCCTGCACACCCAGTGTGCTGCAGTCTCCTTAGGCCGGGGCCATATTCAAAGAGCCGAATGAACCGGCGCGGCACATTCTGCATGAGGGAGAGGATATGGGGGTCTCTGCGGGGAACTGTGACTCTCTGCTGTCGTGAGGTGGGACAGACAGCTCGGTATCCTTTGCTGCCTCATCCCTCCCATCCCAGGCTGCCGCAGCATTTGCTGCATTCAAAGCTTGGTGTGTGTCAGGGATGGGGGAGGTCTTCTGGGGGGTTGCAGGTAAAGGTGGTGGCTGTGCCCCAAGTCGGGCATAGGGTCACCAGTTTAATAATACTGCGTAGGGCCCCATAAATCCTAAGGACAGCCCTGGATGTAGTGGTTAGAGCAGAAAACTACGTGTCAGGAGGCCTACATTCCACCCCCTATTCTTCCACTGATGTTTGTGTGACCTTGAGCAATTCACATCACCACTCTATGCCTTGGTTATCCTCATACGACATCTTATAGGTGCCTTTTACACTGCTCCAGGACAGCCATTTTGGCTCTGGCTTTATTGATAATTGGTGACATCTAGTGGTCAGGTATATGAATCCCAGGTGTGTACTCCTCAGAGACAGTTCCTAGTCTTGTTCCTACCTTACTGAAAAGTTCTGTTTCCCATTTAAAACTCTGTGTTTGGCAAAAGTTCTAATGGAAAATGCAACTCTCTTTGGAGGCTAGTATCAAGAAAATAGGACCTTGTACACAGGTGGGTAGACGAAAATGGAAATGAACCATTGTCAGTGATCTGAAACTATAATACTTTCTTTATAAGGTTTGATCTTGCAAAGTGCTAACTAACCTCTGGAGTGTCCAAAGGGAATCAAAGTTACTCAGCATCTTGCCAGATTGGGTCCTAAAATGAAGTTTTCTCTACCACGTGTTTGTGTCACTCTTGACTAATGGGGACAGGAATCTGCACTTTCTGAACTGTTGGATTCCTTTAGTTCATACATTAATTCTGAGCAAATAAAAATGTGCCTACATTTTTAAATTTGAGTTCATAAATGTAAGCAATTAAAGCAATTCTACATTAAAGTGCCAAATTGGACACCTAAAACTGGTATTTAGACGCCTTGTGTTGAAATGTGGTATGGGGCCAGCTTTCAATGCCCACATTTGGAAATTGGAGCCAAAATGATCGAATAATCACAGTGGACCTGAGCTTGCATCGCTGAACTCAGTGGGAACATTGCTATTGACTTCAATGGCAGCTAGACTGGGCCTTGTATGAATTGGAAATATTGCATCATTATTTGCAGGGGCGGCTCCAGGCACCAGCGCACCAAGTACGTGCTTGGGGCGGCAAACTGCGGGGGGCGGCCTGCCAGTCGCCGTGAGGGCGGCAGTCAGGCTGCCTTCAGCGGCATGCCTGCGGGAGGTCCACCGGTCCCGCAGCTTCAGCAGCAATTCGGTGGCGGGTACGCCGAAGGCGTGGGACTGGCGGACCTCCCACAGGCATGCTGCCGAAAGCCGCCTGACTGCTGTGCTTGGGGTGGCAAAATACATAGAGCCGCCCCTGATTATTTGTGCAACATGACATCACAAATCTTAAAAAGCAGCCACTTGGGAGTAGTGGAAAAACACACCAATTTTTACATGCATCGGCAGAGCTCCTTTAGCAGCCAAAAGTATATTTCCAACCAAAATGCAAAGGGACATGGAAATAGTACACCAGAGAGAACATATTTTAAGAGGCTTCAAGCGATAAAAGTCTGTTTTATGAACCTTTGATACGGAAGGAGTAGTTATGAACATTTGTGTGAAAGGCATAGAAAACCATCATCATATATATTTATTAAGCATGAAATCACTTCAGTCTGGTGTTTGCCTTTAACAAAACTTTGCAATTTCTATTACATTATACTCCATCCAGCCCAAATACTGTAACTATCATTCTCCAAACTCCATCTCAGCTCTGCAAACTAACATATGGTAAGAAATCAGGAGTGGAAAGCAAAATATGTTTATGCCCAACTTAATATGCAGAGAAGACATTATTTGATCTTAGCAAAGAGGTTACAAAGTGTAAACACAGTAATTAAGGCACTCATTCTAATTGCAGGCAGTTAATTGTACTGTGTACTGCATAATTGAACCACCCTCTGAGCTATAAGCCTGGCATTATTGCAGCCCTTGACTAACCATTGGGGTTTATTTGGAGAAAGTCAACAATCCCCTCCCCTGCTCATTAGGCTGAGTTCTAGGGTTCCCCCACTACCACATCTGGCTGTTCATTATTATCATTTACTCTTATTGCTATCCTTATTATGCCCGGCAGATGGTTTTAGATTTTTTTAGGAGACTTAAAGAACGGGATTGAGGGAGTTAAGTAAAAATGATATAAAAGGGATTTAAGGAGGCATATATTATATTGTTCATGTTACAATATAATTGGTTCTGGGCTTCATTTTTACAGGTGTAGTCTTTAACCCATGACATGGCCTTTAGATGACATGAGTAGTGTGGGATAGGGTCTCATTGCTGGTTAAGGGCCTGATCCTGTTCCATTGAAATCAATAGGAGTTTTGGCACTCACATGGAATAGGACCAGGGCAACCAGGTGTAGTTTTGCCATATTGTCTTTTCTAAAAAAGGTTTCTATGCGATTGGCATGGTACTAAAATGTAGAGCACCTTTGTTACAAAACATTTTGTAGGCTCTAGAGGAGTTCCAGAAGCAGAAATAAAGTTTTCATAAACTCTAGTGATTTTGTTCTCTAAGTCTCATAAAACAGATGGGAATGTTACAGTACCTAAGAAAATATCCTGGGATAAAACTACATGAGGACCATGAGGCCATAAATCTGTTCATGGAAACACTTTTGTTTTCCTCATATTTGAGCCAGAATGCTTAGAAATGCTTCTTCCTCTTCCTTCTTTGGTTTAATAGCCAAACTACCTTGGTCTGTGATTTCATTAGGTCTCCTAGGCAGGGGTTGGCATGCTCAAGACATGGTTGGGAAACTTCTGAGGAAGACCCACGTGCAGCAAGAAGGTCCTCCTAACCACATGTGACCATGTAAAGTCTTTTTGCAACAGGAGGGACGTTCATCCTTGTTTCCTGGACAACTGGGTAGCTACACTATTCTTATCTAGATATTCTTCTCTAGCTTCAAAGGATACAGTATTCTTCACCTCCTGTTGTAAAGTGCCACATGGTATTGCTCTTGAACAATTGTTATGTTTCACCTTGAAACATGGGCCATATTCATGGTATAGTTTGTAAAGTGCTTTATAATCCTTCTGGAGGAAGGGTATTCTGCAATGAGGATACTACCATTGGGCACATTACCAGACTGAAATGAGGAAGTAAAAGGCAGCACTTGATTTCACTTGGAGCCCAACAATACAATGGATTTGTTGGTCTCAGCTTGATGTACTCCGTTCAGCATGACTGTGCAGAAAAAGAAGATAGGAGCAGTTTACATTCTTCTGCTAGGCTAAAAGGGTGGGAGAATTCACAAAAAGCTTCTCTTCAAATGTCATTGATCCGTCACTTTTATATACCCTTAGTTAACTGTTTATTCTGGATGTAGTGTATGTATGTGCATGTGTTAATTGTTTCATTTTATTATAGGTACATAATAACCTTGATGTACTGAAAATTATTTCTTTTAACACCGTTGTATCACACAAGCAGTGATGTACTATAGTACTATTTTGTAGAGCTCTGTTATCCTATCACATCATATTTCTTTCAAAGGGCTAACCCAGTCGGATAGTGCAATTTCTTTAACTAGTCAGCTAGTCATAAATAAACCTGAAATATTGGTATGAACAATATGTGGGAGGTTGTTTTATTTATTTTTTCTTGAACAATTCTCTATGACAATCATTTAAGGGGACATAGTCAAGTTGAAAATCTTTTTCCTTCCTGTTTGTAAGGACCCATTGGAAAGCATTATACTGAAATTTGTTTCCTTACCAAATGCTCCCACTAGAGGTGGGCCTGCACCAAAACCCCAGCTCCACATGACCACAAACTATAGGTCATTTGATATCCAGGTCCAAAGTTTGCAGCACAGGCCCATGCTGAGCAGAGATTGGGTTTTGCTGTAAGGTTGCTCATGAGTGCAATGTAGGGTGGTAGGCTTTTCAAAGCAGAAACACAAATACCAGTCATGGGAACGGGAGCTGAGGATGTCAGGAGACAGTTTTGATGCATATTAGGGAGTACGCATGGAAGACAAGGTACCCAGTCCTCCTCCTCTTCCTCAGCCTAACAATACCACTCCTCCTTTCTGCTCTCCTGTGAACTTGACTCCAGGCAAAGGGAGAATGCTAGTTGAAGGACTCATGTTGGATTAAGTTGTAGAGGAGGGGAGGTTGTCAGGCTTGGTCAGGGGTTAGGCAGATGCTTCAGATGCCCAGCAGTTGGTCGTCAGTTTCACTAGCTCAGCTGGCCCATGATGGCTCCTTCAGCAGTCGGTATTCGGGGATTGGAAAAACTATGACTAAAACACCGATGTGAATGTGCTGCAGCACTGATACATTTGTTTGGGGAGAAATGGATTTAGAGTTCAATCCCATGCCAATGAAGTCAGTGACAAAATTCCCATTGATATCAATGGCACAGGATCATGACCTTAAAGAGCTACATGGACTTTGCAAACAGACAGACGGAGAAATGGTGGGAAAATCTGGGAGCTACCAGGCTTGCAGCATCCCTCCATGCAAGTCTCTCTCTCCCCCCCCCCCCTGGTATATGAATTAAATACTTAATGCAGAGATAATTTCAAATGACAGCAAAAGCAGCTCTCTGAACTGCAGCAGAAACCCCTCTGTGTTGATCATTCCTAGAAGGGACTGCCATAGCAGTAGGAGCATTGCAGACTCTAAAGTATGTTTTACCAGCCTAAGACACACAAACAATGATATTAAACATTTACTCCTTCATAAAAATGTAATTACCTGCATACAGAGAACTGATTTAAGACAATTTGCATGTTGTAGATCTTCCTGGGTAGCTCTGGTGGTTTTATGTTTTCCTCTCATGGTAGTCAACTTTTAAATAGCAAAGGGCCAGACTAACCTTTTACCATGTCAGTACGCTCAATAGCCAGACAGGCTATTTCTCATCACCAGCTCTTGTTCGCAACAGAAGCGGCTCTTTATAGAATAAGGTCACAAAAGAAGATGGGGAGACAATGTGTTTAGAGGGCAGGGCGCTAAAGGAGGAGTCAGGAAATCTGGGATATAATCTGAGCTCTGCCACTGGTCTGCTGTGTGACCTTGTGCAAGTCATTTAGGCCCAAATGTTCCAAAATAGCCACTATAGGCCTGATCCAATGTCCTGCAGAATGGTGATTCTTTCCATTTAGACCATAATTTTGGGCACCTCCGTTTCTGAGTGCTCTACTTCAGACACCTCAGGCCTGTATTTTCAGGGGTGAATGAAAATTTGAACTGTAACTACTCTCTGCCTGAGTTCCTCCATCTTTAAAATGAAAATGATCATGTTTACTTGCCTCTCCAAAGCTCTTTGAAATCTACTTTTGAGATCTATTATTATTGACAGATTGCTGTTTCATATTAAATCATCATTTAATATAGGTAACAACATTCTAAATCAAGGATTATTGTGTACGAAAGAATTTGTAGTAACTTTAGCCAATTATTTTTGGCTATACTTTTGATGGCAGTCTGGAGATCCTATATTTGAAAGGAATAGATCACAGTTGGATTGGTAATGTGATATGGAACATTTAATCACTAGGTCACCAGTTTGTATCTAGTCCCTGACAGTACAGAAACAACAAAACATTACCAAATAAGAGGGAGGCAGGGTGGACTAGTAGATAGCACGCTGGCCTGGGACTCAGGAGATATGTGTTCTATTCCTGGCTCTGCTACTAGCCTGCTGGGTGACCCTGAGCAAATCACTTCTCTATGCTTCAGTTTCTCCACCTGTAAAAGGGAGATAATGATGTAAAGCGCTCCGAGGTTAACCAATGAAATGTGATATAGATTAGAGCTAGATGGCATTATTTTTATAATGGTTGCTCAGTTGCCAAATGATTTGATGTTTCTGTGTTCCTACTGGACTGGTGTCTGTATCACAGATCTAGACTCAGACACACTGGTGAAGTGGTGTGGGGGGAAGCTTGCACTGCTCTGTGGATGACTAGAGGTCATCAAAGCTGCCGATCTAGCACCAATCTTGAGCACTAAATTTGCTTTAAAAATAGGAAATGAAACGCTGAAGGATCTGTATTACAGAAGTTCACAGACGTTAAACTTTGGTTGTGAAATCAGACATATAGAATATTGAGTGGAAATGTGTATTATTCATGAAATTATACACTCTGTTCATTTTAATCATGGTTCAGTTCTGAATCTCTTGACAGGATATTTACCTGTAGAACCAGATTATCTTTTACTGTGTTATCTGAGGGCACCATGTGCTTTAAATCAGATTTTCAAAGAATATTTTCCTTCTACCCCCCTTTTCATCCTTTCCCAACACAGAATTTCTTATAAAGTAGGAGGTTTCTGACAGGTCGCAAACTGAAGTTAATTGCAACATTAGGCTTTTTTCTCTCCTCATTCTTGATCATTCTAACATGAGGCCCTTCTCCTATCATTACTGCAGATAATAGGTTTCTATTTATGACACTCGCTCTCAATCACAAATAAATTTCCTTACTGAAATTGCATTGTAGAAGAAGGAGACCATCTGTACAGCAAAACAAAACAACCCCAGTTATTTTATATCTCTAGAGTACATATTAGGAATTATTCACCAAGCAAGCCAATTAACATTTCAAATGCTCAGTTTTGCTAAATTAATTCTTGATCTGCTATAAATATAGACTGGAGAGACCTAATCAAAAAGATTGATTTTCTTTTGACGTCTAATACCTCGCATCTTGTCATTTCACAGCAGTGATGCAGTACAACCCTAATATAATGTATATCCAGAACATCCAAAAGATCAAGGGGCCTGATTCTCTCCTCAAAAGATTTTATACTGGTGTAACTATTGATTTCAGTGGAGTTACTCCTAATTTACATAGGTGTAATAGGAGAATCGGGCACAGGGATTTTTTAGACTAACAACAATGAACTGGGATAGTGTGTGAGTATTCAGAAAAACAAGCAGCAGAAAGAACCATTGACGATCTGATTCTGAATCGATTCTGAAAAATAAAAAAACTGATACAATTTTAGCATGTTGGGCTGTAAATCAAATGTTCACCACTAGGTGTCACTCAAGTACTGCTCACTATTCCAATCTACCTCTGCAGAATGAGTCATCTCTTTAAAGTGTGGCTGGGCAGAAAGTTTTGACAGTCTGTGGGACTTGTTTCCCTGTTGTCTCTGGTTTAAGGTTCCACAACCATGAAATCTCTGGTTACACTAATAATATGTATTATCATTTCAGATTATAAACAGTGCATTGTTTGTTGACATCCTTTATTCAGGGAGACAAGGTGGGTGAGGTAAAATCTTTGATTGGACCAACTTCTGTTAGTGAGAGAAACAAGAGCTCTGTGTAAAGTCCAAAGTTATCTCTCTCACCAACAGAAGTTGGTCCAATTAAAGATATTACCTCGCGCACCTTGTCTCTCTAATATGTTGGGACCAACATGTCTACAACAACACTGTATATATCCTTTACTCTGGCAGTCTCTACTCTTCAGAAAGCCATGCAGGCTAGGGGAGAATCAAGCTGTCCCTTGATGAACTCCTTAACAGTTTCCTTTGTCAATCAGAGCCCAAATTCACACCGATGTGTTATCTGGTTATTTATTCGTCATAATCCCCAAAACACAGGGAGGCAAATCTTCCTTTTCTCTCCACTGCTGATGCAGCTGTCCCGCTGTGGCAGCACAACTAGTGCAGTTTCATGGTCTTGGGGCATGATTTGAGGAGACCATGGTAGGGGTACACACCCCACTGTAGTTCTGTGAGGCTCTTTGTGCTGTGTTGTGGTTTGGGCAGGGAGCATGTGGACTTGGTGGAGAAACAAAGCTGAGATATCTACCCCTGGCTCTTCTTTCCCTGGAAAGGTGCTTTGGAAGCTACTAGAGCAGGGGTTCTCTAACTTCATTGCACCGGGACCCCCTTCTGACAACAAAAATTACTACATGACCCCAGGGGTGGGGAGTGAAGCCTGAGCCCACCTGAGCCTCACTGTCCTGGGTGGAGGAGAGGCAGCAATTCCAAAGCCTGGTGGGGCCAAAATTGAAGCCCAAGGACTTCTGCCCCCGGTGGGGGGGCCTGTAACCTGAACTCCGCCACCCAGGACTGAAGCCCAAGGGCTTGGGCTTTGGCCCCGGGCAGTGAGGCTTTGGCCCCAGGCCCCAGCAAGTCGAATGCCAGTCCTGGTGACCCCATTAAAACGGGATCACGATCCACTTTGGGGTCATGACCCACAGTTTGAGAATTGCTGTACTATAGCCATTTGTCACGAATATCAGCCACAGGGTGGTTCTTCTCCTGTTCAGTAGCCTGAGGACAGAGGATTCTTCCCTACCATCCACCCAGTGCCCAGCTGAGTTGCTCAAAATGTGCAGTAGGGAGAGAACTTTAGCCACTGAGAACAGTTCAATTTCCCTTTCGCTAGGTTCATTCTACAGGACTAAAAGTAGCACAAAAGATGTTTTGACAATAAAGCCATCAATAGCCAAGCAGGGTGTGTGTCAAGCCATCTCAACCCTGCTCATGATTTAAATTGATCTAGCCCTGTGTCTGGAGGAGCAATGCATATTTTCTGGGAAAACAAGAGAGCAGTACAAAAAACGGTCATGATTTGAAAGTGCATTTGAAATGAGCCCCTAACATTGTTTTGGGAGGTCAGAGGGGGCATAATTCGGAGTAATGGGTTGCAGCTAAAATATGAGGCTGATTATCAAGATAGTCTGCCTTACAATGAGCTCTATTAACCAGGGGAATTGTTTCCCAGCAGAAATGATAGAAGCGTCACTGCCTGAGTCATTTACTACCAGATTGGACAAAGTACAAATCCTCAACTGGCAGAGATCTGGACAAGATGACCTACTAGTAGTAGTGCTTTCCTGTTTCTAATCTCTCTGGACTTGATCCTGAAAACTGCTGAGTGCCTCTCTCAAAGTGCAGAGTGCCCTCAGCTCCAACTGACTTCATAGGAGTGGATGGTACTGAGTAGCACACAGAATCATGCTCTACAATCCTATTATTGGGAAGTACCATTCCCAGATCTCTCAAATAGAGTTATTATGATGCCTAGAAAAATGCGTTGTTGGAAATGGCTCAGATTATATGTAAAAAACCCTCAGGGACAGATTATGGCACCTCGAAGGGGAGAGGGCACAGGGAGCCCCTTTATCCCCAGCTCTCACAAGAAGCAGCCATTATTTGGTGCCTTGCACTCCCCTAGAGCACGGAGAGGAGGGTGCAGATTGGGACTTCACTAGAAGAACACTAGTGGGTAGTGTTTGACTGGATAATGATGTGACCCTGATGCTAACCCCTCTCTCACACATCCCCTACAAACTACACCTGTTATACATGTATAGTAACCTCTACTGGTCAGCACTTAGTGGCATTCATCTCCTCCTGCACTGAGCAAGCCTAATACCTCCAGGTCAGGCTGTGTACCCCCCAGCAGCATGGCTCCAGCCCTTTGAGACATAACAGCCTCCTAAAACTTTATAGTAGGGAGGTACTCCTTGTCTTTTTTGCTTTTCCCAAATGCCCAGACATCTCACTTGGAAATTGTCCCTTCCCTGCCTCTCACCAGCCCTGCAGGACAATGATGGATGGGACAAAGATACTTACCGTGTACATATCACCACTGTTGTTTTTATACCTAGGATATATGGCCTATAGATTTGTTTTGCACTCCTTGAGTGTCTGAAATACTCACAGATTTGATCTTCTGTGCACAGTGGTTGGATGCTATTTAGTGGTCAGTTATGGCCAGTACATAACTCAAAAGAATTCATAGCTTTGGTTCCTGTAATTATACCTGCAGTTTGATATTAATTTGTTTTATCATAATATACAATGAATCATTCAGCTGTTTAGAGGCATGATAGGGCTATGCCAGTTAACTTAGATGTGATACTGGACAGTAAAAGAAAATATCAGTGATATACCTGTCTATGAGAGAAGAGCTCAGTTTGCCTTAATTCTAAAGAATATATTCGAGATAAACAAGCAAATCTTGCCCTAATCAGAGTATATAAACATAGGGATGAGATATAAATTCAATCCCAATGAGATGCAGCAAAGTAAAGCAATCAATGTTCGCACAAGGGTGAAGTGTCCTTGTAGCATGTCAAATAATTTATTGCCATTACCCTTATACGAAGCTATAAAAAAGGACATCAGGATGCTTTTTGTGCCTTCATAAATGCTTAATTTATATCTTAATCTTCAGCTCTGGTTCTGCGCACAAATGCTTTTTGACACGCAGAACTACTTTGGAGAAACACACTCTCACTCGGAGCACTAGTGAGAATCATCAGTTCAGTTAATGAGCCAAAGGGCGAAGAGTGATCACGAGTGACACCCTTTTAATATATTTCTCCTACCTTTCATATACATATTTATTATGCTATTTTGGTAGATTAATATAATAAAATACTTTGTGGCTATTGCCCCCGTGCTGGCTTCGCGTTTCTCAATCGGCTCAATAACTTCTATTAGACTAGATGTACTGTAGAAAGGGTAGCGCTGTACTTTAAAGGATGGAGTGTTTTCATAATGTGGAATCTAGTGATCGTGATAGCGGAAAGAACAAAATCAAAGAACTTGCTGGGTCAGATCCTCAGCTGCTGTAAATCAACATTGCTCCATTTAAGTCAATGGAACTTCACCTGTGTATACTAGCCAAGGATCTGGATCTCTGTCTTTATTTACAGAGAAAAACAGACTGATGGAAAATTGGGCAGGGTTGATGTGTCTGATATATTTGTACGTGCAGCCACATACAAATATAGACTGTTCTTTTAAGAGCTGTTCTGATTTTGATTGTAGCCTCCTGCCACACCCTTCATATATTGCATGTTTTAGACTGTAAGCTCTTCATGGCAGGAACCATGTTTTCTTACGTTTTTGTACAGTGCACAGGACAGGGAGGCCCCAGTGTGCCGCTACACAAAGAATTGCAGTCGGATACTGATAAGTTTTCTGGGCCTTGTGAAAGCTCTTTAGGGTCTGGGAGGGACAGAAATGAAGCAGTAATGCACCAGCTACTACAGTTTGGGGTGGGGGTCTGGCATTAGCTATTAGATCCAGGTAGTTGAGAATCCACTGGCTATGCACATCCACTACCCCACAAGCTTCCCTCCATGGTACCATGGAAAAAGATGCCACAGACCAAACTTCAGGGAATGCCTCTTTCCATCTGCCCCATGCACAGTGGAATTACAGCAGTTTGACAGCATTTAGAGCCTTCTGCATCTGTTGGGTCAGGATGAAGGAATATAGTAATGCCATGTGCATATAACTAAGTAAATCGGAAGATGGCATTGTTTGTATATGATGTGTAAACCTTTTACAATCTGGATTTAGGCACTTACGAACACTAGTTGACATACCCAATGCAAATTCAATCTTTCCTACTGTACTTTAGACCAGTGTTTCTCAACCTTTTTGATATCAGCTGCCTTCCTAAACTCTGTCAGGTTGATCTCAGGGACCGGTGCCAGTCCACAAACCAGTCGTTGAGAAACACTGCTTTAGACAATGAGATCCTCCTGCAATGCAGATGCCAGGGCTGCAGCGTTCTAAATAAAGGTAACTGCCATGAGGTTTAGTCCCCTCCAAATGCATTGGATATTTACTCTAACTGGCTTAAGGCCTAATCCATAGAGGTGCTAAGCACTGTCCACTCCCACTGCAGTCAGTGGAAGTTAAGGGCACCCAGCAGCTCAGAGGATTAAGCATCGGGTGCTAAGGAGAGTTCAGCATATCAATTCCTGTCACTCACTGTGAAGAAAACACAACCTGAAGCAAATACTCACCAGCAACTACATACCACACAACAAAAACACTAACCCAGGAACCAATCCCTGCAACAAACCCTGTTGCCAACTCTATCCACATATCTATTCAAGGGACACCATCAGAGGACCTAACCACATCAACCACACCATCAGGGGCTCATTCACCTGCACATCTACCAATGTGATATATGCCATCGTATGCCAGCAATGCCCCTCTGCCATGTACATTGGCCAAACCAGATAGCCTCTACGCAGAAGAATAAATGGACACAAATCAGACATCAAGAATTGTAACATTCAAAAACCAGTAGGAGAACACTTCAACCTCCCTGGACACTCAATAACAGACTTAAAAGTGGCAATTCTTCAACAACAAAACTTCAAAAATAGACTCCAACGAGAAACTGCAGAACTGGAATTAATTTGCAAACTGGAAACCATCGAATTAGGCCTGAATAAAGACTGGGAGTGGAAGGGGCACTACAAAAAGTAATTTCCCCTCTGCTGATACTCACACCTTCTTGTCAACTGTTTGAAATGGGCCACCTTGATTGCATTGGCCTTGTTACTACAAAAGTAATTTTCCCTCCCTTAGTATTCACCCCTTCTTGTCAACTGTTGAGAATAGGCCACTTCCACCTGAATTGGCTCATTAGCACTGACCCCCCACTTAGTAAGGCAACTCCCATCTTTTCATGTGCTATAATATATGTTCTGCTTACTGTATTTTTCACTCCATGCATCTGATGAAGTGGGTTTTAGCCCACAAAAGCTTATGCCCAAATATATTTGTTAGTCTCTAAGGTGCCACAAGGACTCCTCGTTGTTTTTGCTGATACAGACTAACACGGCTACCAGTCTGAAATCTGACAACCTATATTGCCACAGAAGCGTGGCTCTGCTGAAACTAAAATATAATTGCTGTAATCAACGTGATTATAGAAATCATCCCTCTGGTATACACAGAGAATGGATACCAGTAAGTCATATTTTATTTCCAGCTAGTTACCAGATAGAAAGATAAAGCTCTAGATCTTGATTCAGCAGCAACAAAACTCCCAAAGTCACAGAGAAATTCATGAACTCAATAGTCATTTTTCATACATCTGATATACATACATGCATGCTTTACAGTCCTAAATTGATTGACTACTTCAGAGACACCTCCACATACCCTCCACCCCCAAACTCATCAATACAGATACATCAGACATCATTCTCTACTAAAATATTTAAGGCGAACCTCAGAGTAGGGCTGCCAACTGTGAAATTCTCTTCGGTCAGAGATCCAACTGAGACCAAACCTGACCACTACTAGGTCATGTTGCAAGACCTATCTCTTTGTCCAGACCTTCTCCTAGCAGTTACACAATTGCCCTGGCTATGTCCCCCTGGATGGCCACCATCTGGATTTAGTCTTTCTTCAAGTAAACAGTTCTTAGTGAGGAGGGAGAAAAGCAGAGCAAGGATCCCTTGATGGGAATTTGATGTATCTCTAATGTACATAATGCATGCCCAGATGATGGGTGCTTTAGCAATGTGTATATCAATAACAACAGTTAAACTAACTGTACATCTATCTGCTTTTCCTAAGTGGTTTCTTACATGTTTATACAATGCAGAGCGCACTGTTGGCACACAATAAATAATCAGGTTTTCTGTAATCTATCTTGCCACTTTGCTAATGATCCATGTTTGCGATAAACAAATTATTTTCCTTTGAAGAGCTTCAAGCTTCCCATGGTCTCCTGAGGTCCTTCTTCCCTCGCTTCCTCCCCCATTTTCAGCTATGACACTTGATAAGTTTCCAGATTTGTGAGCAGATTAAGTTAGGTTTAACACAGTCTCTTTTAGGAAAATAAATAGATATGGTAGGCATCAGCAGGGGAGCAATCTCTATTATGTAAGGCCTTTGATCAAAACAGAAATTGTGGTAGGAGAACAGGTGAAAAAAACTCTGGGAAGGTCTCTGTGGGTTGTGCCATTGATGGGGACAAATGGAAAAGAAGAAGAAAGGGAATAAAAGATATGTCTAAAGCTCGGGATATGTGAGACTCAGTACAAAATCATTCATAGGCTTTGAATATCCCCAGATCTAAGATATAAATGTGTCCCAGAATTCTCTCCCACATATAAGGCACCCTGGTAAATTTGGGTTCATTGCTAGTGGTTCTGACCCCTCACTGATCCTTTCTGAGATTAGGTGCCCTCCTTCCTGTCAATCTGTTTTAACACTAAAGAGATTTTCAGTCCTTGGACGATCTGAGGTAAAGAAAGGTCCCAGTCTGTGCTCATTTACAACAAGGAATTGTATCTTTAGTGTCTCAATTCAAGACAATCATATAGTTACTTCAGAGAGATCTACATTATTAAATATTTTGGCTAAAATTCTGTGCTGAGGTACATTTGAGAAGGTGCAGCCCATGGGGGAGGGATATAAAGGAGCTTTTAAGTCACCTTTTCACTCTTGGATTCTGGGCAGTACTAAGGACTGGTCTAATTTACAGAAGACTCCAGAATGCTTCTTCACACAATACCTCTTAGCGCTCAGTTTTATAGACCCACTCCATCTTACTTCTGGCATGCTCTGTGCATCAGAGCTTCCAGTGTGGGGGCAGATTTGGGCTGCCAAGTAGCACACATTAGAGAGCAGGGGGCAGAACTCCTTCCTCTGTAAAACGTTCAGCTATGATCAGAAATGAGGCCCTGAATTTTTATAGGATCTGGAGACTGATTCTGAACTCCCTCCTCAGTAGCCTGGAAGAGTTTGCTGAATTGCACCTGGATGATACCATCTGGAAACTTTTCAGGTATACAATTTAGATCTTAGACTCCAATCCTGCAAACACTTACCCATGCACTTAACTTTGTGCATATGAGTATTCCCACTAATTTCAAGAGAAATTACGTAAGAAAAATTGTGCACACGCATAAGTGTTTGTAGGGTTGGCACCTTTGAAGAAAGTGGTTTGGTGTGGGTGTTTTAACTGTTGAAAGGCATGAAAAGAGTTGGTTGTACATTTCCTGCTGTTTTACCAGTTTCTGCTGTTGGGAATTCTGCAACAAAAGGGAATGTAACAAACCCTAGTTTTATTGTTATGCTTATTGTTCACATAGTTCATGTTTATGATACATGTTCTTGAACCAGTACAAATGATATACAAGCTCTCACCTCAAATATTCTCTCCTGGATATTTCAGCGGTAGCGAGATGACAATGCTGACTTGGTAATAGAATCCTTTATCTGGGAACAAACTGCAATGTCATAAAGTAGAATTTTGGTGCCTGCCCCGTGCTGTGCCATGTCTGAACTGAGTATTTTGGAGGAGGAAGGGGAAAAGATTTAAATGGAAGTTAGGAGTCTAAATACCTGTGAAGATCTGGGCCTGTACAGCTATATAGGAAGATACAGTTCCTGCCCCCAAAGAGCCTACAGGGCAAAAAGACTCAAGGCAGATGAAGGGTAGGGAAAAGGCATGCAATATATAATCGAAGTGTTCACAGACATGGTAGTTTCCAGTTATATTTTGTTTTGAAGGTACCCATTTGTATAAAGCAGTGCTTTATCCCACTATCCAACACATATTTTCCATTCATTTGAAATATGGCTCAGGGAAGACAGCATTCTAGTGATAATAGTTATGTAATATGGATTTAAAACCCATGACTGTGCAAAACTACTTCCTGCCTCTCTTGTTCATTTCCTGTTTCCAACAGCTTCAGTAATAAGACCTAGCTCTTATATAACACTTTGCTGTCAAAAGTGCTATACACACATTAATTAATTCATCTTCAAAACACCCCTATCAGGTAGCGGAGGATTATTATCCACACTGTACATATAGAGAATTAAGAGAACTCAGAGTTCTTGGCTGCCAGCCCCATGCTGTCTGTCCACTAGGCAAAGCTGCCTCTCAGTGAGTCTGGTGGTCCCAGAATTTACTGTATAGAAAGTTGAAACACAGACCACAGTCCAAAACAGGTTCATTTCATGCCTCAGATCTAATCATGAGCATGTTCTGTTCCTATTCCATTGAGCACTTGGCTTAGATCCCCCTGGAAAAGGAGGAGTTTAGTACCAATATATGCCACTCCCTCTTGGATGTAAGGGTGTGATGCGGCATGGCATGTTGCGGACAGGGGCAGAGAAGTGCTCTGTAACATTTCAGGGGCAGCCACACAAGGCTACCATAAGTTCAAATAGTCTCCTGAGAGATACAACACAGTCAGCCCCCTCTCTCTCTCTCTACATGCACCATCCCAACACGTGAGATCTCCTGAGAGTCTTCTCTTGACAGAAGCTAGATTGTAACCTGGGGAGGCAGAAGTTTCCTCAATTCTGGAACTTGCTACCTCTATGTGTGTGACAGAGCCCCATGTCTGTTAACTTTCAGAGCAGAGCACAAGACCTGTGAGCCCATCCAATTCCCATTAAAGTGACTGGGAAAACTACCAAGGCCTTTAAAGTGAGTTGGATTGGATCCCTCCCAGGGCCAAAATAATCAAAAGTAGCCTCTAATTTTAGTTGCTTTAGGTTTTGGGTATCCAATCGGAGATACTTGGAGTGAGATCTTCAAAGTATGTAGATGCTGAAGTCCTATTGAAATCAATAGGAGTTATGCACCTAAATACCTTTTTGAGGTTCACTAAATACCTTTTTGAGGGTCTGGGCCTTGAGGCTTAATTTACAGAGGGGCTGAACACCCCTAGCTCTCACAGACTTCTACTGGAGTTGTGGTGCACAGTTGTGCTAAAAATCAGACCCACAGTATCTCAAGCTGGGCACTCCAAAAACAAGGCAGGCAAAATCTGAGTGTGCTTTTGAAAATGTTACCCTATGTATCAGGGGGTAGCCGTGTTAGTCTGTATCTACAAAAACAACAAAGGATCTGGTGGCACCTTAAAGACTAACAGATTTATTTGGGCATAAGCTTTCGTGAGTAAAAACCTCACTTCTTCGGATGCAGCCTATGTGTTTACCCAAGCTTTTGCCTGAGGTTAGGGGACAGAGGTTTTGGTCCTGGTGTTGTTGTTAGGGTGACCAGATGTTGCAATTTTATAGGGACAGTCCTGATATTTGGGGATTTTTTTACATGGGCTCCTATTACTCCCCGCCCCCGTCCCGATTTTTCACACTTGCTATCTGGTCACCCTAGTTGTTGTTTTTGCTAAGACTGAATAGTGCTAATTATTAGGTGACTGTAAACTGTTGTTTTTGGAAGACAGCATTCAGTTTCATTGATTGTGATTTTAAATTGTAAATGCACAACGATGCCACACAGCAAGCATATTTTTATAAATTGGAAATTTATAAAACTATACATTTTATATTTATAGTTTATATTTTTAAACTGATGCTGTCATTTTCTGGTTTAAGTCTTTTCATAGATCTGATTTACCGTTTTCTAGTTTAATCATCCTCCACTTTCAGAAAGTCTTAGGCCAGAAAATCATCTTTAAGTGTTTGAACACGGCCTAGTGGGTGGATTACCTTTGTGTAAGGACACAGGGAATTTGATTTATGGCATGACACAGTGGACTGTGTTAAAAGCTGTTTGGCCAGATATACTAGCTATAAAATAGAAGAGAAACATTTGGGGGCGGAGGGGAGAAATAGCTTTATCTTTTGTGTAATGCAAGATAAGTATAGGGTTAAAAACTCCCGTGCAGTGATCTGATATTTAAGTGATGCAGATGTGTCCCTTTAGAGGATGTTAATGGAGTAGCAGGTAAGCATACATAGGAAGCCCAGCAGGATTTTTTTCTGTTTGGGTTGATCAAGGGCTAGGGTCAATGCAGGTAAAATGAAGTAAAGAAAGCTCAGTTTTAGTTCTGTACTCCTGTCTTTGTTACATGTGATGCTTATAAGGCTTTAAAGGTCAAAAATTCAGTATTTCTGCTTACAATAGCCTGGTTGACAAGAGGTGGATTATGTAAATGTAGGGACCTATGATAGTTTTATTAGAATGAAACATCTAAAGTAGCCAGGGAGTGGATCTAAAATAGAAACAAGCTTCTGCTACATACCTAAGGTCTCTCAGGCTCTTGCGAAAGCTTGTAGTTTACCTGTGAGTCCATCACACTCTATTCCTGGGGGCATTCTGTGCCAAAAAAATAAAAATTCTGTGCACAATATTTTAAAATTCTGCAAATTCTGTTTGTCAAAATAACACTACATAATCACATCAGTTTCATTTATTTTGTTAATTTATTTCAAAATACCTGTCAGCAAGTATGTCTGTAACAATATAGACACACTCAAAAGTTCCCCCAGAAGTAGAGAGTTAAAGAAACCCCTATGACAGTTTCTGTTTCTCTGCCCCTTCCCCCCGCTCCGAGCCCAGCCATGGTGCCCCCCTTACCCAGATACCCATACCCCCTCTCTCCAGAGCCCAGCCATGCCCCCCGCCAAGCCCAGACACGTGCCCCTCCCTCTCAGAGCCCAGGGATCCAGAGAGAGAAACAGCCTGATGCTTGGTCCCGGGCCTGCATGGAGTTTCCTGCATTCCACCATCTCCTTCCCTTAGGGCATGCTGGGAACTGCAGCTGCCAGGAACCCTCTAGCTACCCCCCTCCCCCCCCGCCCCCTCAGCAATATCTTCTATGTGCAAACTGGGCTCTGCTGGGTCCAGTGGCCCCTAGTGGCAGCCAGAAGCCCTGCAGCCCATTTCTGTGGGGGAAAGGAAATTCTGCGCACACAATGTTAATTTCTGCAAAGTTCTGCATTGCGCAGTGGTGCAGAATTTCCCCAGGTGTAACACTCATAAGATGTCTGCACTGTGGATACATGCAGTTTCCTAAATTGCCTTTTAGGATTGTATCTTGGGTGTGTCACATTTCTAAAGCCTGTATATAGAAAAAAATGTGAGATTGTCCTGTTTGTTCACTCAGAACACAGGTCCTGGGTAGGGGTAGCTTACTGTTTAACGAGTGGGTAATTAAACTGCTGATTACACATTGTGGCTTTTAGTGATGGACAAATATGTTGAAGATATGAGCTATGGCACCGTACTGGATTCAGTGGGCATCTGACATCCAACAGCCTAGATGGAAATTATTTCTTGAAAAGGGGGGAAGGAAATGTTCCACTTCTTGGCAGGGATAATGGTTATTGAAGTGCTTTAGTTCTGGCTGTCTGAATGATAGCAAGACCCTAGAGAAGGACAGTATCATAGATGTTAGAAACATAACAGAACTATTCTCAGCTTATCTCCCAGCAGATGCAGGATTATGAGTGCTTCCAGTGCTTTATATTTTTTTTTTCTCCCAGTCTGACTTTAAACATCCCAAGTGACAGAACTGTCACCACTTCCCTTCGGAAACTATTCCGCCACCTCACAGGCCTCACTGTCAGAAAACTTTCCCCGAAACTCAGCCTAAAGTTTCATTTGCTTAATTTGATTCCACAAATTATAACTGTATCTCCATGTACCACATTAAAATTCTTCTGCCTCCTTAGTATTTCCATCCTTCAGCTATTTCTACTATTATATTGTCCCCTAATGGGATGACTGCCTGACTCATAATTCTGTTTCGGAAAAAAAATTGGATTCAATTTTATGGATGCTATATCCTACTGAGCAAACTCCTTTGTAGGATTTCACCAATCTTGTGACTGTTTCATGTTTTGGGGTTTTTTTTACTATTTCTAATTTAGGCCAGGGTCCTACGTATCTAAGTTGAGTGAATGGGTCTCATCTAGAGCCTTCCTTGCTATAACTGAACCATTTAAATCAAAATTCAAATTCTGGAGCTGGCATAATTCTTAGGTGAATTGCTCTTAGAAATATTAGAAACTGAAGTCGCCCTCTGCTTTGCTGGTGGCATCCACCGCAGAGACGTGAACTAGAGAAGGACAGATGTCACATGGTGATATTCCTGAAAACTGGGAGGGAGCGGGGAAATAACCATTTTTATAGGGGTGCTAAACGGACACAATGCCCTTCACCTTTAAGAGAGAACTCTCAGTATATAGCTACATACATACTATTTGAAATACATTGTGAATTTCCTAGGTGAGAGAGGCTTTTACAGATTATCAACTGTTTGCTCAGGAAAAGAAAAAGTGAAACCCCAAGACAGGTTGATAAATGGTAGAAACCTCATGCTTAATAAACCCAGACGGGAGAGCTATTAAATTACCCAACTTCAGTAGCTGCTAGAAGCCCCTTGGAAGGAAATCCTGTTGCGCAAATCTGTTTCCCTGTTACTTCCTTTCTAGTGTTTTTCACCAAAAACAATCAATCCCATGAGTGCTGTGCAGGGTTTAGAGATTTTCTTATTTTGTTTTCTACCCTTCCTCCTTCTTTTAAATCCAAGGGCTGTTCAAACTTCTCTTCTAGATATTCTTTTTGCTCATTCGGGGTCAGAGAAATCTGTAGGTATTCACCTTCCAAGCTGATCTTTCTGTGCCTCACAGCATTCAGTGCTCTGTTAAGGAGGCACTGAATAAGGAGAGATGAAAGATGATGAATCGTGATAAACGCAGAAGGGTATGGTGAAACTGCAGTGGCTTACGTGCCAAAGACATCCTTGAAGGAAACTTGCTTTGATCCCCAAAAGAACTTTAAGATGTGCTGTTCTGATTATTTCACAGCTGTATCAGGGACAGAACAGTTGTTTGAATTGTAGTTGAGATTTTATCCTCTGGCAGGGTAGGAAAGCTGAGTTTGCTTCTGTGCATGTGTCGTTACAGTGCGCACCAGGAAAAAGCCCACGATATTTTTTGGGGGGAGAGGGAGAGAGGGAGAGCTTGAAAATGAGAACATTTCAACTGATAAAAAATAATTTCTAGGGAGACTGGAGGGGAGGCATAGGTGTGTGACCTTAATTCTTTCAGCATCTAGCCTGTTACAAAGTATACAACAAAATTTCTACAATAAAGCAGTATTCTTCAATGCTCCCATATAGTTCAACAGCCAAGACTCTCCTTGCCAATCTGTAGTCACTGTAATTGTGTATTGTGTCTGTGCTGCTTTTACAAATGATGCCTTACAATGGCTAACATTCAGTATAAGTCTTGCCATGATGCAATTGAGAAAGTATCTGAGTTCATCTAATTTCATGTAGCCAAAAATAGTTTTTCAAATGAAATCTGGGAAGCCCCAGGCCTAAGTGGTACACAGTAAACTCTGACAATCAGCATCAGGGCCGGCTCCAGGCACCAGCCGAGCAAGCTAGTGCTTGGGGCGGCAGCTTATAGGAGGTGGCATTCCGCCCAATCCTAGGGCGGCACGGCTGCTTTTTTTGTTGTTGTTGTTCCGCTCTGGCTGCCCTGTAGGGGGCAGCGGCGTGGAGGACGGGAGCGCTCTGCAGCAAGCCCGGCAGGGCAGCCCGCGTCCTTCCCTCCCAGCCGACCGGAGCGGTGCAGAGCCCTCCCGGCAGGGGGCACGGCGGGAGGGGCCGCGTGACAGCGCCCCGCTGAAGCCCTGGCTGCCCCCTTCTCTCTCTCCCCCTGCTCCTTTCCCCTGCCCCCGCTAGCCGGGGCACATCTGCAGGGCAGGGAGTCCCCCTGCACCCTGGCACCCCGGCTCTGGACATGCCGCAGGTTTTGTGGTTTTTTTGCTTGCGGCGGCCAGAAAGCCAGAGCCGGCCCTGATCAGCATACCAGGTTAAGGTGGAATCTTCTGCTCTAGAACAGTTGTAGCAAGGCATGGAAGGAAAGCAGAGCACAGAAGTTATGTGCCAGGTTCTCAGACCAGGTGGAGATATAACTAAATGCAATGCTTTGCTTCCTACAGGCGGTTCTCTGTAGACTCTATATACCTTGCTTTGGTATATACTTAGTGAAATAGTGAAAAGCAATTGTAGGTCTTCCATGTTAAGATTGCACTGTATCTTGCAAGAAGTACTAATCAGTGAAGCAGTTTTTTGGCAAGTTAACCATACACCACAAAATTAACTCCAGTACTGTAAGAATTTGATGATACATTATTTCAGCCTCAGTAACTAAATTCTCTTTGGATTGCCCCAAGAATGTTATGTGCTCAGCTCACCCTCAGCTTGGAGAGAGACATTGCTGCTCATCTTGTAAGATCAACTGCTGCTCATTCATTTGCAAGTATGTTGTTTAATTTTATAAGACATATGAAGCACGCCAGTATATACTATATCTTTTGAGGCCCTTTATAATTGATTTCCTTAAAACACCCAACTGTATTTTCACTAGTATCAAGTTTTTGTGCTCATCAGCTCAAATGAAAACAAAATCCTACCCAAACAAAATGAAATTTATTTTTAATAACACTCCAATAGTTGCTAATATATAACTGAAAATCCTTGTCCCTGGTACTAATAATGAAACCTTTATATTACTAGAAATATTAAAACTTTAATACTCTCCCTAGTATGTTTTATATAACTTGTACTTTTATATAATCTTTGTACTGGTAGCAAGAGCTTGGAGAGACAAATTTACATATTTGTCCCTCAATATTTTCTTTTCCCCCTCATCTGGGCTATATATGTCATGTAGACTGCCATGAACATTTTACAGTGTTGAAGCATTTAAACTGTAATTTATATAATTTATATATAAATGCTGAATACACCATCAAATGCAATATAAGAATAACAGATTCATTGGTCTTACAGGTTTTAGAACTTTACCATTGCGCACATTCACAAATGGTTATGTACAAAAACTCAGTACAATTATATACAAAGCTTTAATCTGAAATACAACACAGGAGTAGATAAGAAGGAAAAAACACTATCATTTTAACAGTAATTACAATACAATGTGTGGAATAACAGTTCACAGCATTAAACAAGCAGATTGCTTATTTAGAGACAACATGAAGAAATTAACTCTCCACCTTGGCTATACTGTTCAAATTTATTATATTAAGTGGAAAGCCATCTTTTTCAGGGGTTAAAATGCAGCTGATGGTATGCCCACTAATGTAACAGTTTTTCCCATTTTTTTCCTTAAACAATGGGTCTCTGTGGGATTTCCCACTCATTGTAGTATCCATCTATTCAGATCTATTTTGATTGGTTAATCTAGTTCAGTATTTTCCCAGGCAAGAAATTACTTTGATTTTTAGCAACAGGCAAACCACTGCATGCATCCGATGAAGTGGGTTTTAGCCCGTGAAAGTTTATGCTCAAATAAATTTGTTAGTCTTTAAGGTGCCACAAGTACTCCTCATTCTTTTTCCTGTTATTGAAGTTATGGGTCATGTTTTTCTCTGTTACACCTGGAGACCAATATTGAAGTTTAACAATTTGTGTAACTTGTGTGTTTTTCAAATCTTTCCATCCACCGGCAGAAATTACTGCTCCTTTCTAAGGAAACACATATATTCCTCATTCATGAGCTAAAATTATTAGCATGCTAATGATTTTAAGCATTTATAGCCACCGCCATGAGCCGTGGTATACGCTTCCATCCAATATGTCATCAAATTGACCTAGGAATTGTACAGCCAGGCTAGTATCTCACAGTCCAGCCTAATATGTCCAGAGGTTATTCCACAGTAGTATGAAAAAATCTCAGTCTTCCATAAGATTATTTAAAATAAAATGTGAACACTTAGAGGTGATGTCATAAACCCAGAAAAGTAAATAAATTCAAAGCTGAAGATTTATTGCCAGCTAGGGGGGGAGGGATAGCTCAGTGGTTTGAGCATTGGCCTGCTAAACCCAGGGTTGTGAGTTCAATCCTTGAGGGGGCCACTTAGGGATCTGGGGCAAAATCAGTACTTAGTCCTGCTAGTGAAGGCAGGGGGCTGGACTCAATGACCTTTCAAGGTCCCTTCCAGTTCTAGGAGATGGGATATCTCCATTAATTTATTTATTTATAATTTTGATTATTGCTTGCAGTGAGGAATGGTCCAAAACCAACCTGAATATGGAACTGATTTCTGTGACTTTTGAATAAATTATCTGTAAAATTTAGACATGATGCTCATGTGACATTATCAGGTTCATCCCCATGTGGTCATTTTTCCTGTTAGCTTTATGTGCCAAGTAACACTCTTTGGGTACCAGGCAATGCAGGCAATCCAGTTTACTACCCATAAGAAACCCATTCACTGGGTGGAATCTAAAAGATTTTAAATTTGCATATCATTACTCAGGTGCAATCAGCCTGAAACTATGATGAAAAAACATCAGATGCAACTGAACAGTTGACTCATTTTCCATGGTTAATATGGTGATTCATTGATCATAACAGATGCTCAAATGGGCTGCAAAGAGGCCTCGTTAAAAGTCCCAAGATAGATACCAGAAATATCATATTTAAAAAACAGAAGTGCCATGATGTGGCAAGATGCCCATGTGGCACCAGAGTAATTTCAGTCTTGAATATGCCGCATATGCACACACAATAGCAAAAGCGATAAATAGAACTATTATCAGCGACTGACCAGTTGTAAAATAAACCTGCTATGCTGTGGAGTACACTGCGTATGTCCTAACATTCCATTGACATCAATCATAGAATATTAGGGTTGGAAGAGACCTCAGGAGTTCATCTACTCCAATCACCTGCTCAAAGCAGGACCAACACCAACTAAATCATCCCAGCCAAGGTTTTGTCAAGTCGGGCCTTAAAAACCTCTAAGGATGGAAATTCCACCACCTCCCTAGGTAACCCATTCCAGGGCTTCACCACCCTCCTAGTGAAACAGTGTTTCCTAATATCCAACCTAGACCTTCCCCACTGCAACTTGAGACCAATAGAATACAATAGTACAGCAAGTGCAGTGGAAAACCAGCAGTGATAGGCTTATAGGGTCAATATATTTTACAGATAATAAAATTGATTGTAAATAGAACATATGGCTTCTGGAAATTCCCATCAGTCCAGCAACCTAGAGGCCTTGACCCTGCAAGTGCAAGGTTCTTGCACTCCTGCAACCAGAGGCTACACACAGGCACAAGTAAGGTTAACCGTTGACACGGACCTCTACACTGAGCAGTAATAAGTCTCACTTCCCCTACATAACAGTCCTCTTAGTTGCAGATATATAACCCAAAAAGAGATGGGACATGGGCAGACAATGGGCAGATTTGAAGAGACATAAGTGTAACCATCAGCAGGCACACAATGATGTGCTCCCCATGCTACTAGGCATGAGTTACTTCAGTTGTAAAGTAGTGGCTTTCATTAACACACGATTCCTGCACTGCTCGTTAATTTTTATGACGTGTTTCTAGACTCAACTTTCACCACCTGCACTGTGCAGGATCAAGTTCCCAAATTTTTATTCCGGTATGTTTGAGATAGTATTGATAGTAACTACTTAAAAATACAAACAAATATTTCAAATAGAAATAATGTCTACTTCTCATTTTACATTGTAAAGTTAACAAATTTGCCAGAAAGAAATACAAGGAATTTCCATCCTGGGGGGGAAAAGCACTTGAGTTCTGCTATTCTGCTTAATACCAACATCAGACACACATGCATCCCCATACTATGGAATCGTTTTTTTGTTAGATGTCTTTTCTTCTTTGTTAGACTAGAGGTAATATCTGGATTACTGATCTCAAACCCCAACATCAATTAGACACTGATCAATCATGCCTACCTGTCGTTTTCTTCTGAACTTCTGAAATGCCTTCTGGATGCTCACAGTCTCCATTTCCTTTTCAGTTTTCTCCTGATCTAAACCTTCAAGATACACCATGAAACAGCAGTTTCTCTTCCTTCCTGATTCCATGCTTCTTTCTAGATAACTATTTTGGACCTGCAATTATGAAAAAGTAAACTTGTAATTAAAATACAGTTGCTGAGCCAAGTGGTGTGCATGTGACACCCAATGGCATTAAAAATCCTGTTGGAACTCATCACTTCAACAGTATAGTAAATATGAGAAATATTAGATCCAAGCTATCCAGATGTTTTATGAAAACTGATCCAAAAATATTCTCATTGTATCTAAAATAGAACCAGCAACTGGAAGGACTAAATTAATTGTTTAAACCAGCCATTAGACACTCTGCAGACGAGCTGGCCTACACTCTGCTAACATAGTCCACATGAATAGATAAACACACAAGTTTTAATTCAAATGGCTATTGAGTAAATAACTAAGAGCTCTTAGGAAGTTCTCTGATTCCTCCTGTACCATGCAGTAGAAACAACTAGGAGTCCTTGTGGCACCTTAGAGACTAACAAATTTATTTGGGCATAAGCTTTCCTGGGCTAAAACCCACTTCATCGGATGCATGGAGTGAAAAATACAATAAGCAGGATTTATATGAAAAGCTGGGAGATGCCTTACCAAGTGGGGGGTCAGTGCTAACAAGGCCAATTCAATACAGACTAACACAGCTACCCCTCTGAAACCATGCAATAGAAGTCAACTAAGATAACATCTTGCATATGACTCAATTCTCACAGTGTAGGTGGGAAACTCAAGATATATCTGACTGTGAAACTGTCTGATTTGTATAATATTGCTGGTAAAAATCTAACCAGTTCTACCAAATTCAATATGTAATTTAGTCCTCCCAAGAGTATCTTTATATGCCAGAAATGTTGAGATGCTTCCCTGTTTGAGATACCAAAATTCTGTTTCCGGTTTAGTGGACCATAAAATTATGGCAATTTAGGACAGATTCTCTGGACCAGACATAAAGACTTGCAAGCCTTAGTGTTTTTACTTTGGGTATGTAGGTCACTCCTGCTAAAATGTGATAGCTTTCTGCCTGGGTGTCCAACTATATGTCACCCAGGTAATCTTGAGGGAAGATAACATGATGAGCAAATACATTACAAAACACAAACTATCATTGCCACCTGGCAGGTATTGTTTGATGTGTCCTTTTGCAGACCCTTAACAATAACTCAGTGAAGATTTTTCTTAAATATTGAGGGTGTGATTTATCTTTCCACCAGTGTAAATTCACTGAAATCAATGTAATTACACAAGTGTAAACCTGATGCAAGCAACAGAGAGGAGAATCGAGACCTGAAACTTACCTTTTAGCTTTGTTTGATCTAAATGATCAATAAGAAATGAGACCTCTGTGTAAGCTGAAAAGTTTGTATCTCTCGCCAACAGAAGTTGGTCAAATAAAAGATATTACCTCACCCACCTTGTATCTCTAATAAGAAATAAGCACTTTTTAGTTAAGAGAATCACCTTGAATATTTGAAATTGTGGCAATTAAGTGGATTTGCTGGCAACTTAATATAACTACCAGGTAAAATGCTAGGGATCAAGACTAATCTCTGGCAATTTGGAGACGTGAGGGGAAATCATAAGGACGACACTTCCAGCCTCTCTAAGTTGCATAGTATAGCTGAATCTCTGTGAAGAAACCTTTCACTTCCTGCACAGTATGGCAGTAATCCAGGAGGACCCTAACAGAACCTCAAGTCACATGAAGCTTGTACAATGGTGAATCCATTTAAAAGTACCCACATGGAGAACAATAGGACATAAATGCTAGAAACAGTTCTCGGATAATGACAGCATAAATGAAATTTGCATATCGCATACAGTCTGATTTTAATATCCCAAATCTTTTGCCTTAAGAAGATATGAAACTCACTGGAATATGCTATTGGTCCAGATTAGTAAGGGACAGACCATGCTCAGATGCCTCTAGTTTTCTACAATAACCCTCAGCCTCATGCCCCCTCAAAACAAAACAAAACTCAAACCCAAAACAAATCATCCTTTCACTGCATAACCTAAAAAAAGCAGCTGTTATTTTTTTCTGTCTTAAGTAAAAAAAAATTCAAGTTACATGTCAGGCTGCCCTTTGCAACATTACATAATGCCTTCATATTGTTTCTGTAAAGTTAATCACTGCATACAGTAATATGCTTATCAAAAATAACTACTGCACATGTAACCATGCGCATTGTACATTGTTTGGGTCTCCTGGTCTTTCCCAGCCCTTCTGTGGTCCATGACAGCTCCTTTTGCATCAGAGACCTTACACTAAGGCCTTGCATTCTCCTGGCTCTGCCACAACCAAGGTCAGAGTTCATTCTCTCTCTCTCTCTCTCTCTCCTCCTTTCTTCCCCCTTTTCCCCCCACCTCAGGCATCTGTCAGTGAGTGTCCAATTAACAGTTCTGAGCCACAATTACAGAAGTCATAAATGAAAGGATACTTTATTGGTAACCGTATAGAAAGTGACAAATCATAAAAAGTAGGAAAAAATTGACCTATTTAATAAAATAGTGCAGAAGTGATACAAGACTTAGTTCCAGAACACTGAAATATTACCTACATGCATCAGAAAAAGCATCTTCCCTTCTCACAGTGAAAACTTTCTTTTAGTAAGCATCTAGATGTTACGGTGTATAGAAATACCATAGGGAGATAGACAGAAGATAAAATAGTCCAGAAAAATTTCTTGCTGTAGCCAAAGCTCCCTTTCTCATAGCCTAATAAATATAGTTTAGTATCTGGGATCTCATCTTCCAGCTAATTCACATGTAGTAAGATAGGTGTTTTCTTTCCACAAATATGTTTTCCTTAATTTAGAAACAAACTTATTTATAGTTCTCCCTAATATCTACTCAAGGGGTTGTTATCTTCCTAACACCTCTCCATTCAAGTACTCATATATTAGTAGATATTCTTTTGTCTATTTTAATGATTGCCAACATCTTGGGGAGATGTCTGGACACATTACATGGACAAACCTTGATAGGCAGAGCTGCGGAGTCCATACTGCACCACTATAGAATTATTTAAAAATAAATATTATAAATGCATTGGCTATATTTCAAGAACAAATTTATAGAAATCATGCAACCAGATGTAGTTAATTGCCACAGTATGCCTATTAGCTTGTATATTGCACCCAAAAAGATGTAATCTTCCACCATCCTCACTTGGAAAGATCACTGTAGAAATTTAACTGGACTGCATGCCCAGTTTATCTACTCAATCTACTGAAAGTTAGCTAGCTGATGAAATTTGTGTCCATGACCATACAGCTAGTTTGAGAGAACCCTATTCTAACTTTAAAATGTTGCAGTAGTACTGAATATGGGAATGGCATTAAAGAGGGGGTATTTAGTATACTCATTTGCAGTGTCAAGATCCAGAAAGTTCTTTTCCAGCAATTTTATTTCACAGCAGTGCTGGTCTGAGTTATACAAACAGAACAATTTAAAGAACTGGGTATGTTTGTCAGTGCATGAATTTTCTTCTACCTTGTAAATTATTGATATGTTTCACTGATTCCAGGTTTAAACAGCACACAATTTTCCCCTCCAGCTGTAAACTTGTAAGTGACATATCTTGGCTTAAACAGAAATGATGCTGAGTTTTACAAAGCCCTCATATATTGAAAAATGTAGTAAGTTGTGGAACTGTAAAAACTATCCATAGGCTTTAAAGGACTGCCTCTTAAATACAGTGGATCTGTACTAATTTTGATGTTCCGTTTGGGTTTTTTTGTGCTTTATGTTCACACATGATTTATTTGTGAAACATGCAAGAAGTTAGCAGAAAAGCAAACTTGTTTTTTTTTTTTTTTGCTTTTTTCAATTTACTTTGTGCATCTGTTTATCTGAAGTTGTTATTATAAATCATCTCTCACTATGATGTCTAAGTGCCAAACAAAATTAAAATGCAGAAAGCTTAAATTCAAAATATTTTATCTTTTCTCACGTCCCAAGAGCAAGGTGGGATGGCTTGTACAGTATGTTCACCCTGGGTGAATGAAGCTCTAGGGGTACTGTCTCAAAGTTCAGCAGCAGCAACTTTTTTGAGCTGAGGTGTTTTGGCCTTGTTCCTAAGAAGTGTAATTAAAAAAAGTCCCTCCACGTTTGATTTTTGGTTTTGCTTTTTAGCCATTGTAACTAGTTCTCTAACTGCTTTTCAAAGTTGCTCATGTAGAAATTTCAAAAAGGTCAATTTTCAAAAAGTAAAGCTGAAATTTACTGTGAAAAATTTCTTAGGAGCTCCATTCAGCTTTGCATCTACACAGCCATCTAAATATTACAGTGAACCTGTGTGTATTTGACAATATTTTGTGTGTAGTCAGTTTCACTAGTCTCTATTAGTCAATTACTTAGGTTCTCCCTTGCTGAAAAGACCTTTATAAATATCAAGAGGAGAGCAATTTTCAAAGTATTTTTTTTAAATGTACACTGGACACAGTATTTAAAAGAAGTTTTCAGACATCGGAATTTTCTTAATTAGCCAACTGGCAGTGTCTCTATCTAATTTTCCATAATCTAAGCTTGTCAGAGAACACAGGATTTTATAAGATTGTTGCCTTTATCGGGTAGCCCTATAGGAGAACTTTTGTTCCGTTACAATGACTTTGCTTGGTCATAGGGAGAGTAATTGCTCTTCCCTTATTTTAAAAGATGTCCATTATTTGTTATCCTACAGAATAAATGAACATAATGTCTCCATGTCCTATGCACAGGCCAGAGAGGGGGAAAAATAAATCATGATACTTTCCCAATCTCATTGGAACAAAATGAGATGCCATCAACAATATTCTGAACATCTTCATAATGTGATTGTCCCTCTTCCTTCTGGCTTACGTCAGCAGCAAAATAGTTAAGTGATGTCATGTAATGTATCATGTTTCGGAGTTAACATCACATTGAGATGTTCACATCTCTCAGAGATAATGGTTGTACTCTGTCTGCAGACACCATATCTGTTTATACTTGGATTTCCCTTTGCACCCATAAGATCTAAAGGGTTTTTTTTTTAAAGTAAAAGCTTAGGTTCTAGAGCACAAAATGGCAGTCTCCAAAGAATAGTGCCACCTTTCAAGCCCATTTTGACTCCTGGTCTAGTATGTCAAGAGAGAATGCCCCTTGTCTCATATTTCAGCAATAATCAGTCAAAGGATCAGACACTGATACCAGGGTAGGTCTGTGTAAATAAACTCTGCAGGGTGGGTGTCATCCTTTTGGAAATAAGCATTATCCCATATTTCACATATCTTTCATTGAAATCGGGGTGCTCACGAGAGTTGCGATGCAGATGTCATGGCACAACCAGGTCAAGACACTTGCGTAACTTCTGCAGCATTTGGGGGAGCTCCCTACAAAATGGGGACAGCCCCTAAAAATCCTGGAGGACCATCTCCCTCTCCCCCCACCCATTTATCCTGAAAACTTCTGTCTGAACCCCATTTCTTTGCACCCATTTTGTAACTGACTTGATGGGGTGGGGGAAAAGGGTCCAACTCTGTGTCCCACACACACACACACACACACTTACCACCCTACTCCTCCCCAACCCAAGTGTCACCAAGGTCCAGTACAAGGCTCGTCGGGTTCCCCAACACAAGGGGCTATTCCCTACCCAGCAACTCTTCCCCTCACCTGCTCCCTCCTCCTCTTCCAGGGGCGTCTCTGTCTCCTAGCAACGCTCAAAATGGCTGGCCCGCGCGGCGATTTCTGGGAATTATAGTCCTAGACCCGCGAGCCGCTCATCCCTTGCCGAAGCGAGGGACTATATTTCCCAGTAGGCATCGCGCGCCGGAGAAGGGAGCTCGTCGAGGCGGCGCCGCGGCGGGGTTCCCTGTGGAGTGAGGGGACACAGGTGGGGGAAGCGCGAAGGGCGCTGGGAATTGTAGTTCCGAACCCGGGGAGACTCTCCAGAGCCAGTGGGCTGGAGGGCAGAGCAGGACTACAAGTCCCAGGGAGGCGCAGGAGGGAGCGGGCTGGACGCCGCCTGAGGGCGGGGGGTACGAAAGGGAACCTGCTGGTGGCGGCTCTGGAGGTTCCTCACTCAGGTGAGGGGGTGGCTGTGGAGAGGGGCTTGAATCCCTCCTGGGCCTGCAGGGGTTTGAACCCCCCTCTCCGGGGGTGCAGAGTCACTCCGATGCCTGGGCGATACTCCGCTGTTGCCCCTGTGCCCCCTGCTCTGGGGGCTCAGGCCTGCCGGGTCCCCCAGCGCGGGGGGCGAAGGAGAGGGCTCGGGCTCCCCCGCATCCTGGGGTGTAGAAAGAGGGGGCGATGAGGGCTTGGGCCTCCCACATTCTCTGGGGTGCGGGGCCAAAGGCTCTGCCTCCCTCTGCAGTCGCGGGGGAGGGGAATCAGGAGGACGGGGTGGCGATCAAAGCCCCCATATTTTGTGGGGGACAAGTCGGAGTGAAGGTCAAGGGCCCCCATCTTCTATACGTGGGGGAGACAACAAGAGGATGGGGAATGACTAATGCCCCTTTTTTTCCTTTGGTGGGATGAGGCGTGAGGAGGAGAAACGCCCCAGTGTCTCTTCTTGTAACTCCCCCCCCCCCCCCCATAAACTCACCTTTTTTAAGGGCGACAGTGGGGGACACATATTTGGGATTCAAATGGCCCTGGTGCCTTGTCCTGTAACCCCCTCAATACACCCATCTTTCTGGGGATGGGGTCTCACATTTTTGGGATTCATTTTACTGGGTTTTGCTCAACCTAGTTTAATCAGAATGAAGAAGGCTTAAAAAGTAAACTAAGCTTGAATGTGACTTAAAAATTGGCATTAAAACAGGCACGGCAAAAATTATTCATCTCAGGATTCTTCTAAAAAAACCCAAAATCTTAATAAAAACAAATGCCTGTCTTAACACTAGTAATTAGTGAAATTCCTGCAGTGGGTATGGGGAGGGGAAGTTGCACAAAGGTTTCAAAGCTGCAGACAGAAAATAGCTTGTTGTAATATATTTAGCAAGCAATGTGAACCACAGAAAAATAGGGGGTGTGGAGAATACATTCCCTGGCAAAGAAGCTACTGTACATTTTAAGTCGGGGAGCGGTTGCAGCATTTTGGTATGTAAGGGGAAGTCAAGAAAATAGAAATCTCTTTTCTTCCCAATCCTTACAAATAAATTATGTAAAATCAGATCTCTACCAAATCTAAGACCAGGAAATGCCCACATTTTTAGGCTGATTTGACAGTACAGAATCTCTCTCCAATGAAAGAATTTTTGTAATGTTCTTCTTATGAAAAAAACCCCCACTTTTTCAAATTATCATAGTTTGGCAGTCCTGGATTTTAGGTTTTGTTTTAAGGAAGTACTTTTTAAAGTGTGTTTACCAGTTTAATCTCTTTAATTGCACAAGAGCAGGCTTAGTAAGTATCTAAAAGCATTTCTAAAGCACCTGTAACTGGAGTATGTAACTATACTTTGGCAACAAACCCTGCCAACATTAATTTCTCTCATCAAACTTTGAAGGTAGCAGTAACAATTGTCATTGTAGAAGCAGTTATTGCAAACTTCTGGCTGATTGAACAATGATGGCAGTTTTGGGTCACCCAGTGGCTGCTTTAGGCACGTTCGAACCATGTAACTAACTCCTTTTCAGTAGAAACAAGGCTTAAAGTGAGTGTAACTTTCCACTCTTGTAGATAGAATGAGGGTCTGTTTCAATGCTTACAGGAGGCCTCACATATACTTAGGTCAACTCTGTAGGTCCCAACTAAACTAGCACTGTCCTTATCATGGGTATGTGTTAGAAGATCAGGAAAAACAGGTAACAGAAGCTGGAAAAACAAGTCTTTTTTTAAGAAAGCTTTCCTTTGTAAGGGATTGTGATAAGCACAGCCCAAATAATTGCCTGTCCTTCTACTGTGTAGGTGTCTTGCTACATGTATTTGCAGTATGAATGAGAACCTAGCAGTACACCATGTTAAATTCCTCCTTCCTGAATAAAAAGCGTTTATGGAAGATCCAGTACTTCAGTATGAACCTCTGAAAAATTTGGTAAGTGGGAGTTTTTTGGCCTTTGCAAGTATGTGGTTTATGAAACTGGGATCTAATTTATTTTGCCTGTCTGATATCCTGACAGTTACGAGCAACTAAAGGTCAGAACTAAAAATGCATTTGGCAGCAGAATGGAGATGATAAAATTTCAAAATCTTATCTGGTAACTGAATCCACCTGAAATGTATGCACCAAATTTCTACCACCCACTCCCTTCCTTTTTTTCTTTTGTTTTGTTTTGTTTTGTTTGACCTGTATCTGGAAACAAACAAACAAACTTGCGGATACAGTTCTTTCATAATACTTAGTCCTGCAGTGAGTGCAGGGGACTGGACTAGATGACCTCTTGAGGTCCCTTCCGATTCTATGATTCTAATACTGGACACAATGCTAAAAATACACCTATGCTAGTATAACTAATGACTATCCTTAATTTAAGTTTTGTTATTTTTAATAAACCTTGAGTTACAGAAGCACCCCTGCATCCAGGAAAGGGATAATTTTCTGGTTGTCAGGCTACAAGAGCCAAATAAATACTGCTGAGTAAAAATGTAAAGCATGTAGCTCATGCCTATTCGAGCACTTGAGATCAGAGCTGACAATAACTTAAGGTTTTAGTTTTTATTTTTAGCATTTTATGATAGGAAGTATCTAATGTTTAAGGATATGATTCTGTCACTGAGGTCACGGATTCCGTGGCTTTCCGGGACTACTTCTGGGGCAGAGCCAGAGCAGCTAGCCGGTGGTCAGCGCTGGGCAGAGCGGTGGCTGCCCAGTCAACCCCGGGGCCACTGAACAGCTGACCAGCCACTGCAACAGTTGGCCAGCGGTCAGCCCTGGGGCTGCCAAACAACTGACCAGGGGTCAGCCCCAGGCCTGCCAGAGCAGCGGTTCTCAGCCCGCCAGAGCAGCAGCTGGGGTTGGGTCAGCCCCCTGGGGGCTGGAGCAGCAGTGGTCAGCCACTGCCCCAGGAGCAGCTGCAAACCCGGCAGCACTCTGTTTGCCTCCCCTCTTTCTTCCCCCCAGGGATTTTAGGAAAAGTCAGGGACAGGTCACAGGCTTCCATGAATTTTTGCTTATTGCCTGCGACCTATCCCTGACTTTTACTAAAAATACTGTGACAGAATCTTACCCTTACTAATGTTTAATTGTAATATCTGTGTTTTCAAAATAAAGGATGTTGGCACTTATGGTCTGGGCTCCAGTTTGTGTGTCTTTTTTTTTTTTTTAAACCGAAAGTGAAAGTCCTGCCAAATGTAGTACTCACCAGAGAACTGTTTTTCTAATTTATTTAAACAACAAGAAGTCCGATGGCCCCTTAAAGACTAACAGATTTATTTGGGCATAAACTTTAGTGGGTAAAAACCTCACTTCTTCAGATGCATAGAGTGAAAGTTACAGATGCAGGCATTATATACTGACACATGGAGAGAAGGGAGTTACTTCACAAGTGGAGAACCAGTTTTGACAGGGCCAATTCAATCAGGGTGGATGTAATTTGTTTCATTATGCATTATATTCTGAATAAGCTATCTCCTCCTGTTATAATGTCATTCTAAAGTCAACAGTATTACATTTCTGATTGCATAGGGGATGCAGTGTCTTTTCCCTCTAGTCTTTTCCCTCTGGTCAAGTGCTGACCATGGTGTTAGTAATAAGCCTATTAGTATTTGATAGCTAAAGGCCCATGTAAAATGAGATGTATGGTCTTGATTTATAGTGGATGGATGTCCACAGTACAACTACCATCAAAGTTGGTGCCCTATTTGGCTGTCTTGCACTTTGATTAGCATGGAGAATGAACTACTTACTACAAGCTGTCTTTGCACAAGGGACCCAAACACTGGCAGCAAAGTTTAAGGAACTTTACATATGTTTTACCTGTTTTATTAATAACAAATTTGAGTTTCTAATTCTGCTTGACTCCTTTCATGAGCATTACTTTTCATTTAAACAAAATATATGACGTTACCAGCATCGCTTCACTGAATGTCCTATGCCTAATCCGATCAAGTATTCTTAATATATTTACAGGTTTCCACTCTTCTGCATTTATTTGCTCATAGATATTTCTATGAGCAAATATTGGTTCAAATAAAATATAAAAGATGCCTTTATAGTTTGAGAGGGAGAAAGATCAATTCACTGGAAAGGTTCAAAGGCATTTTTATCCAATTTCCTATTTCTGCTGGAACAGCTGCAGGAAAGATGTTCTATTTCACTACAATCATTAGCAGCTGTGAACAAGTAGCTGTCTGTAAATGTAATTGTCTCACTGTTGATTAGTACTCTAATGTATTTCAGGGATGGAAATACAAGAGGTGTGTGGAACCTATACCATAAACTTGTGTCCAACAAGAATGAGTACCAGTCATTCTGAAAGCATCTAGTTACTGATGTTTTCTTGTGCAGAAGATATTAAAATGTTCTTTCCTGAAAGATAAATATATTTAGATGACAGGAAAATACTTATTTAAATAAATAGTTTTCTTCTCTGACTCTCCAATATTTAACTTTTAGTATACTAATGAAGCAAGTATTGACAGACATTTGTGTGTAGAGTCCAAAACGATGAAAAATTGATCAGCATCTGACTATAACAGCTGAGGACATTTTCTCAGTGGAAGTCGTATATAATCAAAGAGGCAATATTTACCTTTTTGAGGAGCGTGAGGTATAGAAGATAGACAAATTCTGTTTCTGAGAGTTGGCTGTATTAATGAAACTCAAAATATTAAAGCTATACACACTGTCAACATGCTTTTTAAAGCTATACAATTGATTGCAGTGTTGAACTGCCTCGAAAAGTACCAAGAGTAGTGTTGTCTCCCCTGTGTCTGTTTATAGCAGCTGAAAATCTGGCCTAAAGTGCACGTGTCCTTTGCATGTAGCTCTATAAGTAGTCCATGTGATGAATATATTTTTCAGTCAAGTGTTTAAAAATGAGAAACTGGTCTACTACCACCTGAAAATTCTAGGGTACATGCTTCCTTATAGCCCACAAGGAACTTGGATTTGGTTTTGGTAACAGTCTGGGCAATAGACCAAACTATTTTTTTTTTTTAATCTTATGACATTTTTGGATCTTGTTTGTCAATTGCACTGTGAGTTACAAGCAAAGGCTTTAAAACTTTTTGTTTATTATAAAAACATGGAAAACATAGGCTATTTTAAACTGGAATATTTTTCCACAAGGTAGGTCATTTTGAAATGTTTACCCTTGCCTTGTGATAAAACCTGTGTAATCTCCATTATTCCATTTTCTTACTAGAGGGAATTTTGTCACTCAGACTTGACCACTGGATGCATCTCATCTATAGTATTAGTGTACTGGTATTTTATTTTACCTTTTCACTGGTACGATTGAATTTCTAGACTCTTGTCACAGTAAGAGGACATTAAACTAAATCCTATGGAGACTTGTTATTGAAAGGCTTTATACTTGAAACAAAGCTGCATCTACATACTCAAAGTAGAATTATTCTTAGGATTTATATAACCATTTTACATTTTGATAATACCAAACAAAGATTAATATTCAGAACACCCTTATGAGGATAGGTAAGTGTGATCTCTATTTACAAATGTGTAAATTGAGGAGGGGAAAATTGAGTGTCTTGCCCCAGGCTGTACAAGAAATAAGTGGCAGAGGCAGTATTATCATTTAGGATTTGTTGGCACCTGTTTCTATACTCTGATCTCTAGACAAGTTGTCTTCTTAAGTAATCTCAGAAGAATGTTGATAATTGAGGTTTTGATTAAAACTAGCAATTGAGGTTTTAAACATGCTGTTGAATAATATACCTTGTTTTCACCAGTGGTTTGGGGACCTATTTGTGAATTACAAATTTATTTCCATCCTGCCCTAAAGATGTCCAATTTTGTAATCCCCAAATCTGAATCTTTTCCAGTCCTTTCAAATGCACTTTTTCTTCTGACGTATCTCCCCTCAATAGCCCATTTTATAGTTTGAGGTGACCCAAAGATCTCCCTTCCTAATGCAGTGCATTCAGCATGCGCTTCATAACGTAGAAGCAAGATGTGCGTAACTGTCGTTCCTGAGGTTCATTAATTCTCTGTTATAAATGTCTCATTTTGGAGAACCATCTTGTTCATAGGGGATACATACACTTTGTCTCCAAATACTGTAATCTGCACCAGTAACAGCAAGTCTAATCAAGTGCTCAATCTTTTTCTGGAGTCTTCAATTATCAGTGTCAGATAGTGCCAAGTACATAATGAACTTGAACTGACTGCTTATCATTTGGCAGTAGTGCCACTTTATTCATGTGTGTAAATTTAAATTTGAACTAATGGAATTGTGGAAGTTGTTGAATTGACACCACTGGAAACTTGACATTCTTTGATGTCCACTGTACCAGGTAGCATGCAGTGTAGTCTTTTCCCCACTTTGTTCTGCCCGTGTGCTTAAATCATCCCTGACTGGAGGGACCTCTTCTAGGAGAAAGAGAGGAGTGTGATCTCCATAGCCCATTCAAGTCCTCAGTCTCTAGGTCTGAAAGAGCTGTGAAGGGGGCTAATTATAGTAGTGGTCACTGTGAGGGGTGGACCCTTTTCCTACCAAGACTACCGAACCATTTGGTCCAATTTTTGGAGTTAGGGACAAGAAGTATGTCTGACTACTTTATCGTTTGGTATTAACAGAAAGACTTATAAAAGTTAAGATTTAAGGAGGTTTTCTCTCAATATAGAAGTCAAATTTGTTTAACATGGTTTATGTGGGTTCCTTTAGCTTTTATTTAATAATTGGTCGATTTTATAATTTGGTAATATCATAAATTATTTTAAAATTCACTCACAGGATCCTTTTTACTCAGCAACACTTCAATAACTACTTTCGGTTTATTAAATGACACTGAAGGCCCATCTGGAGCTTTCAGCCTGCAGTCACCCTTTTTAGCTTTTTCTTCTTATTAGACTTATATCGGGGGGTCTTTTATGTTTCCTCTGATATACTTTCCCTGCAGGTAGGCTGCTTTGAAAGTTTATTTTTTTCATAGTATTTCAGAGGGAAATGGGTCTGGCTACCACACACTGTATTGCCTGTAGAGTGTTTTGATAACATGGTGATAACATAGCAAGTGTTTGAACAGCACAGTCAGATCAAGGAGTTGAGGATACGTTTTTGGTTAGCTAAACTTTATTAGGACTGGGAGAAGGGGATTGACTTCCATTAGGGTCATTTTGGGCCTGGCTGGAAAAAGTGGGGAAGAGAAGACACATGTATGTAACAATAGTTTGAAAAACTACATTCTGCTTTATATGGAGATAGTTTCAAAATAATCTAATTTAAATTATTGCAGCCAGAAATCCTAACTAGCTAAACTTTTAATGTTGCATCTTAACTTGTAAACTTTATGAAGACTTCAGGTCTCTGTGCTGGGGAGAATAACTATGGCATTACCTTTCTGAAGGGCTGTTACTCTGTATCCTGATACGAATCCTTTGCAGTTCAGTCCTGCAGCCAGAGGAGTCGGTGGTTGTTGTGGGCAGGTTTATCAGCGATGGTGCCAGGCAGTAACTGTTCGTATTGCAATCCCATTGATTTTTAGATCATGGGTGTGGAATAGTCTCTGCATAGCCCTGTTTGGAGCAGACTGATAAGGCTCCTTGTTTCCTAGCAACCACACAGTCTGCCATATCCAGAAACCTGCCCCTCTGCAGCTGGAGTGAAAATTCTGAGTGTCTCAAATTTGTACCTTTAAACAAGGTAAGTCTTTCTCCTCTGAGACGCTGAATATAAAAGCCTTTATGTTCAGTTAAAATTAACATTTCATCAGAAGTTTGTTTTGGATGCAGAGAGAGAGAGAGATTCTATCTTCTTTGTCCTTAATATAGTGTTCCATTCTCTCTCTTTTTATTTAGACATTTCTCATTCCTGGGCATGGCAATGTCATATATCCTTCTCCTAACTAGACTCATAGCTGAAGTTACAAGCAAATCCACTGAAAGTTTGGTATGTATTATATGTCATAGCTCTGCATGAAATTTCATTCTGCTATGAATGAAATGGAGTTAAAATTGCCTGTTTATATGCTAAATTATCTTAGGAAGGAAGTGGGGGTTTTCCCCCTTAAAATGCTGTTTATAGAAGATTTTCTGATCACAAAAAAAGCAGCACACCCAGAACTTGCCTGTAAAAATTAATATCAGCTTTTCCTTCCTCCAAGCAGCGTTTGTGCCAATGAGCAATATGGTAGGTCAACGGAGCAAATCATGCCCAACAGGAATGAAGATCTAGCCCCCAAAATTGCAGTATTGATTGGATGCTTTGTCTAGACAATTTGGCAACTTGTGAGGGTGAACTTGTTCTGAAGATTGCCTGTCAATGCTTTGACTCTCCTCCCCCTCCCCCCCCCCCCCCCCCCCGCCCACCCTGACACAAACCCACTGGCTAGAAGACATGCAGCTGGTCACACTCTGAAAAACATAGATAATCATGATTTTGAAAGCTTTTAATCTTTCTAGCTGCTTGGCAGTACAATAGCTACAAAAGTAGTCCAAAATATGGAAAGCTAAAATCAACTTTAAAAAGCTGCCCAAGGTTACAGGAAACTGCTGCTGCCTATTACACAGTGAATGGGCAGAAATTTATAACCTGTCTCCAGGACAGTTTGACCTATAAGCCTTTGTATGTACCAAGCTGCCTATTTTTCATTGACTGTGAGCCTTTCTGGTTCTTTAGTGTTCCCTGACTTCCCCTCCCACACTCGACTAACTGGGTGAAGTCTGCCGCAGTCATTACAAGTTTGATTATCTCAACCAGGTCAGGGATGAATGATACACTCTTTCTGATATCCTTGAACCTCATCACTTGCTTGATTAATTGATGACTGCCTGTAATAACAAATTCTGTGCTGGGTTGGTTTAGACTGACTTTGACCCTTTAGCCATATGCTTGGATACTAGCCTGATCTTGAGTTACTTTCCACCAAGCTCAGTGAATCTGTGAGTTTTGAGACTTGAACACCTTGGTATTTTTGAGAAAAAAAATCAGATTTAATAAAACTGCAAAGTTCCTGGCTCCCACCTCTGTGCTCAGTCCACTAGCCCATATTGTTTTTTTTAGCCCCGTGAGGAAGAGGTTGTGTAGCTTAAATGACACTCTCATGCATTGCAACATGGATATCCAGAGACAGAATGGCTTTTCTGTAAGGGAGGAGTTATGATTGTAGTATCTGTTTTGCAAAACCACACATTTTTATTTTTAAAATTTAGCATCTGGTGTTTGGCTTGTTTACATGAATATGAAGTGCTCTAATGAGTGCTTTCACTTTATAGTACTGACATCCTAACAGTGAGAGAGTTTTTTTTTTTTTTATAACTGAGTTCTACTTTCTCTGCATATAAACGTCAAAAAGAGAGCAGTTTTATTCAGGGCGCTGTTTCATATGAGATTGGTTTTTGCCATGATTCTGACATGCATTATATTTTTCACCTATAATATTAATGCAAATCTCCCTTTTCTAAAGGTGCTCTATGAAATTAGGAAATTCCAATGCAAATGTGAAGTTTAATAAAAAATCAGCCTTATCCTCACTTTGGAGTATGGGGGAGGAATGAGGACCCTCAGATCTGTGCACAGAGGTCTTAGCTGCCTCTGCAGCAGTCCCCCTAGAGCCCACAGAGCGCACTCTGCTAGTCTAAGATCTGTGCAGGTGAAAGCAATGAGGACTAAGTGAGACAAGGTAGACATGCATCATCCCGCACATTTACTATGGAGTCCCCTTTCTGGTGGGGATTCTCTTTTGCAGAGGGTTTCTGGGACAGCTGTGTCCCTGGGGAGTCCTTGGGGCTACCAGGAGTTAGAGCTGCTGTGAAGCACAGACCCTTACCATGGATGATCCTGGCCTCCTGTCCCCCTGGAATCTGCAGCTTTTTGAGTAGTCCTATGGCCTGTTCTGTAAGCGCCAAAGAAAATGATTAGGGAAAATGGCAACCATGCTGACATCTCCTCCTCCAGGGTTTTACCTCAGGAGAGAGTGATCCAGCCCATAGAGATGAACTGTACACTGTTCTAGAAAAGTTGGCAAGTGCTTTTACAAAGTGGTTCTATGAGGTCCCATCCAAAATCAACACTGACATGTACCTTCTTTTACATTTGTTCGCAAAGCCCTAATTTGGGCAGTTGCTGACTGGTCAAAACGATCTCATTGACGTAATCCAAACTGTTCTGTATCCTCTACTGCTGGTTATTAAAAATTGATAATGAAGTGTTCATTGATACAATTTCAGCTGCCGCTGTAATTTGTTCCTTTTTCATTAGTTATGTACTGGGTAAGATTGAGCTGTGTTTTTAATAAAGCCAAGAGCTGTGGGAAATGTGCTGTAATGTTTTCTTTTTAGGTTTCACAGCCAGAATGCTGTATGGATGTATTGGATGCTAACAGCACCTGTCCAGTCACTAACCAGTGCAGTCCAGGTAGTGTCTTTGTCCAAGAGAAATTCCCAGAGCATTTTTCTGTAGCCAGTGGCAAAACACAGAAGATAATTAATTAGGGAAGGAAAGAAAAGTTACAGTACACATGCATCTTGAGGAATGTTCTCTGTATGAACACATGTAACTCTCCTCAATTCTCATGGAAACTGTATGCTAACATGGGGAGGATAGTAGCCTGGCATTGCTGAACTTTTTCTTCAGTTTTCACATACCATAAAGTGGTATGATTCAAAGTGTACTATAAATTAATATTTACAAGCACATGTGATACAAAAATACAGTAATATACAGCTAAGGGGGTGGGAAGAAAGACTTAAGCCATGGCTAATATGATGCAAATGTACTATCTCTTATTACCAGGAAATGATGTGGGTTCCCTTTTGTGCCACTTAAAGCAGACTTTCAGAGAAATATTAATTGATTTCCCACCTCCTTTTATCATTCTCCAACAATGCCAGGAGAAAAGATGATCTAATGTTTGTAAAAATCCACCTTTGTTTAAGGTGAAGTGGAAAGCTTTAAAAAATAACCAAACTCTTCTAGACTCAAGATCGGTAAGATAGCATATATGCTTCAATATTACTGATTCTTTGTAGAACTAAAGAATTGAAAATCACGTTTTTTCTTTCTTATGACTAAAACCATGGGTTCTGTCTTTTCTTCATATTAAATATTAAAAGGTATCTTAAGGTTCATTATTTTTCTAAGCTAAATGCTTTGCTGCTCAGTTACTTAAACATTACATGATTACTGCATTCATTTCTGTTCTTAAATGATCTGAGATGTGGCACAAACTGTTGTCCATAAATCTTATAGATTCACATCTTCTTGCATCATGCTATAAATGTTAAACTATTGAAATCTTGGTGTCAGATAAAATACTTTGTTGCTTTCTTCTTATTCACTATAGAAAGGCTTTGCCCTTACAGTGGGTGTGTTTGTGTTTAGATTAAATGTCAGGTGTAATTTATTACTAAGGGCATCAAATGTGCAGCTTCCCTCGGAGGAAAATCTACCAGCAGAGCTGTTTTCCAATCAGTGCTTTACTAATAGTGTGCTTTATGGAATAATTGATTCCAGTTTGGCTAAAGGCTGTGGAGGACTGGATTTTAGCCTACATAGTGAGTTTTTGCTTTAGAATCTACACCAGGGGTTGGCAATGTTCGGCACGTGGCTCGCCAGGGTAAGCACCCTGGTGGGCCGGGACAGTTTATTTACCTGCTGACGCGGCAGGTTCGGCCAATCGCGGCCCCCACTGGCCGCGGTTCGCCGTCCCGGGCCAATGGGGGCGGCGGGAAGCTGCGGCCAGCACATCCCTCGCCCGCGCCGCTTCTCGCCGCCCCCATTGGCCCGGAACGGCGAACCGTGGCCAGTGGGGGCTGTGATCAGCCGAACCTGCAGCGTCAGCAGGTAAATAAACTGGCTGGGCTCGCCAGGGTGCTTACCCTGGTGAGCCGCGTGCCAAACGTTGCCAACCCCTGATCTAGACTGTAACACGATTTAGCAGGAATATCCTTCTAATCATCCGGCTCCTGGGTCATAAGACCCAGAATGAAGCCACTACTGCTTTATTCTATTAAATAAAGTTAGTGCTGAAGAGGTGCCTTAACCTTTTTTCCTGTCTCATCAAAGATAGAAACTTGTGCCTTTAAACCTAAATTGAGAGACAAATGATATCACTGAAGACACAAATTTAATCAGTTTTCAGCCCTCATTGGTAGGATGGCTGATATAAAAGACCCCACTTACCTGTCATGGAATAGTTTAAACAGGATTGAGTGCTTGTAAACTGATGCAAACTATACAATACCAAAGAAGTTTGGGCAATAGAAAAATACTGTATTATAGGCCAACTTCATATTGTCCGTTACTAGCCCTCGAGTGACTGACAGGGTTGAGTCCAATATATCCTGATGCAGGAGCTCTTTTACTCGTTCTTAGCATCTTTATGCCTCTCTCTCTACCTTAGCTTGTGATATAATACACAGACGTGGTCTTAAATCTTGTTTTAGCTGGATGGGGACCCGGAGAGGGCAGGAAAAATATAAGCAGGGAGGTTCCTTCTTTTCTGGGAGTTTTTAAGGGATGGCATGGAGGGATTGGAAAATTTTCCTGTTTTTCATAATTTAAAAAACTAAATGGTGAATGGAGCTACATGAAAATAACCTCCTAGCATGTGCTTGCTTGTAACTGATTTCTCCTTAATGTCCTTTATATGTAGGATAACACCTTGTTTCCTTGTTGCAGCAGGCACATTAGAAATTAAAGCTTTTTTTTTTTGGTGTAGTATGATAGTAAGTAAGTAAGACATTTTATGCAGGAAGCCTGTGTTCTCAGGTGCTTGATTCTGGAGACTAGAAGGATGTTCCTGACATTTCTCATGCCATTTCCAGCTCAGTGTACATTTTGTTCTTGTGCAGGTTGTTACAGAGAGTGGAATGAGGATGGGAGTAGCAGTTGCATTAAATGCAAGAATGAAACCACTTCTGTTGCATCAATTTACAATCTGACCGATTGTAGAAATAGTAAGTCATCTGCCATCCCCGGTCCAGTTTTTTTTTTTTTTTTTTTTTGCACTGGGGCCTCTTTATACACATTCAGTTCAACCAAGACTGTCCCGTAAAAGATTCTGAGGATTTACATTCCTAGATTTCTTCTCTGAAATTTCCATCATTCTCAGAGGCCCTACTGCACCTTTGGGTGACAAACCCATCAGAACTTTCCTGAAATCAACCAGCAGAGACTGCTGTAGAGCAGTGTGAGGCACAGCATCCCGTAATCGATGATCTTTTGTCTCCTAATCTTCTTTAGACACCTTTTGTTTACACATTAGAACAGGGGTAGGTAACCTATGGCACGTGTGCCAAAGATGGCACGCAAGCTGATTTTCAGTGGCACTCACACTGCCCGGGTCCTGGCCACCGGTCCAGGGGGCTCTGCATTTTAATTTAATTTTAAATGAAGCTTCTTGAACATTTTAAAAACCTTATTTACTTTAAATACAATAATAGTTTATATATTATAGATTTATAGAAAGAGCCCTTCTAAAAACGTTAAAATATATTACTTGCACGTGAAACCTTAAATTAGAGTGACTAAATGAAGACTTGGCACACCACTTCTGAAAGGTTGCCGACCCCTGTATTAGAATATCTGATCTTTACAATCAAATGCAATATCCAACCCATATCTTTCTGTGGCTTTTAAGAACTCTCAGTATCCGTAACATGCAGAACTCAAACAAATACCAAAATGTGTTGTTGTTTTTTAAGAACAAACAAACTTGCATCAGACAAATAATTAACATTGAATTTCTTGAATGATTTAATCACTATTTTCAGAAACAGGCATTTACCATAGGCACATACTAAGGATTCCTTCAGACCTCAAATAACTCTTTTATTCAGGAAGCTGGACTGCACTATCCCATATGTAAGAGGCCCCATTTCTCATTTTTGTTCTCCTCTGAGTAGGGTGACCAGACAGCATAGGGTGACCAGACAGCAAAGTGAAAAATCAGGATGGGGGTGGGGGGTAATAGGAGCCTATATAAGAAAAAGACCCAAAATTGGGACATCTGGTCACCCTACCTTTGAGCAGTTCATTTCATTTAATTAATAAATTGTTTAGCAAAACTAGCAGAAGAACTTGAGAGGCTTCCTGTAAGGGCAATGCAGTAATGAACACTTTTGCCAGAAGAGGGTGATCATGCGCCTCTTCTTTATTTCTCCCGGGAAGTGGTAGAGGTGCTGTTATCTCATGAGAGAAACCAAGCATCAGATATGATATGATGGCTTATGTCACTCAAAACCTTTTCTAAAGCTGCACTGAATTTAATGCTTCATAAAAATGCATTTTTCCCCATATAGCTGATACCAGAGGAATGAATTTTCAAATGAATATAAGTTCCGTAACCCCCTTTCTACAGAATATAGGTAAGTAAATGGAATTGTCTTGTATTGGGGGGTAGCCACTCTAAAGTTTTTCCTGTTGTCATCTGCATCCGCTTGACAACATAGCATTTGATACAATCTCGGTGAGATGTTTTCTCCCATATTTTTAAGTGTAGCAGCTGTTTTAGAGTTGTTAATTATTCCAGACTGTAGGAGTTTTTATTACGTTTTTTAAAAAAGCCAAATTTTGAGATAACTGCACTTCTTCTGCAGGATGGTGTTTGGTCATGATGCATTTTGCTCAGAGAGAAACAGTTATGCCAGTTACTTGCCAGCTGATTTTTAAACCTGATGCTGCAGCAAGTGTTGTGGGATTTTTTTGGTATGCCAGTTGCCAATTCTAATTAGACCTGATGCCTAATGACTCTGACTGGCTCTTCTAGGGCTTGAAACTTTTTGTTTCTGGAGCTGGTTGTAAACTATACCAGTTACTTCAACTTGACTCCTTATATGTATTGTTTCACTTGTACTGCAAGCAAATATAAATTGAAAATATCTAGATTGCTGAAGTATTGCCCACTACTGGAGGTAAGATCCCAGACAAGGTGATTCAGTGATCTACTCTAGAATAACCACTTAATGTGAATGCTCATGAAGTGAGAGCGTAAATGGTATAGTCATTAACAATATTCACATATAGTTGGGTGCTATACAAGCTCCTTCCAGACAGCTCTGCCAGTGCACATAAATCTTGACCTGCAGGACCTCTTGCTATTGTATCCCTGTGCTTCTCTGGCAGAGCCCACCGGAGATGCCCAGTTGTGTTATTTTATGATCTGCACAGAAGGGGAGTGGGGGCTCTTGGATGTGAGTGATTCCTGGTTTCTCAATCAAGTTCTAATTCATTTACGAGTATAAAACAAGTGCTGCTTATTTTCTTTTATACTACATGTGATGTAATAGAGGTAAATCGCCTTTGCATCTGGCCCTGTGAAACTTGTACCCAAATGGTAAAGAAGAAGAGCTATCCTGCCCAGGGAAACTGAGGACTAATATATAGCTTTTTAAAAAAAAAGGAATTGCAAGATCTAGGGAATAGCTTTGGGAACTTAAGACAATCTATGTAGTGTTGTACTAAAAATCTCACTATCCCAAGTGTTTAAAATCTCATTAAACATCTTTTGTCCCTGACCCTGAATGAAGCAAATTAAAAACAGAATGAAGCCAGAATTTGTACTGAAGTAAAGTCTTTGTATTCCATTTACAGTAAATACCAGAGATGTGGTGTATCTGCTGTTTCTGTTTCCGGACACAAGAATTTCAGCATTCCTTTGCTTCGTAAAATAAAGCTATGCCACCTCATGTGATCATGACCTTAAACAAAATAAGTTAAGCAAATTGAGCAAATGTTCTGGAGAAATTTTTTTGCTAGTGTCTAACTTCCCTTTGAGGTATTACAGATTGGCCATTTTGAAGGCAGAATACCAGATTTAATGACCAGTGGCCTGACTCAATCCTGTATTGGGCAATTTAAATTTACCTTAAGTATTCTTATTATTTTGGTTACTAATCCACTTTTGTTCAATGCCTGGCAACCGCAGGTTTGAAAAGGATAAAGAAGGAAACACTTGGGACAAAAATCTGTGGATATCTTCAGGAAAACATAATTAAAATAGTGTAGGTAGAGGCTAAAACACAGGAAAATTAGTATTGGAGGATGTTTCCTAATAATTTTGATGAGGTTTTCTGTTTGATATTTTGATACACAAAAGAAATGTTCTTCTCTCATCTAAATGTAAGCATATTTACTCTGTATTCTCTATAGCAGTGATGGGAGAATAAATCCCTTTGCCCCTTGTATCTTAGTGGTTTCTAGTAAATAACCGGCTATTTCCTCTGATTTCACAGGGGGCTCAGAAGTGGCAGCCTCTCTCATTTTAGGGACATTCTTCATCAGTTTATTCCTGATACTGTCTGTGGCTTCATTCTTCTACCTCAAACGTGCCAATAAACTTCCAAATATGTTCTACAGAAGAAATAAAGGTAAAGTGTTTCTTAGTCATTCTCCGTTTCATCATTTATTTACAGTTTAGCTGGGAATTTGAGAGAAGGCCAAAACCTTTTCCATATGTTTTAGAGTTCCATGATCTACATTATTTTTAATGTACATATTGTAATCTGTTCTGTGCACTTCTGTACTGGAACCAGTGCAGTCCTACATATGTGTAAATGAACTGGAAAAAGAGGTAAACAGTGAGGTGGCAACATTTGCAGATGATACAAAATTACTCAAAATAGTTAAGTCCAAAGCAGATTGCGAACAGTTACAAAGGGATCTCACAAAACTGGGTGACTGGGCTACAAAAATGGCAGATGAAATTAATTGTTGATAAATGCAAAGTAATGCCCATTGAAAAACATAATCTCAACTATAAATACAAAATAATGGTGTCTAAATTAGGTATTACCACTGAAGAAAGAGATCTTGAAGTCATTGTGGATAGTTCTCTGAAAACATCCACTCAATGTGCAGTGGCCATCAAAAAAGCTAACAATGATAGGAACCGTTAGGAAAGGGATAGATAAGACCATAAATATCATCATATCACTCTATAAATCCATGGTATGCCCACACACTGAGCACTGCATGCAGTTCTGGTTGACCCTTCTCAAAAAAGATATATTAGAAATGGAAAAAGTACAGAGAAGGGCAACAAAAATGATTAAGGGTATGGGTTCTAGATAGACTTATGTGTAGTGTGTGGGAGGAGCCGGTGGTCGTGTACATGTAGGTACCAATGACATAGGGAAGGATAGGAGAGAGGTCCTGGAGGCCAAATTTAGCCTGCCAGGTAAGGGATTGAAGTCCAGGACCTCTATGGTAGCATTCTCTGAAATGCTTCCAGTTCCACGCGCAGGGTGAGTTAGACAGGCAGAACTGAAAGGTCTCAATGCATGGATGAGATGATCGTGTAGGGAGGAGGGGTTACGATTTATTAGGAACTGGGGAAACTTTTGGGAAAGTGGGAGCCTATATAGGAAGGATGGGCTCCACCTAACCCAAAATGGAACCAGATTGCTGGCACTTAAAATTAAAAAGACCGCAGAGCAGTTTTTAAACTAAGGGCTGGGGGAAAGCCGATAGGTGCAGAGGAGCATGTGGTTCCAACAGACACATCCCTTAGAGGATGGATCTATTAATGGAGATTCTCTATGTCCTAGTAAGGAGAAGAGGATGGAAAATGATAAAATACAGGTAGGATCTGATGAAAAACAGTCAAATGAAAAGAAAGTCGCATTCAATTACATCATGTAATGGCAGACAGCTAAAAAGTGACAGGCTTTTTAAGTGCTTATATACAAATGCTAGAAGTCTAAATAAGAAGATGGATGAACTAGAGCGCCTCATATTAAATGATACTGATATAAAAGGCATCACAGAAACTTGGTGGAATGAGGATAATCAATGGGATACAATAATACTTTCCAATACTAATATTGGAAAGACAGAACAGATCATGCTGGTCAGGGAGAGGCACTATATGTGAAAGAAAGCATAGAATCAAATAATTTTAAAATCTTAAATTAACCAAACTGTACCATAGAATCTCTGTGGATAGTAATTCCATGCTCTAATAATAAGACTATCACAGTAGGGATATATTACCGACCACCTGACCAGGATGGTGATAGTGACTACGAAATGCTCAGGGAGAGTAGAGAGGCTATTAAAATAAAAAACTCAATAATAATGAGGGATTTCAACTTTCCCCATATTGACTGGGTACATGTCACCTCAGGACGAGAGGCAGAGATAAAGTTTCTTGACACCTTAAATGACTGCTTCTTGGAGCCCACAAGAGGAAAGGCAATTCTTGATTTAGTCCTAAGTGGAGCACAGGATCTGGGTCAAGAGGTGAATATAGCTGGACCGCCTGGTAACAGTGACCATAAATTTAATTATATTAACATCCCTGTGGTGGGGAAAACACCACAGCAGCACAATGCTGTAACATTTAATTTCAGAGTGTGGGAGTACACAAAATTGAGGAAGTTAGTTAGAAATTAAAAGGTGCAAAAAGTGAAATCCCTGCAAGCTGCACAGTCAACCTGTGGAATTCCTTATCAGAGGATGTTGTGAAGGCCAAGACTATAACAGGGTTCAAAAAAGAACTAGATAAGTTCATGTAGGATAGGTCCATCAATGGCTATTAGCCAGGATGGGCAGGGATGGTGTCCCTAGCCTCTGTTTGCCAGAAGCTGGGAATGGGTGACAGGGGATGGGTCACTTAATGCTTACCTGTTCTGTGCATTCCCTTTGGGGCACCTGGCATTGGCTACAGTCGGAAGACAGGATAGTGGGCTACATGGACCTTTGGTCTGACCCAGTGTGGCCATTCTTATGTTCTTATGAACAGCTTCCATATGAGGAGAGATTAAAAAGACTAGGACTGCTCAGCCTGGAAAAGGAATGACGAAGGGAGGATATGATAGAGGTCTGTAAAATCATGAATGGTGTGGAAAAAGTGACTTGGGAAGTGTTATTTACCCCTTCACATAACATAAGAACTGGGGTCACCCAATGAAATTAATAGGCAGCAGGTTTAAAACAAACAAAAGGAAGTACATCTTCACACAATGCACAATCAACCTGTGAAACTTGTTGCCAGGGGATGTTGTGAAGGCCAAAACCACAAATAGCTTAAAAAAATAATTAGGTAAGTTCATCAGGAGGAAGGTCCATCAATGGTTATTAGCTAAGATGGTCAGGGATGCAACTCCTCTGGGTGTCCCTAGGCCTCTGACTGCCAGATGCTGGGAGTGGATAACGGGATGGATCACTTGATGATTGCCCTATTCTGTTAATTTCATTTGAATCATCTGACATTGTCCCCTGTCAGAAGACAGGATACTGGGCTAGAAAGGTTTTGGAATCTCCATCATTGGAGGTTTTTAAGAGCAGGTTAGACAATCATCTGTCAGGGAAGGTCAAGATAATGATTAGTCCTGCCTTGAGTGCAGGGGACTGGACTAGAAGACCTCTCAAGGTCCCTTCCAGTCCTATGATTTTATGGACCATTGTTGTGACCCAGTATGGTCATTCTTATGTTCTTATACATGGAGTAAACACTTCCTCTGCACTCTATGTATATTTTTTGTGGCAATACAGAACTTAACTATTTTCAGTTTAGTTTTTGCATGGATGCTTCTTGTGCAGCATCAGTGACTAACACCAGTTGAATTATTTTATGGTTTCAAAGGGTCCAACAATCCAGCCCTTCACACTGGATGGTACTAAATGGTCTATATCTAGGGTACACACTAATGCTATGTGGACAGGCAGCATTTTTAGAGAATTTGACAATACTTTTCATCCAAGGCACTCCAAGCACTTTGGAAAGTTTTATTAAGCCCCACACACTGATGTTTTATACCAGCTTTACAGATAGGGAAACTGATGCACAGAAGGACAAGGGATTTACCCAAGATGAGGCAGCAGCAGCAAAATTAGGAAGAGAACCAAAGATTCCTGGTTATTCCTCTGCTCTAACCACTACACTTGCCTCTGTGTTTCACGTGGGATTATTTGGGAGCTCCAGAAACAGAGGAATGACAAGTTTTATGACAGGAATTCTTCCATTTTATAGCGAGCTCTCCCCTGCCCACCATTAGTTTCCGCTTTTGTAGAACAATATTGGAAAGAAATGTAAATCTGAAATGCAGCTGTGTAACTATAATCTAATGAGCTGAATTCATCCCTGTGGTAACTCATGAAAGCCAGTAGAATTATACCAGGTATAAATTTTGCCCAATATGTAATTTTTATGGAGTCAGCTGGATTTTTCACACTCTCTCTTCAGTTGCAGAATCTGTGTAAAACAATTCTGTGTACATTATTGCACCCTAACCTTTCCTGGTCAGGGAGCAAGTGTGTAAATATAGTGTAGCTCAACTTCTGCACAGTAAATTTTGAAATAATATAGAAATGTATCTGTATTTCTCTACTTGTCCCGACCCCTTCTCTGTCAACCCCACGTGTAATAGCTGCCATTTAAGAGGTTCTACCAGTTTAACAATGAGCTACTCTTAGTCAGATCCATCCACTGATCAGCTGGGTACCCCCTCACCTCCATTTAGCTTCTAACAGAGCCAATTCAAAACAAGACAGTCTCAACAGAAATCAGTAAATAAGAGCAATACACAAGCAAGGAGGAACGTGAGATCAAAGTGACACGTAACCTTAATTGCATAGCACAGTTCCAGTGAATTTGGTGGCACTTAATATAAAGTGTACAATAATAGACACCTAGATGCTAAGCTATTTTGTGCTAAAGAAACTGTTAGTATCATGAAAACTGACAAATTGAAACCTGTTTTTACAAGTTTCTTTCAATAGGTTTAGGTACCACAGGTCTCCCTTTGGGTGTTTATAAGTGGGTCAAGAGCTATCATGCTGTGACATCTAATCTGGCAGGTCACCAAACTTGTGATGTTTAACTACATCTAGACTAGAATTTCCACTTTTTGTGCTGCTAGTTCCCTTTTGTGCTAACATGTCACAATGTTGAAACCGAGGTTTTTATCTGAGGGAGAAGAGTTCAGAGCCTACTGGAGGGAATCTCGTAGGATTTCTGCCAGGCTGAATTTCATTTTGCCTGGCTATTTGCTTTGTTGTCAGTAAAGGTTGGTATCTCCCAGTTTCTTCTGCTGCTTCTGACTGCTATATCCTTCTATCTCCACACCATTTGCTGCCTTCACGCACTGACAGCGAGCTTCTACTGCTTTCCTTCCATGGCAGCTCCTTCAAAGCCAAGTGATGCTCCGGTGGCCTCCTCAGGAAGCAAAATAAGAGCTGATTTAACCCTGTAAAAATAACTGTTTCCTGGAGAGCTTGAGTATCCTGTGTCCTTAATGCACAAAAGCATCTTCTGGGCAACGTGCTCTGATTTCCAAATACTCTTGTACTGATGTCTCCTCCAAAGTAATGGAGGGAGAATTCTCCCTCAAGTGTTGGTTGGGTTATTGGGCCTATCAGATTGTTCATTGTGAAGAATTTCTACAATACATAAAAAGCAACAGAGGGTCCTGTGGCACCTTTAAGACTAAGAGAAGTATTGGGAGCATAAGCTTTCGTGGGTAAGAACCTTACTTGAAGAAGTGAGGTTCTTACCCACGAAAGCTTATGCTCCCAATACTTCTCTTAGTCTTAAAGGTGCGTAGGACCCTCTGTTGTTTTTTACAGATTCAGACTAACACGGCTACCCCTCTGATACTTGATACAATACATAAGCAATTGAAGCAAACAGTTCCAACCTTTTAGAACAATAACGGCCTGTCTCTTTCCCCTTTAGCATCAGTTCTGCAGCCCAGTGAAACAGTAAGTAAAATCATTTCTTCTAAGGGACATAAACACATCTTTCAAATAGTGTTAATTATTTATAGGGGTACTGTCAGGTCACATTTTTAGCCCAAACTAGAATTTTGTAGAAATGAAACTGTTACAAAACCTAAACTAAAAAGAACTGTCCCTGAATTGCTTTTAAAAATTCCAATCAGAACCATTTAAAACAGATATTCCCTTGCAGTTTCTATAGCCCAAACTTTGCAGCATTGTATTGGCATACAAGAAATTGGCAGCAGAATTGGCTAAAAAAATAAAGCGAGTCTCACAAGTTTGTTGTCCATCCTGAGAAAAATGCAAAAGTGTAAACAGCATTAATAATGAGAAAATAGATTTTTTAGAATTTATATTAGATTTGATTCTTTTAAGGAGTTGGTAGCACAAGTGAGGACATTTTGCTTATTAAAAATAATTGTAACCTTAGTGTCCACTTAATATTAGAAAATGCAAAGATCTTTTATATTTGACTTGATCCTTATTCTGTTCTGCAGGCATCAATGATACCTCCCCCTACTTCTTCAGGTAAGGATCTGTTCCATGTTTGAGGGATCCTTAAACTTTCCTGTGAATATTTTCACCTCTTAACAACTTGCTCTGGGAGCTTTTTTGTTTCTTTCTCCTTGTTAGCTTGTAGTTAAGAAATACAAAACTACCTAGCAATATCCCCAAAAATCTAAATCTCATTGTGGAAGTGCCAGGAATACCCAGTAAGTACACATATATGTACATATATATAAACAAACTCCAAAATTCAAACTACAAGTCTGTTCAGGGGACAGAAGTGTGACAATGTCTGTAATATTAGCATTTGTTAATCGGGTGTCATTTCAGTAATTAACATGGACCACTACATTATCTAGTAGAAATGCTGCTTACTTAATGGTATCTTTGGCAGCTAGGCGATAGATGACTTAGAAATAGATGGATGAGTGTTCAGGTTTTCAGAGGTGTTCAAAAAATGAATTATTCAGAGTGGGACATGTTTTGAGGGCTGGAACATCTTGAGGATTCTTGGGTGGCTCATTTTCAGGCTCACTAGATTGAATGTCACACCTCTTGAAACAAATGACACTTACATGGTGTTTGGAACATGAATATTGTGCAGGAGTTGGCAGAGTTGTTTTAATAAGCATGAAAAGTTCAGGCAGTAACCCATTCTCTGGATTGGTGCTCATCTAACCGGTCCTTTTTCGTTCTTTCTTTTTAAACGCACGTTCTTTCAAGTAGTGCTGAGTATATGATTAAATAATCCATTCTAGGGATGCCTTTATTTATTCTTAAGAAATCTCTACTGAGAATTGCAGGAAAAAAGCAGACACAGAGGCCACCAAAAAAAGCATCAGTACACTAACAAATATTATTCTCAAAGCTGTAGCTGTCTGTGATGCTGATGTGCAAACAAGAAAGCTTAATTAAACAGAATCATATTGGCCACTTCTCCATTCAGAACATGGGAGAAGGTGAAATCAATCACTCTTTGTCAAATAAAAAAGTAAGCAAGTTTCAAGTATTTCTGAAAACCATGCACAGTTAAAAGCAAATTCAGTGATACGTCACATTGCAAATATTACAAAATGGTATTTGCTTATTTCACATGTAGGTATCAAAGAAACTTGTACTGCCTAATAGGGTATATCCAATTATTTAATCAGGACACTACTGAAAACTAGTCTATGCTTTACAATAGAACCTCAGAATTACGCACATCTCGGGAATGGAGGTTGTTTGTAACTCTGAACAAAATGTTATGGTGGTTCTTTCAAAAGTTTACAACTGAACATTGACTTAATACAGCCTTGAAACTATACTATGCAAAAAAAAAATGCTGCTTTTAACCATGTTCATTTAAATTAAACAAGCACAGAAACAGTTTCCTTAACTTGTCAATTTTTTTAAACTTCGCTTTATTTTTTTTTAGTTGTTTATGTTTAACAGTACTGTACTGTATTTGCTCTTTTTTTGTTTTGTTTTTTGTTCTCTGCTGCTGCCTGATTGTGTACTTCTGGTTCCAAATGAGGTGTGTGGTTGACTGGTCAGTTTGTAACTCTGGTGTTTGTAACTCTGCAATTCTACTGTATATGCCTGATCTGTGTACTCTGAAGACAATGACAAAACTCCTATTGACTTTAAAGGAAGACCAATCAAGCCTTCCAGGAACTGGATAAAATGTTGTTGGGGGAGGAGGATGTTAAACAAGCCAATTTTTTTTAAACAAGCCAAACTGTTTACTTTCATTGTGTGGGTGTATGTGGATTATTTTTAAATCTAAGGTGCAAGAATTAAGATTTAAATCTTTGTTACCACGATCTTAATTTTAGGCCTTCCTGCAGGCAGCATGCTGACTCTAAGGCTACGGCTAAACTACGAGGCTTTTAGCGACAAGGCTGTGTTGCTACAACCATGCCGCTAAAACGCTCGTAGCGTAGCTGCTGCCAACAAAAAACTCTCCAGAGCTCTTCTGCTGACAAAAAAAACTTCCACCGCCCCACAAGCGGCAGCAGCGTTGTTGGCAGGAGAGCGCTGTACACACCAGCGCTTTTCGTCGGTAAAACTTTTGTCATTTGGGGGTGTGTGTATGATTTTTTTTTAACACCCCGAACGACAAAAGTTTTGCCAATGAAGTGCCAGTGTAGACAAAGCCCTTGTCTGAATTTGTTTTGGGTTTCAGGGAGATATAATCTGATAAAGCCAGGAACTCCTGAATTCTAATCTTGGCTCTGACCCTGAGACCTTGAGTGGGGGCCTTGGTCTAAGGCCTTGTCTTCACTTACCTCCGGGTCCGGCGGCACGCAATCGATGTTCTGGGATCGATCCCGGAAGTGCTCACAGTCGGCGCCGGTACTCCAGCTCGCCGAGAGGAGTACGCGGCATCGACTGGGGGAGACTTCCTGCCGCGTCTGGACCGCGGTAAGTTCGGACTAAGGTACTTCGAATTCAGCTACGTTATTAACGTAGCTGAATTTGCGTACCTTAGTCCGAAGTGGGGACTTAGTGGGGACCAGGCCTTAGTGTCTTAGCCTCTCTGCCTTGGTTTCTATAGCCATAAAACATGAATAATATGTGGCTTATCTTTGTAAGGCTGAAAATGGAAATAATAATGGAAACACTGGTATCCAATGAGCACCCAATTCAATAAGTAACTAAAGTGCTTTTTTAGAAGAGGTGTATTAGTGGTCTTTCTTAATATTTAGTCATCGGTCGAATTTTCTTCTCTATGTTCTAGAACCACAATAGCCACTTTTGGATCATTGGCTGACTTGTTTAATTATGAGTTAATTATGAAGCCATGACTAGATAGCAGTTGCTAACTGTGTGTCTGTGCCCACCCTTTCAGTTCGAAAGCCACGCTACGTCAGACGAGAGCGATCGTTAGTGATGTCTGCATCCGCTGCTATGATCCCTTCTGCAGAAACCAGGGTCAGCAATGTTTAGCCTTCAAAACTTACCTGAGGACTTAGTAAATATGCACAGAGTTGGCGAAACTTTCCGTAGCCACTGGAATGCCAGGAAAATGTCAGGAGCAGCTGACCTAAAAACAAGCCGAGCCACTGTGTCAAATGGGTTTGTGCCAAACGTGGACAGAGGAGTTGAACTAATGCAAACATGATGACTATAGGATATATCCAGTTCTGTGAACTGCTTTGATGGGCTTGAAAAGCCCTTTTCCAGCTCTGTGATTTCATTTGTCTCCTAACAGAAGCTATGTTCAAATCTGCAAAGAATCTGCCTTTTTTGGAACACTTTCAGCTTTGGCAAGATCCTTTTTCCTTCATTGTGGTCAGCTGTCTGGCTGTGGAGCAGAAGCCCTCAGTGAAGCACGCCAACACAGAGTTTTGGAGGTGGGCTTGTTTAAAGGACACGTTTGTAAATGTTAACTCTAAGTGCCATGGCTTTAATGCTGCAGGAAAATACAAATGTATTTTACATGAAGTATCTCAATGCAAAAATTGATGCCTTCAGAAGCATCTTCTTCAGCTTCTTAGTCATAGAGGACCATGGTTTTTAACTGTAGGTTTAGACCCACCTGTCTCCAGATATTGTCATCCTAAATGCTGCTGAAGTCTGTGGTCAGTATAGGTCTGATCCAAAGCCCATGAAGTTGATGGAAGTTTCTCCAGTGAATTTCATGGACTTTTAGATCAGGCCCTACATGAGGATCCATTTGCTGTGGCTTTGTAGTTAAGCTGCTATTTCTGCCCCACTGAGACACCCAGCCTTCCCTCATTCCAGCGTTTCATGAGGGTGGCTGTTGCGGTCTAAAGGAAGGCACACTCTCTAAGCTAGGTTGAGCCACCGTGAGCACTTACACACATTGATTTCAACTGGAGTTGTCATGGGAATTCTCACCAACACAAGTAAGGATTTCCCCAATCTAATCCTCCATGCACATAAGGTCTACAGACCAGCACCTTAGCCTTTGAGTTCCCCCACACACCACCTGCCTTTGTTTAAACCTTACTACCACAATGGGTTCTTTAGAGGAAATGACTCATGGTGGATTTTTGTCACCAGCCAGTGGTAGCCATCATGATTTCAAGAACACAACAATTGATTCTTATCTTTAAAAATGCTAAAGTAGCTGTCTCTGGCCAATGTGACACCACTGTGGAGAGTGTAAACCTCATGATTCAGATACCCTTTCTGCCTCTGGCCAGAGGCTCGTTCGAAGCTATAGAGTAAGGTTTGGGATGGGGGCAGGGAGGAGCTACTAGTCTTTTTTATTGGGTATCTATTTTATGCACATTTTAATGCAGTGTAAACTGTTTGCATTTCTTTCCTGAGAATGGAGAATGTTGCAGCTTTCCTCCAGTGAGGTCAAAGACAGTGGGGCTAAAGAGGAAACTATGAAGGAGCAGGGCCTGCTAGCCACACACATTGAATCACTATATGTAAAACTTTGACACCCCTGTTTGATTAAATCCAACCTAGTTTTAATTGCTGTTTTTTCTGTCTGCTAAAACTTAACAGCCACAGTAAGTCAGGCCGTTTGAGAGGGGAAGCTTCCATTTTTGAGTACTGAATGTGTATAGTTTGTCTATTCCCAAACCAGGAGGTAGCAGTTTTGCCAGAGTTACTTTTTAGGTCTGTTCTCTATGTATCAATAGGATTTACCTCTGATACAAATGACATTTTGAGGTGGTAGGAAGACAGGGGCTATGAACTGACCAAGTGTCAGAAACAACTTAACTTTATAGGAGAAAGAAGTAACTATGCAATGATACAATGCAAAGATATTACATCTTTAATGGGAGGGAGTTTCTGCTTATGAATCTGTCAATGAAACTGCATCCGTGCATGGCATAGTTGCTCATCAATTCTTTCCATACATAAATCATTGATGGGTCATTCTCTCCATTGCTGTGTGGGGACTGTCACTGGCCCATGTCACTGCTGTATGTCTGTATCTGTCCCTCAAGTACATCACTGTAACAGTTTAGTGCCAAGTATCGGATGCTTCGTCCCCTCCCCCCACCCCCAAGACAGAGTTCAGGTTTCTCAGTGCTAATGTCGCTTTCTGTCAAACTTTTCAAACACAGCAAACTTTATTCCCATGGGCTTTGTAGTTTGCTCAGATCACATTAATGCTGTCTGACCCAACTGGATCCCTGGACAGAACCTACTTAGGGTTTTTTTTGCACTGTCACGTTAAATGCATACTGTGGAGTTGTTGTTTTCTCCCCCATACAGCTAGCTTTATTGAACACTTGATGAGTGAGTCTTGAGCTATAAATGGTTAATTCAAGGACAAGATTGATATTTAATGTACCGGGGAATTTTTAAATTGTGCCAAAATAAACACCTTTCAGCTTTTTTTAACTATTGTTGAGGTCATGAATGTATTTCCTTTCTAAGCACAGGAAGAAAGGGGCAAACTTAGCACAAGAAACAAATCACTGATCCATCTCACTTGGCATGTTGCCTCTTCCAGAGCTCAGGTTTCAGGAGAAAGTAAAAATGTCCATAATTCTCCTGTCCAATTATGCAATATGATAGCAGGGCAATCAGAGGGGAGGGGAGCAGAATTCCTTGATGATTGCAGAGAATCTGTTTGCCTCTGGAAGCACTTAAACGTGTCCCCTTTAACTTGTTTACCATTATAAATGCTCATTTACAAGGATCTAAAGCAAGGAACATATCACCCTTTATGCCTGAATTCAGAGGTGATGGGCCAAATTTTCTACTGGCATAACTCCACTGACTTATGGTAGATGAGAATTTGTTCTGAAGTAAATGGTTGTTTAAATTTCACATCACTGAGTTGACATAAGGTTATGTGGATCTTGTACTACAGAGACAGAAGAGGGTAGCATGAAGAAATCTAACACAATGAGGCTGTAAGGTAAAATAGACCCTTCTGCACACGAAAGTGGTGTAGTGTAACACTTGTAAATCTGAACAGTAAGTTCTCTTTAGCTATAATCAAACTCTTACAGACCTCTAATCCCTTCATAGTAAAACGTTTCTTTCTGAAAGGAGTTTGATGCAGTAGATAGGATGTTCTTTATTGTAAACAGAAAGCTGTGTTTTGTGTTCTTCAAATTTACTTGGTAAAATATTCAGGGTAATAGTGAGAGCTGAGCACAATCCGACAGCTGAACTACAGATGGTTAAATAAATACAAAGGTATTTGCTCTTCCAGAAAGCCAGCAAAACTAAGAGTTGAGCAGTGATCCTATACATGGGAAATATGCTATTTTCAGCAAAGTAGGTGTAGGAGCAAGGATAAGCCAAAAGCTTTTGTACCTACTATATAGGCACTGGGAAAATCCCAAAATAGTGTTGTCAGAGCAAGGATAAGAGTGCAATGTATGAAAAGATACAGGCAATGCAAATGATCCCCTGGGAGAGGAAGCTTGAAAAATGTTTTGTCAGTTAACTGGACTCTGAGCCAAAGCACATGCCAAAATAGAACAACCTTCCTGAAGATGAAGTGGTCAGTGCCCGAGCTGCTAGCCACTTGATTGAATTCAAGAGATGGAACAGGAAGTAAACAGAGGAGAGTAGGAGCTAAGTAAGTGTACAACAACAGAGAACAGTTTGAGGCAGCGTATAGTGCATACCTGAGAGGGGCTGTCTCTTTTCTAAGATATTCAGGCCATCAGCTGAAGGTGAGTGCACACTGTATTGAGGAGAGTACGATGGACAATCACTTTTTGGACAATAAATATAAAACATTGGATTACTAAAATCTGATACCCAATTATATTCCCTTTCTAAAATGCTGGTGCTGGCATCCTGCTTTAGACAGAGTAACTGATGCAGAAATGACATTGCCCTCAGCTAGACAAGTACAGCAACAGTTCTTCACTGTCTGGCTAGTGTCTGTAAATTTGTCTGGACAGCTAACTGTACAGTTAGGACTCCTCCCCTTCTTGGTCCTGCCATATATGACTTGGATTGGAGCCCAAAGTGAGGCTGGACCTAGATTTTGGGAAACTACCTGTCCTGAGATTGTCTCTTGAGCCTTTCTTGCACTCATTCCTTTCAGGGAAAGTTTCCCCAGGGAGTATCTCTTGGAAATGTACACAGCGTCTTAAGGGAATTCTACAACTTCCTTATGATAAACTCAGGGACAGGAGGAAGTCATCACGAAAAAGAAATCAATAGAGTGCGAGAGAAGTGGTGTGGGTGTGCGGAGGGAGATAAGACAGTGTTTCTTTGTAGGCAAATGGCTTAGCTAAGGCTTATCACTTGCCCATTCATTCTTCTACGCAGCTACAAGGAATGGGGTGGGGAGACACCAAGCCAATGCAGAATGGCCCAAACCCCTTCATCCCATTTAAGCCCCAGGTAAGAGCTGTGCCAGGAGTTTTAACCAGCTGATTGACCATGTGAGAGCAGGGCCGGCGCAACCCATTAGGCTACCTACGTGGTCACCTAGGGCGCTACAATTTGGGGGGCGGCGACTGCGGCGGTATTTCAGCAGCGGGACCTTCTGCCGCCTCTGTGGGGGGTGGCATTTCGGGGCGGGACCTTCCGCTACCTAGGGCAGCAGAAAAGCTGGCGGCGCTCCTGTGTGACAGTGCCATCTAACGCGAACCCCCAGACAGGTACACCTTTTGTGCTGCAACAAAGCCATCTCCGCAATGATACAATGTCCATTGGCTTCAGTAGGAGTTGTACTTGCTTAAACCAGAGGATGATTTAGTCCTGTCTTAGCACTGCCATGAGTAGAAGTGTATTTTAAGGAACATGCCTAGAGGCTCAATTTTGTGTTGAATTTTGCTTGCATTCCTCTTGCCACAAGACACTGTGAGGTCTATTAGCATGTATAAAAGCTACTTTGCATCTTTGTCATTTATTTTTAATGCTCCCTGGGGAAGAAGAAATTAAATGGTGTAAACTTGATCATTTTACAATCTGTGCCTTGCCATACTTTTTATTGGTAACTGATTGGATGCAACAGCATTCAGATAAATCCCAGTCTCTGAAAAACCCTGAATTACCGAAATGCAATTATGTATCTTTACCCAAAGCAGGTAGAGAAAACTGTTTTAAACAATAGTTTTCAATATGATATAATGCAACTCTCAAAGTTATTTGCTACAAAGGATTAGGATTTCATCATCACCCTGGCTTTATTTTTTGGTAATAGAACTAATGTAGGAGGGTTTAGGCTGTAGACCTGTCAGTTTCATTGTATAATGAGCAATGTTTATAAATAGATCATTGGCTTTGTTGCAACTTCTCTTCCCTATACCATCATACTCATCAAATTAAAATGTTCCCCTCGGTTTCACAACCTTAGTCCGTGTAAGACTGTAATCCTTTGGATTTACTTCCTAAAGAACTATAGCAGATCCAGAACACTGCAGTACAATCTGTCAGCTCTTCAAATTCCTATGACCTCATAGCTTGCGATCCTGGTGACATCAGTGTCGATAAAGTTTTCATTTCAATCACTTCCTCTCTAAAATATACCACTACTGCACTGGCCTTTCATGGCCATGGCCCTGTTTCTAAAGTTAATGCTACTTTCCACCACAATCAATCGCACCCCCAGCCATCATGTACATTCTATTTCTTGGGCATCAGAGCACTACATACCTCAGAAATAGACTGGAGAGGACAGGAGGTGGAACCTTTATTTGTAGAACAGGCATTCCCAGCCTTATGATGTGAAATACTAACCCTCTACTGGGGGGAACTGTTGATTCCAACCAGTTGTATTTTCCTAAGCACTTTGTGAGCCATTTAAATGATACACAAACTATTTTAATCAGTGCCTTAAAGTGATACAAAAATGTGTCTAGTAGTGGCTATGCCAACACCACCAAAGTTTGCGGATAAGTGTACAAAGAAAGGAATTCTCGTTTGATGGGCGTTTTACGTGTTATATAATAAGCTACTAGCATGTAAAGTATTAGGAAATGAGCTGTAATTAGTAAAGCCCAGGTCACTAGTTGGCTGAAGGCAGCTAATGAGAATCAGAGCCTTGCTTAGCAGCGGCAGCTGATTCAAGTCCAGCCCAAATCATTAATGACCACAAATTGTTGCCATGCCATGACTTTGGCCTGTGTGAAATGAGTTTGAGTCAGTTCCCCAATGAGTAAGTGGCTATGTCACAAACCACTATCAGAACCGGTACTAACTGGCCTGGTTGGCAGTCTTGACAGAGGCCCAAGAATGAATGAGCACACAGAGAGAACTTTCCTCCGATCGCTAAAGGTCAGAGTTGAGAAACTGGCAGAGCAACTTCTGCTCTGCCTGATACTGAGTAGATCAATTCAGGGACTGACTTTCTTTCATGTTGGTGTAAATCAGGAATAACAGAATGGAAACCAGTGAAGCTACCCCAGTGTAATAATGGGAGAGGAGGTTCTGGCCCACAGGTTCCAGAGTTGTCAATGCAGCTCCTTCCATAACTACTAAGTTGCAAGGACACTTTAAAACAAATCCACAATCCATTATTATATCAACTTGTGCCTTTAGGTTTGTACATTTTGGGGGGTAGGAGGTCTATTTGTTCAGCACTTTTTTATGTCTTGTGAAGCTCCAATGCTTTATAAATAAAGTGCCCCAAACCAGTATAGCAACTGTGTGTGTGCATGGTTTTGTTTTGTTTTCAAGTAAGCCAGGGTCCATTTGCAGCGAGAGCATACTGAAACCTGAAACATAACTCATAGTCAGGTGACCAGCGCGGCACAAGAAGGCACGGGTGTGGATTGCCAATAGCATCACTGGCTGATGAGATAATGCATCTAAACACATAGTAACCTATGTACTACGTGTATTCATCAGAAGCTACATGCAATCCAAAGATTTTACATACTAGTTTTGTAACCAATTATTTTTGCATCTGTGCTCTGACCTGAGAGCTGATGTAATATTTATAATGCTGTATCAGATGAGAATTATACAAAGGCAACATAATTTAATGACTCAGCACCATAAAAGATACGGTTTGGTTATTTGTCATTTCTTGGAATTCCCATCCTTGCTTCGCTGACCTCCACGGTGCTGAAAATGATAAACAGGGACAGGGAAGGCAAACGCAAGTTGTTAATGAACGGAAAGTAATACAGGTTCTGAAGCTTTTACAAAACATTGGTAAGATCAACCCTAGAGTTTTAAATAATGAGTTCTCACTAGCCAGATTGTCTTCTGGCACACAGGAAATCCAAAATGAAACTCAAGCTGACTTGTACAATGGAGTTTACTTGGGGTGTGTCCATTGGCCAAAAAAAAAAAAAAATCTCAAGGAAAAGTACCCAATGGCATTCAGGTCCAACATCCCAGCTAGATACCGGTATATTCTCCCCCTGGCAGGGCTGGTGTTCGGGTATCGCACCCATTCTCCATTCTGAGCAGCAATTAGGCCCAGGATGAAGTATCTTGTGTGTTTTCTGTAGTTCCATTCCCAATATTTGGGGGAAAGAGAGAGAAAGTATCATGGAGGAAGGGAAGAGGAGGTGCTGAGAGGGAGAAGAGAAGAAAAAAGGGCAGAAGAGATAGGGATGCTAAAGGACAAAGAGAAAAGAGATGATTTCTTCACCTATTTCTCCCCCCTCTTCTCTCTCTTTGTCTTTTTATTTTCATGGCCAAAAGAAGAGAAAAGCCAGTGCACTCTTCCTCCCCATCCATTTTGATGTGAGACATGTTGGCGAGCATGTGGTTACTAATAAATAATTGATGGCACTATAGGATGAATTTTAGCTTACTCCAAGGAATCAGGGAGGGACTCAATGGCAGATCATTTGTAAAGAAGCCAATGGATTGTTCCTCACCTACAGGGAGGTAGGTGGAAGGGCTGCATGTGAAAGAATTGAAACTCTGGAAGAGAGGCAGGAAGCAAACAATGTGAGCCAACTATACCGGACATTTAAGCTAGACCCCAGTCCTCTACACAGCTCAAATTCCATCTTTGTCTCCTTTATTTACTCAAACTCTGTCCAGCACACAGACAACTAGTGGTTGAATAATATACTGCAGGTAAGCCTCTAATGCAGTTCTCTCTACTAAACCCTACCCCAGCCTAAATCCTCCCAGTTCTTCCTTGTTGATCTAGTGTCCAGGAAAGTTTCCTAGTTGTGATACTTCCAGCAAGAACAGGGCTAGCCCATAAAGGACTCTAAGCATCCAGGAAGGTTGCCCCATTCATTTTATTGCCTGTTATTCCACTATCATCTGTAATATTCAGTATCAGTTGCTTCCTCCTCCCTGTCTTGAAGGAAGGTCACGTGCTTGGCAATAGTGTTTATTTCTTGGGGGCCGGTAAGAGCTTGTTTTGACACACTCCACTATCGCCTTTCCGCTTCCTTTTCTGATACACCTTGTAGTTTGCATAAGTATCTTATCTGGCTGAACGGTCATAATAAAGCGTTATGTGAAGTCAAGTTCAAAGTGTCTACTATGTCATCCTGTATACTATTCCATTTTAAGGATACCAGTAAAGAGCCGATTGATGTCAGAAATGCCAATAAACTTCGCTTGGGCTGTATGGATTTCTTCCTTGCAACCGGTTTATAAGTGGCAGCAAACCGTTTTTATCATGTAAACAGACGTCACCAGCATCCCTCCTCCCCACTTTACAGGCCTGAAGTGTGAAGTTATTTTACTAACAAACAACAACGAAGAAACATTAGCTGCTATGCACCCGGGCACAGGTGGAAGGTCTGTTTCGTGTTTATGGGGAGCTATTGTAAGCAATCTTTGTGCTATCCAGCCCACGATGCACATTCCTGATGACTTCTAAATAAGCTGCATTTGGCTCTGCGTGTGGATGTACTGGCTGTATTTACATTTGATTTTGGTCTGGGCACAAATCCTTGTCCAGGAACGCACTTAAATGTTCTCCTGAATTGGGGCTTATAATGCTTTGGGCCAGATCCTCTGCCTAGCTCCACTGACTTCACAGAGAATTCTCTGTGATTCTACACATTTCCAGAGCCATCCATCTTGCTCTCAAAATCTCTTATGTGGCAGGCATCTCAGTGGAGCAAATTTCCTCCTTCTCCTCAAGCAGAATCACACCCCAGCTGCTGCTTTCAGAGATGAGCGGCAGGATTTGCCTTTCTCTGTGATGGAGCTAGGAGTGTACAATTGTTTGTAAAAGCAATCCCCAAAGAGACTGAATTACTACTGTGGCTGTCTGACAAGTTCAATTTGAAGTGTGGTTACAGCCGTGACGCAGTTCTCTATTTATTCTCTCCCTGTGATTCCAGATCAAATTAGCCTAGTTTACAAGTCAGAAGATGAGATTTCAACTTGTTTATTATCCCACACCCTGGCTCGGTCTGGCCACCCAGCTACGGCTGAGGGCACCCTGGTAACGAAGACTCTGCAATTGCCGTTTAGCTGATAATTTGAACGCAGCAGCCCAGAATCGCTGTCCCACCACGATACTGGCCCTGCTGAGCCTACAGACCAGATAACAGCTTGGTTTTGTCAGCCAAACGAAATGACACAAACACCCTGGGGCAGATTTGTTGAGCAAGGAGCTGTCATTTATCTCTAGCTGCATGTGGATGATGTCTGGTTAACAAAGAGCCTTACAAAATAAAATTTAAAAAAAGCCACCAGTCATGGAACGACTGAAGTTCCAGATGGGAGACTTTTGGGGACCTAAAACCCCCCTGTCCCCACACGACACTGTTCCAGACACAAATCACTTAGGTGCTTTATCCAGAGTTACAAAGACACAGCTTCCATTTGAAATCAGACCACTCCTGTTTTACCGTAGCGCCCATTGACCCAAAGGAGCTCCCATTGCTGAACCGGAGTAGCAGCCGTGTTAGTCTGTATCCGCAAAAAGAACAGGAGTACTTGTGGCACCTTAGAGACTAACCAATTGAGACTTACTAACCAATTGACACGATAAATGTGTTAGTCTTGAAGGTGCCACAAGTACTCCTCGTTCTTACAGCTGAAGCAGCGTACCCAAGCGCAAGTGAGCGGCAGTCTGATCTGCCTGGCAGGTTGAGCCTGTGTTCTCTGCGCTCAGTTAGTTCTTGCCATTGCTGGCGATGAGGGGTGTGGCGGAGGAGAAGTTTCATGACTGCTGTGGGTAGGAAGCAGAAGGCAGCGTGATTCGGAGAGAAGGGGTACAGCTTGTAATTCTGGCAGTGAGAACGGCTGACAAAATTGCAAGGAGGTTAAATATTAGTGAACCTCATGCACATCAGATGATACTGCTTGTTGTTGCATATGTCTTATCTAAAGAACCAGCCAGAGCAGGAGAGCTACGGGATTATAGCACTACTGCTATTGCTCGCGCCGTAAAGGCAAACAACTTCCTTGGTATAATAAGGGTGTGACACACTGGATAGTTGGTAAGAGATTACTCTTTTTAGCCTGGCCCCAGTCATATGACCCCTGTCACATGGCAGTGAGCATTGTCCATTGGCCAGTGTTATCCTGTATTTTGTTTTCTCACTCATACTGCTCAACACATTTTTGGGTATCAGTCAGACATCTTTTCAGCTTGGTATTAGTTGTAGTTGAAGTTTCTGGGGCTTTTGATGGCATGGGTCTGTCTTTCCCTTCCAGATTCCTGATCAGGGCTTTGGAAAAACCAGCAGAGCAGCTAGATTTTAGACAGAGCTTGTGCATGCTTAGCGAGGACTTGAAGAGTTTAGTGTGGCTACCCAGGTTGTGTAGAGATGATCACTCAGGCCCTGGTTCTTCACTCTAAGGCTGGGATTGTCAAAAGAGCCTAAAGTAATTAGGAACCCAAGTTATTTGATTTATAGAGCTTCCAGCACCTTGGCAGATAGAAAGTCTTCAGGCTCCACCCACAGCTTAGTTCTCAAGGTTTGATAGGCTCCTCCTAGTCAGAGCTGGGCTCCACTTCTCAGAACCACAACTCTCAGTGAGTGGATGGGGGATGATTGACAGCTCAGCTCAGGAGAGGTCCAGGACTGGACGAGCAAGGCTAAGGAAGGTGTATTGGCAGATCTGCGAATAGAAAATGTGCAAAGCACTAATTTAGGTCTCATGCAAATGGTTGCTAGGCCATTGTCTAACACAGACATGGGCTCCGCCGACCATGAAGAATCTCACACGGGGCCAGTGTTGCAAAAGCACAGTGGAAATATTTGTTGGCCAAAAACGGGACAGAAGGATTTCAACAGATAGAGAAATAAGGAAAAGTCATTCTAAACCTTAATTCTTAATAATAATCCTTAGCTCTCCTATAGCACTTCTCACCTTTAGATCTCCAAGTGCTTTATGAAGACCATTACAACCCCTGAGTGATTGTGCACAGACTTGGTAACAATACTGACTATCAATCTGAAATGTATTCACGCACTGGCCAGTCTCCCACCACATACCCACAGGATCTCAGTACTCTCCTGCAGCACCCGGATGATAAGATGCCTAATGCCAAACCCTGCAGCCTGTAGTCAGGCAAAACACCCCATGAGCTACACCTGCAGCCTCTGCTCACGCTCGTCCCTATCACAGCAGTCCATTCGTAGACAGCTAGCGATGGATGTGATAAGAAGACATGATGCAGAAACCTGGTGTGCTGAATGTGGCATAGACTTGCCTAAACCCATGAAGTCACAGTACTCTAGACAGCTGTAGCCTGTCACATAGCAAATCCCACATGGTGAGGCTCTGGTCAGTGCTTCTGAAAACAAACAGCCCGCTGTTGTGACCTTGATACCTACACCCATGGGTGGTTGCTGGCTAAGGTTCCTCCCCTGTCCTATACCTACACCCCATTTTAACAAGGGGCATTCAAATAAAGGGTCTGGGTCTAATATGAATTGGATAGAAAATATTTGGTATAACCCATGCAGCCAGAGAGACTGAACCAAAGCCCATTGAAGTCAATGGAGCCTCAACTTCTGATTGGGTTTTTGGATCAGACCCTAAGAGACATGATAGTTGTACAGTAGCCCTATAAGTGGCCCTGAGAGCCTGAGGGCCTCTTGGTGGACTGGCCTCCTTCTCGAGGTACATGAACCTGTAGTATTTTTGCCTTTTTTTAATGATTCACATTTATTTTCTCCTAATTGCTTTTCTCTTGTAATAAACTGGGGGGGGGGGGGGGAGGGAGGTGCCTGGTTCCACTGCCCTCTGCTGCATGGAATTGGAACTGTTCAGCTATGTGTCATAGGCCATGTTCTGCTGGACAGCTTCTCCAGTAGTTTGGGCTTTTGGAACAGAAGGGCAAGCGTTCACCCGCCAGTGTTTCTGTGCAGTATCACGTAGCCACAGTGTGCGGAGTAGGGGAAAGTGTCACACTCTCGGTGAGTGTGGATTGGTTGCACTATCTGTGCGCTGCTCTGGTGTCTAGGTGTGTTTTTAACAACCTGATCTAAAGCCCATTGAAGTTAAGGGAAGCACACTTAGGGTTGGAGCCACAGTCCTTTGAAGACAAAGGAAGTATCTGAGTGTAGACGCTTAGTATTGAATGTGCAAGTGGAGGTCCCTCTGGCAGCATAGCGCTGGCTTGCTGAAAAAAGGAAGGGAGGAAGGTAAATAAAAGGAGATTCCCTGAGGGGTTGAAATACAATTTATTGCAATTGCGCGGGTGAGGTTGAAAATGTCTGAGGTAGTGTTGGGGTCAGGCTTCCTCCAAATAATGCAGCTCGTCTCCCTAGTAGGGCATTTGGGCTGAATTATTTCTTGGCTTTAAAGCTGTTTCCAAGTGACAAAGGCTCCGGGCTCATTTCTAATCCCAGGCAGGCACATGCGGCCGTTTGAAAACCCAGCCAAACCATGTTTACCCAGAAGAACCACATTGACTCTGGAAGCGTGTCCGGGCTGTCTCCACCGTTCCTCTAGTGCCCTAAAGCTGTAGCCTGGGGAAGATGGGCTCATTCTAGTGAAAACTTTGGATCCAGGGCCAGTGTCTGGCTCTGGATTTCCACTTTGGGGCTTATCTCCTGAAGAAAACTCTTGGCTTAGTAGAGCTATAGCTAATAACTGTTTTGCTTCAGGTAGCCAATACGGCTGGTGTGAGTGTAGGTTTGATCCATTACAACTGATGACAAACCTTTGTGCTTAGATGAATCTATTCAGCTGTGGAGCTGACGTGACTGGAGCGTGGCCAAAGGAATTGAGAGGGAAGTACTTTCCCTTGCAAAATAGACAACTATATCGTTTAGATAAGCCATTTTCCTCCACGCTGCATTGAAATGGGAGGAGGGGGGGTGGGCAGAGAGCGAATATACCTCATTCTAGTCAGGTGGGAGCCTGTTTAATATCCTAGCCTCACCACGGCCATCAGTCAGTCCCTTAGATGACGGCGAGGTGCTTAATTAAAGACAAAGATAAAAATGCTCTGTAATTAAAAAGCCCTCGGCTGCCTTGTGTGGGCATCCTGGTTTTGGCCTCTGACCAAGCGGATTCATTTTGCTATAGGTGGCAGGCTCTGTTTTACTTTGGCATTCCTCCAACAGGCCTCCTGCACCTGGAGAATTCAGGCGCAGCACTGCGCTGGGGGTTCGGCCGGTCTTGGAACTAGGCCTTTAGGCGGTAAAGAAATCTACAGCCTGCATCTACTCATTGTTGCAAATCGTCCAAGGGGCTGGGAATGGGTGAGTGGTGCCTTTTAGTTCTAGGTCACCAGTTCAAATCTGACCTAGACCACATTGCTCATGCTGCCCCTACTCTGTCGCTAGCGAGAATGTAAGTCTCCGTGGCCTGCCAATCATGCTGGCACCGTTCAGCAGGGGTAGCTGAACAGCCGTAGTTAATTATTGTTCATCAATTTCTGAGGCGAATGGCACGCATCGTAACTAAGTGATTGTGTGACAGATTAAGGCGAGTTCAGAACCATTCTCAGGATTCGACAACCTCCTACAGCATTGGAAAATTAGCCTTTTGTTTCCTCCACCTTTTTTAAATACACAAAAATCAAACAAGGAAATTAAATTTAATACCTCACCACCCTCCAGCCCCCACCACCACTGTTTGAATTCCTGGCTTGTCGTTGCAAATGCTATTCCAAGTCAGGGTTGATGCTCCAGCTTTACGAATGCACGGTTGGGGCTTTTTAGTTTTTTTAAGGCAAGAGAGTGCGAGATTGCAAAAGGGTTTTCCTTTGCTATTGCCTGGAAGATGAGCGAAAACGCTGCTGTCATTATAACCTTCCTGGATCATTTATTAATCAGCATTGTGGGGGGGGCAAAGGTTCAGGATGGGGCAACATTTTTCTTTCTCTTTCCTCATAACTGACACTAGGTTTTATTCTTACTAGACGACAGAGGCTAATGGATGAGTGACGTTACCCTCCAAGTCATGTACATGACTGATGGGTCTGAGAAAGGCTGAATTGTATCTGGGTATGAACATCCTGAATGTATCACTGAGGCCCAGTTGGTGCCATTTGCACACCTCCATCGCAGCTCAGGGTTGAGTCTAAGTGCACCACCCCTGCAGGGAGAAAGCAAGTGCATGGCCCTCAGTCCTGTGGACATAGCCCAGCGGGCCCCAAACTTTTGAGGGTTGCCCCCTCCCCAGAGCTGGGGCTGGGCGCAGGCTCCATTGTGGTCGGGGGGGGGGGGAAGGAATGCCAGTCAGGATAAGGAGGCTACTGGGTTTACAGCTGTGAGTGGGTCTGGGGCCGGTAGCAGGGCTGTGGCCTGGAGCTAGGGTTGCCAACTTTCTAACTGCAGGAAACTGAACACCCATGCCTGGTTTCTGCCCCATCCCTTCCCCCCAAGATCTACCCCTCCCTCTCCATCCCCCTCCGTCACCCACTCTTCCCCACCTTCATTTTCACTGGGCAGATGGTTGGGGTGCAGGAGCGGGTGAGGGCTCCAGATGGGGGGGGTGTGGGCTCTGGGATGAGGGATTGGGGGGGAGGTGGGGGCTTTGAGCTTGGGGGGGCAAAGGGTTTGGAGTGTGGGCAGGAGCTTTTGGCAGGTGTTGGGGTAGGGGTGGGGGAATGGACTCTGGGGGAGTGGGGCCATAAATGAGGGGTGCAGGCTGTGGGAGGGGGCTCTGGGATTGGGGCAGGCGGTTGGGCTGCAGGAGTAGGTGCGGGGTGTAGGATCCAGGCAGCACTGACCTCAGGCGGCCCCAGCATTTCCTGGGGATAGAGAATGTGGCAGCATGTCGCTCCAGCTCCTAGGCAGAGGGGCAGCCAGGGGGCTCCACATGCTTCCCCTCCCCCCCCCCAATCAAACAGCGTTGCCCTTGCAGCTCCTGTTGGCCACGGTTCCTGGCCAATGGGCACTGCGGAGCTGGAGGGACATGCCAGTCGCTTCCCAGGAGCCGGGCACGGAGCCTGCCTGCCCTGCTGGCGCCAACCGGACTTTTAGTGACCTGGTCAGCACAGGAGCCTCCAGGGTTGAAAACCAGACACCTGGCATCCTTACCAGGGACCATGGTTGGGGGCGGGACTGGAGCAGAGCTGGGAGTGGGGAGAGGCTGGGTGGCATAACGCACCTCCCCCAGATGGTCCTCCACTCCCCTCTGGGGGGGGCAGCACCCCCCCACACACACACTTTGGGGCCCTCTGGCATAGCCCAAGGGTGGTGTAGAAGGATAGTTTAGTGGCTAGGGTGCCAACGTGGCCTGCTCAGCCACAGGTTTCTGGTGGGACCTTGGGTAACCAATTTAGCTGCCTTGCGCCGCCGTCCCCACAATGGGGTTCATACCACTGGCCTGGCGCCAAGGGGTGTTGTGAGGACTAACACATTCAAGAGGGTGAGGTGCTCAGCAATTACGCGGCTAGAGCCCTGCCTAGCTACACAATTTATAGCTGCGGCTGTAGCGAGCTGCAGAGCTCTAGCGGGCATGAGCAAGACCAGTAGGGCCATGGCCAGTGACCGGGGCAGGAACTGCAGCATGTCCGGCCACTATTCATAGGAGCCAATGCCCAGCCTGTGCATCTCCTCCGGTGTGGTTATACTGCCCCCGTCTTTCCCACCCCCCCAGCCCTGCCTACTGGGGCCCCAGGCTGGCAGCAGTCCCTGGTCACGGTAGCATGTGCAAGCGGCTCGCCCGCTCCTGGACAGGAGCCGCACACCGCCACACGGAAGTTTCCATGCCCATAATGCTGCTATTTAAATGCAAAGCACAAGATGAGCCATAAAGTACAAGCTGGTTCCCCATTGCGCCGCAGTGTATAAAACGCTCGACTGTTGGTTCTTTAACCCTTTTCAATGTTTCTGCGGTTTAATTAATAGCAATAATGATAAAATTGACTTCAGTCTAGCGGCAAAGCCCAGCGTCAGCTCCCGTCAATTACGAGCCACAGAAACACTGATTAAGTTACATCCAGCAGGCCTGTGGGCAGAACCAGAAATACAAGCCACGTCGTCTGAGTCCCAGTCCAGCGCTCTAGCCGCTGCCTCCACAACCGTGATGTCAGCGTTTTGGAAAGCGCTAAACCCTCCTGCTTCAGGCTATATGCCTAATGTAATGCCCCGTGTTATCCAAGAGGTCAGACTAGATGAGCTAATCGTCCCTCTGGCCTTGAAAGAGGATTAGGCGGATTCATTTTCGCTGAGGGCAGGTTCACCCATACCCCACTGCAGGGTTTCTTGCACCTGTCCTGAAGTAGCTGGTACCAGCCATTGTTGGCCAAGGGGTTAGCTGGCCCTCAGGGCCCTGGCAGTTCCTGCATTCCAAAAACAAGTCTCCCTTTCATCCTGTGTTAGCTCTTCCCCCCCGCAACGTTGCCTGTGCTGGGCACATGCCTATGTATGGCTGGGGGGAAGAAGGGGTGGGGGGGAAAATCACATGCAGCTATGGCAGGGGTTGTGGTATATTTTTTTTCCTAGTGGGCCTAGCAGCTTAATAAGCCAATGACACCTCCCCTCCCGGTCACTAGGTGCAGCCCACCTCTCTGCCCGTTCCTAGGAGTATCACCAGCCTTCTGCTACACACAGCAATCGCCCCCCGTAGGCACAAACAAAGAACCAACTTTAATGTCAGTGCAGCTGCTTTTACGTGCCGATCAGCAGCTGCCTTCCCCTTTCTATGGCTAGTGCGGCTACAGGTTTGTATTTAGACTTAACCCTCGGCCAAGCGCTAGCTGCAGCTAGACCAGGCCTGAATGTGCTTAGCGACTGTGGCACGAGCTGTCTGAGGTCCCGTTTTATCGCTGACGGAGGGCGCACTAGGTTTCCCTGAGATAGGCCATGCGCTGGTGCAGAGTAACCGTGTGCGCGATTTGCTGCTTGATGAGAGTTATTGTCAGAAACCAGTGATAAGGGGGCCCAGTGCGTGGGTAAATATTGCCTTAGGCTGGCGTAGATAAAGGCCAGGACTCAGTTTAGCACGTCGGGAGCAGGATTTTCTGAGCGGAGTATGTGTGTCAGAAAGTGGCACAGTGGTTCTTCTCTCACTGTGCACAGGGCCAAAGGTTGTGTGTTAATCCCTAGGATTCCTGCACAGTGAAAGCTCAGGGCACTACCCCAGTGACCCGTAGTACGGTATGATTGAAAGGGGTTGGGTACAATAGATGAGATTCAAGCTAAACATTCAACAACTTCAGTGCTTCCAAAATGCCAGCTGGGGTCAGCTTCTGGGCCAGCGGATTGCCCACAAATTCAGCCGCATGCCTGGACCGAAAGAGGGGGATAAAGCTGGCTCCTGACTGGGTCGTATGGAAGATGTTTAGAAAAGGCCATTTTAGCTGTTGCATGAGGCTTTATCTGTAGGATGGTAAAGCACCTTCTAATCCAGCTGGTCCCTGGCACTAAACCCCTCATTTGAAATCCCAGGGGAGAGTGACTGAGTCTTGCTTGCTCCCAGTCCAGCTGCAATCCGGGAGTTCTGCACACTCCAGCCGTACACACACACGTGCAGGTGGGGGAAGGAGCACAGAATGGTGGCTCCATGCTGTTGCAGACCTATTAGTTATACCCCAAGCATGCCTCAGGGACTGCAGCGCTTTTGTGTGGGCTCTCTGCACCCCTTGACCTCCATCCCCCACAGCAGACCAGCACCACTGCCGGCTGCAGCTCCCAGCCCTCCTGGCTTCGACAATCTGCCCCTTAGTAATGCCTAGCCCGGGATTACATAGGCCCTATTGTCTGTATTTCCCTATGGCTTACATTAGCATTTGCTGCCTAGAACAAGTGGCTTATTGCTTCCGCATGAGGTAAACTTTCCCATATGACTAATCAGGACCCACAATGGCTGAGGCTTATGCCGGTTTGAGGGCTTTCAAGTGTCTAGGCTAGAGGCACGGCTTGCTGGCCTCTGACATGGAACGGGAGACGCATCACGCGTATGCGCTGGTGTAGTGCACCCGCATTAGCTTTGGGGCCAGGGGGATTATTCTGGTGTTTACCAACATCCCAGAAAAGCCTGTTGGAGGAGAAGGTAGAGCCTGACGCACCATGCCAGGCAGAGAGCTGAGCCATTTATGGCCCCGTGGCACAAAGTCCAAGAAGCCAGCCTTGGGTAGCGCCCACTCTCCCCTTAGGAATTTCACCAGTAAATCACTGATCTTTCTGTCAATAAGTCCTGCATTTTTAATAAGTCAAAGAGAGGCAGCCAGTTCCTGCTGCTTCCCACCCTGTCCAGCGGCATGGGGGTGGGGAGGAAGAAGGGGGGGAGGTGGTATGAAATCCTCTGGTGGTGGCTGTTACTATTACCTCTAAAGTGTATAATACCACCTAGCTCTTAGCAGTAGCTCTGAAAGCACTTTACCAAGGCGCTTATTAACATTGTCCCCATTTTACAGGTGGGGAAACAGAGGCACAGGGCAGGGAAGTGACTTGCCTAAGGTCACCCAGCAGGCCATGGCAAAGCTGTAAATAAAACCCTGCGTCCAATGCTATTGCTCTACCCCTTAGGCCACATTGCCTCTTATAGGAAGGCCTTAAAGAAAGAGCGGAGTCCTGCTTTGAGACTAGTTAAAGGGGCCTGATTTTCACACCCTGCTGAGCACCCCCCCTCTGAAAAGGGGCCTGGTTTTAAAACATGGGGCTCCCCCAAACACTGGCTCATTTAAAAACTCTTGGCTGCAGGGTCTATTTTAAGCCAGCTCTAGGCGGTGTTGCCAACTCTCACAACACCTTCTGTGTTACTTAAAGTCTCAGTTCCTAAAGATAAGTAAATATGCGAGTGTGGTGGCCTGAGTTTTGGAAAAGGTTTCTCGCCCTTGGGGATGCAGACAAAAGGTTGGAAATGTGACCCAACCAATACCATAATAGCTCAGAAACCAGGAGGCAAAGGAAGCGAGTGCCAAATTCATCATTTTTTTTTAAATCTTGTGATTTTTTAAATTGCAATAGTTCATGATTTTGGAAGGGCCGGGCTCATGGTTTTTGAATGGTTGGAGCTGGCAAACTCCACTGAAGTCCTAGCCTAGAGATTAATGACACCTAATCTCTCACCTACCCTTTATGGCTAATCATTATATAGGCAAGAGAAGCAAACCTTGACTCTAACCCTACAACATACTGAGCACCGTCCACTCCCATTCATGGCCCCAGGAATGAAGCGGGGGGGGGGGGGGGGGAGGGTGGTGGTGTCTGCACCCCCTACAGGCAGATAGCAGCCTGCTTGAGCAAACCTCATTTGACTTTCCTTGAGAGAGAAGGCCGGCTCCAGGCACCAGCCCACCAAGCTTGTGCTTGGGGCGGCACGTGGAAGGGGGCGGCGCGGTGCTCCGGCTGCCGGGGAGAGCGGGGCCACGGCCGGGGCTCGCCGCCCTCCCCCCGGCGCTCCGGCCGCCCTCCCCTGCCGCGCTGGGGGGGGGGGGGGGGAGGGGGCGCACGGCCGGAGGCTTTTTTGCCTGGGGCGGCAAAAAAGCCAGGGCCGGCTCTAACTTTTTTGTCACCCCAAGCAAAAAAGAAGAGCGCCGCCCCGCCGTAATGCCCCCCCACACACACACACACCGCAGCACCACGCTGCCCAAACCCCAGCGCCGCGCCAGCCAAACCCCCCCGAGCTGGGCTAGGCCAGGCCAAACCCCCGGAGCGTGTTAGTGTGTATCTTATGCTCCACTTCAAGAAAAATGTTCATCAAATTTGAGGATCTAAATCAGTTTGCAAATAAGTTCACAGCGAACACCCAGGAATGAGCCTGTCAGAGATCCTCATCACTGGTTACATTTTATATATATATATAAATTGCATCAGTTCCCGAGTCAATTTGCTTTAACAGCGAAGGTTTGAACCGATAAGAGTGTTCTTTATAACCCTTGAGTTATACAGGTAAACATAAAGCCAGCCCTTTCCAGCCCACAAACAAGAAAATCTGCCGTGCTACAGTGAAATCCTGTTCTATCCAGAACTGAGATTCTCAGGCTCTGAGGGCAACATGCCTGGAAGGTAGGAAAGAGTCCATGTGTGTTAACATGCACACTTGCATGTGTATATGTGCAAATCAGACCAAGGGAAGGGGGTAGCATGAAGGTCACATCTTCAGTCTGCTCAGCTGCCCTATGCCCCTAATAACTGGCATATAAGAATATAATTATTACTAGTATGACACTGAAATTTGAAACTATGTCATTCTCACACTACATTTTTAGTTATTGTGCTGGATTTAAAAATGAGGTACTGTCAGGCTCTCAGCAATCATACCAAGGGAAAGACATCTAACACGGTCTGAGGCGGTCCGTACCCCAACATCTCCATGACTGTAGCTCAGTGAAGTAGCGTTTCTTCACATGTGCCATTGTCCCATGTCCGTACTATCCCTCTTGCTTATCTACTGCCACCGCCAACAGCTGGAGGGTTGCAGTGAAAGGGACAGGGGCCATCAGCTAACTGGTTAAAGGGAGAATAAAAACTAAACCCTGTTTCAGAGCTGCAGAATCCAGACTGGTCTCAGCAGAAGGGCAGAAACCAGCTACGCTCTCCTGGTAACTTGTGCCTTGCTCTCTTTTCCAGGTATTTAGGGCGGAGTGCAAGCAATACAGTGGGTCACTCCCCACTTACACAGCTGGTAAGCAGGAAAGGGCTGGCACGTGGTTGGGTGTTTTCATTTTGCTCAAGACCTCACTCTCAATGAGGTTTCGCTCCTCCTTTTCTGTAGAAGGTTGGGGATGTGTTGATCTCTTCCAGCTCGCCTGGTTAAAAATCATCTTGGGAGAAATCCCTGTAGGTTGAGCGTAGGGGGAGTTTTCCCCCAGGGAATTATACTTTGTGCAGTTATGTTTCTGTGTTACCCAGGGCCACCCCAGCTGGAGCAATATGGAAGATGGATGGAAACAGCTTGTTCTCACAGGATCGCTCCTACAGATGCATAGACTTTAAGGGTGCATCCTCACTAGGAAAGAAGGGGCATTATTCCCCTGTGTGTGCAAACACATGGAAACGAACATGAGGGCAGAACATACCTTTTTTCCTAGTGAAGACAAGGCCAATGAGGTCTGCAGAGCTCAACCAAAGTCTGAAACTTTGACTGCCTCGCTGTAGCGAGCCTCCAGAGCCCAACCATGTCCTGTTAAGGGAAGGCCTCTTGTAATGGGATCTACTGATTGGGTGTCTTTTTAAATGCAAAAGGCAGCGGCAGCACCGTATTCTGTAAATATGGAAGGATGGGAGTGGGTGTGTTTAAAGAATGTAAAGGATGCTGTCGGTTTTTTTTTTAAAGCTTCGGATAATACTGTTGGCATTGGAATATATGTTATACCCAAAACACCACATTAAAATAACGCTATTGAGGTTGCAAAGTTAAGCACTCACACATTAGGCAATGCCAGAGTTAAGGTTGCCCGTGCAACCTTAATTCAGCCCCCTGGTGGATACGCATCATAGCGCAGTCTTTAGTTACATGATCACATACTATTATTTCTACCCCCTGGCCTTTCCAGGGTTTTATAATAGAAAGTGTATGGCAACCTTCGTTATAGCCAGTGCTGCCTCTGATCTATATTAGAATTAGAACTCAGGGTTACTTAGTGGTATGCAGGTGGGAGGTGAAGGATTTAGGACTTCATATGGCACCTTTCACCTTAGAATCTCACAGCCCCTTCCAAAGCTGAGTCAGTAGCATTGACAGAGAGATGAAGGGACTTGTTGCAGATGGGAACAGAGCCCAGCCCCAGTTCAGCCATGCACTTGGGCACAGGCCGAAGTGCTTTCCCAAGCAGGCACACCTCCGGCTTCAATTCTGCGAAGTTCTGAGCACTTCTGGGAGGTGCTGAGTGCCAGCAGCGCCCAGGGGCTTCAGACTGAAGTGAGAGTGTTTAACTCCTTCCTTGAGTTAATGCAGCTAGAGTCGCCCTAGAAAAGATGGGGAGGGGTGCTTTATTTCACACACAGAAGTACTGCCCAACCCTCCCACTCTTCTAGTAACAGGGCTGCTTTTCTAGTTCTGCAACTGGTGTCCACCCTGTGTCTGTGTTGGACGCCTGCTGCAGTATTTACAGGCAGGAAGAAAAGAGCCTGTTCAGAGGGACAAAACATGCATTGTGGCGGCTGCACAAAGAGGCTTGTCAATGGCTTAAGGAATGCTGGATGCCCCAGAGCAGTTCTTCATGGCACTTCCACGGAAACCAGGGGCGCCAGGCCGAGGAGGTGCCACTTACCCGACAATCCTTTGTTGCAGAGAAAAACCTCCTCGGAACTTAAGGTTCTAATACAAGGACAACACCCCACCTTCGTATCAAATCCTTCATACCACTGCCTTCAGGGAGGAGAGTGAGATGTGCTATCACAGTCCTGCATCAGTGCTGCAGTGAGTCAGGATTTCAGATGAAATGGGCAGGGCTCTCAAGAGGCACCTGTCGAAATTCAGCCAATTGAGGTCATTTCCCACATCCTCGGAGAGCGCCCCCACTCCCTGGCTATGGCTCAAAATGTTTTGCCAGGGACACTCTGAGGGATCATATAACACAGGGGCAGGCAACCTATGGCACGTGTGCCAAAGGCGGCATGCGAGCTGAGTTTCAGTGGCACTCACACTGCCCGGGTCCTGGCCCGGGGGGCTCTGCATTTTAATTTAATTTTAAATGAAGCTTCTTAAACATTTTAAAAACCTTATTTACTTTACATGCAACAATAGTTTAGTTATATATTATAGACTTATAGAAAGAGACCTTCTAAAAACCTTAAAATGTATTACTGGCACCCGAAACCTTAAATCAGAGTGAATAAATGAAGACAGCACTTCTGAAAGGTTGCCGACCCCTGATATAACATCTGCAAGCTCCTATTTTTTCCATTTGGGATGGCGTTTTCCCAGGGAAGGATACACCGTCCTCTGAGGCCACCTGCCAGGTTGTCACCCATCTATCGCTGCACATTGTACACTCCCGCCATACTCCAGTAGCATGGTCAAAATACAGACTTCCCCAGGAAAGGGCATTTAACATGAGTTTGCTGCAGTGTCACCTCCCTTCGCATTTATTAATATTTGCATTACAGCAGTGTTTAGGGGCAACAAGAAGAGACACATTTTTGGTTGAAATTCCTCCCAAAAAACTCCAATTTTTTTCTTGCAAATTCCATCAGCTATAGCTGTGCTGTCAAAGTTTCATGGTAATTTTTACCCAATTTTGGATGATATTTAGTTTTGGACCAAACTCTCCTGTAGTGTCGATGCAATGTGACAGACTTCAATGGAACTGCACGTGTATTTCAAGAGAATTTGTCCAGTTCGCATGGCAGGTTGCTCACTACATAAGCAGTTGTAAGTGGAGCTACCTAGAGCATCACCAAAAATCCTTACTCCTCATCCCTGGCACCACATTCCCCTTCCCAAGCTCAGACTATGACCACATGGATCAGGGGCGTGAGTAACACTTAAGGAAGCTGGTCTCTCACAGAACAGCCACGAGGGCAATTGAAAATAGCACTGTGGTAATTGATTGGTCTTGTTCTAAGTCTTGCTTTCGTTGTCAGCACCACCTTGCCCCATTAGTCCTGCTGTTAACCTCTGCTCATGTAGCTGCTGCAGGGTATATTCCGTTGCTGTCACTAATGACACTAATGTGTTGCTGGTTCATGACTGAGAACATTCTGATCATTCCTCGGTAATTATTTTGGTTCCCATGTGCCGAACAGGTGCTATGGCCCATGTTCAGTTGGAATCACTTATGAACGGTAAATCTCAACTAAAGTAACACCAACCAAAGCAGAAGTTAGTCTCTTGGCGCTTCTTAATCGCCGGTGCCCCAGTCCAGCTCTTCGTTTGGAGCCGGATCAGGCCCAAGATGTCTCCAGCATCTGCAGAAGCTTTGTCTTTAGCTCCTGACGCAGTTTGTTTCACAGTCTGGGATGGACCCTTGAGAAGGCTCTGTCTCCTGAAGAGACGAGTAGAAAGAACCATTGTGCCAGAGGAGCAGAGCTGATGACCACAGTACTCATCCTGGAGCTTTAGGTGATCTTTCAGATATCCTGAGGGTCTGGAAGAGAAAGACCATGATCTTGAACTTGACTTGATAGTCTATGGGAAGCCAGTTTAGAGAGCAAGGATAGGGCTGATGTGTTCTGTTGATCCTGGGGGCTGATTCATTGGGGCCTTTGGGGACATCTGCTAGCAGGAACAATTTCAGGTTTGCCTCTATCAAAGGTTCTGGTGCAAGTGCCGCTCCCAGAATCTGTGTTCTTCATGGCAGACATTCCAGGGAACAGCGCACCCCCCCACACACACAATCCCCCATCTTTCAGGGATCTTGGTGGCTTTGCTGAACTTTAGTAAGACTTGATCACGAAGGCCCCTTCTGACCTTAAAGTCTATGAGTCCATAAAGCCAAGCAGTGTAAGCAACTGGACAGTATAAAGGTGGACTGAAGAAGTCCAAAGCAGTAGAAATATGGCTTGAAGCCATTTTAAGGACTGAAATCTACATCATCAAGGGCCTAAATGGTCACCATAGCTGGAAGAGGCTTGCAGGAATGACAGAAGCCCTAGGACATTGCCTCCTGACCAGTAATTGGCTGGGAAAAAGGCTTGACATTAACTCCAGGAGAATGGTTGCTATTCCTACTATTTGTGAATGACACCATGACCGGCTGATAAGTCATGTAGCAGAGTAATAATCACATGGGTATGACACCAGCTCCTCACCTCCTAGCACCTCATCATTGTTATATAATCGCCGGCCTTCCTCATTTCCTGTAGTGAGGCGTAATAGTGCAGAGTAGGCACAATAGCTGGGTGCACAGTTTGATTGTGCTAAACGCCGTAGCTGTGGGTTTCCACGGCTTTGATTTGGCCTGCCGTAACTCACAGGAATTCTGAGCCCGAGTATCAAGGGGTGGCGCATTTGGGTCTAGATCCAGCACTGTAAACAGTAAAAGCTCCTGTCTAATTTCTGTCAGACTACACTACTGGGCATGTTAGTTCTTTGGGATATCCCTTAAAATACTGTACTGGCCTGGGCCCCGGCCCTTAGCACTGTAGAGTAGCTTTCACTTTACAAAGTATTGGTTCAAAACGCCTAAACTATGGAAAAGAATAACATCTGATTGAATCACCTCATCTCTGCCTTGTGTATTGCTTGCTTTTATCCCCATTTCATCTCCCCTTTTAGCTGTAGTTTTTTTGTTTCTCGCTCTTTCCCTCCACCCTTGTCCTGCCATTGCTTGGATGACCATGCTGCCATCACTGGGAAGAACCTATAGGCGTGTCCTATCCCTGTACCGGTCATATTCACGAGAGCAATCCTCCTCCAGTTCTACCCAAGCTTTCCGCACTCCACGAAGTCGCCCCATCTGTAAAATGGGCTGACAACATCCCTGCTAAACAGGGCAGTGGGGAAACTTAACTCATTGCTGCTGGCAAAGTGTTTGTCCGTTTCTAGCTCCTTCGGCCAAAGGATCTCCAAAGTGCAATTATGCTAGCAAGGACCCCCATAAGCTCCTAGCCTGTTTATCTGATGACTCACGGAACCTCTCTTTCCTGGCTGTAGATTAGATCTGAACATTTAAATTCCTCAGCAGACCTTGTCCTAGGTGCAAACTGCTGCAGCGATTATAAATCCTTACACTGAGCACATGGCCCAGGCCAGGCTCCATGAGTTATCAAAGGAAAAACAAATCATTAGAGCACCTGTTGTGTAAAGAGGATCATTAAATCACAGACCGCATAAGGCCTCGCCACTACAAAAGGCGGCCCAGGATCAAAGAGTGACTTTAGCCTAGGGCCAAAGGAGGAGGAATTTTTGCCACAAAAACTCCCTCTAGACTGTTCCTCACCATTGCGTCTCCATCCAGGGCAGCCTAATTAACAGAGGAGAGGGTGGCGCAGAGAGCAGGGCTGCTGCTGTGGGGTCTATGCCGAAGTTCATTGAAGCCAGTGGTCATATTTCCGCTACCTTTGAATGGGATCTGGGTCAGGAACTTGAACGCTGGGGGAAAAAAATATAATCAAGGCCCTCTCTCTCCACTGCGTGCGATGAACGCCCTTCGGCCTTTCCGTTCTGTATTGAGCACGGGGGCAGGTTTGGCCAGGCTTGTTAAAAAATCAGTTCAGCTGGCCATAGCATTGAACTGGATTATTCTTGGGCATGAAATAAGGTGCCACATCAGGAAGGCAGCAAAGAGGTTTGTAGTGGGCAGGGATAACATCCGAATGGCGTGGGGCGTTGCCCTTCAGATGCCGGGTGGGGTGGGGGAACAGGGCTGAAGCAGTCGGGATTAATACTTTGAATTTCGATAGCATCTCCTACCTGTGGATCTCAGAGCACTTTGCAAGCATTAATGCAGGTAGGAAAGCATTCTAAAGACAGCCCAGCTTTGGCGTGACCCAGGACTGCTAGTTTCCCCATCGTTCTGGGCTGCAGCCCAACAAGCCAGAGCACAAGCTACAAAAAGGGTCCCCAAAACATAACCAAAAGATAGGCTCCCCTGTCGTGCAAACTAGCCCATGCGCCCCAGAAACCTGTGAGCATGGATGGGGGAAGAGAGCAAAATAAGCCCTTTGGCCTGCTGCTTTATGTATTTAAGTTCCTTGCCGTATTTTATTTCTTTGGCCGTCTCAGTTCAATTTGTGCACAATGATGGGAAAAGTGAAAGCAGCAGTTTGCTGGCCCAGCCCTGGAAACCAGTCAGTTACGGCACTCCATCAAAGTTTCTCTTAGTTTTATTATTATACACTTTGTTTTAGAGCAAAGGAGGTTGGCCAGATATTCATGTTACGTCACTGGTCAGGCTTCCCCAGCCCGTTTTCGCTGGGGAACGAGGCTGCCTGGCAGCTGTTCAAAATAATTCCTGTGGCTTTTGTCATCATTGGTTTTTCAGAGCTGTGGAGCCAGTGGTCACCCAAGAAGTTAGCACTTCACCCACAGTGCTATCTGAGAGACCGCAGATAATTGAATTGGGAAATGCCCATAGTGATGCTGCGCATTCCAGAGTAACTGGAAGATTCATTGGTGAATGAACCAATACAGATCAAGGCCCCCAAGGGACTCAGCACTTCACAATACACAAAGTAAGAGACAACCTCTGCCCCACATGCCTTGGAATCTAAATAGAGGAGATGGACACAGCATGGGGGAGAAGGAAGGCTAGTTCTCTCACCCCCTTTTTTAACATATCAGGAATTGAGGCCCAGGGAGATTAAGTGATTTGTCCAAAGTCACAAAGGGAGTCTGTGGCAACGTCAGGGATTGTTCCCAGATCTCCCAAGTCCCAGTCCAGTGTTTGAAACACATGACCACACTTCCTCAACTGCATGGCAAAAGTAATCTGACAGCAAATATATCTAGCTCTGTGTGTGTGTGTGTGTGTGCGTGCGCACGCACAGTGGTTTCTCCAAAAACTTGTTCATTGCTTTAGACAACTGAAGTATTTGTAATGGTCTATTCTGTACCTGCAGAACAAGGGAATAACAACTTCTGAAGTAACTGTATGTATTTAATTTAGGCACAGCTGGCCAAGTTTTAAGGCACAACATCATAAAATATGTCCTACTCTAGCAGAGTTATAAAGATCTTCTGGGCTTTAAGCAAAGCAGCGGCTGATCATGACAGTCTCATTGTATTTCCCGTGTTTGGTGGAATGTCAGAGATAAAAATAAGACAGACAGACAACCTCCCACTCATCTTTGGAAGCTGAAGTCCTGATGTCAAATGCCAGAACGGTGATCAGTCTGGGCGCATTCAGTGTATTGCGGATCTACCGTGCCCTCGCTGGGGAAGCGTGTGTGGGCATGTGAGACACAAACACAATCCCCCCAGGCAATCAGCCGCTGGAGCTGAGTCAATCTGTTCCACACCTCAATCACGCTGGGGCTGGTGGGGAAACCAAGGTAAACAAAGCCATGCTTGAAAATGCCAGCAGTGCACAGCGGTTGGCAATGGCTGGGTTGGGTTAAAATCTTCCTGGTTTCTTTTCCTCTCAAAAGTCTTCATTAATTAAAGGCTTAGAACATTTGAATGTTTACTTTCCTTCAAAGATGGCAAGAGGGCCAGATCCTCACCTGGTGTAAGCTGATGTAGGTTCATTGGTTTCAGTAAAGTGATGCCAATTTACACCTGCCAATGATTTGGCCCTGAGCTAAGCAGCATCTGTTGCTTGGGTATTTCAGGGGATGCATCATGGTGGGCACTGGCATGAAGTTATTCATTTTGTTCCCACTTCAGCAAAGCTCTTCTGCACGTGCTTAAGCCATTCGGAGTTTTTTAAATTGACCACAAATTACAATTGAACCTAAATACTTTTAATAAGCACCTCTGTTTTGTCTAAGATACACACCGTGTCTGCTCACTGACATGGCTGATGTCTGAAAAGTACTACGGCCACACACATTATACACAAATCTCTGGCAGCTATTGTTCACAGGTCCTACTGCATAGTTCAGATGCCCCAAGGAGATGGCTGTATATCTACTAAGTGGCTTATCTGTTCAGTCCTCCTTCCTCCATGTCAGGTCTCCCACTTGCAGTGTGATCTGTACATTCGATAGCTCAGTGGTTTGAGCATTGGCCTGCTAAATCCAGAGTTGTGAGTTCAATCCATTTAAGGATCTGGGGCAAAAATCTGTCTAGGGATTGGTCCTGCTTTGAGCAATGGGTTGGACTAGATGACCTCCTGAGGTCCCTTCCAACCCTGATATTCTATTCTAGGACATAAGAAAATCTCAAATTAAACCTTTAAGAAAAAATGATTGCAGGTTGACTTTAGGAGCCATATATTAGGCCAGATAAAAAACACTTGCGGAAGAATCAGGTAACTCCAGATTTAATTAAAAAAAACAAAACAAAACAATTAAACATCACATTTCTTATTCCTAAAAATCCACCCTTCTGGCCTTAGAGACTTATAGAATTTAACAGGGATGAGGGAAGGGGTTGATTTTCAAAGGCACAAATTGAGTTAGGTGCCCAATTCCCACTGAAAGTCAATGGGCTTTAGCCAGCTGATGTGCCCCCAAACTGAAAAGACACTATAGCGCTCCACAGCAATTAGTGCGAAACCCTATAATACTTAATAGAGAATGAGATTCTTTCTAAAGGATTATTTTGAGCTATCCTATAGAATTCTCTAGCAAGCACATACATTTTATAGGACAGTTCACTGAACCTATGGAGAGGTTTATCATGCTCCGTTAACTTCTAGCAGGGCATTTCCATTAAAACAAAAACACACTTTTTTCCAACCAGGATCAAGGCAGGTGAATGCCAAAATATCTCATCTCTCACTGGAAGTCTGGGGATGGTCCCTTTCTTTCTACAGATCCAAAATGATTTCAAGTAATTTGTGCTGAATGAAGAATCAGGAAAAAAAAATCATTCCCCTTCCTAAAATTTGCTAGACTTACTAACACAGAGAATATTTTTTTCATAAAGTCTATTATCCTCTCTGATGGAATTGTAAGCCGAGATGTATTTAACATGAACTACTTAAAACTAGACTAAACCAGACCAGACAAAGCGCTAGACAAACATACTAGAGAGAGAACAGGCTTGCACAGACACAGTGGAGAAGATAAGCAAATAGGTGTTTCCCATAATCTGATTCTATAAACAGCAAAATACTACATACAGTGAACGAGCAGGTATTGCTGGAACCCTATTTCTCACCAATGACCTTCTTTGTTTGTCAAAAGAGAAACTGCCCCCTAGTGGAAATGTTCTCGCAGTCAATGGAATGATTCACTTATAATTGGAAAAGCCAGGTGATGCAGGTAAGTCACCTCCAGACAGGAAGGTATAAAAGACACCTGAGTAACAGAGGCAGGACACTCACACATACACTTGGAGCAGCGGGAGATCATTCACCCTACCAGATCAACCTCACCTGGAAACTTATCCACAAACTACCAGGGGACTTGGATATCAGAAGACAAACAGAGACAACTTATAAATAAAAAGAGCTGAGACTAAACACATCCTCTGAGGAGGAGACACATCAGGGATAGAAATCAAGAGAGAACATGCTTTTCACCTGCTAAACAGCACTCTGTACAGGTAATTATAGACTTCAATCTCAGTTATATAGCTCTTAACTCTGCATTCAGTTGCTTGGAGTTAAAGGTGGCACTGGGGAATCGGGTTACACAGCATTAGTGGCCACTGTGTTTTCTTTGTCTTAGTTTTATGGTCAAGAAAGAAATTAGCTTTTTGCAACAGCCTGAAATAGGCAAGTGATTTTGAATTTGATGAGTTACTGTGTCTTCTTTCATGATTCACTTATTTACTGAAGTGGAAAAGGTGTATGGAAAACTTTGAACAACATTCTGGGGCAAATGGGCATTGCTTTATTAAAGCCTATGGGGTGATGCCAGCTTAAACCAGCAGAAGTTCTGGCTCACCGTTTGATTATTTTCAGTGTCACAGGTGTGCAATAAAATATTTTTAATCAATTCTGTCCAGTGTACAACCCAGAGGTTTGCTATTGGGTCTCCTCCCTCCTCTCTCATTTTACATCTTGGGTTCTGATTGTTGTTTATCATTTGTACAGAAGTAGCTCCTAGAAGCCCCAGTAGCAATCTGGGTCCTGGTGTGCTAGGTGCTGTACGAATACATAAGCAACAGTCCCTGCCCTGTCAAGCGTATATACTAAATAGACAGAACAGACAAAGGAAGGAGAAAGAAGGGGGGGGGGGGAAGTCCAAGGATATATAGCAGGTGAGGACAGAACAAAAAAATAGAAACCAGGTGTCCTGACTTCCAGTCCCATGCCCTCCCCCATCCCATTCATCTCTCGTACAAGTCATCCATGATGCAGAGAGAATGTTGGTGAGGAGAGACTCCTCAGAGCATCCTTTATCCATCCACATGCACTGACACCTTCAGTGACAATTTGGACAACATTTCTTATTTTTAACTTTTTGTTTTAGTTTCCAACAGGGAGTCTAAAAAGAACAAAGATTATTATTTTCAATCAATCGAGATGAACGTTAATGGTTAGATTTTTAAATCCATCTATAGGGTTTAAACACATTTTCTGTTAAAAATGAGAGGTATCAAAATCCCCTAGGCGGATTTCAAATTCTCAACCTAAACATTTAACCCATGATTTTTTTTTACTGTATTCTGGGGCAATCAACTGATACTAGCGTATAAATTAGATTTCTTCATATGTGTATGACTTTAAATATAAAATGCTGGGTCCTGACTACCTTTAGTTGGAAGGTTTCGTGTTTATGCCAAAGTAATACCATTCTTACTAATACATGGGATTATTTTAAATATATTTATGGGTTTTGCTGTCAGATTCATAGGAGTAATTCAAGAGCAACTCAAAAGAAAGTCATTCCTATATCTTTGAATCAATAAAACTAAATTACACTCCTTTATAAAAGTAGTAATTATTTTTCTTAGGATTTGATTAACTACCAGGAGCGTCTGGGTTATTACTGATTCTGCAATGACTGTTGTGGAGCACTAGTAAAAATTCTTTACCAAACGTTTTAGGCTTCAGGCCATATTAAGTCATGCAGAACTCAGCGATTTCATCGCTGAGGCTGGTGCAAACACCCTACTGCATCGTCTGTCCATGTGGGTTCTCAATCCTTGTGCCCCAAACGCTGAAAGTGATGGAATTTTGTGAACCCACAAAGTTTGTGTGATTTTGATTAAAAGCCAGGAAATCTGCCCCAAGTTCTCTCCAAACTGGGCCCAGGTTTGTGAACAGTTTGAAAAGGGTTGTGATGGAACTAGAAACCATGCCAGCTTCAAGTTTTGTTGGCCCAAAAGAATTAAAATGATGGTAGGATTTGCTGAAGAGCCTTGGCAGATATTAACAAGAGCCACCAGGTGACCTGTAGAATCAAGGCTTTACTAGGTAACTTTAAGATTAAAAAGTGGTGGTGTGCACATGTGTGTGTGGGAGAAACAGTGCCCCCACTGATGAGCTAAATTATCCTCATTAAGTGACCAGGTTTTAGCTCATAGGTGCATAATCTGGGTACCTAAAATTAGCTTCAGCTCTCGCAAGATGAGCTGTAACAGAGCAGGACTTTATTTCCTGCATGATAGCAAGAGGGAAACATGCACACACTTACTCATGGACATGGAGGAATAAGGCAGGATTTTCAATAGCTTAAAGTTAGCCTCTTGCATTGCATAAGATGAGGAGATTCTTGCCCAAGACTGGTGAACTACCCTTGGAGTGACTCAGGAGTTATTAGGGTTGTGCTTTGAACACCCCTGGCATGTCATCCATATGCCATCCGTTTCTCAAAGCCAAGCAAACAGGTTCGCCCGGTTCAGTGACTAGTCGGAAATGAATGCTTCCCAGGCATTTACGAGGGAACCCTCCAATTAAAATGTCTACTTTCCAAGACAAACTTTTAAATGCCCCATAAGTCAGGGTAGCTAGCTGCCATCTTGTCATGGAGACCATAGCCTCAAATGGGGAAACCAGGTTTACACACTCCATCTGGAGTGACTCCATTTGAGGTTGTGAATTAACTTGCTGCCACCCTGGCAGCATTAGCACTCTGTGCCAGAGCTCCCACTCACTCTCAGATGTCCTTGTGGACAGAAAGCACCATGGCATCGCGTAGCTACAGGCAGGCTGGCACTTTCAGTCAGCGTGGATGACAAGACAGAAGCAGCTTCCCCGTGAGGTAGCAATAGGACAATAAGGAAATAACTCAGTGGAAAATTCTCCCCACTCTGGCACCTGAGGGAATTTCCTTAGGCAACTTTTCTTCCATGTCATGGTTGCAAGGCAGGTAAGATTTTTTTTTTTTTTCCTCCTTCCTGTGGGGGAGGAGGGAGCAGAGGATAGACCAGATCTTGCAAAGCACCTGGGTGCCCTCAACTCCCATGGAGGGCATGCTGGAGAGGACACTCAGGCAAGCGTGAAGGCACCTGGTTGGTGGTGCTGACCATCAGCTGGAGGGGATGTTCTATTCGCCCATTGGGCCACTGTATCAATGAATACAATTTATCTATTTATCTTAGGCTTTTTCACTGGTGCCCATCACCCGTAATACCTGAGCGCCTCCCAGGGTAATAGATTGGCATAGCAAAGTCCCTAGTTGACTTCATGGAATCTTCTGCTCTTCTCCTCCCTTCTCAGATTATGGGAAGCGACACTTGGGGTATGTGTTTTGGTTTTTGTTGGCAGTGGGAGGTATGCGGGGGAGACGGCCGTTGTAAACTCTCTCCCTGTGGCTGTGGTGGAAAAGTTTTGGCCTGATGCTGGCTTAGGCTGTGGTCTGCTGGTGGCATGTGTCTGTCCCAACACAAACTTTTTCTGGATGAGGATTGCGGACTTGGGGAAGAGGTGTCTTATTTTCATATCTACCAACAGCGATTTCAGCTCTGCTAGAATTGCAGCTCTCAAGGGAGCATAGGACTAGTCTCTCTTTAAGGTCTTGGGAAAATGTAACAGAAGTTAAAGGGTCTTTCCCACCCTCTTTATCTAGCTTCTGACACTGCTCTGTTTGTCTCCTCAGGGTCGGTCATGTTGTGCTTCCCCCAAATGCGGCGCACCGAGACGCCAGATTCCCCCACCAGCCCCGTTCCTGCCACTCCGGATGAAATCCCCATTCCTATTAGCCCCATCGTAGTCACCTCCCCCACTGACGGCAGGAAGCTCAGCTCCCCGACATCCAGTCTTGCCTCCCCCAAACCTACCTCCCCCATCGAGTGCTCCATCTGCTTCAACACCTACGACAACAGCTTCAAGACACCCAAGCTGCTCCGGTGCTCGCACGTCTTCTGTCTGGAATGCGTGGCCCGCTTGACCTCGGCACTGCCTCAGCCCCGTGTTGAGGACCAGCTGCCCTGCCCCCTCTGCAGACAGCTCACAGAGATCCCCCTTGAGGGTCCTCCGGCTCTCCAGACCAGCCAGGAGCTCCTGTCCACCCTGCCCGCCGAATACCAACGGGAGAAGGTGGTGTGGATGGAAGGCAGCAAGCTGTGCTGCAGGCAGTCATCCCAGGACCCAGAAGATCCCGACGCATGCATCTGCCTCGACGTGGCCATGAGCAAGCCCAATCCCCCCGTGACGCCGACAGAGGGCATGGCTGGGAGGCTGTCCCGCTGTGCCATGTGCGACGACTGGAAACGCATCGTCCTCCTCTCAGCCCTGGTCATCATTCTGCTGTGCATCATTCTGTGGCCGGTGCAGTGTGCCCTGAAAACTGGGAACCTCCGCTGCTTCACAAGGCCGGTTACATTCAACAGGCCAAACCCTGTTCCGGTTACATATACAACCCCGCCAGCGCCCGGGACCAGCCCCCCCTCACGCTAGCAAGAGCTGGCATTTAAAAGGCTGCCCATGCCAAGGAGCTAGATCAAGCTGCTGCCTACTGGACTTCGCCAACTTACCTCACTGCCAAGCTGTAGCAGCCCATTCTCGGCCTACACACTGCTCCGCCTATGCACTTTGAACGTCACCTGAACAGCCTGTTAATCCAGCCCCTTGCTTTCACACAACTCTGCCAACGCAAAGGGGCAGGGGGGTTGTGCATAGCCATATATTAAGCCACTGCTTCACCTAAATCTCTAGTCATCCTAAACGCTACATAGATAACGGAGCCTTGAAGACTTGCACAAAGGGCATATTTCTAGGACTGCTGCTTCCCAGGAAAGGGGCATGTGCCTCAAAGTGTGTGGCTGTTGCCATAAAGACACAGCTGTGAATGGCCTTGGCCCTTTCGACTCACCGATGGAAAGGAAGTGCTAAGGGAAGGGTTATTTTCTTGGAAACCGACAACACTGTGAAAAAGAGTCTAGATGTAATTATTTCTAAGGGAGAGAAATCCATCAGCCCTTGGAAAGAAGCATGCGAAAGCTGTGTCTATAAAGTGACCATATTTATTTTTATACAATGTGCTTTATTAAACATTTCAACTGTATATTTTGTTAGTATTAAACTATTGCTGGAGGTGGGGGTGACCTGCCTCTGCTTGGTCTTTGGGTCTAGTACTAGCTTTGTACTCTGGTCAGCAGAACAAGACTCAGCTCAGAGAAGACCCTGCCGAAGGTGTGAAAAGAAAATTGTGAATTTTCACCTCTCCTGGACAGGCACTTGTGCTTTAAAGTTCTGTCATTTTTTTGTGGAATTGCCCGCAAATGAGGTTCTTAGAAAAATACAAATTTCTGCATGTTTTTGTTGCAAAGCCATCTCCGCTTAATATTTAGCTTGGCCACTTTTTTTTTAAATTCAAAAACAGGAGGCAGGAGGGAGTAGTTTATTTCTAACATGCAAAAAAACCCAGGCCTCCCAGGGATTACCATTTCACAGAGAATTTTGCACAGCTCAACTTAAAATGTAGTAGCTGACATACAAGAGAAAAGCTAGATCATTCTCCTAGACATCACAAAAATGTCAGTCTAGCTCCATAACTAATACTGACCCCCTTTAAAACCACTAGGGGAAGACATGGGGCAGTTGCTCCAACTATGTATTTAACGGGATGACTTCTGCATTGCTCGAACACGAGGGGCTCAGTGAACAATACGCCATTGTTAGAGTAAAGAGACCTGATAATGCGGTTTAAGAGAATAATTTAACCTAGCCAGCATTAGAGGCAAGTGTTGTAATAGTATTTAGATGCTTTGTACATTTTACATAGGTGGCACTGGCTGCAGGCATTAACTCCATGACTTTGCTCCTTCTTCTAGGTGCGATTTAGGGGTGTTAAGCTTAAAATCCAGATCAGATGCTAATTGCATTTCCCCAAATTCTGCATCAGTCCAGCACTCAGTGCCCAGCTGGATACAATAAGCCAAGCTAGAACCACAGTAGTGCTCTAAAGTAATAAATGTTTACACTTGCAACTACACTCCCCCACCCTCAGCACCCCTGCTGCAGTCTCTCTCTGGTCATCTTATTGCAGCCACCTGAACGGAGGGGGAAGGTTCATTTTGTGGGCTGGTCATCCTTTGTTGTTTCCAGCTGGAGAGAGGAAAAGGCAGACCCCACCGCTCATCTCTCCTCTTGCCATCAAAGCTGTAAAGAGGGATTGGAATAGGATAGCATGCTGCAGCCGGTGGCACAGGAACTTTGCCAGGCAGGATTTCAGCAGGGTCTTGGCTGCTGCAACAGATTCAATAGGTTGCCAATTTATAGCAAGCCTTAGAAGGCTGGTATTGTCCAGCCCAGTTCCCTGGCTGCTGGACCCAGAGCTTTTAACAGTGTTTGTCCGAACCATTTGGGTTGCCAGGGACTCTCTTGGGTGATCTTGTCCATCCCGGCAGCAGACTACCACTGAAGTCTCATCAGTAGTGGCCAGATGACGAGTGCCTGCATTGCCTCAAAGCCCCCGTCACATTCCTTCTCCTCAGAGTTGTAGCTAGGTCCTTTGTCACTGTACACACATCTGACTGCCATATGCTCATTTGACTTCCCTCTACAAACAGCCCAGGCTGAACCAGTCCACCTGCCATCATCACATCCGTTCCCACTGATTTACCGTATTGACACTCGACACACATCCATCCCCCTTGCAGCATTTAATACCCCTCACTTCCCAGCCTGCTGCCACACTGAAAGCTGGAGGGTCGGGATGGCTTTGGGAGAACTGGTAATGGGCTACAGAGGCTCGTGCAGAAGCTGCTGGTTCAGAGCTAGCCCAAAACTGTTTGGGCCACTTGAGCGGGACTCTGGTCGGGGTGTAAGAGAAGCAGGTTTTTCGGCTAGGAGAGGCCTGGCACCGCTGGCCTCCTACCCCCTTTCAAATGCTCATCGGTCACTTTCACAAGCATTTCAAAAACTTAAAAAGGAAAAAAACCTTTAGAATATTCAACATTTATTAAAAGTGCAATAAAAATAAACTGTTTTCTTGTCCCTGTGACAAACGACTGAAGATGCCAGCCGGTAAATACAGCCCCGTTCCATCGGTGTACTCTTTGTTCAACCCCTGCAGTGCCTGGGGAGAACAGCAACTCCAGCACTGAGAGCTAATGCCATTGCCCCGCACGTCCGTTATCCCACACAGACAAGGAAGAACGTTTCTTTCCCCCCCCCCATTAACAGCTGCCCCAGACAAGCTCTCCTGGTTTCGGCCCTGGCATTCAGACCCTGCATAGCAAGGAGTCCGGCAGAAAGGAGATTCTTTGGCAGAGCGGTTGCAATAGCAGGAAGTGCTGCCAGTGAAAACGGAGGTGCGCGAACAAAGCTGGAATGTTAACATTCCAAAGCGCTCTCTCTTTTCTTCTTCGCGGTGCTGTACAAATATTAATCATTGCCCACAGCTCCCCTATTTCGTATACATAGCATTAGGCGCAGCATACAAACATGGGTGAACTAACGCAGGGCATCCAGCATGACAGCGACAGAGTCAGGAACCCAGCAGAACTCTATGCCCTAATGTGCTGCTGATACATGTGATGTTGCCCTCTGGTTGCTGAGCGCACAGATAAGTTGCCTCCCTACTGCTTTTACCATCAGCTACGGGAGATCTCTTAGCTCCCGCCGCAGAGGCCTGTGTTGGTGGAGATGAGGGTTCGAACGCAGGCTCCCCGCTCATGTGCGCGTCAGAATCTAGTAAGCGTGCAGCACGGGGATTTTGCTACCAGACAGACAAGTCCACTGCACCACACTGCTTCTCTGCATGCTGCAATAGCAGGGGTTGCTCCAGGGTCAGGAGCTAGGCGCTTTGGCAGATTGCATAGGTGCCCAAGCCTAGCACAGCAGAAAGGAGGTGCATTTTCTAAAGGAATGAGGGCGGAGGGCATTTACACAGCGGTTATTTGCACCGTACCTAGGTCCAGTCCACATGCCCAGTCCATCACTTCCATGGCAGTAGAGTTAACCCAAGATTCAGTTTAAACACCTCTAGCTGAGAAACCACCAACCTCATGAAGCCGTGAAGTGCAGCAACCGCCCGGTGACTGTCCTGAGCAGGCAAAGCTCCTACATATGTCGTCATTTTATTTTAACTTTTTACAAAATAAATTTCTTTAAAAATTAAATTAATTTTAAACAACTTTTTTTTTAAACTGAGCTTTTACGCCCTACGACCATCCAGAGGCACTTGCACATAAATATCGGCCTATGTGAAAAAGGGACCGGAAAAGGTCGCTCCCGTGAATAAGTTAGATTGAGGCGTGTTCCTGAGGCGCGCACTCTGCCCTGCTCAGATGCTTTCGGCATTTTGGTTCCTCGCTGGATCCAAGGTGCTTGAAGGGGTTTGGGGGGGCACGAGGGTAGAGGGAGGCAGCGGTGACAGAACTTGGAAAGTGTGGATGTGAACACTGTAAATCCTAAAACCCAAAACAAGAGAGGAGAGAGAAGGCGTCAGCTATTACGTATAACAGAGTGACATATACACACACACACGACGATGCTCCCAGTACGCACGTGTATGTCTCTCTCACTCCGGGATCCAATCGGAGGTGTGACTGAGGCTCAAGCACACTAGCAGAACTAAAGCCAGTAGTGTAGATGTGGTGGCAGGGCTTTCAGCAACACAAGTAGGTACCCAGGGTTCTGGATGCCCACACTGAAGTCCATGCTACCATATCTACATGGCTATTTGTAGCCATGCCAGCCTAGGTATGTCTACTCAAGCTGCAATCCCACCAGACTACAGTGTAGACATACCCTCAGAGTCTACACTAGGAAAAAGCAATAGAGAGTCCGGTGGCACCTTTAAGACTAACCGATGTATTGGAGCATAAGCTTTCGTGGGTGAATACTCACTTCGCCTGACCAAGTGGGTATTCACCCACGAAAGCTTATGCTCCAATACATCGGTTAGTCTTAAAGGTGCCACAGGACCCTCTGTTGCTTTTTACAGATCCAGACTAACACGGCTACCCCTCTGATACCGTACACTAGGAAAACAGCCTCAGCTCGCACTGTGGGTCTCATTCTAAGGCAGTTTTCAAAAAAAAAAATAATAATAATAAATAATAATAATAATAATACTTTCAAGTCTTGTCCCATTTCTCCCCACTAGCTGGGCACTGCCCAGGAGATTCAAACATTTTTAAGGTCTGTTAAACTGACCCAGGACATAGATGGTTTTCCCTGGGTAGATGGGGCCATGCGCTTCATGTATGAGGCCAAACAGGGACCAGAGCCAACAGACTCCTGGAAGGGTTTAGTGCCAACCTCTGAGAATGAACGTACCTGTGCAGCCTCCATCCAGCTCCCCTTCCGGCCCCTTTATCTCCCTGCATTATTCATCCCTGAAACTTTGGGGGTTTTGATGTTCAGGTTCTCGTAGACGGAGGCTGAGTCATCATCGACCCTGGAAAGATGCACAAAGCCTGCTGTGAGTAACCTGCTGGATTCCCTCCCCAGAGCAGGTTGCCTGGGGGCCCTTGAACAGAATTCCAAGCCTCCCCCCACAGCCTTGTAAGTGGCAAGACCGGGAATTACCCGCTGCCTATTCACACCTACACACTTCATGCCTGCTGCCCCTCAGACATTTGATGTGCACACAGGCTGGGCCCTGAACATTCATCCAAGATGCGAGCCTTTACATATGCATGCCACACTGGGATGTGATCTGAGTGAGAATATCACCGATACTTCCTATATGTCTAAAGATAGGACTGAGCCAAAACAATGGACTTTCTGGGGGAAGGTGGATAGGAACCTGGATCCAGATCTGATTTTTGCAAACCAACCTTCTTGTTCAGAATGGGTCCAACCAAAATCCCAAGTAACCCCGAACTTCGCTTGAAATCCAGCCCAGACTTTGTGAAACAATGAGTGATATGCAATACTCAGCAAGGAGGGAAGAATTTTCTTTGGCTTTGTCCTACCTGTGATCCCTCCCTACCTTCACCTGGAGATTCATTTAGAGTTACAGATTCAAACGCAGCCAAGAACTCCAAGTGAAGCCTCCATGATTTTGAACATTTAGACAGGTGCCATCAGCCCAGCAGGTCCATGTTGGATGAGTGAGTGGAGTTACTCAAACCCTGCCCCTCCCACTCAGAAATTCCAAGGCTAGAAGGGACCACTGTGACCCTCTCGTCTGACCTTCTGCATAGCACAGGTCAGAACTGCCCCAAAGTCATTCCTTTTGAACTAGAGAATCTCTTTAAAACTGTGGTTTTCAGCCTGCAGTCCACAGACCCCCGGGGAACCACAGACTATGTCAGATTCCCAAAGGGGTCCGCACCTGTTTGAAATTTTTATTTAGGAGTCCGCAAATGAAAGCAAGGTTGAAAAACCACTGCTTTAAAAAAAAAAAAAAAAAAAAAAAAAAAAAGTTACCAGTAGTGGCAAATCCATTGCTTATATGGGACAGTCTCCCTGCTCATCACTCTCCTATCTAAAACAAGAGACATCAGTGTAGGACTTCTACTGTCCATGAAGGGCCCTCAGCAGAACTGGATGACGTTTATCAACCTAAATGTTTTCTTCTGGTGAAAAATGCAGATTCAGGACCGGGAAGTGTTTGCTAAATTCCCGTTGGTTTCGCCAAATTGCTTTGGTGGAAAAAATACTAAACAAATAAATAAAAATCTAAATGTTTCATTTGGACATTTTCCAAACCAACGGCCTCGTTTTTTCCATTGGAACACCTGAGATTTTATTTTTAAAATTCAATGTTAAAAACACGCTTGAAATCCAGTGTTTTGTGAGCCCCCAAATGAATTTTTATTTTATTGTTCAGTTGCCAGTGAACTGAAAACTACATTATTCGCTCAGCCCTCTGCTTGTCCAGGCTCACGCCCACCTCTCCCCCAACATGCCCGCTCTCTCTTTCTTGTGCTCTGTACTAGATTATTGCTACTCTTCTCTTCTCCCCTCCTTCCTCTCCCACGGCTCACGGGACATTTCCAAGAAAAAGGGGCTTAAGTAATTGCCGACTGAACACCCCTACGGTAGCTGCAAAAATGGGAGAGACCAGCTGGCTGGGATGTTGCTATGTTTGATAAATATTTACATGGGCAGTTATAGTCATTCTCCTCCCACCAGCGTGCTAGAAGTGGCCCTAGGTGGAAGGAAGCAGCTGCGTGAAAGATGGCAGCCACTGGGGGCTATGGTCATTCAGCCCCATCTGTTCCCTGTCAATCTCCCTCCTTCCACGCAAACTTACACAGAGACGCGTGGTGGGAGCGGCTGCCCTTTGGCTCTGGCTTTATCCATAGGAGGGTGTCGGATATTCAGGTAGTCTCGCTCTTTCCTCTTATTCCTCTGAAAGAGAAAGGAGATAAAACTTCCACCAGAGGCAAGAATGGAGGCACTGGCTGCAGAGCAGATCTTCTGCCCTACAGGCAGGTAGCAAGGAGGGCGAGTTAGAGGAATGGAAGACGTTTTCCCCACAGACACTTCCACAGCACTGGGGAAGAGCCCAGTTTCCCAAGTCTGAGATGCTGAAGAGAAGAGTGGAGGTGCGCAGAGCTGGAAAGAGACATGACCCTGAGCCCCAGTCCCCTAGCCTCTCTTCGTAAGAGCATCACCTAGCATTTCCTCTTGCTACAGAGGCAGGGGATACATGTTTGGAAGCCACAGGAGCTACTCCTGGTGCACAGCAGAGCACGGTCCTAACAGGGAGGGCACGTGGTTCCATGGATGAACACACACTTGGGGCTCATGAAATCGCCATGTTTTTACAGTAAGATTCCTCCCAGTTTCACTATTAACTGGAGATGGGCCCAAATCCATCTTCCCTGGGTTTACACCTGGGAGCTAGATTTGGCTCCAAGTCCATAGCTGGGAACTATGTCAATCCACACACAAGTTCAGCAGCTTGGAGAAGGCTGGGCTCGGATCTAGATTTCTAGCGCTTGCGTTCAGTGTGTCCAGGTCCAGGATGTGGATTCATCCCATGACAGGGAGAAGCGGCTCCATTCAGATCTGCTGTTCTGACCGGGGAGGGTTGGTTCAGACCAGATTCTGCCAGTGAGCCAATTCCCACCCATATGCCTAACGTCCCTGGGCAGGAACGGGACCCACCTGCTCTTCTTCTAGCCTCTTCTGCTCGGTCTCAATGTACTGCTGAACAGCCATGTAAACGAACTTGTACTGCGCTTCCGTCTGCACCATGCCAGAGCGCTGCCGGCGCACCATCTGGATGGTTTTGGGGATGTCTATGTCACAGTCCAAACCTGCTCGAGGGGGAGAAGCAAAGGATCGGGAATTGAGTGAGATTTCAGCAAGGTGGGGGGAGGCAGTCCCTCCCTCTTCTCTTCCCCTCCCCCCCTGTTCACCGAACACAGACCCCACCTCCTTTGAGAGGTTTGGAAGCCATGAAATTAACCCTTCTGCAAGAGTCTGGTAGGGTTTAACAGGGAAGGACGACCTATCTGCAGGTGTCTGGAACCCTCCTGTAGAACATGGAGAAATCTATCCTGGCTGCATTGCCCTGGAGGATGACTCAGAGTTTCTGGAAAGGAGATCCTTCTCCACTACCTCCTAGAGGCTGGTGGAATGATTTCTGGTGAGGCTGGTGGAATGATTTCTGGTGAGGCTGGTGGAATGATTTCTGGTGAGGCTGGTGGATGTGAGCCACACCTTTCCATAAGGAAAGAGGGCTTTAAGGAGGCACTCTGACTTCAGAGGGGCTGGTTCACCCAATAGCAGAACTTCCTAAGTGAGGCCAAGAGCTCACCCTCCGTTTCAACCAGAGCATGCTGGGGGCATCTGGGCACGCTTGCTTGTTTCAGGAGGCAATGGATTTCTTCCCCATAAGGCAGAGCACTATTCCCCTTTTGCCCACCAGCCCAGAAGTGGAAACTTTACATTCTAGGGGGGTAAGAGGCCTTTCCCCAGCCCTCTAGATATTTTCAGGTCAAAGCCCATACTAAGAGACGTACGGCCGATCTGAGCCCATTGGCCAGAGATCTTCAAACTCATTGCACTTGTAGGGGGATTGGGTTAGACTATACTGCCATTCTGCAACCAAAGGGAACACCCTGGGGACAAGGGGGAAGCTAATGCAATGGAACAGATCAGTTGCCATACCTTGCCTGTGAATAATATCCACCAGGATATCAATCACTATGATAGTGCCCGTGCGTCCTATTCCAGCGCTGGGGAGAGAAGACAAGGCGGGATCAGTGTGGGAAAAGCCAAAATGCCTCCCCAGACCCTATATAACTAGCCAGTTCAGTGCACGCCCTCCATTGGCACATCAAGACCATCAGAGCCGGTGCCTGGAATATTTGCTATAAAGACTTGCCGAAGCAGAGTCCTCAGAGAAGTGTAGTCCAGTAGTCTGGGCAGGGAACTGGGAACCTCCCCAGTTCTAATCCTGGCTCTGCCACACACTGCCTCGGTTACCCCATCTGTAACAGCCCTAGGGAAGTGCTCAGTATTGGCACTACGCTAGGGGACAAGGGAGGTTCATTTCAAGGCTTTGATGTAACAGATTTCACCTCTGTTCGTTATTGGCTCACGTGAGCAACAGCCCCCACTGGCCACCGAGACAACCCCGCTGGCTGCCAGGTCGCCGGTGCGTACCTGCAGTGCACGACGATCGGTCCAGAGTCTGGAATGCTTCGCTGTGCTCGGTTGACTTGGTCCAGAAAGCTGAGGACCCCTCCTGGCTCGTTGGGGACCCCGTGGTCTGGCCAGCTGAAATACTGATAGTGCTTTACCTGTCTGGGGTGCTCCTCCTGTCAGACAGATAGCCCGGTCACTTGGTTAGAACCCCCCCACATGTGCCACAGACAGTACCGTGCACGCACCCCTCTCCCCGTAAAGAAGATGGTCCCTGCCCCAAGGAGTTTACAATGAGAGAAAACTGGTCGATACAACCTAGAGATGGGGCAGAGAGACTATTCTGCTAGGATAGAGCCCATCTGTGTAGCCACCCAAGCGAATAGGAGCGTGCTGACAAATGCAAGGGATAGATGCTTTTACTGGGGAGGTCAGGGAAGTTCTGCCCCATGCTGATTGCACCGATCCTTGTTTGGGAAACTCTCACAAAGCTAGCAGAACCCCAGTGCAAAGCCAATGGCACAGTCACACAAGAAGCATTCCCTGCAATGCAGACCTCCAGAAGCACTCCGACAACCAGAACCCGACGGGGCTAAAGGGTAAATGAACGCAAGAGCTGTAACCCCGGGGGCGATACCAGGAGGAACCGCATCAATACGATAAATATTTCTACAACAGCGCAAAGCTATAAAGCTACAGGCCGGCTGCCTCTCCCCCGCCACGGCTCAGAGAGAGTCCCAACGCCCAGCAAAAGGAGCAGGAGAAAGGAGAGGCCTCTCACCCGGTCTGTCCGCGTGATCTCCAGCTCCCGGAGGTAGTAGCCCTGCGCCTCGCGCTCGCTCACGATCCGCACGCAGATGTAGCCGTACTCCTTGGTGCAGTTCTTATCAGGCCAGTAGCGGAAACATTTATTCTGAAGGGACAGGGGAAAATGCCGTGAAGGGCTCTGCTCATCATTCAGGACCGGTGAGCTGGACGGGAACTCCTTTAGAGCTCAGCCAACAGCCTGCTGTACTGGGACCGCGAGAGCTTGAACTCAATGCCGGTGGCTGGGTCAGCAGCAGCAGGGACGTCCGATTCTGAAAGCGTGAGCTGCTGCTGTTTGAACTCGAGGACTCAGTTCTCTTAGCCAAGGCCGCAGAATATTCTTCAACCTTGGCGTGTGACCCAGCCACTGCTAGCAGGGGACAGAGCGCCACCCCGAGCAGGGGTGGGTTACACCAGCACTTCCATAGTGCATGACTAACATTAGGGGGAACCCTCAGCACAGATAAATAGCACCTTCCTCCCCCAGAAATCCCACTGACTGCAGTGGGGTTCCCCGTGCAGTAACACTGGGCAGTGCCAAGTGCTGTCCCCACTTTACAAGTGTAAAGGCAGGGAGATTCAAGGCACCATTGGGATAAGTGACTTGCCCATGGTCACACCATGAGACAGTGGCTGAGCCAGGAAGAGACCCCGAGAGCACTGACCCCCCACTCCCCAACCCCTCCTGCAAGAAACCGACTGATGGTTCCAGCAAGGAGGCGGCGACTTGCAGGAGGTTAAACAATCCAGAGTTTGATTGGGGCGCATATCCCCCCCGTACCCACGTTGCCCCTAGGGACCCTCGATGGGAAGGCTTTTTTGGCCTGCAGGACGAATGCCTAAAGGCGGCTAATCTCACAGAAGGTCACTTCCCCCCTAGATATCACACCTATTCTGTGTGCGCACAGCTCTGCCAATCCATTTCAGTCCTGACCTGCAGCACCCCCTGCTGTCCCATGTGCCGTTACATGGGTCACTCCATGACTCTGGAGCCATCCCAATGCATGGTGCTGCTTGCCAACATCCCATCTAAAACCCCATCAATCCCCTATTTTTGTACCGTATTAAGGCCTTGCCTATACTAGAAAGGGTTTGCTGGTCTAGCTGTTGACTAATATATGCTGGGCTAGCATATATACATCAATTACATTACCAATAGGTATTATCCACACCGTACGTAGAGCAGTACACATTAAGCACACAATAGCAGTTATATAGCCTAAACTAACCCATACTTTTTATACAACCCTGTTCACTTATGCTAAATATCCCATAACACCTTGCATTTGCTGAAGCAAGCATTTGGCATAAGCAGATAGGAAACTTGTCAAAAATCAAGACACGTTCGTTCGAGGTCTTAGTACAATCTCGGGAAGTACTTCCATGGACCACTTTCCGAAATGCCAGGATCCAAAACAAAGAAGGAAGGAACAGAACAACTTCGGGAACTGGGACAAATTGAGGGGTTGGATTTTAGTGACACATGATTTGTAAAATCGGATAAATAATACCAGCTGAAAGGTGCAACTTTGGGATCACTCCTTCTGCATAAGTTGAATGTAACAATGATGCACGAGACAACTTCTTCACTGCATAGAACCTTTTGCCTGTACTAGATTATTATTGGCTTACAGTAATAAACATGCTCGTCTCTTGAATATATTTCATTCCACACCAAAGTGTGGTCAAGCAATTGACTAAACAATTTACCAACCAGTTATACTGGGAGAGTCTTCTAGTTCAGACACAGCTTACACCGGCACAAGAGTGCTTTCATTGTCATAATTTATTAAGGAAAGTGGTAGAAACTAGCAATTTTGGGAAAAGCACTTGGCCAGTATGACTGGATCTGCACTAGGGCTTTTACTGTATACATTTTAAAACAAAACAAGAAAAAACCCACCACCCTAAGTGGCACTGATATACCAGCAAAAGTTTTTAGTGTAGCCTTGGTAACCTCTCCTTATCGGTGGAAGCAGTTCTGGTTAGTGGCTCTATTGGTATCATAATACGTTCTCCAGACCTCCACCCCTAAACTCTGTATGAAAATATATGCAGACAGAGCACATACAAGTTGTACAATTCTAACTCACCGCAGGGATGTGCTGGCCACCACTTCCCGTAGCTCCCATTAGCTGGGAACAGAGAACCGTGGGCACTGCGGAGGGCCGTGCCTGCAGACAGTCAACGTCAGCAAAATGTCTCGCGGCCAGCAATCAGATTACCCTGATGGGCCACAGTTTGCCCACCACTGCCTTAGCTGCACTAGGCCTGCTTTTGACTATTGCCATTAGTTGGTCATCATGGAGGCACCAGGCAGAGGCACCACAAGTCAGCAGTTTTCCCATCTAGAATTGCCTGGCCAACAGGAGGGATGAAATGCACCTGGCGGGCAAGAGGTTCCACAGACAATGCACTGCATGTTGGTCTGGCGACAAACCAAGTACCCACCCTGCCTCTCTCCACTTCCTTCGTCGTCATGACGATGACATGGGTGTTTTCTTGGTACACCATGGCCCAGAAGTCGTTCACCGTCGTCTGCAGGCAGCCTTGGGTGGCGATGTAGACTTTGCAGTGCTCCGAGCTCCTTCCCTCTTCGGGTATGCTCTGGGTGTGGAAAGGAAATAGGAGTGAGGGACAAAGGACCGCCCCCGTGCAGCCCTGAGCTGAGAAGATGGAGGAGTCCGATAGGACATGGCTGCCTGGCACTGCATGAGCTCTCCAGTGGAACATCTGCCATCTGATGCTGACAGGCTTCGAGGGATCAAGCAACATCAGCCTCCCGGACACAGAAATCGTTCTGCTTGCAGTTTCTCGATACCCCATCACCAGTGTTAATGAGACCCCCTCTGCCTGCCGTGACCTCTGTAGGGCCTTATTACCATTTACTCAGTGCTAGATGCAGGTCGCAAGACAGCTGCCGAAGTTCTGGTTGAATCAGACTGGAAAATAAGCGACCCCATCACATGGTGAAGACTAGGGGCTTAAACACCTGAGCTGTTCCCGGCTGGAAATCCGGCTCCAAATTGGATTCAGCTCCCAGGCGAAAATGAGTTTGACCCAGCCGACAACCTTGTGCAACAGAGCCACGCTGGCAGGGAAGGCCGGGGTTAGAAGAGCGATGCTGGGCATCGAGACGGAGGCATCTCCGGAGTCACGTTGCAGGGGCAGCCAGGACACGGCGCCCGCCAGCAATAGCGAAGCCTCAGGTCTGGAAGCGCACACACACACACACACACACACTTACTTCACAAAAAAGCAAGGCTTCCCTCCTTTATCCCCCCCGACACACACACACACTCCTGCTCTATGCACCACAGCCCTGTTGCTTTTTCTGGACACCCAGAACGACAGCAGGTCCGGGTGCTAGTTACCCGGCTCTTGGACCTCCCTTGAGGCAGCCTGACAAAGCGTCAGTTCCAGAGCGGACCACAGGGCATTAGGCAGCAGCTCCTCTTGCCAGATACAGACTGGAAGAGTCTCTCTGGCTGCAGGGAGCAGCCCACAGGGGACTCTTACTCCCCCCACCAGCTCTGTAGACAGCTGCCGCTTTGGCAGGGTATCAGGAAACTGCTTGGAGTGCAGGAGGATTCTCAGCAGAGACGGCATCTGGCCCGTGACCAGCAAAATACAGGGGTTCCTGCTGGGCTTGCCTTTGTGACGGTATCATTCGTGGCGCCGCTGCACCCGCTCATGGGTAGCGAGGGGCAGCCTTGCCCCTCCCCCACCCACAAGAGCCACCTTTCCCTCCCGACGTACCTTGATGTAGTTGGCGTTGATGTAGTCTGAGCCTGGTATGCTCTCATCTACGTCTCGGAGCGTAACCCGCGTGGTATCGACTGCATGGGAAGAGACGCCACAATCGAGCCCCGCGCAGAAGCATCGCCGCGCTGCACACCGGGCCCCCAACAGTTTACCCGCATCGTTCACATGTGACCAGCTGGTTATTTCAGGGCTGGCGCTAATTGGGTCCCACTCCAGAGTGGAGAGAGAAAATTTCCCCTAGTGATGCATCAAGGCAGTCCATTCTGCCTGGCTCTGGGGTACGCCACAAACCCACAACTAAGCCCAGACGCCTGGGAGGAGCTCGGATGCTACAGCAGTGAGGGGTACAATGGTACAACCCTCGAGCGGGTCTCACTTCCCCAGGGGCTAGCTCTGGCTTCATGTGATTTTTGGCTGACGCCAGCGAGGCTCAACTGAGCTCTGGGCTGGTTTGGATTTCACAAAGGGGAAGGAGGAAAAACCCATTTTGCCAGAGTCCCTGGGATGCAGAAGTGCGGAGTTCAGGAAAGCGAGAGAAAGGGGCTGAACTGAACGGACCCTGGCTCTGATGCGACAGGCAAAACCCACGTTCCTTAGCAGACTGGCAACGATTCACTGGTTTGTGAATATTAGGCCAGGGCCTCTAAATGCCAGACAATCCCAGCCCCCAATACCACGGGTCAACTGTCCCCAGAGACGCTCAGCGGCTAGAAAAAACGACAGCCAATGTCTCCTTACAGGGGAGGATGTTCTTGTAGCGATTCTTCGCTTTGTTCTCCACTCGCTGCCCTTCCTTCCTGGGGTAGAGGAGCTTACACTCCTGCTGCTGCAGCATCTGGGGAGAAGGGGACACGCAAGTGAACAGTGACACGCAACCAAGGGGCTCTCAGATACCAGAGAGGGATGCGGGGGGTTCCTCCAACATGGCATTAGAGAGCTGGGGAGCCAGGAGGGGGCTCCTCGAGAAACAAGGAATGGAGGAGAGGAGGGTAGGACTAGGAGAGGGATCCCACAAACATGGCATGGGTGGGAGGAGAGGAGGTGCAGGGAACTCCCTCAGATAGCGCAGGGCAGACAGTTGTGGGGCGCGGGGGCCTCCCTTCATGCTCAGACACTGGGCAAGCCTGATATTTCAATGCTGAGATTGCATCCTCTGCGGGTGGCGGTAGGGGAGGGGTAACACAGCTGGACTCCTGTACCTCAAACTCTTCCCAGAACCCTTGCTTGGCCTTCTCGCTGTGATCCGCCATTTTGTTCAGCTCCTTCACTCTGTTTTCGATGTTGGCGGCATTGATGCGCGTGGCGTTAAAGGGCTGAAAGGTAGGCAGGGTCAGAACACAGAGAGACGCCCCATGACACTGACTCCACTCCCACAGGGGGGCCCTGCTCTCTCCCCACCAACTCGCTAGAGGATGGGCTTCAAAACACACACCCACCCTCCTGCGCATCTTCGGCTCGATCCTGCAGTTGTAATGCTGGGCTCATGGCAGAGTCACAGGATGTGCTCGGGTCGGGCAGTGGCCACTATCTCCGGACCTAAAAAGCAGGAATCTACTACCCAAGGCAGAGAACCAGGCGCTGAAGCAGACAAAACTCTACTTGTGGACTAGCCACTAGATGGCGACAAAAGCACAGTGTCGCCAGGGGTCACTAATGCAGCAAGGCTCAGGCCAGAGTCATGGCATGGCATAATGCAAGAAGTTCCAGGCTCAACCCCCCAAACTCTTCCACTTCCTAAAGTGTTTGTTAAGGCACCACTGTTTGAGTGGGAGAAGCCAGGCTGGGGGGCGAAAACATCTTATGGGAAGCTGCTACATGGACACCAGAGGGAATGCAAACAACGATCCCATTGTAAAATGGGATTGGACAGAGCACCCCGTGACGTGTTCTTGGGAGGGTTAGTTCGTTCATGTGTACCGAGTCCACGTTTAGTAGTAGTCACCTGTTTCAGATGAACCACAGCTCCGGATTTCTCCACCATGGGGTTTTTCTTGTAGTGCTCCACCAGGTCCGTGAGCGTGTCGAACCTCTCGCCTCCGCCCACATCATACTTCCCATCTGGCTGCGGGAGGAAGTGGCGAGTTATTAGTGTGATCAGAGCACGCGTCATGTGCCTGATCCAACGCTCGCTGGTGTCAGTGGAATTCTTCCCACTGGACTCCACGGAGAGCTGGATGGGGCCTGAGGAGAGCAAAGAAAACCAACTCCCCATCCTAACAGCCAGTTCAGGGTTTCCCACCTGGTAGCGGATCATCACATGAGTCACCCGTGGCTTCCGGTCTCCTGTGTCCATCTTGTCTTCATTTGTCAGCACTGATAAGACAAAGTCCCCCGGTTTGCTTTGGCTCTCCCGCACCAGAAAGCTCCCTGGCTTGCCTTTCTCCGTCAAGAGCTTCTCTGCCTCTTTGCCAGTCAGGTGCCCATGGTACCACCTGGGAGAATGGAGAAGGCAATCAGGGTGGAGGCGAGACACACAGATATAGCAGCATTCAGAGAAAAGATTTACCTCCCTATAGACAGATGGTGATTCAGATGCCACTAAGACTGGGCCAAAAACTTATGATGCTACCTGGCTTCAGCTTTTATTGCAAGCCGCAGGCCCGAACCAGAGAAGACAGAGCAAAGAGATGGGAACTTCTCAAGCTAAACCCGGAAAGAGTGCTCCCATGAGCTCCTGCAAAGTGGGCACGCCAAGTTTATACAGCTATCCTTGCCACTCAGGAGACACTGGTTTTACATCATCCCCACTGCCTAACTGGGGAAAGTCCCCAGCTTGGAATATTTTAGGAGTAAAACCCCAGGGACATTGCTGGTATATGCTGCAATGGCACATCAAGACTTCACCCAGCTGACAGGATGCAAACATCAGGACTTTTATTTGCCCCACCAGACAAATACAAAACGGCAGTAGCCTCAGATAACACATTGGTTTAATATACTAATTTATCCCTCTGGGATCAGCTCCTCATTACGTTACAAGTGAAATCAGTCTAGCAGATCTCATTAGGGAACATCTATATTTAAAGAGAGACACAGCAGGACACTCATAACTAGCAGTCTTTGGTCAGCAAAAGCCCACAAGTGGAATAGCAGAGGTTGCTGCCGCTCAGGAATGAGATGCATTAGCAGACTGCACCCTGGGAGTCTGTGTAGGATTTGCACAATAACCCCACAAGCTCCAGTTAGCACCATTCAGCCACTCACTTTCCTGACCACCAAATTCACCTTGAGATTTAAGAACACTGGAAACAAATCACCGATGGGCCTTCTGCTTTCTGCTGCGCTGAGAGTTTGGGAAAACAGCAGGATTTGATCTGCTCTACCAGGGAACTACAACCCCTCTCACCTTGCACAGAATTACCTTCCTATCTCCATGCCGCCCTGCTTTTAAAATGCAAGCCACTTATTGTTCCACACCTTCTCCACTAGATGGCAGCGCTAACATGCTCTGGACAGGGGGACACGCTTTAGTTAAGCGAGAGCTCGTACTGAAATAACACTTTTCACCTGCAGAACCCCAGCACTTTACAAAAGTGGCCATTTCCCACACAGCAGTTATGTTACTTTCTCAAGGCTACCTAGTGAATCAGAAGTAGGGCTGGCTGAGCACAGAACAGTTCCTCCTAACCCTGCGCCACAACTAGAACATGCTGCTTTTATTCCTGGACTCGTTTGTTCACTTAGGTCCAGCAGCCTTGATCGTGGAAGGATGGTCCAGTGGTTAGAGCACTAGCTTAGCATTTGGGAGACCCATGGTTTGTTTCCTGCTCCACCACAAACTTCCAGTGTGACTTTGGGTAAATCTGTCTACGTGCCAGTGCTCCAGCTGTACTCCTCTTCCTTTTCTCCCAGTCTTGTCTCATCGGTTTAGATTTACTCTTCGGTGGGTGCAGGGACTATCTTACTGCGTGCATACAACACCCAGCACAATCAGGCCTCTCATCACTATTGTAATACAGATGATGCTAACGCAGAGCTTCTCTGCCTCAGGGCATCCGTTGCCCACGCTCAATCAACAACTGAACAGTGTCTCTGGGCAGATGCCACTTGGTTCCCAGTTTGATGAGGTTGGCTCCTGGCCTGCAAGCCAGGCTGATGGGAATTCAAAGTGGCCCAAAATATCTTCCAGGGACGATGCAACGGCATCACGTCATGTCTCGGTAACTTTGTCCCAGAGGACAACATTTATGGAGTGGGAGCCAGCGAGGCCGATCTTTCGGAGCGGGCTGTGATGACAGCGATTTCAGCCACGGGCTGTGGGGAACCTGAAGAGCAAATCACTTCACACTGATTTGAGACTGTATTAGGATTACACGTATGGGTGAATTTTATTGCTGCTGAAAGTGATGGAATGACAGCACTTGGCTAGAGCCAGCCAGGCACCGCGCACGCTTCCCACACGCTGCTCTGCAAATGCGCCTCAATCCCCGTTCCCAGCACCCTCTGCTACTCCAGAGCCAGATCCCCACATCTGCAGCCCCCACCCCCTTGTATTCCTGGACCTGGGGCCCATTTTTCTTAAACACCAGAGTCACATAGTGCTGGCAATGAGCAGAAACCCTTTAAAAAAAAAAATTCACCATGCCAGAGTCTCTTTGGAGGGAATCAATACAAGGGGGGTTTCCACTTCTCCAGGGCTTCTGCTAGTGTTAGCTGCTTCTCATGCTGCAGGATGGAATGAGCAACTACCCCGTCTTAGCAACCGGGCAGCACATGAGCCGGAGGGACTTCCCAGCCCCTCACCCGGGGCAGCTCACATGATAGTGCACAGGGAGCGGAGCTGCCATTTCAGGAAGTGAGACCGTCCCGCCGACTGACTGTGGCTGCTAAAGTTAGAGTAATTAGGGGCCGTAAGTGGCATCTCTGCCTGCCCATGCATTTCTCTTTCTGGTCCAGGCAGGCCCGCTCTTTGGGGGCATGTGACGCTGGGGAAATCAGAGCGTGATGGTCATGGGGGTGGGGGCGCTAATCTGGGACTCAGGGAAAGTCTGAGGTTACCGGAGGCAAGTTTGCAATTCAACAGAAGTCAAAGGGATCCCCAGTGTTACAGGTTCTTGGTTTTAATGACTGTCACAAGGGGCGGCGGCGGGAGGGGGCAACGCACTGCTAAACAGGACGGGAAAGGGATCACGAGGGTCTGTGTGGGAAGCTCTTGGACTATAAAACCCAAACGCGCCCAGTTTTGGGCTCCATTCCAAACCCAGCCCAGCTGCATGGTTAGCCTGAGCGCAAACCCCCTTGGAGCACCTCAGTGAGTGATGCTTGGGGATTTGCCTGGCATGTTCATCGAGAGGTCCCCCGGGCCTGGCAGCTCACCTCTCGGAGGTGGGGTCCTGGCAGTTCAGAGGGTATTTCAGCTCAATCACGTTGCTGTTTTTCTCCCGCAGCAGCCCCTGCTGCTCAGTGTAGTACTGTACCAGCTCGGCCAGGGTAGCAAACTTCTCCCCTCCATAGAGGTCGTAGTAGTCTCCAGTGTTCTGGATCTTAATGTGCGTCACCTCATCGTTTCTCCTGGTGTGGGAGAAGACAGACATTGTATCAGTGCGGGGGTGGGGGGGGGAGGGGAGGGGAGACGGACCACAGCACACACAGGCAGTGAGCTTCGGAGTCCAGGGCCCCCGGTAGAATTCAAACATGAGGGCATCGTAACAAACAGCTCTTATCTAGCACTCAAGCAGCAGATCTCAAGAGGCTTTACAAAGGAGGCTGGTACCCCCCATTATGCCCATTTTACAGACAGGGAAAGCAACTCCCTCCCCATGCCTCAGTTTCCCAAGTCAGTCAGCAGGCCAGTGGCAGAGCTGGAAATGGAACCCAGGTCTCCTGAGTCCCAGTCCAGCATTCTGCCCACTAAGCAACACTACCTCTGCGGATACACCCACATTAATAGGCATCCGCATCAACTGGAGTCATATCGCACAAACCTCACATCAGATAATTCGTATTTTTTTCCCCAGCAGTGCCCCATTTAAAAGCACCTCGGGGCCTGATTTTCAGAGAAGTTGGGCATTTGCCTCTCCCATCAACTCAGACCCTACAGGTGCTTAAGAGCCCAAGAGGTGTCTGTACTTGGTTCAGACGATGTTTTCTCCTTTCTAACTCCAGTTTGGAGATCTACGGCTCCCTCCCCCAGTTAGAGCAACTTGGAGATCGCTGCTAAGGGACACTGGTGCGTGCGTGTTACCTACTCACCCCAGGTTCAAAGCCTGGAACCTCGGGACAGAGCGAGGAGGATTCCTTCCTAGCACCCGATGGACATTTATTCAGGACACAAGCCACAGAACTTGTGCACACATTCTGCATGCCTGCTCCAGGACTGAACTAGCAGGGTGTTCCTAGATGCAAGTGTAACCCACACACCTCCCGGGTGCGGCGTTCTGTCCCATCTAGTGGCACCTAGACCACTTAGCGTTAGATGAGTCTGCTACAGCCTTAGCTAACAGCCACTTCGCTTTTAGCTCATGCGGTAGAGGCTCACGCACTAAGCTCCAAAGGTCCCAGGTTCGATCCCGCCCGCTGACAACCGGGGTCTGTCGGCGTTACACAAGCAGGACAGAGTTGCAACAGCATTGTTGCACAAGACCCAGGACTGGATGCAGGCCAGGACTCAGGTCCACTGGCAGAGCTGAACAGGCTACGTCTACACAGCCCACAGCAGCAAGCAGGTGCCGAGCCTCGACAGACGGGCTCATGCTCCAATGCTAAAAATAGCCCACCCCTCTGCCGAGGCTTCAGAGAGCAAGTTACAACTCGAAAGCACTGTCTACACCACTGTTTTCAGTGCGATAGCACAACCGAGTCTGTTGACCCAGGCTTGGAGGCTCGCCTCCATGGGCTGTGCAGAGGTCCTCGAGCCCAGCGCGGGAGGAGAAAAGCGGATGCTGCAGAGTGCAGCTGGTGCCCGTTTCTAGACGTGGGAGAGGAGCCTACGACAGGAAGAGCAGGATTTAGATACTGTGCACTGGCCGTGACCTGGGGAGAAAAGCTTCCAGCCCACGTGTGACCTGTCTTGGAAAGGAAAGTGACAACCCGACCTTGGCTAGAGTCCAGGTCCCCACCACCCCTCAGCATTAAAAGCAAATAAGCAGTAGAACATGGATGGAGCTGGATTATTTCATTCTCTCCCTCCCTCCCACCCCAACCACACCTACAAGACTTTGCAGCAGTGTCTTACATCAATTTAGCTGCTTCCGTGCAAATTCCTCTAATCTAAACAAGCCCTTGCAGGCTGAGTTTTCCTCAAGGGGCTGCTTCCAGTTATTCTGAGTGAGGGAGAAAGCGCCCCTCACTGTAGAATGGGTTGGGGGAAATCAGAGGATGCCGGGTACAGACAAGTTGATCTACACTACTGCGAACCGGTGCAAGCGTGCAGGTGATGGCCTGCTGTGTCTCCAGCCAGCAATGAAATGAAATGAGCGTGAATGGAGCTAAGTCAGTTTGCATCACCTGATGATCTAGCCCCGATTTTTGGCCCAGATTTGGGTCCTCAGATGGGTTTCCAGCCTAGAGTTGCCCCATCAGTTGACAGCACAATCATTTCTGCATCTAGGGACCGTGACATCAAAAGGGAGGCTTGTGACATTACTATGGCAGGAATCAAATGAGGAAAGGAGGGCCAAGTCGTTACACTAAATACATTTCATTTAATACTCAGCAGCAATAGCAGAGGGATGACGTGACTGTCAAGGCCAATGGATTTTGCGAAAGAGCATCTCTTATTCAGGTCCAGCTCAGCGGGCAAGTCCCTTTCAAAGGCACATAACTGCATTATTTTAGACCAATAAAGCTATTCAAGAAGTGCAGATGAGTTTTAAGTGCCATCAGGATTTCTGAATCCTTGGTGACCCAGGGCAAAAGTCTGACTTCCAGAAATGCAGCAGTAGCCACATGTTCTCTAGCCGCTCCGCTTCCTCAAAGATTCAGCAGCCACCCACGGTAGGCCAAATCCTCCACTGGTGTAAAGCGGCATAAGCTCCACAGGCGCTGTGCCCATATGCTGGGGAGCTCGGGCCGTTTACCTTTGGTTCTGCCAGAGGGAGACGTTTCTTAAGCAAATAAGGATGCTGCCATGAGCAAACCAGCCCTACTCCACAGAAGCTCCCAGTAGAGTCAACGGAGCGGAGCTAGGACAATGCCGGGCGCTTCTGAAAAGCCACTCTACGTGCCAGGAGAATTTTTGGCCCAGCAATACATGAAACCCATCTCTGGAGGGGCCGGCACTGAACTCCTGGTCACAGTACATCACACGCAGTAAACAGAGGCGCACGATGCCGAGCGGTGAATTTTAGTCTGACCTTTCGCCCAGAAACCCCATATACTGAGCGCAAAAGCTCGAGATGGACCACAGCATTTCAGTCCTCAAGAAACTAAGCTGCCGTGCACCGAAAGCAGAGCAGGAGCGACTGTTTTGAAAGATGGAGTTACCAGGACATGGTTAACACCCGTCTAACTCCGGCTTGAATCGGACCCTTTCAGAGTCTGTTCTAGTTGTAATATAGACACCGCCTTAAAAAAGGTCTGGGAGCATCTGGATCTGGGGTGCAGATGACGAACCCTGCCACTGACCTGCTAGGGAAGGATTTCCAAGGGGATTCTGGGCCAGCTTTTCAAGAGAAATGTGGAAAGTCTTTTCAAGTCTGTCTCCAACTGTGGTTACTCAGCCCTTCAAAAACACCCTGACCATAGTCAGAGATGGTAATCGTCACCACACGCTCTGGAAACATCTTTAGTGAGAGAGGCAGAGAGTGAGCGTGGGTTAAAATCAGACCTTATCTACCCCTTATGCAAAGTGAGTTTGTGCTTATAAAAGCATCAAGGGGGGAGATCTCTAGGCTCCGCTTCCCCAATGTGGCAGCCTGGCCGGGCAAAAGTTTTGTCCTAAATTGGGCAGCATCGTTACTGATCCAATCACAGCTGGCAGATGACGCTCGCCAGCTGTTTCGTGCCGGAGGCTGGACGCGGCGAGCCTTTGCTCAGCACAGAACACACCGGATGGAAGCCACATCTTCGCCATTTGGCCAGACGCTCTGAAGTTTCCTTCATTCTTCTGCTCCCTCCCCACAACCCAAGCCCATTAAAAACCTACAAAGCCTCAGTTCACTGAAATCCCCCCCCCCCGGTCAAAAAGACTGCTAGCACTGACTGCATGGATGCAAAGAGAAAATGGACAATTGGGGCCCTTTATCCAGGCAGCCCTCAAGGTCATGCTTAGCACAAAGGGCATTGAGGGATTTCATTTCCCCCCCAGTGCCCTTTTGCAACTTTAAAAGTCTCCCTGAGTAGTTTCAAACTGGGCCATAGACCCCGATCCCAGAAATACATCCTCATCGATGCAACAACCTGGCCTGATTGGGGGGAAAAAAAAGAGCAAAGCCGAGATACGCGGCTCACCTAGTGGCATTGCTACTGCTCGTTAACATGGACTTTGTTCTAGCACGTGGACGCAGCACTGTTTGCTAGCAGGATCCAACTTCTCTGGAGATTTCAGAGTCAGCAAGTTCAAAACCCTCTGAACTAGATGGTGCGTCCATTCCAAACTTCATGAGAAACCTCGATAACCTGTATTACAATGGCATATCTGGAGGCCCTGTTAGAGATCAGGGCACCACCATGTTAGGCATTGCATCAACACCGAGACTCTCAGTCCCTGCCCTGAAGGCTTTGCAATCTACTTAGAGGAGAGATAAAAGGAGAGAGCTATTGTGCATTTTTACTTCTATTCTACAGGTGAAGAACTGCAGCACAAGGAGATAAAGGGACTTTTGTAAGGTCACAAGAAATTGGTGACAGAGCCAGGATTCAAAACAAGATCTCCTGAATCTGGCCACCCTTCCTTTCATAACCTTCACATCAGCAGCAGCTTCTGTAGGAGCTTGTGTAGGATGAGCAGTAGTGCCTGGAAGAGCCCTACCAGGGACAAGAATTCTGTCCTACATGCTCTGCTAATGAAGTGGGGATGCAGCTACTCACAGCATTCAGAACAACTAGGTAAAACTCACGATGGGTGGTCAAAATGTTTTGCATGAGCTCAGAGCTCACCCAAACCCTGCCCATGGCCCCAAAGTGAACCACAACCCTTTTTTTTGATGGTTGAAAATATTTGGCATTTTCTTTATTATAACATTTCCCCCTTGGGAGAAATTGTTCTCGGTGCTGTTTCTTAACTGGGCCAATTGAAAACAGACTCAAGACTTCCAGAACAGCCTCATTAGGTTTCAAGGCCGATTTCTAGACCGAAGACGCTCAGATTGGCGGGCATCTGAATCAGATCATTTTTGGCACCAAAGGCAGAAGAACTGGTCTACGAGTCAAAACATGAGCCATGCTTGGCTGCTGTCCCCCCAAAGTATTTTTGGTCACATGTTTCATCGGGCAGAGGCACAAAGACAGCCTAAAGCTTATCAGGCAACGTGTGACCCCACTTGCAAAACACCAAAATGTTGTCTATGCAAAACAGGAAGAGCCTCCCACGTATTTTAGAAACGTGGTTGAAAACTTGGCCCTGATCAGACAGTAGCCTGGGTGCTCACAAAATGCTGAGTTCTCTACCATTGCACCATGCCAAAGAAAGCTGAATGTTATTCTCTTGCCTTTTGAGACGTACATCCAACTGGACAGACAGAAGTCAGAACTAAATGGCTCCAGAATGGAGTCGAGTGTCATCATCCAGGTTCAAATCCAGGTTGGGTGCATGAAGGCTAGAACTCACTACCACCCAATGCCCCAGGGGCTTATATGAAATCAGCCGATGATGTTCTCAGTCCTTTTCCCCATTGGATAGGTGACGCAGTACAGCAATTTAGCAGAAAGGCCAAGGATCAAAAGGGCATGGAGAGCGATTAAGTCTCACCCTAGAATTGGTCTCTCCAGCTGAGGTTCAAAGCACATGTGAGCCTGTGCTGTTGCTGCACCTGTTTGTTTTCTCAGAAAGACCTTCTGGCATCTTTCACCATCACGAGAGTCCCTTGTGGGGGGCCGGAACCTTTGGTGACCCATGCTGGAGAGAAATCCCAGCGTTGAAGCACCTCCCTTCTTTACAGGCCCACGCAGACCACAGGTGCCCTTCAGCCACGCTGCATTAAGCTCCCCCTCAGCCTCGTCTGTCTCAGTTCACCAGGCCCCAAATCAATATTCACTCATGTGGACCTGATGCAATCTCTTCCTTCCCACCAGCTAGCATGAGGCAAGGGGGGATGGCTTCACACAGCAGCCTAACTTGGATGGGCACTTCTCCTGCAATCACCACATGGGGTAATTATGGAATGGGTGCAGATGGTTCAATCAATGCAGGCTTCAATGGGGGCGGCAAGAGGGTGGCAGAGAGTTCTCCCATCCCGCTACCCACCACTCCCAAGATTTCTCTGCAATGGAGAGAAAAGAGCGTCCCAGGCAGAACAAACGTAAGATACCCACCTCCTATTACAAGGCAACAAGAAATGTTCCCCAATAGGAGGAGACCCATTCTCTTATCATTTGAATTCACTTGGTAGGGTGCTTAAAAAACCACCACAAAGGAGAGAGACTTCTGGAAAAGCTAGTAGGTGATCCCAGATCACATGCGTCCCACCTGAGATGCTGTCAGGGATTGCTTACGTGAATCAGCAGGGCAGTACCAGGCACTGCACGTGCACTACTGAGCACAGGGGCACATCATGGACCCAGGATGGTGCACAGATATCAAGGATATCTAGGCCATTAGCAAGCTCATCAGTGGACAGTGGTTTCTCTGGGAGATTTGTGCTGCATAGATTCCAAGCTTTCCATACAGAACAAGTTCCCTGCCTGCTGGTCCCAGAGTAACACTTCCCCAACTTTGCTGGTCAAGCCAGATTTGGGAAGAACAAAATGTAGGATTCAAAGGAGGCATTCCCAGGATGTACCAAGGTATCGGGCAAACCACAGTCCGGAGTCAAACTTGAAAAGCAAGAAATATCAGCAAACAAAGCATTTAGGCCAAATTCTCTGCTAGTGACACTCCACTGAGTTCCTTGCAGTTACATCCACAGAGAGTTTGGCCCTTTAGAATACAAAACAGGATTTGTATCTACTATTCGTAAGGTGAGAAACCCAGCCCTCGAGAAAGATGGTCTTGCAATTAAGGCACTTGACTGACACTCAGAACAGCTGGTTTCTAATCCCAGCTCCGACACAGACATTGTTTGTGACCTTGGGCACGTCTCTCGGTTCCCTAGCAGTTAAATGAAAATGACTCTCTGTCTGGCTTATTTAGACTGTCAACTCTTTGAAGCTGGGACTGTGTCTTACCAAGCATATGTATATTGTGTTCTCGGATGGGACCTCTAGGTGCTAACATACAACTGCAAGGACAATAGCTTTTTTACAGACGTTTTCGCAAGATTTCTTGAATTCCTCTTTCAGCGCCTTTCCTCCTCATTGTATCTATACTCTTGCAAACAAACAATATCTCCTCAGTAACACAGTTTGATTTGAACCCTGCAGTGTGTATATGCAATTCATAGGATAGAATCCCAAATTCTGTCTCTTTGGTTACAGATTGAAGCATCCAAATACCAGCTGGAGTGTACTTTTACTACCTTTTGCAGGGAGGAAGTGGGAACAACCTATAAAATCCAGTGTCTAGCTAACAATCACAGTGTCCTACAGAAGTATTAATAGGGACATCACTAGAGAAGCACTCTAGCAAGATTTTATTACCCAGAAGCATTTTCTATTGGATGCAGCAAACCTAGATAAGATCTGTTCCCATAAAATGTGACCTATTTACCAAGTTAATAGGATCTCTATTAGGTGCTTTTAACAGATTTGTGTTACGCTATGGCCCAAGGCCAGCCGCATCTCAGGAAACTTTCAAAATACTGTTTCCCCTTGTTTAAAGTTATTTACAGAGAGCTAGCTGATTCTGTAAATGGACCCTTGCTTTTCTCAGAAGTGATTCTAAATATTTAGATGCTTCAAAAGGCCAGAGACCCGGCTAGAAGCACCCACTACAGTTCCCACATGAGAACAGAGGAGGCCTAGTACATACAGTCCAGGGTTCTCCCTGCTTCTCTCAAGTAACCTCCATCATATCACCCCTGGTATAAAAGGCTAGTTCTGATAAGAGCCAGTACTGAGCTTTATAAGATTGGGTACCAAAACCCTAATTAGCATCCAGTCCTTCCTTTGAACCGATAAGAGAGAGTTGTGATTAAGTGCGAAGTGAAAACAGACTTAACGTTTACGGTATTTTTAGAACATCTTTTAATCGAGAATGTAATATGCAAATACCCTCTATGCAAATCAACTCTAAGATAACTGGCTGAACAACCTCTGATGTCACCGTTCCACACCGCCCGCCCTCACATTTTCTGTAACTGGCCTTCAAACCAAATTAAGTTTTACAAACCTGTGAAAGTTTAACAATCTCTCCCAAAGTGCCCCATTGTTCCCCAAGATCCTGGTCTAGACTGGCTTTGTGTGCCACTGTAATAAAACAGGAAGGATTGGCTTGTTGCCAGGTCCCTGTGAAAAGCTTCCACTTCTCATAACCCACATGAGCCAGTCCCTGAATAGGTAATTCAGCACTAAGTAACCCACTGATGTGTGCACAGTCACCTTGTTAGTGTATCTAGTTGCTACTGGAATAGATAACAGATCAGGATCACATTGGGCTAGACACTCTACAGACACAATAAGATAATATACAACGGTTTCTCGTGAGTTATCTCCCCCTTAATCTGAGTATTAGAGTCACTGCTGCATTTCTTCAGCTAAAGTTGCAAGACCCTTTCTGCTCTATGCTGAATCAAATATTTATGCATAGCTATTATTAAATGTGTTCTGTTAGCACTGCTGAAGTGCACAGAGCTTGAGACAGACTCCGTTAACAAAAGGCTCAGTGCTCACAGACCCATGTCAAAAATAAAGACTGCTCAAGAAAACAAACTTCTCCCGACACTGGAATATGAGGGGCTTGCAATATCCCAAGTGTGGCAACGTGTTATACTAACTAGCTGAAAACTATCCCAAGAGGGGCGGAAGGAAGAAAGAACTGAGAGATGGAGCCATGGAAGGTTGTTTTTGAATTTGTCTCCATTCAGATTTTTCACTGGTTTGGAAAGAACTAACCTGACTCACTCAGAAGTTACCTGATTTTCCAAATAAGTACAAAGAAGATAAAGAGGGTATCACTCCATTTCCAACCCAACACAGAGTAATTGCTGCAGAGACAGAAGCAAATCTTCCTCTCTCTACGCAGCCTGGCTTCAGTGGGAAGAGGCATTCAAGGGATGCGGACAGAGGCTGCTGCATCTTTTGTCGAAGGCTTCTGAGGTTCTGCAAAACAGCTGCTAGCCTCTCGAAAGAGACTTATCTGGAGATCCATGAACATGTGGATCCCTCTGTTTGGGGTCTGGTCAGCCAGAGCTACATCTAACATCTCTCCTGGGCCCACATCCCCTCTCTCACAAAGGGAGCTGCCTTTTCACACATTCTTGGAGAAGCTGAAGGTGGAAGGCTAGGTTGCTTTCTGAAAAAGTACTTTCTGCTCCTGACTTTTCAGACCCATTTGGTTCTTCGAAGAACATGCTGGGCAACATGATTGGTTGGAACTCAGATAATCTAATGCTACTCGTTCTGTACACTGATCTATGCTTTATAGTTCCAGTTCATGAAAGCACACACTTACATGGCATCAGTTTCAATGGGACACAAGCACGTGCAGAACTGCTTTCTTGACTCATGAAATGTGTGCAAGAGGAGATCCCATACATCATGCACACGGCCCCATGTGTGTGACAAAGCCAGCATTTAAAGGCAGTCACCAGAAATGAGAAGGGAGCTAAGGTGGGAAGATTTTAGATGACAGTATGTTGTCAAAGGTAAGATAATCAGGGAGAAAGATTTTTTTCCATCGCTTAAGCATCCGACACTTCAGATATGACACCTGGGTTGCAAAAATCAAATGCACCAACTTAGAGGCACTTTCCTGGAAACATTTAAGTGTCACAGCCATTGCTGATTTCATACTTTGTGTGCGAGGTTGGTTCAGAATTTCCATTGAATCAAAATGTGTCAGTGGGTTGTGGCCACACAATTGATAAATATTAAGACTTCAAGGTAAACTTTGTGTTTTGTGCTTGACACAGACCTTGCTGGCCATGGGCGAGGGACATTTGATTTGGGTTGAGCTACCCACAGTTTTTTTTTTAAGTCCATATTTATGCTGTGGTAACACCTAGAGACCAGCCAGCTCAAGACTCCATTGGGCTACAAACAGTAACCGAGCATCCTGGTTCCCAAAGGGTAGTGGGAAAGCACCTACACTCTTAGCACATACAATAACTGACCCCTGAAGTAAAATCATCATGGATCAGACTAAATGGTAACACAAGCATCATCTTCCTCTAGAAAAATGTTCCAGGTACTCCCCTGAAATCACAAATCACCCTCCTCTCCCTCTGCTGCCCCCCCTCCCCACACACCTGCAAGAACAAGGAACAGAGACTTCCTTACACAAGAGATCTGGGAAGCTTTGGCTAGCAGCGGCAGGAGGTCACTGACATTTTAACCCTTCCATCACAGCATGCGCCAGGAGCAGAACAGACGGGATTGCAGATTTAAGGGCAGTTTGCATCATCATCAGTCGTGTTGCCCAGGGTAGTGCCGAAGGGCCAGCTAAGAACGGAGCCCCGGCAAGGCACTGGAATGGCAGGCGTGTGTGGGCAGAGTGCTGGAAAGGAAAGCTTGTGCAGGCAGATGCCGCTTCTCACACACTATACCTGTCTCTACCGAGATGCCGTCAGTGGCTCACTTTGAAAACGGACAAAAACACTGACTCACAAAAAAAGAAATTCAAAGAAAAAAGGCATTAGCATCACCCAGAGCCAAACCCAGTCTTACGCTTCTTCTCTCCCAGTGATCAGCTTGTTCAAGGCAGCTCTGTGTGACTAACTCTATTTTCCATTCTAATTAGAAACACTTCCTGTCGCTTATTAACCCAACAGCTTCTGATTGCAAAGATTACCTGCAGCATAAGCAATTAAAGTCTGATGCTGAAACTCTCTAGCCTGCTGAAAAGTTAGCCACGTTCCTTCCCAGGGCCCTCTGCATTACTGCTCTATGGTCAGAAAAGTCAGGGGCCCTGCCCAGCTTGTTAACAGATCAATTGTTGCTTGCTTTATAGAGCAACAAAGGCAAAAACCCTCTCTCACTGTGGCCAAGAAACTAGTTGCCCTTTGTAGATCAGCATGAATGGGGATATTTTGGGTTCCAGCATCAGAGAGAGGAATGAGGGGGGGTGGAACGTGGGGAGGAGGAGCGAGATTTTATTTTGGGGCAACAGCAAAAGTGAAAATTCACTTGAAATATTCAAAACACTATTAAAACCTGCAAGTGGCTACCAAAAGCCAGGGCATTGGGGGAGGGGATACAGACACTCCAATTAACAAGTTATGCTACATCCTGTAACACTGCAATACCCTGCCAGATCGGGGGAAAAATAAAAATAAAACCAACCAATATATTGCTGCATGGGGTTACTTTAAACCAAGTATATGGTAATGACTTGTAAACCTAAGTTAACAGCCACTGAAAAAACAACAAACGACTAAAATAACCTCAGAAGAGGCTTGCATGGGGGCAGGGACCCTGTTTTATCGGTAAGGCTTCAGGTAGGTATGGCATAGGAGGGGTTAAAGCTACCCCTGGAATACACCAACTTCCCCTTTTAGCCTCACGGACCCAGGGAGTCAACTTTATTCTTTGCATTATCAGATAGATAAGACGACAAAAAATATCACAATGCCACTAAGCAAATCCACAGTACGGCCACACCTTGAATACTGCGTGCAGTTCTGGTCACCTCGCAGAGAAGGGCAACAAAAATGATTAAGGGTATGGAACAGCTTCCATATGAGCAGAGATTAAAAACACGGACTATCCAGCTTGGAAAAGAGATGACTAAGGGGGGATATTATAGAGATTTATAAGATCATACATGGTGTGGAGAAAGTGAAGTGTTATTTACCTCTTCACAACACAAGAAACAGGGGGTCACCGAATGATTAATAGGCAGCAGGATTAAAACAAAAGGAAGTACTTCACAGAATGCAGTCAACCTGTGAAATGTTGTGAAGGTCAAAACTAACTGGATTAAAAAAAGAATTAGATAAATTCATGCAGGATAGGTCCATCAATGGCTATTAGCCAAGATGGTAAGAGATGGAATCCCATGCTCTCAGTGCCCCTAGACTTCTGACTGACAGATGCTGGGACTGGATGACAGGGGATGGATCACTTGATGATTGCCTTCTTCTGGTCATTCTCTCGGGGGCACCTGGCATTGGCTACTGTCAGAAAACAGGAGACTTGCCTAGATGGACCTCTGGTCTGACCCAGTGGGGCCATTCTTATGTTCATCTTCATTGTAACTTTCACATCAGTGGAGTCCCATCAGGCACAAATGGAACGCGATCCACTGTTTCCTGGAAGGCCACATTCCAAAGCCAAATCACCATAATTACAAGATTTGTTTCTATAATGGCTTTGGGCATTGACAATGAGACACACTGACCCAGTTTTCAAGGGCAAAGCCCATTTTTAATGGAAGTTGCCTTGGGATCTTGTCCATGCGGAGCAGACAGGACCTGGGTTTTCACAGGTCTCGTTCAAAAAGCCGACCCAACATGAATGGTACTCAAGTTTAACCTGGAACAACGAAGGGATCATTCAGCGGTGCCAGGATTTAATGCTGTGTTGCTCGGGTGCTGAGGGATTCAAAGCTGACATTCAGAGGACTAGCCTGTCTCTTGCACTTAAAGCCCTCAATTATCAGCATTCGCACCTAAACACAGAACCCTGCCGGTGCTCTATTATGCACACTCGACAGGGATCAACAAGTTGGCCCAGTGTGCGCACAACCCCCTACGAGCCAAAGCTTGTGGCAGTCAGCGGAAAGACGTCCATTGACTTGAACAAGATTGGGATCAGGCCCACGTACCGGTACCTGGGTGCAGCAGACAGCTCCCCCTCCCCCCCTCCCTTCCCCTATCTGCAGGAGCATTCATCAGGAATTTGCCAATTAACCAAATGTCTGCAAGAGTGCATGCCTGAAAATTTAGGCCAATGCCTATAGCTGCCCCAGTGCAATGCTCCCCTGCCCCCATTTTCATACCTGACGGAGAGAGTGAAATCTCCTGGATTGCTTTTACTAGGCCGGGCCAGAAAACTCCCATGGACGCCTCTCGTCAGGAGCAACTTCTCTGCTTCTATTCCGTTGATGTTGGGGTGAAACCACCTACAACGAAAATGTGGGGTGTGAAAAGAAATACACATTAGGTACCATCCAGTCATCAACATCTCCTCCACCGGGGTGTTCATATTGGCTTCTGTTCACAGATTAGGCCAGGTAGGAGAACTTGGGACCCACTTGAAAGCGATGGGTCTTTCCATTCCACCCAGTTACAATTCTCACAGATACAAGCTGGGCCCTAGGACAGTGGGGGGCAAAGAACCATCCTTTGCAGACATTTGCATTTCAACGGCTCTGCCCCAACCCTTCTTCCCCCGATTAGTTTGGGTGGGATCTCAGAACGGCAGTTCCCATCCCTCTCTCCTCCCTATCGGCGCAGACACAGAAGACTGGAAATATACGCATTAGCTGGGGGAAGGGTACAGTGTTTCTTTCTAACTTCCAAATAGCAAGACCTAAAAAAACCCTCTCTACCATCAATAACCAGTGGGAAGCTGAAGGAAATGAACCCGAGTGCTTAGAAGAGGACAGTAGGGTTCTGAAAATGGGGGGGGGAGGGCGCGCAATCACATACAGATGCTCTATAGAGGAGATGGACAAACTATGGCCAGCGGGACCATCCTACCTGGCCCTTGAGCTCCCAGCTGGGGAGGCTAGCCCCCGGCTGTCTCCCCTCCCTCGCAGCCTCAGCTCGCCGTGCCGCCAGCGCTCTGGGTGGTGGGGCTGTGAGTGCCTGCCGGGCAGTGTGGCTGTGAGAGCCACCAGCCTGCTCTAGACTGCGCGGTGGCGTGGCTGGCTCTGGCTGGGCGGCGCGACTACCAGTCCTGGTGCTCTGAGCAGCACGGTAAGGGGGTGGGGGTGGGATTGGAAAAGGGGCAGGGAGTCCCGGGGGGCCTGTCAGGGGGTGGGGATGTGGATAGGGGTCAGGGCAGTCAGGGGACAGGGCGGGTTGGATAGGGGATGGGGTGGTTAGGTGCGGGGGGTCCCGGGAGGGGGCAGTCAGGGGACAAGGAGCAGGGGGATTGGATGGGTTGGGGGGCAGTCAGGGGGCGGGGGCCAGGCTGTTTGGGGAGGCACAGCCACAGGCCAAAAAAAGTTTGCCCACCCTGCTCTATACCCTTACAGACCAAACAACGGCAAATGAAAAATCAAACCACATCTCCTATGCCACTCCCCCAGCAACAACAGGGTTTTTTCTTTAGCACAAGGTGGTGCTAAAGAAAAAATAGGGAAAATAACAGTTCTAGGTTTAGTCCTAACACATGGGGGCCCTATGAAAGCAGTTAAGAAGCAGGCCAAAGACTGTTGCCTTCAGTCAGTTTGGCCCAACGTATGACAGGCCCATTTGTGGTATTCATTTAAGGGTTTGTGTGGGTGTCTTAAGACGGAAAAAAAAAGGGGGGTGAAAAAAAACCAAAACCAAAATAGCACAAAAACACCAAAGCTCTAATGTTACCTTGTAGCCACAGATCCTGAGCAAGAAGCAGAGGATCAGACCTTCAGAGTTTTCTACTCCGATTCTGCTGCCCGAGTGGTAGTGGTTAGAGAGAGGGTAGAGGGCCCTCCCCATCTGGGTCTGCTGCCAGATCAGGGAAGAAGGAGAGGGGAGCCTGTGATGTACTAAGGCTGCACAGAGCCCTCATGAAAGGAGGGGATTTTTAAAGGGAAAAAAGCAAGTGCTAACTAGGCCAATGAGCAGGGTTGCCCCCATTCATCCCTGTTTTGAGGGAGCAGTCCCAGATGAAATGGCTCAGAGGTCCCAGTTGTTTGCACCCCAGATTCAGCAACCCTACTCATGAGCTTAGTCGAGGCCCTGGCCAGTGAGGCGATGTGTTTAACAACAGCATTAACCACATGGTGGGTGGACACAAGTCAGGTTTAGACCTGCGTTGGCCACAAGTTTTGTTAGAGCTGCAGTGCGGCCAGTGCCCCGGAGAGAACCCAATTTTCCAGGTGACAATACTACACCTGTTCCTAGAGAGTATCAGACTAACTCAAGAGGCACAATTTGCGTTACAGCTGCTGTCAGGGACTCAACAGGCCAAGGAGACAGAGCTACCCTTACACCTCCAGGAGAGGGTCGAGATACATTGGCAGGGCATTATGGGGGAAGCTGCCCTGCCACTGCCTGTGTGAGGGAGCCCCCGGGGGCCTAATTTTAACACCCCTTTTAAAGTGTGTGAGTGACCCATTGGCCAGTACGTGTCCCGCTATGCACAACCCACAGAGGATACGGGTCTGGTAAAGCATGGAGACTATTAAAAACTAGCCCAGTCCTCAGCATCAGATGATAAAGAAAGCAGAGAACACAGCAGGATGCGGGAAGCTGTTTTGAGTGCTATTCAGAAGTGCCACTGGTGTCAGGGTATGTAGATCATAGGGAGTACCAGTGAAGAAGGGTTGGTAAAAAGGAGACTACTTATGCACAGGGGACAAGGTTTCATCATCATTTAGATTATTTTAAATTTCATCTCAGGTTCAGTGTCAAGTCATCTACTGACCTCAATTCTCATGGTATCAATCAGTACCAAAATCCCTTGATGGAACTACAAGTCACTGGTGCTTCCCCCAGCCCAGCACAAGATAAAGCCTTATCTACACGAGAGCAAAGATTTTTCCGGAAGTGACCATTTTTGGGTGCTCAGTTCAACACTCCTTAAATAGGGCTTGATTGTCTGAACGCACTGAACCTGCGTTCTGAAAAACGAGGCCCCTTTAAAAGCATCTCAAGTTGCACATCTAAAAACAAAATTAGTCACTAATATCTTGACCTAGCATATTAATACGTATTAGTTACAAGGTCTTAGCTAGCAAGCTCTAATACACCTTTAAGCAGGTGAGTTGCTAGAATACTCCCTGCATTCATCTTAAACGACTGCTAACTACACAGTAACGTGAAGCGGTGTCCTTCAAGGGTTTGCTGTCACAGTAGACGACAAGAGCAAATACAGAGTTACGAACTGACCAGTCAATCATCCCCCTCATCTGGAACCAGAAGTACACAATCAGGCAGCAGAGACAAATAAAAACAAATACGATACAACACAGTACTGTGTTAAACGTAAACTAGTAAAAAAATAAAGGAAAATTTAAAAAAAGGATTTGACAAGTAAGGAAACTGTTTCGTTTACATTAAGATGGTTAAAAGCAGCATTTTTCTTCTGCATAGCAACGTTTCACACTGTATTAAGCCAATGTTCAGTTGTAAACTTTTGAAAGAACCATCATGTTTTGTTCAGAGTTACGAACAACCTCCATTCCCGAGGTGTTCGTAATTCTGAAGTTCTACTGCACTGCACTCAGGCTCCCCTTCCACTGACAATGGACAATCTCGGAAGAGACCTCACTTGGGCGGAGAGATTTGCACTACTCCTCTAAACAAAGTGACTCCAAAACACAAGACCTCATTCTCAAATCAACCATTTAAAGTGAAATTGGGGTCTTCACAAGAAGGGCAAATCTGGGGACATTTAATAAGTTAGTTTATATGTAGGGCGCTAAGCCAGATAAACCTCACAAACCTCCTGTCTGGCAGGAAATCATCATCATCTCCATTTCACTGATGGGGAAAGTGAAGGACAGAGAAATGTCTTGCCCCTGTGTTTGTGTGCGCGTGCACGAGACACACACGTGCACACAGAAAAAATTAAAATGAATGTAACATTTGCTCAACAATTAGGGCTATTTCTCCCCTGACTGAAATGCTCTTTTGGAAAGGGGGGAAGGGGGGAAGTTACATTGTAACTGGTCCAAAAAAACACGTTGAAAACAGGGAGTGGAGGCCAGAATCGGAACAGTTTTAGAACCTCAAACTTCTGAGACCGCAAGCAGCAACTCCCCTTTTATTATACTGCCATGGGCAGAAGCCAAGTACTTAGTATTCTATAAAGCTGCTACAGCCAGAACAACAAATGGCTCTAATGGAGTTTAATGGAGCTCGGGGACAAGGCAAAGTTGCGAAATGTCATGGATAGTGTTTTAGCTGAGTGCCTAATGACAAAGATGAGCTGTGAGCGTTGGGCATGATTTCTTCTCTAGCTAAATGCATCACAGGTAACTCTGGGCTACACGACTTTACATGCATATAAACAGTCCCTACCAGGCCTGACACCCATGAACCTAAGTGTGTTCTGATACCATCCTAGTATCCAAGAGATCAGAACTTCAGGGAATGCAGAGGTCAGGATCGGGATATGGGTGTGATGTGTGGTCATACTGCCAGTATTTCATGTTTCACACACACCCACACCCCTACCTACAAAGACAAGGAGTCCAGTGGCACCTTAAAGACTTACAGATTTATTTGGGCATAAGCTTTCGTGGGTAAAAAAAAAAAAAAAAAAACCACTTCTGCAGAAAGCTTATGCCCAAATAAATCTGTTAGTCTTTAACGTGCCATCGGACTCCTTGTTGTTTTTGTGGATACAGACTAACGCGGCTACCCCTGATACTTGACACCTACAAAGGTCTCTGTATCCCATGATTAATATTTAAATGCTAGCAGGTTCTTGGCTAGAGCCATATTTTTGATGTCACAAACCAGGGCACCTGTATTAAGGTGGTCACGGACAGCAGGAGGAACAGAGATGCTGTGAGAGCCTGTTGAGTTAAGGGCAGGAAAGGGTCTCATTGTTATGGGGGAATGGCAGGATGGTGGCTCAGGGGCAGAGAGATGCCCAGTATCCTCTAGTTTTCCAGTCTCTTCCTCCGCCCCGTATCAACTTAGCTTCCCTGGGCCCACTGCAATGTTCATTAGCACCTGTTTCTTTGGCTACTGATTCTCAGTGCACTATGGCAAAGAAATGTGGGCCTTTCACATGCACACCCAAAACTGGAACAAGGCCATCAGGAACAGAGGACGAGATGGCGCCTGAAGGGGTCAGGTTTGGGGCTTGTCAACTTGGGTGACATCTCTCAAAAGCTAAGCAGAACCTAAAAAGCCAAGATGCTTCCCTACTGCTTGGAAAGAAGTCAATACAAACATCCAGGCACACACCCCGCTGTGTTTAGTGAGCACGAAGCATGAAACCTAGGTGGTCCTCATAAACAGAGGCAGGAAAGGCCAACTTCCGAGTTCAGTAGTGGAAGAATCTCTTCCAAACATTAGTAGGTTTACAGACCCTCACTGGGTGCTAAGAGAAAAAACAAAGCCTCCCCCGGAGGTCTCTCCTTCTGAAGGTTACGTGCAGAAGGGAATGATTTGCTGAGAACTGCCTTGGGATAGTTCTCTGGCCCAGAAATGCAGCTAACTGCAGACTCACCGCACGAAATCGACTGTTTCAAGTACAGATGGTTATCACAAGGGTATCCCCACTCGGTAGTTCCCTTTCCTAAATGCAAAGTCTTTGTGAAGGACACTCTGCACGTGTATGAATAGCTGTGCAAAAACTGAGGGCTCACTGGTTCAGTTCAAATACACATTCCAAACCAAACCTTTGACAGGGCTGAAACAAATGCAGGTGACTTAATTCCCAGCTATCCACCCAATTTGGGGGGGGGGGGCGGTCTTTAATTTTCGGGTTCAAGGTTGTCCCAGAAGGCCAATAACCTCTGCCCTGACAGGAAGCAAGAAGTATTTGAATGAAGTCTTGAAAGAAAGCTGCTTCTAGGGAGATCCCCAGCTTCATCTGACAACACCAGAAGTTACCGTAGTTTCTTTTTCCCCAAAATGACCCATTATTGGTGCAGGACTGGCTAGTGAACCTTGCATGCAGCCCATGAGGGCTAAAAATGGGAAAGTCACAGCTTCCCAACAGAAGAGGAGATTTCCCTCTACAACTTGAGACAGTGGATTTAAAAAACAGAACAAAAGCCAATAACTAAAAAGGTAATTCATTCAAGCGTTCTTTAATTATGAATATAGATCGATCTCTCTGAGACACACACTCACACTCTCTCCCCCCTTTGGGAAGGAAAGCACAAGATGAAAGTATGACTAGCGGAACATTCTTCAAGTAGGTCCATTGTTTTAGTGAACATGAATTGCATAAGTGACCCACTGTAAAATAAAACATGCGGTGCAACTATTCAATTGTTTTTGCTTTTGTGGAACTGGGTCAGCCTTAAGAGACTTTGATCTCCGTTTTCATTTAAAGTAACAACCATCATTTTTGTATCTGGAGCTGAAATCTTCTCTAGACAAGTTGACTTTTCTACAAAGAAATGGAAGATTTCCTCCATGGTTCACTCGAACCAAAAATACAATTTAAAATAAAAAAATAAAATAAATAAAAAACAAGCACTTTTCAGGAACCCAAAGATCAACAATGGAAGCTGCCCCAGGAAATTTGTAAAACAAGACAGGAAACGAGACAAGTTAAACAGCACAAGAGCCAGACTCCCAGAAGGAAGTTACTCAGGCCTTTCTGCAGGGAAGAAGGCTATGAAAGCCTGATTCAGTTTGGACAGGAATTGACACAGTAATGCAGCGAGAGATGCTCTCTGTTTAAATGTAAAGCCAGGCTGACTAATGCTCCAGCCCTCAGTCAAAAGGAGAAAGAGGTTTGACAACCACAAAAATGCCAGAAAGCCCTCTGTGAAAACCTGGAATGACTAACCACCTGGTGAACACGAGACAACCCAGACAACCCACATGATACATGCAACACTTTCCCTTGAGGCAACACAGCTGAGTCTCAACTGCTCTTGTGAGGTCAGGATCTTACTAGCTCTTTCTCCTGCACAGACTACGTCTACACTAGCCCTTTTCCCGAGGCCTTGTTCGCACCTGGGACTAGCCCCAATTCAGCTAGGGGTGGACCACCACCTATGTAGCTGCACACGGGCTGACCCTAAGTCTAGACAGGGCCGGCTCCAGCCACCAGCCGACCAAGCACGTGCTTGAGGCGGCACCTTGTAAGGGGTGGCCAATCTTCGGGTGGTGGGGCAGCGCTCGGGGGTTTGTTTGTTTGGTTCTGTGGGGCAGCGCTCAAGGTTTTTTGTTTTTGTTTGTTTTGGCGGGGCAGGGCGGCGCTCGGGGGGGGGAGGTTGTTTCGGCGGGGCAGGGCGGCACGATGCTTGGGGGGGTTGTTACGGCGGAGCGGTGCATTTTAAAAAAATGTGGGGGGGGGGCCTTGGGGCGGCAAAAAAGTTAGAGCCGGCCCTGAGTCTAGACAAGGGCCAACTGGAGCTTGCAATCACTGAACTGGTTAGGGCTTACCCCAGTTACAGGTAGGAGCAAGCCTTAAATTGGTACAAACCCCAGGATTTACCCTACTCATAAATGAGGATAAACCCCAATTAGTTCAATTGCTTCAAACCCTGCCTTAGCAGCGCTGCATTGAAGCCGCTGAGGCCAGGTCTACACTACAAAGTTAGATTGACAGAAGCTGCCTTGTGTTGACCTAGTTGTGCACGTGTTTGCACTTAAACGTGACTCCCACCAACACGAGTTCTCCATTATGCCAACATAGTAACGCCACCTGCCTGTGCGGTGTCGAGCCCGGTCAATGCACTGAGGTTGACGCAGCATCAGTGCAGACACTGCATTCTCTCTCTCGACCCCATCAGTCCTCCAGCCGCTGCACCATAATGCCCAGCGCTGACTCCTATGGTCACAATTGTGAACTCCACTGCCCCAGGGTGACAGAACACCCCCCGTGACGCAAAAAATAGTTCGCCCCCTTTCCGAGACACCCAGCGCAGAACATTTCCTGCAGCCCTAGTGATGGGAAAGCAGAAGTGTTAAGACTAAGGCTGCCAGGAACAAAAAAAAAAAAATGAAATTTACATCTTGCTCAGAAGGGAAATCTCACAGCTACATATGCTGACTCAGCCATGCGTGCACATAGCCCTCCCTTGCGCACACAATCCTCCCTCAATGCACCAATCAGACCATCTACCCCCATGACAGCTAGGATCACACGCAGAAAGCTGGTAGTCATTGATAAAGGGTTGAGGAAAAAGCATCATGTTTTTGGATTCATGCTCATGAGATTCACCACAATGCACAGGAACCAGCACACAGCATATGCCCCACTTAAGCCCTCCAGTTAAAGCCTGTAGACAGGCTGCAGCATAGCTGAATTCGAATGACAGTTTCAGGAAGTTATGGAGGGGCCAGACAAAGGTGGGGTGGAGAGGAAAGAGGTCAGAAATCAGACTGTTAATTCCTAATAGCAGAAGACATTAACACTCTATAATTGTTAAAACACAAGTTGTCTATTTTGACATGTGATGTTGACAAAATGAATATCCTTAAATCAAACCAAGTTCTCAAACAGCCTTTTTTGTTGTTGATGATTTGTTTTTAAATCTTTGCCTATCTGCAAATTTCAATTATCGACGGAAATATTTTGTCAGCTTGTGTGTGGTGAAATCCACATTTACCAGTAAAAATCTACTCCTTCCAAGCCTACCTACAGGGAAATTTGGGGTTGAACTTGAGCTGGTAACAAGTTAAAAGCAGAGTTGCCAGGTTTTCCCACAGTTATTTTAACTCGAGTCAGCTCACCTCCAGCGAAGACATACTCTAACTCTGGCACTAACAAAAGACTGAAAAACTTACTTTTATTGAACTATGTTGTGGCAATAATATACAAGTTCTAAGTCAGCAAGCTCTCATCTGGAGGGAGGAGAAAAAAACAACAACGATCAAAAAAAAAAAAATGCTGACATAGACAAAGCTTTTTTTTATTATTAAATAGCCCTGTGGAGGTCTGGAGACCATGCTGAAATAGCTGCATACTCTAAATGGTTTCCAAGAATCAATGTTATTTAAAAATCTATTTTGCAAAGAAAGGGAACTTGGAAAACCATATGTATCCAGGTTGAAGTCTTCAACGCTGCTCAAAGGGGTTTGGATGCCCATTTCCCATTAAAACGGGATTTAAAATCCCACTCTATTTTAACTTGCCTACAAATGGTGGCGTTTGCAGTTTTTGTTGCAGCTGTTTTGGTCCCAGGCCTTGAGAGAAACAAGGTGGGTGAGGGAACATTTTATTGGATCTACTTATTCTGGTGGAAGCAGCAAGATTTCGAGCTTCAAAGAGCAGTTCCTCAGGTCCGGAGAAGGTAACCAAAGTGTCCAAGCTAAACACAGGATGGGACAGATTGTTAAGCAGAAGGGAGTCACACGTGCTGTAGGAGACCACTTACAATGAAGTGGTGAATTAAGGGTTAGCAGGCAGGAGGGTGTGTTACAACAGCAATTGCCCACTTCATTTCACACGGTTTTACCTCACACTCTCACACAACTACACATGGCTTAGGCTCCCAGAACAGAGTTTAAGAGGGACATAAACTTTGTGTGCACCCCTCCAGACGCGATTTGCACCCAGATAAAAAGTGACTCTGGGAGACCCAGAGGAAAGCGCTGTCTTGTTGGGCCTGCTCCTGTGAGGAACAAAGTGCATCCTGTAAAGGGCTCAGCACCCGCAGTTCCCGTTGGGAACTGGGCAATGAAGGCATTCTTTCGTAGGGCTTGTCTACATCGGAAAGTGAATGTGGATTATGGTAGAGTGTGAATTTAAAGCTCTACAGCTGTTCCTAATAACTCCACTTGTGGACACTTATTCCAGAACAAAAATGCCTTGTTCCCACTGGGTTACTCTTAATGGGAACAAAGTACGCAAGCAATTCTATGTACAGAAAAGCCTTTAGGCCTTGTCTAGGCAGAGAAGTTGCACCACTAGAGTCTCGTTTACATGCGAGTTAGGTCAACATAGCTACGTTTAAAAAAAAAAAAAAAGCACACCCCAACCAAGGTCGCGATGTTGACCTAACCCCCAGTGCAGCTGCAGCTATATTGACAGACGAATGCTTCTGTCAACCTAGCTACCATTGCTCAGGGAGGTGAAGCCCCCACACCAAACAGAAAAACCCCTTCCATCAGCGCAGGCTGCATCTACATTACAGGGTTATGCAACACTACTAAGATGGCAGCGTCTCTGGAGTGCACACAAGGTTTAGTGTCCCCACACATGTCTTTTTCCCCCCTAATCAACTTTCCCCCAGGTCAGTATAGTGCCCAAAATATCTGGTGCTTTCCAAATGAAAAAAAAAAAACAAAAACACAACAACAACAACAACAAAAACCAAACCCTCACAACCAGGAGGTTTTTTAAACAATAAATGCTGGATTCTTTATTTCCTCTGTGTTTTGAGTCTTTAGGTCACATTTTCTAGCTTTTTTCCCCACAACCACAAGGGCGTGAAACTCCCCCCTCTTCCCCCCCCCCCCAATGAAAGCTGAGATTCTCAATTACTTGACTCCAGCAGCTGGGGCTTTAATATCAAATATTGCAAGACAAGGGATTAAAAATAAAATCCCTATCATGTCAAGTAGCAACACTGAACCGCTAATCAGTGTGGGAGAGCAAATAAGCAAGATGTTCGGGAAACAGAAGTCATCGTGAGTACACAACGCAGAGCAGCATGGAGGTCGTGTGTCATAGTTTGGGGTTTAAGACCTCTTGCACAAAGATTTGTTGATACAGAGATGGAAATAAGCAAGCAGTTTAATTCAGTATCATTGAGGGAGGCGTGGGATGTGTGGGTGTCACATTTGTTTTAGTATATTAAAGCTTAGTGTTTTAACAAAACTGGGCATTGACTGTACCGTAAATGCTGCGTTTGCTTTGAGATGTTTCCATACATGTAGATTAGTTGTTTCTCTCAATAGTATGGTAATAGCGGTTCTACATAAAAGCATGCCTGCATATAAAACATTTCCTAAACCTGATAAGACAAGTCTGCCTCCTTTGCTCTTTCTAGTCTGGTTCAATTCAAACCCCTGTCAGGAGAATAATTATACCAACCCTAGCCTAAAGGGAGTGTGTTAAACAAACACATCCAGCAAATAGGGTCAGTTTTACATACAGGTAAATATTTTCCATTTTCCCAAAGCAATCAGCATCCAGACAGCTAAGCATTCCATTGCACAGCACTTAAAGCATCCTTTAGGGAACAAGTCTTACAGAACTTAAGGGAAACAGAACATTTGGATTGAATTTTGAAACCAGCATCTCCAGTTCTATAGCAAGGATAATGTTGCTTTATCGTTCCACAGGATTTGAAAGTCATTTCTATAGAACTCTGTTTGTTCTAGACCTATCAATTCTATAGGGCTTTTCCACAAGGGATACCACATACATGTACGCAGAATAATGTATTACTTTAGGCTGGCAAATTATGTACTGATTTGATTTCAACAAAGTCATAGGTATGCTTGGAAGGATTCGATTTTTATTGATAAACGTTTGTAAACATGGATTTCACAAACCAAGGTGACATCGATACTCAACATTTACAGATAGGCAGAATATGCAAAATGTTGCTTGAGAACTTCTTGGATTATAATTCAAGGCAATTTACTTCATACATTTAGACACATGATGCTGCTGATGTGTTTTAACAGTTATAAACTATTAACTGTTTGAATCTCAACTTCGGTCATTAAGCCATTATGGTCTGACTCCCACCTCTCTGCAGTCTGACACATGCGCGCGCACACGCTTCCTGCAACGGTGGGAGTTTAAATAGTGAAAAGACAGAAAAAATGCTTTAAAATATCAATATTTTTCGATCAAAATTATTGAATTCTGCCGAGCCTGGTCCTAGAGATCAAGGTGCAAAAGGCCCACCACCAGATCAGTCCATCCAACTTTCTGCGCATCACAGGCCACTGACATCCCCCCAGCACCCACACACCAAATCCAATAACCAGAGTATTACAGCCCCCCGGAGACTAGACTATTTGCCACAGGCAGAGAATAGGCAGGAGTGAGGTACACCAATGCTTGAGGACCCCGGAAGTAGGCGACTATTGTTGACAAAACTGTACTGTAGACACGGCCTTAGCCAACTCACAAGAAAACTTTTTACAAGATGATTTTGAAAAAACAGTGTGGCTTGCTGCCTCTCCATAATCCCCCGGCCCTCTGGTCACTAGTACAGAGAGGGCACTTGGGTTTTTAAACAGTCTCACCTTCCTACCTTTGGCTCAGAGCTGGTCTTGATGACAAACAGGGAAGGACTCCAGTGACAAGTCCACACTAGTGCTCCCACTGGTACTAGATCAAGGGTGGTAGAATTCGCAGCACTGATGAAGGCTGGGTGGGCAGCACAGATTATAGTCCTGTGAAACATCACTACCAAGGTCCTCTGAATCTTGCTCCAAACAGACAGCAGTAAGGGGCTGATAAATGCGAGTTAAATATGCACACGCCACAAGAAAAAAAAATAAACAACTCATGAACAACTGGTTGAGACATCTTTGGGACAGTCACTAACTCCCAAGAAAGGGCAAAAACTTTAAAATTTGTTTTGCAATTCACTTGAGAATTCAGTCTCAACCCAACCGTAACACTTTGTCCTTCTACAGATCTTCCATCCCGGGATGTCAAAGTGCTCTACAATCTAATCAATTTCATCTCACAGCCCACCTGCGAGGCAGGAAAGCATTATTCCTCCCCTATCCCCACCAATTTTGAAGATAGGTGAGCAGATGCACAGAAAAGCAAAGGGACTTGCTCAAGATCAAACAAGTCTGTGGCAAAGCCAGGGACAGAACCCAGATCTCCTCATGCCCAGTGCTGTGGTTTTACCCCAAGACAATCTTTCAGTCAATTTCCCTTTCCAGCCTAGTTTGTTAGCAGGGTCAAAGCACATACTCCACTGTAGACAGCTAGGACATTACCTAGAGGCAAAGACTCTTATAATGACTAGCATTCTGCACTGAGCCTTTTATATACAGCTAAACCTCTATAATTGCACTCATGTTAATAATCAGCCAAAAACTTTCACACAATCACCCTGTGGAACTCATTGCCACAAGAGGTAACTGAGGCCAAGAGCTTAGCAGGATGCAAAAAAAGTGATTGGATAAAAAAGGAATATTTAAAACACACACCAGTAAGAATAAAAAGAAAAGCAAAAAGGGAATTTTAGAAGGGATATAAACGCTCATGCTTCAGGGCAGAAGTCACTCGCTCATTAACTGGGTCAGGATGGAAATTTCTCTGGGGACAAGTTATCTCCAAACTGCTTACTTCACGGTTTCTTCCACTTTCCTCTGAAGCTGAAAGGACTAGCCATGGCTGGAGATGGGATACTGGTCTACCTGGACCACAGGTCTGATCAGGTATGGCAAGTCCTATATTTGTAGAAGCCAGTCTACTCTGGTACCTTAGGGGGCTGCTGCAGATGCCCAGGTGTGTGCATATTTCCAGTTGCTAGCTGCACCCTGTAACCAGCGGTAGACTTTCCATCAGCCCGGTGACAAGAACTGTACAGATATTTTCCATGTAGTTTTGAAGTAGCTGGTTAGTGTACACACTCAAAAGGGACTTCCCCAGAGAAACACTGCTCAGTTACATGATGAGTCACTCCTGGGCAAAATGCTTCATACTGAGCCCTCTCCTCCCTCCCCATCTATATATGGTCAAGAAAAGGTTGCGTTAAACCCTTCCCCGCTGCCAGGTCCACAATGCATTGCTTAGCAATAGTGGTGTCCAACAGAACGGCCATTCGGATGAATGGGATAAAGGAGGTTAAAACATAAGTAACATGATTTAGTCATAACAAGCATCAAATAGCATTGAAAAAGCATGAGCCCTATTTGCCTTTTGGTCCTTTAACAGCAGCTATTGGGTTCACTCCAACAAATACCCAGCTTTTCTATAGCGCTTTTCATCAGTACATCTCAACATGCCTCTCAAAGGTGGTCAGTATTTTTATCCTCATTAGATCCCTGCAAACCAACCCCCACCCAACTACAAGTGTCACGTCCAGGCTGGGTTGGCTTTCCTCCTCCTACCAGCGGGTTCCCACTGCTGCTCCCACTCCTGTGAGCTGCCACCATCTCGCCGCGTGCGGTCCTGAATGAACGTGCCTGCCGAGGGATGGCAGCATCTCATCCCGCAGCGTGCAGAACACCGCATGGGGCACGGATGGCAGGAGGGGAGCACACAGCCACGCCAACCCCGGGCGAGGAGAGAGACGACAGTGACTCAGGGTCAGCGGGGAGCGTCAGGCTAAAAAACTATTCAACCCTCTCAAACTTGGGTCTGGGCTTTTAAAAAAAAAAAACCACCACAGGCCTGACAACTTGTAAAATGAGGATTGATGGGGAAACTGAGGTACAGAGGGGTGAAGCAACTTGCCCAAGCTCACCCAACAGGCCAATGGCAGAGCTGGGAATAGTACCCAGGTCTCCTAAACCCAGTAATCCAGCAGTGCTCTATCCATCAGGCCATACTCCCTCCCCCTTGTTTCTAGAAGCGAATCGCATCCTTATCTTGGTGAAAAGATGAGCTTACCCACCAATCGGTTCTCTGCTTCTAATGCAACCACCACCCTGATAGCGGAGAGTCATGTTCCACAAACTTAGCTGCCAGCCTTAGATTAGTCTCTTGGTGGGTTTTTTCTGTTTTTTTTAAATCAGGTGCTCTGTTTCTTATTGATCATTTCATGTATTTTACATGCTCCTGATCAAAGTCTAGTTGGGTGCTTAACTCCCGTAGGCTCCTTATTTTTGAAGGGGTGAACTGGGGAATGGAGGAGGGTAGGGCATGTTCCTCAAACCCCTAGTTTGGCTCAGCATGGGGTGGGAAGCGGGAGGGTTTGGCTGTGAAAACTGTGCCAAAGCCTCTCTCAGATAAGCTGCACGTCAGCTGAAAAAAAGTCACCATCCTCCTCCTTCCCAGACAGGTCCCAGAGATACAGCCAAAAGTACAGGAAAAAGGAAAAGCTGAAGTGAGGGTAACATGCTGTATAAAGAACCCAACCCACTCATTTAGGGAAGTGGGGACAGCAAATAACTGAAAGGGGAGGTTGATCCCGAAGCCAGTGACGTTCCTCTGAGCATAACTGGAGTCTTGTCTGTTTGGTGGGGAGGTTTGTCCACCATGGAGCTGCACTGCTGCAACTTATCCCAGTTTGAATCCAGGATAAGCCACTTCAGGTGCCCCCCTTAAAAACAAAAAAACAGTGCAACACATCTACCCTAGGGCTTTGCACGAGCACAGTTATACCAGTGCAAACAAACATCACCAGGGTGGAGAAGCCTTGAGAATCCAATTTGGTTCATAGTAAACAGCTTGCATAGATTTGGGCAGATTTTTCACACTCCCTACGTAATTAGAGCACAAAAGTGTTATGGAAAGCTCATACAACTTGCTCTCTTAAGTCACTTGGGCACATTTGAAAAACACCACCCTTCACATTACATGGCAGTTACGGGAACTCCGCTCCCGACTCCAGGAATACTTCTCATTTCTCTAGCACCTTCCACAGAGGGTCTCAAAGCACTTTAGAAACCGTAGCAGATTCAGGCTTACAACTTCGCTTCACAGTGGGGAAACTGAGGCACAGGTAGTTAAGGGGTTGATTTTCAGAGGTTCTGAACTCTCACAGGCTCACTAGCTTCAAAATTAAGTCGTACGTGCCCAGCACTTCTGAAAATAATCAGGTGCGTAGGTCATATCTACACACGAAACTTGCACCAAGTTCAACTAAATTTGGTTAGGATGTTGCTTTAGTTATACCAGGGCAAACCTCTGCATGGACACTTCAATCAATTTACCCCACACCAACTTCAGTGACGTTAATGTAAGTAAGAGCTTACTCAGTCCCACAGCAAGTCAGGGGCAGAGCTAGAAAAACAGAACCCAGGAGTCCTGGCTCCTAATCTCATGGTATTCACTATATAATCATTCTTGGCTTTCTGTTTCTCTTGGAAGGTCACCACCAGTTTTTACAAGAAACGTTCACATGCCGCCACTGTGACTTCACGTGGTAATGGAGAGCAAGTTTATTTCACTATCAGAGTCGGGCTTCAGGGGGGAAGCAGGCAGGAGGGGAGACCCGGCAGTTCTGTTCTGAGCAATTGTGAACCTTGGAGTGGGTGAAGTCACACGGTGGTTGTTCTCTGGCCTCGTAACACCCTCAGGGTTGCGATACTGGGCTAGATGCACAGCTGGTGTAAATTGCTGATAATAGCTCTGGCCCAGTGTTATGTCCACTGAGATTCCCACTCATACCCCAAGGTTTTGCACCCATTCCCTCCTGCTCTCCTCATTCCCTTTGCTTTGATCATGTCCATCCTTTCTGTCCCTTGCGCCTGCTCTCACTCGCATGCCTTCTTCCACATGGAACAGCATCCCTCTTGTTATGCACCAAACCTTTTCCTTCAAATCTCACCCCCGAAAAGCATGCGGTTGCATTTTCCATGCAATGCCCACCTTCCTTCAAGTTAAACGGGAATCTCCTGCATTATTTGTGTCCGCCCTACTTTGCGTCTTAATGAGATGAGAGAAGCACATCAGGACAGGACCATGTCACCACGGGGCTGTACAACACTGAATGCCTAGATGGGACTCATAATTAGCAACTTATTAGGGTTGCACATTAGTACATGGGTTGTGTGTGCGCGCGCACACATTCAAAATTTCAGTGCGATTCTGAACCCCAGAACTTCCACACCAAATAATGCAATCTTTTGCCATGTTTTTGTATGAAAACTGATCTGTGTCAGAATTGACTTCTGAAGGTTGAAGTCTCTGCTTCAAAAAGTTAAATTAAGTTGTGAATATTTCACCCAGCCCTGCAATGGAAATAGGAAATTAGATCAGAAATAAAGCTGCTGAGATCTATACACACAGCATTACACAAATATCATCTCAATTGTCTCAATAATGCTCCCTTTTAGGAAACAAGTAACACTAATATATAACTACTGCTTTATCCCACCCAAATTAAACCCTTATTTGACAGTGTCCTGCAATGACATCTCCATGGGCAGACCCACAGCTTAATAAAGTCCATCTGTGGAGATGCCATTGCAAAAGTAGGCCTAGAGTCCATAGCATTTGCATTGCAGTAATTCCCAGAAGCCCTAGCAGAGATCAGGGCCCCCACTATGCGAGGCACTGTGGAGACACACAGCCCAAGAACCCTTGATGCAAAGAATATACACTTTAAGGAGACAGAGAGGCACAAAGCGGTGAAGTGACACGTTCAAGGGCACACAGCAGAGCCAGGATTAGAACCACGTCTCCCAACTCCCAGTTCAGCACCGTATCCAGCAGGTCATGCTGCCTCTCTAAACCAGGCCTGGTTTCTGCTAAGACCTGCCCCCCAGATTGTCCAGGCTGAACAGAAGAGCACATAGGTTTAAGCGTAAGGTCCCGACTGCATCTTGGAGAACCAGCATGCTTGTTGCAAATGAACCCTCCTGACCACCCTCGGCCAACTTTGGGTCCACACACACCCACGCTCAGCAGGAAAGCCACTCTGCAGGAGACAGCTGTGTGCAGAGTTCACATATCTAAAGAAGGCTTTGATCTAAGAAGAGGAGAAGAGTCAGAATCCCATCACATGGTCATCCCTTACCTCCCTGGGGAAATCTGAGATTAACAACCAGGTCATCAGCTCAAAACTAGTGAATGGCAGAGAACAAGCTAAGGAGTGGAGAGAAACCACAAGAACAGGCTTTCCCTTTGCAGAGAGTATTTGGATTTAAAAGTTTACTAATCAGAATGACAGCCACTCAAGCTCCTGGTAAGTCTGGATGGAACTGTCAAACAAACAAAGGCCATGTGCTTATGCTTTTTAGAGGACTGCTAGTTGGACAGATGGTTGTGTGACACAGGCAAATAGGAACCGGGATATGAGTGAGCTCTCTTCTCATTGGTGACCTGAGCAAGGACTTATTTCAACTCATATCCCAAGAGATGGAAGGCGAGTGCACTGAACCACCTGGAGCATCTTTGCATTGACCAGACAGCCACACACCAGAGGGGTGGAAAGCAGGCGGGGAAGGGGGGGGGGGAGAAAGGATGGTGATCACGAGGTTCAGGCACCGGAATGGGATACGGGGAATGAACTCACGTTCCCAGGTCTGCCGCAGACTCCTTTTCCCCGGCGACCATCTGTCACTACAGCACCTAGTGCACAAGGAGGCCCTGATGCTTGCAGGCACTAGCAGCTACTCTAAGGGTACGTCTACACAAGCCGCCGGATCAGCAGGCAGCAGTCTATCACGTCTAGTCTAGGCACGATAAATCGACCCCCGAGCGCTCTCCCGTCGACTCCTGTACTCCCACGGTGAGTAGGTCTAAGTATGTTGACTTCAGCTACATTATTCACATAGCTGAAGTCGCGTAACTTGGATCTATTCCCCCACCCAGTGTAGACCAGGTCTAAGACATCTACCGGCACCCTTTGAAAATTCTCATTCACACTGAACAGCTGGGTGCAGCTGAGTGCTCAGCCCTTTAAAAAACACACAAGAAGTCACTTATTTAGGAGCCTAAAGGTAGGCACCCGTTTTGGGAAACCCTGACTCTCCCGACTCCCCTCCCCCTCCCTCCACTTTATTGATCCTTGCTATTGTAACTCTGGAGCCAACCGCTCCAAATACGTAAGGCACCATCCCATAGCTGGGGTGAGCCAACCCTAAAAGCAACAGTCTTTAAAGATCACACATCTACAAGCACGGTAACGCAGCTGTCCTGAGTACGGTTATGTGCAGACACCTGCAATCTAAAAGTCAGCATTGACTTTGCTAAAAATGCAGCAATTTACGCATTTCCCCCTCTCCTCCCATGTTTAATTCCCACAGCTGGTCGGAAAGCAAAGGAAGCTTCAGCCCCTCCTAAGCCCCAGGTCAGCAAAGTACTTCAGCATGCCTGTAGTCCCACTGAAGTCGTTAAAGTTAGGCATGAACTTAAGTACCTTCCTGAATCGGAGCTCTTGTCACAGGTGCCGAAAGCCTACAGCTCCCATTTACTTCCACTGGAAAAGGCAAGGCTGAGCCCCCCTGGAAAAAAGAGAAATCAGACCCAAGTTCTTTTCTACCCCAAGTGTTAGAGTCCTCGTGGCTACACTGATTTCCCGAGTCCCCGTAATGGAAATCGTTTCAGCAGTAGAGATTAGACTAGGTTCTAGGCAAAGCTAAGCCCAACGCCCTCTGGAAAGCAGCTTTCCTGCTAGACTGTGCCCTGAGCTCATACCCTGAACCCGAGCATGCTGCATATCACAGGGACTTCCTCACAGCCCATCCCACGCCAAGCCACAGCACCGATGTGGACAGCCTCTTTCAACAGTTTTCTTCCCTCCCCCCCCAGATAAAAAGCCATGAAGTGACAAGGAAGGGAAGCAGCTAAAAAAAGACGTCCTCTACGGAGGAGAAGGATGACGACCGGCTCCGGGAACGCAGCAAACTGCATGGCACGCAGAGATATGCTGACGCACTGGGGCTTGCAAGACCCGCTTTGCCTCCACATGCACATACAAAAAAACCCCTGAGATGTGCACACAAATATAGGTGCACAGAGGAGGTGAAAATAATGAGATTTCCCATGTATGGGAATCAGCACATACCCGCGCATTGATCTCTCCCTGCCATGGGCCAGGAAGCAGCTGTGATGCACCCCATGACCACTGCCACAGCCCCCCCATCTGTATGGCCTCACAGGTGTACACACAGCTGGACTCAACATGCCAGCGTATGAGGCTACCTGCAATGTGATGGAAAGGTGTCCATCACCCTAGTACAAGGCAGTGTTCACAGAGAGTTTTAGCTCAAGGAATGACGAATCACCATCCGTCTTTAAACCCGAATGTCTAGCAGATGCCCCTGCTCTGGGCAGTAGCTCCCGGGGTAAGATTCTAATGGAGCATTACTAGTGAGCCTCTGTACAGGGGCAGCTCAGACAGGTAGCCCAAGGTCTGGTTCACGGTGCCTGTAACACTGAGCTGGAAGCCTCACAAGCGGCGGCTAGTTTCCAGCAATGTAGCGAGAACAGCCTGTCCGACAGGACGGCAGAGCTTCTATTTCCAGGCCCCCACGAAAGCTGGAAATGGAAAGGCTGCCACAAAAACGGCAGCTGACGTGGCAGGGGAGGGAGATGCTAGGGCTTCCGTGGAGAGCCATTCTAGAAACGGGCAGAGGTTTAGCGGCACAGGCGCGAAACCGTACATGTGCGCCGACACGCTTGTGGTTACGTGTACGTCTGCGCATGCCCGCTCAACGGTCCCATTAAACTGGGCCATGATGACCAACGCAACAGCCCGTCGGTACCGTGCTGCTTAGCATCACAACTACAACCTGCAACAGGTAATTCAAGGACAGCGCTAAGCTGCACCATAAGGGGTCCCAGCTGGTCTCTGGCCAGAAAGGGAGGATGGCTCAAGATGGGGCAGGAGGAGGAGAGTGGTCAGATTCCCAGTATCCCAAAAGAGAAGCTTTCCTCTACCACATGCAGAAAACACACCCCATCTTTGAAATGAAATGTTATGGCCGCTTCTGCATTCAGATACAAAGGCCCCACACTATAGTGCCTATAGAAATCTAGCAAAGCCCATTCCATTCTCTCCCCGCCCACCCACACACCCACACCCACACACTGCACATTAGCATGCATTTCTAACAGTACCTGCTTCACCAGATGTTGATTTATGTCAGGGTGTACATGCTAGAAGTCTGATTATGATATGGTGAAGGAAACTATCCATACAGTGCTGTCAAAAGCACACAGCAAACAGCCTTCTTGCTAATTTCCCCCAGTTCTAATGTTCTCTGGTGGTATCTGTAACTAGGGGAGGTGCAGCATTTGCAGACAGACATCTTCTCTTCACAAGCTGTCTCTTTAATTTCCTGGGGACACGGTGAAGCATCCTCAGGGTGGGCTTTGAAGGCACTGCTTTGAGTCACACAACGCACTTTATCAGAAACTGGCTCTGAACATACCTTGATGTGTCCGTTTTGCCCACTGCCTTTCAGGTGTCACCTGCTTCCACAAGGGATGTTTTGGAGATGGAGGCTGGGGTATAGTATCCGACAGCAGCTAACAAGGACTTTTGCTCTGCATTTGATGAACACAATCTCTCCAACTGTACCTGCTGTTACTGATCAGATCACACCATGACAAGTCTCACTTGGGAGTTCGGTTTACACGGCAAGCAGGCAACCGATGTGTCAAGTGGGGAAGAAATTGTAAATGGTTTTCCAAGCCCCTGGACTCAAATGGGGAAAGGGGAAAAGCTCTATAATGGCAGGTTTAGTTTCCCCCCTTCCAAGCCACTAGAGCAGCACCTCACGGCATTCAGCTGCAAGGAAGGGCTATAGCACTGGGGTTCATGGTGTTGTTCTCCCCGATGCATTCTCACAGACAAGTGCACTTATTCGTGACACCTGCCTGGAGAAAAGTATCAGTGTCCTGGGCCACACAAGACCTGGCATGTTAACAGCCACTGCATGTAAATCCGGCAGCGACGTTTCCCATCTCAAGCTCTAAAATTAGAATGTGTTTCCACCCATTCGCCACATTTGATTAACCCGAAACCTGGGTCAGACGCTTAGCGAGTCACTTGTGTGAACATCACAGAATCTCCTTCACATCACAGGCTTGCACTCAGACTTGAGCTTTCGTTTGGCGCCTCGCTAGATCATAGCAGCTGGATGTTTGCACTCAGCACTGGTGTAAAAACATGGATACGTCCACCTCAAATTTGGTGAAGTCTTAGGACTCTGACATTAGAGGGATTAAAGGTCAGGGAGTGCCGCTCGGCCAGACGGGTCGTTTGGCTGAAGTGTCCCATCTGTGCCTTCACCTACAATGCAAACTCCTAACTCATTAGATGAAATTTTGGAGTCTGGTTCTTAGCTGGTAATAGTCAGCATAGCTCCACTGAAGTCCTCTACACCAGCCATCCGGTACTTTTCACATCAGGAACTCTCACAGAACAGGACACAGGTGGGATGGCAATGAGCACAACTGGACCTTTCATTGGTACTGGAGCAAGTTTTCTCCACTTCTAGAGAGAGGCTATTCGGACCCCCAGACTGCATGTACATAAAGCAATGCATATGTCCGCAGGCCATCAGCTAGCCAGGGTGGGGTTCTCAGGAGAAGGACCAGCTTCCATCTCTGACAGCCAACTGTCACTGCGACTCTTCCCATGGGATTAGGGCAGAACGCTCCAGAAACGTGGGGGTGGATTATACTGCTGCAGAAGTGTGTGTGTGTGTGTGTCTCTCTCTCTCTCTTTAAAGGACACTGCTTTAAGAACGTGCATCTTATTTCTCCCCTGCCAGACACAATGTAGCCCACTCCATCCATTTAGCTAGTTAGCATACAAAGCAGATATTTTTAACGTGAACCCAGGTTCTTATCCATGCCGGTGTTCCCAAGCACCGCACGGCTACGTGCAAAGATGGATGGAAAGTGACCTAGGAGAGGAAGGATAGGTCCGTTGTTATGGTGATAGCTTGGAGGCATGGGAGACCTGGGTTTGTTCCCTTGTTCTGACACAGGCTCCCTGCTGTGACTTCAGACAGACTAGAAGTGACTTGCCCCAGTTAATAATAGCAATTCCCTGCCTCATAGGGCTGTTGTGGGAGAAAAAACAAGGACTGAGGTGCTTAGTTCAAGTGTAATGTAAATACCCAAGACAAATAGATCGAGAGGCATATAAGTGGATGGCGAGCCAGGTGTCTATTTGTAGACAAGTTTTGCAAGTGGAAAAAGATGTCAGATTCATACCGGGATTTTGATACCTTGCTTCCTTCCTCTCTTCACCCAACACACAGAAAGCCTGGACCTCTATAGGCAATATGTGAACTAGGGAGACTACAGGCTTCCTGCATTAAATGTGTTTTAAGGATGGATTTCAGAACTTAGATGACTTGCACACTGCATACCACCTAGCAAGCAGCCTTTCTTGACTACAGTCCAGACTTTGTATGTCAATTGTGCAATGGATAGACCGTGACCGACAGGAGCAAAAAAGCAAGAGGGAAAAAAGCTCAACCCAAGGGAGTTTCGGACAGATCATAGGAAGAAGCCATGGCTTTGTTTGACTCTAGACGGGGTCCCCTATGAAGGGGAGAAACTGGTCTAATGTAGCCCAGCCCAAATGTATAAAAGAACATTGTATGTCAGTAGAACAGCGTAGCATCATACGCCACCGTATTAGTAGGAAAAGAATTACAGCGGAGATTTCAAAGCAGCCTAGAGGATTTAGACCCATCATCCTTTAAAATTAATGGAGGGGCAACTAAATCCTCAAAGCCACTTTAAAGTGATCAACCCCCCATAAAAAAAGCTGAGGGAATAATTTAGCTGATAACGTTTACCTCTTCCTGTTTGCAAGTTGTCCACAAGTATTTTGTAATTTAAAATTAGATATTCAAAATTACTGGCCAAATAAAACCCATCAACTCTCCAATCTGCAAGTTTCTGTATTATTATATTGTATTACATTATACACCAAGTAAACTTCATATCCCCAATAGAACTGCATTTCCATATCAAGCTAAGGTGGAACTACACAGCTGAGAGACTAAATCAAGCATCTCATTTAATTATTGGGATATTTACCAGCCTGTATGTTACAGATGCTCTTGTTCCCATTGTAATTAAGTTGTGTACACACCTGGCAGAAAGTTGGGGCATTAAAAAAAAAAAGTGTGTCACCAGCCACCTACGAAACTGCTTGGTTGCCACCTGAGTGACACGTCCCATCGTGGAGCAGCGAGTTATTGGTTTAGCTGCTTTGCTATGACCCAATGCTGCATTCTGCTTCAAGGTAGGAGCCGAGACTCTGGGAGGCAGGTGGTGAGAGGGAACGAAGTGGCTTTCGCAAGGCACTAAACAATCGATTTTAGGATGAGCTAATGAGAACCTTGGGTCGCTCTTATGGTAGAATGGACAGCAGGTTAACTTCCTGAAAAGTAAGCACAGTCCAGACCTCTAAAGAGAGGGTTCTAATCCATCCACACCCAGATCATACCAGTAATTTTGGAGTAAAATCTAAGCATGCTCAGTGTTCTGTTCTGAGGCGAGGGTCTATGCCTGAAAAGCTCAATTTCACAACGATCCGGCTGCATTTAGCAGATTCAAAGTGTGGCTTCAGGAACACTCAAATTTCTTATCCCAGCCCACCTCTCCCCCAAGTAAATTTAGAGAGCATAGTATAGACTTGATACACACACTTCATCCACTCTCTGATGGAGAGAGTTTTCCCCTTTCCATTCGATTTCGTTCACTCGCAGCGGCTTTCACAGTTTAAGTTGCTTTGGGTCTCAACTAACTTTTTTCTAAACTGCCCTTGTGAGGACTCGAGTTTCTTCTGATGCATGTTATGAGTATTTGAAAAATTCAGTCATACACATTCAGCCCTTTGAAGCAGCAAAGCCCATACACAGGCACTGTGGGTCATCATTAAAGAAAATGAAACTTGACTACAGTGCATGGCTAAGTGTTCTAAACAAAGGCACAATAAATGCAATATTGCTACAAAGTAATAATACATATGCCATTACATACATGTTAGATCACACACACCGCAAGTGCCTCAGGGCAGGGACCACCTCTCCCACATGCTGTACACCAGTGGTTCTCAACCCGGGGTATGTGTACCAGTGGGGCTACACAGGGGGCTTCCAGGGGGGACATCAACTCATCTAGATATTTGCCTAGTTTTACAACAGGCTCCATAGAAAGCACTACCGAAGTCAGTCCAAACTACAATTTCATACAGACAATGACTTGTTTTTACAGCTCTATATACTATATATGGAAATGTAAGTACAATATTAATATTCCATTGATTAATTTTATAATTATATCGTAAAAATGAGAAAGGGGCAATTTTTCAGTACTAGTGTGGCTGACACTTTTGTATTTTTAGGTCTGATTTTGTAAGCAAGTAGTTTTTAAGTGAGATGAAACTTGGGGGTACACAGGACAAATCAGACTCCTGGAAAGGGGACAGTTATCTGGAAAGGTTGAGAGCCACTGGCATACAGCACCATGCACCCCATCTGTGCTAATCATTCAAATAAAGTTGTTCACGCACTTTCCTAAACACTAGTAAAAAAAAAAAAAAAAAAAAAAAAAAAAAACACACACAGGGAAAGCCAAGCATCTGACACCCCGTTTCCACTGCAGAAATCTTATACCTCCAAGGAAACGAGGACCTGCTCACGGACAATAGTAATTATTTGCATTGCAACAGTGCACACACCATGCTAACTGCTGGTCCATTTGCACAAGTGGAAGAGATTATAGGATCTGAGCTACATATAATTTATACGGTCTTCTCCCTTTTGCTTTGCTCTGACTCAAGAGCATCTTCTTTGTTGAAACACAGACGCTACAGATGCAGAGAGCCATTCTCCTACCTCACCATAGCGGTCAAGGCTCGCCAGCCCCAGGAGCGTATGAAGTCCTTAGTCCACAAACCACAGGGCAGCTCAGAGCGGAGGCAGGGTTGTAAGGCACCAGAGGTGGGACTGTTCAGTAGAGTTTGCTGTTCAATAGAGCGCCAGCCTCTGAGGATACTAGAGGTTTGGCCAAGGTGACAGAACTGGAGCAGTTTCGAATGAAGAGGGGACAGCTGAAGTTATTTACTAAAAACCAACCACCACTCAGCTTATTCTGGACAGGAGAGGGGGTGGAGAGAAGAAAAGGAAGTCATCTCATTCTCTTATCAGCGCAGAGCTGGCAGCTGTGAACGTAATGTTTAGAAGGGGCGGGAGGGTGTGAACACCACAAACAACACTTATCTGTCTAGTTCAAGGGCAATCGATGAGCAGCCTCCCGGCCAAACGTGGAGTGTGCAACTCCTGCATCAGGATGGAATTTCCCAGTGTACCCTCCTCTCTTCTCCTTTATAGAGCCGGGGCTACAGAATTCAACAGCGATTCCGCTCCTGCTAGGGGACCCGACAGGGTAGGTTCAAAAGAACCAGCAAAACTCATACAGGACAGGCAATGGAGAGGAAAGATGGGCTTGTGATTCAAGCACTTGTGCCAGGACTTAGGGAACCTGGATTTACTTCCTGCCTGTGCCAGAGACTCCCTGCGGGGCATCGGGAGAGCCGCTCCCTCTGCGACCCCATGCCCCCATCTGTAAAACAAAGATAATAATCCTTCCTTTGTCTGCCTTGTCCTCTTACACTGCAGCTGTTTGGAGCAGCGAGCGCCTCTTACTGTGCGTTTAGACACAAAAGGGGGCTTCACTGGGCTCCTACAATCCACAGAGCCACAACCCGGCTGCTTCCGTCTCTCCCGAACTATATAGGACTCTTGCTCATGGGCTGACACCGCAAAGCTCCCTTTTTAAGTGCTATAACCCTACGAGGCAGGTGGAGGGCTGGTGCAAAGAGAGGCTGGCTGCTGAGAGATTAGCCAAGCAAGAATTTTGGTCCCTTTAAAATTCTTGCTGCAGGACTGAACTGCAGTCAAAACAGGCACAACACAAGGCTGGCTGGCTCCAACCAGGCCTGGGCAGCCGCTTCTAATCAGAGTAACTGCGTAGGCACCAGGGTAATTCCTATTTTGACCAAGTAGCGAGCAGGGCACGATCCTGCCAAAGAAGCGAAACACCCAGACCTCCCCCCAGGCACCTGGCCACCGGTTGGCAGTCCCAGCAACGCATCAATGGATTCAGAGCCACTGACAGCGATGCGATGGGAGAATTAAATTGCCGACAAGCGAGACAGCTGGCAAAGGACAAAGCCCTGCCCCCATTGTTCATCTCCTCCACCCCAAGGGTTGACACAGTGAAGGAAAACGAGCCGCCCTGGAACGCAGGGTTGGAGGACGGCTAAATATACATCAATCAGGGTATTAAATATCCAGGCATGTGGCAGCCTCCGCATGTGCGAGTGTTTAGTCCATTACCCAACAGACACTTAGCGCAATTATGGTCGCTCTGTGGCAAGCCTTTAATGTGCCAACAGAGCAGGCAAGGCATAGGAGGGATTAGAGGGCAGCAGTATCCTAACCACAGAACAGCTCTCCGGCATGGAGCGAGGGCTTCCAAGAAGGGTGTGGATAAGCTGGGAAATGCCCTGCAGCAGGGGGTGGAGGGGGGTTACACACACGATCAGCTCAGATGGGGAGAGATCGGACGTGGATTGGAGTCGGGTTCCTGCACGGTGCGTCTGGCCAACAGCGCTTGGCATGGAAACCGCCCTTTGCAGCCTGAGGAGCAACCTTAACTCAAACAGCCTGGGTCATCAGAACGGAGGGGAGAAGGGATGGACAGAATGAAACTTTGCCTGCATGTGGCGTTAGACTCAGGGATGACTTTCGGGCGGGACGATTGGAATCGGACCCCAAACCCCACAGACTTAAGCCCAGCCCCCACTTCTGTCCACACTCAAATCTGTCTGATTTGGGTCACCAAGCGCTCAGGACCCAGGTCCTAGGACCCTGTTGGTGGAGATGAGTCCCACTGGGGCTTGGGTCCAAGTCGTGTCATTCTGTAGGGTGGACATAGCTTCTACTGCAGATCTGCGTCAGAAAGTCTGAGCGGTATGGATGTGAGAGACCCAAGGCCAGCCATTGTAAACCCAGGTTTTACAATGCAGTGCGGATGCTAAAGCGTGGGCTTGGAACACCAAGTCCATAAACCCAGGTCCTATAGGTCTGGGCTTAGTATGCCATGCAGACAGGAGATCCCTTCGAGGCCCTTTTCAGCAGAGGAACTCCAAGCACTTCACAAAAGAAGGTTGCTTTCTCATTTTACGTTTTGGGAAACTGAGGCACAAAAGAGGGGATGTGCCTCACAGGGAGTCAGTGACAGGGCTGGGAATAGATTCCAGGACTCCCTACCCTAATCACTACAGCTGGTCAGAAATGTTGAGAAAGGTGTGTGGGGGGTGGTTCTCTTTCTGTGAAATGCAGATTCGTTGAAACTGGGACTTACAGTGAAAACATACCGTTATTGCTAAAGCTTTGGTTGGGAACGTCTCAGGTCCAGGATGGAACTTCAGCTCAAAATGAGAACAAGGGAGACCCACCCCCGAATAGCCAATAGCCCAGCGGTTAGACCACTCAACTGGGATATGGGAAATCCAGGTTCAAGTACCTGGTCTGATGTGGGAAGGGCAGGGGCTTGGAGCAGTCTCTAATACCCCAGGTGAACACTCTAAGCACTGGGCTGCTGGCTATTGCAGCATGGGTGAGCATCTGTCTCAAGTTTTCACAAACCCCCCCACACAGAAAAGTTTTGGTTTCATTCTGCACTGGAATGGAAATGTGCTGAAATCTCAGAACTCTTCGTGAAATGGAATTGTCGTCTGCCACCAGCCCGGCTAGTCACGCTGTCCGCTCATTCCATCTCCCCCTCTCAGCGGGAATCAAAATAGAGGAGGCAGCACTCAGGGACTTTAGATTCAGAGATCACCAGCCCACAGCTCGGGAACTCTCTGTTATAGCAGATCGCATGGGCTACCCCTGACAGTAGATCAGCCTTCACGTTTCCCCCCTCACCCTGTAACCCCTGCCTTCCCTACATGCCAGAGCGTGGTTGTGCCAAACGCCAACCGAACTATCCAGCAGCCACCCACCTGTACCATGCCTGGGCCAGAACAAAGGGCAGGTTTGTGCCATCATCAGACCTGGTGGGGACTTTTGCTGATGTTTCGTCATTCCGAAACAAGGCGCTTTTACACAAAAGGAAGTCTCCTGTCAGAGAATCTTCCAAAGCTCGGACTAAGCACATTCGGCGTCTGATTCAAGCAAAATAGTCAGAGTCTACAAAGTGTCCAAACTTGGTAAATTCAGGGTTACCCCTGAACGTGCAGCAATTACACGAATAACCCGTCATTACACCGCAGAAGGCCAGACAGGTACTTTTCAGCAAAGGGAATTTGTGCTGCCAGACGCATAGAAAGAATGGCAGAAACATGAGCTAACACCACCGGAGCAGGTAAGGCTAACCGGCAGCAGAGCACTGACTGCCCCCTGTAGTTCTCCGCCCACTCTTCGGCCGCTTGAGCTATCCCTTCATGAACAATGGGCCGAGGCTGCTCCTACTTATGCTAGTTTTGTACCAGTGTATCTCCAGTAGTGCCCAAAGCGTTACCCCTGATTCATACCCACATAAGGGAGACCAGAATGAGGCCCAATATTCATTATGATTTTAGCCCTTTTTCCTGGTCGCAAGCTGTCTGTGCCTCTATCCCGATTTTCGTTCCATGTCTTTGTTCCTTTCGCCAAGGAGCATCTACAGACCCTGGACTGTGCAGAAAGGGCAAAGCACGCCTCTGCAGACAGCCCACACAATGTCTATGCACCACTTAAGTCTCTTAATTCCCAGTGGCTTTAGTGGGGATTAAGTGGTATATACACTTTGGATGGGACCTCTACACCAGGGTGAATTTCACCCAAACTGCTGGCGTTGACTAGTCGTTTGCATCCACGTGATTGGTCACCTCCATCACATAAAATGGAGTTTGCTCCCTGCCTGGATGACTGAAATATTTCAAAAAGACAAACCTTTCCGTATCTCACGACAAACTCTGGAGGAGCCACCCCTCTCACTGCCTTCAGGATTCCCAGGCCTTTCCACAAGTACCTTTGCAGAGAGCCCAGGAGCAGCACTGCCAAGCCCGAGCATTTAAAACAAGTCAAGAGTAAGCTCCCCTAAAAATCGTGATTTAAAACCGGAGTTCTTTTTGTTTGCCTTCGGTTTGAGCCGGGGTGCGTGTGCGCGAGACATTTTCCAGATTTTCTCCACAACCATAAAGGCTAGAAATATTAATATTCTCACAATGACAGGATTCTAGGAGTTGTTTGGGGTTGACCTTAAATCCCCAAGCATCATGGAACTCAACAAAACCCTCTAGAGTTGGCAACACTGCAATGGAAACATAGGAACTGCCCCATGGCATCAGGCCCATGGTCCATCTTGACCAGCTCGCCTGACGGACAGCGGCCAGCACCTCATGCTTCATAGGCCAGGGCATTGCTCACAAATAGAAGAGAATAGGACCATACAAACATCTGCATGTTACTTATGGATCCATGAGGTTTCAATCCCCGTTCTTCCCCAGACATTTGTGTCTTCCCCCCCCCCCCCCATGCAGTTTTATTATACAGTCAATGCCGTATGGGGGAAGAGGGTGAGCTCTCCCTAGAAAAGAGAAGGTCCAGAGGACCTCGCCTCCCCCTTGCTGGAGGGTGGTGCTTGAGGCTGGCATGTTATCTTCTCCTGTACCTTAAGATACACATACAAGACGGAGGTACTCCACTGAGATCAGCTCTGCCGCCTGCAACCCAACAGCACACAAGTCATTAAATACAATTTATGAAGAGTTGGGAGGGGTGGGAAACCCACCCTCCCTCCCCACAATCATTCCAAGAGTGAATACAGCAACCAAGCGAGCTCTGCTGTGCCAAGGGAGACTCAAAACCCTGCCTCTCCAGCAATTAACTGCATCAGCAACTTTACAGCCAGAACATGACTTTCCTTTGTTTACTACCAACGCTTCCGTGCAAACCTGTGCTTTAAAATAGAGACCAATTTCCTATTTGACACTCAAGCACTTTTCCTCTCGGCTCAATGCCGTGTATGGGCAGATAGCGCTGCCAGTTAATGGTCAGAGATAGTAGATGTACAAGATAGCAGCTGTGATGATACTGGAAAGAAAAAAAGTAGGTTACATCCTGGGCTGAAATAGGACTCCGCTGGACTTGCATTTTCCTTCTTGCTATGACTGAGACAGACTAATGTGTGTTTACACACCCACACCACGTTTTGGGTATAGGTTTTATACACCCACAAATTATAGCACAGGGAAAAAGCCCATTGTAAAGCCATGAAGTTCAGAGTTAGAGGTAAACTTACAAGGAACCTAAACATTTTAAATTATGAAACTCAGTCAAGGAACCTCAAACGACCTTAACTCTGCCCCTTTTGTCTGAGATCTAACCTCTCTCTTTTTAGGCAGATAATCCTTTGTTTGTGGATTTTAGAGGGTGGATCAATAACAGTAAAAAATAAAAGTCTTACAATAGAAACTGGCTTCCAAACTTAGCTATGGAGTGGTTACCAGTATTCCATTAGAGACAGACACACTTTCTCTGAGCCTAATGACTTAGGTGCCCAAATCCCATTGGAGGTCAAGGAGAGTTGGATGCTTAACTCCCTTACATTACACTTCAAAAAATCTCAATCTGTATTTTATAGAAAAGAAATGCCAGCCAAAAAAAACCCCAAAACAAAACCACACAAACAAAAAACCCACCGGGGTTGGGCACGAGGGGATGAGGGGCGGGGGAAGACAGCAGTGGAGGAAGAGCTTAAGGATAAATTATGTTCCGAATGCTATAGAAAATGTTTTTTCCTTAGGCACTTGCCAGAAATCTTCCCACATGAGCCTCAGAACTTCGGAACAACTGCAGCGAGAACTTTCTCCTGTAGTCAATATTTGTTTAAGCTCAACAGGAGGTGGAGGAGAGGAAATTGCTGTGTGCTTCCATGCTAGATAAGCACATTACCCAAACCAAACTTCAATGCTGGTAGCCCAAATGACAAAGAGAAAGGACAGCAAGGCCGATCCCGCAGAGACAGATGCATGAACTTAATGTTGATGGGACTGCACACTTGTGTAAGGGCTTGTCCGCATGCAAACTTGCTTCGAAATAACAAAAACAGAGAATCAAAACTGATTTAGTTATTTCAGTGCAAATGTCCACAATCAGATCTGCAATGAAGCAACCAAAGTGACTCTCAAACCATTTAGCTATTTTGGTGCAAGTTGGCACGTAGCCCAGTTGGAAAACTCTGCAGGATTGGGGACTGAGTGATCACAAGGAACAGGCAGCAACAGGATTAGGAAATTTCCTGTTCTTTTCCCAGATACCCTCCCTTTTTATACCAGAGCTTATGCAACCAGAGCTGCACAGCATTTTTAAGTAGCACAAGTCCCTGCTCTTTTAGAAGACCAATAAAAACCACAAAGTGCCAGCAATTGCCCCACCCAGCCACATTCCCTACCCCCAAAACATGAGTTCTGTGAGCATCTCCTGGTCTATTTCACACTGGGGTGAGGCAGGATGGATAAAGAAGGCACCAACAGCTGCCGATCTACACATTGTATGCAGCACACAGGGGAGAGGGGGGAAAAAAAGCATATTTGCCCCCACTTCGCCCTTTCTCCTCTCAATGAGATCCTGCCAAAAGTCCGGATGCTGGAATTATAAATGCACAAAGCAGAGATTGCAGCCAAGAGACAGGGCTTTTCCTCAAGAATTAATCTTGCAAGGGGGAGTTAACTTTATGCAGATGCAAAAACTAGCCCTTTGGATTAAGTTGAAATAACTGGAGAGGCCTAGACCAGTACATGTCCCCCGCATCCTCCCTACTCAGAGGTGTTTCAAACCCAAATCCAGGTACTGCAAACAACTCCAATGGGCAAAACCAAAAGGCCAGCTCTACACAGCAATATTTGGGGGGAGAAAAATTCCAGTTCCTCATTATGCGTCTTATGTCCAACCTTATCAAGAGCCAACCTGAAACTTCAAAGTTTGAGAAATTCATTTAACTCCTGCTTTCATTATTTTAGTCTCTGCATGGACAGGGCCACAATTACTAGAAGCCCACAAGAAAGGGCCCCATCCTTGCCAGCTTTCCAACCAAGTTCTGCCGACGCAAGAGATTAAGAAACGCACATGAAGGTGGAACTTTCTGAAGTTCTGGTAGGTTGTGTTTCCACTTACCAAATCTGAATAGTTACTGAATTCAGGATGTCAGAGCTAGGAGTGAAGCTGCTTTTAGCTGTAGTAGCAACAAGCACGAACGACCCTTTGGGTTAGTGAGAGCCTGGCTTGGTTAGTGAGAGCCTGGCTTGGGGGCAGACATGAAATTAGCTTGGTTGGCTCAGTTTAGTTAACAAATGGCTCTCTGAGCACTGCAAGATCACCCCACACTATTCAGAACTGATGTCTAGAGAGATTCCACGAGGCTGGGGCTGGAACAGCGAATGTCCTATAGAAGGCTGGGATTTGAGGGAAGCTCCCAAAGCACATACCGACAGCTCACCAAACTGCAGCCAGTCTTCAGCTCCTACAGGACTCTCTTTGAGCAACCAGTTCAGACAATTTAAGAGCACTAGATCGCAAGGAGCGAGGAACAGGGAAAAGTCTTGCAGGAACACTGCTTTAGCTGCCTGGCTGAAACACCTACTCAATGGCTCAGAGCTGGCATCCTTTGGAGGTCCTTAGCCAAAACGTTGATGATGGGTTTTGGTTTTTTTTTTGTTTTTTTTTTTTAAAGTTCCTTTGCTCCATCTGGTGGTTAGAAAGTTTTAAACTTCACTGAGCTGCCCACAAGCAGCTTCTTCCTACAAGTGAAACGTTAACGAAGCATCTGTAAAACCACAAACATTCTGACAAGTCACATGCTAGCAAAACTATAGAGAGAGGCTATTAGAATAACTCGCCCCAAAGACTCACTTATGTCCACGACTCCTGTGAGGTAGACAGAGAGGTGAACTCACTTTGAAAGGTGAGAATACAAGTGTGGGGGGAGCAAAGGATGTCGGGACACCATTGAGCATCTAGGGAGTGACAAAGGCCTAGGAGGCCACAAGATGGAATTTGTATTCATGTGTTTGCCCAGCCCCTAGCATAATGGGGTCTGTGACAGGCTCACAGGTGCTACTGCAATACTAAAACAATAGAGTCCCATGTGAAAGAGTGATGGGCTGCTCTGAGCAGGTTGGGGAGACAAGGAGGCTCTGTAAAAAGACAGTGGCAGCAAAACAAATCATCGGTCATGGAGTCATGAATCGAGCAGTTCCCACCACTCAATTAGTCCCTCTGTCTTCCCCACTGTGTCTCACAATGCACCCCAACCAACTCTTCGGCTTCCTCTGGGTTCCCTGCCCACTCATGCATGGCCGAGCAGAGGTGGCCAGCATACATGGCTGTCTGAATGGCAGTTGACAAACCCTCAAAAGATACGGACACCTGCCCAAAGGAGCGTCAGACACCTCGACAGATCCCATAGTCCTCTTTGCGCTGCTCCAGCGGTACAGAGCATCACTAAATGGGCAACGGAGGTTTCCATCTCAGCAGAGAGGCCAAGGGCTGGATGGACCCTGGAGGACCCAACATACCTTCTCACTCCACAGCGGCAGCCCCTTCAGGCCAGGCATCAGGCAGGTTGGTTGGTCAGTGACCCTGTCCGTGCTCTGCCAGTTCAAGGGAGCAGACAGAAGCTCTTTCTTCAGGGCTAGCAATCCAGCACCGCTCCCTCAGTAATAAATTCACACAAACCAACTTGAGCAAGAACAGCTATTGCTATCGTCAAGAGAGGAGCCCAAACCTTTGCTAGGCCTTTACTCAGACACTTCTTTATCAAAATACAACACTCCCTGGACATAGCCCACAGATCCCATTGCTTTAGGGGACGCAGGAACAGGGAGCTGTCGGCATAGTTACTGTGCTAAAGGAGATCTGCTACTTCAGAGGAGTTTTCTAGTTGCAAATGCAGCATTCCAAGGAGACACAGCAGGACATCCACATGGAAGCGACACGGACACCCCTCCTTAAAGGACAGGGAACCTCTGGCATTTAGGAGACAATTTAAGCCATGAGAGGTGTAGGGCTGACGTCAGTGTAGCTAAGGAGACGCAGTGTCAGTGTAGACATGGGGTAGGCAACCTATGGCACATGTGCCGAAGGCGGCACGCGAGCGGAGTTTCAGTGGCACTCACACTGTCCGGGTCCTGGCCACTGGTCTGGGGGGCTCTGCATTTTAAGTTTTAAATGAAGCTTCTTAAACATTTTAAAAGCCTTGTTTACTTTACATATAACAATAGTTTAGTTCTATATTATAGACTTAGAGAAAGAGACCTTCTAAAAACCTTAAAATGTATTGCTGGCACGCGAAACCTTAAATCAGAGTGAATAAATGAAGACTTGGCACAGCACTTCTGAAAGGTTGCCGAGCCCTGGTGTAGACACTGCGGTACTTACGTGGGTTGTCTTGTCAATGTCACGGCTCCAGAGGAGGAGAACACACCCCACCGACAGAAGGAAGGTAGCAGGATCATGCACCACTGAAGTAGTTACTGCGGTGGCTGTAAGTTGACCTAACATAGGTTGACTTACAACTGTAGCATAGTCATACCCCTCAGCCTGTACTCGGACAAATAAACTGAAGTTGTACTGTTTTCTGACTCATAACCCCCTCTTCCCCACCCACCCACGGAGTAACGGGGATCTCGTGGCCAGGAGTTGGCCATCTGTTTGGCAACAGCAAAAGGAATTCAACCCACCGCCCTGTAGCGCTACCCAGCTAAACAGGGTTACCCCAAGGGGCAGACCTATCAGGCAAGGAGGTGGCATTCTTAAAGAGGCCCTTCTCTCAGTTACAGCCACACATCTGAAGCCCAGCTAACGAGATTTAAAAAACCAGGGCAGGAGCAGACACTGGAAGATGAAGGCAGTTTGACACAGCCGCTACCTACACCCAGGGACCAGGCAAGGCGGTACTAAGCAATGGAGCCCAAGCTCCCTCCACCTCGGCACTAGAGGGAAAAGAAGGCGAGGGGATTCCTGCCACATCCCGCCCCCAGGACACCTTCCCCCGTTTGCTGTTTGCCAGAGACCAGGCGATCACGTGCATTCCTGCCAGGCCCAAGCTCGCCTTTCAGGATTATACAACCCGACGAGCTAATTCAATGATGGGTTTATTTTGGGCCTCGGCAGGGTGACAAGGCAAAATATAGCCCGTAACAGGCCCGTGTCGCCTTTGAAGAGCTGCCAGGGTTATTTTTTACCTAGATGCATCATGAAGAATCGGAGAGGATAAAAAAATAAATAAATAACACGGTTATATTTAGAATTTCATCAGTGGCAGGGCGGGTTACGCTTCTTAGGGAGGAGACTAATATTTAGGGAAGGGGGCCAGGACAACAGCAGCTGTGGCAACTACCAAACATGGAATGGACAATGCTTAGATCCGTTGTGAGTCTTGTTATTATTCTCCCGCCCCCCCCATCTCTTTCACACCCTCTGACACTAACAGCCTGTGGTCACTCCCCAACCTCTTCTGTGGTTGGGTCCTCTTCCCCCTGCTCCATTGACCCTCTCCAGTAGGAGGTGCTGTACTGATTTTGCACACCTGCATATGCCAATCATGGAGCATTCTGGAAATCAAGACACCAACCAGCAGTCGTGCCTATTCAACGTCTGCTGAAGGAGGGGCTACGTCCTCCATTATAGCTCCCTAAAGAAGATGCAACACAGGCTCCCCCATCAGAACTACCTTGAAACTAGAGAGCTTTCAGTTTATTAAAGAACCACCCGTGGTTCGCCCAGCTCAACAGGACGGACAACTCCAGGCCCGATCCATTGTTCCACATCCTCCCACGTGCCCAATCCACAGAGGACAGGCCGACGTTCCAGCCCAAGCTAGCCAGATCTGGCTCTTGAACTCAAGCTGAAGCAGCTCATTCCTTTTGCTCCGGAGGCCCCCAGTGCGATCCCCCCCATATGGGTGGCCAGCTCACATGTACTCAGCAGTCATGAGACTGGCCCCCTCCAGAATCATGAAGGAATTCGTTCGGGGATTGTTTGTTTTTGTGTCTGTGTCTCCTGGTTTCTGAGCCCCATATCACAGGGATTCTACTAGACGGAGTTCACTGGATCCAAGCACCTCAGGGGGGAAAGGAGACGTAGCAGCACCGGGTGGGCTACAGGAAAACACAAGCCAACAGTCAGACTGGTCCTATAGTAACTCAGAAGTCTGACCATTGACTTCCATGGGAGAAGGCCCAGGGCCATGAATTTGGAACTGGTGTCCAGGCTGCAGCTCCTACCCCTGAGGAGGGAGGTTGACTCCCCCTCCCAAATCAGAGAATACACAGAATCCCATTGGAATGGGGCCTTCCTGGGAAAGGTTTAATGTGAAGGGAACGGTTGGGGGGAGGGGGGATTCCCCCTTGTCTGAACCCCTCATTCCTCAGTTTTCAGCACCCTCTCCCCACACCCTTGCCTCTGGCTTCTAAGCAGCCAGTCTCCAGTCTCACCCTCCTGCCTTTCACTCTAGCAGGAGGCAGATTTCTTTAGCATCTGTCTGTCAAAGCTGCCAGGAGGGAGCAGGACATCTTTTTAGATCTAGCTGGTCTGGCATTGGCTATAGCAAGCCCGAATTTATTTAAGTGCAGACTTCTGTAAAGCACAGAGGAGATTAGTAGGCAGCTAGTTAGAGAGTCATGACACAATCCCCATTTAATAGCCAGAGAATTTCGACAGGTCAGAGATGGGGATGATTTCCATACCTTGTTGTTATCGTGCAGCCGGAGCCGGCTCCGATTCAGCGGCAGGAAGGAAGAGGATGGATTCAAGAGGGACTTCATGCAACTCCCCCATCTCCTCCCCCAGTTCTCGTCAAGCCACAAAAAGGGAGGGGACTGTGCTGCTCTGGGCTGTTCTTTGCTAGAAGATGGAGAGAATGCCTTCTGTCCTGATCCCGAGACACAAGAGCCAAACTCTCTGCTGCTCACAGCAAGGATCCTGGACCAGACTAGCCCACAAGGGTGAAAGGGGTTTAAAGGCCGGCCACAAGGGGGTGTGCAACAATCCCAAAGCGCAGCCCTTCGCCCAGTGGGGTTCTGGTCTCTGACTAGGACTCCGAGGCGCGATGTCAGGGGTGGCCAACCTGAGCCTGAGAAGGAGCCAGAATTTACCAAAGGACATTGCTAAAGAGCCACAGTAATACGTCAGCAGCCCCCGCCCCGCTCCCAGCACCTCCTGCCTACCGACAGCCCCTCCCTGCACCTCCCGATCAGCTGTTTTGTGGCGTGCAGGAGGCTCTGGGGGGGAGGAGCAAGGGCATGGCAGGCTATGGGGAGGAGGTGGGAAGGGCTGGAGTGGGGACAGGGCCTGGGGCAGAGCCAGGGGTTGAGCCGTGAGCACCCCCCGGGCACATTGGAAAGTTGGCGCCTGTAGCTCCAGCCCTGGAGTTGGCGCCTGTACAAGGAGCCGCATGTTAACTTCTGAAGAGCCGCATGTGGCTGCAGAACCACAGGTTGGCCTCCCCTGGGCTACGGCAATACAAATTATAGCAGCCAACATGGCAGCTCCACTTCAATTGGCCTGGCACAAGGTTCTGTGTGCCGTAACACCACATCCCTAGGCGGGTACTGGGGACTGAACCCAGGGCTTCGGGATTTAAAAGCACGATCCCATACGCCAGCCACTAGAGGGGAACAGAGCTACACTGCAGTTACAGGCAGAAAGCGGAGGTCATTTCCCCCACCCCTTTTCCTGAGAAGGGAAACCACCTACATACTGCCTTCCCATGCGCCCCCGCCCCCCCAAAAAAAACCACCATGGTAAATGATGGGTGAATAGATTGTGCCCAGGCTGGCAAATTTTCCCGTGGCCTTTTGGGAAAGCTGGTCTAAACAACCAGCACCTGCATGTAAAGAGTGGGCTATTGCGTGGCACTGCCCTCCCCGGGGGCAGGGGAAGGGGGACCAGAACTGCAAGGCATGCGTGAGCGAGACCCCCGGTACTTTTGGAGCAGGAGGAAGAGAATTCCATGGGACGTTCCGACTGGGCCTGGGATGCATCGTCATGACCACAGGGAAGCGCTAGGTAGCTCCAGGCTCGCTGCAATTAAAGGGCTACGTTGCCATTCCCAAAGGTGCTATGCACCCACAGCCACCCAGGGTGCCAGCTGAGGGTTACACTCACATCCTTCTCTAAAGCCTTGAGCAGATGTGCTCACCCTTCCTCCCAAAGTCAGCAAGCAGTCACAGGTGCACGCATTCGTTTTTCCCGGGGGGGGGGGGGGGTTGGGGGGGGCCACGGTTGTGCAGATGAAGAGCAGGCTGGGAACCGCACCCTGACCATCTCTTCCTGCACAGGAAGCTTGGGAGCAGATGCTTGCTAAGAGATGGGCCTGAACCTGATCTATCAGGTCAGTTACAGCCACCAGCAGCTTGTCTAGAGAACCCTGCTGGGGTTTCCCAGCCCCCACCCCCACGGCTGCTTTCAACCCAAAGAACCTGCAACAGGACAGATTAAGTGCCTCGCTCCTTGCTGCAGCAAGCTCGCTAGCACCATCCGCAGGGGAGCGGTGCCGTGATTCACCCGGGTGCACAGGAGTTACCAGGAACGGCAGCCGCACCAGGTGACCTCGCAATCCATTTACCAGGGTGTCCGCTGTTCCCAGCGTGAAGCTGTAACAGCGACAGGGGCCAAGGAAGTTAATCTGTATCCCAAACATGCGGGGAAATGAATACAAAACATCGCCAAAGAAACGGAGAAGCTTCTGCTGACCTTTGCTTTGCATTACACACCGGGGGCCAAATGGTGGAGGGCCGCATGGAACAGATGGACTTGCCCAAGGGATGAGTTTAGATCCTCACTTCTAAAGGGATCAGCGCTCCAGACGCAGAATAACCGTCTGTTAAGGGAAAACCAGATTCCTGACTGCCCCCTCCCCCCACAATGTCAATGTTTAAAAGACCAAACAGCAAACAAATGGAACACATTTGGATATCGCTCTAATGCTGCCTGTCAAGGATCAGGAGGGAGAGGTAAAAAAACATGGAGGGGGAGAGGGAGCTACATATTTCTATTGTCCACACCTGTATGGACAGTAATCGAACAAAGTACCCTTCCCAGCAAACAGCAGAGCAAAACGCCAAGATCCAGCTGTTCTTGGTCATCCCCTAAATTCTGAAAGGGAAGTTTGGATTGCAGGTTATCCATAGATGCAACCACTGGAGGGGTTGCTGGATATCCCACCGCTGGGCAGCCCAGGATTATGCATCATCATTCTTACTGACACCCTTTTTAAACGGGATCCCATCTTTTCATTGCCCTTGATAGGAAAGATGAGACCAACTCCTGCAGAGGAGGGGGAGCGAAAGGGGTACAGACTTTGGGAGATTTTCACTCCAGAATATCTATGGCAAGACTGGAATGGGCGAGACTTGTGCACAATTTCCAGCTTACTTCCTGATTTTTAAACGGCAGAAGAAGCTGACAATTTTCTGCCACTCCCACCGCCAAACAACGAGAAGGGAATTTTCAAAGAACGGCCAAGTAGTCAGCAGCTGCCGCTAGCAAGCGTTCTCCTATACAACGGGCCTGTTCCTGGCTTCCAGCAAAGCCAGTGAGAGCTTCGCCAGCATTTTGATAGAAGCAGGATTCTAGCCACAGCCTTCCCCCAAAGCCCTCTTCATTTTAACATCAGGCTTGCCGAAGCTATGAAATAGTTTTGCTATTCCAGATTTCGCTGCTTTTCCACCAGGGAAAGCAGGAGGAGACATTAAATCTCTCTTCTGTACATGTCCCTCAGTCACCGTGGTCAGACAAAGCGCAGATCTTTGGAGAGCACCGTAGTCTGCAGCAGCAGTTTGAGCTGTTTGCAAAAAAAGACACACACACACACACACACACACACACCTATACAGGAAGAGCCCAGTTCCTGATTTCCAGTTTGGTTTAATAAGAAGAATTTCCTTCTTCCCTTCAGACTCATGCAGGAAGCCTGCAAACAGACCAGCTCCATGATCTGATTAGGTTCCATCCTACGCACATTTCCTGAAACAAATGATTTGCGGGAGTTACTTTCCATTCCGACTCCTGCCCCCAAAAGTGCGATTCCAGCCAGGGGATCAGTCTTGGGTTCCAGAGAGCAACTGAAAGGATGACGCAGTTATCCGATTCATGCCTACCAAGATTGCACCCTACTGGCACTTCCCCCCACACCCCCGGTAGGACAGGGACTGATGTTTGGACAGTAAGTACCTACTCAGACTGCCAGTCCCTGAGGGCAGGGATGGCGTCTGAGTTAGAACCAAGGGCAGTGCTCAATCACGTGCAGTGAGCCATTTAGAGAGGCTAAGACAGGCAAAGGCAGGGCATGTGCTTAGACACAAGCCGTATTTCAAGGGCAGCGGTGCAGCCTGGGTGGTAAGGTAAGGAAAGAAGAGCCACAGTGGATTTCACAGGTACTTCTATGACGTTCATCACTCCAGCACCCCCATGACTCAACGCCCACGTGGGCAAGGGAAGTGCTATCTCCATTTCGCAGATGAAGCAATTGAGACAGAGGGGAAGTGACTTGCCCAGGTCAGAGTGAGTCAGTGGCAGAGCCGGAACCAGGAACAAGGTCTCCCAGCTCCCAGGCTGTGCCCTCCCCACCAGGCCACCCTGAACAAAAAAAGGATGTTCCTGGTTCAGAAAGGAGCTGGCCAGCACTGGCCAGGCCATGGCTCAGTGGGTGGAAAGAAGAGGAGATCTTGAGAGGTCAGTGAGAGTCAAGGCCTTCATCAGGGATGGAAGAGCACCAGACGGGTACAGCAGGCCAGCAGGATCTGGGCTCGCCACATGCAGTGCATTAAAGGCATGAAGCTGACACCAATACACAGAGGTCCCCAATGCTTAAAACGAGGGGACAGCTCAGCCCCCACCCCACCCTCTGCTTGGGAGAGGAATCAACTGGGGAGATACCCACTGTGTGGGAACAGCTCCTAGACACCAGCTTTTTAATAGCTATCACTGTGCAGGAAAGGGCTTATCTACACACACATCTGCGGAGAGGTTACTACTACAGACAGCAAGTAGAGCCGCTGCTTCAGCTCACGGCACAGAGGGTCATGCTTTTAGCACGGAACATCTGGGTTCAAACCCTGCCAGTGATAAGCTGGGGCAGGTCTCATGACACTGTTACTGCTCAACGGATGGGAAACAGCAATACAGCCCTCGGAGGAGGCCTGCTAATACAGGCTCAGCTCTGTAATCAACCCCAACTGGGAGGGCCGCTCCTTAGCTACCCATCTGGGTCTAGCTGCCGGCCTGTTCTGTATTTGGGGCGGGGGGAGACTGAAAGTTTCTGTCCTCTGTTAGCAACTTTGTAGCTTTATTAGAACAAAGGGACAAGTCACTTGGTTTTGCTAGGTTTGGAAAAAACCCTCCTAGAAGCTAGATTAGAATAATCGTACTGGAAGAAGGTGGCTCAGTTACTCATGGCCTGCAGAAAACTGGGGGGGGGGGAGGAGTAAGGGAGGGGGGGGCTAAGTTCCTTTTCAGTGCACCAGCAGCTCTTCCAGTTAAACTGGCGAGGAATTCTCGTTGGCAATATGGGGGACAGATACAGCTGCCTCGCAGGAAACCCCGTTCTGGGGCGAGCGCATGGTTTCTCTCGCTTTCAGCCCGCGACTGAAAATGCCCTCACTGCAGCCAGCCTGACAGATGCAGGCACATGCTGGGCTGGCAACCAGCTGTAGAGAAGCCGCCGAGAAGAGGGGCGACGCTGCTGCCGAATTCGCGGTGATGTTCTTTAGCTGCTACAATCCCAGAGACCAGACAAGCCGGGGCATCAAGGAGATACAGTGACCTGCACAGCAAGGGACTCCTTGGTATTGGGACTGACCCCAGCTAGGCAAGCACGGGTCAGGGAAGTGCCCGTGTGCAGAAAACAGGAAGAGGAGGGTTATTCAGAGGACATCCTAATCAGGCTCTTTCCCTATTGCACCAAACTAAAGCTACGGTCCTTGACTAGGAGCCTAGAGACACTGCTGCTCTGGGACACACAGCTGCCAAGCAAAAGGGATCTGCCGTGACATTTTGATTTCAAGGAATGCTGCCCGAGTTCTATCTGTAATATTGTTAAAGAGCCTCTGGAGGAGGCAAAAACATCACAGGTTTTAATCTCCCCAGTCCAGTCCCCCTCTCCCCCCCAGCTGCCAAAGCAAGCAGCTACTGCAAATACTTATGGCTAATATTTACATTCAGACTCAGTTCAGGAAATACGTGTGTTCTTGTCGGTGAAGGAGTGGGGCACTTCCACGACAGGCCCTTTGAGGGAGGGCAGGTTTCTGGCATGATGTTTCCTATTGCAACAACGGGTCAGGGTTAAAAACCCAAACAGGGAGGTTGGCAATTCAAGGCCTTTGCAGAGCCATTTTATAGCTCCAACAGCCCAGGTCCCTGGTAACGCCAGCTCTGCGGCACGTTGTGGAACGTAACCGGTCGCCTCGTGGAAAACACACTCCGAAATGGCTCCAACGTGGATTTATTTGCTGAGCTCCAGAAGCGCCTGCTTCACACTCAAGCACTTGAAGCACTGATGACTTCCCCACCAGTTACAGGTGAGCAGGGACCTGAAAATGGACCCTCGGTCGCAGGCTGCAAAGTGAAAATGGACAAAGCTTTGGATAAACAAGGAAGCAGCTCTGACTTTCACCCACAGCTCAAACAACCTTTTCTCTAAGCAGAGGCACAAGTTGCAGAGTCCAGGACAGATCTGGATTCCGTACACCCCAAAGCTCAGGATCGTTTGGATTGAGGGGTTTGGGTTCAGCCCATTATAAAATTAGAAGCACTTTGCAAACTTCAGATCCATATTTTGACCTCTGTTCAAACTCCTGCCTTCTAGTTGAGTCCCTCCTCGCCCCCCGCCCCAGCCAAGTTCTGATCATTTTCTCCCTTTGTTTTTCATTGTTGGATGTGCCGCGTTGGAAGATTTTCTGCCAAGATTTCCAGCCCGTTTCTTTTTAAGACCAAGAGATGTGACAAAGCTTAAAGTATTACAAACATTTAAACTTTGCCTTTGGCTAGTCGGGAAGCATGAAGCAAGGCCACCTGGAGAGTAGGGCCATCCAGTCACACATGGTTAACGTGGGGTACCTATGTGTGTATTCCAGGGTTAAGCCTTCGACACAGCGCAAGACCTGTTCTCAACATGCTAATGCAGCAAATCAACCAGGGCGGGTAGTTTGGAAGACTATATATTTTATATTACAGCAAAAATAGGTTTGCTGGATGGCAACAACGTATAAGGAGACAAACTGGGGGAGAGATTTTCAGAGACCCTTGGGGACTTGTGCTGGGATTTTCAAAGTTAAGTCGTCTTATTTAAAATACCCACCCTCCTTGAGGGTCCCTGTGACTGTCCAGAATACAGAGGTGCACTGCATACAAGCACAGGGGTTGTAATGGGAAAGTTGGGTCATTAATTCCCTAACTGCTGACAGTTCTGCAGATATAATGGCTATTAAAGACTCCGCAGCTTAATGTTTATTCTACATTTTCATGTACTAAGGCCAGTTTCGGGGTCAAACCCCGGCCCTACTGAAGCAAATGGCAAAGTTCCCATTGACTTCAATAGGGCCAGAATTTCAGCCTTAAATTCGCTGTGAACTCACTTCTAGATGCTTGCCAAGCTGCAAATTTAACTCCCTCACTCCTTTGAGAGTTAAATCTGCTGTCTCTGGAATAAAACGAATACAGAGACTGCTTTTTGTCATTGGGGCCTGACTGGAAGAAGGGAGCCCAAAACCTAAACCCAAAGTGAAGTAGCACCTATACAGCCTGCTTTAGCGGGGTTTCTCAATTGCGGCCACCTTGGCCGCACGCAGCCACCAGGAGCTTTTCTTGTGGCCACAGCGTCCTAGGCTGTGATGGGGGAGAGGGGGATGTAGTAAAGTAGTGGCCCCTCCTTGTTACTCCTGGATGCACCCCTTGGTGTTGGTTGCTGGAGCTGCCAGCAGGGGTTGGACGCAGCCCCTCTCTGGAAACACCTGGGGCACAATGCTGGAGGAGGAGACAGATGGCGAGTTCCCCACCTTCCCAGGGACAGTGGGGCTCAGGCGTTGGCCTTCAGCTCTGGGGTGACAGGGTAGCAGGCTCTGGCCATGGGGCTTTGGGCTCCAGCCCTGGGTGGGCAGCAGCAGGCCTTAGGCTCCAGCCGCACGGCTTCAGGCTCCATCCCCAGGCCATGGGGCTTCGGAATCTGGACACAGGGCTTCAGGCTCCAGCCCCCAAGTATTTTAGTATCACCAGCAAGAGCTGGTGGCCGCACTCTGAGGCCACCAAAAAATTTGTCCTAAGAACCCCTGGCTCAGGGTAGGTCTACACTACACACCAAGCCTGGACTCTGACTCTGCTCCCCTTCCGTTCACACACACCAATCAGTCTGACTCGGGTCAGCAAGCACTCAGGACCTGGGTGGGCCAGAGCCCAAGTCCCGCTGTGACTCGGGTCCACGCCCTGTCATTCTCAAGCCAGACTTGAGTCAGAAGGTCTGTGTAGGGCACTACAGACACGCTAGCACAGCGGTGGGACCCAGGCCCAGCAACTGTCAAGCCAGGTGCCCAATGCTGCACACACTCAAGTCAGGTTTGCAAACACCAAGTCCACAAGCCTGGATCTCACAGACCCAGGTTTACAATGCACTATAGACTTACCCTTAGAGGGTGGTAACATTAGTGAGCAGGATGTGTTGTGTTGATTGTGAACAGTCACGGCCACTGTATATGCATACAGAACCCACTAAAGGCTTGGCGTTAGCAGCAGTTTCAGATGTAACATGCCCTTAAGAAGAAAGGTTTACATTTACACACAAACAGGAAGAAAAGGAGGAAGCCCCCCTCCGCCCTTTATTGGGGACTGCAAAGGGAGCGACACAGAATAGTCAGGGACTGTGCACCATTTGAGTCTGCAAGCACAAGTGCGGGTACAGCCTACTGCCTTTAGCCATATCAACCTGGTTCTGGTCACTCCCGTCTCAAAAAGGATAGAGTGGAACTGGAAAAGGTTCAGAGAAGGGCAAAGATGATCAAGGGTATGGAACGGCTTCCATACGAGGAGAGACTAAAAAAAGATTAGGACTATTCAGCTTAGAAAAGAGATGACTATGGGGGACTAGGATAGAGGTCTATAAAATCATGAATGGTGTGGAGAAAGTGACTAGGAAAGTGTTATATAAGAGCTAGGGGTCACCCAATGAAATCAATAGGTAGCAGGTTTAACCAAACATAAGGAAGTACTTCTTCACACACCACACAGTCAACCTGTGGAACCCATTGCCACAGGATGTTGTGAAAGCCAAAAGTATAACTGCGTTCAAAAAAGAATTAAATAAGCCCATGGGTCCAATCAATGGCTATTAGCCAAGATGGCCAGGGACACAACGATATGCTCTAGGTGTCCCTAAACCTCTGACTGCAAGAGACTGGGACTGTGTAACAGGATGGACCATCAAAATTGCCCTTTTCTGTTCATTCCCTCTGAAGGATCTGGCATGGACCACTGTTAGAAGACAGGGTACTAGGCTAGATGGACCATTGGTCTGACTCAGTAAGGCCATTCTTATGTTCTCTTTCCACTCTCTTCATAAGACCCTTTGTTTTCAGTTTAAACTGATTTTTACCGAAAAATTCTCAGGTTTTACAAAAAGTATTCTTCAGTATTTTCTGATTTTCACCCTACTTTTGTATCATTCAAATATATAAACAATAACTTGTTTTCCTAATAAAACAAAATATTGCATGAGATGTATGTATTACGATAGGTTTCAGAGTAGCAGCCGTGTTAGTCTGTATCCGCAAAAAGAACAGGAGTACTCGTGTCTCTAAGGTGCCACAAGTACTCCTGTTCTTTTTATGTATTATGATAATACATTCGTCTGTGTGTATATGCAAAGCTGCCTGTGGAAGTAAGACTATGTATTAGTCTAGAAGATACACACAATAAACAAACGGGCATGCACGCAAGCTCTGAAGTGCGTGTACAACTGAACATACTGGTGAATCTCACGCCCACCATGTACACATTTTAAGCTGTAGCAGATAACGATTTGACACACTAAAATGGGAAGAAAATGAAAATCTGTGTTCTGAAATATATTCTGATACAAGTATTCAAAAGTTTAAAAACAACACAAGCAGGAGAAAGGGACGAAGCTGAGTGTATCCGCTGTAAATGTTTATAAACTAATAGTTCTAAATCTACAACAGTAAACTGTTTATTCAAATCAAAAGTTTTATTTGGAGATTAGGGATGTATTGTTTTCTTAAACTCACAGGTGGCAGTGTGTTTTGAGTTCTGTTTTAGTTCTACAGCAAACCACATTGATGAACGGAATTCAAAGCATTAATCTACTGAATACTTGCCCCCTCCCCCCATCTTTCCGTCCACCAAAATAAACCCTGATATTTACCCAGAAAAATTACCACTAGTTTTTTGCAATGATTTTCACCTGTTTTTGTTGTGGTGGTAACGAACACTGAAATTCCTGGGAGAAATTTAATAAAATAAAAACTGAAAACAAAAGGGCCCTAACTATTTGTGAGATGTCACGATGGCCAAAACTTACAACTTGAAGCTCTGGCATTGTCCGAGAAAGGATACTGGGCTAGATGCACCATTGGTCTGACCCAACATGGCAGTTCTTATATCTGAGGGCCTGGATTCTGAGCTCAGGTTAGTGTCACTCAACTGAAGACAATGGGGATAAGTAAGTTCAGGGTCTGGCCCAATGGCATTTGCTACCGAATTGGTTTCTAGAGCTAGTGAGGAATTTTTCAACGAACTATTTTAACTGAAAAATGCTGCTTCATCAAAACTGTTTGAGAAACTGGGTTGGTTTTGACGAATCTCCCAACACAAAATGTTTTTGGAAAAAACGTTTCAAATTCCTGAAATTTTAACATTTTCAACCAGAAAGGTTTTTTTTTTTAAATATGCGAAAAAACTTTGTTTTGAAATTTTAGTAAATGTAGGTTAAAAAAATTAAACAAAAAAGGCAAAATTGAAATGAAAGGTTTTGTTTGACACAATCTGGAAAAAAAGATTTCTTGTTCTGGAAAATTTGAGATAGACTTTGTCCAGATTTGGGACAAAACATTTTTCCGTTCATGCAAAAATTCTCCTGGGAGGGGAAGACCATTTCCCACCCAGCTCTGCTGGTTTCCTCCACCCCTTCTTTCTTCCTAAACCCTGCAGTCCCAGGGAACTGATGGAAGTTAAAGCCTGGCCTAGCACATACCTGGGTCCTGCAGGAGCAACAGTACAAGTGCTGTGCGTCTCCTTTCTAGGAACAGGACGCAGGGCACACAAGAGCTAGTAGCAGCCGGTCACAGCTGGGAGGCAAGATTTATCCATTCCGATCTCTACATCCCAGCAAAAGACCTCTAATCTCACCGGAGTGGACTTAAGCACGAGGCTGGGGGGAGCTATTCTTAGATGCCTGACTTCTCAGCAAGCCAGCTAGGGTGTTTCAGCAGAACCCTGCTGCTTGCCCTCTCTAACCTTGCAGATTTGGGTGTTTTTCAGACAGTCTTGAGGCCTGAACTGGAGCAGATGCTATTAAAGGGTGAATGAAAGGGTGGAAGGAAGAAGTGACTATTCTTTCATCAGGCTGCCTTTGAGAACCAATACAACAAAGCTTTGGCAGAAGACTAAAGTTAGGAGCCAGGGACAGCTTTGTGTTACAGTTTTAAGACAACAAACCCATTTCCCTCTACTGCAGAGCTGTGAACACGTGTCAGTTTACACACACACACACGCCCTTATACAGCCCCCACTGCTCCTAGTATCCAAGTGCCTTCAAGAAGCGTAATGAGGCAGGGAGATTAGCATCTGTCACCTGCAGTTCTCTCGGGGATGGGGGGGGGAATATTTAATTTTAATGTGATTTGATTAAATACAAATATATATGTGCAATAAGCAAAGGAACCTATCTTGATCCTACACCTTCCTTTAAAGGAAGAGCAGTTTTAGCATGTCGCGTTATCTTCCCAAAACAGATACACACAAGCAGGAGGTGTGTCAAATGCCGACCACCAGCAAGGCCAGCCCCCAATGCTGAATTCAGCTCTGCCCCTCCTCACCACCGCTCCTTCCCCGCCACACACTTCATGGCAGATCATTCGTTCCGGTTTTGCGTATGGGGCAGGGAATCACACAAATAAAGGGCTTAATTGTCCAGCTCACACTATTATTACAGTCCCATTCTGTGCATCGGGAAAGCAGGATTCAACCCTTTTTCAACAGGGTCGATTCTTTGTAACAAATCTGTCCAGAGAGATGCTTTCCTTTCCCCTCCTTTTTAAAAATAATTTGGACAGATAATACCAATGCTCATTTTTCAATCAATTTCATTTTCACACTTGCGCAGAATTCAGGGTTTTCTTTTAAGTTTCATCAATTTAAATGTTCACGGCTGTGCAAAATTATGGGGGGGGGCATGGATCAGACCATGATGTAATACCAGTAGAGGCACCGAGATTCAAAAAGAGTAAAAGCTTTAACCATTAAAACACAAAATGTCACTGTTACACGTCAATATATACCATGCAAATATCCTTAGACCAAATTCTAATAAGTTCTCAAGCAGCATTTTTCTTACTTTGCCTAGCTGTTAATTTCCATCATTAGTGGAAATATTCTTTCCTCGGTTTGCGAGTGCTTATGCTGAAATCGATGTGGACTGACAAAACCTCATCCTTCCAAGCCTAGTTACATATCTGAAGCTGTAAGCTCATCAGGGCACAGAACTTGCTCTCTGGTTTGTACACCATGTGCCCTTTGATATCCCTATATAATGGCCAATCAGATACGATTTCCATCAGCTCGTTTTAGGACTAGCCACATGCCGAAGCCCTCTTGTAAGCAGTAGCCCTCTGATCTTTGAAGTTCAGTGTCAATTCACAGCTTGCACCCTCTTTCCAGAAAACCTGAGGCCCCATCCCAAACACACGAGACAACTGACCTAGAGTTTGAAGTGGAAAGGGCCCAAAATAGCCACCATATAACCGAGCACAGAACCTTCTTATTTCAGCAAGATTACAAGCTGAAGGGCCGTTTGTGCTGATGCTTTGCGCTGGCAACTGACCCCAACAGCAAATGCTTCCGAAGTGGCCTCAGTTCACGTAACGACGTAACCACCTCACGTTGCCCCTAGGCTGAAAGCTGTGACGACGACGCACGCAACCGGTTCGTGACATCAGGCAGGGCCTACTTCGAAGCATTAAATACACACACACAGTGAAGCTAATATCAGGGGATCTGGTCTTGCCTTCCACTAGGACAGGAGACCCCCACGAGGGTTTAAAACCAAGTCTGTCACACACACACACAAGTGATGACCCACAGTTACACTCCTGTTCATACTTGCCTCCAGCTTTTTAAGCTGGCAAGCACCTCATTGCAATCTTTCGATGCAGAGGGTAGCTATAGCCACAGAGGTCGTACTTGAAGCAGATCAGCACACCTCGGCCCGGGCAGGAACCACTGGAGTATCACTTGATGGAGGAGAACCCCCCCCCTTGCAGTAGCCTCTTACAGTAGGATAGGAAGAGACTTCAGAGCCCTGCACTCACTTTCCAAGCACTCCGCACTGCCATCCGGTAATAATGCAGCCAATAAGCCTATTCATTCCAGAGCACCTCTTAGCACCACGGGCTGCCGTGCAAGTCTGAAATATGCACAAACAAGAAAGCAGGTGCACGGTGTGAGAGAACACTTTGCACAGCTATTGCCCTTTGCACCTACGCATCTCCATGTGGTTTTATAGACATTCATGACACGGCTTGCACTCTTGCTAAGCAGGTGTGACAGCCACGGTCTTGGAAGAAACACCGAGGATTGAACTAGGGATGTCCAAAGCTAAACATGCAAGTCTTTACAGCCTGAACCAAAGAGCCAGGCTCTGCAGTTGTGGCTTGAAACAGAACATCATCATCTCTGGATCAGGCACAGAGGAGGATGCAGGAATGGCGTCCCTAGCTTCTGTTTGCCAGAGGCTGGGAATGGGCGACAGGGGATGGATCACTTGATGATTACCTGCTCTGTTTATTCCCTCTGGGGCACCTGGCATTGGCCACTGTTGGAAGACAGGATACTGGGCGAGATGGACCCTTGGTTTGACCCAGTATGGCCGTGCTTATGTTCATAATACATACCAAGCCGGTGGGTTACACTGGCTCTAGGATGAATTCTCATCTGGTATAAACTTTCATAGCTCCACTGAAGTTCCTCATCTGCTACGAGTCACGTCACTACACTGAAGTCAATAGTGCTGGGAGAGTTTACACCAGAGGAGGATCTGGCCCATTATCTCTATCTTACAGACAGAGAAGCTGAAGCACCGAGAGCTTAAAGCAACTGGCTCAAGCTCAGAGCGCTGGGGCCGGAGCTGAGAATAGAACCCAAGCGTTTAGACTCCCACTCCTCTGCTCTAACGCCGTTGCCTGTCAGCAGATGTGTGCTTCATAACCGAACAAGGCACCCACCAGTTTAGTGCGGTGCCTCTATTTTTTACTTCCCCGTTATACTTCGGGTCAAACATTCACGTGATTCTCCCTGCAGGAAAGAGTCTAAGGCAAACTTCAAACCTTTTGCTTTAAGAAAAAAATGTGAAGATCCCAAATCATGAGCACATACTTATTACCCGGTAATATTTGGAGTGAAGCGAAAACAGATTCCTTCAATTACCACCCAAGTCCAGAGACATTCGTTACATCACTGTAGCGTCTAGGAGCACCATTTATTGACAAGGATTCCACTGTGCTAAGGGCTATACAAACACAGAACAAAGAGATCGTCCCTGTCCTATAGCTAGCCACATCAGAGTTTAAAGTGTCAGTCATTTGCGGGATTGCTTTCCACCACCATCTCAACCCTCCCAACAGAAGAGACACCCTCCACCCCATTTTTAATATGGACAAAAGCTCTGAAAGTTACTGCTCCTCACAGACGCCAAGGGCAAAGTCACTCGGGGGTACACAGAACTAGGCAGGTGTTTTGGTTTCACAGGATCACAAGAGAAAGCAGCTTGCATGTCCACAAGAAATCCTTTGCAATGTCTGTTTACCCATTTTAGACCCACGGCTCAGGAAGCCAGTTACTAGAAAGTTTTAAAGGTAGGTAACATCTTTCACCACCCCTCCTTAAAACCCCTGCATAAATAAGGAGCAACCCTTGGTTCACTCTAAGTCCCCGATGAGGATGCTATCAGAACCCTGTTCCCGGGAAGAGCCCCAATAAAGGAAATGGGGCTACTCCACAGAATTACTGCTAGACAGAGGCTTAAGTCAGGAACAATTTTGCAACTGACTGATTCTGACAGTGGCAGATTTAGGCCTCAAGTATTTAGGGAAGACATTCAGAGTCAGCCACCCTCTCTCTCCCTCCCCTATCGGGGAAAAGGAAAGCTTTGCAGAGTTTGAGTTAAGACACTTTGTCGAGAAAAACTGAAGCCAAACTGCTCATTTATTAGAGAGAGCCCAGCTAATCCCGCCTTCGCTGAAAAGCTCAGTGCAACTAACCATGGAGCAGCTCTACACGTTAAAAGCGTTGATCTGAAACGACCACATGCGTTCATATTTACACACATCATATATGGAAATCAGAACTCCGTTTTAACCACATTCGGCTGCTACCCATGGCCTGTAGAATGGGTTTAAATCAAGTCCTACTGGTAAAGGAGAGCAGACTTTGGAGAACACACTTTTTGACGGAAGGACGGACCAAGGGGCAGGAGGAGTGGAGAGGTATGTGACAGATGGACGATGCCCATTTGCTTTGTTTTCAAAGGCCACCTCTTAAACTGCATTTACCTTGCCAACTCGCAAAAGAACTGCGGTAGAAATCAGAACTCCACTACCGAGCTCCTCCTTTTGCCTGGCCGAAACTGCAACATCTTAACACAATTCTGGATCAACTTTTCCCCCGCCCCCGGCTTCAAATCCCTGGCTTTAGCAACGCAGTCAGGAAAGTACTTTTGTGAGTTCCTTTCTGTGTACCAGCTATGGCCAATATCAGCTCAAACGCTACTTTGCACCTTCCGCTTCCTTTAAACACACTATGGCCCAAGAGGCTGGTTAGATTATTAAACGTACCTACAATGCAATATGCACCAGAGTCAGCTTTGAAAACAAAAAAAAAAACCCACAAGGCCCAAACTTTCCAAGCCTTCAGGAGCCGCTCTCATGATTTCCTCTGTGTTACTTATTTGATACCTCACTGCGGAAAGGTGTCAGTCGCTTTCTACCAACTCAGCAACTTCTTTTAAAAAAAAGGAAATAAGGGCCCCGGCGATGGTCCCAACGAACTAAAAAGCAGGTCCTTAAAAGCAAGCCCACCGCGCCCTGTTTTCCCCACATGTGGAGGGCGCACGCGAACAAAGCCCAAGCCATGCCCTCACGCCCAGGGCCGGGGAGGGGCTGTCTGCTGGCCCATGCCCCGCCAGGGAGAGGGCTCCGTTGGGTGCTTTGTCCAGGGCAGGTTTAAAGCCGCTGCGGCTGGGGGCGACGGAGGGGCGCGCCCCCACCTGCCCCGCAGCGCACCCCCGCTTGGGAGCCAGCCTGCGGGAGCAGACAGCCGGCTGCGAAGGGATCGCAGACCCGGGCGAGCTCAGGGGAGGGGGGCGAGGAAGGGCAGAGCCGGAGGGAGCAAGGCGAGGGCCCGGCAGGAAGGCTCCGAGGCGGCTGCCCCCGGGCAGCCCTTACCTGCGGGAAGTCATGGCGACGCGGGACGGGGAGAGCCGCGGACGCCGGCGTTCAGGCTGCTCCGCAAAGTGCACGGTGCCTGCCGGCGAGGCGCAGCTGCACGGGTCAGAGAAGGGGGCGGTGCTCCGCCCCAGCCACGCCCACTCCCGGGCCATATATGGACTGGGCACGCCCCATCCCTCATCTCCCAGGCCGCTCATTGGTCAAGCCTGCCAGGGTAGCCCCGCCTCCTCCAGCTGGAAGGTTAAACCACGTGTCAGCAGGGGGAAAGCCCTCCCTGTGACGAGGGGGGACCCCCGCCCTCTGCTCCTCTGCCCCCTCCCTCCCCGCTTGGCAACTGGCACCGCCTAGCAACAGAGGCAGGGCAGCCGCTGCTGCTCTTAAAGGGCCAGCGCACGTCCTGGGGAGGGGATGGCTTAGGCCAGTGGTTTTCAAACTTTTTTTCTGGGGAGCCAGTTGAAGAAAATTGTTGATACCTGCGACCCCAAGGGAGCTAGGGATGAGGGGTTTGGGGTGTAGGAGGGGGTCAGGTCTATGGGCTGGGGATGAGGGGTTTGGGATGCAGGTTTGTGGGGGCTCAGGGCTGGGGGCGGGGTGCAGGAGGGGGTCAGGTCTATGGGCTGGGGATGAGGGGTTTGGGGTGCAGAAGGGGCTCTGGGTTTGTGGGGGCTCAGGGCTGGGGGTGGGGTGCAGGAGAGGGTCAGGTCTATGGGCTGGGGATGAGGGGTTTGGGGTGCAGAAGGGGCTCTGGGTTTGTGGGGGCTCAGGGCTGGGGGTGGGGTGCAGGAGAGGGTCAGGTCTATGGGCTGGGGATGAGGGGTTTGGGGTGCAGAAGGGGCTCTGGGTTTGTGGGGGCTCAGGGCTGGGGGCGGGGTGCAGGAGGGGGTCAGGTCTATGGGCTGGGGATGAGGGGTTTGGGGTGCAGGAGGGGCTCTGGGTTTGTGAGGGCTCAGAGCTGGGGCAGGGGTTGGGGCGTGGCACGGACTTACCTCTGGCGGCTCAGTGGCGCAGCCAGGGTACACCGTGGACTGTGCTGCGCCCCGGAAGCGGCCAGCAGCAGGTCTGGCTCCTAGGCAGAGGTGCACAAGCGGCTCCGCGTGACTCTTGCACCCAGGCACCGCCTCCCCCAGTTCCCATTGGCCAGGAACCAATGCTCGGGGAGTGCGGAGCCAGTGCTCGGGGCGGGGGCAGCGCAGGGAGCCCCGTCTGCCCTGCCTAGAAGCTGGATTGCTGCTGGCCGCTTCTGGGGCACAGCGCGGTGTTGGAAAAGGTAGGCTCTAGCCTGCCTTAGCCAGGCAGCACTGCCGACGGGACTTTTAACCTCCCGGTCAGCAGTGCTGACCAGAGCAAGGCGACCCACCCAGCACCTTTCATGCCGCGACCCAGTAGTGGGTTGTGACCCACGGATTGAAAAACACTGGCTTAGGCAGCTGAGCATCAGGTTGGAAAGGCCGAGCCTGGTTGAGGAGGCAGGGTAGGAGCCTGGCTGCGGCAGGGTGCACGCCCCAGCAAGGGGATCACAGTCTGTGGTCCCCCTAGCGCTTGGGCTAGGTCAGGGTGAAGTGGGCCCAGGGAAGTGGGGATGGATGGTAGCTCTGTGGCTGTTCCCTAGAGCCCATGGACAGGCCTGCTGGAGTCTGTACACTCAGCAGGGAGCAGCTCAGCCCGTTGTCCTTAGTCCCTCTGCCAGTGGATGATGTGAGCTTTAGCCAGACCCCAGGGCAGGTAGCCACCCTAGTCTGCTGCTGTGTAAATAAAATTCCTGGGGCAGGGCGCCTGGCATTCGTTCAGGCAACATCCTGGATTTGGTGCCGGGCCCTCTGGCTCAGACATCCAAGGCTGTGCTTTGTCCTGTGGCTCTGGCAGCACAGGGCAGAAGATCAGAGATCACATGTTGAGATGCCAGTGTGTGGTCTTGTGATAGGCCTTCCTTTAAAATAAGCTTTGTCCTGTAATTTTCATACAATTGTCCTTTGTTTTCTTGACACATTTAGGCGGAGCACAAGTTGACCTGCTGTTCAGGAGGAGAAAGAGAGAGACGGATCCTCTCTGTTCTGCTGCCCACTACAGGTACTAGGGCACTTCTTGTTACCCTGTTGCCCAGGACCACATTTTTCCACCTCCCTCCTATACACCAGACTGCTGCTTTCCCAGAGATGTCTGCATGGTTTTCTCTACATGCCGCCCCATTGGAGTGGGACTACTCCCACCACTAAGGGAAGTAGGATGTGGTCCATATTTAGAAAAGGCTTCAAGATCCTTTTGGATGAACTAATATGTTTAAGACATTAATAAAAAATAAAGCACTACGTCTATTGAAAAACCAAGGAAATCTTCCTCCTCCTCCAACCCAATCTACACGATCATGCCCCTGGTTTCTAAACTTTTATAATACATGTGTAATGGGTATTTGCAACCTCTTATCACAGGTTCTTGAAGTGCTTCCTACACATTAATTATGGCTTAATAATTTCCCAGCCAGGGAAAGCATTCCCCCTGCTCTCTATAGTTTTCTGTGGCTTGCATTATCAATTGCTCAATGTATTCTGATGTGCTGTTTACCTTTCTCCACAGTTCAATACCTTTGTATATTTTCTTCCCCCCACCATTGGATGAAGCTAACCTCATCTGCTCCCTAAAATAATACCACTTAATTAAGAGGTCAGGACCGCCACCTCACCTTTCCTTTCTGTGTTATCATCTGATCTGCTTTAATTGCCCAGCACGAAAGTTAACAGAAGGTTGCCACCTTTCAAAATAAATAAATCAAATAAAATGCAGCACATAATTATTACATGGAACAGCAAACGTTTTGATTATAGAATGACAGTAGCTACAACTGGAGGATGGTCTCTTTGGCTTTCGTGGTCAAATGCCACAGTAATTCAATCCCCTACGTTAAGCACTTAAATCAGGCTGCCAGTAAAGAAAATTCTCTTTCCGTTAATCAACTTATGGTAAAAGCAGCCCACCGTGCCAGTACAATACTAGGTAGGAAGAAAAAAACCTGCTAGCTATGCTAGTTCAAAACCAAATAGGTGGCATAAAGCTGCCAGCCATGCCAACATAATATCAGACATTGTTAGGGGATGCTGTGAAGGCCAAAACCATAACGGGGTTCAAAAAAGAATTAGACAAGTTCCTGGAGGATAGGTCCCTCAATGGTATTAGTCAAGATGGGCAGGGAGGCAGCCCCCTGATCTAGGTGTCCCTAGCCTCTGTTTGCCAGAAGTTGGGAGTGGAAGACGGGATGGATTGCTCACTGGTTGTCTGTTCTGTTCATTGCTTCTGAAGCACCTGGCATCAGCCACTGTCGGAAGACAGGATCCTGGGCTAGATGGATCATTGGTCTGACCCAGTCTGGCCGTTCTTATGATCTTAAGAGGTAAGCCTATGAGCACTGGCCCACTTGGACTTTAAGGCTGGTTATATTCCTTGTTTTGCCTTCTCTTTTGGAGAGCGAGCGAGTCCTTAAATATGAAGGGACACATTGTGATCATCCCTGTGCCTACGCAATGATCTTAAAGAGAGGATCAGGCTTAGGTTTCAGAGAAGAACAACAATGACCACGCTGCATTGGTACGTCTCTTAAATCTGCAGCCCCTCACCCTAGGTTCCCCCTTTGGGTTTCTGATGAAAGGTAATCAGGCTGGTTAGAAAAAGCAAAGGTCACTGGAGGCCCATTCTGCCAGCCAACTGCTTTACAAACCAGCCAGTAGAGGGTAAGACAGTTACAAACCAATAACCCCTGAGTAGGTCTGGGAGAAGCGAATCCACAGCAGAGCTGCTGTCACTTTGGTTAAATGAGGAACGCCTGGTACTATAGACCTGAAGGATGCAGGCTGGAGCATGTTTACGTTGCATCTTTCATCAGAAGGATCACACAGCATTCCGTGAGAGGTGGTAGGACAGCCAGCCATTGCTTCAGAGCTGGGGCGGGGACAGACGCGGGCAAACAGGGAAATAACGCGCGAGAACAGAGAAGGAGAAAAGAAAAGGCCGAAGTGATGAAATCTACAGGCCAACGTCCTTGCAGTCTAGTCAGAGAGAAGAATAGAAGGAATAGCCCCAAGAACTTAGGTGCCATGTGTGTGGGGAAGAGGACAGAGTTTTAAAAAATGTGAAGGACAATAGAAAGGGATCGATGTTGTGTTACTGTTTGAATTCTGCCCTAAGACACTGGATACGATCTACAGCCACGGCTCTTCCACCTGACAGCCTTTGGGTCTGGCCCCAGTGTCACGCTGAAGTCAATAGAATTGAATGGGTGTAAACGAGAGAAGAATCAGACTCACTCTCTCTTTCATGCAGGTCTGGCCATGTCAGCTTCGAGTAAAACCAATTGTGCCCCTGGAAAAGCAAAGCCAAGTCCTTGTAGCCTACAATTACCACGTGAAGGCTGCTTGGTGAGCTGTATGCAGTGAGTTGGGTGGAGCTCTGCAGTTTCTAGTTGTCCCTGTCAGAAGCACCACCAGCCCAACTGGTGCCCCAGCTAGCCTCAGCCAAATGGGCAAGGATTGAGTGGGCCATGGAGGCCGAATGTCCCCTTAACTCTATCCTCTTTCCCAGGGCAAAGGTGAAGTCCAATGAGTAGGACACTGGGCCAGATCCTCAGCTGGTGTCAATCAGCATCAGTGGAGCTAGGCTCCAGCTGGCCGATTGTGAGGAAGCTTGTACAAATATTTGGCCATCCGTGGTGTAAATCCAGAGGACTTTAATGATTTACCCCGCTTTATATGAGGGCAGGGTTTAGCCCAAAGAAAGTCCTAGCCTCCGGCCCCTTTTCCGAGCACTGCATGAAAACAAAGCCAGCTGTCTACGGCAGAAAAAGCCAGAACATGATTGACCAACTCCCCTTCCCCCAGCCGTGTACCCACTTGCAGTAGCGCAAATAGCAGTTTTCTAACTATAATAAGCCACACCGAATTCCACTTCTATTCGGGGAATACCCAGGGCCCTGGCAGCAGCAGCAGGATGGCTTCTTTGCTCCCTCCTTTTTCATTTGCCACTGCTAATTCCAGGCTGGTCTCTTGAGGCAACTGCTCTGACGCATGCCAGGGAGGGCTATCGAGCCTCCACAGAGGGGGGAGCGGCTGTGATGATGCATGCCCAACATAACTGTATGGGAAGGGGGTTTCAGCTCCTTACTCAGAAGCTGTGGAATCCATCATTCATGCCCAAGCCCCGAGGCATTTCCTGCTGCAGGCTCGGGACATGGTATATTTAGCTATAATACATACGTTCTCCTAGGCATTCGTATTGGGGCAGGGGGGCAGACTGGTAAATGCCGACGTGCTAAAGGGCTGGGGCGCACATGCAGCTGGCATTGTGTTTATTAACAATCTAACACCCGCCAGAAAGCATAACCGGGGCAGGGGATTTGCCTTATATTTGTCGAGTGCATTTCCATGCTAGAGACTGCTAAGGCAAATAAAGCAGGGCCCCCGTATTGCTCCCATTGGCTATTAACAGGAGCGAGATCAGGACCTTTATGCTGTACAAAGAGCACCACTGAGACGCGGCACCATCTGGGGTGGAAGGACAGCAATACGCCCATAGAACACTGTTCAGCAGAGGAGAGAGGGAGAGTGCTGGCTAAGGACAGCTGTATAAAACCCAATTCTTGTACCAGGGGAGCCTTGTTGTTGGCATTGAGGGCCTGCGTTCTAGACTGTTACAAATCTTAGCCGCCACACACCCAAAGTTCTCTCTCCAAGAGCATGAAGACCCCATTTGACCCTAAAATTCTAGGGGTTAAGGTAGAAGCCTGATCCTTAAACCACATTTAGATAAGGTCAGTCATCCAGAAGGATCCCAAAGCATTTCACGAACTGATCAAAGTGATTTATAATCTCTCCCCAATCCATCTATTCTCTCTCTCTCTCATTTCCCCTACCGGAGAAATGCAGCCACTTCTGGGCTGGCACAGAACCACTGTTTAACAGCACACAGCAATACTACGCAAATAAAGAACACCTACGTAACAAATTGCAGGGGCCTGGGATTTTGGTTTGGCAGGATGTAACCCCCAAACTGGATTTTTGCTAGACACTATATTTAATACCACTCCCCCAGTTTCAAAAGGGCACGAGATATGTAATGATGGTAAGGGGCCAGGATCTGATGTTTACATCTCATCTGAAAGCCAGCACCCAGAGCCGCACATAGGGTGACCAGATTTTATAGGGACAGTCCCGATTTTGGGGTCTTTTTCTTATATAGGCGCCTATTACCCCCACCCCGTCCTGATTTTTCACACTTGCTGTCTAGTCACCCTAGCCGCACAGCGCCCCCTGAGACCACATTAGGGCATTGGTTTGGAACTAAGTCGGGGAAGACAACACTACTGAGTTCCCATCATATCCAGAAGCACCGTGGGCTTCCCTTGGACATTTCCCTTCCCAGATTTGAACAGCTCCAATGCTGCTTGAACTCAAGAGGGGAGAGACAATCCTCAGGAGGACCAGCCCCGACAGCTGAGATGCTCTAGGGCAGGATCATCTCAGCCCTTAGGAGTGGCGATAACACAGTGACCGGGCCAGATCCAAAGCCTGCTGAAGACAATGAGAATCATTCCATTGGCTTTGACAGGCTCCAGATCAGGCCCGTGCCGCATGCATACAAATGCCAGTCCGCCGTCTCTTATTATAGTAACCAGCCCAAACCTTTTTCCTGGAATTCTGCTGGAGGGGAAAGAAATCAGCCCTGTGGCAGGGGCTAAGCTTTCTCCGGCAGCAAACTTTTACAAGTGTGTTATAAATCCCGAAATGAGGGGTTTCTAATTACCCTGAATTACAGCAGCCGTGCGGCTGCCTCTCTACTTAGAGAATGAGGGATTGTTATAAGAGTCAATGTTATTTGTCGGGGCCAGGGCCCTGTTTCACTCCCTGTCTTACCCTAGCAATAATACTTCGTCTTCAGAGAGCCCTTTTCCCAGCCATAGCCCTCAAGGCAATTTACCAAGATGGAGACGTCTCATTATCTCTGGTTTTGCAGCTGGGGAAAGTGAAGTGCAGCAAGGTGAATTGACTAGCCGGGGGCCACAGAGTGAGTCAGTGACAGAGCAGAGAAGAAAACCCAGGTCTCCCGCTTCCCCGCGCCAGGCTCGCCTCACTGCATACAGCATACAAATGTGGCAGGCAGCACAGGGCTTGCCAGGCTGCTTCAGACTATTAAGTTTACTGCTCTGTCTCCAGGAACAGCCGATAGCTGAGACTTATGGGGGAGGAGAGAGATGTTCCATAAATGACACATCTCCCCTCTCCCATCTAGCCAGCCCCTTCCATGCCTGACACCCTCCTCCTTGGAGCGTCCAGCCACAGATTTCTCCCTTCCCTTCGAAGCCTAGGATGTTGGAGGTTAAATGGGGCTGCGGCTAGGTGGAAGCAGAGTGACATATCTCCCCTCTCCCCCCCCCCACCACTGAAATGCACTAGAGCAGAGGAGCCTTTTGGAGGGACAGAGCCGAAAGCCAGTAATTTCGTTGACAATTGGAACCATGGCAGGCTCATGGAAGAGGCTATTAAAAAGGCGCTCCTCTCTCACCCCATAGGATGCTCACGGCTGAGCGTGGGGTTAGCTTATGGGCTGGGAAGTCAGGGGCCCAGTTCTCTTCCCATTTGCCATCACTCCTGATTTACACCAGTGCAGGTGTAAATCAGGAGTGAGAGAAGGTTCAGACCCTGTTTGGTTTGATTTGATTTGCAAAGGTACTGAGTATCTGCGCCTCCCCCTGAAGTTAAAGGCCCGATTTTCAGAGATGACAAGCCCCCGCTGCTGCCATGGGCACCGCCTGGCCTGGCTAACCAGCCTCCTTCCAGCCCGTGTGTGACCTCCCAAAGCACGGGAAGGCCATTCCTCTGAATGGTGACTGACGCCTGCTGCACACGCCGTGTGCCCAGAACAGCACTTCTCCTTCATCCTCCCGCTGCTTTTCCAGTGCCTAGAGTGGAACACAGGCCGGCAGGGCCCTGCTCATTCTGTGCCAGAAGACAGTGGCTTTTCTCCTGCCGCTTTGCGTCAGTGGCTTGAAGAGGTACCGATTTAGCAAGCTGCTGCCTGCTGCTGCATAATAGGGTCATTGTCAGGAAAAACCCTGCACCAGAAGCTTGATCCTCAGCAAAACATAGGCCCTGTGGTGAGCTGTGCCACCCCTTTTGCTCTTAAAACACTAGCCCCATTGTTCCCCCCTCCTTAGAATTCTCCGGCGTCTGGTTGCCCATTGAAAAGTTTACTTCCCACCGAGCCGAGGCAGACGTGCTCGACCCCAATCAAATGCTCATCATTGCGGGATGTCAAGAACATCTTTGATTTTAAGTTCTAGTCACCTGCTGGTTAACAGAACCTGCACTCCCCCCACGCAGCTCCACTGAGCACTGGCTCCTGTATATGGAAGCATGAATTAAAGTCTCCACTTGCCATCGTTTTATGCAACAGCTGAGAAGAACAGCCTTAAATTGGTTCCTAGGAGGTGAAAAGACACCACCATGAATACATCTGCAAACTAAGGCCCAGAACTGCAAAGGTATTGGGAGTTAGGCACCTGAAAACCTTTCTGGCCAGCCACCTAGATAACGACCCCTGAGTTGCAGTGCAGACCAACCAACCAATTAATCACATGCCTTTTGTGATTATCCCCTCACAGGATGGCACCTCAGCTTGCTGTGCATGAAAGTCCAGGGGCTAATGCTCCCACTTTCAGGGACTTGTCCTGAGACAAGTGATAAAGTAGCATCATTTGGAGCTTTTTCCTTTTCAGGCTGGTGCAGCGGCAAAGCCTGAAACACATCTGGACTTTAGTTGCCAAGCAAACCAGGACTTAGGACATAGTCTTGAAATTGACAGCTGTCACCTCCATTTTAGCACAGGAAGGAGAAAGTGTTTGTCAGGAGAGTCATACATTCATTGGAGCACCCACTCCATATGGTGCATGGCTCACCCTGCTGGTCTTCTGAACCCCATAAACAAAGGGCAGCTGGTTTTCCCAGACGTTGATAAGATAGCTGTGTCCCAGGGTCACCCCCTCCAGAGCACTCCCTCATGGCACGGGGTAGCCCTGCAGCATCGCTCCCTCATTTTCCTCCGTGCTGGTGGATTCCCTCAGCCTTCTGCACATGAGTTCGTGTTGGTGATGTGGCTTGAGCCTCTGATCAAGTCACTCAACAAATTTAACCTTTTCCAGGCTAACAAAAATCCACACAAACCAAAGGTTTTTCCTGCCCCTCTTGGGTGACTCTTCCGTCCACTTTCTGGGCTCAGGTCTCAGCCCCTTCTGCGCTACCTTGAAGTCTTCTCTCCTCTGTTATAGAGTGCTGACTCCCTGCCTGGTTTCCCTGCTCTTCACCCCTTACTCCTGGCCCCTGCAGAGTTCCTCCTTGTGCTCTTTTAGCCGAGGACTTTCACCCAGGGCTTTCTCCCTGGAGGCTCTTTTTCAGAAAGGTTCCCTTTCCTGGGGCGTCCCTAGAGGAGCCTAACCTGCTTCCTGTAGTTCCTCCTCCTAAGTTCCTTCAGCCCTTTCTATAAGGCCCAGGTGTTCACCAGGCTGTCACCTGACTCTATTCGTCCCATGATCTTCTTCATCTGCCCCACGCAAGCTAGTGGATCATAGCTGGGGCTGGGCTAAGATTGACACCTGTCCAGATTTTCCCAGGCGTGTCCCTTTTTCAAAGTAGCTGTCATGGGAAGTCTGTCAGGGTGTTCAGTCCACAATGCCAGTTTGATGGGCTCAGGCTCATCCTAGCTGTCCCAGGTTTTGTACCTTAAAGGTGGCCACTTTACACCGGCTCATCTCCCCTTAAAGGGGCCAGCCAGCCCGACAAGCTGCATTTAGGATCACCACCCAACGAGGTGACAGTGATGTCACATAAAAATTGGGGTGAACCAACTTCATGGAATGCAAAAAATGTTATTAGTGCGTCTAAGAGAGGAGAGTCCCAGACTGGAGTAAGTAAGAGAAACCAAAGTGCTTTGGGGGAGCCCATAAAGGGGTGTGGTGAGGGGAGAAAAGAATATTGATGGGGCTGAAGGAGAAAAAATGCATAGGGGGCAGGGCTGCACATTAAGGGAAGTGAAGGTGTTTTGAAGCGTTTGGCCTCTACGTGCAGGATGGGTTGGATAGAGGGGGACTGAGAGGGAGGGTGAATTTGGAAGGCGTAACAGGACTGTGAGAGCCTGGAGAGTTTGGATGGGGTAGGTTGAGCACTTTGGCTCAGAGTGGAATGGTGGCTGAGAGATGGGTTTGCTTCTGGACTGTATCTCTATACAAATGAAGATGCAGACTGCAGTGGTCTCCTGGCCCTAGTATGACAGAGCAGGATCAAGGCTAAATAATAGATTATTCTAGCCCCATTGCTGGAGGTTTTTAAGAACAGGTTGGACAAACAAGCAGCAGGGATGGGCTAGGTCTGTTTGGTCCTGCCTCAGTGCAGGGGGCTGGACCAGGTGACTTCTCAAGGTGCCTTCCAGCCCTACATCTCTATAATTCAATGTCCTTCAATCACTATGATCAATTCATTAATTGGCAGATATGTACATGTCTGATACAGGCAGGACACAGGAGGGCGAGCGCTATTTTAGCTCAATTCCACCCACAGACCCCAACAACAAGAAATTTCTGCTCCCATGATCAGCAGTGAAATAGGTTAACAATGCTGGCATTTTAAATGGAGAGTTAACACAGCTATGAGATGAATGGGGCACTTCACATCTCTCCCAGCTGTTGTTTCAAGTTATGTGTTTGCAGACTCAAAGACAGTACACAGCTTAGTCCCACCCCTGCAGATAAAGACACATGCAACTTTAAAAATGCCAGTAAAGGCAATGCATGGAATAGAGAAGGCAGGTCTGGTTCTAGGCAGAGCACGGGGAAAGTCAGGGGTTTAATATTGAATTCCTAAAGTGTCTGTAAATTTTTTCTTAAAAGGCCTTTCCTACCCTCCACTATTCAGTGTTAGAATCTAGCCCCAGCTTGCAGTTTTTAAACTTCCAGATTTATTGTTCCAAGGCTTTGCCTTCAGGTAGAAAGATGTTCGCGAGGATACTCGTAAAAATGGAGCCATGTCAAGTGAATACGTAACCAGCCACACTGGATTATAGCTAGATAGAAAACCCAAACCAACAGGATACTGGGGGACAAAGGCCGAATTCTTAGTTGTTAAAATTCCTGGATTTTTAATCAGTTTGCATCACAATCTTACATTTTTCATTAGTTTCTCTCCATTTTTCTTAAAAAATAAAGAGGGAAACAAAAGTAGAAGATTAAAACGGAACATTCACACAATACGTCTGCCCAGCAGATCTCAGAGTTGGCTGAACCTTCTAGCAAACCACGATGTAACTGTTAAAACACAAGCTCTGGGCCTGGTCCAAAGCCTGCTGGAAGTAAAAAGACTGACTCCCGTTATTACTGTCGTGCAGTAGCACCTAGGAGCCCCAGTAATGGACCACGACTCCATTGTGCTAGGGGCTGTACAAACATAGAACAGGGAGCCCCTGCCTCAAAGAGCTTACGATCTAATATTGCCCCTGACCTCAGTATAGCTTCGGACAAGCTCAAGCTAATCCTGGTGGATATTTACAGGTCTCTAAACTGTGTATTTCACTTAGCACTTACCTCTTTAGTATAGGCACTCACTACAATGATGGGAGGGGTTCTCCCATTGCTAGAGTTAATTCATGAGGCCTGCAGAAGAATTCTTCGTCGACCTAGCGCTGTCTACGCCGGGGGTTAGGTCGGCTTAGCTACGGCTCTCGGGGGGTGGATTTTTCACACCCCTGAGAGACAGCTATGCCAAGGTATGTTTTCAGTGTCGACCAGCCCTAGTTTTGGGCTAGGGAAGTAAGAAGCACCAAAGCCTAGAGCAGCAGCACACCTTTTGAGACAGGGAACGATGGGCAAAGTTCACTGGAGAGAAGACTCTGCCTTTCGTTGTACATGGTACGTAATATATGAGGCTACGGTCTTGGCTTGCAAAATGACTGTCCCAAAAGGGTCTTGTATCCATGACTTGAGATTGACGCTCGCTAGACCAGATCCTGAGCTGGTGAAGTCCGTGTAGGTGGAAGGCAGATGTGAGCCACAGAGAGACAAAGCAACGACCCCTTTTAAACATATTTAATAGTTTTCAAACTTTATTTCATGGTGATTGACGAAAGACACAAGTTAGTAATGGTTATATCATGCTGCTCCTCTACTGTGCATTGCCCTTCAGAATTCATACAGCAGTTCACAATGGTCATTAATTTACCCTAAAAATGAAGCCACGTGGACAGACAAATTGTAAAAAAATAGCCAACCAAAAGTTAAAAAAAAAAAAAATCAAAACTCAATGTCTTTTTGTACATGGGAGTTATAAATGCTGTTGAAAATAAAGCCGAAGTTAAGTGCACGGCCCCCAGGGAGCGCTGCTGAATCCGATGTTGGGTCAAGATGCTCGACAACAAGGACACAATGTTTTGTTTTAAGGCATTTCCAAGCCCCAGCAAAAGCAGACAGTGTTTTGTTTTGCAGTGACCTTGGCTTCATTTTAGTGGCATTCTGGGAAATGAGCAGCTTCCTCTCTGCACACCCCTCTCCCTCTCCCCGGGGGTGGCATCTTCAGCCCTTACTTGCAGCTCGGGAGGTTTCACTGTCCAGCTAACATACGGCAGGAGAGTTTTACATTCCCGCCTTGCCGCCACCCCAGTCCGAGTTAGCCTCTGGCAACCGACACCATGTGCTTCAAGTCCAGTAGTCAGTTTGCTTTACAACACAATCACATTACTCTCCATCGGGACCCACAATATATTTACAGTCGCCACTTAAAATGTGGTATTGCCACACACAAGAAAATACTGGAATCTCCATTGTAGCTCTCAGAAGGCCACGACCTCCACTGAGTCACTAACACTTTGGATTTTTATAGGGGCAGCAACAACGTAGGTGTAGATTTCCACCGGGAAAAATACATCTATGTCTTGCCTGCTGGGACATGAAACAAGGGCTGTTCAGGTGGGATGGAGTTTTTTTGTTTCTTTAAGCGGGATCGGGTAAATAAAGTTAGGCAGGGAAAAGAAGAAACACATCAGGCAAGGAATATCAAACGAGCCCCTGCCTCTTTCCCACCCCAAAGAAAGGGAATCACAAGTCCAAGACAGGGCATCTTTTGAGGCCTGGGACACTTTCTAGTCCAGGCGTCCCTGGTGTGAGTTGGTCTGACTTTAGAAATAGTACTCTTGCTTTAGAAGGGGGGCAAAAAAAGTGATTTTAAAAGGTATGTCGGTCCCCTTCACCTGCCTTCAGATCTCACCCCACGAAAAGCAGTTGGGTTTCCTGGCTCAGAGTTCAGCCCAGAGAAATGTTATTTTCTTGGGGGGAGGGAGCACCAGCAGGCAGGCCAGAAAACTGCAAAATGGTGGCACCTTTTGCTACAACCGTAGATCACTTTATAAGAGGCAGGATCTTGCAAATTAATGCCCCCTGCTCGGCTGCTCCATAAAATGTAGGGTTACCATATTTCAGCAAGCAAAAAAGAGGACGGGAGGAGCCCCGCCCTAGCCCCTCCCACTTCCCGTCCCCCCAGAACCCCCAACCCTCCCCCCGTTCCTTGTCCCCTGACTGCCCCCTCCTGGGACCCCTGCCCCTAACTGCCCCCCAGGACTCCACTCCCTATCTAAGCCTCCCTGCCTCTTGTCCCCTGACTGCCCCAACCCTTATCCACACCCCCACCCCCAGACAGACCCCTGGGACTCCCACGCCCCATCCAACCACTCCCCACCCCCTGACAGCCCCCCCCAGAACTCCCAACCCATCTAAACCCCTCTGCTCCCTGTCCCCTGACTGCTCCGATCCCTCTCCCCACTCCTGCCCCCTGACAGCACCCCCCCGCTCCTTGTCCCCTGACTGCCCCCTCCTGGGACCCCTGCTCCTAACTGCCCTCCAGAACCCCACCCCCTACCTAAGACTCCCTGTTCCTTGTCCCCTAACTGCCCCCTCCTAAGACCCCCCCAACTGCCCCCCAGGACCCTACCCCCTACCTGTACCCTGACTGCCCAAAACTTTCTCCACTCCCCCCAAAAAGCCCCCTCCCCCCCCGTTTCTTGACTGCCACCTCCAGAACCTTCCTGCCCCCTGGCCCCCTTACCCTGCTGCTCAGAACAGGGTGTTGGGCTCTGTGCGAGCCGGACACGTGGCTGAGCTCCCCAGCGCAACAAAACCCGGTCCCTGGCCCTGCACAACAAAACCCGGTCCCTGGCCCGGACCGGGCTGCAGGGGAGAGCTGCCCTTGTATCAGCACAAAGTGCTCTCGCTCCCGTTTTGCTATGCTGCATGGCAGAAACCGCTCCCAGTTGCAAAAGGGGAGGGCTGCACTTTGTGCTGATACACTTGCTCAGAATGCAGGGCGGATCCGGCTCCTCTCCAGCTGCTCCGGAGTCCAGCCCGGGACTTCCCTGCAGCCCTCCCAGCCGCTCGCTCTGCTCTGCCGGGGGAGGGGGGAAATCCCGGACATTGTGAGTGCTTTACAAATTCCCCCCGGACGCTATTTTTAGTACAAAAAGGAGGACATGTCCGGGTAAATCCGGACGAATGGTAACCCTAATAAAATGTGCTTTACACACAGTAAAGCAAAACCCGCCTAGCTCGGGGGGGAAGGAGACGTACCGTATTAGACAGCATCAGTGAGTCCTTCCCACAGACAATGAAACTGAACACAGCAGGTCTAGAGTAATCAGACAGCAAATGTGAAAAATCGGGACACTTTTTTTTCAGGGGAAAGGGGGAATAGTTGTGTATATAAGACAAAGCCCCTTATGTCAGGATGGTCCAGATAATATCGGGAGAGCTGGTCACCCTAAGAAGGTCAGTCCTTTTCAGCATCTTGGTCCTTTTTTCTTAAACAGCCACGTGGGCTTTTTTCTCTTAACAAGAGAATCGGTGTTTGCATACTAATGCGTACATGTAAATAGACACACACACACACTCACTGGGTTCAGAGCTGGAGTTACAGTATTTGCATTATAGCAAATTTTTACAAGGAATGATTTGCATCGTGGAAAATAAAAATAGCTTAAAAAACAACAACCCGACAACCCTGTCTCTTGCCTGTGTAGTAAGGGCCCAATCTTGTTCCCCATTGAAGTTATGGTTTGTATCATGGTTGTGTCTATGGGCCTTGGCCAGGATCGGGTCCCCTGTTGTGCTGGCTGTTGTACAACATGAAGTCAATGGCCAAACACCCATTAGCTTTCAAGGCGTGTAAGCAGAAATTCTTAGGACAGCTGGTCCAAACCCATCATCTCTGTAAATAGAGGACAGGCTGGAAAAGGGAAGTGTGCTTCACATGGATTACAAAGGAAAAGGGCCCTCGGCCTGTGCCCTCAAATCTTGTTGACCTTAACAGATTGGGGGTGGGTGAACCTCGCCGGATCAAGGCCTGGACAGCCAACATACTCTGCAATGTTCTCACTGGCACAAGAGAGGGCAGGTTTTGGTAAACAGCAAAGACTCTTGGAAAGCGCAGCGAGGCAGTTGGGACATGTCTGGATAAAAATAAAGCCTGGAAATCAGTTTCTCAGCTGCTCCTGCATGCATCCAGGAGGAGGAGAGTGATTAACACATAAAGAAGCTGCTGCCCCTCCTCAGCCAAACGGATAAAAAAACAAACAAACTTGAGTCCAGCGAGTCAGTCGTCAAGGAGGCATGAGACAACCACAGAGCAGCGCTTTCCAACCTGCTACGAGCTGAACTTGGTCTATCTTCCAGCACGTAGCATTCCCTGACAGAGCATCCCAGAGAAAACCACTTGAGATCCTCACACGCTGCCGTTACTGACAGAGAGGAAAGAAGGGGATGGATACGAAGCCTGCAAAAGACTTGGTAGATCCTGGCCCAAATGCAACGTGATGTCCCCCTCCCCTGAATGACGACTTCTCTGCTCAGCCAGGAATGAAGGAAGCGGAGCATGAGATCGCAAAGCAAGGATTCCCCGAAGGCCGCCGTCTTGCCGGCGCCGCGATCCTTGATTTTCTCCCCCTCGTGGGCGTGAACAAGAACCAACACAAAATAAAAATAAAATAAGGGGGGTGGGGTGGGAAAAGGCTTCAAGTATTAATGACATTTACAATGAAGGAGGCTACGTGGGTTTGTTCCTCAGTCACTTCCTGGAGACTTGGTTCAGGGCTTGTTCTATGTTGCTGCTGCTCGATCAAAGTCCGACCGATGTGGCTACACTGCAACCAAACAAATAACCAACCAAAAAAACCAACAACAGGTGTTTCCTCCCCCTTTCTCCCTCATCCCCCCCAAAATATAAAAAGCAATAAGTTTACAAAAATAGAAAATAATTACAGCAAGAGGCAGGAGGGGGAAGGGGAAGGAAGGGCCCCTGGGGGGGTTATTTGGCTGAGCAGTGTAATATCGTCTGGTTGTTTAAAGCGTCCTCCACCAGATGCAGTTCTTGGCGGTCGACTATCACGTCCCTTATGCAGCCAATAAAGCCGGTGCTGTAGGCCTTGGGCAGTTTGTGAGCCAGGCTGAGCTTCTCTATTCCCCCTGCAAGAGATGGCATGGACAGATCAGGTAGGGGCACAGAGGATGGGCCAGTCTGTCTAGAGCAGCAGCACAGGAAAGTGACTTTCTCCATCCTGGCACTTGTGCAACGCTGCCTGTGGTGCTGCACAGCTGGGATTCCTTCCTGACCCCTCAGCAAGGAGTGGTTGGTGCCATGAAGCTTAAGAGTTAATTACTAGAGCAGACTGAAATGTTTCACTTGAAAAGTTTTCCTGGCTGGTTTTGCCAAAACTGAATTTGTTTGCAAGTCCGGGAAAAAAATTAGTTTTCCTGGAGGGGATTTTTAAAATGAAAATTTACATTTTATATCAGCACTTAGACTTCAAATATTGTTTTGTTTCTTTTTTGTTTGCAGGTGAAAATGCAGTAAAATGGCATTTTAAGTGGAAACAAAATTAATCTTTTGCTTCATGTTGCAATGTTGATCCAAAACAAAACCTGACAGGTTCAGTGGGAAAACACTTTCTTTTCAAACTAGAATTTCTTGTGGGAAAGACTTGGGTTTTCCAGCCAGCTCTGTTGATGACCCTTCTCTTAACTCCCATGTCGACAAACTATAGAGGGGATACAGCCACCGCATCGTTAAAGGCTGCATTGTCCATTAGGAAACCCTCCTATAACTTTGGCAAGGGAAATTGGTTACAGCTGAAAATGGCACCACTTCCCCCTAATGGCGGATGTGTCTGCAAAGGCTGGAGAGAATGTGTCACGTTGCTTCTTTGTGACAGATCATCAGCAAACACGCCTTGTTGACCATTTTGATCTATCTGAAGACCTCCCCTTACTATCTGAGCACCCCACAATCCTTAAGGTACTGATCCCCCAACACCCCGTGAGGTGGGGCAGTGTTGTTATAATCAATTGACAGATGGGGAACCGAGGTACAGAGAGGCTAAATGACTTGCCCAAACACAGTGGCAGAACAGAGACCTGAACACAGGGCTCCAGAGTCTGACGCTACCACGCCAACGAGTGGAGCAAAATGGCTCACTGCACTGGGGAAGACCATGGGGTGTAATTAAGCAGGGTTAATAGTATTTGTTGTGGGTCATTTTCGACCCTGTCCTGCCCCCCCGGATGTGAACAAACAGTTCTGAGGTCAAGTCCTGCTCTCACCCACGTCAATGGCATTGTTGCCATGGGTTTCAGTGGGGGCAGGATCAGAAACAACGAGCCAAATTCTCTGCTGTCACAAGTCCACTGGATTTGGCAGAGAATTTGGCCCCACAGGTGTATATGCCTGTAGGTTATCTTCTGTTGATGGGCTGCATCTTGATAAGGACATACGGATATTTGTAGCAGGGTCACTGCCTCCAGAGCACCACTCCCTCCCCCCCCAGCATGGGGTGGCCCTGCAGCATCCCTGGAGCTGCCCAGACTTTACAATGACTTCCCGGGGAAGTGCCCAGTTCTGGGTCTCCCTCTCTCTGCCCAGGGTGATGACATTCCGCCCCCGAACTGGAATGGCAGGGAGGGTGTTCGGATACCAGCGCGTGCAAGAGACCGTTTTCAAAGGCAGCGGTGGTGAAATGTTTTTAAGAAAGGAGCCATTATTTGACATCGGGACACAATTCTCTGTCAGCGAAGCTGCTGGAGGAAAAAGCACAGGGCCAGAGAGTATTTCCATCATCGACTTCCCAACTGGACATGACGACATGGACATCTCTGGCACATGTGGGGAAGCCAACTCCTCCTGCTACCTTGCTGTATGGAGAATGTTCCTTTAACAGGGGCCTGCCAAAGATTCCTCAGGAGGAGTGTGGCATAGGTGGGAACAGACGCTTGAGTTTAAGGGGTAGGCACCCACCAGGCGAACCCACAGTGCTGCCGGTACAATTTCTGTACTTGGTTAGACCAGCTGTCGAAGGAGGTTAATGCTTGTGTCCAGTTCTTTGAGATTTACAGAGGAAAATGTGCTATCCCTTTAACAGTACAGCAGTACCTATGGCACAAAGCAGCCATCACCTTCTCCAGCGCTGTGGCCCATCCCACTGATTTACGCCAGGGCTGATATTTTCAGACAACTAGGGGATTTAGGACTCAGTTCCCATTGGGGTTAATGGGAACGGTGTGTCTAACCCTTCTTGGGGGCTTGGAGACTCTCTGCTTTGTGGTACAGAAGGGAATTTCACTATTCCTCCCGCGTTCAACTTACCCAGCCAAAGGGCTCCGTCGGTGTCTAGCTGAGTTGCTCCAAGAGGGGAAGAACCAGTTATGGGGGCTTCGTTGCCAACCTGCAAGGAGCCGTCTCTGTGTACTCTATTCCCAGAAAAGAGAGAGGGACACTCAGTAAAGGGGCCTGGAGCAGCGCTCTGCCCTAGCCTGACTAGGGATGCTGCAGATGGCTCCACCACCATGCATCAGCCCCCTGCTCTCTGTGCTGTCTTTGGACCACTGCATGCCTTGATTTCTCCTGCCAGCACTCCTGCACTATCCCCTGCAGCGACTCCTCCTGGGAGAGGCTGGTATGACAAGCAAGGTGAGCTCTCTCCTCCAGCCTGCCTTTATGCGGGGGGTCCTGCTGCAAGCTGATGTCCCATGCAAAGCTCTCCAACAGCCCCTGCTTCCTAATGCTCCCTCCTGACTCATCAGCAGAAACCACTGGCATTCCAGCCATGCGAGCAGCTCACCACTCCCCTCATCACCAATATAAATAAAAACCACAGGAGGCCCAACACGAACAGAATTCCAAGCCCTTAGCCGGCTAAAATAAAAGGCACGGACGGGAGTACTTCCTTGAGCCTGTCCCTTTGGCATTTCCTAGAATCTAGGGCAGGCAAGTCAAGGCACGCACCCTTCCAACGCCGCATTGGCCGAATACCGCTCCTCTATTATTATCTATAGGGCTCAGTGACCCACGGAGACCGCAGGGCCCGGCTCCAGGGTCATGACTCAGGTGCCCTAGACGTGACCCAGCCCAGCTCATGCCCAGCCGTGAGCATACTGTCTGCAACCCTACCAGCCCTTACCCCCCCTGCCTCCCCGAACCTCCTCACCTGTACGCTTTGATTTGAATCCACTGGTTCGTGTTCACTGGCACCGTGGAACGCAGGACAACTGGCTTGGAGCCAAGATCATAGGTCATCTGCACATAACCATCCACTACGGCCAGGGCGATGTAGTCCGACCGCTCCAGCCCCTTCCCGCTCCACAGGATCAGACCCTGGGTGGCTTCCGTCTTGATGCTCAGTTCAAAGTGGTTCTCCTGCAAGGCCTTCTCGCTGCACCAAGGGGCCGGATGGGGGAGGGAAGACAGGCCTGAGTCAGGAAGCAATGGGCAGCCCCCCATTCGGGCAGAGAGGCAGGTGGCCAGCCCACCAGAGCAACATGCGCCTCTGCTTCCAGGCAGGTCACCGCCCTGGTGGTTTACCCCGGCTAGCCTCTGGAACAAGGCACGGGGAGCGCGCACGTGTGTGTGGGGGGGTTATACACCTATCTGCAGTACGTGATGGATCTCAGGCACAGGCAATTCACAAGGCCTGACGCGCTGTTTGCAAAATGGGATAAGAGGAGAGGCAGGGGCTGAAGCAGCCCGCCTCAGCCCCATCTTAGCCCCTGCTAAAGGTCCAAGGCACACGGGCTTTGCCCGGGGTTTCGGCTGGTGCGCAGGCCCTGGAGAATGGCCAGGAGGGGGGGCTGGGCAGGCCCCAATTCTGCTTTCGAACCCGGCTTCACACACAGCAGCCTTTGAGCCAGGCGAGTTCAGTACAAAGGAGGCTCTGTCAGCTGGACTAGAAGTGCCATGGGGAGGCGTCAGCTGGGGTTGATGCCATTTTGCCCTTCACTAGCAAGTTCCCTGGGTTGGCCAGAGGAGACCTCATTCCACCTGCTGGTGCCACACACGAGGGAAGGACCCCCCCAACACCGCTGCCCCCTCGCCCCCAGAGCCCCAGGGTCGTCCTCTGCCCTGACTCACAGGATGCCAGCAGGAAGCAGCACTGGGCACCCTGCAGACGATGGAGTGGCCCTGTGTCAGAGTGCCTTCTCGAGCATCCAGAAATAGCACCAAAGGGTTAATGGCAAGACCATCAGGCATCTCCGTAGCAACAAAAGTCGATGTGGCTTGAACCTCCCCCAGTGACTTGGACTGACACCCACCCGGGGAAGAGAGGCATAATGGGAGCTGGAGGGAAGGCTGCACTTCGCACCTGGTGCAACAGAGACATTCTCCTCCTAAAACCAGTGCATTACTGGGGCCAGCCTATCCCCCAACAGAATCCACATCTCCGCTCAGTCACTCCTGGGGTGGGATACAATACCCCAGCCCCGTTCCTGCCACTGGCTACAGCACTGAGCGACTGGCCACGTTGCCGCTGCGGTTACAGGTGGCTATAAGTGCTGGGTTTCCCTCTCTGTTCTCCCAGACCCGTGTGCACACAGAACACCAGACAAAACAGAGAGCCGCAGGGAGAGCATTTTATTCCCAAGGGACGCTGCAGCCGAAGAGCCAGATGGCAGCTCTGGGTGAAGCCCGCATCACCAGCAATATGACCCAGCCTCCCCACTAAGCTGTGGGCATTTGCTCTATCAAGCGTTTGCTTGGTGGGAGTTACTGTGGAAAGGCAGATCCAGAGCGGGTAAATGACTTGCTCCAGGACACAGAGCTGTAGCCCCATCTCCTGAGTCCTCGTCCTGTGCTGTATGGGCCCCCCCACTTCCCCACCTTGCCTTTATTTCAGGCTCTCGCAGGCTGCGAACCATCGTCCCTTATCAATAAAAAGCCAACAGTTCAGACATGCATGACAGACAGACAGAGAGGCCAACAGAGCAGCCACACCAGAGCGCACGAGACATGAGAGCAAAAGGCTGGCGGAGACTCACCTGCGATCCGGGGCATAGTCCAGCGCTTCGGGACTTAGAAGCAGGAAGAAAGGGGAGGCATGCCATAAGCGCCAGAGGAGAAAAAAGAAAACCACCCGCCTGGCTCGCGGGAGGCCCCGGGTGCGGTGCACGGCCCTGCCTGGCTCAGGGCAGCTTCTCACCCTGAGCACAAAGCCTGGGGAACGGTCTCTAGAGGGAATCAAATGTCCTTTGGGGCCGCCTGGATTTCCTGACACCCACGGGGGTGAATTCTCAGGACTCCGGGAAGCAGGGACATGGCATGTCTGTCCCACACAGGAACGCGGAGCCCGCTGCACGTTCAGCCTCCACTTTCACTACAGCTTTGCTGTGGATGCTCTGAAGGCTGCCTGTGAAACGGGGGAGGCCAGGCAGCAAGGTACTATTTCAAGGCAGGACTGGAGAGGGTGCTGCAAGGGGTCCTGCTAATTACACAGCTGCTTTTGCTACTGGTACGTATTTGCATCAAGAAACCCCTCAGAGATTCAAACTGTCCAATCCAGACTGGCTGACACAGGGCAAGAGAGGGTTTGCATGGCTCAGGGGATGGGCAATAGGAGATGGAGCCTTTTGCATCTAGCCCAGAGTGGCAGCAGATCCCACCCAACCGGTCTTTAGTGGTGGATCTTGGTACAGTTTGTCATAGACAGGTGTCTGCATCACCAAGATCGGCCCCTTGTTGGCTGTCTGATGAGCGGCCAAGGCCTGAATGGCTGAGGAGCAAACTCTGGGTCAGGGCTGGGACACTTTGGCAGGGCTGCGTGGGGGAAATCCTGTCCTGCTCACATGAGGGGCCAGTCTCAGGGTCTGAAGTCAAGGGCATTTCATGCCCAGCACGACACAGCAAGGCAACTGTGTCATTAGCAACAGCTCCGCGTGGCCAGCACGCCTCCAACCTTTACAGACTGAGACAGAAGAATCTGGTTTCTAGCCATCAGCCCTTATGGGCAACTCTGCAGAGCACGCCCCGAGCGGCGCCAGCGAGTGTCTACTGCCAAATCCCAGCTGGAGAAGCGTTAAGCTCCACTGCCGGTTGGATGCCCAGGTGAGTGGGCACTGGCTGGCACCGCTGTGGAACAGCTCCCCAAGCAAGCCGGGAAGCAGTGACCCTTTCTCATTTGGGGCAGGGCAGAGAGGTAGCAGCGTTCCACTACCCTACGAGTGTGCATCGCTCCTTCTGGCATAGCGGGGTAGCCTGGCTTCCAGCTGCATGGCAAAGAGACTCGGCATGCTGCCAGCTGGACGGCTGCTGGGAGATGCGGGGCTCACATCATGTAGCCAGTGAGGGGGCCAGGCTCCTGTGAGGATGCCCCCGGCTGCTCTCAGCATGCAGCGTCAGTCAGGCTGCTTTGCTTTCCGCCTCCCTCAGTGCAGACATGCATGCATGCAGGTTCTCAGCCTCCGAGCCCTCCTTCCAATTCCTGGCCTGGAGAGAATGAGGTGGGACGGGGATGCACCAGACAGCTTGCGCCTCCCCCCCCCCCCCAAACACACACACAACAGAGAATGCAACTGGATGAGCCATTGCTGCTTCCAAGGGATCAGGTACCCCCCACTTCTGCTCCCAGACAACCAGCAAATAAGCAGCCGTCAAGAATCCTCTCTCCCAGCCAAACCTTGGCACCAAGGAGCCCCTCCCTGCATGTTACCCAGTGGGCATCTGGGCCATGTTCCCTGGGGTGGCAGGAGCTCAGGGCCTGGCTCTGCACACCCTCCCTCCAGCTTTACACTGCATGGACTCACTCCGGATCCACACTGGTACAAGTGGGCGCAGAATCAGGCTCCCAGAGGGTCCACCCTGCTCACTGCTTCACCCCTTCACTGCTGACTGAAGAGATGCTTGACAAAGGATCCCCCGCTCACTTCCCCGCTAGCCCCCATGCCCATTGCCCTGAACAGATCTGTGCTGATGGAGCTAACCCGCACACACCACTGGCATAAAGTCTGGCCCCCCTGAAGCCAATGGCAAAAGCTCCCATCCAGGGCTGGCTCCAGGGTTTTGGCCGCCCCAAGCAGCCAAACAAAACAAAAAAAAAGCCGCGATCGCGATCTGCGGCGGCAATTCGGCGGGAGGTCCTTCGCTCCAAGCAGGAGTGAGGGACCGTCCGCCAAATTGCCGCCGAACAGCTGGACGTGCCGCCCCTCTCCGAAGTGGCCGCCCCAAGCACCTGCTTGGTAAGCTGGTGGCGGGAGCCGGCCCTGCTCCCATCCACTTCAATGAGGGCAGCGTCTCAGCCCTGCATTCTGAGCCCAGCCCCTCGCTCCTTCTCTCAGCACCTCACCCTGCCAGTGAAACGCAAGTGGCGCCCACTGCAAAGCTCTGTTCTTCCCAGGGGCTGGATGAGAGATTCCCAGCCGCTGTCCTCTCCCTCAAACACCGCTCGCTATCTGGTTGCGTGGAACGGGGCTCGGGGTCAAGGAGGGAAGCCCAGGGCGGGGGATGGCAATCTATGTGCAGTGGTGGAGGGCAGATGGCTGACAGTGAGGAGGGGTGTGTGTGAACTACTTACGCTGGGATCTCATTGGTCAGTTGGCTTGAAAACAAAGAAACAAGGACATTCAGAAGAGACAGACAGACAGACAAAGAGCAACAAGCAATGGGGGTGTTAGCAGTGGTAGGTGGGGGAGCAGAGTGGGAAGAGGGCAGAGAGTAATTAGTTATCTGGTTCCAGAAATGCTGAATGGTCCCCAGAGCTGGGAACTTGCTGGACTAGCTCCAGGAACCATGAGGCTGAGGAACAGCTAGGAAACTAGTTGAGATGCCCTTTGGATAAAACCAGTGGCTGAGCTACCCTGACGTGGATTAGACAAGTCGGTCACTGCTGGGGGCTTGGTGGGGTCACACAGGGTCAGCCGCAGGTGGGCAGCACCGCCCGGCTGACAGCGCATTGTTATTAGCTGCCCACAATGCTCCACTGAGTGTGAGAGAAACCCCCCCAACGGGCCAGTAAAACAAACAGACGAGCCAGAATCAGGAGACACCAGGATAAAATTAACTCCCGAAGTCAACGGAGGGGTGCCAGGGATGACTTTGGCCCAGGTGCGGTTGGAAGATGCCAAACAGCGACACCCGCGTAGTACAGCTGGCCCCTAGCAGCACCATCGCGGCACAAACAGCCAGTGAGAGAATGACAGGGTCCCAGGGGAGTTAGTTTAAACCATCAGCTTGAAAACAAAGGTCCCAATTCTGCCCTCAGTCAGTGATCCATTTCAATGGGGTTGCAGAAGCAGAACTGAGGGTAGAATTGACCCCACTGTTTGGGATGGAGCTGTCAGGGGAAATGCTGCCCTCAGCTACACCCGGGCTGCTCCATTGGACTCAGCAGTGCAGGGGTGTAACTGAGATCCGAATTTGGCCCACAGCATATTAAATGGAAACAAATTCTCCAAATCCCAGCCTGCAGCACCCAGCTGAAATTCCTGTGTGGGAGGAGAGCTCGGGGACACTGTGGATTGACAGCACTAGCATCAATGTTAAGCATTAGCTTAAAAAAGTGAAGGTTAAGGAGTGACTTGATTACTATCTACAGGTACCTACGTGGGGAACAAATATTTAATAACGGGCTCTTCAGTCTAGCAGAGAAAGGCCTAACATGATTCAGTGGCTGGAAGCTGAAGCTCGACAAATTCAGACAAGAAATAAAACATCTATTTTTAACGGTGAGAGTCATTAGCCACTGGAATAATTTACCCAGGGCTGTGGTGGATTCTCCATCACTGACCATTTTAAAATCCAGCCGGGATGTTTTATTTAAAAGCTTGGCTCTAGGGATTAGTGTGGGGCAGTTCTCTGGCCTGGGCTCAGCAGGAGGGCAGACTAGACAATCACAACGGTCCCTTCTGGCCTCGGAATCTATGAATTTCGGGTCTGCAAACCTGACTTTGGATTCGGCTTCCGGTCACCCGCACAGGGGAGCCTGGGCCCTGCAGCCTAGTCCCTGTTGGACGTTTGGCTACATCACAAGCCACCCGAGTAATCATTGGGAGCCAGCCAATGATGAGGATAGGAAATTTACAGTAAGGAGCCTATAGTTTCCCCAGCCCTGTACCCATTAGTCAGTTATACAGTACAATATCGGCCTCTGGGGTGCAGGCCAGGCCAGGCAGGTCCCGGCAGAATGCTGGCCAAGGACAGTCTCTGACAGCTGGCAAGCAATGAAGCCTGGTGGGAAGGGCGGGAAGAGTTCTCAGCAGCACCGCTAGGTCCTGGGATCTCCTCCTGGCCTCCTCCATTCCAGGGGGATTGGGGCAGAGTGGAGCTGGGCTGAGCCTAAACCCTGCATCTGAAAAGCCCTGAACTGTGAACTCTGCAGGTAGGGCCCACTCTGCCGGGTGTTACAGCCAAGTCTGGGAAAGGGGGGGAGGGGGGAGTCTGTTCCATAAGGGAGACAGACACAGAAGGAGACTGACAGTGACTGGAGACCAAGACATACAGAGATAGGAGAGCACAGAAAGATGGGGAGTAGGCCCCTGGGAGAGCTGGGTGGCCATGCTGTAGAGGTCCCTCGTGGCAGGAGTGTTTACACGGCAGCTCCTGATAGGGACAGGGCTCCCACTCTCGCTATTCTGCACCCTTAGGACTGCCCAAAGTGGCTGGAGGATGTCACTCGTCCTCGAAGTTGCAGGACCCTCTCGCTCCCCTCAGCCTGCGAGGTTTGTAGGGTACAGTCCCAGATCAGTTCTGGGTGTCGTAACACATTGTTGCTACTGGGCGCTGACTCACTCCCAAACTGGATGACTGATCTGGGCCAGTAACTCTGGAGAGTGGATCCCGCCCAGCTTAGGGACTGCGCATGCACCAGACCTCCAGACAGCAGCTGAGCGGGAAATCCACCAACCTAACTCATGAGCAAAAATGTCCATGTTTGGGTGTCTTGTGGGACGGGACTGAAGGGGAGGAAAAGACCAGACCAGGAGAGGGTGATGGGTGAAATCGCAGCTCTGCCCAGCCCAGGTCTGAGCACTTAGCTCCCACCAGTACCCCACCCCCCCTTCGATTTAACCTCCCCAAACCTCAGTCCAGCTCACCTCTTTGTCACGGCATTGTGGTACTCCAGGTAGGTCTTGCCATCAAAGGCAATGGCCTCCGAATCTCCTGCTGCCTTCTCGATGATCACTGCAGGCGGGGAGAGAAGCAGAAGCAGGGATCACGACACTATCGGTGCATCTCCACAGAGCAATAATAAACCTGCCCGACACAGAGCGCTCCCGACGGGTCCAGGGCACCTAGCAAACTCGCCTGCTCCTGGGGTTCGTTAGGAACTTGACGCCCTGAGCAAGTCCTTGGCTCCCACACCTTTTGAGCGATCAGGGGCCAGCGTGCGGAGCGAGGTCAGGCCAGTTTAGGGCCTACCAGCCAGGTTATTTGACATCCACAGCCTCGCTTGGTTTTGAGGCAGAGGCGAGTGAAACAGGGTAGCCTGGTTTGGGGAGTTGGGTTTATATAAAACCAAAGAGGAGTGAACTAGAGAGCGACCATCTATTTCCTAAGCACCGAACCCCAGATCTTCACACTGCTCCTCTCAGCGCGGCCATGCTGAGGTCTGATTTTAAGAAGTACCATAAGGGTAAGTTTCAGGAGAGTCAATGGGACTCGGGCTTCTAAGTCAGCTAAGCAGGGTGACACCTACAGATCCTTACAAGCCAGGGCCGGCGAGTACAAAGCCACTGCAAAAGACCCGGTTCCTGCCCCAAGGAGCTTACAGTGGGGACGGATGACAGTCCAGCCTCACCATGCACAGGGAGAGCCAGAGGACGGGGCTTCCTTTGGTTAACTCAGTGGGCCACGTTTTCACTGACGCGCCTCATGTAAAACGCTAGCAGCCGCAGGGCACGCTGCTCTCATCCGGTCATATCCTGTAATTCTAGAGCATGGCCAGGCCACGGGACCCGAAGGCCCTTGCCCAGGAACATGAGTGGCACCAACGAGACTAAAACCCCAGCCGTGGCCTGAGAGTTTCCAGCCGGTTGCCATCGGCGCTCTGCAGAGCCGGGCTAATGGGCGAGGTCACTGCCGTCTGGCCCAGGCCCGCTTCCCGGAGTCTCACCTTTCTCGCAGCGTGCCCCAGAGAAGCCCCTCTGGCAGGCGCACTCGTAGCTCTCTAGCCGGGGGGTGCACATGCCTCCGTTCTGGCAGGGGTTGGGTTTCTGGGAGCAGGGGTGGGAGCGGAAGGCAGAGATCTCAATGGCGCTGTGGATGTTCTCTTCCTTCAGGACCGGGATGCCCTTAATGGAGATCTGAAAGGGGTGGGGGGGGGGAGCACAGGGAGGGAAGCCAGAGGCAGCATGAGGGTTACACTCCACTCCCAGCTTGGGTTTGGAGGGAGGGTGGGCACAAAGAAAGGAGGGTACGTACAGAGTCCATCCCAGGAAGGACATGGAAATTCAGCTCATCACCTCCTGCACCAGGGGAGGCCAACCTGTGGTTCTGGAGCCACATGCGGCTCTTCAGAAGTTAACATGCGGCTCCTTGTATAGGCACCGACTCCGGGGCTGGAGCTACAGGCGCCAACTTTCCAATGTGCCGGGGGGTGCTCACGGCTCAACCCCTGGCTCTGCCACAGGCCCTGCCCCCGCTGCACCCTTCCCGCCCCCTCCCCTGACCTGTAGTGCCCTCGCTCCTCCCCCTTTCCCCCCCAGAGCCTCCTGCATGCCACAAAACAGGTGCGGGGACGGGGGGAGCTGATGGGGGCACTGCTGACGTATTACTGGGGCTCTTTGGCAATGTCCATTGGTAAATTCTGGCTCCTTCTCAGGCTCAGGTTGGCCTCCCCTGCCCTAGAATGAACTTCCCTGAGCCTGGTATGTCCCCCTGGCATGGCCCTCAAGAACACGCCCTGCCCTCCCCCTAGTTGAGCATGCATCACCATGCTGCAAAATGTCCCCCGGTGCTTGGGGGGGCAGGATGCCCCCTGGCTTGTCCTAAGGCTCCTGTGACTTCTACAATGGTGGCACAGTGGGGTACCAGGGACGGAAGGGCTGCCAACCATTGGGTCCTCGCTGCTGGGTGCCTGCGCAGGGCTCCCCTCGAACCCACAGTCTTACCCTCTGCACGGCTCCGTCAAAGCTGGTGGAGATGGCCGCGGCGCGCGCCAGCTTGCTGAAGTCGGGCGCTCCCCCCACGTAGAGGGGCTCCTTCAGATTCAGGGAGGTGTGAGGAACCTGGGGGCGGGGGAAGAGGGCGAAAGGTGAACCCAGGACCAGGATGCGGAGAGGGAGTGTGAATGGCTCAGCCCTGCATCCTAGCAGGGGAGGCAAGTGGGGCACTGGCTGCACCAGCTGCCCTGTGTGGACTGGCAGGAGCCAGGGAAGGCAGCTCGAGATGGAGAAGGGGATTTAGCGCAGCTCAAGGGCTTGGCCTGGTAGGAAGGAGGAGACATCAGCCCCCTCCCTACCCTGACTGAAGCCAACGGTCCCTCACCCAAGGGAAGAGACCCCCTCATTGGGGGCAGACACACAAAGGGGAAACAAGTATCAGGGGGTAGCCGTGTTAGTCTGTATCTACAAAAACAACAAGGAGTCTGGTGGCACCTTAAAGACGAACAGATTTATTTGGGCATAAGCTTTCGTGGGTAAAAACCTCACTTCTTCAGATGCATCTGAAGGGGGAACATTACAGGGAGGAATTCAACATCCCTCCAGAAACTACCATCTCCCCATGGACCTACAGGGTCACCCTCCTCTAGCGTTGCCAACCCTCCAGGGTTGTCCAGGAGTCTCCAGGAATTAAAGATGAATCTTTAATTAAAGATTATGTCATGCGATTAAAACCTCCAGGAATATGTCCAGCCAAAATCGGCAACCCTACCCTCCTCTCCCATGCACTTCTACCGCCCTCTGCTGGCCACCCTTAAATGCTACAGCTGAGAACACAGCTCTTTTGGCCAACCTTTCTCTCCCCCCGCCCTCTCCCCGGCTCTCTCTCTCTCTCCTTATTGAGAGGCTTTCATATGGCCCTATTGCCACAGAGGCTGGACACAGTAATAAATGGAGCCTCCCAGCAAGGAAGAATTATCGCCTCTCTGTTTACAGACGGAGGAATGGTACAGCCGAGACTGGAACTCATGCTGCTGGATTCTATCCTTGCAATCCCTGGCACAGCAGAACCAGTGCAGTTGAGATAGCCGGGGCTTGCTGAGCCGCTGGTTAGACCACATAGCAAACCAGGCGTCTGGCCAGGCTCCAGCCACTGCTCTGGCTGGGTAACTTTAGGACAAGTCTTTCCAGAGCCAGATTTGCTCTGTGGGCCCCCCAGCGCTGCTCGTGCCTAGGGATGCTGCGTGGAGAACATGCACCCTGTGGAGCTGAGCCCAGCATTCATGCCACGGCGCTGGAGAGATGCTCTATGCACATTGGCACCAAGTCAGGGTCTGGAATTGAAAGGGCTGGGGGAAAGCGGGGTGGCTGCAGGAACAGGGTGTCTGAGCTGTGCTCCCCCTGAGTCCGACTGCCATGTTCTTACATGCCAGTAAAAAGGAAAGGAATTCAGTTCTGATGAAGGTACCAGATAGACTCCCCTGGAGAGTGGAGGCCTCTAGGTCTGTTTGTGACCTGAGACTTCAAATACAGTAGAACCTCAGAGTTACGAACTGACCGGTCAACCACACACCTCATTTGGAATCGGAAGTACGCAATCAGGCAGCAGCAGAGACAAAAAACGGCAAATACAGTACAGTGCTGTGCTAAACATAAACTACTAAAAAAATAAAGGGCCAGTTTTAAAAAAAAGATTTGACAAGGTACGGAAATGGTTTCAGTGCTTGTTTCTTTTAAATTAAGATGGGTAAAAGCAGCATTTTTTTCCCTTCTGCATAGTAAAGTGTCAAAGCTGTATTAAGTCCGTGTTCAGTTGTAAACTTTTGAAAGAACAACCATAACGTTTTGTTCAGAGTTACAAACAACCTCCATTCCCGAGGTGTTCGCAACTCTGAGGTTCTACTGTAAATAAATATTGACACGCTCTGGTTATGGCATATGTGTAACCACTGCCCCCTCTTGGACAGAATCAGAACTGATCGTTTGTGTGTCATAGGCCCCAAACAGCAAATAACTATAGGGAAAGTCTCTTTTAGTTCGCACAGCACGAGTTTGCAGTCTCAGAGCAGGAGGATCTGAGTTCTATCCTTGCTGTCACCATAAAGCCCATGGTGGGCAGCTTAACAACACCTGGAAAGTCCCAAGTAGTGGCCACAACATTTATCATTCACAACGCAGCAGTGGAAGTTTGCCACCCGGCCGGCCAAGACAAGGTTATATTAATCACTAACTAACACTTTGCAGAGTTAAAACAAGAAGGAATGACCAGATTACTGAAATGTGTCGAAATCAAATAGAACTCACTGAAATTAACGAAGGAAAAGAAACAAAAATGTGTCTAGTCTACAGAACCCAGAGTGGGGCTGGTCCGACGGAGAGGGTGGGCGGATGGAGACGAGTATGGATCACTCGGGTTCGAATGGAGGAACGTAAAACAACATGTTGATGGCATATGAGATGGAAGCACGGTGGGTTATACTTATCTTTACCTTACGGGATTTCTGAAATCCAGACAGCAGGGGAGGGAAAAATACGAATGAAAATCAAAAGGGAGAGAGAAAGAGAGAAACAGGAGATCAGTGGGGTTCCGTCATAGCACGCAGAGCTGCAAGCGCATTGGCTAACGTCCGTTCCCTTGTTAGCAGGCAATTAAGACAGGGAAGATGCAGAATGGAGTGGCAGACGGTGCTGCTGTCCTGCCAGGTGAAACACTGCTTTAAAAAGGGCAACTTTAATACCAAAGGAAGCTTGAAAAGGGAATAAAAGGAGCATTTATGGAAATCAGACAGCCCATGGCACCCTGCGTCCCCTTTGCTAGCGAGGAGAGAGCAGTGTTGGGGGAATCAAAGAGCTCTCGTCCTGCTGCAGGTGCATAATGGTCCCACGTTTTAACGGGCATCAGTCTTGACATGGGGGAGCTCACAAAGGAGGGCACAAATCCAGCCACTTGATTGAACAGTGGAGAGGGAACAATGCCCGGCTTTAAGTTACAGCTAGGCACAGACTACAGCTTAGAGGCAGTGGGCTAAGTCCAGATGGGCACAGACTACCCAGCCTATACTAACGGCAGGCATGGACCACCCATACTCAACTCCCTTGAGGCCTATGAAAGGTCAGCTCTAAGCCCTGAGACTCGGTCCCATCTTTAGTTTGAACCCAGGTGACTTTGGTAATAAGTGGATGTCAGGAGAGCATCCAAAGCGAAGCAGGCAATCAAACCCCCAGTATCAAAGTCTCTCTTGTTGGAAGGTTTATATCCTTCGTTCTTAGAAACTAGAAGCTTGGGAGAAGAGAGCTTGGGGTTGCTGTCCCAGCTCCTCCACTGGGAATAGCGTGTGCGCGCAAGACCAGGGCAAAGGCTTGTGTCCGACACTCTCCGTGGAAAACACAGCCTCGCTCATTTCATCAGGAAGTCTGCATTCCGTGCGTATCATTTCTCCCTGATACAGGGGGAGGGATGCTGGAGAAGCAACCACTCACTGGGGAAAGGTGAGGTCGGGGGTGAGGAAAGGAAGGGGCAGAAAGCATCCGCAGTGTGGGTTAGAACGCCAGTGTCTAACCTGCTGTGAGTGGGGCCGTTTGTAGGGAGATGGGAGAAGCGTAGAGGGGAGCGGGGGAGAGAAACCAGAAAAATGAAGCTGCCAGGTTGAAAGCGGAGCAGAGAGAGTGGGGACAGATTTGCTGGCATCTGTGTGATCATGGTAATTGCTTTTAATGACTCCATTTTCTTTCCCCCTGAAAGGCACTGTCTGGCTCTTCATCCAGAGCACCAGGAAAGGCTCCCGAAGCCAGGATCTGGCCCTAACACTAGGCCCCGGTGGAGGAAGGGCCAGGGACCTGCAGCTGCACACAGTCAGGGACCTGCAGCTGGGGATGCCTGACTGGACACAACCCGCAGAGCCGGTGTCTGGGGAATCAGGGATGTTCCTCTTGCAAAGGGGCTGCCAGCTCCCCAGGCGGAAAAGAAAGGTAGAAAAGAAGAGTGGACCTGCTCTGACAGGGAGGAGGCATTCCCCGAGTGACCCAGGGCAGCTAAGTGAGGGTCTGAGAGCTGTGGGGCTAGAGTCCAGCCTAGGGAAAGCTTATGCCACACAGTTCTGCAAAGTATCAAGGGGTAGCCGTGTTAGTCTGTATCCACAAAAACAACAAGGAGTCCGGTGGCACCTTAAAGACTAACAGATTTATTTGGGCATACGCTTTCATGGGTAAAAAATCCACCTCTTCAGATGCATGGAGTGAAAATTACAGACACAGGCATAAATATACTGGCACATGAAGAGAAGGGAATTACTTATAAAAACTCCCTTCTCTTCATGTGCCAGTATATTTATGCCTGTATCTGTAATTTTCACTCCAATAGCTCTGCAAAGGTACCTCAGATCTGCCGCATGGTGCCCCATCTCTCCCCACGGCTCCCTGGGTTTCCCATGCTCTCCTTCCGACCCTGAGCACAGGGTACTAAGCATGCCCAGTTGTGTGAAGAGGAAAAATGCCCACTAAATAATGATTGGGGCTGAGAACCATTCAACTCGCTTCGCTTGTGAAAGGCATGGATTTGAAGCCTGTCTAAGTTGAAGAGGCCCCAGCTGGCTCCTCTAAGAGAGGTCTGCCTCTCTTGCTGTTCCCCTGGCTTTGCATCCCCGTGGGTCTCCCTGCAATCAGTGGGACTGGTACAAGAAGTCCCGGATAGGCTGTGTCAGACTGTGTTAGGTCTGGTGGGGGTGGGGACCATCTCCGGCTGGGATCTCACTGGCCTGCCAACTTACCGGTGACTCTCCCATCACCCTCTCGCCGTTGTTAATCCGCATCACCCCCTTGCGCCCGTTCCTCTCCAGCGACACACTATTCCAGGTGTTCAGAGGGACTGGCTCCTTGCTCCTGGTTATGGGGTTTGGCGAGGAAGAAAGGGGAAAAAAAAACACAGCTGGGGTGAAAGTCATCCAACAGAGGCACTGGGCAGGGAGTGAGGGGGGCAGAACGGACTGTGCTGGTTGGTATTTCCTATTTGCAATAAGGGAGCACCCCCTGGCCAGGGCCCCATTGGGCTGGGCACTGTGCACTTTTATGGGAACTAGCTAGAGCAAAGCTAGGCTGGGTACGTCTACACATGCTGCAGTCACACCTCTGGCTGCAGTGTAGACATGCTAAAGGAGTGACAGGCCCTGCCCCAAGGAGCTTAGTCAAGGGCGGGAGACAGGAAGGATTCTGCTCCCCATTCTACAGATGGGGGGAACTGAGGCCCACAGGGGGACATCTTCAAAAGCACCCAAGGGCCAGATTTTTAAAAGGCATGCAGGTGCCTAGCTACGTTGCACTCTGGCCCTCAGCTGCTTAAGAGTGCCAACACCTATTTTCAGAAAGCATTGAGAAGCCAGAGAGTCTCAATGGAAGTGAACAGGGCTTAGGCCGCTAAGGGCCAGATTTTCAAAGGAATTTCAGTTCCTAAAGATGAAGACAAGCACTGTGTGGGATTTTCAAAAGCACCCAGGACGTCAGGCACCTAATGGGGTTGGGCACCCTTGAAAACCTCGTTAGGTGCCTCTCTGCCTCTTTAGGAACCAAAATACCTTTGAGAAAACTGGCTCCAAGCAACAGGCCTAAGGCCACAAAGTGAGGCTGTGGCAGAGGTGGGAAGGGAGCCAAGGTCTCCTGGCCTGAAGTCCAGCGCCTTCTCCACTAGACCATCCTTCCAGCTGTGTGTCAAGGGAGGAGGAGCCAAGACTCAACCAGCAACGACACACAGGAGATGGCCAGCTGGAGGAATCAGCAGAGAGAAAGAGAAAGAGCAGTCTAGCCATCCCTGGCTATTGTCCAGCAGCCATCAGAACAGCTGGCTGCAACATCCCATAATACTGAATGGGGCTTGGCTCACCCCACACTGCTGGGCGCGCTGGTGAAACACAGCAGGCACAATTCCGCGTGACACGTCCAAGCCGCTCCCTCCCCCTCGACCCGCTGCCATTTTAGTAGTGGAGCCCATCAGCGTTTCGAGATGTGTCAGTCAATCTTCCCTGGGAAGCATTAGACTCAACTGGCCCAATCCCCAGCTGGCCTACATCGATAGAGCTGGATTGACATGGACAGGGCTGTACTGACTCCCAGGATAGGTAAGGTTCTGGCCCGGTATTATTAACATGGAAGATGAGCAAGCACCGAGAGAAACAGATTTAACCCCACAGCTGCCTCGTGGGCAGAACCCCAACCCCTCCCAGAAGCTGGCGGAGGCGTCTGACAGCAGGGGCACGTTGTACAGAAGTAGTAACGGCTCTCTGGTGAAAAGGCCGCATCATGTATCTCCAGGACAAACAAATCTCCGCTCCTGGTGCTGGGACACGATCGCCGTTGGGTCTAGGAATCAGGGCCAGAACCAGTGGGACCGGAGATGAGCTGGGGCACGGTTACCTGATTAAAGTGAGCCCCGTTCATTTTGGCTACTAGATCCAACCGCCCCATTGGGGTTTTGCTTAGGGGCCGTGCCAGCTGCTTAAAACTCGGGCTAATGCCGATCTGCCCCACCTTCCATGGGTCTGGTCCCAGTGCCTGCAAAGAGGAGCGCTGCCTGGTGCTTTTCACTCCCACTCCCCCTGCTCCTTGGAGGAGCACCACAAACCAATGAGCGAGGGGCCAGAGCCAAGGGGTCCTGGTGTTAACCCCCAACCCCTGCCTTCCATTCCTTGGTCCCCTTCTGTGCCGCCCCAGCAGCTAACAGGGCTAGGGGCCTGTTCTGGCGAGGCAATGCCCCCTCCATAGGGGGCACTCTCTCACCCACTTGGAGAGCCCAAAGCAGAGCCTCCCCCCCCCCCCCCCCAAGCAGCCTATGGGCACGTACTTGAGCACAGCTGCCCCCTTGCCCAGGTCGTATCTATACTCCAGGTAGCCATCGTGCAAGGCCAGAGAGATAAAGTCCCCCTTGCCGTCCGTCTTCTGCCCGTTGTAGAAGATCATGCCGCTGGGGTTCCTGGCCAGGAACACGACCTCCATGGACATCTTGTCCCTGAGGAAGAGAGGGCAAATGAGTGCTGCCCTCCCAACCAGCCAGCCCAGGGCTACTGCCACGCGAGGCCCAGGCACCGTCTCTCCCTTCGTCCCCTCTCGAGGGGCTGCACCGCAAGGTCTCTGCAGCCACCAGAGCCAGCCTGACAGCCCTGGGCAGCGGCGTCCTCTGTTCAGCCAACGGGCCCAGCAGACGGGCCAGCTTCCCCCTCCCCCAGCCCCGAGGGCCTCTGGCCTGAGTGGCACAGAGCCCTTGAGGGCGAAGTCTCCCTGGGCCCGATGGCACAGCTGTGCCTATCTGCAGGAGGGTCCTTTCCATCCCGGGGCCCCCTCCCACTTAGCAGTGTGGGAAGAATGGGTCACAGTGGGTGCTGTGCCTGGGGGAGGAGACCACCCTCGCTCCCGCCACCTCTCAGGAATAGTCCTCAGTCCCCTCCCCATCCCTGTACCTCCCTCTCACACTTCCCCTCCCCTTCCCTGCTGGCTTCTCTGTGGCTGTGAAACACACTCACTGCAGCTCGCGCCCAAAGGTCTGCAGCCCTCTCAGCTCCAGGTAGGAGAAGCCGTTGAACTCCGGGAGGAACGGCCGGGTCTGGTCCTGCTCCGTCACTGAGTCACAAAACAAGAGGGGGTGAGCTGAGAAGAGGAGAAGCCACTTGGGTCTGTGCCCCCCAAGCCCTTAGCCAGGGAGGTGGGTGCCCCTCGCACACAGAGACCCTCCCCGCCACACGCCAGGCCCATCGCAGCCCACCTGCCTCGCAGAACTCCCCTTCCCGCCCCATGGGGCACTCGCACTTGGCGCCTCCCTCGGGCAGCACCAGGCAGGTGGCAGAGACGTGGCACGGGCTGGGGTCACACGGATTCCTCTCATCGGCACAGGTCGGACCTAGGGGAGAAAAACGGCACATCAGGGAGGGGTCTTGGGGCCGGGCGCACCAGGGAGGAATGTTTCCGGTCCCTTTAGCCTACCTCTAACTGATCCACCTGGGGGCAGGCTGCACTGGCTGGGTCAGTAATGGACTGATGTCCTTGCCTGGCACTAGGGGCAGGCCACGCTGCTGGAGGGTCTGCCTTCTGGGTCACGGAAAACCCAAGAGGCTTTGACTTATGGGCATATATTTTTGTGTAAGAATGGCTGGCTATTAACTCCGGGCTCCTGATCTCAGGATTCACCTCCAACTGGGCACCGTTGCTGTGCACTGCTACTCAACCACCACGCCCCACCCCAGAGGTGGCTGCATTCCAGCAACGGGTGGCGACATGATCACCTAAGTGTGGGATCTCTTAGGGTGGGTGAAGGGGACTCGTGATTTGGGCCACCCCCAGGGATGCCCCCTCTCCCAGTGTCACTCCCCCAGCTTCTCACCCGTGTAGCCGTTGAGACACTGGCAGTGGAACATCTCAGCCTCCTTGACGTGGCAGATGGCGCCGTGGTGGCAGGGGTTGGGGTGGCAGGGGTTGTTCCCGCACTCGCCCACCCCACTGCCGTACAGCACGTCGCTGCCCTTCTCCCGCAGGTCGTACATCTGATTGTTCACGTCCAGCAGGCGGATGCAGCCCTTCAGGCCGGCGGTGGCTGACGTGCGATCTGCCACCCTGAAGGGACGGGAGGGCGGTGCTCAGGAGAGACAGAGGGGCCAGGGCGTGACGGGCCGTGTGGTGTCTGTGCTAGTAGCCTGGCTTTGCCTGGGCTCATCTGCAGAGACTCCAGGCCAGGATCCTCCCCTCCAAACCCGCTCCCCCCTCTGCCCAGGAGAAGGGGCTCCCCCGGCACCCTGAGCTCCGAGAGCCGTCTGCCTCTAACATCACCCCAGATTTTGCTCCAAAGAGGACTCAGGTGCTGGCCTCAATCCCCCACTTTCCCTCTACGGATGCACAGCCAGAAGCCACCAGCAGGAAGCGCTAGGACCCTGGGAGCAGCAGTTCTGCAGTGGAAGCTAAGTCCGCCCACTACTCACACAGCCATCTGGTCTTCCGGCACCCCTCCGACGAACAGATCTGTATCAAGGTTCAGGCCGTCGGTACCGCTCGGGCTCTCCCCGTTCACGTGGGGCTCCCCGTCCACCGACAGCATGCCATTGCGGCGGTTCCGGTTCACCACCAGCTGGTGCCACTTGCCAGGCTCCACGGGCACCTTGCTGGTGATGACGCCTGTACCAGACCCTGTGTTGAACCTGAAATGGAGGAGGGGGGCAGTGGGCTTGGGGTGGCGCCGTGGCTATTGCAGGAAAAGTGGTGCTTGGGACAGCTTCTCAGTTAGACGCTGCAACCACATCCCAGCTGCCACTTCCCACCACAGAGGTGGCTGCATTTCAGTGGTGGGTGATGTGATCTTTGTACACACCAGACAGCCTCTGGAATCGTAGGGTAGGCAGATTGGACTCATTACATAGGCTTCCCCTGAGGGCACCCCCCGCCCCCCATTGTCCAGAATCTGTAGCCCCCCGGCCACTGCTTCATTTCAAACAGAATTTTCATTTTGGCTTTTGAAACTCCCACCACGTACAAGGTTTGAATTTGGGATGCTCCTTTCTCTCCATCCTTTTCCAGTAGAAAACAGGGATTAGACAAGGGGGAGGAGCACAAACCCCCAAAATCAACACCCCCAAAATGTTCAGGTTTTGAAAACCAGATGTTTTCATTGGGTTTTGCTGAAAAACTGTTGTTGTTTTTTTTTTGTTGCAGAAGTGTTTGTTTCCTTCGAGACCCCTTTTATTTTTTTTGGTCCTTCTGATCTTAACAACTGGCTCACTAACGCCCCATTCTCCCACCCACCACTCCAGACCCTGGATCTGGCTGGGTTCAGACCCCTGCTGTTGTAGCTGTCCAGTGCTTTGCATCCCATCAGCCCCCAAAGGGGTGTTCCTGTAGGAGGCAAAACCCCGCTGGGCCAGGTTTAAAGAGACGGCTGTTCAGCTGCAGGAGCTGGCGAGGCTATGTGGAGAGCTCGGTTCTGAGGACAGCCTGGCTGGGAGGCACCCTGGCCAGAGGGGCCTGCATGGTAAAAAGGGACAGACGAATCTGTGCTTTCGATGACTAAGCAACCCATGGAACGTCTAGGGGAGTTGGGTCCCTGCTCACGCTGCCAGGCTGCTCCCCTCCCTTCCCCGCTGAGTAACCCCTGATGGGGGCCGGGCCCAGGCTGACAGCTAGGGGCACCCACCTGAGCTCCACGAAGCTGTTGACCAGCGCCAGGGAGATGAAGTCCTTGCCCTGGTTCTGCCCATTGTAGAGCAGCAGCCCGCTGAGCTCGGAGGCCCGGAACTCCATGGCGATGCGCACCGTGTGGTAGGCCTTCATCATCTTGAAGGCCAGGTAGGACTTCCCGCCGAAGCCGGGGATGAAGTACCTGATGGCTGTGAGCACAGACGGAAAGAGGACGGGGCGTGGCGGGAGAAAGAGAGAGAGAGACAACCCCTGATGTGAGTCCGAGAGCGCCACCCTCCCTGTACGTCCGTGGGAAAGGGTCAGAGATGGAAAGGGCATGCTAGGCCCCACCCGCTCCAACCCAGGTCATTACGGGATCGGTCCCCTACACCATCCTCCCGGGGCATTTACCCAGCCTACTGCTCAACGCCCCCAAGTGATACTCCACAGCCTTGTAAATCTCGCTGTTACCAGCACCCCCCAGATATTTACCTCACTTTTCCTCTTGTTTGATTTCACCCCTTTGCTCCCAGCTAGACCCATGCAGGTGCCCCTCAGTTCTCCTCCTCCCTCCGGGTCGGATATGCCTTTCACACACTCAGAGAGCTACCCCATCCCCCCGAGCTGCGTGCATCGTTCCTCATAACCCAGCCCCTCCAGCCTTCGGATCATTTTTCTCTCTTCTCCCTGAATCCCACACGATAGAGCTACATTTATCACCCCCGTTCTTCTTTAGTGCAGCTGAGATTTTCAAAGGGGTCTGGACGGCCAATTCCCATTAACATTAACAGGCCTGGATATCCACATGCAAAAGCGGTTTTGAAAGCCTCAGTTTTTGGCATTAGGGGCAATAATTTCCAGAAATCAACACTTTACAGTCCCATCCTACACCCCACCCCGACAAGGATTTGCCATCCTGAGCTGTCAGCCAATGGGAACAGCTTCAGTTGCAGCCTGCAGTCAGTGGATGAGCAGCACAGAGTGCTGGGGGATAGGTCCTGAACCGCCCAGGTGCATCCACTTATGCTAGACCGTACCCAGCGTTCATTGGCCTCTGAGGCTGAGAACAGCATGTTCCACTAGCTGGTATGACCCGCCCAGAGCTCACAATCCTCATGTGGCAAGGCACTAGTGCATCACTGCCTGGGGTCAGGAAGAAATGACTGCTGGATGCGTCCCCTCACTAAGGCTGTCGTATTTCGAAGGAGGTGCCTTATACGGGGAGTGGCACGCCTGTTTTGAACAGAAGCAAGACATGGGGCTAGAGGGACCAGTGTGGCATTTCTAGCCTCCTCCAGCCTGCAATGTCATTGTGGGGGCAGAGGGGATGAAGAGGGACAGAAAAGATGCTTTTCAATTTGGGCCTGATTTGCAAAGAGAATGAGCGGCCAATTCATAGAATCGCAGAAGTGTAGGAGTGGAAGGGACCTCGAGAGGTCATCCAGTCCTGTCCCCTGCACTCAAGGCAGGACTACGTAATAACTAGACCATTCTGGACAGGTGTTTGTCCCGCATGATGCACGCACAACTGTGCATGCAAATGGCTAATTGCAGTTCTTTGCACACACACTGCCTGGTCTGGGTACCCCATTGCGTGTGCAAGTTGGCTGTGCCTAACACAAATCCGATCACTGTTATTCACTGGGAAGCATGGGGCTGTGCCCGCCCCGCCCCCCGTCCATCTCCAGCTGGAGTCACTGAGGGCTGCTGGGGCTTAGCTCCTCACAGTCAGGCCCCCTGGCATTCATTCACTGCTCCCCACAGACAGGGAACCACCTACATTTCTCGCAGACCGCGCCCCCTTTTCCCGCGGGGCAGCTGCAGGTGAACTCCTTCCCGTCGTCTTCGCAGGTGCCGCCGTGCAGGCAGGGGTGGGAGTCACAGGGCCGGGCCGGCTTCTTGGTGGCGGGGGGCAGGCGCGTGGGCTTCCTCCGGGTCGTGGCCGGCACAGTGGCGGTGGGTCTCCTGGTGGTGGCGGGCCCTGCCATCTTGGTGCTGGGCCTCTCCATGGCCTCCGGGGGCAGGACGTGGGCAGCGGTGGGGGCGGTAAACCTCCGGGTGGTGATAGGCGCCATGGTGGTGGCAGTGGTGGTGGTGGTCGTGGTGGTGAAAAGCCTGGGAATCCAGTCTGGAACACAGCAAGGGGTGGATTGGCCCTCAGGAGGAACCTGGCACCCAGCTGGCATCCCTGGGGAAGGTAGGGGGCCGGGAGCCGGATTCCTGGGTTCAATTCCCAGCTTTCAGAGTGAGGTAGAGAAGTTAGAGCGGCGAGGTGCCTAGGAGTCAGGACTCCTGGGTTCTATTCCTCGCACCAGGAGGGAGCACATGCCTAATGAGGAGAGCAGGGGACGAGGAGTCAGGACTCCTGGGTTCTATTCCTAGCTCTGACAATGAACTCGGGCTAGACCATTTACCTGCCCGCGCCTCAGTTTCCCCACATGTAACATGAGATTAATGGTTTTTCACGGGCTGCGGTGGGACTGAGTCTTGATCCTGAGCCTTCCCACCCCCTTACAAGGGTTGGTTCATTCAGGAAGTAGCATCCTCTGCCCTCCACTGGGCCTGGATGAACCATCGCAAGAGATAATGGCCGAAGAACCGTCTATTCCACCACATTGAAAGGCTGGAGAAAAGTCAGTCTCATGGCTCAACCACCCTCCCCCCCCATGGCCACCTCTCTCCCCATAGCTTTCTCCTCCGACTAACAGCTCCTCCTCGGGGATCAGGAGACTCGCTGCATGGGCAGGTGGGTGGCTCTGGCAGCGGTCCAGCCCATCTGGGGTGTTTGCAGAGTGGCTGTCACTGGAGTACGTCAGTGCTAATCACGCGAAATACACTCCCTAATCAAACTGAACTGCATGCGACAGCAATACTTGCTTGTGCTTCGCTAGTCTCTGGCAGATCAATGGGAAATGGATTGGTCAGGCCAGGGGGCTGCCCGGCTGACTCCCCTCGCCCCGCGGTTACCGGGCGACAGCAGCGATGGGGCGTTTGACGATTTTGTGGGCACTCAAGCCCTGGCATCTGAGCCCTTGTGCTGCAGTATCACATGGCACCCAACCTCATGGGAGCGCAGGGGGCAGGACGATGGCCGGGGCTGCAGACCCTCTTTGGCGGCAGGGATGGGGGCGCGCAGATTATAACATGGGGGTTTCTGTTCCGTGCACAGGCAGTAGGAGAAGAAATGGAGACAAGGGCCAGACCCTCAGCTGGTGTAAATCAGCACTCAAGGGAGCTGCCCAGATTCATGCTGGCCAAGGATCTGACCTGACAGTGAACTGGGGTCCGGGTGGGATTTTCGGGCTAAGGGAGCCCGGCGGTTCCCAAGGAGCCAAGCTGGGCAGAACACAGCTCCCAGCGTGTCCCGGAGACTGGCGCGGCCCTGGCGAAGCCGAGCGTTACGGTCTCTGCGGATGAAACGTCCTCCGGAGGACAAGGTGCGTTGGATGGGCTCCTGCCAGAGAGGACAAGGACCAGCCGAGGACGGAAGCAGGGAGGACAAGAGAGAGCGAGCGACACAGGCAGACCGCGGGCGCAAAGCGCTCACCAAAGTCCATGAATTTGATGTGGTCCTGCTGAGGCTTCTTCACGAGGATGGGCCTCTTCTTGGAGGCCTTGATCTGCTTGAGCAGGGCCCTCTGCACGTCCGCCGCTGTGTAGGAGGTGGCTGCTCGCACCCAGGAGGAGGAAGGGAAAGGCACAGAGTGAGGACAGGGTAGCCCCCGCCCTCCTTCCCTTTCATGCCATCCCCTTGAAGCATCCGATGCTTTTCATTCCCTTCCCTGCCGCAGCCCTGCAGCCCTCCCCCGGCGCGCCTGCTGCACTTGCTGAACAAAAGACCCAGCGTTCGGTGTTTTTAACGAGGCCCTTTCCTGCCTAGCTCGTGCGATTTCCTTGGGTTTGCGGTCGCTCCAGCCCCCCGGCTCTCCCACCCCCTCCAGGCAGATAGTGCTGCCGGGGAGCATCAGCAGAGACCCGAGGGGCGGCTCTCACCTGGGTCGAAGTGGGACTCCACGATGACGCGGACCGCGCTGCTCTGGCCCAGGTCTCGCACGCGGATGCTCTTGAAATCCTTCTTCACGTCGGAGTTCCGGAAAAGCTCGTCCAGCTGGTTGGCCAAGGGGGAGAAACACAGAGCAAGGGAGTTGGACTGGGGCCATGGTGGCGTGGACTTAGGGTGCCCCCGCCTCCTTTCGGCGTCAGGAGCCTGGCCTACCTAAGCCCAGCAGTCCCTGTTCCCACCTCCCCACCTACTGGGTTCTTGAGCCTCTGCTTACTATGACTAGAAGCAGCAGGATTACACTAGCCTGCTACAGGTCCTAACAGAGATCGGGGGGCCCTCCTTGTGCCAGGCTCTGCACAGACCCCCCCACTCCCTCCCCACGTTAGGCCAGACACTGAGCAGAGCCCCCTGACTGAGACCAGGCCACCAACGTTGTGCTGGGCAAAGTGCAGACCCCTGACCAAGATCGGGTCCCCGTTTTGCTGGGCACGACACAGACCCCTGTCCCCCTCCCCTCCCATGCCGGGCACTGCGCAGACACTTGGGGTGAGAGAGTTCCTGCCCGACGAGCTCACAATGGACGGTAAAGAGACAAGACAGACAAGGGTGGGGAAAAGGGAATGGCTGTACGCTCACTTCACAGGTGGGGAACAGAGACAGGAGAGCCAGATTGACTAAGGTATTTAGGTGCCGAAAGATGCAGATTGGCACCTGCCGGCATTTTTAAAAGCATCTAGGCCAGTTCGGTGCCCAACTCCCATAGGACTCCCATACCCCACTGAACCCCTCGCTACATCTTTAGGCACTTAAATACCCCTGAAAGTCTGTCCTTGAGAGCTGGAGCAACTTGCCCAGGGTCACCCAGGGAGTTTGTGGCAGTGCTGGGCAGATCCCCTGAGTCCCAGCCCAATGCCTTAACACACCCTTCCATCTGTCCCTCACCCTGGCTGGATCCAAGCCCCCGCACTCTTTCCCCTCAGCCAGAGGGCAAGGACACAAGGGTGTCCCAAAGGAGAGGTTCCATGGGGTTCTCTACACTAGGGAAGTTCCCCGTCCCCCACCCTGACCCCGCTTTGGTCCTAATATCGCCATGTGTTAAAGGGGCATACCAATAGCTACGCAAACATGCCTGTTGCTAAGGGAATGAAGGATGGCTGAAGCACAGGACTGGGTTTTAGTCTCGGCTCAGCCACAAACTTACTACGCGACAAATGGTACCTACCGATTATGTGCCTCGGTTTCTCCATCTGTAAAATGGGGATAATGAAATCTATCCCCTGAGAGGTGAGAGGTGGCGAGGATTAAGGTGCTTTGAGACCTTCCAATGGAAGCCTCTATCACAATGCAAAATATTGTGACTGTTACACGTAGCTGCATGAACCACGTGGCCCATATGCCAAGTGCATGTCTGGTTATGTAACTGTACCAAGCACTTGCCAAATTCCTAAGTACCACCCGGAACAGTCTGCGAATGCAAACTATGCTGGTTCCATTCATATGGATGCTGTGCATTTGCTGTGCCACACTGCAGTCAGCAGCACAATACTGCTCCTGTCTCACCCTCTGCCTAGCACATCTAAGGGGGCACCGCGCCTGCCTCAGAGCCGGCAAAGCAGAGAGAGCGATGCGCCGGCAGCGTTTGAGCTTTACAAGTCTTGGAAAAGCAGGGACCTGTATTGATGAGCGCGACTTCCCGAGGTGTCTGGGAGAGTCTGGAGGAGCGAAGCCTGGAGCAGAGACACGGGGCTGGGACAGCCCCTTTTCTAGGGGATCTTCCATTAACACACATACACCTATAGCAACAGAGAGGCTCAAAGCAATGCCACTTAGCCAAGCAGCCCCACACTCCTGATCCATGGAAGCTCTTGAGCTTGAGGTTTTTCAAAGTTCGCTTCCAACTTCGGGGTTTAAGCCCATCTCTAATTATAACAACACAGAGGAAACTTTATCCGAGGATCTCAAAGAACTTGACATAGGCGGCAAGGTCTTATTGTTCCCATTTTACAGACAGGAAGACTGAGGCACAGAGGGGTATGCGCGTAGGGGAGTGTGTCTTACCCAGGGGCACATGGGGCTTCACTGGCACAGCCAGGAATACTAGCCGGGTCTCAGACCAGTTCTCCCATCCACTAGAAAGCTCTGTCCTAGGAAAGTACATCCCAGCGTAACTTGTAGACACATGGCAGTGCCAAAGGGGTGCATCTGTCATATTCACTCAGCATGTGAGAGACCCCTGGCCCACTCGTGGACAGTCCATAGAGACAGATGAGCCCTGTTACTTGCAACCGTTAAGAGAGCTTCTCAGTTAGCTCCCGTGTTAGAGGCGTGTGTTCTTGGAGCCAAAAGTCACGAGTTCTATTCCCCACGTGCTGCACAGGGCTAGGTTACATTTACCCTCGTAGAGCAGCTTAAGGAAGGATACCTGACCATCACACTCTGAGCTGAGGAGGAGAGTTCCTCCCTTTTGCCAAATGCAGGGCCATGGCTCCCAGGGCTGTCAACTCACCGCGCTCTCAATGCTCCTCGCCGTTTCCCCAAAGAGCTCCGATTTGGGGTCAGCCATCTCGGGCGTGTAGAACAGCTCCTGGCCCTCCACCTCCTCCAAGATGAGGACTCCCTGGAAGACCTTGGTGGCTATGGGAAGGAGGGGCAACAAAAGGAAACAAGACAGACTCATTTAGCGGGCTAGCTGGGAGGGGGCTGACAGCAAACAGCTGAGCAGAGCGTTCAGTCCCTGGCGGGGGTGGATGGCAGTGTGTGGGGAGTGCCAGGGCTTGGGTTAGTTTTGATGGCTATGGAGGATTAGTATCTGAGGTTGCTGGAGCAGGTGGGTCAGATGGCAAAAACCAGGCTAGAGATGGCAGCTTTTACCATACGGTTTCCTCTGAACTCTGGCCCGGATAGCAGCCCCCCTGGACCGGCTGGGTAACAAGAGAAAGACGTTAGCCAGAGCAGGACACAATCAATAAGGCAGGATCAGACATGAGCATGCAAGACACAGAGGCAGCTGAGGGAGTCCATAGGGAACCGGACTCCTGGCGAGGAGAATTCCCTGTCTGGGGGAGGGAACCGGGGAGCCTGTTTGTAGGTTCTGGGGCTCTGTGGTCTGGCACTTCCTGCAGGGTTCCCACCGAGCCACCCAGAAATCAGAGGAAGGGGACAGAAACAGCACGGAGCCCTGCAAAGGGGGACCCCCCCCCCTCGAGAGTCTCATGGGGGTGCACAGGGAGCTGCAGGAAGCAACCCTGCTGGCACTGGCGTTAGTACATGGAGGGTTTGCACCCCCTTGTGGGGATGGGGGTACTGTACGCAAAGAGAAGGGGGCATCCCACTGGAAACCCCACCGCAGGGAGTGTGGGGACGACGACAAGGAGAACCTTGGGAGAAACCCACCTGGAACGTGCATGGGGAGGGGACCTGGTTTGCTAAGCTCAAGAGCAGGACGACAAGGGCCCGTATCAGGACCGTGTGCTTGGGGCTCCGGAGATGCGTGCCCCAGCTCTCATGCCCTCCGGGCGCAAGACGAGTTCAGAAGGAAACTCCCAGAGTCTCTCACTCAGCGAGACAGGAGCCACACCGATTGGCGAGAGCGGTGCCTGCTGCCAGGGGGCAGAACACGACTGAAAGAAAAGCTCCCAGGCGCCTTGGCCGTAACCCCAAACACGGCCATGTCAGAAACACTGAACCAGCAGCTGTGGCTGCTAGCCGCAAACCAAAAGGTCGTTAGCCAGAGACGAAATCGAAACCCAGGCAGCGCCCCCCTCCTCTCCTTGCTACCACCAGGACCAGCCCTAATCACCCCATCATGCCTCAAAACCTGGGCAAAGACACAGGCCTGGGAGGTCAGTACACCAGGCTATTACACGTATGATCGTCCCAGGCCATGTGGGCCTACGTAGGTCAAAATGAGCCCCTACAACTCCCGCTAACAGGCTACCAGTGAAGCTCTGGGAGAGAGACACCCCGCCAAACAAGCGGGCAGCAGCTCCCCGCACCAGCCATCACTCCGTGTAGCTCAAGAGATTTTCTGTCGCGCCCCCCCCCCCAGTCGTGGGGCAGACACTCACCCGGGCAGTTGCTTCCTTCTGTGTCAACAGCTGCCGTCTTGCCATCCGAGCAGCATCCCAGAGGGGAGTTATAACACGTCGCTCGTTCAATGGCGGGAGTGGATGTCACTTGGCTCTCCTCTGGCTCCTCTTCCACTGAATGGCATTAGGGGCCACATGGGCATTTTATAGCCCTGGTGAGAGGCGGGACCCCCTCCAGCCCCATCACGATGTGGGAACCCCCCCCCCCCCCGGCCCCGTCACAGCCCCGGCGAGAGGCGGGACTCCCTGTCCCTCTCTCAGCCCCAGCGATAGGCAGGAGCCCCTCTGGCCCTGTCACAGCCCCAGTGAGAGGCAGGACCCACCCCCATCACAGCCCCAGCGAGAGGCCCCATCAGACCCAGACAGCAGTAGCCACGCTCAGCCTGGTGGCCTGTGGGAGATGGACGGGCAGGTGACTCTCCAGGTGCTAGCAGGCAGCCCTCCTCACTACTAAAGCCCCCTTGCTGTGCTGAGAAGCCCAGGGCTGAACAGGCCATGGAGACTGGACTAATGTCTCCCCTGACAAGGTGGCCCCTGCTGCAGGTGAGCAAGGAGGCAGGTTGGCAGTGCAGCACCGGGGACTAGAGGCCTCCTACCTGTGCTGAAGGAGACCCTCCCTCCCCACCCCGAGGCTGCCTAGGCAGCATTTTTCACCAGCCTCCACCTCCTGTCTCACAGCTCCAATCCTCCCCGAAGCAGATGCTGTGACCAGCCTTCAAGGAGGTCTGGGCTGGGAGCTGAGAGCTGGCGCTAGCTCAGCCCCTGGCACTGGGGTAGTTTTGGCAGCGCCAGCTCCACTCAGGGCCCACCAGCTAGAACAGCTGCTAAGGAGGAAGCAGAAGTGGTGGGAGCAGGGCTTGGACACCACGCGACTACTGAACCGGAGCAGAGGGCACTTACCGGCAGAGCCAGCCCCGCTGGCTTCCTGGTCCCCACTGATGCCCAGTTCTGGGTCCCCGCTGCCTTCTGCACTGCCAGACTCCGAGTACGCAGGTGGGGGGGTGGCCAGGACCACAGGAGCGGTGGAGAGGGGGCGGATGGTGGTCCTGCGGATCCCCTGGGTGGTCCAGGGGGTGGTCGCCGGCCGGGTGGTGGTCACCCGTACAGTGGCAGGCTGGCTTCTAGGAATGGGCCTGGCTTCGAACAGCAGGGAACTGGTGGCTGTCTCCGTGGGGTTGGGGGCCGGGGTGGTAAGCCTTAGAGGCGGGGGGTGGAGGAGCTTGTCCAGGGGCAGCGTGGGCAGTGGCATGGGCTGTACGGTGTGACTCACGTGGGTGATGGATTCTGAAAGAGCAGCAAGAGGAAGCGGTTAGAGGGATGGATTGGACAGGAGCCAGGGATCTCATCCTCTGGGAGGCAGGGCTGGGTCTATGGGGGAGGGACAGAGGGAGGCAGCCAGAGATTGCGCCCAGCGGCGTAATAAAAATCACAGAAACGTAGGACTGGAAGGGACCTCAATAGGTCATTTAGTCCAGTCCCTGCACTGAGGCAGGACTAAGTATTATCTAGCCCATCCCTGACAGCTGTTTGTCTAACCTGCTTTTATAAACCTCCCGTGACAGAGATTCCACAACCTCCCTGGGCAATTTGTTCCAGTGCTTAACTACCCTGACAGTGGGGAAGTTTCTCCTAATCTCTAACCTAAATCTCCCTTGCTGCAGTTTAAGCTCATTGCTCCTTGTCCTGTCCTCAGCGGATAAGGAGAACAATTTATCGCCTTCCTCTTTGTAACAACCTTTTACATACTTGAAGACTATCATCAGGTCCCCCCTCAGTCTTCTCTTCTCCAGACTAAACAATCCCAGATTTTCAATCTTTCCTCATAGGTCATGTTGTCTAGACTTTTAATCATTTTTCTTGCTCTCCTCTGGACTTTCTCAAATTTGTCCACATTTTCCCCAACGCCTGGTGCCCAGAACTGGACACAATACTCCAGTGGAGGCCTTATCAGTGCTGAGTAGAGCAGAAAAATTACTTCTCGTGTCTTGCGTACAATTCTCTTGGTAATACATCCCAGAACGATGTTCACTCTTTTTTTTTTTTTGTACAACTACATCACATTGTTGACTCATATTTAGCTTGTGAACCGCTATAAACCCCAGATCCTTTTCCGCAGTACTCCTTCCCAAGCAGTCAGTTCCCAGTTTGTATTTGTGGAATTGGTTATTCCTTCCAACGTGGAGTACGTTGCATTTGTCCTTACTGAATTTCATCCTATTTATTTCAGACCATTTCTCCAGTTTGTCAAGATCATTTTGAATTCTAATCCTGTCCTCCAAAGCACTTGCAACCCCTCCCAGCTTGGTATCATCCTCAAGCTTGATAAATGTACTCTCTATACCATTACCCAAATCATTTATGAAGGTACTGAATAGAACTGGACCCATGACAAATCCCTATGGGACCCCACTCGATATGCCCTTCCAGCTTGACTGTGTACCACTGATAACTACTCTCTGAGTACGCTTTTCCCACCAGTTGTGCATCCACCTTATTGTAGGTTCATCTAGGCCATATTTCCCTAATTTGCTTATGAGAAGGTCATGTGAGGCAGTATCAAAAGCCTTACTAATGTCGAGATCTGTCACAACTACCACTTCCCCCTTCTCCACAAGGCTTGTTACCCTGTCAAAGAAGGATACTAGGCTGGTTTGACATGATTTGTTCTTGGCAAATCCATGCTGAACGGTACTTATCACCTTATTACTGTCTAGGTGCTGAGTCATGCTGAGAGGAGCTGGCTAAGCACGGCCCGTATGTGCCTGTCCAGAGTGGTCGATAGGGGAGAGACTCACCATGGCACTGCCCAACATGCTTCACCTTGATGACCTGCCCCTGCCGGCATGCAATGGTCTTCAGCTGGCACTGGTCACCGTAGGTCACTCCGTCAGAGCCACAGACCTGGGAAGGGCAAGGGAGAGTGGGGGCAGCTGGAGAGATCGTCACCTCCTCTCATCATTACCTCTGTAAGGCAGAGCCCACCTGAAACACGGGTTTCTCCTCCCTCTCCACCCACGACGCAGGCCCCGCGCGCAAAATAAACCTCCTTCTTTAAATGGTCAGTGAAGGGTTAAAGGCCAGGGAGACTCCTGTTTGTGTCTCTCTGCTGGGAGGAGACCCTGGGAGACGAATCCTGAAAGGATGAGCCCAGAGGCACTGTGTGAGGCTATCAAAGAAATCCCGGCCTTTCGACAGCTGGCAACATCATCTCTCTCTGCACGCTGAGCAGAGCGGCTCTGCCTGCAGCCAGCAGAAACACCGGGCTTCAGTCCCACACGCGTCCCAGCTCCAAACCAGCAAGGCCGAGCCAGCTAAATGCACGAGTGCCTGCCGTCTAGCCCCCAGCCCCACCGGGCTGCCTCCTCCTTTTACCTTGGTCATGTTGGCTTCCACGCACAGCGGGGACGGGCACTCGCAGTGGGCAAAGCCACTGACCTCCACGCACGACGCCCCGAACTCGCAGCTCAGCTCGCGGCAGGACTTTGGAGCGGAGGGATCTGGGGGTGAGAGGAAGGGAAACGACGCACACGCGAGTGATACACATACGCGGTGGCCCTCTGCTCCGGTCGCGGATGCAAAACAAGCCCAGCTCAGTCAGGGGCTTTCCCGAGAAGATTCAGCTGGTCCCACCGAGGATGACAAGACAGACTTTTAGCCTGGTTAAAGGCCAGTGGTCTGAGACAATCTGTTGTCGCGAGTCTGTGGGTGTACAGACCTCAAGGAACAGAGACATGCCCAAAGAAATAATCGCCTGGCAGTTCGGCGAAAAGAGAACCTCTATGGTAGCATGAGCACTCGGGCTTGGGTCCCTTCTCCGGGTCAGCCACTAAGGGGCGACAGATGCCGCACGTGTGAACAGGTCAGCAGAAGGCAGCGGTAGCCGCGCACCCGCTAAGCCAGCACATCACAACTGACCCAAGGTTGCTTCCGCAAGGAAAAAGAGCCACTGGCTGAGTGGCTCCCTCGCCTCACCTTTCTCGCAGCCCGTCATCCCCAGCTTGCTTCCGTTGGGGCACTGGTTGCATTTCATGCCGGTGATGCCCGTCTTGCACGAGCACAGTCCGGTCATCTGCTCACAGTCGTCACGCACCGAGCCCACCGGGTCGCAGTGACAAGCTTGGCAAGGAGGCAGGAGGGAGGCAAGGAACAAACATTGCCACGTTTTACAACGCAAGCCTTCCGCCAGGAGAGCTGAGCACCTGCGCACACCAATGAATTCAACCTTCCTACCCCCCAGCTGCATTGATTTCAATGGAATAAACGGGCCCAGAGCCAACAATGAAAGCCTTTGAAATGTACAGTGTTAAATAAGGCTTGTATCTTAACGTTGTCCCTTATTCCCTTCCCTTTTAGCGGGAGAGAGTGTTTAGAGGGAACACCTCCCCTCCCCCCGCCATTTGACAGGCTTTTCGATGGTATTAAAGATGGGAATAACTGTCCTGTGTTAGGAAAAGGGAAGAGGTTAGTTGAAATGGGCTGGACCTGCTGCTGCTGCTGTTAAACTCTGATCCTGTTTCTTGAAGACAAAACAAGCCAAACCCACTCAACAGGGGAGACAAGAGAACAGCAAAGACGGGCAATGCAGCTTCTGTCTCTGACATTGGCTCCCCTGCAACCTGACTGCTGGAAAAACCCAGGCACAGCACACGCTGTTTGATTAGTCACTCCGAGACCTGGCAAACTCATACCAGCATCGGGCTGTTGAGGGCATTGCCTTTAGCTGTCTCCCTGGTCATAGTTTTAAAGCAGCATTGCAAAATTGGCAGATTTGCCTGGCTAAGCCAGACTCTGATTAGCCAGAAGGAAAAAGGAGAGGGAGAGGAAAGAGAAGAAAAACAGTGGGGAAGGAAAAAGTTTCCCTCCGAAGTCCCTTTTGGGGATCCCCAAAGGGGAGTGATGGGTGGAACACCCCATCCTCTCATTATTTCCTCCACCACTTCGGCTTAATTTCCTGCACACCAATTTGGGTCCATTGATTTCCAATCTCACACTTCTCCCGTTTACCAGGCATGATCTCCTCACAGTCCTTGAGTTCTGCCAAGGACGTTTTGTTCGGACTAATTCAGTCTCCCTTTTGCTAGGGGCAGAATCAGGAAAAAGAACCCAGGAGTCCTGATTCCCGTACTAGTCTCTAATCCCTACACTATACTTCCCAAGGCAGGACTAGAACCCAGGCATGCTGGAGCCCAAGTTCCTGATCCTACCATTAGATTCATGGACCCTCATTCTCATTAACACTAAGGTCACTTTGGTAGTTACGTTTCCCTTCACTACAAGTCTCCACAGCCAGCACTGTGTACAGGACCCTTATGGTAAGTGAGAGTCTGGCCGTAGATTTTAAGGCGAGATGGGGCCATCATGAGCATCTAGTCTGACCTCCTCCATAGCACAGCGCAGAGATTATGTCCATTAATTCCTGCATTGAGCCCATAACTTGTGGTTGAGCTAAAGGGGATCTTTTAGAAGAAACATCCTATCTCAATTTAAAGACACCGAGTGGTGGAGAATTAACCACAGCCCTTGGGTAGCTGTTCCAATTACCTTCTCCATTAAACTGACATCCTATTTTCAGTCTGAACTTTTCTGGCATCACCTCCCAGCTACTGTGTCTATGTTTAGACAAACACTAACTCCCAGAGTCAGGAGTGGAACCCAGGAGTCCTGACCTCCCAGGCCTGTGCTTGAATCAACAAAGCTTCCCGCATCCTGTTTAACTGCATGTCATCATAAAACGTGAGCTTGCAATCCCAGAGCCTAAGACTCGTATTCAATCCCTTGACACATGTCTATCGCTCTGAGAGAGAGAGCTCTATCATTTCAGAGAGCGCGAAAGACAGAATCACATCTCTATTGTTTGCAATCCCCTCCAAATAACTCTTCTTTCCCTGACCAGTCTGTCCTCTTCCCATTTGGCACATATCGATTTTCTGGCTCGTGTCTCCAATGGAGCTTGAAATTAACATGGCTTTTTTTGTTTACTTCCTTGTTTGTACAGGGGCATTGTCGGTGATGTCGGCACAGATTTGGGAACCGGCCGTGCTGACTCTGACAGGGATTCAGGAGAGCGTCTGACGTTCCCTTGCAATGGACTGGGCAGTCAGCCTGCCGAATCCTGTGCTGCCCCGATTCCATGTCACCCCAGCTGGTGGAAACAACCCTTTCCCCTGAGTGTGATTTCACACCTGGGTCTGATGCAGCAGCACTGGAGAATGCTTGGCACCAGTTTGGAGACACGTTCCCAAAGTGGGCCCTGTACAGGTTTGTTTAAGGAGGCCTGTGCTTGGCTCTCCTCCCATGAGCGGTGTGAATCAGGTCACGATCTCTCAGAGGGAGATAGGGAACACCTAGGATTAAACTGTTTTTGTGGTAGGGCAGCAGGAGAAGGGTAAACACGAGTGGTCAATGGGTTCCTTTACCCAGGCACCCTCTTCCCTGGCACCCCCCGGTACTCACGGGTGCAGCCGCTCTTGCTGTCCGTGACTATCCCGCGGAAGTTCCAGAAGCCAGGTTCACAGCGGTCGCACTTCAGGCCCCCCACCCCCGGCTTGCAGGAGCACTGTCCGGTGGTGGGGTCGCAGGCCCCCCCATACGAGCCGTAGGGGTAACACTGACAGGTGCCTGAGAGAGTCAAAGAGAGCAAACTCAGTCCCATTAGCAGCAATCAGTGAGGGCCTGAAACAGGAGGGGCCTTAACGTGGCTGTATGTGCCGACCTGATCCGCTCAGCTGAGGCAGTACCGCATTCCTGGGGCGGGTACTAGGATGCTGATCAATGTGCCCTCCCTCTGCCCCTACCAAACCCCTTCCCCTTCAAATCCCCCCATTGACCATGGCGCCGTCTTAAAACCTTCAAGTTACTCCTGCTCACTTTGCTTGCATCTATCCTCCTCTCCTGGGGAATAAAGAAAGTCACTCGCATCACCTCAGGTAAACATTTAGATTTATGCTCCCGTCGCCAACTCAAGGGCAAGGGTGGAACAGAAGGGAAAGAGCAGTTGGACCCAGAGCCAATCAATCCGGGTGGCTTCCTCCGGGGAGGGATACCATGGGGAGTCCAGAAGGGGGCGTGAGGCCCCAGCCACGGTTGGGGGGCGGGGGGGAGGTCACTGACCCAGAGGATGACCATTAGAATTTGTACTGCAGTAACACTTAGGAGCCCCAGTCACAGAACAGGACCCAGCTGTGCTGGGCGCTGAACAAACACAGAACAAAAAGACAGTCCTGGCCCCAAGGAGACAAGAGACGACTGGTGCATACAGACAGACCGATGGCGTAGCCCAAGGACTCAATGGGACCCTGGGTCAGGAGGGGGTGGTCTTGCCACACCTGCTCTCTAAACGGCTGTCATGTTTTGCAGGCCTGGAGGCACAGGCATTGATTTGCCGAGTTGCCGGGGGGTGCTCAACCCCATTCCTCCCAGGGCCCACCCCCACTCCACCCCTTCCTCCAAGCCCCCACCCCTGCCCCGCCTCTTCCCACCCCCTCCCCCCACCTCTTCCTGTCCCTGTTCCTCCCCTTCACCCCCAGTGCCTCCTGCACCCTGCAGAACAGCTAATCCGCAGAGACGCTGGGAGGGAGTGGGAGGAGCTGACCTGTGGGGGTGCCAGCGGGTGCTAAGCACCACTGTTTTTTTTCCGTGGGTGCTCCAGCCTCAGAGCACCCATGGAGTCGGCGCCTATGCCTGGAGGAGGAAGCATGATGGGGTTCCTTTGAGGACTTCACGAGCGGGCGACGAAGGCTGGGACCATTGGCTGAGCAGAGGCGGAAGTCAGCTTGTCAGCCCATGCGCTGGCCCCTTTGGGCTGAAGCCCACCCGCGGTGACCCCGTGCCACGAGAGTCTGTCAGAACACCGCTGCTTATTAAATTACATGGCACATTAAACGACACTAAATCCCCATCAAGCGTGCATTAGCCAGGCCCATACACGGCTTTAACTATATTTCCGCAGTTTAATGTGCTTTCCTAACAGTCGGTCACAGCCTCAGCTGTTAATATATGGCTAATGCCTTTCCGAACACGCCTTCTTTGAAAGCCCTGACTCCGGTAATTATTTAATAAATATTAATGATGCGTTCATCAAGGCAGCCTCCTGAGAAGTGGAGTCACCTCTCAGTCAGCACTGGGGTGGGCTGCGAAGGACCTACCGGGCGGGAGGATGTGGATCTGTCTCATACTCTGGGGCCAGGGCTGGAGTCAATATTTGCCCCCAGAACTAGCCCCGAACTCCCGGAGATGGTGCAAGCCACCCTCGGGAAGGGCTCACCGCTGGGAGCATTTCCAGGGGAGCACTGAGCACCCTCAGCTCCCAGTAATGTGCGGCTCAGCACCCGGCTGGCTCAGGCTCTAAGAAACGTCTGTTACCATCCAATAGCAGAGCGGCGCTGCTAACCGTCTTTGAGCTGCCACATGGCGAGCAACCCGGAGAAAACAAACAAGGCCACCACTTGCCAAGGCTTTCCTGAGCTTGGCTCCACCGGGAGCCAGCTACCATCTGTGCAGGCCACGAGAGCTCACGCCGGGTTTGGTCCTTGTCCAGAGAGGGAGGGAGGTTTGGGGCATCTAGTTCAGAGCAACCCTCTTGCATTGCTCCCTGCATAGATTTAGGGCAGCTTCTGAACCGGAAGCAAATTGGCGCTTTATAGAAAACGAGAGGCGCTGGGAATTTAGAAGGCAAAGGGGGCGTGTGCAGAGGTGTGCGGGTCTCTCTCTGTTCGTGGGTGGGTATGCTCCAGGCTGCGGGCTCTGGAGAGGTCTGGAGGCTCTAGCATGTCTACTGGAGGAACTGGAATGGAGCAGATAAGCTATGGGAGAGGTTCAGCCTGGGGGTTGCCAACAGACTTTTTGGGGAGGTTCTCCCCACCCTCCCTTTCCCATGGCTAGATGGGAGGGAGACCCCAAAACTTCTTTCTGTTACACCATGGGAGACGGGCGTGGAAAAGGCTAAGACCCACTGCTTGACAGGGTCAGGCAGAAGAGTAATCTTCTGCAGAGGAGTTTTCCCCCATTATCTGCAGTCTGGATCGCCACACTGTCCCCGACAAGGGATTCACAATCCAGGACCCCTCATCTGTTACAAGAGATTCCCCCCAAGCTTCACTCACTTGGGCAGCCAGCTGAGCCCACGCCGAGGGCCACGGTTGTATTGTCTGGACAACATCCATAGATGGTCTGGCTGCAGTGCAGAACCAGGAGCGGCGGGGGAGGCGTTCCAATAACTACGGAGAGAGGGAGGGACACAGGTCACACCTTGGGTAGACAGGGAACCGCAGCTGTAACCGGGCTACATCAGGGCAATATAACAAATGCAGGGGATCTGGGCAGATGTGTCTGGCCATGTCCTCCCTGCACAACCCCCCTTGGTCTCTGCCCTGCATTAGGGCAGTGACACTGACTCCAGGCCCTCCCCAGTGCAAGTAGCAGCATACAGACATGCAAACAGAGGCACAAAATGGCTCAGCCACTGCATTGGTACCAACAAACTAATACTGGCCCCGCCAGCAACGCAGGTTGATCCCAGCAGTGGTCCCAGACGCAAGGCAGAGGAGTTCCCTATGCTGTGGGGAAAGGAGCAGCTGAAGGCTGACGCAGCCCCTGCTAGCCCAGGGTCTGAATCCCAGCATTGGTCGGTGTGACAGAGTGCTAGGAACCCAGAGCTGACCCAGTACTCTGGTCACTGCAGTACTAGCCATTCCCCCCGGAGTAGCTTTAATTGGGAGGGATGGTGGGAACAGTTAAAGGACAGGAAGGAAGTGCAAGGGGGGAGGCTGGTAGGGGCCAGGGGATGCAGAATCCCAGGAGGATGAGATCTTGCCTTCTCCCTCCCTGGAGAGCAGGCTAAGGGGGCAGTTTACTACTGATTGCATGGGGCTGCATGAGGCTGTACTGGCGACCTGGCGGAGGGGACCCCAATAAATAACACACGGTGTTTAGCAACTCGAAAGTCTCCAGCCTGTTTGTGGTGGCCCAAAGGGCAGAAGAGAAGGGACCCTGTTGCCACCCCAGACAAACGTCAGAGGAGCATGGGATGCTGTGAGGCAGGAGCTGTCTAAAGGCCAATACCCGTGCTAGCCCGGGTCCGAACCTCAGTGGGAACTCACCGCGGCAGGCTCCTTGGCTGGTGATGTAGAGATCCTGGCGTTTCTCGCAGCGTGTCTTCTTGAGCTCACACTCATTGGCATAGGTCGCACCGTCGGAGCCACACACCTGCTCAGAGGGTGGGGGGGAGAGGGAAGAGAGATCACGGTCTGCAGCCTCCAGCATGCAGAGAGCTGCCTACCCCTCATGGGGTGCCCCCATCCCCAGGCCAGTGCTGGGCAGGGAAGCTGGAATTCTAAATCCGGCACTAACCAATCCTGCCCAGGGGGAAGAACGGCTACTAAGGGAGATGGGCCGTGTGCCAGCCAGCAGCACCCGGGATTGCAGCACGGGTCCCTCAGCCCTGGCAACCCCTGGGCGGGCGAAAGTCATCTATTCACGCCTCTGACCAGAGCCCTGGCTGGGGAGCAAGGGGGCTGGCTGTGCTGGAGAGGCCCCCCTGAGACGAGGGGCATGAGGGACAGGCCAGGAGGGGTACAACAAGAACCTCCTCCCAAACTCAAATGGGCCCTGTGAGTCCGGGACAGCTTGGAGGAACTTCTCCCCCCTATCCGCCTGCTAGGATTTCCACAGCCCCACCCAGCTGTGGCTGGGGTTTGAAGCGCTGCAATACCCCGAGCCAGGCTGGGCTTGCGACACCTCCAGCCCGAGAGGCTGCAGAGAGCCCCTCACTAGGCCGAGCTCTCTTCCAAAGCCAGGGGCGGGCAGGCAGAGGGAATTACCGGGTTGCGTGGCACGGCCAGGCAGGTGAAGTCACACACGCAGCGGTCGTCCTCCACGTCCTCGTCCCACGAGCCCCCGTACTGCCGGCAGCGGTCCTGTTCGCACTCGTTATCATCCCCCGAGCCTGAGCCCCCAGAGCCACAGTCTGCAGAGGAAAGGAGGGGACCCTGGAGGGTGACTGCTCCTAGTCCACACCTGGCCTCCGAGACAGCAGGACCCTCCTCCCGCAGGACAGAGCATCCAGCCCCCCATGAGGACGGAATACAGCCACATGGCCAGTAACAAGGGCACTTCTCTTTGCGAGGTTCCTTGACGATGGGCTCAGGGCTCTGCCTGTACTGGCTTGGCAAGCCAAAGCTCAGAGCTCCCGTCTAACTCGGATGGCTACCTGGGGATCAGACACAGATGAGCCCCACGCACAGTACGAATAGCAGTCGGCTGGCTTCACAACGGTTTAACTCCCTCTTCCCTCCAGCCTCTCCCCCCACGCTGCGGCAGGGAAACGGATTCCTTCTGCTCAGATAAACCCAGAGACCTGGGTGCTTTTGGTTTTGGTTTTCAGTTGAAAGTCCAGCCTGGCAGAGATTACTGGCTTGGCAGAGAGACACTTAATGCGCTGTATGTCAACTCAGCTCCTCAACCAACCACGAGACGCTCCGCGCTCTGGCAGCGAGAGAGAGATGTTGATTTCAAAGGCTTTAAAAAAAACAACCTGCCCCCTTTTTATGGAGTGATCAAAGGGTGGGAGCTGACGTTACACAGAGAATTATTTAAGCTCATCTCTTGGAAGGACACAAACTGAAATTCCCTGGCGAGGACTGTGATCAAATGCCATGTTATGTCTTCCACTCTCCCTAGCCCTGCCACAGCACTCCAGCCCTATCTGGCTAAACTACAAGAGCAATGAGCTAGACAGTCTCAGCTCACAGAGACATTGAAGGGACAAGGTGGACGCTGTTCCCCTATTGGCCTTCAGCCAGCACTGCTCTGAAGTCTTCCCACTCTGGAGGCCTGGATTCATCGATTTCAGGCCACCAGTGAAATGAGTTGGGAGGCCTCAACCTGACCCCTGAAGGGTGGCTGGGCCCAGAGCAGAGCACTGCCGGTGAAGACTGAGGTGCAGAGCTGCAGGAGGGGCAGGACTGGTGTACCAGAGGTTGCTGGGGATCGGTAGGGCAGAGCTGTGGGGGAGCTCCAGGACTGGACTGTCAGGGCAGGACGGAGGCGCACAGGCAGAGCGGCGTGTGGACTGCAGGGAAGCTGGCACAGCCTAGGTGCATTCAGCTTTGCTGTAGCCAGCATTATCCGCCCCTCACTTTCAGCGGCGCTAGCCCCACACCTCACCTTTACAGAGGAGTCAGGAGAGAGCAGCCCAGGGACACGCTGCTCTGAGCTGCCTAGACACTGCTGGCAGCTCCCTGCCTCTAGGCGAGTTTTGGTGAAACTCGCCCAGTCCAGCTCAGGGATGGACACTGGAGTGTGGACTCCCACTGTGGGCCTGTCCCTACGCCTACTGTAGTCAGTGAGAAGACACACACCCCCTTGACACCCCCTCCCGCCCCCCGATCGCAGAGGGGTTTGGCTCAGGCCCTTAAAATCCAGTCCGGGTCTGTCACCCTCTGTGGCCTGTGTTGAGCGGGCTGCTGGTTTCAAACCCATTGGCATCAATTGTCCCCAGACTTGAGAGAAGCACTGGGGGTCGCATGGGCCGAAGACACTGGGCTACCCTCTCCCACTTAAAGGGGACCCCCCCAGGCTGGGGCAGGCAGGCCAAGACATGCAGGAGGCTGTCTCTGGGGCTAAACAGAGGCCTGTGCTGTCCAGGACTGTTGATCCGGCAGCTTTCACTCACTGACTCTAAAGGCTGCACGCAGCCATCTGCCCCACACCCTGCCCCAGTGCTGCTCAGAGGAGGCCTGCAGCCGGGATCGCCCCAAAACCTGGCCGAGCAGGGCCTCAGCAAAGAGATATTTCCCCAGGTGCCCAGTGCTGAGTTAATGGCAACCGAGGGCCTGACCCCAACAGAGTCCCGGGGGCAGTGGCGAGGCAGCTGGGCCCGTGCCTCAGGAACCGCTCTGTCTCCTCACGCCTCTCTCAAGCCTGGGCCCTTTGAAGTGTGAAATTAAAGCAGTGATAAATCTCCTAGCCCAGGCCTATTAGGTGGTGTCAACTTTCATTACCGCTAACTACAAAGATGAAGGGGGTGGGTGCCAGGTGCTGTTGATGACACAGCGCCAACCGCAGAAATGAGCGTGGGCAAGCTGCTCTCCCCTCCCACGAGGGCAGGAGAGGAGCCTCCCAACTCCCATCGCAGAGCCATTCGCCTGCCATGATACAGAGCGAGGAGCAGCCAACTTCCATGCATGGGGAGTTTGCTAGGAGACTCGGTGAAGCCTTTAAAATACACTTGCCGTACAACAGGCCAAAAACGCCAGGATGGGGGGAGGAAGAAACCCTGCCAAAGAGGCTGCTCTGTCGGCGACCCCAGGGGGGTTACACCTGGGCACACCACAGGCGGCTCCAAGCAGCAGGCGGTGTAGCTTGCTGTTGTACCTAGCCCCAGCGGGGCGCTGGGGGGGATGAGAGAGAGCGAGAAGGCATCCACATTCCAGTCACAAACCATGAGCTCTGGACATTTGCCTTTGGACCACGCAATATAAACTCCATGTGTGAGGAAGTCCAAGCCCTCCCTGCCCATCCCCTCCCATTCCTCACACCCTTCTGCCCCCCAGAACCAGAGGAAACAGAGCTTCCTACCCTCCTCACAAGGTCCCGTCCTGGAAACCTCGATGGCCTTCTTCTGCTGGCAGGAAGCCACCTGCAGCTCGCACGGGCTGTCGTAGGTGACGCCGTCGCTGCCACACACCTGGGAGAAGGGCTGCCTCTCGCAGCGCGGGCACACGCACTGCCCGCCCACACACTTGCTCCCGAAGGCACAGACGGCGCTGCCGCACGACTCTGGGGGGAGGGGGCAAGTGAGAGGAGAACGGGGAGGGAGAGAGAAGCAGCATGAGATCCAGCAGAAAGCCTCCCGTTGCAATCGTCAGCCTGGGCAGTGTCGGAGGGCTATGCCCTCAGAGAGGGCCTGGCTGCTGATTGCTTCATCACCGGCTTAACCCATCCCTGAACGGGCTCAGGACAGAAGAAACCGGGGGTGGGTTCCCACGGCAGAGTCCTAAACACCCTCAACTCCCGAAAGTCAGCGGGTGTCGCAGGTAACCAGCTTCTGCAGACACCAGGCCAACGGTGCATTCTGGTTCTAAGCACTGAATGACTCTCTCTAGGCACCCACGGTTCCATATCCGCAGCAGCCGGAGCCCAGCCTTGCCGTGCCCGATGCTGACGGGGCATCCCATGCAGCCCTTCCATCTCACTCAGGTTTCCACTCTGAAATGTATCCGTTAGCTCCCTGTCCCCGCTCAGCTGGGACATGTCAGTCCCAGCTGTAGAGAGAGAGATTATTTGGTCCAGTGTATCATTTGTTCTAATGTAGCATTTCATCGGAACGTTTAGTTCATTTGGAAATTAACACAGACTGTTCTGGGCTGGGCCAAAGTGCATGGGGCTGGGGGTGGGGGTGGGGGTGGGGAGAGAGGCGGGGTAGGGAGAGCAGAAGATCAGGTAGAAACTAACCTGTGAGGGGGGAAGAAAAAAGAAACCAAAAAAGGGGCACGCTGACCAAACAGGAACATGGTACAGCTGTGTTTAAAGACAGCTGTAGATTGCAAGGTGCTAGCATGGCTTCCCTGTTCAGCCCGGCACCTTCCCTGCCAAGGTTGCAGTTAGTATTTCAATAAGGTTGATGAAGCTTTGTGACACCCTTAAGGGGAGGTATTACCCTCGTATCGTGGCGGGGGAAACTGAGGCACACCGGGATTGTGGCTGAGATTTTCAAAGCTGGCTAAGGAATTTGGATGCCCCGTTCCCATTCAGATGGATGGGAAGTGTGAATCCATTTGTTATTCTAATTTGTATTATCATAGCCCTAGGAGCCCTCCTCAGGGACCATGACAGCCAAGGTGGCTTCAAAAGGCTAAGCATTAGGGTCTTGCCCCAGATCTCAGTGGCAGAGCTGGCAAGGACCCTGTTAGAACTGGGCTACTACAAGACGCTATAGGCTGGTTTACAGCCTTGGCGTCTACCAAGTCCATCTGCCCTGCAGGGTGATGCCCATTGAAGAAGATTCAGCTCCTGTTCGAAAATAGAAAAAAAACCAAACCCCTATGGCTGAGATTTCCAAACTGACCAAGGGATTGAGACACGTAACTCATTCATGTTAATGTGTCTAAATCCCTAATCAGCTTTGAAAGTTTCAACTGAAGGATTTGAAGCCTGTTTGAGGATGGCTCTCATAAACGAAATAAAGAAATCTCTGTCCAAACTGGGCAGGGAAACTCTGCTAGAACCAACTGGGCTAGACAGACGTCGCTCCAATGCCTTTGGGTGCACTATGCCAGCCGAGGACCTGAGCAGGCAAAGATGGCTGTGGCTAGCTTGGTTCGAGCTCCAGCACAGAGACGGTCTGGGTGTAACAAACCAAGGAAATTCTTGTGATGAAAACCATTCCTTCTGCCAGCCTATTGCCCGATATCTGTCTGCTCCACCAGGGCCTGCAGACATGATTGCCAACGGTGGCTAGTGATCTTGGATGCCTTCATTTCTGGGTGCTCAAGTTGACATACCTTAAAGGGGCCTGGTTTTTACAAAGTGCCTAGCATCTGCCCTCTGAAAATTGGGCCTCTTGAAGATGTCTCAAGTTGCTCCCCCCGCCCCCCAAATGGAGGCACCCAAAGTCATTGGTCACTGGCGACAATTAAGTTATTTTCTTCCTTGGATCAAAACCTCTTTGGATTTTATTCTTTTCCCCAGGGGAGGGTGGAACTGACGTGACACGAAGGGTTAAGGAAGGAATGTGGAGGCAGGGGGCAAGGACAGGTGCCCCTACAAACTCACTGCAGTCTCCTTGCGCGGCCACCTGGATGTTGGTCTGCTGCGTGCATGCCCGGACGTGGAGCTCGCACTCGCTGCCGTAGGTGTTCCCGTCCGTGCCGCAGACCGGCTGGGAGGAGGAGACGCATTCTGTTGGGCACACGCACCTGCCCGTCTCCGCCTCGCAGATGGCACCGAACTGACACTTGCTACACCGGTCTGCAGGAATCAAAATAGAAAGGGACAAGAAACCCAGAGAGAAAGTTAAGTCACTAAGCACTGATACCAAGAACAAGGCCCTGCAGAATAATCCACGGGCTCATTATCCCAAAGGCGTGCCGTGTCAGCGCTCCAGGCAAGGAGGGGTTAACAGCGCTGTACTCCTTCGCTCCCATGCGAAATGGGGAGAGGACAGCTAGTACAGGAAGATTAGCCTGGAGAGGGGATCATCGCTTAAGGCCATCCCGGCTTTGTCTGTGCAGAGCACTGCCTGATAATCGCCCTCCATTGCTCTAGCATGGCTACAGCACAGAGCCTGCTCGTTGTTACCACCATGGCATCTAGAACTGCTCTGACAGCCTGATCCCAAACCCACCGAGGCGAACGGGAAAAGTCCCACGGACTCCAATGGGCATTGGATCAGGCCCAGAGCTTGGAACTGAAACCAGACCCAGGCAAAAAGCCACCCGGCTTCAGGTCTCGTGGCACAAGTTTTTCCACCCACGGAAACGATCACAGTGTTGCAAATGGAGGGCGGAGACTTTGTGCTGGAGAGGGAGAGGGGAAAAAAGGCCCCAATCCTCAGCTGGGATAAATGAGTGCAGCTGCCCGACTATCCCAGGTATAGGACTTCAGAAGAAGTATTGTATATCCCTATAGCAATTTTCAACTCAAAGCACTTTACAAGCTAGCAAGACCCACAAAGAAATGCAGCCACCTCTGGGGTGGAACACAGCAGCATTTTAACAGTGCACAGCAACACTCTAGGTCAGATTTGGGCAGCAAGCCCAAGGGGAATTCAGGCAGAAGAGTGAAATTAACCCCATGACAACAGGATTAGACACTCATAATAGGGATCGTCAATGCCCGCGAGGGAACAGGCAAAGAAAAATAATGAAAAGATAAATGGGTGGGTTCCCCAGCTGGTGTAAATCAGTGTTGCTCCATGGAGATTTACGCCAGTGGAGGATCTGGCCCATTGTTCTACGTATTTCTCAATGTTCTGCGGGGACATCGTTAACCCTTTAACTGCCACAGCCAAAGTTAACAGACCAGGTGTGTTTAGACCATGTGCGCTCACTGTAGAGCTGAGCGCGGTGTCTGTAGCACTCACCTGCTTCTGTGGGAATGGAGGGCAGGGAAGGACCCATTGCCGCCGAGACACTCCAGAGACAGGAGCATGATAGAGAGTCTCTCCTATGAGGCCAGCGCTTACATAACTGAACAGCTCTGCGGGCCAAGGCTGAACACGAGAGGAGCGCTGGAGGGGAGAGGGCTGAACGTCCCAAGAGTCATGGGAGCACCAGAGATAGCTGCATGAGTAACCTCTTCAGCAGCATCCATCAACACCTGCCTCCAATCCCAAGCTCTGCCTCCACTCTAGACTCCAGGGGGCATGGGGGGACTGAAGGGGGGAGGCAGCTGTCTCTGAACCCAGTGTCAAGACAGCAGTCAAATGCCATCCAATCCCCCTACCCTGCCCTCCAGACACTCACAGGGAGCCCCAGTGAGTATGGTGGGGGCAGGAAGGAGCAGGGTGGGCAGAGAAGGAAGGAGACGCACTCGGAGGCAGAGAGGCTTAGCCGTAAAACCCATCAGGGCCGGGGTAATTAGGATGAAATGTTACCGGAGTTATATGCCATTACAGCTCTAAACAGGGCTGGAGCGAGTGCAGGGCCAGTGCAGTTACAAAGGCTGATAAATGAGTCCTGGTATCAGCAGCCACAGAGAGACAAGGCTACAACCCAAGCAGCTTGCAAATCTTCTGGAGGCAACATCTGGGAGATCTGCAGGGGAGCGGGGTGGCTGGGCAGGGGTTAGGCGACAGGGCTGTGGAAATGAGGGGGAGGGGAGGTTTTATCTTAGATTCTAGATCCCAGGTGCTTCTGGAGCCAGTCACTCCCAGCGGAAGGTGGGGCCGGTGCTGCTCGGCGGGGCAGTCCCACTTTCCCAGCCCACTCCAAACCCGCACCCTGCCGTTTGCAGAAGCTAACAAGGGGCGTGTCATTTAGCCAAACCCACTTGTCAGCCCCACCCTCACCCTACCCACCCCCCATTGAGAAAAGCAGGGCTGGTCTTCTCTCTAGAGCCTGACTGACACAGACTAGGCGAGCACTCTACCCCATAGGGCTGGGGGGGGGCTGCAGGGGGTTGAACCCCATTTTCTGGGAATTTACAGATCAGAACCCCCTGGAATGCTGTGAAAAAGAGAGATCACCCCACAACAGCCACCGCAGTCCACAGCGAGGCAAAGAACAGCCAGTCTGGGCAGCCGGGCCACCAGCTCTTGCTTTGTGCCTGAAGCCAGCGAGTCACGGCTGTCACTTGGTAGGCATTGTCCCAATGCAGGCGCTGCACATCCCCGGCCTCAGGCCGCAGCGTGGTGTGTTACGGGCCCCAAGGATTATTTTGGGTTCCATTGAGTTCCTGTAGGACAGGCTCAGAGGGCCCAGACTCTGCCCTGCATTTGCAGGGTCGTCATGGAGATACGGCAGCAGGAGACCATGGGGGCTGCACCAGGGGCAGCTGCAGGAGGCTGAAACGCAGGCTGGATTCCCAGGATGAAAAGACTCTTGGTGAGTCAAGCTCCGGCTTCAGGCAGAGACCAGCCAACCTCAACAAGAGGAGCCACTGACTCCCTGGGATGGATCACCCCTAAAACATGCCTGTGGATCCCCAGGTCCCAGCTTAGCCCCGTCCATAGCAACACCAAGGAGAGGGCTGCACAAAGCCCGGGCAACTGCCCCACTGCTCTAGCAGCAGCTCTAAGTGCGGAGGAGAAGAGCAAAGTCTCAAGGCCAGGCCTGGGAATTCCATGGGAACAGGGAGTTGCTTTGAGGGATGGTGTCCCATGTGTCACAGAAAGCTCTAAACTCACGTCCAAGTGCAATAAACCCCTCTCAAGGCTCTGGCAGCATCGTGACCTGCCGAGCCCCCTTCTTCTGGTTTATCAGGATGTCCCCAGGACTGGATGTGTTTGTAATTCATAGTGACACGTCATCTCCCTCTCCCCGTATACGCTGTCTGCATGACGCATGTACCTCCCCAGCACACACAGTCCTTCACTGCAGGTGAGCCCAGAGCCAGCCAGCACCTCTGCTGTCATGGCCCTTGTGCATTCAGTGATTCACCGGCTAACTTCCTCTTTCAGAGGAGCATCCCCTCCCCCCATCCATTCGATTCACCAGGAATTTGGCTCGAGGAAGATTTTTCTCATTTTACTTTCGCGCAGCAGCTGTTGCTTTGGATGCGTGGGGGGAAAGATGCGAAAAAAGCCCAAACCCATGACTGGTTAGCATGAGCTGTCGGCTGGGATGTTTCTATCTATAGCCTGCCATTTCCTGCCCACTGGTGGGTTTCAGAAGTGGGTAGAGAGGCACTCGAAGGCAGGATCTATGGGAAGATAGGCCCATGGGCGTGCGGGAAATTTCTTCCTGAGTCCCAGGAAGTCAGGGGCCGTTTATGCCCTAAAGCAGGGGTGTTTATATCCCTTTTACATGACAATCATCTCTCAGGTAACGGCAGATATTCTTAATGCACATATCAATGCCTAATCTGCTTCTGAAGCCTCCGGAACTCATTGCTATCCTATAGCAGTGAGTTCCATGGGTGAACTGTGCACACACGTCCCTCTTTTCTAAGCATTAAATTTAAATTTCCTTTCATCATAGTAAGCGTCCCTCCTGCATAACGCAGAGCTGCCATCTGTGCAGAGAGCAGTGATCCTATGCTCAGAAACTAAACAGCCAGCCTGAACTTTGGCTGTGGCACTCTGCATACCTTCCATAACCGCTCGCCCCCCAAACCCCGGTCATGGAGTATATAGCTGGGCATTAGCTCATGATAACCCCTGGAGCGTAGCATACAAGCATTCAGACTGCAAGCAGGATGACCCTAGTTTGTCATCAACACAGTTGGCTAAATCCCGCCTAAGCAACCTCCCTGACTTCAGTAGGGTGGCAGGGTTGGAACCGAGAGCAGATCACGGCTGAGGGACATAGAGCGCTAGGATTAAGGAACAGGGAGGGACAGCCATCCCTGAGCATTTGGTTTTTTCTTGTGGTGCATTCCAAAAGGTGCAGGAAAGGCGTTTACGAGATGCAGCAGGTGGATGGAGTGCCAGCGCTCAATTATTCCTCCCAAGGCAGAGAAATGCCCTTTAATTGGATAAGGGGTGTACGCATTAGCTGGGGGGTGGAGGACCGAGCGAGATGGATGGTTTCTCTCGAACGGGGGCAGAGGGATGCATTTTGTATTTAAATCTGGACACCCCCCCCTCCGCTACCTCCAGAAGAGAGACAAAGGGGGAGCAAGTTGCTCAGACAGCTTCTCCCGCATCTCGGCCCCAGCCGCTCCTGGGCAGCTCCCCCACTGTTCAAACTTTTGTAGCAGCTAATTGTCCTGCCTCAGACTGGTAAAGCAGCCAGGGCGGGCTTTGAGCAGGGAAGCGATGTACATGCATATTTCCCCTAGATGCTCCCCCCCCATACCTCTATAGGGAGAAAGGGAAAATCACCACCCAGCTTGGTTCCTTTCCCCAAATCAACCCCTTCTGCCGAGACTCTGTTATTTTTAAGCCATTGGAAGGTGAAGGAATAACCTTCCCGAGTGACAGGTACCAGTGAACTGCGTCATTCTCTCTGCTCGCCGGGGGGCCTGCTGATTTCATTGCCGTCTGCGTGGGCAGTGGGTGATCTAAGCGGGCACTTGCCTGGCAAGGGGAACAGCAGACACAGGCTCTGCTCCAGCCCCAAACCAAAGAAACGCTCCTGGGGTGAGAAACGGATCGTTTCTGCACAAAGCACACTGCAGCAGGCAGCGCTGGGGGCTTCTGCTGCACAGAGATTTCATTCAGCCTGGATCCAGCTGGACTCTCAAGTAACTGCGGATGCTTTGATTAACAGCCACAGCCACCTGCTCTGCAGCCGATTCCACCTCCTTTCCACGCACCTCAGCGTCCTTTGCAGCGCCTTTCAGTTCAGTTAGCCTAGCAAGCCACCCAGGATGGGGGAAACTGAGGCCCAGGGGAAGCAAAGCAGCAAAATCAGGAACAGAACCCAGGAGTCCTGACTCCTAATGCTTATTCTACCTGTAGGCAATGCTCCTATTGACTCACTCTTTCCAAGAGCAACCTCCCGTGTTCAGCCTATCCCCACCCAGCTCAGTCCACCATTAGCAGCCCCTCTGCACTTTCTACAGCAGGAGGCCCTATGCCTGGATTACAGGGAAAGCCTCAGTGCTTTTAGGAACAATCTGAACACTTTGCTTCGTCCCCAGGCCAGGCAGGAGATTCCATCCCGCGGGGATGAGAGTAACCGCTCTCATCAGGAATATAACTTGCTGGAAGGGAAGCAAGGCGTTCCTTAGGATCCACAGCGGTTCAGTGGTGAGAGCACAGGGCTGGGAATCTAGACTCCTGGGTTCCATCCCTAGCTCTGCCAGTGACTCACTGCACGAAGCTGGACAAGTCACATGCCTGCGCTCTGCCTCAGTTTCCCCCTCTGTAAAACAAGGAGGCTCCTGCTACCTCGCTGTGGGGGTTGGGAGGCTAAGGGCACTCCGTGTCTGCAAAGCATGTTGCATGCTCCAGGTGCAGGGGGTTAGAGGAATGCCCAGGCATCTCTCTTCACTGGACCCCTTTGTTCCTAGAGCTACTGTGGGGCCATCCCATGGGGTCAGCAGTCACGTGACCTAACACCTCACCCCACGCCAACTAGAGCTTCAGACTCCAACAACAACCAGCATGGTGGGGCTGCAGTCTACCCGCAGGCCTGCTTGGAAGGGGCAGCCACCGGGCCCCACCCTTCACCACCATGGCCGGCGAAAAGGGCAGATTCTGGTGGGATGCCAGCGATTCAGGTCCTGTGGAGCGGAAAGTCCCATTGCCTGCTGGGGTGGCGTGGGATGAGATGGGGCTGCAGCAGATCAAGGACTTGGGAGTGGAAGAGACATGCTGGGGCTGGGTGGAAAAGTCTGCCTGACTGGGGTGGGGAGCATATGTGGGGAGGTCACTTGCTCTGTGTCCCCATAACCCGCCCCTGCCAGCTAGTTCTGAGCCCTCCTACGCCTCCCCCCTCCTGGCTTCCAGGTTCTCCTTCCACTCACCGCAAGGCCCTTTGTGCTTCACTTTGATCTCCTTCCTGAGGACGCAGGCCATGGCGTCCAGCTCGCAGGGGTTGCCGTAGGTGCGGTTGTCGCTGCCGCACACGGGGTCGTAGCGGCTGAGGCATACCTGCTGGCATTCGCACACCGCCTCCCGGTTCTTCACCACGCAGGTGGCCCCGAAGGTGCACTCCACACTCAGGCACGGGCTGGGCATGCCCAGGTCTGCACGGGGGCAGGAGAGAAAAAACAACACATCAGCCACTCCCCCTGCCGCGGCCACTCCCTATCCGGCAGGGAGCAGTCAAAGAGCAACGCCCGCGCGCCAGCCCCCGCCAGGACCGCGCGGACCCTGGGCGGAGGAAGTTATGATGGTGTCACAAACACACAGTGCTCCTGTCACCCCCCTTGAGATCGCATGCCACCCTGGCAGCCCCGGTCTGGTGCCTGTCCCATACAGCAGCAGAACACCCTCCTCCCAGGACCGGGTCCTGGTCGACCTCAACTCTCCCTCTGTTATAGCCACTGTGCAGATCACAACAGGACAGGGGGACGGGGATCCCAGAGGCTCAAAGAGGGACCATAACAGTCTGAAAGTCAGGGCGGAACAAAATCCATCCTGCTAAAAGCCTTATACCTTCAAGTGAAACACATCCCTCGCCCCAGTACACGCGCGCACACACACACACACACACACACACACACCATCCTTCGTACCAGCACACAGAGCCCATCCCTCGCACACACACACACCAACCCTCACACCAGCACACACACACAGAGCCCATCCCTCGCACCAGCACACATACAAAGACACACACACATATAGAACCCATCCCTCGCACCAGCACACACACACACACACACCAACCCTCGCACCAGCACACACAGAGCCCATCCCTTGCACCAGCGTGCACACACACACACACACACACAGAGTCCATCCCTCGCACCAGCACACATACAAACACATACACACATATAGAGCCCATCCCTTGCACCAGCACACACACACACCAACCCTCGCACCAGCACACACACAGAGCCCATCCCTCGCACCAGCACACACTCACACAGCCCATCCTCCACACCAACACACACAGATACACCCACTATCCCTTACTCCAAAACACACACACACACACCCCCTCCCTCACACAAACATGCACACACACAGAGCCCATCCCTCACACCAACACCCTCCCCCCCAGCGACTGTGTGTAGCAAGATCTAGCTTGCAATGGCACCGATACCTACATTAGGCTCTGATACACTGCGCTCCATCCTCGTCCCATCTCCTTCCTATTCTCACCCCATCCTTTCATTAGGACGGGGGTGTGGTGGGAACCGGGGAGAGAGAATCACCCTCACTCCTCCCTGAACAGGTCGTTGCAGAGCTGCACTAGCCCAGGTTAAAATGCCAGAAACACGTGCAGCAGGGGGCCTGGGGCGGGCCAAACCGACTCACCCTAGTGGGTGCTGAGGCTTCCCTGGAGCATTGTTAGCCAATGCAGAGCGTGAAGGGCAGCCCTCCGGACTCTGCCCAAAGTGCAGGGCAGGAGGAGAGGCCAATGCATCTCTCGCCAGTCTGCGGGATCTCCAGACAGCTGCGTGTCGTGCTGCGAGTGGAGACGGGGTGCCGAGCCCATTCAGATGCAGAGAGCACCGAGCCCGACTATTCCTTCACCTGTGCAGTCCTTGCACCAGGGTAACTCACTGGCTCCGCTGCAGTGACTCCTGGTTTGCACCAGTGGCAGAAGCAAATCGGGCCCAGCATCCCTGTTCCACTGCAGACACCACGGTCGCCTGCCCCCGGGACTTTTCTATTTCGATTTTTGTTAAGGAAAGATCTGCGGTGCAGAAATCCACACTCGTAACCCCCTGGGCAGGCAGTGGGACAAACAGCAGGCTGCATTTCCTTCACCGCCCAGAAGCTGGCGCTCTGGTTTAGGCTGCTTACAGGCCAGGCCAGGCAGCTAAAGGCAGGACTGTGTTAACTGCTGGGGGAGAGCCGGCAGTTCAGCCAAGGGGGCGCTCCGTGATACTCAAACCACCGCCCTGGGCAGCGAGGGGAGGGGAGAGAGAAGAAAGAAACTCGGTGTGAAACCCTGAAAAGGAAATGCGACGACAAGCCCAGCGGGGAAACGCAAGGTAGCAAAAGCCAGATGGATGCAACAGGGCACGCGTCGAGACGGACCCAAGCAAAACAAACACAGCGAGAACAGCACAGCCACAAACCAGCCCAGGGCGTGAAAGGCAAACTCCGCATGGAGAGCTGGGACGGGTTCCACCCGGAGACAGCCTGCTGGAGCCCCCCGCTTTCTGACTGATGGGAAATCGAACCCTGGGGTGCCTCTGCACAAAGCCGGGGGGTGTCAATGGTTCAGAGTGACAGGACCAGGCATGTGCCTTTCAGTGCATGCTTCCTGCCAGCACCATGGAGAGATCCTGCCCATCAAGAAGCCAAGCTTGCCCCAGGCAGATGCTCCTGGCTCCAGCAGTGGAGAAGAAGCAGGAATGGAGGAGAGAGAGGGTCCCCACGTCTGGGGTGTCGCTCAATTCCAGGCCTGCGATGGAGACAACTGCCAAGTGGGGTCTGGATCGAAGGGCTGGGCCGCAGGAGAGTCAGCCGAGGCTTCTCTCTCTCATCTCTAATACTCACTCGCCCCCCAATCCACACCCCCCCTCCAATTCTTCCTGCAGCCAAACGGTTTCCAAGCTTTTCCCCACGTGGTGCCGGTGCCTCTCTGCGGCGCCAGCAGGCCTGCTGACATCTCTTGCTTTGGTTTTCTCGTTTTTAAAGACATGCTTCCCATAACTGCACCCCGGAGTCATGCAGAGGCAGCGCGCTGAGATGGGAAACGGCCTCTGCCCGGCACAATCAGGCTGAACGGGGAGCGGCTGGATGGGAGGATCACAGGCCTGGAGCGGGGAGACAGCCGCTCTGACATTTCTCAGCCCTCGAGCAATTCAGAGCTGCAGTGATGCAGCAAACAAGGTTCCCCGGGCAGACTGATCCTCAGACTGACAGCTCCCCCCTCCGCCCCCGACCCCCACTGAAATCAATAGGGGTTTTTCCATTGGTTTCAATGGGAGCAGAAGCAGGCACTTCCATAGCACCTACCATCCAAGGACCTTGGAGTGTGTTAACAATCAATAGGTAATTATGACTCCCCACCACCACCATCACTTGAGAGTCCACATCTCCAATTTACAGGTGGGGCCATATCTCAAGGGACCAGATTGTCAATCATGTGACTTGCAGGAACCTGGCCACCCACTGTGGTGCCCAGAGGGGAGCTGAGCTCTTTTGAAAATCTGTCCAGTGGAAGAGCAGTAAATGGCTCCTGGGACCTGCCTCCAAGGCCACTGCTCTGACCGACTGCACTCCCTGCCTGTGTTTGCAGCATCCAAGGAGTTTTGACGCATCCCCCTGCCAGTCGGCTGGGCTGCCATCTACCGAGGCGCTGTGTTGGTGTGCTCCCAGGGAGAAACCCAAGACAGGAGAAGGCTCCTTCGCCAGACTGAAGGAGGATTTAAAAATCGGCACGTTGCAATGTGCATCGGGAGGCAGGCGGGGAGTTTTCATGTTCAGGGCGACACCATGCAGCACACGCACTCCTTTCCACGCCCTGGGCTGCCTGGCGCGTACACGCACGCACACACAAACGCGCGCTAAGGAGGGGGATGGGGAAAGCACGGCAATCTCGGGCAGCCAGGAGTCCGCGACCATGCCTGAGCGGGACAAACAGAAAAATCAACCAGGAGCAGCCCGAATTGACTCATCGGCCGGGAAGAGGCACCCAGGTGGCTTGAGAAGGAGAACGGGGTTCTCAGCTCACACGGATGGTCAGGCAAAACAGTAGCTGCCCACAACAGAGCCTGCAGTTGTGTGGCCACCCCCCCCCCCCAGCCCCCGTCCATCTCAGAGAAGGAGATGCAAACTGGAGCAAGCATTAAAAATACCCAGTTACACTGCAAGGCACTTTCATTCCAGGTAGGAAGTGGGTGGATTGGTAAAAAAAATGTGGGAATCTTTCCATCCCAAGAGCTTTTAACTAAGGCCAGGGAGGAGGAGAGTGAGGGGGAGAGGAAGAGAGAGATTGACATCTGAGGGAATGCCGTTGGCTAAAGAGAAGGGTAGAAAGCAGACCTCTGAGCAGAGACATCCCAGTTGGGAGCGGTAGGGTGCTGTGCGGATGCACGTCCTTTCTCCAAACAGGCAATGCTGTAAAACACAAGACAGAGAGAAAGAGAGAAAGAAAGAGAGAAAGAAAAAGAAAAGGAGGAGGAGGAAAACAGACAGACACAACTACAGAGACCATTCCTCTGCCCCCATCAAACCCTGCCTCTCCCAAATTCCTAACCCCCTCATCCCATCTCCCCTCACCTAGAGGCGGCTTTCAGCTCCTACCGCCCTTGTTTGAAAGCCGAAAGGAACTTAAAAAAAGAATCCGTGATGGGCAGACTGGGTTATTTTGTCTGGCTTTGTTTCCTTCCCCGAGCAGCGGGGCTGAGAGTTCATTAGGCAGGTATCTGTGAAAGATTAAAGCATCATGTTGCCATGCTAATAGGCTGCCTTTCATTTCCTTCCCCTCCATAGGCTCTAGTTATGCTAAATCTTCTTCACTAGATGCTGGCCATCAGCGGCAATCTTCCTCCAGACGCTTGAGAGTTTGTAGGCAGCCCCGAAGGGGCTTTGATGTGCACAGCAGGGCACACGGCTGGATCCATGCTCCCTAAATCCCCCATTTTGGGCTGGTACCACTCCGCGGCTTCCGCCTGGCTGTAAAAGGGGATGCCCCCAGATTTCTGCAGGGAGGTTCCTATTCCCTGCCTCCACCTGGGCCTCCCCAGGGGAAGGGATGCTCTAGATCCCCGGGGCCTCCCCCTTGCTCCCTATAGTGGAGACAGGAGGGAACATCAGGGATTGTAATGGGGATATGCAGGTGGGTGGGGGCACATGGAGGTATTTCCTTAGTACCAGTCTCTGCAGAGCAGGTCCAGCACAGACAGCATGTAGCCGGCTTCCCCCACACTGTCCCACAGTGCGCCTCCACCCTGACCGGGCGGGACCCCATCTCTACATCCCTGCAGCGACCCACGCTGCGGAGAAGAGGCAGGACTCAGGCAGAATGAATCTACAGGAGATTCTTTATGGAGGCTGGATCTCTAGCTCCCTTCTGGAGCAGAACGGGGCTGCCACACGGACTGAAATCTCCAAGTCTTGGCCGACCAAGCATCCAACTCTGCTTCAGCTCTCATGCTTAGCGTCACCTCGCAATGTCTCCCTAAGCCCTGGCCAGCACTGCCAGAAAGGAGAAGCTCGTGCTGGTGAGCGTGCTAGCCAAGACTGCACGGAGATCGCTACCTCATTCTACGCAGGTCACTTCTGGTCTGGTGCTGGGTTTGAACTGCTGCCCTGGAGGCGGAAGTCTCCACCTCGCACAGGGCAGGCAGCAGCTGAGGGAAGGAGTGGGCTGACGTGGAAGGAGAAGGCCTATGGTGTGACTATACTGCAGAGTGGTTTGCTAGGAGGCAGAACTGAGCTGTCGCATGGACTGAGATCTCCAAGTCTTGGCTGAGCAAGCATCAAACTCTGCTTCATCTCTCGCCCTAGATTTTATTTACTTTCCATCCCACGAGCACATGCTCTTGAAAGGAACAGTGTGTGGGCCTGCTCTCCTGGCTGGCTGCATGGCCTGCAGGGAGAGGAGGAAAGGGAAAGCCATCAAATGAAGGAGAATCAAAACAGGAGGAGGAGAGAAGCTGCCCTGTATGGGATCGGGCAGGGTCGAGACAAGAATTGCAGAATCTGCCAAACGTTTGTTGCCAGGAGCCAGCAAGGAACAGGCATGCTGAGATGCTGCTCTCACTGATGGTGGTGTAAATCTGGAGTGACTCCACTGAAGCTAGCAGAGCTGCTCCAGATTTACACCCTAACAGAGCCATCGGGCTGGATATTCAGAAGGGCTGAGCTATCAGGGTTTGATTCCAAGCCCATTGGAATCAATGGAAAGACTTCAACTCTCTTCAATGGGCTTTGGAACCCAAGGAACGGAACTTGAGAAGCAGCCCAATGGGGGGAAGGAAGGAATATAGCTTGGGGAAGGAAAACAAAGTCTAGGGCTGCTGACTGTCACAATTTTAGCGCAAGTCTTGCAGTAGTTGCTGTCTTACCTAAAGCCCCAGCTCCTGGAATCCTGTGAATATGTGAGAATCTATTCGTTCACTCGAAAAAGAATAGCAAGTTTCTAGTCTTCGTGGTTGCAGAGAAAAACTTGAAAAAGTGACTCCTAATGGTTCAACAACCAGAAAAGCTCCCCAAGCACAGATTAAAAAAAAATATCCCATGATTCTATTATGCCAATCAGTGACTGACAAATGATTTTTAAGCTGCCAGGGTTGGTAATATTGAGACTCTGACACCAGGAGCGCAAAGCCAGCCAAACAGTCCCGAAAAAGTGGGGTTCATCTAAGAATCTTCTCAGAAGGTTTGATACGATACAAGAGCAGTTCGAAGATACACCTGTATTTTTTCTATAATAAATTAAAGACAACCTGAAATCAGCAATTCTTCCAATTGATGCCAGTCAGTGGGCTGACTGTGGTTAGCCCATCCAGTTTCCTGGGCAACAGCTGAATTTCGTACCCGGTGGCTTCCACAGCCATAGAAACCCAGGCCCCCATCCTATCCCACAAACCAGATCTCTTAAAATAGCCTTCATCAGAAGGTCAAAAGACCCCCCCAGCTCCTACCCAGAATGAGACAAACACAGACGAGACCATCAGAGAGGAGCAGCACTGGGAAGAGTTCCTCATGGCGGGCACCTAGAGCTGAGAAAGGCTGGAAAGCATGGCAGGGATAGCAATGAAAGGGACTTGGGAGACTGACACTACCCCAGGAGGCGGGATGGGCAATGAGAGCTGCTTCTGAGTTGGGTGATACAGCATGTGCGCCTGGCAGGGAGCAGGTGGATGGGGGACATGGACCGAACACTCAAGATGCTTCTTGTTATTATTGTAAGCACTTTTTTCCCCTCCGTTACAGGACACATCGGACGCAGACGACACCGGAGCAGAGAGGGAGAGAGAAACGGCAGCAATGGAGAGAGAGGAGAGAGACAGATGGTACTTGGGATCAGGCAAAAGGAAGAAGAGGAGGAGGGGCTGGATCTTACTGTAGGTCATGAAGGGGAAGAAGGGCTGCCTAGTGGCTACAGGGACATGGATACGACTTACCCCTGGCGCCGGGACAGCACGGCTCCTCCTCTGCCCTGTTATGTGTGAAAGCAGGAAGGGGCGTGGGGCATTTTCCTGCTGGGGGTGGGTAGCAAAGGAGGCGGGGGGAGATGCACGGGTACAAACAGGACCGCCGCGGTGCCGCTTACCACAAGGGCCCTCGTGCTTCACGGGGATGGCGGCTTTCTGCTGGCACTCCGCCTTCTGGCGCTCGCAGTCGTTGCTGTAGGTCCGGCTGTCCCTGGCACAGACGGGCCGGTAGGCGCCATCGCAGGCAATGCGGTCGCAGGAGCAGCGGGCGGTGCCGCGGCGGTTGAGGCACACGGCGTTGAACTTGCACTCGGCCTGGCACTTGTCTGGAACGGAAAGAGGGAGGCGCCGCTTACACCCTGCAGCTGGGACGCAGGAGTCGGGCTAGCTGGCGTTGAGCTGCTAGCAGGGCTCCCAACTTGGGGGGGGTGCAGCAATGGAAGGGGGCCTGTTCCCAAGGGGACCCCGGTGGGGAATAGGCTGAGGACCACGGATCTATCACATGCTATAAGGAAGAGAACTGTGAAGAGGGGACCACAAGCCTGAGGAAAAGCTCAGGTTCACCGGCCGTTTGCTGGCTCCACTCTAAGGTGGCTGCTGATCCCCAGAGCGACTCCCAGGAGCCCTGCGGAAGGACCAGCTGGGCGAGTTCAGAGAGACCGAGGCCTCTGTTCCATTTTATCTGAGCCTCCCAAGCTCAGGGGCGTTCAGGTCAATCCTCCTGGGTACAGCCCAGCTCCCGCTGATGGACGGATGTGTAGATTCGGAAGCAATAGTCCCCTCCCCACCCACCAGGATTATTGAGTCTTCTCTGCTGCCCCTAGTGCCAGGGCCACCAGAAGACTGGATTCCCTACCCAGTCTGGGCCCACTTGGCCCCTGCTCTAGCAGTGACCAACACCAGATTCTTCGCGGGGTCAGTGGGGCCAGATGACAAAGGTGGGGATACGCTGAGAAGGGGCAGTTTCCCTGTCCAAGTGCAGCAGGTTTAGCGGGGCAGGGGAGTGTCTCATTCCCCTAGGCAGCACCCGCTGGCGGGGCACTCCAGGGGAGGAAACAGGCATCCTGTAACCCGAGCTCCCTGCTGTCAGGCACGTCGCTGAGAGGTACTTACCCTGAGGCTGGCAGTTCCCCGAACGCACCTTCTGGATCTCCAGCCCCCGGATGGCGCCCGACCGCCCCATGACGCACTCGTTGTCGTAGGTCACCCCGTCGTCGCCACACACAGGGTCCCTCTTCGGAGGGCAGTTTTCAGGCCGGGAGAGCAGGTCTGCTCTGCGAGTGCGGGGGTTTACCCGGCACACCCGGTTCATGTCATTGAGAGTGCTCCTGCAAGGGTCTGCACACACAACGGAGGGCAAAGGAGAGGGGAGGTCTCAGACTGGCACAGCCATCTCCAGGGGCAGTCCACGCCCAGCAGGGTCAGGCCATTCTAAGCCTGGCTCCACCATATCCCAGTCCAGCTCTTAGCTGCACTGGTGCTCCCTTCTCTCTTGGTCTCTGCAAGGCTCTGCTGAAGTAAGACCCAGCCTCCAGATGGAGAGAGCCTGGGGATTTATGGTGACAAGAAAGCTTTGCTGACAAATTCAGGGGCTGAGGGTTCGGCCCAGACAGTCACTGGCCCAGTCACTCATGGCCAGGAGTATGTGCAGAAGCAAGTGAGACTTGAGTAGCACCAAGGTGAGCCAGGATGGTCTAACCCTCCCCCCTGACAACCTTGCCAATGCATCTGAACCCTGGCCTGCAGCGCTCTTGAAACAGCTAGGGTTGGCAACCCTCCAGGATTGTCCTGGACTCTCCAGGAATTAGATGATATCTTGTGGTAGAACCTCCAGGAACACGTCCAACCAAAATCGGCAACTCCGCTGGTGCCCCTTGATCCACACCTGGCTGTAGAGCCTGTTGACATCCCAGCCCAAGTCCTCCTGCCAGCTGTGCCCACTGGTATTCAAGCTCCGGGGCCAGATGGCTACTAAGACAAGACTAAGATCAAACTTATTTCAACTGAGAGAGGAGCTTTGGGAGCTCAAGGGTCAACCTCCCAACCCCTTTCCCCCAACACACCACAGGTGGGGAGAGCTGCTCCTCTGTCAGAGCCCCGGCCTTCTCGGGGAGAAGTCTTCTATCCTTTTAGCCAAGGCAGACAGGACTCCCTCTAGAGCCAGGCTAATATGGTTCCTTAATATGTCCACGGGTCCTCTCCTGGGCAACACACACCATAGAACCACACTGGAAGGGACCTGGAGAGCGCATGCATCCAGCCTCCCAGCTGAGGTCGGCTTGACCATTCCTGGCGGCGACTGTCTGACCTGCTCCTGAGGTGCTCTGAGCTGCCGGGGGCACTCGCTGCTCAGTTTTACAACCTTCCCATCTGCTCCCTGCCCTGGGCAGCTGGGTTGGGAAATCCAGGCCTTTGAGGGAAGATCCCTGAGGACAGGCAACGCGCTGCCTTCCCCCTGACATAATCTGGGCTTATCCGGATCACCTTTGCCGCTGAGCCGTGCTCACTTTAGCATACTAAATACACGGGCAAAACAGGTGCCATCTATGTGCTAATCAGGGGGAGGGGGAGAGATAGCTCAGTGGTTTGAGCATTGGCCTGCTAAATGCAGGGTTGTGAGTCCAATCCTTGAGGGGGCCATGCAGAGATCTAGGGTAAAAATCTGTCTGGGGATTGGTCCTGCTTTGAGCAGGGGGTTGGACTAGATGACCTCCTGAGGTCCCTTCCAACCCATATGTTCTAAGTCCTGGGCTTTTTAGTTCCTTTTTTGTTTTTTTTTGCCAAGTGCAAATACCTGGACAGCACCGAGGCATTTTCAGCCATAATTGTAGATACAGGATTGAATTTTTCTCCCCTTTTAATCGGAACAAACTGAAATCCCTGCATGCCCCACAATCCCCCGAGGCTCTGGCATGACATGGGGTGAAACCCAGTAGTAACATATTCCCCTGCCGTCTGGGAGAACCCCACGCCCCTCCCCAGAGCTGGCCCAATACAGAGCTGCAGCTCAGCTCTTCGCTTGCTCCATTTTAGTCAGCACAGAGACTAAGTAGGAGCCCAGCCTGTTCCCCACCAGGATCATCCCCCACAGCAACAGTTTTCAGACCATGCTCCAAAGACCACAGAGCACTGACTGGGGATCTGTAAGGAGCTGGCTGGTCCCATGGGGCTGGCTTCTCCTCCTGCTTTCTTTCCAGATCCTAACTCCCCCGTTTCCTCTAGGGCTGGATCCAAAGCTCATCCGGGTCAGTGGAAGGACTTTGGATTGGGACCCTAGTGTTGTTTTTCCAGGTACGCGATCATGGTAGCTGCCGCTGGCATGCCAGGGGGTTGCATATAGGAAGGGAGGTGGGGAAAAAAGACCCACAGCAGCGAGTCTCGGAGCCCGGGTCAACTGACGGGGGCTGGTGCTGCAGGGCTACAAATAGCAACGTAGCCATTTGGGCTTGGGCTGCAATCCAGGGTCTGACCCTGGCGAGGGGGGGAGGGTCTCGGAGCCGGAGCCTGACCGTCTCGACAGTGATCATTTCAGCCCCGCCGCGTGAGCCCCACAAGCTGACCCCAGCGCTGAGACTCGCTGCCGCTGGGTTTTTCAGCTGTGTGGACTAACGCTAGCGCCGCAGGCAGGGGAACAAGCCTCCTCTGTTCAGGTGCGGCCCACGTGACGAAAAGGTTTGCGAATACCCTGCCTCCCCTGGGCCGAAATGGCCTCCCGCTGCCCTTGGCCCCTGGTTTCACCGCTCCGCAGCTTTCGCCATTAGGACCCGGTTCCCGGCGCTCAGCCTGGATGCTTACTTTGCTCAACAGCATCGTGTTACTTCTCACCCCCCCCCCCGAATTCCCCTGGGGGTTTACACACCGCGAAGCACATGCAGACAGGTCTGCTCCTTTAGGACCCAATCCTGCCAGGGAACTGGCGGGGGCCGAAGTCAACCATGACCTTGTGTCACTGGCTCCTAGTTCTTCTCTTTCCTCCTCCGCCAGCCCCTCCAGCCCTTGAATCGCTCGTGGTGCTCTTCTCTGAATCCCCTTCCATTGCGCGAGCTCCTCCTAACGCTCAGCTGTCCAGGTGCCCTCTGGAGAGTGCTCCCTGGCCCCTCCTGGCTCCCAGACACACATGCCCCCTGCCCCGGCTTGGGGGGATTTTGTGACCTCACGGCAACTTGGAGGACTGCAAAAATGAACAGCTCTCCCGGTGTCTTGCCTCCCCCCGCCCCAATCACAGACGGGGTATCTAGCATGTCCTTACCAACCTGGTGCTTTTCCTAATTAATACGGTCACTTTTAATTACAAAGCTGCACAGCAGTAATTAAACGCGACGGAAGCCGTCCTGGGCAGTGACAGGGCTAGGCATACTCCCTGGGGATCGGTGTCACGCTGCGTGACTGATGGGTTCCTTTCATTAGGGGAAGTGGCCTGTTTCTTCAAGGCCTGTGACCTCGGCTGCTGGAGATGCGGTTTGGCAGGAGAGGCCTGCAGCCAATTCAGGGCAGGGGGGGAGAAGGGGCGTCAGAGGCTGCAGCCGCTTTTCGGATCATTAGCGATAGGCCTGTGTGCCCAGCCCCTAGGGACTGAAGCTCTGTATGAACTGTTGTGAAGACTGACTCCTTCCCAAGCCAGATGGATGAGGCATGAGAAGGGGAGAAAGAGGAGCTGCTCCGGTATAAACCACTGTCCCAGCTCTTGTACTGGGGAGCCACCAACCCCTGCTCTAGGGAACCCACTGGCCTGGCTCTGGTCCTGAGGTGGTCCTCTGCTAGAGTCTCAGCTGGAGTCTGGGCTTCTCCGTGTCCCAGCTCACACACTAGGCAGCGGTTTCCTACTGCCCAGACCCCATTTCCTTAGTGTGATGGAAAGCCGTCCGTCAGGTACCCCCTCCTCCCAGCCCCGGTGCCAGCCTGCCCCCCTGACAAGCCCTTGGAAAGGAACGGAGGGCCCCGTGGAAATTCGAAGAGGCAGTAACTTCAGATGGCAGGGCGCGGCCGAACCGACTGGACGCTGGGCGCGATGGTTTTGTGCGGGGCTTTTCCTGTTCTCCGCTGCTTAGACCCATCTCAGAAGCCCCAAAAGGAAAGACTCGCCCCATGGTGCTTTGGCCTTTACCATGTGGTGGCCTGATTCCCTCCCCCAGCATTTCCCAGGGGGGGGGTCAGGCCTGAATGCTGGAGCATTTTCTGCTGATTCCCGACACCGGTAAAACTGAAGGGGGCTCAGGCCACCAGACGCAGCTGTGTTAGCCCACTGCCAACCTGCGGCTCTAGGCATCCTCACAGCCCCCCCAGTGCTTTAATTCCCACCGTTAGAGCCCAGCCTGCACCCCTCCCTGCAGCTTGGAGGGCTGGCGCAGCACGGAGTGGGAGGGACCTTCAGAAGTACCGCCCCCCCCCGACCTGGAGCTGGCGCGGGCGGGCGACTCACCGCAGGGCCCGTCCAACTTCTTGAAGACGTTCTCCTGCTTGTCGCAGGCGTGCTTGTTGAGCAGGCACTCGCTGCGGTAGTCCTTGCCATTGCTGCCGCACACTGTGCTCTCGGCCGCACCGCTGCACGAGGCCGGGCAGATGCACTTGGCCGACTGGCCGTCCGTGGAGCGGGCGCAGGTGCTGCCGAAACTGCACGTCACCTCTGCGCAGGGGTCTTTGGAACCTGGAGACAGACAAGACATGGCGCTGCTGCGTGAACGCGGCCCGGCCCCGGCCCCACATCCCTTCACGTTCCGTCCTACTCCTCTCCTCACTGCCTCCCCCACCGCACCTGGGCAGGTCTCACGAGGAGGCGATGGGTGAGCAAGAGCCTTCCCCCCTGCCCAGTTAAGGACAATGGCTCCCTTTCCAGGGCAGCCGCAGCACAGGGCATCCTGGACTGCACGCTCCTTGCTCAGCGGGGCCCTCAGCCAGCAGCAGCCCGGACAGCCCTGGGTTAAGTTCAGGGCTTTCACACAGATCATTCTCCTCCAGCAACAAAACGGTGCATCCTACCCTCGGAGCCCTGGGGTCTGCAGGTGGCGAGTCGGATACCAGGCGGAAGGCAGACAGCAAGGGCCAAGCTCCAACAGGGCCGGTGCAGGGGATGTGCATTTCAACTCCCCACGCTGCTCTGGCAATGCGCGGGCCTAACCTATCCCTGCGTGAGCACAAGGGACGCAGGCAGGTGGTCGCCACCAACATCCGAATCCAGGCAAATCCCACAGGGGCGTCGCCTTCTTGCAGACCGTGTGCCCCTGACTGAAGTCTAGCTAGATCCTTGATCTGAGCAGGGTATGAGTGTCACTAGCAATCTTATCGCCCCACCAAAACTTTTGGCAACCACATGATCACAGAGAGGTGAAGCCAGGATCAGTTATTCAAGGCCTCACATCGGGAACACGCAAGGGTCATGCCTGGTTAATGATGTGTGTGCTACGCGCTCTTGACAGATCAGACAGTGACCAGTTCTCAACCAGGGGTACATGTACCCCCGGGGGTACGCAGAGGTCTTCCATGGGGTACATCAGCTCATCTAGATATTTGCCTAGTTTTACAACCGGCTGCATAAAAAGCACTAGCGAAGTCAGTCCAAACTACAATTTCATACAGACAATGTTTATGCTGCTCTATATACTGAAATGTAAGTACAATATTTATGTTCCAATGGATTTATTTTAGAATTCGATGGTAAAAACGAGAAAGGGAGCAATTTGTCAGTACTAGTGCGCTGTGACACTTATGTATTTTATGTCCGATTTTGTAAGCAAATAGTTTTGAAGAGACTGGGGGGTATGCGAGACCAATCAGACTCCTGAACGGGGTACAGCAGTCTGGAAAGGTTGAGAGCCACAGTCCAGGTGTAAATCCAGCATGCTGAAAGGTGCCAGCCCTGGGGTGGGGCCTAGGACCGTCTTTGGTGGGACTCATCATAAAGCCCTGCAGTTGCCCAGACTTTTCTTCACTATCATTACAAGACAGAGCGACCTTGTCTCCACTTGGCTCTGGGCTGCCATCATGGTCTAGCTAGGGGCAGATCCGGCAAGGTGCCGAGCACCTGAAGTACATGCTTCGCTTTCTGTAGGAGAGTAATGCCGCTGAACTCAACGTAGATGCTCCCGTGCCTAAAGCGAAGCATTTGCCTCAGGGCTTGGCTGGATCCAGGCCAGACTGCTCAGCCTCTCCCAGGATTGGGACTGCCCCAAAGCCGACCGACGTCAACCAACGTCTCGCCATTGGCTTCAACTGGACTTTGCATCAGGCCTGTAGGAATGTTGCAAGATGCTGCCCATCTGTTCCTGAACTCAACAGGAGTGGAGGGTGCTCAGCCGTTTGCAAACTCAGCCCCTAGATCCAGGGGAGACAAAGAAGGGGAAGCCCTCGCCCAGCCAGCTGGCGCTTCAGACAAATCTCTATTTCCCAGCTCCCCTGGCTCCCCGCACTGCAAGCTCTCTTCCAAACCCGAGCTCTGGGAGCCTCTCGCTCCAGCAAACAAGCAAAACAGGGGTCCTCAAGGTACCGCCAGCACAATGTAATTGGAGGAAGAGCTCAAGGAGCAATTTCCTCGCTGACAGGGATGGGTCCAATTTTATTTGTCAGCTTTTTTTCTTTTAATTTGTCACTTTTTTTATGATTATTATTTTACATAAATCCCTCGGCGCACTCTCGCCTCTGACGCGGGCCCTGGCAGGAATGCCAGGCGCAGATTTATTGTGAGCCGGAGCGCCACGCTCGGGAAAGGTCAAGTTAATTTACTCTGAGACGAGGAGACGGGGAGCTTATTTACGCAGCGCCTTGCTCGCAGCTGGTGCATGCCAGCCCAGGGAAAGGCCTTTATTAGCCTCACTCACCCGGCCTCCTGGAAAAATCTCCATCCCTGAGGCAGGGGCTCACTTCGATGTGGGGGGGGCTAATCTGTCACACTCTCTCTCTAGAGCAGGTGAATGGCTCTCGCTTCTGGAGGCAGTGTTGCCTAGTGGCTAGAATCCTGGCCTTAGATGAGTTCTGTTCCTGGTTCTGCCACTGAGCGGCTACATGACCCTGGCCAAGTTACTTCACCTCCCTGTACCTCAGTTTGCCCGTCTGCTAAATGAAGATAATGATGTTTGAAAGGGTTTAGAGCCCTGTGGCTGAGGAGGGTTACAGGCAGGGCTGGAAGAGAGATGGAGAGAACCAGGGACATTTTCTTCACTTTCAGGGCTCGGTGGAGGCTCTCGCTCTTTATGGGATGGCAAAGGCTGGTGGGGCATCTTCTCCCTAGCACTGAGGGACATCGGCACCGAGGGGAAGTCAGGCTGGTGGTCAGGTAGTGGGGTTGGCCATCTACACTGCAAGTCTCAGGGCCCAGGTCAGCTGACTCAGGTCATGGGGCTCGTGCTATGGGCCAAAAACAGCAGCGTGGGCTCCCAGACTCTCCCCGCTCACGGGGTTTCAGAGCCCGAACAGGAACATCTCCGCTGCTGTTTTCAGCTCCGCGGTGGGAGCCCCACGAGCCTGAGTCGGCTGACCCGGCTCTGAGACGCCCTACTGCGGGTTTGCAGTGTAGCCATACCCTGACTGGCCCCCTGCCCTCAGGCCTGATACCCCAGAGTGGCATTAGGGGGCGCTGTGCTGCTGGAGGTAGCACCTTTGGAACAAGATGCAGAACCTACAGCTTGCCCACTTGTGATCTTTAAAGAATCCGCAGCCCCTTTTCACAAGCCCAGGGGCATGTTCACCCTGGTGCCCTGGCCAGGTTATTGCCTTCCTCCTCCCAGATGTTCTCTACCGATTCCATGGCACAAGGGAGCCTCCTTAACCTAGGTGGTTTTGGAGAGTCACCGTGCGCCGTTAAAGAGCGTCTGCGTCGCTCTCCGGTGGTGGACAAAGGAGTCTACATGCCGGATCACAGGGATGGCACTGGCACCTCACCCTTTTCCTTGGGTACCCTGCTTCCAGCCTTGGCACTTCTCTCTCCTTCTCCATCCTCCCCGGCACCCTGCAATGCTTTGACCGTGGTTGAGGACTGGCTGTGACCGTTCATTTCCTAGCCCCCACCCCCTCCAAGCTACTGAATGCAAACGGCTGCCTCCCTTGAAGAATGTCGCCGATGCCAGAGTGGATGCCCATCTCACCTTGCCGGGACTCGAGCGTGTCTTTGGCTCTACTCACCACATGCCCCCTTGCTGATGACTTTGATCCGCCTCTGCTGGTTGCACTGGGCTTTCTCCAGCTCGCACTCATTGCTGTAGGTGGAATAGTCCGAGCCACAGACGGGGGCCACCACCACCGGGCAGGTAGTCTTCTTGCAGACACAGGACGCCTGGGAGGAGTTGGTGGTGCTCCTCTCGCATATGGCTCCGAATCCGCACAGCATTCCTCGGCACACTGCAGGGGAGAGAGCAGAAAGAGGCCAGGTCAGCCTCGGCTGCTTATCCAGAGACAGAACCTCGCTCCCCTTGGTTTGTAACAGTCACAGCAGCCCGGATTCCTGGGTTCCATACCGGAGTGTAGGAGGGAGTTGATCTAATAGGAACCAGGAAGGACTAAGAGCCCACACTCCTGGGTGCTGTTCCCGACTGCCACAGCCCCACAGTATAAGTTTGAGCAAACGGTGTGCCTCAGTTTCCCCACGTGATGATAATCGCCATCTGCCATATGGGGATGCAAGATGGTGTCGTTATTCTCTTCGCGAACCTCTGAGCATTATTTTATCTGTTCAGCACTCCTGGGCTCAGCAAACCGAACACAAAACCCAGGGATAAAGACAGTCCCCGGGAGCTTGCACTCAAGAGACCAAGGCAAGACAAGCTGCAGGGGGACACGCAGCAGCCAGTGCGGCGGCTGCAAGAACAAAGCGGTCGCAAGCGTAGTTGTTTACACAATGCCCAAAGTGCGCCAGTACGGGCCAGATCCTGCCCTCATGGCCAGGATGGGAGTAGGATCGCGCCGCGATATTAACAATCGGATCTCCTGCCTCTGCACTGCAACATTTCCCCTGGGTGGGAGACCCACCCTCCAGCCTCGGGGCCTTTCCCTGCAGATCTGCCTGCCCTCCTTAGCCACTGCCTCTCAGCGGCTCCTACCATCTTACAAAGAGCCAATGCCTATGGGAATCTTTCCACGGGCCTCGGATCAGGCCCAGGTACAGTAACCCCCTGCCAAACGGTGCCCCAAAGGGAGGGGGCTTTACACGCTCACAGCGCCTTCCTCACACACGCAGCCGGAGCAGCCCAGACACTGCACATCCCCAGGACGCCAGGGTCCAGGATCACTCCCACTTCTCAGGGTCTGGCCCCCGCTCTCCGTCCACCCCTCTGCACTTGCATGACCTGCCTCAGCCGGCCACAGTTCCCTTCCCACACCCGTGTTGGGTAGGGGGCGAAACGGCACAGCTGGTCAACGCGCCACTGGGCGCATCCGTCGGGCTCTCTGGGTTTAGGGGCCGATTATCCCATTCCCCTCCCAGATACCTGCTCCCAAAGGGGCTCCACCCTGCAGGGCTCAAGGGCAGCGAGACGTGGCGGCTGGTGGCGAAGAGGAGCGTGACATGCCATGTTGGCAGCAGCTTACATACGGCAAAAGCTGCACACAAAAGGTCCCACCCTCCTGCCTTCAGCCCCTCCACAGAGTCCCCCGGACAGACAGAGGGCAAGTCTCCTGCACTCTCCTTGGGATGCCCGTCTGCAAAGGTGCCACAGGTGCCGACTTTCCAATGTGCCGGGGTGGGCTCGACCCCCAGGCTCTGCCCCAGGGCCAGCCCCCACTCCACCCCTTCCTCCATGGCCCCATCCCTGCCCCGCCTCCTCCTGCCCCATTCCGCCCTCCCTCGTTCCATGCCCCTTCTGTCCAGCACCTCCTGCACTCCATGAAACAGCTGATTGCGGTGGGCGGGAGGAGCAGGGAGGTAGGGGGAGGTGCTGATTGGCAGGGCCTGCCGGCGGGCAGGAAACACTGGGGTGGGGGGAGGAAGCTGATAGGGGGGCTGCCAATGGGTGCTAGCACTCACCATTTTTTCCCTGTGGGTGCTCCAGCCCCAGAGCCCCCACAGAGTCGGCACCTATGAAAGGGGCCTTGAGAGGTCACTTAAGGCAGGTTTCGCCCTAGATAGCGTCACAGGAAAGAAACAGCCACGGCGCCCTCTGCCCTCCAACCCACACAGGGACGCCAGCCCCAGAGAGAGCTGTGGGATACTGGGTGAAAGCAAACTCAGTCAGCTGGCAGGCAGCCTGGTCTAGAGGAAAGGGACTGGGCGTTCGGAGAGCCGGGTCCCGTTCCCAGCTCTGCCACTGCCCAGTGGTGTGACCTGGGGCAAATCACTTCCCTTCCCGGGCCGCTCTCCCTCTCCCATCTTTTGTCTTGTCTTGTCTGTTTAGAGCATAAGCTCTTTGGGGGAGAGACTCTCCTTTACTCTGTGCACTACCGCACCTACCACAACCAGGCTCGATCTGGACTGGGGCCGCTAGCCCCTCCTGGGATACAATGAGACAACAAGTGGCCATGAGGACAGGGCGGGTGAAATTAACCAGGTCATGGAGAGATTCTTGGCCCCACCAAGTGAGGTAGATGGATGAACCGCCTCTGACCCCCACCCCTAAAGTATTCACAGTGACCACACCCCTTCTCACAGGATGGCTGGGATCAAGCTTTCCCGAGCCCTCCTCACCAACAGCATTTACTGACCCCGTTCAAATAAGAGAGAAGGGCCGTTAAAATAAAAACCTGAGAGCAAAAGAAAAAAAAAATGTCTTCACTTTGTAACTCTATTCAGTGTGGGGGTAGAAAACACACACACACACACACACACACACACACACACACACACACACTCTTTATACATTGCAATTTATGCAAATCTACCGGGATCACATGGCTGAGGGCTTGTGTCTTTCTAATAGGAGATGCACAAATCTCTTTATCACACACAGTAATCAGAGCAGCCAGCACAGACCAGATCCGGCATCTGAATTGCTAATGTAACAGGAAAGGTAATTTTTAAGTTGGCAGAGGCGCAGGCGTGCGGGGACAGGTACATGCAAACTCAGCCGTATGCAGGTAGTTTTTGTGAGCAAAGCACAATGATGACAGAGCACTCGGACCGCTCCTGGGAATGTCACTGACCTGTGCAGAACAATACCCTCCACATCCATAGCCACTGTGCACACACATCCAGAGCACACCCTTTCACTGCACAATCACACCGAGCGCACACCACATATACCACGCATCCACGCACGCTACACACAAATCCATGGCTTCACAACATATATCTACCACAGGGGTTCTCACACTTCATTGCATCGGGACCCCCTTCTGACAACAGAAATTACTACACAACCCCAGGAGGGGGGACCTAAGCCTGCCCAAGTCCCACCCGCCCAGAGCCAAAGCCCAAGGGCTTCAGCCCCAGGCAGCGGGCCTGTAACCTGAGCCCGGCCACCCAGGGCTGAAGCCACAATCAGGCCGAAGAGAACCGCTGATCTATCCCATACATGCACACACCCACTACATTTACATGACAGACACACATCCTGCCCATACTTAGGCTTGGCAGAATTCTTCTTTTTTTTTTTTAAATAATGTCAATGTTTTTGAAAGCATTTTTACTATTTTGATCTATTTAAATTTCCACACTGATGGGAAATTATGGGGGGGATGTTGAGCAGTGGTGAGCAGAAATAACAATTTAATGACAGTAGACACTGAGATTCCAAACAGATCACCGCTAAACCACAAATTATTAACAGCGCATGTCAAAATAGACAAAGTCAATATCCTTACATCAAACTCTCATAAGTTCTCAAGCAGGCTTTTCTGACTTTGCCTCACTGAAATTCTGATCATTACGGACGGAAACGATTTTTTGCCGGTTTGCGTATGTACAGTGAAACTGGCGTGTATAGACATTTACCGATAAAAGTCTACCCCTTCCAAGCCTACATGTATTACACCCCCGCCCCCCACCGTATAAACTGCTCTCACTCCCCAGACACACCGCACTCCCTACGCACATGTCCACCCCATAGACACATACAAAATATACGTTAAACATGGAGACTGACCTACATACTAGAGAGAGAGAAATCATAAAAGGCAAAATAAAAAGCCTGGCAGTGGTTCATTTACACTTCAATTCCCGGCCGCTTGGCTTTGACTGCTTTGAGATTTTGAGCTCATACGCACAGCAACAATGCGCCACTAAGAGACTAATATCGTCAAATAAAAAAAGAACTCTCTTTCTCTCCTACCCAATATCTAAAAGCAATTTATCATTTTTATGAAGCTCTGTGGATAGTCTCTCACTCTTTCCCTTGCTGCTGCTCTCTCTCTCTCTCTCTCTTTTTTTTTTTTTAATGCAGATGAGTCTGTTTAGCTCCAAGATTAGAGGGTGCAAGAGACGATAGACAGCGTGTGAATATGAAATGCAGGACAAGTGGGGCTTTATCCAGCCCCACCCCCCTCTGCCTCTCGAGCAGGTTCTTCAGAGCAGAAGTGTAACGGTGTAGTGCATAATCAAGCTGCCACTCAGAAGGGAGAGGGGAGGCAGAGACCAGACTTCTCGAACAGCAGAGGGAAGAAGCCAGAGCACCAGACAGATGAGGGGATGCAGAGCAAACCTCAAGCAGGTTGCAATTAGCTACCTGCTTGCAGAAGACGTGAGGGGTGAAGGGGAGCGAGGTGGTAGGCTCTGCTGGCAAGCACTGCTGGGCACGTAACATACAGGGGCCCAATCCATTGCCCAGTGCAGTCCCACGGACGCAGCGGGAGCCGGGCCCTGCGCTGTTCTGTTTGGGAGAGGGATGGAATGACAGCTAACTCCTCAGGAGAGCTCTGTTCCCCACCACCTGCCACCCCTGGATGGGAGCGTCTGAGTGTGAAGTCACAAAGTCAGGCCAAAGGGGAGCGGGATCGCACTCAAACACCCTGGTGATGGGCACAGAGTAGGAGCCTGGAGCACTGAAGGGGGATAACCCTAGGATAAGGGGGACGTAACCCACATACCCATCATTTGCAACCGCAGGCAAGAGCAAAGGGGAAGGGGACATCTATCAGTGAACTTTGAGTCTCCCCATGGCACCCCACTTCGATTCTTCCCTTCGGGTACTGCCCCCCACGAGCAGGATCTGTACATCTGCAAGGCACGGTACGCATCCTCTGAACCTGATAATCGCAGGCCAGGCCTGTGCTCTGGGAGATGTCCAGACCCAGGTGAGAAACGAGCTGGCAGAGGGGTATGGACACGTCACGGCCCAGCATGCCAGCTTGGGGAGGCAAGCTGGAGGGTGGACGGCCCAGCGGACAGGGCGCTGACCTGAGACTCAGGACACCACTGCTCCATTCCTGACTTTGCCACGGATTCCCTGCATTACCTTGAGCAAGTCACTTGGTCTCTCTGTGCCTCAGTTCCCCCCTCTGCAAAAGGGGTCCAATAGCACTGCCTTCCCTCGCAGGGGTGTGACGAGGCACTCAGACATTACAGCAGCAGGTGCCAGGGAAGTACCAGAGACAGAGCAAGGTTTCCCAAGGAGAGGGAGTGGAGTTTGAAAGCACAAACCTGAGAGCAGGAGTTTGTGTGGGGGAGACAGGATGAGAAGACGAAAGCAGCGATGAAAACGGATACAATCTTTTAGGCCTGTCTGCTGCTAGACCCTGGCCTCCTGCCTAGGTGAGCATGAGTGAAGAATATCAGGGTTGGAAGGCACCTCAGGAGATCATCTAGTCAGTCCAACCCCCTGCTCAAAGCAGGACCAATCCCCAGACAGATTTTTGCCCCAGATCCCTAAATGGCCCCCTCAAGGATTGAACTCACAATCCTGGGTTTAGCAGGCCAATGCTCAAACCACTGAGCTATCCCTCCCCGCAGGGAAATGAGACGCTTGGGTGGATTGATGCACCACGGCACCATCCACCCTTTAACTCGTCTGGTGTCGGAGACCTCGGTAGGTTTTGCTGAGAAGGGTCTACATAGAAGCACAGAAATGAGTGGCAGAAAGGGACCTCAAGAGGTCAAGTCAATCCCGCTGCACCGAGGCAGGACCAAGTAAACCTAGACCATCCCTGACAGGGGTTTGTTCAGCCTGTTCTTAAAAACCACCAGTGGCGGGGAATTCACAACCTCCTTTGGGAGCCTAGTCCAGCGCTTTACCACCCTTAGAGTTAACGTGTTTCCTAACATCTAATCTAAATCTCCCTTGCTTCCGATTAAGCCCATTACTTCTTGTCCTATCTTCAGTGGACATGGAGAACAATTGATCACCCTCCTGTTTATAACAGCCCTTAAATATTCAGAGACTGTTCTCAGGTCCCCCCCATCCAGTCCTCTTTTCTCAAGACTAAACATGCCCTTTTTTTAACCTTTCCTCATCGGTCAGGTTTTATCAACCTTTGCTCATTTCTGTAGCTCTCCTCTGGACTCCCTCCAATTCATCTACATCTTTCCCACGACTCCTGCCTGGCCCCATTAGATCTGCAGCTCTCCAAAGCTCTGGTGTGTTGCAGTGACACGAACTACAATGCCTGGGAGAAAAATCCCAATCAATGGTGCTGAGAGAAGGACAGGAGACTGAGGAGAGAGGCCCTGCGGTGAGCTGCAAATTCCAGCTACACCCTGGCAGGGCTGCCCGGGGGGCGCAAGTGGGGCAATTTGCCCCAGGCCCCGCAGGGGCCCCCACAAGAGTTTTTCAGGGCCCCTGGAGCAGGGTCCTTCACTCGCTCTGGGGACCCCGGAAAACTGTCACGGGGCCCAGGCCCCCAGAGCTTCTTCCGCTCCGGGTCTTCGGCAGCAATTCGGCGGCAGGGGATCCTTCCGCTCCGGGACCCACCGCCAAAGTGCTCCAAAGACCTGCAGCAGGGGGTCCTTCCGCCCCGGGACCCGCTGCCGAAGTGCTCCGAAGACCCGCAGCAGGGGGTCCTGCCGCCGAAGTGCCGGGTCTTTGGCGGCAATTTGGTGGCGGTCGACCCCCAGGCTCCCTGAATCCTCTGGGGGGCCGTGCACCCTGGGCCAGAAACTGATCCTGGTCCGTGGTAAGTGTAGCCAGGTCAGTCAGGGAGCACTGGGACTCAGGACAGGAGAGGGGAAAGGGGGTCAGATGCTGGTACCTACGTTTATCTTTCCTTTCTCCCCCTCTTAAAGAAACCTCAGAACCACACATGCTTTGGACACCCCTTCATGACAACTTCCTTACTGGATAGAGGAGAGGATGGGCCAGGACTCCCATAGAAACCATGCCAAGATCAGCCAGAGGGGGCGCTGCAGAGAAACCAGAGGCCCTGCCCAAGCCCTGCCCGCTGGGGGCTGAGTAGTGGAACCATACCCTAGACATGCTTTTAAACAGAGGCACAGAGAGGTTAAGTGACTCAGGCCAGGTCTGCACTACAAATATAATTATGTTGTCACTCAGGGGTATGAAAAATCCACCCCCTGAGTGACGGGATGGTTATGCTGACCTAACCCCTGGGGCAAACAGGCTCTGTGGAGGGGAGTCGCCATAGGCACCGCCTCCCACCGAGGTAGCTGCACTATCCTGACGGGTGAAGCTTTCCCACCCGCACAGTCGCGTCTTCACTAAAGCACCAATGCAGAAGTGCTGCCCTCAGCAAAGATCAGAGAGTGAGCAACAGTTCCAGCCCTCTGATTCCACACTGCCCAAGCCTTGTTCAGACCAGACAAACCCAGCTAATGAGGAGAAAAACAATTGCTTCTATGGCCCCTTGTTACCATGCTGTCTGAGCACCTCCTAGTGTAAGGTACACGAGGAAGCAAGGCACTGTGGCTAGCCCCATTTTACTGATGGGGAACTGAAGCACAGAGAGGCTAAGTGACATGCCCAAGGTCACACCGCAAGTCTATGTCAGAGGAGGGAATTGAACCTGGGTCTCTTGATTCCCAGGCTGGCTCCCTAACCACTGAGCCATCCTTTCTCTTGAAGTAGTCAGAGGACATAGCACACCAAGGAGGGGGAGGAGCTAATCCAAGGGGGAAGGAGGTGCAATGGGGTGAAATTAAGAGCATAAAGTGTAGGCTGAATATGAGGGAAGATTTCCTGAAGGGAGGGGGCAAAGGGCCTAGGGAGATTCCCCCCTCCCCACAAGGGACGGAACAGAAACCCCTCTACTTGACCCAGGCTGGCCAAAGCCCTTGGGAACAGTCCGCCACTAGAAGGGGATGGACGGGGCACCTCATCCCTTCCCTCCACCTCCCCTTACGGAAGAGCCCATTACAGATGGCAGTCTGGGGACGAGAGCAGGCAGGCACCCAAGTCCCCTCCAAGAAGAGCCCAGCAGCGACAGCCAAAGCCCCTGCAGGCACTTGGAGAGGCGGGGGCAGGGCAGCAGGATCCTATAGGCTTTAGGAGCTCATTGCACTTGCAGACTGAGGCCTTCTCCTCGGATCACCCCAACCCAATCCACTGGAGATGAGCCGCATCACAAGGGTGGGGATGGTGGGGGGTTGTCCAGGCCTCTGTGTTCTGCATCCCACTCTCTGCTTCTCTAGCCATGTCGTGCTGCGACCGAGGCAGCATCGGGCCCCCACTGCCCCCGTCTCCCTCTCCGTTATGTCTGGGATGAGGCCTGGTGAATAATTTAGAGCGAGATAGCAGGGCCTGGCGGCGTCCACTCCCCTTGTGCGGCCAGGAGCATGCGAGGACACAGCTGGAATGGGGAGAGCGGGGGCGCTGAAAGATGCAGGAGGGCAACGGCACTGGGCCAGCAGCAGCACACAACTGAGCTGGGCTTGTTTACTCCACCCTTCCCTCGCCTCGCCAGCCCCCCTCCCCACGCAGGGCGGAGAGTCAGACACTGGGAAATTGCCCCTTTGTATCAGCCTCAAACGCGCCCTCCCCTGCTGATTCGACACCAGAGAGAGACCTCTGCATCAAGGCTCCCGGGGTGACTCTCGAAGCACAGATAGAAATCACCAACCTCAATCATGCCCAGCCCCCATCCCAGGAGCAAGGTTCAGGAAGCAGTGAGCTGGGAGATGACAGCGGTGCCCCTTTGCCCGCGCCCACAGCGGTTAATTCCAGGAACAAAGGAAGATTGTGGCGGGAGAAGGGATGGCTGATCGGAGGTTGGGACCTATACATTTAATCCACCCTGCCCCCATCGTTCCAATTTAGGACTAACTCCAATCAATAACTGATGCTCCGTCTGATTTCCCATTACAGTCATGGCCCCGCGCAGCTGCGCCATTGACAGATGCATGCTCAGAAGGGGGTTAGGAGGAGGGGAGGAGGTGCACTGGGGGGCAGGTCTCCTTCAGCCCCTCCCTGGGGCACAAACACTCAGATACATCCCTGCTGGCCTACGTGCACCACCAGGAACTGCTGTGCAGCAGAGAGAGGGAGAGGTAATGCTGTATTACAACGACAATTATTTCAGACTCCAGCTCCATTAGTCAAACACAAGTGATGCTCAGAAACAGACTGGTTCTTGACCTAGGGACCAGGAATGATTTCCATTTAACCTGCTGATCCTAACCACCTGGGGAGGGATGGGCTCAGATGAGAGCTCCCCAGGGAACGAGCAAAGAATATTTGGGACTTTACACACCCCTTTTCATCTGTATCTCTCAGTGCTCTTCACAAAGGTGGTGCTGCTCCAGTAGACACTTGGGGAATTTTTAGTACTGCTGTCAGGAACAGAATCACACCCCTCATTTACTGGTCACTATTTCAGGGTGCATTTCCTTTCCGTATTAGTCTCAGCCTTCAGGCAGAAGGTAGACTAGTCAGTTTCACTTTTGCCTCTAGCAGCACTACTGTCAATTTCACTTTCAAGCACCAGGTTGCAAACATTACAAGGAAAACATTTATTTTTGCTTAAGAAAATGTTGGGTTGGAATTTAAAATACTGGAAACAAACATTTATATTGTTCTTAATGTTTCCTAAAAGCTTTTGTTTGTTTGTTTTTTTTAATTATTTTCAATTTGATCTGGTGACATCCTCTTTAAAACAGGGGCAGATCCTTAGCATTTGTATAGATAAACATTTCTCAATTTTAAAATGATACAAAACAACCCTGATAAAATAACAGAAGGGCAACAAAGTACAAGGAGGATATTTGGATGAGGCTGCATAAGGATACTAACTTAAGGAATCATTCCTTCCACCTGGAGCAAAGTTAAACAATCAGACTCCAGGTACATACTGACATTTAAACAAAAGACTAGGGAAGTGTGTTTATTTCGCCAAAGGGACAGCGTCAGCTTAATTTTAGCCAAACGCTTAAATTCTGTAAAAAACAAGCTTTCATAACACCTGAGTCCAATGGACATTTCCACTTTAACAGAAAAAAAAATCAATCAATCAATCAATAATCCAATGAATGTGGTTGTTTTAGAAGCCGCAGACAATACAGCATTAAGGCTGTACCACTGAGGCCCCTCAGTGGGTGGTGTTTTTCATGGGGTGGGAGCGGCCTGTCAAAGATGAGGACTCCTAACCCTGATGTGGAATTTCCTCTCTCTGTGTAAGAGTGAAACGGATTTAGCTGGATCTCCACCGAGAGACTAACGTATAAATAAAAAACTAACCCCCCCCCCCCCCCCCGCCATGCTGAACAGTAACAAGCAAATCAGCTGTTTACGTTTCTTTCACTTTTAACAATCTCAGGTATTATTGGTAATGAAACATGTTTTTCTCCAGCAGATAATTTTAAATTTGATTTTACAAAGCGCCCGTCCGATGTCGTGATGTGGCTAGATTATGCCCGCACAAAGCCCAGAGAGAATAAAATAAACACCGCTCTTCTCCCACCAGAACTGAGAAATACAAACCAGGTTTATCATAACAGGAAAAGACGCACAGCCATACATGCACTGCATAGCATGAAATTCCCACTGAAGTCAGCAGGAGTTTTCCTTTCCAAAAGGGAGCTCTTGTCAGTTGTACTTTAATTTTAGGTATCCTGGCAGAAGTTACCACAGCAGGGAAAAGAATAAAACTTGGAAAGTGAAAAGATTTAAAAAAAATAGGAAGAGGCGTAAAGTTCCCTATTCAGGAAAACACTTAAGCACGTTTGTAACATTAAGCATGTGTTTCAGTTCCATTTTCTACAGTAAGACTTCAGCATGTACACAGGTGCTTTGCTGAATCGGGGCATAAAGTACTAACAAGTGTGGTAAGAAATGTTCGTGGGATTCCTATCATAGTAAAAAGATACAGCAGATTATGTCTGAGTAAATATCAAACAGCAGGAATATTGCTCATGATGGCAAGGACCTCTTAGCATTTATGCCCATCAGTGTTTGGAATGACATGAATTCACAGTTAAAAATACCAAACATTGAAGGGGCTGCAGGCTCATCTTTCCATATGTTGTGATTATATGCATCACTTACAGGTCAAGGCTCAACTGGGCTAGGCACTGTGCAAACATATAACAAAGAGATGGTCCCTTCCCTCATAATCGAAGTATCTGACTATAGACAACAGGTGGACACGATGCAGAGACGAGAAAGCACAATGTAGCGATGAGACAGTCTTAGCATGATAATCTAAAAGAGATGCTGTAGTTCAAACAGGAATGAGTTCAGGGACGTCCTCTGGCCTGTGTTAGACAGGAGGTCAGACTAGATCACAATGATCCCTTCTGGCCTTAGAACCAACGAATTACACACTAGCTGCCTAACCATATACATGAGTTAGTTATAGAAACACCACACACAAGAGGGGACTGGGCTTCTGGAGACAGAGTTGGTAAGACAACTCCCACCTGTTTATGCTCTCTGTATGTGTGTATATATATCTCCTCATTATATGTTCCATTCTATATGCATCCGAAGAAGTGGGCTGTAGTCCACGAAAGCTTATGCTCTAATAAATTTGTTAGTCTCTAAGGTGCCACAAGTACTCCTGTTCTTCTTTTTGCGGATACAGACTAACACGGCTGTTACTCTGAAACTTGTGTTCTAACCGTGACTCTCAGGCTGCATCTATGTTAGTAAATCTACTCCTCCATACTCCCCTAGCACCAGTGGAGGTGGGAGAGACCACCCACCACAAAAAGCAGGGGCAGGAGGTTGAACCTAGCCAAGCTCAACCTGGAAATAAGGGGCTTTTTAAAAAAAACAAAACAGTGAGGGTAATCAACCAGTGGAACTGTATTTCTAGAAGTGTGGTAATCCCCTCAGAGCAGGGGTTCTCAGGTGGTCACGAGATTATTACATGGGGGGGTCGCAAGCTGTCAGCCTCCACCCCAAACCCCGCTTTGCCTCCAGCATTTATAATGGTGTTAAATATACAAAAAAGTGTTTTTAATTTATAAAGGGGGAGGTCGTAGTCAGAGGTTTGCTATGTGAAAGGGGTCACCAGTACAAGAGTTTGAGAACCACTGCTCCAGAGGCTTTAGATCAAGATTGGATGTCTTTCTAAGAGAGATGCTCTAGTTCGACCACAAGGTGGGCTAGATTCAAGGGTTCACGGGATGAAATCTCTGGCCTGCTATGCCGGAGGCGAGACTGGATGACTGCAATGGTCTCTTTGGGCCTTAACATCTAGGAGGCTGCACTTTCACCTGCCCATCATGGTTAGACGACATGATGGCCAAAACGCCTGAGCTCCCACCATCGCCCCCAAAGCTGGAATTGCACCCATGATGAACTATGGGTCTCTGTTCCCCTGCATAATCCTGAGTGAGTCACAACCGATGGGTGCCTCAGTTTCCCCATCTGTAAAAGGAGGATAACATTTCCCCAGCACTAAGTGTCCTCCCAGGGATGTTCTGAGTCATGGAGCGAGTCTGCTGGCTGGTGCAAACAGCAGTGTGCGTTTGCATGGGGAGCATTGCGGCTGAAGAATATCATGGTTCTAGTTAAATCATCGTGTGCTTAGAACTGCGAAGAATAAGGGGTCAGTGGTGCATTCGACAGCTCTTTGTGAATGGTAGAAAACCGGAGCGGAGAGCTGACCTTTCTCCAAGTCCCCCGGGTGGTTGAAGGTGAGGAGGAGACGCAAGTAGAGTAGGACTAGCAAGACAACACTTCAGCAAGCTGACAAAGCCAGAAGGGAGGACTCAAGCTTATAGTAACTGTGCTGACGTCCGGTCAAACTGCTCTCGGTCTCTCGGCTCTGCTGGAGCAGAGGGGAAAAAAACCAAGCACATGATGGAGGTGTTGGGGGCACACACATCAGTGGGATTTATTTGCACCAATACATTTGCTGCGATAGTTAGAATTGCCGTCATTACAGCCTGCATGGTGAGTCGGTCTGAGCTCTCCATTGCTTCCCCCGGTGAGCCAGTGTTTGCTAAAGGGAGGAAGGTTTAGGGGAAGGGGAAGGAGGTGGGGAATGGAAGGCTAAAGCCGCCTGGATTTGTAGCCTCCTTCTAGCTGGGCCATGCCAGGCTCCGGTGCTCCCCCGGATATGGTGCAGCGACCAGCTCCTTCGAGATGGAGAGCAAGAGGGAATGTTAATGTGGGGATTCATTCTCTGAGCTAGGGGGACTGGGCGAACCAGGGTGATCTGGGCTTTCCTCGGAACAGCCAGAGCTGGGAAAGGTTTCGGCCCTTCTCTGCCTGGTGCAGTGGGGTGGGATCGGGGAGGGAGGAGGGGAGAAGGGTCACAGCTTTCATTCTTTAACAGGAGGCTGTTTCTGCCGCACCAGACCAGCAACAGCTGGAGTGATGGCTGCCTGCTCCTCCTCCCCCACCATCCCTCCCACCAGGGCAAGCAGATGGAGGAATGAACTCCGATGTCCTCACACTATCAATTTACGACACAACCGCCTGCCCACCGGGCCTTGACCAGCTGGGTGGGCTCGCAGCACGCGGCATTTGCCGAAGGCTCCCGAGGTGAGGGACAAGAGGGAAGGAAATAGCGGCACTTACAGCGGCTGGTCACAGCCAACAAGCCACAAAAGTGACTATGGAAACATTCCCTCCTCGTCCCTAAAGACATCGGGAACACGAGCAAAGCAGCAACAAAGGGGATCCTGGGAAATAGAACCAACTCCCCCAGGAAAGGCAGGGCTCTGAGAGTGGGATTCCACAAGGATATAGAACGAGGCGGTTGGAGGAGGGGAGATGGCTGGATGGGCAAAGAAACAGGTGACCGAAGAGGGGGAAGGAGAGACGTGCCAGCTCCATCATTCCCGAGCAATATGTGTCTCATCTACAGGAGAGCGCTAGTGGTAACCGAAACTGGGTTTCAAAAGGATATAGCAAACCCAGTACAAAATGCTATGTGGACCCTCTGATTTTGGTCTAGGAGTGGCTGATGACACCTGGAGTCAAGCTGAAATAAACCACTCACACTGAAATAAGGGCACTCACACAGCCTTCTGCGCCTGGCACAACCTATCCTGGTTTTAATTTGGCCCAGGCTACTTTCCCACATAGCCTTAGGACAGCACTGCTAAGTGAGTGGGTCACTTTTATCATCATTAAAGCAACCAGCCTCTCCTTACTTGGGTTCTGAGGGGCACAAGTGAACCGCGGTATGCAGGCTGCGGCCTCCACCCTGCAGGGACCAAAGCCACCAGGGGAACACTTACAAATAGCTTTTCCTCCCGCAGCGTTACTCTTCGATGGAAACAACTGCTGGCATTGGCACAGGGACGCCCACGGACGGAGAGGTGTCCACAGGGCACCGTCTAAAACCGCTGGAGGATCCAGGCTCAGCCAATCAGATAACTGGATCAGTGGCACGAGGTTGGCGGGAGGTATTGAAAAGGCCCCAGCCCGGCAGTACCAGCGGGCATGCTTTGCTGTTGCCTGGAACTGGGCTCTGGAGAATTAAACTCCCTGCTTCTGGTAAAGCGTGGGCGGTGGCTGAGCAAGATGCCCCCACCCCCCTCACCGCATCCTGTCCTCTCGGCCTCAGCTGGAAGGACTCTCTCTAAGGGAGAGTGGCAGTGCCCTCCCCAGGCCACTCCATCTGCTCTGTGGCAGGAGTAACCTGAGCAGTGGCACATGGCTCTCACAGCACCCCCTCCTAGGCCACGCCAACAACGGCCCACTCGTACTACACTGCCCCACACTTAAATAACTAACTCAGGGCCCCCTGGCCCTGAGTTACAGGCACCCTCACCCTGATTCTCCCTCTGCCTTCCATCCACCGCCAGAACCAGCCGCCCTGATCCCTAGCCTCCCTGCCAACCACTCCCCCCACCTCAAATACACAACAGGGTTTACCAAGAAGTCTGCCTGGGCCCTGGCACGAATGGCTGAGTCCAGACCCTTCTCCCAAAAACCTGGGGCTGGCCCCGCATCCAATCCTTGGAGGCTGCTGGCACTGAAAGGCAGAGTGTCCAGCATTCAGAGCAGACAGCTGGGAGAGAGAATATGGTGTAGTGATAGGAACGGGGTGAGGGGGAGAAATGGGGGGGGGCAAGGGGAGTCAGGAGGCCTGGCTTCTGTTCCCAGCTATGCCACTGATTTGCTGTGGGGGTTCTGTGCCTCAGTTTCCCCTTTTATAAAATGGGGGTGGTGATAATTGCCACACATTGGAGACCCCTGGCTGAAAGGTTCCATATGAGCATTAAGGACTAATACCAGCCTAGCATTGTCAAGTGCTTTGACAGCCCGAGGCAACAGGCGCTGGATTATAAGCTGAAGTGTTTATATTATTGCTTATGTTTCTTGTTATTAAGCCAGAGAAGGATTTGGGGGTTTTAATGCTTAAATTGCTCCTTTTCCTTGCACTCCTCGCTGATTGCTCATTACACACAAACACGCACATGGCAGGCTCCCTCTTGCTTTGCTTGCACTACTGCCTCACAGATCCTGCTGTCTGTACCCAGACCGCACTTGCTGTGATATTAACGTGAAGAGCCTGCTGGGAGTGTGGGGGTAGACACAAGCGTGCTTCACGCCAGCTCACGGGGACCAGAACAACCTTGGCCTCCTGCTCCTGGATGTTAATCTTGCAAGGAAAGTCGGGGGCAGGTGCTACACAGAGGAAGGAGGGGGGGGGATGTCCAGACCCAGAGAGAGGAGGATCCTCACAATTCCACCTTCTCCTCAGCTGAAGGCAGAATGTGCATTTGGCAGCCTGGATTGGCTCCAGATCACAGAGGCGCTTGTCCCCTCTCCGAACAGGCAGAGAAAACAATCAGAAAAGCACAGTAGGAAACTTGATTAAAACTCATGGGTGGGAGATAGAAGGTGGGATTTACCTAGATTTGTGGTTTAAAATGTCTCTGATTACAGGAACTTGGGGGGGGGGGGGAGGAGGCAGAGGGAGGGGAGAGAGAAAAAGAGAGAGAAAGGGTAGAAACAAAACAAAACAACCCACCGACAAGCTGCTGCTGTCAGGATAAACTGCAGGTTAGAATTCCAACAGGAAGGAATGTGCCCCGGGGAAAGAAAGAGGTCATCCCAGTCCAGTGGCAAACACACCAGTAGCAGAACTGGTAGTTCAGGGTATTCAACATCTCCAGGGAACTGCTGGGAACTCAGCTGAGACCTTCACCAATGTCACATGCTACCAAACAGCTGGCAGATGCCAAGCACAGTTGCCCAGTATGTCTTTGTGGCTGAGAGGAGCAAAGCTTCCCCTCCCTCCAGTTATTCACACTCGATGCACCCATCTCATCTTGACATACTGGCGAAAGCACGTGAGCGCTGCCTATCATGAGGCTTGGCTAGACTGAGAAAATGCCCCACCTGCGCTGACTCACATGATCTTAAGTACAATTTTTCCCTTAGTGTAGGCAAGGACTGCCAAGGTTAGAAATGTGGTAGGTCTTGTCTACACAGGGACACTCAGGAAAATTAATCTGAATTAGCTGAAGGTGTGAATTTAAAATGGATTCGTTAAATTGCATGAAGCCCCTGTGTAGACAATTAAAGAGGCCTTAATTTGGTTTAGCTTCATTCATTTCCAAAGTGAATGAAGCTAAACCGAATTCACACAGGGGTTTAATGCAGTTTAACTAATCCATTAAAAAACATTAATTTTTCTGAGTGTCCTCCTGTAGACAAGCACTTCAAATGATCACAGTGACCCTTAGCTGTATCTTTAAACAGGATTTGTTCCTGGATATGCGAGGTGCCATGTGTAACAGCACAGAATTAATTTTCTAATATGATGCATTTTCCCCACTACAGCATGGCCTCTCCATTGTCCACCTGGACCAGAGTTTACACAAGCATAATCCACTGGTGTGTGTTACAGGCACCCCTCCACAAGTCTGTTACAGCGCCAGCTCAGCAAACACTGGCTCTTCAGGTCAAGCTCCAGCAACTCCTGCATTAATGGCACATTGCCTTTACAGCAACGTGCCCCTGCCGCATTGCAGTATGGGACCTTGGAAGGGATAGGTGAATATCCTGAAAGCAAATAAAGCCAACATTTGGGAAATCCAGGATGGGTGTAGGGGTCAGTGCTTCGTTGCAGCAAATTTTCTTTACTCTGATTCATTCAAAGTCCCTAGTCTTAAATGTACTACAGAAGGGCGCACACAAAAATGGCATCTTTGAAACAGATCTAATCATTTAGCTGGCCAACTTCCCCTTGAATGGAACATCTTTGGGCCTCTATGAATGTTTCATTGAACTTTCATTGCATCACCTCCACTGCTGTCCAATAATGCAGTGCTGGAGGAGCCCAATCCAACCCCCTCGGAAGTCAAAAAACCAAAATCTTTCCATTGGCTTCAAAGGGACCAGGCCACTGTTCGTAAAAGCCGTGTTGTTACCACAAGAAATTGTAAAATCATAGCACACAAATACACAGTGCTGAACTCAATGAGCAGTAAGAGGGTAGGCACGAAGGTAAGCGTTTGAAGGGGTGCATATGACAAGGAGAGAAAGGAAGTGTTTGGGGTGACACTGGGAGATAGAATTAGCAGGAACGAATAGGATGAAATTAAGCAGCGGAATATTAAGGGAAGCTTGGTTTTAGCTGACTGTTAGACTGAAAAGTATTCTCTGGGAAGTCCCATTGGTCAAGTCATTTAAGTCCAGACAGGACAAGGCCCTTGGGAACACACATAAGGGAACAATCCTAGATTGGTCAGGATGCAGGGGAGAAGGGGAATAGCTGAGATGATCTAATAGGTCTTTTCCATCTCTAATGGGTATTGATGGCCACCTAGCTAACAGAGGTATCAATGTGTCTCTTTGCCCAGCATCCCTGCTTTGCGGTAGATTGCCCAGGCATGCTTAGAGCATGAGTTCAGAGAGTTGAAATTGAGGGTTTTCCTCCTGCAATAAAACTTAGATCCATATTTCAAGGAACATTGGCACTGTCCCAGTTGACCAGACCAGTGATTTATGCAGGCCCTTATCCTGTCTCTGACAGGGACCAGCACTATAAAGAGACAATTAGGCAGCAATCTACCCATGGTAGAAGTTTCTTCCTGAACCTTAGACAGTTATCATTGGGCTCAGGTACTGAGCTTTTTTGGTCCTCTTCTGCATACCACCTGGCACCACCTCCTTAGAGGGCATTGCCAGGCACGTGTGAGGGATAAAACCTCCTTCCTTCTCCATGCCCCATTGCACTTGGTTCTGGAGCAGACCCTGAGCCATCTTCATTGAGAAGGGACCTGGGGTGTCACCATCGAATATGTAAAGCAATGATCGGTGCTAAATGCGGGCTGGGAGGAGGGAATCTGTTCTTGTCTCTCCTTTGAGAAGAAAGCAAAAGAGGGAAAACAAAGTCCCCGGACCGGGAGGGCAGGCGATGGGGAAGGAGCCGTGCCGTGTGTGCACATGCGTCTGTGTGTGTGTGTGTGTCAGGACGGGAAAGGCCAGCATGAATTCTACATGAGACTGAGGTGTATGTTGCCATGGAGACCAGTTAGGCCGGAGCTCCAGCTGAGACTCATCTATGCACATTTGCTCCTCCACTTGGGCCCACCCTCCCTGCCATCAATATTAATTACATCAGCAGTGCCTTGTTTGGTGAGGGAGAAGGAATCTGCCACTTTCATGCCATCAGGAGAACAGCTGGAAGCCACCCTATCTAAACACGGTGGAAACCTCCAAAAGCACAGGCTAGGAAAGCCAGGCACCTAGATGTGTACAGACGTTCCCTGGGTTACACATACGCAAATTCGCACTTATGGAAAAAGTTCCATAAGCCAGAAATAGGATTTTCGAGTTGCGGAAATTTTTGCATAATGTACTGGTATATGTTTCCGACTGGTATACGCTTCCGCAAAATTTGAAGCTTTCCGGAACGATTGTGTAAGTCGGGGGGGCGTCTGTACATAACATACAGATTCCTGCTCTCCTGAGGGCACATGGCTGGAACCACAAGGGCCATCAGCTCCAGAGAGCAGGGCTCAGATTTCAACTTGGGTCACCAGTGCAGCGAGCATGGAGGGCTCGTGGTGGACATCCCCAATGCTATGCCCTTTGGCACTGGCCCTCTCTGCTTAAGGGAGTAATAGTCGGACCTGTGAAAGGATGAATGTCTGTCCACATGGACCTGAAATCTAAGTCATTTACATGTATTATATGCTGGACTTGTCATACAGTGATTTGTGTGAATTAATATGAACAGCCTGGTGAGTAGAGACATGGGTTCTATTCCTGGTTCTGCTACTGCCCAAGGTCACCCAGAAGGCCAAGTCCCTGCTTGCTCTGTGCCTCAGTTTCCCCATCTGTAAAATAGGCATAACAATACTGGACGCCTTTTGTAAAGTGCTTTGAGATCTGCTGCTGAAAAGCACTATATATGAGGTAGGTACTATTATATACATATGTTGCATCCCATGCTGCATGTAATATTCACATGACAGTCTATTCCTCTGGAGTTGCTTAGAGCTTGATCTGCACTGGCAGAGTGACCCAGAGCAAGTCTGCACTGTGCCTGCCACCTCCCAATCCTTTGCTGCAGGAATCTGCCCAACTTGGCTCATCTCCATGCTCCCTAGCCAGAAGAGCTGGCGCCGGCGCTGGTGATCCTAGGCACAGGGCAGGAAGTGATCGAGTCTTCGTTAGGCCAAGATGGGGAGATGATGGGAGCAGATGAAAGAGAGGGGTGACAGCATAATTAACAGCGGGACATGAATACACAAATGCCCGCAATAGAGGCAGTGACCCAAGGAGCCAGGTTATACGTTGGCACGTGCCACACCCCTCCACGGCACTGGGAGGCACGAAGACAACGTGAGCTAACATGGTCCAAGCCTGGCCCATGCTGGAGTGGGCTCCTTTTACTCCATCTATCTCCATAGTCCCTCTTTGTCCTTCATGCTTCACTAGCTTTCGCATACAACCCCACTGAAATGGAGCCAGAGGGTCGGAGAACAGGGGGGAGAAGGGAAAATGCTGGCTAGTGATGCCGCTGCAAACTCTGGCTGTTACAAAGAGCCCCACCGAAGCCCTAGTAAACAGATGGAGCAGGAAGGACCCCCCGCTTTAAGGTCATGTCTGAAAGACCCACCAAATAATGGGCAAGGTGCCTGTCTGCATGGGAAGGATGCAGGGCCCAGACCCAGCTGCTAGGACATTAACTCCTACTACCAGAAGGCCTGGGGATTTCAAACCCTTATACTTAATCCACTAACCTAACCCCTCCAAGAACCTTATCACAAGGGCAGCCCAGGGGATGCACTTCCTCCCTTCTAGGCAGCCTGGTAATTCACCACTCTTTATACAGTGGTAAACAAGTACGTACACACACACACACACACACACACACACGCCTGGCCCATTCAGTGCTCCAGTTTTTCCCACGTTTCAAATCAGTCCAGGCCCTCCCTGCTGCAACTGGCATTGTCCTGCCTCCTGTGTCCACACTAACCAGCAAAAGGAGGAGCGGAAGGAAAGGTGGGTTACACACATTTCGCTAATCAAGCAGGCATTGGGAGGAAACAGTTTATCCAGGTGGCAGAAGTAAAGCTGAAGCCATCTACGGGCAGGCAGCAGAATGGTGACAAGCTGTATTGTGTGCCGGAGCCAGGGGGCGGGGCAATGTTTGGGGTGGGCGGGGCTTAAGCTTCATGTTCTCGTTATTCGAAACATCAAAGTCACTCTTGCAAATCAAACACCAACCTGGAGTCTCTCTCATTAATTTGTCACAGGTCCCATGGTGAGAACAGCTCTGAGCAGGCTGGCTGACTTCTAATCATCCACAGAATTAATCAGCCTGTTTCGGGGATGGATGCAGGTCAGAGGTGCATTCCACCCTGGGTTTGGCATCAAGGCCTCTCTCTATAACAAGCTCCAGCCCACCGCCCTCACTAGAAATAAACACAGTCACGAGCAGAATCTGCCCCGAAGGAACGTTCAGCAGTGAAACCAGAAGAAACGGCTCGACACGCGAAGGATACAGTCAAATGAAAAGGAAGGTAGCGTATATAGCGAGCTGGAGAGAGGAGGGCGAGAAAGAAATGAGTCATTTTAACCTGTTCTCTGCTATTGAATCCACACTTTGCAAAATGAGCCAGAGAGAGGATTCTGGACGGAAGGCAAGAAGACTGACACTGACCTCCTTTGTAAAGGGATCGGGATCGACAGATGGAAAGCGCCACATGAGAGCTACGTATTACTAGTGAATGTTCCAGACTCAACACTAGTCTTCAGTTCCATGGTCTGACAAACCTACCCCCTGCCTCTCACTAGCCTTGCCCAGACTGCATGTCATCAGCGCTCAGCCTTTGGCCAGCCCCGCTATCAGCTCCCCCAGGGTACAGTAGGGGTAGCCTTTGGATTTGGGCCAGATCCTTTCACGGTGGCATTTGTGGCGGCTCGGGTTTCTTTTTCTGCTGCTCATATTAAATATTAAACATGGCAATGGCACCTTAAGGCTACACTGACCGGAGCTGAGTTGCCGGCTTTAATTACCCACGATCGCACTTAAATATGCATCGGCCCGACCGACAGCAATGGCTGCTGTGAGCTGGATCCATCATGAAAGTTCTGCTTGCGACACATAATGTACTGTGGGCTTCGCCGTGAACATTATAGACAGAAGAGGCTCACTCAGGGTGAAAGGGGAGAGCCCAACAGGCATGGAATAGGCAGAAGCCTTGCCCAGCCTTTTGTGATTAGTACCACTTTGGGGCTTGGCCCTATTTAAGAAACAATGACAGCTCCTGTCCCACCCAGAGACTTTAGGACAGACACAGGAGACGAGGTGATCTGCAGAGCCAGAAGCGAGTAGCCCTGCCTCACTGAAGAGCTCCAGCACTCTGGCTCTGCTGGTACCGGGCTCCCCACAAAGCTCTGCCAATACACCGCAACCTCCGGCCTACAGCCTTCTTTTGCTCCTGTCCAGGGAGGCTACCAATTTCATTGGATAAGGTGGCAATTTTGAATAAAGGGAACCTGGCCACTGGGGCTCTCAACCGTGACCCACTGCAGGTCCAATGCCAGTTCCTCAGTGGGGGTGTATTAATGCCCTAGTTCACTGCAGCTGCCTGCCCCACAGCGAAGGGAAATCTTCGGTCTGGCAAGGGGCACTCAGGAAACCTACATTTGCATGGGGCAAATATGCCCAGTCCGACAAGGGTGAAGCTGTGCACCACGGAACCTCCTCTTCCTGGCCAGCATTTGACCTGTCACAAAAACGGCGAATCGCTCATGGTGTCACGGAGATCGTGGGGTGAGGATGCCAGAGAGGCGGTTGTGGGGTGTCCGTGGGAACACCGCTGTCACTGCTGGTGAACGGTGGGGGAGAATGGCCTGAGGGAAACAAGTGGCTTCAGAGGAGCCAGAGAGACAAGCCTGGGATGAAGGGACTGGAATCAATGACTGAAGTGCCAAGTCCAGACTCTGGCACCCTGCAGGCTGGGTTCTCAATCCAATGGTGACAGCCAAACGGTCTCGATTTGGCAGCGGCTGCTCACAGGACGTGCAGCAGTGCCCCCTACTGGGGAGGCCAAGGGCCAGCTGGAGGCAGGGCAGCCTGCTGGATGGGGAACTGGAATCGGGAGAACTAGGTTCAATTCCTGCCTCCACGAGTGACCTGGTGGGTGACTTCGGCAAGTCACTTCCCCTCTCCACATCTCTGCTTTCCCTCCCACATTGTGTCCGGCTCATCTGTTGGACCGCGAGCTCTTTGGGGCAGGGACTGTATCTCTCTATGCGTCTGTACAGTGCCTAGCACAATAGGGCCCTGCTCTCAGTACATGTAAGTTTTCCCACACGCCTCCCCATCGGCCCGTCCCCTCCGTGCCCAAAAAAGCATCATTTCTCCCAGGCACCAACCCTCTTCCCTCAGCTTCAAACCTCTCCACTCCTCCCCCACTCATGCCTCATTTGTATTGGGGCCTGTCCCAATTCGATACAGCAGGGACGTGCCATCTGCACCTGCAGCGCTGTAAAGGGGTGATGAATGCCATTAGCATCTGCACAGCTGTTTCCAGCAGAGAGACCAATACGGTTGTGCTTGCGCAGGAAAACCAGTTGCTTGACTTGTTGCTCCCTCAAAGACCCTGGGATGCTGAAATCTGTAACGAAGGCCCAGGCTCAAATCATACACGTGTAATTTACAAGAGCTATAGGGGAAGTAGCCAAGGGTCCTACACTGAATCACGCAGCTACAGGATGAAGCACACTGTCCCACAGGGTCACTAGAGTCAAGTACAAAGCTGCAAGGAAGCTTATTCAGAACCCATTGTGTCTTCTCAGCCTCCACAAGATAGAAGCCAGTGCCAGGCACAAAGTTAAGCCAGCAGGAAAACCTCACATAAAAAAAACCAAGCAAAGTTCGTTCCAGGTCTGAGCGGATGGTTTGTAGTAACGCAACAGTCGGCCATATAAGGACTTGAGAGGAGGATTCCAGCATGCTCCCTGCTCAGCAGAGGCTAAGAGCACGCATGGGGGAAGAGAGCACCCAATTTCTTTGATGGTAGCTTTCTGGACACAATTCCCCATGACTATGTGGCCAACAGGACAATCGGCCAGATGGTGTAGCTGGGATGAGAGGAGGGTTTCGAAGGTGGGGTGGATGGCTGCGTTGATATTGCCCGAGCGAGGATCCAGGATCAGACAAGACAAGGCAATACAAGCTTGACAATTCTCCCATCTTCCCCTTTTCCCTGGATAGTTAAACCTTGCAACATGAAAGTGCATAAATTGATCCTCAAGAGAAAGCTAAAACTTCACTGCAAATGGAGAGGGGAAAAAAATACTCTCAAGAGATCAAAAGTGGTGTCTAATAACCACCGCTACTTTCCAAAAGCTGAGCAGTAAGATGAGCTATGTTTAGCATCTATTCTCTCTCCAGAGCAACCCTGAACCAGTGCGAACTGCCTGAGCTGAAGCGTGATTTGCCGCAGCAGAGCTCCTGGGGTGCACAGCAGAGCCAACATCCCAGAGCAAGTAACGGGCACGTTCCCATTCCACAAAGCAGCAAGGAATGGCCCTGAGTGGCTGCAGCTGACAGAGTGCCCTGCCTGCCTCTGGCAGGGGACCAGCCACGTTCTAGGCGCCTAGGAGAGCCATCTCCACCCGCAGTGAGTCCACACCAGGAAAGCCACAAGCAGAGATAATGGAAAGTTATCCGAGTAACAAGTAGCTTTGCCAGTCCTGGACAGGATCCTTCCACAGTCACCCTGTACCATTTCTATAGCCTGGCAGTGGATTGGTTTCACGTCCTTCTGAAAGGTCCCATTCTGCTTCCACGGGAGTTGTCTATCTTTCTTAGGTGCTTGCAACAGTATCCGAGTCCCCGGTCTTTAACGTATTTATCCTCACGACACCCTGGTGCAGTAGGAAAGTACTAATCTCCCCATTTTCCACACAGGGAATTGAGGCACAAAGAGGCTAAGTGGCATGCCCAAGGTCGTGCAGGGCATTTGTGGCAGAGCTGGGAATTGAAACCAAGTCTCTTGACTCCCAGGCTAACACACTAACCACTAAGCCATTCTTCCTCATTCTCTAGCCACTGACTGACAGGATCAGGTACAGGCCCAGGATGGCATCTGATATTCGGTACTATCCTAACAGACCACTGCCATGGGATCGCTGACTTCACCAGCGACCTTCCAGTGGGGTTCATTTTGTCATCTCCTTCTCGGGTGTTATTGAGGAAGAGAGGCCGAGGCCTACTGGGGGAAATCAAACATTCTTCCTCCCGAACCACACTGGTGCTTGTTAGGTTTTCTGTATTCCCTTTCACCTTTCAGGTATTTGTGCTTAGAACACGAGCTCTTCTCTCTACCTCCACCCCCCTTTTCTACAAGCAGAGCTCTGATTCGGTCTCCTAGGACTTAGGACAGCCTATCGCCATGGGAATTATTCATGATTAGAAATCAGCAGAAAGCTGTACATTTACCACTGTAACGTCGGTGCAGGAAGCAGCCAGGCCCCGCCATGGGAACACAAAGGGTCTTGGGTCACCAAGCAAGTGTAACAACGCAAGCGTCTGATTGACTTTGGAAGGAGTTGCGAGCGCCCACTTCCTCTCAAGATCAAGCCCCTGAGCTGTGGCACAGAAGTGCAATGAAAACAGATCGGTAGGTCAATACTCTCGTCTATATTTTAATAAAAAGTCTTTTAGGGAGCTGCAAGGCTGGATGTAATTAAAGGGAGCAGCTGGCAGGAGTGGGGAGAAAGTTGCTGAAGGACCCAGTATACAAATTTAACCTTGCACCAAGAGAAAGGGCCATTTTTTGGTGATGTGATGTGAGGTGTGACAAACTTCCTGCCACGCTCCGATTCCCCCGACTGCTCCTCACACCCCCTCAGCCAGGCGGCTCTTCAACTCTCCCAAAAGGAAAGGAAGGACAACTAGCTCTGCTGTGAGAGCTGTAAGGGCCATAGCAAGGGCCTGGCTGCATGTTAATTACAGGGCTGCTGCACAGCGAAATAGACGACGCAACCCAGAGCAGTTCTGGGGAGGTCACAAACCAAGCGAGAATCCAACACGGTGGTGTTTTAACCATCCGCTAGGCTAGTAGGCTATTAACAGACTGGCAGAAGGTTGGTTCTGGCCTTGTGCTCATTAGCCACTACCTGAGCATCACGCACAGCCCCTGGTCAGGGCCTGAAACCATTACAGGCTTTCTCCAGCATCTTGGGAAAATTACCCCCAGCTTCCCCAAAAGCCTTCAGAATATACACCCACCGCCTGCGCAGAGAGGCCGTGCAAAGCAAACACGCCCACCCCGTGCGCAGAGAGGCCGTGCAAAGCAAACACGCCCACCCCTCTGGGGAGACCTCGAAGTTCTAGTCAGTCAAAGAATTTTAGGCAGATACTGGATTTTATAGGCCTCTCCCTTCCCCCGCTGCTTACGTCCAAAGCTAGTGGCATGAAGGATCTTGGTACCGTGCTAGACGATTCCCCACCAGCAGCCTCATCCCGGTTTGATATGACAGCTGGCTGCCACGGCAACGATTCCCCCATAAGGGAGGGCTGGGAGTTCAGGTAGAGGGAAAACGAGACTCCCTCTGTTCCCCGCTGAAGAGCTGGAGACCCTGTTTACATGCACGAGGCCTCAGCCAAGGAGGATTTACTCAGCTGCAATTGTGTTTGTGACAAGAGGCTTGACAACACAATCAGGCAAGATGGTCTCTAAGTAGTTTAAGAGGCCCACGCGGTGCTGATGGCTCGGGGTCAAATGCGATTTGCCATGAAGCTTTTCTTACCTCCCTTTCTCCGGCATGGAGACGAGAGGTCATGGCCGCCATTCAGGGCCTGGAAGGAGCCACAGTGGGGCTTAGCATCAAAGCCTCACTGTCCGGGCGAATCTGTTAGGTGAAACATTGACGGAGGTGGACACGGGGGCCTCAGTTAGATGGATTACGGCTGCAGTGGATTAATTTCCCCACTCAAGCTGCCAAGACTCAGCCCAGCTCGACTCTCTCTCTCTGAGTGAGAGAGAGAGAGAGAGAGAGTGTGTGTGTGTGTGTGTGTGTGCACGCTGAAGAAAAGGCTGCAGAGCTTGTCTGGAGCCAGCCAGGCCCTTTGGGAAAGCAGCCCGGGGCACCGCTCCGAACGTTGGCTTGGCTACGGGGCTGGAGAGCGGGGGTACAGGGAGGCCATGGAACCTGGCGGGGCTCACTTGCCAGAGAGAGGGGCAATTTCTCAGCCTTCCCGTGACCCTGGTGCTGCAGGTCTACCCCTGCCTTTGAGTGGAGCTTTGGGTCCCAGCTGCAGCCAGGAACCTCCCCGAGCTCCGTTGCAGGTTCTGTAGCCTCAGGGTGTGAATTTGGGGAGTGCTGACCCTGCTGCCTACCCAAGCACATGCAACAATTCAGCTGGGAGATCACCCCCCATCTTAGGGCCCAGCAAACCCACTGCTGGCCTTCCCAGCTCAGCCCAGCACGAGGAGCTTACAGCAGGGAGGTGGAGAACATGGATTATGTTGGAACACAGGACAAAGGACCCAGTTTAGGATCATTTGCTGGGACATCTGGTTACTCTATTCTCATCCTATCTCCAGCTGCCAGGAGGAGACCAGGCAATCAGACAGGTGCTTTCCCGCCTTCTGGAAGTCCATTTGCCTTCTCCCAGCAGGTGCAGCAGGAAGATGCAAGCCCTGTGTAGGCACCACGGCATGCCGTCTCCGGGAGCCACTCACGAGAAATCCCCAGCTGTGGCATGAACACCGCCATGTGCTCTAGTTACACGAACTGCCACAGAACCGACCCCTTCACGTGTATACGAGGACGGACTCCAGCGTCGGGGAGCCCTGCCCCAACATTAGAGCTTGGGTGTCCCTGGATCTCAGCATTCAAACAGCCTTCCCACTGAAGGCAGGCTACAGCCAGCAAATTCCATCTGAAGCCACAGCTACAAACCGTCACCAGGCAAGCCAGCCTGTACCCAGGCGCAGACCTGAGCGGGAACGTAGAAGAGGAGGAACAGGGAAGCCTTACCTGTGTTACCAGCTCCAACGTGGCCTTCCACGCTCGTTTAACAGCAGCCACGATGTAATTTAGGGATAGCAGAGCGGAGCTGCTACATTACCCAGATCTGGGGCTGACAGGGAATCACAACCTGGAATTCAGCTCTTTGGGGGGTTGTCTCCCCAGCCCCCCCAAGAGGTAACCCTGCTATCCGGCTTGCACACGAATTGCCTTTCATCGCTTACAAGTTGTGAACTGCCAATAGTGATCGCTTAAAGCCCCAGGATGAAGCCCGTGGTCAGCAGCTACGCTCCTCTGGCACACTCAACAGTAAGGGCTTGTCTTCACGTACAGCACTGCGTTCGTGAAGCCGCTCCTATGCAGCCCGTTGGTGTCGTTAATCCACCTCCCCGAGAGGCGGTAGCGGTGTCGACGGGTGCAACTCTCCTGTCGGCAGAGCGCTGCCTACACGAGGGGTCAGGTCAGGAGAAATACGTCGCTCAGGGGGGTGGATTTTTCACATCCCTGAGCACCATCGTTATACTGATCTAGGCTGTAGTGTAGACCTGGCCTAAGCGTAAAACTCATCTGTGTGGGGGAGACAGGGCTTTCTCCGAGGTCAGTCTGAGACTGCGCAATGGAGCGAAGGACCATCCCAAACCTCCCCGGTGCGTTTCTTTGAGCTGCCTTCTCTAACCCAACCCACAACCCTTTGAACACAAGACACTGCTCTGCACATGCTTCTTGTGGGAGAGATTGAGAGACCAAACAACCTGGGACAGGCTCTCGGACAGGGGTGGTGAGAAGCGCAGTATAAGAACCTAGATAGAATATGAGAGGAGGGCCAGCAAGCCACTCACTTCTTTCTAAATTCACCTGTCAGAGAAGCAAAATGAACTGGGACTGCTTGCTAAGACCGCTGTAAAATAGGGATAATGGTACTGACCTACTTTGCACGCTCACACACACACCCTGCTCCAAACAGTTTACAATCTAAATAGATAAGACAGAAAGGAAGCTTTATTATCCCCTATTTTACAGATGGGGAACTGAGACCCAGAGAGATTAATTGACTTGCCCAAGGTCACACGGTGAGTCTATGGCAGAGTTGGGAGTTCACTCCAGATCGCCCAAGTTCCAGGCCAGAGCCTTCACCACAAACCCATCCTTCCTCTCAGATGATATTTTTGCCCAGACTTTCTTTTACAACACATGACCAAACTCACTCCCCGCCAGCTGCAGGTGCCACATGGACTGCGAATAACCAGCGCCGCAAAAGGCAGGGGGAGGAGGACTAAGAACCTTGCATGATTTCTCAGCCGAAGTCAGTTATCCCTCCACTTACATCTTTATCGATAGCTCCCCGGGCGGAGGAACCACAGAGGCCCATTAATTACAGGCAGTTAAATTAAGCAGTCAAAAAAGCAGCAACTCTCCTCCAGCACAGCTCTGAGTAGGACAGGCAAGACCCAAACCACTGACTCCTTAAGTCTGAAGCAAGGTTTACGCTCAGCCGCAGACAAAGCCTGTAAGACAGAGAGCGCCAACGCATCCGCGCAGATGGCTGAGGCCCCGCCCCCTCTCCAACACTTTAGACATTGAACAGATTCTGCCAAGCCAGACACATAACCCCTTCCGGTTCCTGGGCTCCCAAACTGTTTGCACTGTCAAGTTCCTGGGCAAATTTCCAGGCGATAACTGATAGCAGAGAAAGCCGGGGATGTGTTTGGAAGAAGGGGAGAGGCAGAATGATTGCCGTCTCTGCTGAAGCCCCAAGCAATTGAAGTATAAATGTAATTACATTGTGGCGGGGGGTGTTCCCCTTGTAAAGTGAATTTAGCACTGGTCGAGCTCTTTCAGCATCACTCAGCGCAGGCCCAGGGAGGACGGGGCAGAGAAAGAAAACAGCTGCTGATTCTTCGGGGGGGGATATTTTGCAATACAACCCTGGCGCTAACCAGATGCTAAATACATAGCACCGCCGCCTTCCATCCTTGCCGGTATCCACCAGCGATGCTGCACGCATGTAGCTAGATGGGGGCCGGCTACGACGCAGAACAAAACAGGCTGGATTTCCACCCCAGGGTGCCGAGGCTAAGGGGAAAGGGAATGGGTCAACAGTCAGCAATGCAGCCTAGGCCGCAGCGACGCTCTCAGCTACCAGGATCCGGCCAGGAGTCCGCCAGCATAGACCCAGAGCCACAGCACAGCACTGTGGGCAGGAGAGAGAGCCCCAGCGGCCAGCCAGAGTCAAACGGTCGGATTTACGGCTCTTCGGGATTTAATCGGCTAACTGATTCTCAGTGCAAAAGAGAAAAGCCGCCTGCAAAGCAAACACCCCCACCCCCCCTCCGCCCAGCCAGCCACTGTTCTGCAAAGCCTGTATTTATGGGGCTGCCAGGCCAGAGAAAGTGGTTTTTCCAATATTTAATTTATCAAATGGCTCATCTCCTCGTGCATCGTGGCCAGTTTTATGGGTCCATAAACAGGCGCTTAGCGCGCTGCCTGGGCCCCGTGGGGGAGGGACCCGCCTGGCTTCAGCCGCACTCGTCAAGCCAGCGGGAGATTGAATGGCCAGACCTGCAGCCCCCTTCTCTTTCAACGGCTCCCAAAGCCATCAGCAGCACTGGCGGCCATCCCCGAGCCCTGGTGAATATCCCCAGCATGTCCTCTGTGGGCTGGAGACACCCCAGAGGATAGCACGCTGGTCAGAGGCACACTTGGGCTGAGAGGGGTGGGGGATGGTCTCCCTCTCCCAGCAGGAGTGGGGGGAGACAGTGACGTAGCCTCAGGATTTAGGAGCAGGCCAGGGGCTCCCCAAGAGCGGCAGCTCGGCACGCCTGCTTGATCCAGGATGGCACTGAGCTCGGCTGTCTTCACCCCGGGGAAAGGAGCAGCGACTGCCCCCCGGGGTTCAGCCTGGCCTCCGAGGATATCCATGGGAAGGAAAGAGTTTCTTGGGGGACGGAGCAAATAGTGACGATGGGCCCTTACACTGCACCTCACATCCTGAGCAGCCCCCTTGGAGAGAGATTGAAGAAACCGAGGCACAGAGGTCAAGGGAGTCGCCCAAGGCCGTAGGGGCTAGATCAGCACTCCCAGGTCTGGGCTAAGTGAAGGAGAGCGAAGGCCATTTACCCTTTCCCCATGCCTGGGCAGTCGCCGTGGGGTGGGGGCAGGGTAGAGCTATTCCTTGCCACAGGTAGGGGGAAAGGTGGGATCTGATGTCACAGTTGCTGGGCCAGATTCTGGGCTTCCCATGAGAACACGAGGTGGGGGGAGGAGGGGAGCTGAATGCTGGCTTCACTCCCCGCTCTGACATGGCCAGAGCTTCGGTTGTGGAGCGTGGGGAAGGGAAGTCAACACAAGAGGAGAAAAGGGGGGAAATGTCCCCCAATGCCATCTGTCCCAGAGTGGGGCACTGCAGGTCTGATTAGCACCTGGCTAACAGGGCAATAAGAGGATCATCAGTCCGTCCAGGCGGGTCTGGTCCCGGACCTGCCCCAGGGGTATTTAATTAGCAGTCACGTGCAGCCGATGGATTGGGTTGCGTACAGCGCCGAGAACACTGTAGGCACTTCAAAAACCTGGCAGGCCCTAAAGCATCTTGGGCTCAGGTTGCCATGGTCCCCAAGCAGGAGCTGGGCGATGCCACGGAGCCACCTTCCATCCCTTCCCTCTCTGGAGAGCTGGGCTCAAACTTGTTGCAAGTCACGCGTGAAGTGAGCTGGGTGGCCTCAGACTAGCTCCTCACAAACGCATGCCCATGTCACAAAGCCGGAGAGCATGCCACGCTTGGCACTGTTTGCCCAGAAAGTGCCAGGGCCTGGGATCAGAAGGTCCTGCCAGAGGGCAGGACAGCTGCGGGGACACAGCGGGGAGGAGACCTGGGAAGGAGGTATCTGAAGGGGCGAGGTGCATTGACGGGGCTGTGAGGGACTGCAGTGCACTAGGGATGCTGGCACCACCCCATCTGCGTTTAGCCCCTCATTCCCACGACCACCGGCGTTCCCGCAGAGGGATACGCGCTCCGTGGCCCTCCCGAACAGCAGAGCTTGCCCAGCACGGGGGCCAGGGGAGCTCTATTTGAACTTCTTGCCACACAGGCAGGGCTCGCTCTCCTGACACGTGACGAGAATTGCTTTGCATCACCGCTGCCATGGTCTCTAACACGCTGCCGGCTGTGCCAGCCGTGCTCCATGCGGGTCTTACTCGCAATTACCCAAGTGGAGACCAGTTCCAGAAACTCAGCAGAGCAGCCCCTGGCGGGAGGAGGAAATCTCAGGCTTGGCCTAACCCATCAGCCAAATGCCTCGCCCTATATATTCCACCCGACAGGCCAGAAATGCCACCCCCCCACACACAAACACATCTTCCCTGCTTTAATGGGGGGACAGGTCCCTTTGCCCCAGTTACAACAGCTCCATCACACACACACACACAGAGCAGTTACCAACTCTAGAAATGGATGCTAAAAACGACTGCCCCCATCCCAGCCACATGCACTGCAAAAAGGCCCTGTAACGCTGACCATCTATTTCGGTTCAGGAGCTGATGCAAAAGCCAGCTCGCTCTCTCACATACACCCCTCTGTGCCACGCCTGTCAACAAAATCCCTCCAGAACATTTCTACTTCCAGAGGCCGACACACAACCACCCTTGAGCTCCCATATTCAGACAAACCGTTCCATCCCTCCCCAGGCTTCTGGGAAAAGGAGCTGCATTAGTCAAGTGAGACTCTATGGGCCAGACCCTCAGCTAGCGGAAGTGGGCACAGCTCTTCTGGCTTTGGTGGAACCATACAGGATTTCAACCAGCTGAGCGCTATGGCAAAGATCCACAGGGTTCCCACCTGTCCAATAGCAGGGACAGCGGCGGGGCTACGTATCTGGGAGAGGGCTGTGAGAGAACAGCGTGAGTCATCCAGGTTTGGGGAAAGGGAGACGTCGCTCCAAAAATCTGTCTGTGGTCGAGGAGTTTGCTAGGGTAGAGGCTTGTTCATTTAAAAATCTCCAGCTTATTGCTAATAAATGAGACCTTTGCACTCGTCAAACACTCCTCTTCCAATGGCTTCCGACAGCTGGCGGAGGTGTCACAGGAAAGGCAGACTGGGGACCCCCGGGACACTCAGTCTTACCCTCAATTTCTAAGAGATTCTTGGGGGTGGGAACAGGGGGGAACCTCTGGTTTTCCTGTATGTGTTTTTGAATTTTCAGAGGACTGCCCAGTTTTATTTCTCGTCCTAGCCCCGCAACGCTGGGCATGTGTGGTTGGGTGGGTGGGCGGGCGTCACCCCACCATGGAGGTTAAAAGGCAGTTTCATTCTCCAGCCATTCCTTGCAGAGAGGAACCCAAACTCCAACCCCTGGATCCAAAATTTGGAGCCAGCTTTCTCCAAGAATCCAGGGTTTCAGCTCAGCCCACCTTGCTTCATGCTTTTTAATGAATGATCATAACCACAATGTCTTTCAGAAGAAATATGGACTCTCATTAACCTTGGTTATGCAAAGAGAAGATGGAAAAAATCCACGCATCCCACTGGACCAGACAGACGTGACGTGATAGAAATTGTTCCACAGGAGCATTTTATTGAGAAGATTAATGACACAAACAGAGTTTTAACGCGATACGGTCGTTTCCCTTATCTAAAAAGAAACACGGGCATGTACCGGAGCGGGATGTGATGCAATGGGAGATTGTGAGGGAGGCGGCATCGGGAGGATAAGTTCAGCTTTCCAGGGTTTTGGTTTGCTGCTTCTCTAGAATATAGTCTCACATCTAGCTGGGTATCACTGTTTGGAAATCCAGATATTACATTTGAAAATTAACCTAACCCAACCAAAAGAGCGTTAGGGCTTCAGGATAAAAATATAGCACCACCTATCCCCAGCTGGTGTAAATGGGAGTAAACTCTCTGGAGTCAATAGAGCGATGCAGATTTGCAAGAGCTGAGATCTGGCCCACAACGTAAAGCAATAACAACCCAGAAGAGCGGCACTCTGTGTGGAGCAGAGTTGGAGAAAAAGCAATTGACGGCGCCTGCCAGTTGCTATGCGCGCTGTCAGTACGGCACATATTCACAGCGCTCTGACAAGGTACCCCTCCCAGGAGTGCCTGCCTGCTGATTGATGTCATCACCGCCCCACACAACCGACTGCTGCCCGAGAACAATGAACGTGACATCACTAATTCTGTGTCACAACTTCGGGAGAGTGAGGGGGAGCTGGGAAGGGCCAAAACTCTCGTATAAAAGAGAAAGATTCCGTCCCCTCTCCCCCAGTGTCTTTCAATAGCTAGCAAGTTGTGAGAACTGGTAGTGGGAGGGGTAAGCGGTTTAAGTTTACTAATGGAAGAGGTCCCCCACAATTAAAGGTAGGACAAATGCAACTACATGGCCAAGTTACAGTAGGGGTGTCTGTCTAGCTTCATTCTTCTACTGCTCCCACCCCCATAGTACCCGAGCCCGACCAACCCTTTAACTGGTTTAGGAGACCCAGGTATGGCCCAGGCGACTCTACAAACGAGAGCCCCCATCCTGCAAAGATTTGCGCACACGCTTTACTTTAAGCATGTGCGGAATCCCATGGACATCAACGGACTACATCTGAGCTGAAAAATTAAGCACGTGCACAAGACTTCGCAGGATGGGGGCCTGTGCCGATGAGGGTTGACTGACGCCACCGGGTTCTCTGACGCAGTCCCAAACACACAGGGCCAGGGAGTCGGTCTTGTAAAGAAATCTGCACTCCCCTCTCTCCACGCTGCACCCCAAAGCGCCACAAGGGCGGGGGAGGCGCTCCAGATTTTTATCAGATGCATTTGAAACGTTTTAGGCTCGCAGAGAGGGCCCTCTTTAGGCACCTGCGTGAACCGTGCGCATTTCCACCTCCTGACGGGGGACTCGATGGAACGTGTCAGCTGGATGGGCTGGGTTATTAATATTTCAGAGCCCCAAGATGAGAGAGACACCTACGTTCCTTTTTATTTTTGAATTACACGTCTTCTTGGGTCCAATTATAGATTAATGACATTTTATCTGGCATCTGTTTCTCCCCCATCTTCCTCCCCACCCTGAGAAAGCGAGCGAGAGAGAGAAACTAACATGCTATAATCGGCTGCATTTTTAGATGGGGTTATCTGTGCATTCAACCAGTGAAACATGGATAAGGTGATTGCACAAAGCGTAGGGAAAAAATGAAGCCTTTTTTCTACCAGGGAAATAGCATTGGGCTCTGGGGAAGGGGAACTCCACTGGGGCAGGGAGGGTTAAAATAAAGGGATAGTGGGGAATCCAGGAGCAGAAAGTCTTCTGGCTCCATCAGGGATGCAAATAACCCCAGAGAAGGGGAGAGAGTTAGGGTCGACATTTCTAAACATCCAGCTGGCTCGCTGTCAAGAAAGACATTTATGACCATGGCAGTAAAAGGCACCCGATGCCCAGCTGCAAACCAGTTTCCATTTCGCCTCTCATGCCAGGAGGACACTCAAAGGGCTGTGCCAGCTGCAGTCAGAGCCTGACAGATTTTGTGCAGTGTTAGTACAGCAGTACCAGCAGAGAGCTCAAAGACGGGATGGGCCATGGTGACTCAACTTCCCCAGTCGCTCCAAGACCTGGAGCCTTTCCCAAACTGGTCTGTATGTCCTAGGGATGTGGCTTTACCAACAAAGTTAAAGAACATCTCAAACCTTCACCCTAGGCTTGGCTGCTTCAAAGGTTCCTCCTTTCTGGACTGCTCAGCCCACACCCTATGTCCCCTCTCTCTCCAAAAGCACCTCCCACCTCTTATATCCAGAAGAGGCAATGAGCCGTCTGCCTCAGTGAGTCTGCAGAACCCACTTAACTCTTTCCCAGTTTCAGGGAAGCACTGTCTGCCTGTTACCCATGCCTGGGGGAAGAAGGGGGGGGGCGGCATTGGGCCAAGGTTTGTGGCACATTGGCAGGGTAGCCAGGGGAGCAGGAGGGTAGCTTGTACAGCTGCTGCCCATGCTGTGGTTAAGCAGAGGCCTTCAGTCTCTGGGCATTTTGCCAACAAAGACTTGAGAAAAAAGGATTTTTGTAAAGATGTTAAACCAATAGCTTGGATTATTCTGCTTCTTGGGAAAGGTCTTGGGTTGTTCCTTTCCGAAGCTCAGAACTTGTGAGCTTAACGATGCACTGACGAGACAAAACAGACCATGAGGGGGAGAAGTGCTCTCCCCCCCGCCCCGCTCCTCTGCACACTAACATGTCACCACCTTGAAAAGGGGCTTTCCCTGGCCATCCTGCCTGGAAGTCTCTGCACCGTGTGCCCAGGGCACCTCCTCCCCCACCACCTCTTACTTGTCTGCAAACCAGCCACTGAGCTCTTTGTGTGACTTTCCCACCCCGGTACCAATGCCCAGCGCACCTTGGGGACAACTGCATTATGGCCATGGAATTAGTCACCAGTACTTTTTCCCCTATAAACTGAGTAAGATCCAACCTCTGGTCCCCTCCATCCCATCAGGCTAAATGGCCTAGCTGGGTTTTGCAAGCAGAGCGATCACAGGTTTAAAAGATCTAGACGGGTTCGTGCCGCCACTTCTCGGGAATGGGTGTCAGAGAAAAGGAGCCACACGGTGTTGCGTCTTTCCAGGAACGAGAGCAGACAAAGCCACTCTGCTCCCTCTTAGGCAGGCAGAGAAATGGCGGGGGGCGGGGGAGCCTGGCCAGCTCAGGCTGCAAGAGGGAAGGGAGGGAGCGTGCATATGTGAACCAGCGATTTCGCTCAGGGGAGAAAGAGAAGTGAGTCAGGCTGAGAAATAGATCACTGGGTCAGGGAGGCGCTTCTCCACGAGGCAGCTGGAGGAAGCAGAAGAGGCTCAAGTGATTTGCTTTCAAGTGTATCCCAAGTGCAGAAAAATCAAGCGTCAGGAAGCGATCCTGTACTTACCATCCTGCGGCGTTGGTGGCGGCGGCGGGAAATAGTTACCGGGCTTGTCTGCAAAGAAACAAACACAGGGGAGATCAGAGACGTCTCCAGCACTGGCACAACCCTCCCCCCTGTCCAAGGCTAGAGGATGGTATTCAAAACTTCTCTAGGGTCCTTCACCCAAGATCTCAAAGCTTAAGCCTCACATCTGCCCCTTGGGGTGTAGGCCCAGAGAGGCTAAATGACTGCCCCCAGGTGACAGAGCAAGCCAGTTGTAATCAGGAGGAGAATCTAGGAGTTCTGGCTTTTCTGTTGAACATTTTCACGAGGCTCATTTGGCATCAGACCTGATGATTCGGAGAGTTTCCTACAGAACCGGCCCTCTACGCCCAGCGACACCTACGAACCAAGAGCAGGCATTGCGGACTGAGGCTGCATGTCAAACCTGGCTCTGGCAAAGGCTTCCCACAGTTCGGGGTGATTATTTCTTGCTGCCTTGGGCAATTACGTGCCATTTCATCAAGGCCACCCAGCTCAGCTGTGATGCAAATCAAACTATTTATTACCTATCGCCCAAGAGCCTCCCAAGACACCCATTCATCAAGGCATTCAAGTTGAGCAGCAACACGATTTTGAGAGCAACAGCCGCGCATGCAAGGAGGAGGCGTGGCAGGGGGGATGGTGGCGATAAGGGAAATAGTATGACAAATGGATAGCCTGGGCCATGGGGAGATGCAAGATGCAGACCCCGCGACTGAAAGGCTCTAGAGCCTGAAGGATCCTACAGAGTTATGAACCGAGCCGTGGGGCGAGAAGCCTAGTAAGTTACAAGCCCTCCCCTGAAAATAATCAGAACCTCATGGACGGAGAGGGCTTCTCCAACATGCGTTTTGCTAGCTCCCTTCGTCCCTGCCTATCGTATTTCCCCATCGAAAACATCTTCGCCTCCAGCTCCCGAATGACGGTGGAGCAACCTAGTTACCCACATCTTTCACAAGTGACTTGCCCAAGGTCAGAAAGCGAGACTAAGGCAGAGGTAAAAATTAACCCCGGGTCTCCCGAGGGCCAATCCAGGGCTGTAGCCACCAGACCGGCCTTCCGGGCCAGCTGTAGCACTAGAAACACTGTCTGGACCCTGCTCCGTACAACGCTGCTTTTTAGCTGCTGTCAGTGCCCTAACCACACTCCAGTGGGAGGAAGCAGCCAGGGATTTGATTTCCCGGCCTCCCCATCTCCCACGTGCTCTCTCGCAGCAAGCGTTTGAGACCCAAAGAAGTTTCCTGGCCAAGGGTATGGCACAGGAACATTTGCTCTGAAGGCTTCAGAGGAAAGCTGCAGCCTGATGGATTTCTCCTCCCCACGCTGGGTAACCAAGCCTGGTCCCAAGGAGATACTGGCAGGGGGTGTTAGACACCTGCGCCGAGAGACGCTCTGAGTGGACTTGGCAGAATGACTGAGTGGCCTGTATGTGCCACTAGCCCAGACTCTGGTGTCAGTCACCACCTCAGCCACTCACTCCCCAGAGCCAGCAGGACCAGCTCCCCGGGGAGGCCTACCCCTCCTTGCGCTCACACCGACTCCTGCTGACCTCTCGAGGAGGGACAGGGAAGAGAACGGGGATCCTGGAGCCGCTGGCCATCAGGCACAGCCCACCCCAACGACATGCACGGAACAGCAGAGAGAGGGTGATGGAGAGCAGGGGATTAAGTGTCTTGCCCAAGGCCAGCCAGTAGCAGAGGCAGTCGTGGGGTCTGGAGCTCACAGAAGCTCCTGGCTCCCAGCCCTGTGCTCAGACCACACCTCCCTTCACACACGGCCCTGGCAGAACCGTCGCTGTCGCTGCCTCTCTCCTCCCTTCTAACAGTTTCTCCTGGGCCTGGACCGAAGGGACCCAGGCAGGAGGAAATGCAGCCCCCGCCCGGGAAGGGGAGCCTGCAGTGCTGGGGTGGGGAAGCATGGGCCAAACAAACCACACTCCGGTTTTCTCCTCCAACAGCTGGCCTGGGCTGGACAGCAGCTCTTGGGAGACAGAATGAAGGAGGGGAGTGAGGATCCCAGCTCTCCGTCACACCCATCTCCGCTCCAGCGCCGGGCAGCCCTGGGTAGAGAACGGGCCACGGGAGGGGATCAAAGAGCGGCAGGACGGAGCCCAACAACAGGCCGGGAAAGGAGGGAGACCAGGTAGAGAGTCACTGACTCAGCTCAGAGACACCGACTGGCCTTTAGGAAGAGATGGCAACACCCGGGTGGTGGCTACTGGGATCTAGGCTTGGACTGGGAGGGACAATTAGGAATCAAACAGGCTGTCCTGATTTAAAGCCCCTGTCCCACCCCTCCCCTCGCATCTTCCCTCCCCCTCCCCATCCCCCCATGGACCCTCGATGCCCCAGGACACCTACAGTTATTGAGGAAAAGCAGCACGGCAAACCCCAGGGTGGAAGTGGCCAGGAGGATGAGGCAGATGTTGCAAGGGATCATGAAATAGCGCACCACCAGGGAGACCTTGTGCTGGTACATCCGGTCCCGCTCCAAGGTGCCGGGTGCCATGGGGTACTGGCAGGCCGTCATGCCGCTGCTGGCACGGGCCCAGCCTTCCGCTGGCACATCCGAGGCAGACGGGACCCAGCAGTGGTGCAGGAGACCCCCCTCTTCCTCTTCCGGAGCTGCAGGGAGCTACGTTTTCCCAGGGATTCCCATCCTCCGGCTGGCACGTATGGACGGGGCGGGCTCGGCTCACTTGCAGGTGGAAGAGTTTACAGCCACACTCTCCATCTCTACGGCCTGCACAGCGCCGCAGGTGTTAGGACCCAGGGCCTGACCTGGAGCCCGAGGAGCCAGTCAGGTAAAACTTCGTCTCAGCTTCACAAATCCCCTTGGAGCCAGAGGTTGCAGGTGGGAACCGGAGGATCAACAGTAACAAACAAAGCAAACAACTCCCAGGGACGCAGAGGATCAAAGACCTCCCAGCTTCTGAGCCGCAACCTGCCAGGGGCTAGCGCTGGGGGAAGAAATCCCGGACGTCTCACTAGGTCACCCGCCCAGCTGCAGGAGCTCTGGTTCTAGAGACAGGGGCCTGCCTCCAGAAGGGGGAGAACTTGTCATGGACACACAAGCAGGACACCTCCGTACAGAAGAAAGGTCCCTATTTTGGGGGAGGCGTGGCTGCTCCAGCTGGGTGTGGCTGCCTCGTTAGTGCCCCAATTCAGGTGCTGGATGGGTCTCGCTGCTGGGCTGCTGAGCTCCTTTGGTCCATGTGTCTGACTGTAAACCCTAGACGGACCCACACGTGCCAGTCTCTGCCCCCCCCAAGCTGAGACCTGCTGGCCAAATACAGGGGGCTTAACTAGCAGTTTGCCCACGTTCCAGCCCAGGGCAGCTCTCTTGCCACACTCCCCTCTTCAAAGTGATGCCAAAGTCCATCCCCGCTCAGCTCCGGCATCCTAGACAGCTGCTGGCGAGCGGCTCTCCTCCTCCGTCCCTGCAGTGGCCAGCTCCTTCGCGCCCCTCCGCCAAGCTGGCACTTTGGGAGGGGGCCCGGGCTTCGCTTCCCCTCCTTCCCGCACCACCTGCTCTCAGAGCCTGCCTGCAGAGAGCACGGCGATCTGACACAACCACGTCGGCTGGGACGGGCCAGCTCCCCTCCTCACGCCGCTTGGACATGCCCGTCCTGCCAGTAGAGATCCCGATTCCTCGCTGAGCCAGGCATCAAGGGGCGCACGCCCGGAAAGTAACTGAGCCACCGGCGGCGGCAGCTGCTTGAGTGGGTGGGAAGGAGCGGAGCTTAGAGACCTAATTCCAGAGCCCGGGGCTCTCTCTCGCCCAGCGGAAGGTTTCTGCAGCCCCAAACAAAAAGCAACTGTGTTGTTACCTCCCTCGTGCTCCACGCACCCAACTTGCTTTATCCGCGGCCAGCGCCTCGCTGGGGTTGATGGGTGGGGTGGGGCACGGGGGAGAAGGCAGGAAGCGTGTTATTGTTCGGTGCCCCTCTCCATCCCGGGCTTTGCACTGACTCCACGCACCCCCATTCCAATTCCTCAGGGCGAGCTTGCGGGGCGTCCCTGGGAGAGCTCCGGTGAACGCCCAGCGTCCCTTCGCAACACCGTCAAACCGCCACCGAACAGGAGACCGGTGCAGGGAACCGAGAAGGGAGGCGGGGAAGGAAAGCTGGCTCCAGGACCAGCAGCCAGCCAGCGCGGAGAGAGGCCAACTAGACAAAGGCGAGGAGGCTAAGGGGAATTGTCTGCCCTGGCTCCTCAGGGGAGTTCTTCGCAGGCGAGAGCACAAAGGGAAACAGGGAGGGGGCCCTTTGCACCTCAGCTCGGCTGCTTTCCCCCCCCCCCCCCCCCACGGCTCCGGCGCCACAGCCACCTGTGCGCAGCTCCGCGCTCCTCGGAGATGTGGGGCTCAGCCGGGATCGACCAGGAGCTGCTGGGATATTCCGCTCACTTCTGTCTCTCCTCCAGAGAGCATGAAAAGCAGGGGGAAAATCCTCCCCCCCCCCCTCAGCTTTCCATTCGAGCACTAAAGATGTGGAGAGGGGCGGAGACAGCACTGTCAAAACTCATTATGCCTCCCCCTGAGCAGCGTGCTCCTGCCCCCTTCGCCCCCTCCAATCCCGCTGGAGGGGTGTGGGGAACGGGACAGCCTCCTCCGCTGTGTGGGGAGGGGAGGGGAGGGGAGGACCCACTCCCCCACGCCTCCCCGTGGCCTGAGACCCCGGAGGAGGGAAGCTTTCAAGACACTAGCAGAACAGCCCGGCTGGCTTGCGAGGGTTCACGCGGTACAAATAAAAGCACCAGCCCCGTTGGGCCCCACCGTGGGAGATTTCTGGCAAAGAGCGGGTTAAGGACAACGCTCCACACCCTGGCCTCAGCTCACAGCTAGACTAGCACTGAGGAATTCAGAGCCCGATCCCAAGCCCTGCAAAAAGCAAATGAGACTTTTTTACAGCAGCCAGTGCCCTGGGGATCAGGCCCGCTAAGTTGCGGGGTTTGTAAAGACAGAGGGTCAAGCGGGTAAGAGGCTTCCCCAGCAGGGGGCGCACAGATGCCAGGGGCCCCTGGTTGGAGATGAGAGCCAGAGCAAGCACCCAGGGTCCAGGCAGGCATGGTGGATTGGGAGGGCGGGGGGCAGCAGAGGAGACAGAGAGTGACGCTTCCGCAGACTGGCTAGTGGGCGTCCTGAGCCAGCAAGCAGCTGTGCCTCCAGGGATTCTCATGCACCTCCGTGTCTCCACCGCCCCTTGGCAGGACGCTGCCGGAGAGCTGTCATGGCCTGAGCACCAGCACCAAGCAGAATCCTGACCCATTAGACACCGGAAAGTGGCCTGGGGACGAGCCGGGCTTTGGGCCAGAGGGCAGTTAGGACCAAGAGCCCGACACCATCGGTGAAGTGCCAGGGATGGGAGCAGAAGGGAAAGAAGAGAGTCCCCCAGGCCCAGGAGCAAGACGGCCCCAGCTTTGGCCGAGGCCCACAAAAGAGGCATGTGTCCTAAAAACGACACAGGCCAGATGCGGTGGGGGCGAGCCGATGCCCGTTGAAGTCAATGAACTGGCTCCCATTGACTTCACCCTCCCTTGGCAACATGGCGCCCGTCAAGTTGAGCGCCAGCCCCGGCAGAGGGCAGCAGCGGCACAGCGCTGGTATTACGTGCACACTCTGCCACCATCGATACCATGTATCCAGAGCGCTGGTGCTAAGTCCAGCCCACAAAGCTTCTCGTCAGGCTGAAACAGTTCCTTGGGGGTGTGGGGGAGTCACCCCACACAGGGAAGGCGCCCCGGGGCTCTGACCCTTTCCAACACAGCTGAGGAGGCAGGAGGCAGCCGTGAACAGAGGCACCTGGGGTCAGGTGGCAGCGCGTGGTCCTCGTGCCACAGCTCAGCTGACGCTCTGCCGACGCGGGAGATGTTCCGTGCTTCAGGCTCCACGCAGGGAGGGAGGGAGAGATACGGAGATACCCCCTGCCACGTTGGCAATTGCCGTCTGCTTATCCTGGATCCCACGCTGATTGCACTGTGGGAGGTGTGCGCGGGGGGTGCTTATTGCAGATACAAAGCAGGGGGGGGGGGGTCCAGAGAGGAAGAGCTGGCTGTTGTCAGACATGGAGGCCTCTGGCAAAGGCAGCTTCTGAAATACGTTCTGGCGTCTCCAGCTTCATTCGCTTTCCATCAGGCAGCTGTCGCAGCCAGGAAACCAGATATCTTCTCCTCTGCAGCTGCCAGCCTGTGCCAGAGCCCGCTGCACGAGGGAGCATCGCTGCCCCAGCCGAGCCTTCCACGACCCCCCGCCAGAGCTCCACCTGGGAAGCCATCCCGAAGGCTGGGCTATTTTTAGTGGAGCAGCTTTGGCAGAGACGGGGAACGAGGGGGCGCCTGAGCCCCGTGCTTCCTCTGCGGAGACGCCTGGCTGGTTAGTCACCAGAACTTCAGCCTCCCACCAGCCTGAAAGGGAGGCGGGGCATCCTCCTCTAACTCCAGCCTGCCTCTCCGGGGCTGACCCCCTGGTCACCTGGGTGGTTTATCCGGGGTGAGGGCCACACCTGTCATGCACAAGAACGAGCAGATTCCAACCCCCCTCCTCTTCAGTGCCCAGCCGGCAGCCAGAGGAGACTAAGCCGCTCCCTGCAGGTGGCACACCCCACGGCCTGGAGGTCAGGGAGGAGGCAGGTGGAGAAAGTTAAGCTACAGCGTGGGCAGCTCAGGGAACTGCCTTAAACCCACAGACCAACCCTAGTCGGCTCAGCGGCCTCCAGGACTCAGCTGTGCTGGGGACAGGAGACCGAGTTCTCCCCTGGTGGCTGCTCCTCCCGTGTGTTCAGGGCCAGGCCTCAGCCCGAGCCCCCCGATGCTGCGACGCGGAAGAGCCAAGCTGCCCACTGGATGGCCACGGCTCCGAACGGAAAGGACAAACCCCCAGCAAAGGGCGAACCGAATTAGCTGCATCCTTCTGCCCAGCCCCCTAACTCAGGGATCGATCCTGCCACCTCAGTGCACGCTGGGCGCCAGTCCCAGCGGCAGGTACTCGGCAGCCAGCAGGGCCATGGGAAGGCTCCAAGGACCCAGCAGAGCTCCCAGCAGGAAGCGCCTTGGAACGTAAGTGCGCCGAGGACAGCGAGCGAGATGGGAAATGAGCGGGCTGGGAACCAGGCCCCTCCCTGCGCGGAGAGCAGCAGACAAGAGCGTGCTCCCGAAGGAGGCAGGGGTTACGGGGGCACCTGTGTCCCGACAACTGGGCTGAGACCCACCGCCCCAACTCACTCCAGAGAGCGTAAGGGGAGCCTTTGCCATCTACTCTGCCTTGCCATGCACGCTCTCACACAGGTGCCTTTGCTGGCCTGAGGGACAGGCTAGAGTCCAGTGCCCTGCCTCTCCTATTCCCTCTGGCTCCCTAGGGTGACCAGATGTCCCAATTTTATAGGGACAGTCCGGGGTTTTTCTTATATAGGCACCTATTACCCCTCACCCCCCGTCCCGATTTTTTACACTTGTTATCTGGTCACCCTAGCCCCCCTGCCCTCCTCTCCCCCTTCCTCCCCAAGTGTGCTTCAGAAGCATTAAGGCCTTTCTAGTGCTTTAATTCTCTGCCCAGCTCAGGTCCGTGACCCTTGACTCTAGGCACCCCACCCTGTGGGTTCTTGGGGACCCAGACTGAAACACAAGCACTTCCCAAAGCTGGTAGTTAAACACACCGGGCGCCTGGGTCCTACCCCAGCCCTGCTCCAGGCTCCCGCTGTAGCTTCAGGCAAGTCCAACCTCTGCAAAGTGGGGAGAGAGCGGGCCTTGCACGCTGCCCAGGGGGGAGTGCATGGCTGGGAGCGTTAATACTGAAAGGCCTGTGAGAGCTCGGGGGGAAGGGGCACAGGGTGCAGTGTATTGTTCTGGGATGACGAGGCTGTCTCCCATGCTGTCAGCACACCCCGGATCGCAGAGGCCAATTCGCCAGGCTAAGTCCAAAGGCTTGGCTGCAAATACAACCAGTTCAGGCAGCAAGCCAGGCCCTTGGCATAGCCTTCTTTGCATGTTTCCATATGCACATCAGGCACACCACACTCCTTCCTTTCTTCCAGGATTTCCAAGGGCTCTATCCCCACAAGCCTTTTGGGGGCCACTTTTGGGGGCAGAACCACGCCGGAGCCACCTTAGCTCCCCGGAAGCACAGGTTCCAATCCCAGCGCCTGAGTTCAGCACTTCCTCCTTTCGGGGGGAAGGGGGGGGATGAATTAATGCAGTTGACCCCAGGCAGGTCTTGCAGAGGAGACTTTACAAACCAATCGCCAGCAGGCTCTACAGAGTGGTTACACATCCCATTGTGTATGTGTCAGAGTTTCCCTCTGTGTACAGGCCAAAGTCTCATCCTCAGTTCCCAATCACTGTGTGAATCAGAGAATATCAGGGTTGGAAAGGACCTCAGGAGGTATCTAGTTCAACCCCCTGCTCAGAACAGGACCAACACCAACGAAATCATCCCAGCAAGGGCTTTGTCAAGCCTGACCTTAAAAACCTCTAAGGAAGGAGATTCAACCACCTCCCTAGGGAACCCATTCCAGTGCTGCTCACCCATCCCCTTTGCTGCTGCCCTCCACCCAGAGGTGGCTGCATTTCTGCGCAGTTACACGGATCTAGTCATTCACAAATTACAGGATCCTTTCCTATCAAGGATGAGCACTCGAGGAAAAGCAAGCTCCCTACCCAGCGCCCTCTGCTGGTCTTCCCTAAAACCTGCACTTGGAGTTTTCCATTCTGCTCCTCCCGCTCCAACACAGAGCATAGGGGGGACCGAGCGGAAAAGATGAGCAGAAATGAAAGACAAAAAAGCTCATGAACAGGTAATATGGTTCTGTCATATTCCGAGCCATTAGCTTGGGGTCTTGCTGCAGAAAAACAGTCAGGGAGATCCTGCCAGGCGGCCCAGATGCTGCAGAGAGCTTTCCAATCTCTGAACAGCCATTTGCAGATAAGGGATGGGGATGGGAGCAGAGGGCCCCCCCATCCCCCACCAAGAATTGGCTTCCTGCAGCCTGAACAAGGGAGAATGCTGAAAACTTTGCTATCCTCCACACACACACTCCCAACTTCCCACAGGAGGGTCCATTTCAACCCCCCCAGAGCAGCTGCAGGAAGGGTCTGAGACGGCCACGGCGAGGACAGTTTGCAACGGACCAGTGCATCCCCCTAGGAGAGGGGCTCGCTAGGATTATGGGGACTCTAAGCCCCTCCTGCCGCAGACTTTGGGAGCGGGGGCGAGAACCCCCATCCTCCTGCCACACTTTGTGAGGTCACAGTGTAAGATCACCCCCATAGACTGCTCCTGCTCTACTCCCAGCCAGCATCACTGCAGGGCATCCTGGCAGCAGTAGGTCAGTTAGCCCCACTGGTATCCAGTGGCCGGCAGGGAACGAGCCCGGCAGAGGCCCCGGTGCGGCTGGGATGGGGACAGCAGCACAGCGTTAGGCCGAGGGATATTTAGAAGCGAGGAATCAAAAGGGCCCACTTGGGACCCGCTGGGAGACAATGCAACAGCCACTCACTCTGGCCTTGGTCTCTTCCCCCCCGACCTCGCCCCTCCAGCAATGAAAGGGTCCCAACCGTTCCCATGTCAGGGGAGGGCCAGCCACCCAAATGGGACCATTGTACACTCAGAGGGGCGGGGAGAGGTGTGGGCTGCTCCGCCCCAGCCCTCCCCACACGTGGGAGAGGCTCCGGGAGGGAAGGGAAGAGCTGAAGGGTCTTTCAGCCCGAGAACACCCCCAGTTTCAGTGGGCAGAACCCAGTGAGAAGGGGCCAGGATGACAGGTCCCAAAAGGGCAACCCCAGGGGGAGCAGGATACACACACACCCCGCCACCATTCTTAAACTGCCACGCGGATGTTCCCCTCCGCTGCATCGTTCCAGGCTAATCTTACACAATGCGTGTCCCCGTGATATCCAGCCACCTGCCTCATGTACCCCCACATCCCCAATACCCACGGTGCCCATCACCATGGTATCCAGCCAGTTGCCTCACGCACCCTCCCCTCCTCATCCCCAGTCACCACAGTGCCCCTCACCATGGTATCCAGCCACCTGCCTCACACGTCCCCATCCTCAACCCCCACAGCGCCCGTCACCGTGGTATCCATCCACCTGTCTCACCTGTCTCACACACCCATCCCCAACCCCCGCAGCGCCCGTCACCATCATATCCAGACACCTGTCTCACACACCCATCCCCAACCTCCACAGCCCACTCACCGTGGTATCCATCCACCAACCTCATGTGATCTCCCTCAAATTCCCCCCCCAAAGGGGTTGCATCTTTCACCTGTGCCCCATGCCAAGTGACCTTCCCCCCCCTGGTTCCAGCCCCCCCAAGCAAAGGCTCGGAGAGGCTCCCTGCTTCACCCGTAGCTAAAGAGCTCCCACCTGCTGCTGCGGCTGCCCTGGGGGAACTCAAACCCTGCTGAAGTGGGGTGACGGCAGGGCCAATTTAATGCCATCAGGCACAGCTGCCACTGGTTCATTATAGAGAGCAAAATATTAGCTTTGGAGTGCTTCCCCTCCCTTCCCCCAGCTTTCTAAACCGGAGTGTTGAATTCATTAAGGCCTCTGTGTGGTCACCGGCCCTTTTAAAGCCCAGCGCCGCTAATGGGTTTATTTCTAAGCACTCCCGGCAAGGATTGAACAGCTGCTGCCAATGGGCCAGAAAAGGAGTGGGGGTGGAACTGCCCATGTCTTATTTTCCTGCTTCTGTAACTCAGGGCTCTGCAGGGGCCAGGAACTTCTCCTGGTTCTGCGGTGGCCACAGCTGCGTCCCAGTGCCTACAGGAGATGTGCCGCAGCCAGCCAGAGCTCGGCGGGGGGCAGGGCGTTGGATGAGTCCTGCCCTCTACAACGCACACCGGCCTGTGGGGTGGGGAAGAGGGTGCAGGGGGGTGGGAGGGAAGAGGTATTTGTCGCCTACTCCTGTCTCCAAGCTCTCTGATCTGATGGCCCCAAGGCAGGACAATCGAAGGGACAGATAATTAAGCCCTGAAGTTCTCACTGGCTTGATCAAGAGGTCGTGTGGCTGCCCAGGGCTGGGGGGCAGGGATAGCCCCCTTTCCCCAGGAATGGCACGTCTGGGGAGGGAAGAGGAATGGTTTTAATGCCACAGTTGGCCAAAGTAAAGTGGCCTTTCATAGCTGAGGATGGTAGAACTGGCCCATAGACACTTCAACATGGCTCCTCTGCACCGGGCCAGATTCCCGTGGGAGAGGGGTGCTCAGATCCAGTGGTAATGGGCACCATACAGCACCCAAACCGAGTAGGACAGGACCCTCCCCCATCCAGGCACGCAGCTCTGTGTTCACCTCAAGGCTCCATGATGCAGCATCCCCATCCCATCCGGGAGTCACATCGATACTGGGGGGAGGGGGATTGACAGACTCCGCGGGTCCCTGTGCCAGGATCCCCTTAGGGGAGTGGTTTATTTGGGAGGTGGCCAGTCCCCATTCCCCCCCCCCGTTCTCCCTGGCCAGAATGACAGCGGAGAGCAACCTCAGCAGAGACTCCCCGATCAATGGCACTTTGGAGTCTGAGTGACAGCTGCCAATCTCCTCCCTCTGACGCGCAGCCAGAGGCCCTGCAGAAAGCAACAGCCCCAGCTCCCAAAGCTGCCTGGTGCCCGCTCGCCGCCCGCTCGCCGCCTGGCAGTAGGGTAATTGGTATTTGACAGAACCCCATGGCTACGGCACCAGTTGCAGCGTCCTCTGGGGAACCCGTTTAAAGGGTTAACGGCAGCTCCGCGCCCAGCACCCCCTCATGTGGTTTTACGGGCTAATTACCAGCATGAGGAAGAAAAGCAGGGGAGGGGGAGGAGACTGGGGGTTTTAATGATTTCATTTAACACTTGGCAGGACGCAGCTTGCTTCCCGCTAAGCAGCGCCTGGAAGTGAAGAGCGTTTGGAACCTGGCACTGCACCGGGGTGGGGCCCGAGCCCTGCAAAGCCAAGCTGGCACGCATGCTGGGAGCAGAACGAGAGTGCTAATGAAGGCCTCTCCTAATTAACAGCCACACCAGGGGGGCGCAGTGTGAGGCTGCTCTGAGACCAGGGCTTTTCCTGCTTAATGACTTCGTACCCAGATGAACACACTGAAGCAGCGGGACGGACGGTTTCAGCCCCTAGCACAGGCTGGGCAGGAACACATGGAGAGCTCAGCTTGTTTGCTGTCTTTCGGGTGGATCTGGGGCAGGAGCAAGGCAGGCGGTAGGACCTACGCTTGGCCAGCGGCACCGCTCAGAGAGAGGGACAAGGGGGCGGCGATACAGGTTTCACAGCCAGAGCAGCTGCCTCCCCCCCCCCCCCTTACTGACGGGAGACGGGGAAGGCGAGGGGCACCACGGGCACGGATCTCTGCTCACGCAGGTTGCAGCACTACGGGGCCTGGGCAAAGGCATGGACTCTCCTTCTGCACTGCTTGAACAGTCCCATAAATCCAAAAGCACCTATGAAGGCTACTCCAGCGGGGCCCATTGGTGCCTGCCCATTCCCAAAGGGAGATATCTTTGAAGGGGATGGAGGGGGAGGAGAGTCATAGATGGAAGTTACCCCCCCCCCCGCCCCAGAATGGCCATATTGGGTCAGACCAAGGGTCCAGCTACCCCAATATCCTGTCTTCCGACAGTGGCCAATGCTGGAGGCCCCAGAAGGAATGAACAGAACAGGTAATCATCAAGTGATCCATCCCCTGGTGCTCATTCCCAGCTTCTGGTAAACAGAGACTAGGGCCACCATCCCTGTCCATCCTGGCTAATAGCCATTGATGACCTATCCTCCATGAACTTATCTAGTTCTTTTTTGAACCCTGTTATAGTCTTGACCTTCACACCATCCTCTGGCAAAGAGTTCCACCCATGGCTTTACGCTGCCAACGCTCTGGGGCAGAGGGGTGATGGGGTAGTCGTGTCCAGAGCCTGCCAGCATCAAGGAGTCTAAGTTAAAAAGCTGCTCCTTCCACCTCAGTCCTACCAATCCGCCCCGGGGAAGGGATGGAGTGAAGAGGCCCAACCCGATCTGCTCATGGTCCCGCTGTGGGGAAGCGGCAACTCAGCAAGGCTGATCCAGTGCTGGGCCAAGGCTCTGGACTAGGACAGTCTGCTGGACGTCAGGGCGGACAGCACTGCTCCATAGCTAGCTTCAGGTTCTGGCTCGGTTAGTGCTCCCACGCCATGCTCGGAGCGGCTATCCTGCACGGAGCCCTGCCACAGCCGAGCTCCTTGCGTGATCGGTGCAGAGCAGAAAGCTCTCCTGGTGCCCTGAGAGGGCTGGACTACTTGCCAAGCACGTACCAGCAAGACCCCCCCGTCCCTTAGAACCCCGTCCCGTCATTCGCTGTGACCACTAGGACAAACAGCCATCTCCCCATTGGATAGGAGCGACCTGCAACTGCCAGTACCCATGTCATCCCCAGCACAGTGTGAGTAGAGAGCAGAGCAGCACGGGGCACCGACTGGGGCTAGGCCCTGCCCTGGGAGTAGGAGCCACTGGATAGAACAGGACGACTTGTGGCACCTCAGAGACTAACAAATTTATTTGAGCATAAGCTTTCGTGGGCTACAGCCCACTTCATCAGATGCATAGAATGGAACATATAGTGAGGAGATGTGTGTGTGTGTGTGTACACACACACACACACACAGAACATGAAAAGGTGGGAGTTGCCCACTTTAAGAGGCTAATTAATTAAGATGAGCTATCATCAGCAGGAGAAAAAAAAAAACTTTTGTAGTGATAATCAAGATGGCCCATTTGAGACAGTTTGACAAGAAGGTGTGAGAACTTATCTTAGCAGGTAACTCTTATGGGGTACTACAAACGTGGCGCTACACAGGGCCTCTACTACAGCTGGACACACACACACACACACACACACTTCGCTGCACCCTTGCTGTTCTCTACCCTGAACACACGGCTCTCACGGAGTCAGGTTTTGCGGACAATACAGACTAAGCATTTTCTGTCCTTGTGGTAGCTTTGGCCACGTGTAGGGAGGTCTGACCTGGGGGCACTGACCCTTTGCCATCTCCTATCCCTGAGCATGCTAGTCCCAGACTCACAGGCCAATGGCCTGGGGCCTGTCCCTGCCCCACAGGGAAGGAACAGTTGACCCTGGACCTCCAGGCTACAACCCCAGCGAGCCTGGCTAGACTCCATCTCGTGCCCTGTGCCAGAGCCTAGCCAGATGGAGCGCACTGCAGGGCAAAGCAGGGGCTGGGACCGGCGCAGGTGGAGACACAGCAACGGGTGTGGGGGCAGAGAGGGCTGAAGGCTGGGCAACCCTCTCCAGGTTCGCAAAGATTCCCCGCACGTTCTGCTGACCCTCTCCATACAACAGCCAAGGCTCTGGGCTTTAACCAGAGCCCCGGGGCAGGTCTCTCTGCAGACACCCCGACGCTGAGCACTACACAGATTTCTAGCAGGAGCCAACTCCCGGGCAATGCTGACAGTGGAGACGGTGGTGGAGGGGGATCATACCAAACCAGGGGGGCCAGACAGACAAGCCTTGGAGCCTGAAAGCCTTTGTGCTGCACAGGCTTCTCCCTCCTACCCCCCACGGTGCCCCCGCCCTGGGGGGGGGGGGAAGCTTGTCCACATGAACCAGGCAGTCCCTGGGCTCTCTGCAAAGCGGTGCGCAGACGCCAACTGCACTCATGGTTTCTGCTGGAGACGCCCACCCGCTAGAAACCAGACGGAGACCCACCAAGCTTGTGCCACACCGGCCATCCGAGCAGCCCTCAGATAGTGACCAAAACTTTCCTGTCGCCAGCGCTCTGGCTCACGGACTCAGTGGTAGCAAAAGGTTCCACACACCCTGAGCCAGCCGCTGTCCTGGGCGAGCTTAAAGCCAAAGTTAAAGATCTGGATGAAACGCCAGCAACACAGGAGGGGGCTTCCCACCCGGCTGCCTCCGCGAAGCATGTCAGCCACCAGTGCCCAGCCAGCACGGAGAGGAGAGAGGCCCTCTACCATCTGCCCCTCCAAACTAGAGATGGGCCTAACCCAGGACAGGTCAGACACCCTCAAACTACGGAATAATTCTGATTCAGATGGTGCAGCTGCAGCCAACTCCAATCAGCCCTACTCCCCTGGCCCCCATGGTTTCAAAGAGGGGATGGGAGGTCAGACCCACATATCCCATGGTGGCCAAGCTCAGACAGAGAAGCAGGACAACACGTATAAAACAATGTGTTAGTAGAAATCGGTCCAGAATTTCCACCCCATGGGCAAACAAGCCAGCCCCCGCATGGGAGGAGTCTGGATAAAACCTTCAGCAGCAACCAGATTCAGCCCCCACCTGCAAGTTCCCCTCCTGCAGCGTAACGTGCCTCTTCCCGGACTGGGAAGCCACCAGCCATGGAGCAGGCAGGTGTTGCCTATACACAGGGAGAGAGTCCCCTTCTCTCTGACAGATGTTGCTGCACAGAAACGGCGCGGAGCTGACATCTGTTCCGCTGGAGCCGCAACAGAGAATTGGATTTTACGATTTTTTTTTTTTATAATTTAATTGGCAATTACTTAAATGTGGGGTTTACGCAGGGAAATTGACATCCAGAAATAAGAGCCTTAGACTGCAGCCTGAAAGCAGCCGCACCAGAGAGGGAATGAGAAGCAAGCGGCACACGACTCTGCCAATGGATCTCAGCCCTGTGCTGTGGCACCTCCTGCTGGTTCCGCCCTGGGACCCTGTCCTCACTCGCTCCTGAGCGCAGCAAGCCATTACAGTGGGGTGAGTGGCCCATGGAGCTAGCTGGTCTCGCTTCTCTCATGGCCAGAGTGGCAGCTCAGCTAGACTGATACACGGTAGCTTCGCACAACGCTCACGCTGAGGCCAACACAGTGTCTGTATGGGCACGAATTCAAGCCTGGGGTATGTTTCGTTTTTGCAGACTAAGGGTTTTTACTTTGTATGACCCTTATTGCCAGGATATTGTCCGAGGAGTTTCAGTTCTCCAACAGCCTCCACACAGCTACCGACTCCTAACCCTACAGAAGAGATCTGTACTATTTCTTAGATGGCCTTTTTATAGGCTTCTTTGAACCATCCTATGCCATTTCTTTCTTCTATAGGAAACAGATAATACCAGTATACAAAATGAAGAACAGCTAGAGAAAGGGGGTCAGTAACCATCCCTAAACAATACAGGAACAAGGGGACAGTCAATGAAGTTAGCAGGCGGCAAACTCAAAGCTGTTAAAAGGAAAGCTAGACCTCATACAAGACACAGTTAGCTCTTGGTCTCAATTATACCTTGTGGCAATGAGTTCCACTGGCTAACAAGGTTCAGAAAGGACTGGGCCTTTACATGAGAATAGGCTAAGTTATAAAATATTTTAAAAAGATTACGAACCCTCCCAATCTCTAACTAAATTTCTTCTCCCCCCCACCATAATCTGTCCCCCCAAAATCCCATAACTGCCTGTGGCAGGAGTTTTTAAATTCTGAAACATCTGGAGAGAAGCTATTGGACTGCATGGGCCCTTGGTCTGAACCAATCTGAAAATTCCAATGTTGCTATGGGAGGAGTCAAATAAACCTATAAAAGGATCGTATTCTTCACTGCGTTGTAGAGGGGCGGGGGAGGAGACCTCCTACAGAGCTGCATTCCATGGCTAGGACCTTCCACTAGATGTATCCCTATTCGATACTCAGCACTGCCAATCCCAAGCATTACAAAATAAACCAGGAGTCAGGTCCCTCCAAAAACCATGAGACCTGCCTGCAAGCCAGGAGATTGTAAAAGCGAAGCACGGTTGGGCTCTTTTTATTTACTGACCTTCTGGCTCTGAGCCTTTTGTGGGTGCAGATAAAAGCTTGAAAAAATGTGGCCCCTAGAGTTAGAAACTCGCTGCTTTTTTCACATGAAAGCTGAGACACTCATGTGACTCCAGGAGTTGGAGCTTTGAAGACACTGAATATTGAGACTCACAATAACACTACAAGAGCTGGAATACTATCAAGGCTTTCCTGTATGCTCTATTCCCCCCTTCCCTTCCCTTCCTAGCAGTTCTACATTAGGAATTTGACACATCCTTGCTAGAGAAAAAGAAAAATCACTTTTTCTCACTCCAGTTTGCTCCCCGGCACGCAGAGTTCCCCACACCCCACCAGTGGCCATTCAGCTTCAGAGCTTTTCCTTCTCTTGTGATGTAACAGCACCATCTGCTGATCTCTCAGACACATGCACCAGACCTGCCAGCTAGAAAGCAAGGGGCCCAAAGGCTGCAGCGATTTGGGGCAATGCTGTAGCAGACGGGATGTGTGCTGTAACGGAGCTGTGATCGGCTGCGATTTCCCCGTAGCTACGGGAGCTCCATAGCACTGTTGGGCTAGAGCTCCAACCCATCAGCTCCCAGAGCACCTGCCTTCCCGCCATTTGAGCTGAAGTGGCCTCTCCATTAGCGAAGAGTGAATCCTCCTGGGATTTAGCCTTTGTTTCTGTTCACAGCTTGGCCACTAGTGATTTATGCTGATGAATTTCCACCCCAAGTTGGTCTGCAAGCACCAGCTCATTCACCTGGTGTGCGATTGGCCAGGCCAGTCGCAAGGATTTGCTGGCGTTCCCCAACCAGATGACTGCAGTGGCACATCCTTGTGCTCGGACTCGGTTTCTCCCCGTTGGCCGCCTGCGCTGCTCTACTAAGGGAGCGTCTACACTTGAAATGCTGCAGCGGCACAGCGACAGCGCCGCAGCTGTGCTTCAGCATAGACACCCCCTACAACGACGGGAGGGGGGGGTCTCCCATCAGCTCCGCCCCCCAAGAGGCAGTAGCTAGGCCGATGGAAGAATTTATCTGTTGACGCACCACCGTCCACAGCGGGGGTTAGGTCGGCCTAATTGCATGGCTCCGGGGGGTGGATTCTTCCCATCCCTGGAGCAACGTAGCTGGGTTGACCGAACTTTTCAGCGTAGCCCAGGCCTCAACCACCAACACCTTCGGACTGGTGGCAAATTAGGTTACAAGGAATTCTACCCAGTCCGGGTATCCAAACCTCAAAACAAACACGAAAACATAAACCCTTCCCTTTCCTTTGGGAGACCTCCCCTGACCCCAGCCAGCCTCCTTTCCCACAGAGAGCACTCTCCATCCCTCCACCCACCCAGCTGCGGGGGGCTCTCCCTTTTCGCTCCCCCCCGGAAGCCCCATTCCTGCCCCACGAGATGCACGGTGGGCTGACTGGGCCCCCGCTATCCCATTAACCCTTTCCTGCTTTGTCTGGGGTTTGTAAGCCCTGTCGCCATCACAAGCCTATTGCAAAGCCGCGTAAGTCGCCCCCATCACAGGACAATTAGTGAGCAAACCCCCTTTGGGAGTGAAAACCCATTGTGCTAAATTAATTAAAGCCACTGGCATCCATTATCCTTTCTCAATGCAGGGGGTGGCTGGGCTGGCTGACCTCTCGCGGTCCTACGTTTCTATGACTGATGACGTTTTCCCCAAAGATAAACCAGCTGCCACCCAATGCCTCATTTAGGCACAGACCCTGTTTGACCTCCCCTGGTTATTAGCAGTGTGGGATTTACGACAGGTGCTGATTCCAGGCAGCAGGTGTCTGTTCATCACAATATAGACACACACACACACACACACACACACACACACACACGAAAGGTACCCACACCTCCAAAGCCTCACCACACACAGGTGCTGCCTGCCTGAAGATTGTGAACGGCTGAGAGTTGGATACCACTTGCTGCAAGGGATCTGCTGGGAAACTGATAAGGGGTCCCTGAGCCTTGAGAGACAGGCAGGACAAATGAATCCGGCCACATGGGATCAAGAGCAAGATAGGGACCAGGAGCGGGGGGAACATCCCTGTGCAAAACGCTTTAGGGCCGACGCCGCAGCAAATCCTTCCCAACCAGCACAGAGGCCCAGGGGCTAAGCCCACCTCTGTACCTAGTCTGTGGGGTGATGGGAAAAAGGAGACCAGGAAATTACCTACAGCAAAAGCAGAGATGCCCAAACCCTGGCGGCATCCCAAGGTCAGGAGACCCTGCTTGGATGTGCCAGCTTTGCCAAGAGCAGCGGGCAGAGGAGGCGAGGGGAGGGCAGGGTGTGCCAGCCCTCCGAGCAGCGCTCAGGAGCCAACCTGCTGTCCCTTAGCTGGAACCACGCAAGGAGGGGGCAGGGCCAGAAACAGAAACTAAGGGCCAGCCTGACAGACGTTTAACACTCTCTACCAATTGGCTGGGGGCAGAGTGTGCTCCGGGCCCCATGGGGCCACACCTTCCAAAAGGCAGGATTTCTGCTTAGCCGTCACTGCTCCCACGGAGCCCCTATTCTTCAGGCACAACGTCCTGGCAGTCTGGCTGTGTTAAACGGCCTGCCCTTCTCCCCCGGGCCCAGAGCTGGGTCCCCACCATGCACCCTCACTCTCTGCCTCCACTCCCCCTGCAAACCTGTTTGCACGGGACAATCCAGCCCCAGTATGGGCGGGCAGGGCTTTTCCTACCAGGGGAGACGCTGCTTAGCAGCTGGACCACAAGACTCGGAGTCCCTGTCTCTGCTATTGACTGCATTGCACTGGGGAAGTCCCTTCACCTCCGTGCCTTGGTTTCCCCACTGTACAGTGAGGATCATCTTGACCTGCCCTCTGGGGCTGCCAGGAGGCTTCATCCATCCATGGGGGGAGGGATAGCTCAGTGGTTTGAGCATTGGCCTGCTAAACCCAGGGTTGAGAGTTCAATCCTTGAGGGGGCCATTTAGGAATCTGGGGCAAAAATCTGTCTGGGGATTGGTCCTGCTTTGAGCAGGGGGTTGGACTAGATGACCTCCTGCGGTCCCTTCCAACCCTGATATTCTATGATCAATTTAGACAGCAGCTTCTGCCGGAGGATCCCAAAGACTTTCCCTGCCGAAGCAGCTCTTCCTATGCCCCACACAGCATAACACACCCCAGCAGGGAGCTCTGGGGAAGGGGAAGGAGAGAGGGGCTGGGCTCACAAGGCCCTCGCAGGAGTGGGCAAAGGGGCAGTTTGCAGAGCAGCCCACGCTAAGGCGTGTACATGGAGCTAAGGAGGGGAGCAGCACCCCAGCTAAGCACCTGGCACCGCTGCTTGGCTTCTCACATGCACAGGATTAAGTCTGTACCAGCCGCTAGCTGCAGATGCAGGAATGTCAGCCCCAGCTCCGGGCCAAGAGAAGTCAGGCGCAGGCTTTCAAAGGGAGCGGCTGCTGGGTTTCGAGCCTTGTCCTTAACAGCTTCCCATCAACTAGACAAACCCCAGGAGCTGCAGAGCTGGCCCGGGGCAGGCCGGGTGGGAGTGCTCACCGCCAGGAGTGACCCCACTAACAGCACTCGGAGGGAGAGAGGGGGAGCAAGAGAAAGGAGACATGGAGAAATAACCTGCTCCTCACCAGCCGCAGCCTCTCTGCAGGGCACAGGGATGCCAACCCCCCGGCAGACGTTCCGCAGAGGGGAGCTTTGGCGCCCTGGGCTGGCGGGCAGGGCAGGCAAAGGGGGCAACCCCGCTGCGCCGACACCAAGAAGGAGAGAGAGCCTAGCCTGACTGTGGCTAATGAGGCAGCCAGACAGAGCGCGGGCGAGCTGAGGGGGCAGGGGCGAAGGATGAAAAGCTAGCGGCTTGTCCCTGTAACTAACGGACGTTACCAGTCTAGCAATGGGAATGTTTATGGGGACCCAGCCAGCATGCTCACAATTTCAACACACGCATCCACCCAGCTTTCAGCCAGTGGTTCTCCAACAGGTTCCTTGGAGAGCCCCCGGCCCCCGTGACATTGCTCGGTTCCCTGGAAGCGAGGGAGCATTGGGACAGCATTAGAGAGGAGGATGGAAATAAACATGCTGGGTGCCGAGGGTGCGGCTGGTCAGCTACAGACACACCCATGGCCTATCTGCTGTTTGTTTGGTCTCCCTGGCTGCAGGACTTCCCGTTCCTAGGGACCCCATCTGCCCTCTCTGCCAGCAGGGCTGGCTGCTCTCATCTTGTCCAGGCTGCATTACCAGCTGGGCACATCCTCCTCTGGGGCTTTGCCAGGCCTCCAGTGTGGGGGTTACAGCCCCAGTGCCGGACAGGGGTGAAGCAGCCACACAAGGTGCAGAAGGGAATTTCGCTATTTATTTTTCCTGTCATCCTCCCCCCCCCCCCCCCCCCTTATCAAAGGCAAATAACTTCAGGAACCCAGGACTGAGCTGCACCTAGCTGGGGGTAGGAAGGACAACCGCCAGGAGCCAGACGGAAGCAGCTCCACAGACGGTCAGAGTTCAAGGAACTCAGCAGGGATGGAGAAAGTGCAGAACGGCACTACGGTCAAGTGCCTGAAATGGAGACTTGTGACCCATGAGGAGAGACTGGCCCAGGAATAAATCTACTGCAGGTCATCAGGAGGGGGTGTCAATTCCCTCCCACGCCCCACCCCACACACAAATTCAGCCCAAGGAGTGCAGGGATCAGTGCGTTCCTCTCTTTCCCCAAAACCCTCCTCCCCTGGAACACAGTCAGGGGCCTGCAGGCCTTGGCCACACCACCACTGAACAGGGCCAGGATCCCGACAGGAGTACGGGAAAGGCAGCAGGAGGGCGTGGGTGGTACAAACAGAATCAGCTGCTCTGAAAGGCACAAAACACACAGGACAAATGGGGGAAGGCGAGCGCCGGACGAGCTGCCTTTTGTCTAGCAGGGGAAGGCTTTGTGTGGAGAGATCACCTATGTGTGTTAAGTAAAGAGCCCCATGCATGATTCATGGAGACCCAGAAAGGGACGGGTGAAAGAACACCAGAACCCAGCCCCCTTTTCGAATCCAACCACCCAAAGCCCAGGAAAGCAGGAGATGCCCTGCTATTGTGCTGCCAGCTGGGGGATGCACTCTGCCGCCACATGCATGTGTAAATAAAATATTAATCCCATTGTCTCGGGCACAGATCAGAATATGCCCTCCCGCCCCAGGGGCAATGGGCTCGCACGCCACCGAGAGCGGCGGGAGCAAGCAGCCAGACGGGGGCTCAGAGAGTGAGCGCTGCCCGGGAGCTGTCCGGAGCACAGAGGAGATGTTCCGATTTAAAAAATGAAATATTCATGCTGAATGACGCTTTGTGAGCCTGCAAGGGAGAAGGGCCATAACAAGCTGCAGCCAGCAGGGGGCACCCTTGGGCTTGGTTCGGTCCCTTTCCTAGGTGCATTGCCAGGGAAGTGGGGTGGCTTAGTAGCTCCTACCCGCTAGGCCAGACTGCCCAGGTCCCCGTGCTGACAGGCACAGGCCAGCGGGACAATTCAGATCAGGCTCTCCCCCCATTCCAGGGGTGCCCCAAGCCAGGGTTTTGGTTTGTCCCCTTGCTACTTTACTGTCTCTTTATTCAGTGCAAACAGCAGCTTATAAACTCAGCTTCGCCAGGCAGCGCTTCTGCGGCCAGCTTAGGGCGGGTGACCAGACGTCCTGATTTTATAGGGACAGTCCCAATATTTGGGGCTTTTCCTTATATAGCTGCCAATTACCCTCCACATGATTTTTCACACTTGCTAGCCAGTCAGCTGTTAGTAATGAACGGGCAATGGCACAAGACGAGTGTGGGCTGGAGCCAGACAGGTGAGCGCCAGCCCGGGAGATGGAGTCCATGGGAGACTGGTGCAAAGGAGAAGGAAACTGGCGGGAGCATGTCAATACGGGGGTGTGCAATGCACACATACCCCCACCACCACCCGTGTCCAATAATCCCTGAGGTGCAGCATTAGAAAGGACACCCATCCTCGGGCCACAGAGACCAGGGGCCTTGGCCATGTGACGGCTCCAGCGAACACAAGAGCTGGCCTGCCATGCTGCTTTCAGGAGGGGGCAGTGGTGTACATGCCAACACTTTGCACTTGCCTTGTCCTCTGCACCAGCCGGCAGATACAGAGCAAGCCTGTGAATGTTTGCGGGGGGGGGGGGGCCCCCGCCGGGGTGAGAAATGAACCGACAAACACAGCCATGTTCCGAATTCCTTCCTCGCATACTCTCCATATCTGCAGCCGGTAAACAAAGGAGCCGGCAGCATTTCCCACCCCCACCCCCGGCATCCCGGGATTCCCAGTGCCAGGGAGCACAGGGGAGCAGGCACCCATCCAGCCGGTTGCACTGCGCACCCTTGCCTTGCCCTCTATGGCGAGCCGAGTGCACGCGTGGGATTTGTTTTAATGATGGGGCTTCTCTGTTTAACACTAGCATCAGCCCACATGACAGCTGGGGGAGAAGCGCCGAGTGGTTAAGGATACAGCCTGGGGAGGCCGGGCGATTTGGAAATCAGACAGGCAGAGGAAGGACTTGGGGCCACTGAAAGGCTTGCAAATCATATCAGGGTCTGAGTACAGTGTGGGGAGGGAGGATCTTCGGAAGGTGCTTCCACCCCTACCTCCAGCTGAGATGCAGGACTGGAAGCACAGCTCTTGGCATCTCCTCTTCCTCTTGGCTTGCACTAGGATTTCACCCGCTCAGCTGCAGTGGGGGTAGACAGAGTCACTAAAATCCAAGGCCTTGTCTACATGGGGAAAGTTGTCCCGGTTGAAACTACAGGGGCGATTTTTAAACGGATCTCACTAAAACCAGTGAAAACTCCTGCGTGGAGACTCTGGTTTAAGAGAGGCTTATTATTGGGCATTAGCTTAAATCAGTGAGGAAGCAGGGTAAATGAAACAGAAATAAGCCCTCAAACCAAAATCAGAGCATCCGCACACAGGGTTTGCACCAGTTTAAATACATCAGTTTAAAAACCAATGCAAGTTAAAATCAGTGCCACTTTCCCATGTAGACAAGAGCTAACTCAGCCCTCAGCTCACACACTGCTCCAACCAACTGTTACCACCCACTTTAAAGCTTACGCCCATTTTAATTCAAGCCCTTTGGCATCCATTGCCCCTGCCAGCCCCGCATGGGGCAGGAAAGCATTTCCCAATGGCGCGATCCAAGAGTTAAAGTAGTGAGCTCCGTTTCCTCCCGCACAAGCCAGGGGGGAGATGCAGCTGGGAAGAGAGCTGCAGCTGTGTAACTGGTAGGTCACTGTAAGAGGGTTACCTCTGCTCAGGCGTCTGCAATCCGCCTCACACTCACAACGAGGTCTATAGGGGAATCAAAAATGGGCTCATCTTTCCCTGCCCTCCCTCAGAGCGGCCCAGCCAGCTGGTAAGCACAAGCCGTCTCCTCCTGCGAGCCAGTACAAGAGACACCTGATCTCTCCTCCCCGCATGGCCAAGGCTGAGAACGGGGCAAACCCAGACTCTGGAGTAGCTGCACTTCACGCACTGACTCTGTCTCCTTCCCTTGGAATGGTTTCTTACTGGGGAGACGGGCTGGGGCTCAGAGAAAAAAACAGAAACAGACACTGTTTGTTCTCAGAACATAAAAAAAGCCCAAGGAGAAGCAGCTCCCTGGGAGGGGAACGGGCACAGAGAGAACAGCCCCGGCCCATCTGGTCTGGCTATCAGGGTCAATCCCATGCCATCCCCACACCAGGCAGCGAGGCCCCTCCCACGCCGGAGCTGCGGTTCCCAAGACCCAGCTGGGTTTCTAGGAATACCTCCTGGGCATTTGGGCTAATTCCCATTCAGACACCAGTCCCCAGGCTTGCCCGGCTTTCCAGCCCACCCGTCATTTGGGGGCTGGAAGGATGCCGGAAGGGGGTTTCGTTAATATCATCTCTGCCATCCCCACCTCCTGCCAGCGGGGGAGAGGCCTCCAGCGCATCCCTCACCTCGCAGGGGGAGCTTGTGCCAAGCCCTGACCTTCCCCTGTGCACTCAGTGCGTGGGGAGCAGGGAGAGCAGAAGGGGGCAGAGACCCAGAGGAGAGGAAGCCCTCCCCAACGCTCCAGGATAGGGGAGGAGCTGCCCCCCTGCCACCACTGCACTGTCCCTTGAAGAGGTGGGACTGCAGGCTGGGATTTCAGAGCCCCCAATGTCCTGGCAGTCCCAGCGGGCCTCCCCTCAGTCTCTGGCCGTGCAGCATGCAAGTTCGCACGGACGCTGGCTCTGACTGCACAAATCTAACCCCAGGCTCCGCCGCAGGCCTGAGGAGGGTCACAAGGATCCAGCTGAGGAAGTTCACTCCAGAGTCTGACGGTGAGAAAGCAAAAGCAAGAGCCCCCCTGTACAGAGCCCCCCTGTAGGAGCTCGGGTTCTGGCTTCCCTAACAAGCCAGGGCTATGCCCCAGAGGCCCGTCCACCTTGCAAATACCCACGGCAGCAGGGGCCAGACCCTCAGCCGGCGTTCGACTCCGCCGAGGGCCACGCTGAGTGACACCAGCTGAGGTTTAAAACTATCAGCGCTTCGGCTTCCCTGCCCCTCTCAGCTTATCCGAGTGCAGTTAAGGCCCAGCCGGGGAGGGGGCCTGGGATACGGGGTGCTGCGCGCGCTGAGCCAGTGCCGGGAAAACTCTGCCGGTTTCAGGAGGGTGAATTCTTTGTGTGGAACACAGCCCGGTTTACATGAACTGATAAAACATCCGGTGAAAGGTTGGTGCATTTGGTTTTGGCCTTTTAACCCTACAATCCTCCAGAAGAATCCACATGCACACAGCACAATTCTCCCTACTCCCTTTCATCCCAGCCTTCTGGGTGAGGGAACGGCCAGAAACTGAAACAAACACCACAAGAGGGAAGAATGGGAGGCCAAGAAGGCTGGCGGACCCCTCGGCCTGCTACTCTTCCGCGAGGCCAGGAAAGGTGAGGATGGAGTTGGGGCGAGGGCTAGGTGACAGACGTCATTAGATCATAGCTCTGTATCTGCAGAATTCCGATGGCTGAACACTGCCGTTGGCCCATTGCAAGGAGATTAAATGGAAAACGGCTTTAGCCTGGCTCCGGAAGGCCACCCACTGGGCTAGTTAGTGGGCAGAAGGTAAGAGCCAGACCCTCATAGGAGCAATCCAGGAAACATCCAAAGGCAGATGGTCTTTCAAACTGTGATCTAATGGCAGTCGCGACCCCAGAGGTGCGTGCATGCCCAAAAGCCAGCAGGAGGCCACCTAGGAATGGGCAATCTTGCACCCGCCTCTGGAAGGCTCCCTACTGCTCAAGCACATCCAAAGTTGGGTGCAGAACCTTAGATGGAATGGAGGGGGGGAGGGAGGAGAAGACAATCCAAGGTTGGTTTGATGGTGGATGGAAGAATGGCATTAGGATGATACACCATCACTTACCCGCGAGAAGCCTCCTATGTTCTTTAGAAAGCAGGGGGGAAAGGGGAGGGGGAGAAAAAGGAGAGAACAAACAGTTAGCGCAGCAACACAGACAGCGGGACCAAAGCCCCCCAAAGCCCCCTCCTCCGGCAGCTCCACTTCCATCTGCCCCTTAGAGGGACTGCAGCTCCCTCTCCGTTTCCCAGCCCAAACCTGGGCTCTGTGGCCAGCACTCCAGCCCCTCTGGGTCCTGCTCTCACCTCCCCCTCCTTGCAGGCATGCGAGAGTTTAAGTGGAGGTGGAGCCCCTATGATATTTCTATTGCAAGGGTGCTAGCCCCCTCCCCACCCCTCGGTTCTGCTGCCCCCAGGGGGCACCCCATTATAGCTGGGACGATGGCTTGAGTTTCTTTGGGATGGATCCTCCATTCCTAGGTAAGGCCCAGAGAACGCGGAGTAGCATGTGGAGGGAGTGAAGAGAGGAGCCGATACCCCAATATACAGTAGCCTCCATGGCTGGAACCATGAACTGCTAGTTGGAACTCACATTAGGAAGGAAGAGAAAGGGTCAGAAGAGTGACACCCCAAAAAAAGCCCCCCAGGCGTACGGAAGATACAAAGCTGGGCCGTGTTTAGGGTACTGAACTGGGACTCGGCAGATCCCCATTCTATTCCTTGTGGAAATCACATCCCCTCTCCGGGCTTCTGTTTCTCCTCCTGCCCTTGGTCTGGGCTCAGGGCAGGGAGCATCTCTTATTCGGTGTCTGTACAGAACCTAGCTTGCTGCACCTGTGAGCTTGGCTGAGGCCAGTATTCAGCAATGCCCTGAGGAAGGTCAAACCTCAGGGGAAATATGCAGAAAGCGGAGAACAAAACAAAACATTGCATCCAATATTTAAAATGAGACAAAGCCTTTGGATGGAGGTGGGGGAGGGGGGCAAAATAACCTAGGACTTACACAAGACTATAAGTGCAAGAAAATGTAATAGTAAAACACAAACTACTCAGACGTCCACAACTCCTCTGCACAAGGGAATTGCAGATCATTGCATCTCCACTGTATCGCACTTGCCAGTTACCGGCTGCATCACGAACTCCAGCACCCAGCTTTCCCCCTGTGCACTCAGCTCCCTTGCTAGTAGATGCACATCTCCAGCTTCCGACGCAGACTTCATGCCCCTTAACCCATAGACTCGACTCCAGCAATTGTTAAGGCTTAGGCGAATACATAGGGCCCGTACTTTCAGAGATGCCAACCAGCCACTGGCTTCAACTGGTGTCCTGGATGTTCCACCTTTGAAAGTTGGGCCCTCACTCTCTGCCCCCCAAAAGTCAGAGAGATCAGATCTCAGCTCTCCAAGGACACCACTAAATGGGTGCTTTAGGGAAGTGCTCTCCCCACTGCTCCAGCCTCTCCCTCTTCCAAATCAGGGAGAAAAGCAAATAATCCTGCAAAATGTGTCTCTCTCTCTCTCTCTCTCTCTCTCACACACACACACACACACACACACACACACACACCCTCTTAATCCCTTGTATGCCCCGTGGTTCAACAGCTGTGCTTCTAAACTCAAAAAGTGATTTACAAAACTCACCCTGGGAGTTCCCCGGTTTGCTCTTTAAACTCTTTCCATTAGCGACTCCCAGGTGTGGCTGGGATCGCATCACAAGCTATGGGCCAGATTCGGGTGCCTTTACTCATGTCGGGGTAGGGCCTTGTGCCCCGCTGAAGTCGATGGGAGCACTCAGAGAGCGGCGTGCTAGGGCTAACCCCACCACCAAGGACGCGGCCCCCAGAGGGAAGTTTGATGGCCAGAGCTGCAAATTCTGCCTCGGGTCTGGCAAACCCAGCTGGGCTCCGAGTGGCACCACAGCCGGAAGGACAGTTCAAGTGCTTGGCTGACTGTTCTCCGCGAGGGACAGAACAGAATCCAGGGCGCTCTCCCCTAGCTGGGCACCTGCTCTGCACAACGCTGTTCATCCCCATCCCAACACCCGTCCCCATGGTGCTTGGCCTCTGCAGGAGGCTGCGCGCCAGCCGCCTACGGGTTCCGAGCAGAATAAAGTGCAGAAGGTGTGATCCAAAGGCTGCTGGCCTGGTGCTCAGGGTCCGACTGGGGGCGGAGGGGAAATGGATTTCAGAGTCCAGCTGGGAGAGCCAAGCTCCCCAGTGGGGATGGGGAGGGAGCCTGCTGTGAAGATGGACCATGCTGGACCACATGGGGCGGGTAGGGGGTGACCACCCAAGGGAAGAGCTAGGCTACAAAGAAGGGGAAGTTGGGGAGGGAATTAGCCAGGAAGCGGGTCGGCAATCTCAGGCCGAGAGGACTGCAACCTCCTGGGTGCTCTGGGAGCAGCATCAGCGGCTGCTCCCACAATGGGCCGCGGATCACAAGCCACACGTGATGCTGAGGAATCCGCCCGGCCGAGACTCTTCGGGGAAAAACCAAGTGAGCATTGAGGGCTGGAGCCGGGAGGCGAAGAAAGTTGAAAACATCCCCCAAGTGGCAAGGTTATTTGGGGATAAAAAAAAAAAAACTAGCGGCCCTTTGGCCCAGGCCGGTGTGTGAAAAACACGTCAGGATTAGTGAGCAAACCCAGCCTTCCCTCCTCTGCCATGCCGTCTCCAGATTCAACCATGCAACTTCTTATGCCCCCATTTTCATCCCCTCCCAACCCCAAAAACAGATAACATCCTCCCTTCCCCAGGTCAGTAAACTGTGCCCCAACCTCAGCGCTGGCATTGCTGCGAGATGGGAGAATGGGCACAAACTCTACCTCGGGTGGCACTTGGAGGACCTTGCAGGATACCCCAAGGGGAAGAGCTGGGCTCTAAGCACTCATCCCGCCTCGCTGAAGGGAGGCCCCGGAGGCAGCCATGGGAAGGGTGGGATGTGTCAGAAAGCAGGCAGAGAGGCCGTCAGGGAGGGTCTAGTTTTACTTGGTCCTGCCTCAGCACAGGGCACTTGCCTTCTCAAGGTCTCTTCCAGCCCGACCTTTCTATGTTCCTCCCCATTCCCCCGGAGCAACTGGCTGCGGGAGCAATGAGTGTCAGGAGAGGGGCACCTGCCTGGCCGGGGACACTCCAGATAACAGAGCTGGCCCCTTTTGCCAAGCACCAGGTGCCTGGGGAGGCGGAGTGGGGGGTTGGGAGTTATGGACTGGCACAAGGGCCTAAGCATTCCGATACCACTGGGATGGGCAACCTCGTAGACCTAACCCCTGGCCATGCCGCGGGTCAGAGCAAAGATCAGAGGAGATCTATCAACTGGATTTGGAGCGGCCTTAAGCAATCAGTCACATGGAACCACGTGTCCCATGAACTCTACTATACCCAGGTAGGCCCAGAACAGGGGATCCTTAGGAACCCATTTTAAAAGGCACCACGGCCCCTACAGAAGAAAAGAGAATGACACTTCTAGCCCCCATGGTTCCTCCTTCCATCCCGCACGCAGCCATCCCCGCTACTGGTGAATCAGAGTTTATCCAGCTCCAAGCACCATGGCGTCTTGGTCTGTGATTGGGACTCCTAGGCTGTACAGTAATACAAATAATAAATAAAATAATAGCTGGTGAAAGGTGTCAGACTGACAGTCCTGGAGCTGGAAGGCCTCCGGCTACCCACACAACAGCAGCGTCGCCAGTTCTCATCATGCTTTGAGTCCTTCTTGAAGCCCCAAGCGGCTGCAGTCCTGAGATGAAATGAGGATCTCAGATTGGATTTAAAAATAAGGTTTCACACTCAGGGAGAAGAGCTTGAAAACGTGCCCTGAATGCCCCGTACAAGGCTCAAAACAAATCAGGAGACAAAGAAAACCCCAACTTTCTTTATAACAAACAAAAACCTCATATAAAACACTTTTGGGAAGTGGGGGGCTGCCTCCTGATTATTGACCACCTGGAGTTGGCACTGGTGGAATTGGCACAGACTGGGCACTGCCCGCCCCACTTCCCGCCTCCCCAAAAAAACACGATAATGCAACTGTAAAGAAATCGCAGGCTGACAAAATGAGCCTCGGACACAGAAATTCTTGCTACGAGCAACCCATGGGGAGCTGCCCCCGATTGGCTTCATCTTCCTCACGCCCCAGGGAAACCACTAAAAAAACCACACTTAAGCACTTTAATCCGAGAACCCAGAACTGACCCCCACTGAATACTCAGAGTTGTGCAATACTGTTCCACAGTGGGACGAATGGTCTATATCAGGGATCGGCAACCTTTCAGAAGTGCTGTGCTGCGTCTTCATGTATTCACTCTGATTTAAGGTTTCGTGTGCCAGTAATACATTTTAACGTTTTTAGAAGGTCTCTCTCTATAAGTCTATAATATATAACTAAACTATTGTTATATGTAAAGTAAATAAGATTTTTTTAAATGTTTAAGAAGCTAAAATTAAATTAAAATGCAGAGCCCCCCGGACTGTTGGCCAGGACCCAGGCAGTGTGAGTGCCACTGCAAATCAGCCTGCATGCCGCCTTTGGCACGCGTGCCAGAGGTTGCCTGCCCCTGGTCTATATGACCCCAGCCCCAGGCGACATGTGTGTCTTAAAGCAGGAGAAAAATAAGTTCCTGGGAAGGAACCGTGGGAGTGACGTAGGATCTGGGAGTTTGCGAGGAGAGACGGGAGAGTTGTGAGGGTCAGTCAGTCATTTTTTCAATTCACCAAAACACAATCAAAAAGTAAACTGGTTTGTTGCGTGGTGGAACTCTCTGGAGCCCCAAACCTTTGCCACGTAGCTGTAACCCAGCGCACCGGCCCCAGTCAGCCAGGCTCCCATACTACACCAGCAGGCAAGCAGGTTGCCAGGCAACAGCAATGCTGTATCAGGTGGTTACATTTCAAGACTCCTTGGCACATACAACATTTCTCCTCTGCTGATCCCGAAGTGCTCTGGGATCCCGAGTTAATTCCACTCTACAACACTCTGAGGAAAGTACATCCATCATCACTAGCTCTGATACTGTACTTTCCATTAGTAGAGGTCAGAACACTTTGCAAAGGTGTCATTATCCCCATTTCACAGATGGCACAGGGAGGTCAAGTGACTTGCCCCAAGGTTACCCAGTGGGAAACTAGCACATGGAGATATTGAGCGACTTACCTAGGCCACAGAGTCAGTGGCAGAACCCCGGAGTCCTACCCACTAGACAACTTTCCAGCCCTCCGCGAAAACATCAGAGCTGGGTGTTTGGTTGTGTCAGTAGCTAGAACACCATGGAGGGTTGCGGTCACGCCCCAGCCGTGATTCTAAAAGGCTATTTCCTGGGTGTTCAGAGAACTCTCAGGAGGTCGGACGCTGGGTGCCCTGCATTCTCCAGGATGAAAGCCCCATCTCCTTGGCCAGCATGACGCAGCCTCGTAATTCTCCTTGGGGGCAAAGATACAGGAGAGTTTAACGCAAGGCACTTCCAGAAAGCCACCTTTTCCCTGGGGAACGGCTGTGGGCAGCCTCAGGTATCTGGCATGGGGAGGAATAGAGGGTCCCGCTGGGGCTTTGTGCTTGGCAATACACATCGCTGCCTGCCCAGCACCATGGCAACTGGAGCTTTCATATGCAGATATCAAAACCCGGTGCTCATTGGGCTCGTAACAATAGCTCTCTTCCGAGAGTCTGGAGGGGAGAGAGAAGCCGCAACAAAGATACATGATGAACTTCTTCCACAGCCTCCAGAGCCGCAGCCCTCTCCAGAAAGGGAAGTTTAATGTCCGGAACACCAGAGCTAGAGGAAGGATCGACCCGGGGTCCCGTATAAAATCCCACGTTCCTGCCTCCATCCAAGTTAAACCCTCAGATGTTAGAACACACACAGGGGCGAGGCTCTGACTCTAGCCCTGGGTCTTGAGAAAGGGGTGCCCTTTCTTATTCCCTGGAGGCGTGTTCCACCAAAGAGGAGGCTGCATTTCAGTGGCAAGTAATTACATGTGGTGCTGGAAGGAGGCGGGCTACTACCGCTGCTTCACGCGCTGCCTTTGTGCAAGCGAGCGGCTTAATTGCAAGACAGCAGGCCTGAGGGAGAGCACGGAACAACCCTGCACTGAAGCAAGGAGAGCACAAGAGATGGACATGGTGCCACAGTAGGAGGCGGCGTTTATGCCTAACCATGGCAAGCTCTTTGGGGCAGGCGCTGCTGTGTGTCTACGCAGCACCACCTAGCATTAAGGAGCCCCAGGTCCTGGTCTACCTTAGGAGTTTCTATGGCGCCTATCACCACAGTAACTCAGCATCGCACAATCTTTAACAGGTATATGCTCACATAGGGAAACTGAGGCACAGAGCAGCTAAGTGACTTGCCCAAGGGCAACAGACCTCCTATGTGGCGCGGGGAATTGAACCCTGCCTCCCAAATTCTAGGCTAGGGCCCTAACTCTTGGACCATCCTTCCGCCGGGTACTACTGCAATACAAAATATCATCAACGGCTTACAGGAAGGAAAGAACTCACTGATGGGAACCCGAGTTTATGTAAATAACTCACGGGTGGATGAAAAGGACAGGCAGCCTAGCGACCCTGTACGTGCAAGCAGATCTACCTAGGACAGAGTAGCGGCTACAGGCTAGAACCCGCTGGCCCCCATTTACCAGAAGGCTTCTCTGACTCATTACGGCTTCCAAGCTGAACACGGCTCAGGCCACTCCGCTCCGCTCTTCAGGGGCGGCCACCCACACTTCACCTCTTGAGAGCTAGGAGTCTGCCCACATGCCCGCCTGGACCGCATCGCCGCACTCCCACACGCCGCAGTCCGGGGGGTCATGGCGTCAGCCGTTCGCCTCGACACGTCCCTGCCCTCCGCCTCCTTCACAATGGTCAGGGAAAGGACACAGGTTTTTGTGGGATTGCTCGCGCACGCGCTTCGTTTTTAGAACAAATGTGCAATTGAGGCAAATAGCCCGAGAGCCTGCGCTCGCTTTCAACTCCGACGGATTTAACTTTGCTTTGATTTTCCTTTTATCACACTGTGGCTCAATAGAGCAGCTGCCAACATCAAGGGGCGGGCGAGGGGGGGGGGGGAGTGAGTTTTGTTTTAATATATATTTTAAACAAGAGAGAAGTGCTTCTGTTTCAAGGTCAGATGTATTGACTTTGAGCAGTTCCACACTGTAGACAGAGGAGGAGCACGTGGTTTTTGTGGGGGGTCTCAGAGGACAGCAAGCCATGGTAGATGCCGGGCCTAAGGGGACATGGTCGGATGAATGCGCAGGGTTGGCCTGCCCTGGGGCAATGGCAGCTCACCCAGGCTAGCATCTGTATCAAATCAGCAGGACTGGAACGCTACTTAGCTTCTGTAGAGCTCAACACACCGTGCAAAGGTGGGCACATATCAGCCCCCTATAGCTGGGGAAACTGAGGCACGGTCGGCTAATGTCTGATTTTCAGACACGCTGAGCCACCGCTACCGCTGGAGAAGACGCTTCTGAAAATCAGGACGGAAGCGACTTGACCAAGGTCACCCAATGGGCTAGTGGCAGAGCCAGGCTTAGAATGCCCAATATAAGTAGAGCACCAGCTCCCAATGCCCTGAACCCTGCTACAGTCTTAGCATAATCCAGACCCTTGGGTAAGCCACAGCCTATGACAGTTCCCCTCGTGTGTAAAAACGGAACTCGCGTCAAGTTGGTGGCCACGTAGGATTTCACACTTATCGCTATGTTGAACACCAAGGCACCTGGAATATCCCAGCAACAGCAGGGTTCGAACCCAAAGTCTCCTGCTGAAAAACCACTATAGGCCCCCACCACTTGACGATCCTCCTCTCGTTCACTAACAGCAGAGTGTCTAAGGCACAGAGCAACTCTGATTCCCTGTAGAAGAGGGGCAGCAGTAACCATACATTAGCCAGCCTGTTACCATTAGAGCTGCTCAAATAATTGATCCCACAAATCATTTAACTAATGGATTTGAAGGTCTTCCCCTTCCCACGCTTTATCCTACCAGCTCCAATTACCAAACCTCTCTCTAGGCTTGGAAGGATTAGATTTTTAATCAGTAAATGTTGGCAAACATCAGTTTCACCGTACACACACACACACACACACACACACACACACACACACACACTTCCATCCGTAATAGACATGTACAGGTGGACCATGTCAGAAAAATGCTTGAGCGTGTAGGGTTCGATTTAAGGATATTTACTAGGTCTATTTGGACATATGACATTAACAATGTGTGTTTTAATGGCTATAAAACTTTAAATGATTTTAAGCTCAAGCTCTGCTGTCCGTAAATAATTATTGCCTGGACCCGCCCTTGTCTGATCTTCCCATAATTTTCACAGCTGTGAAAATTTAAAATAAAAATCAAAAATGCTTAAAAATAAATGTCAAAATTATGAAAAAGTCAAAATCGACCTCTGCCAAGCCCCATTATCTACAGAGAGCTGGCAAGTCTCGGCTAAGGTCCGTCCAGTGCTTTGAAATCTAGGATAGAGATTCCGGAGAAGAACTGCATAAAGGCAGGCTGCCTGTTACCCTTGGCTACTGGACCACTGATGGGACCACTGCAACCTAACCCTGCAGAAAAAAAAAAAAAAAAAAAACAACAATGAGCAGGGGGCTGAACCCCCTGCAATATCCAGGTGCAACTGAAGGAGGCTGGGGTCCCCGTGGAGTGCTCCTTCTTGTACCCATCTTCAAAGAGCCCCAGAAAAGCGCATTCGCTCCCACACTGGGGGACCGAGCTCTGAACAGCTGCTGTACCAACAGGCCACATACTCCGCCTTCAAAGAGGAGCTAGGCCTGACCTCCGCTCTCACCCTCTCCTTTGAAGCCCTCCCCAACCCCAGCACTTCTGAAAAGGCATCTTCTCACTCATACGCCACCCCAGATTCCCTCTCCCCCCCGTCTCCAAACTCATCAGCCAGAGCATGACCTGGATTCAGCAGCACCCAGGCGAACAGCAGAGGGGCAGCAAGTCAGCGGAAGGCAGCACTATTCCTAGATAGCGTGGGCGCGGGAGAACTTGCCAGAGTCCATTACGCCGACCCATGCTGGCCGGGCTGTTGAGAAACAGGCTCCAAGCAGCCAAGATCGAAGGGTCCGTCTACACAGCAACGAAACGGTGCCGCATTGAATCGCAGCGCCGGGGTTCAGCGGATTCAGACTGGCGCTGAAATCCGGCAGGGGCATTTCAGAGCCTAGGCTCCAGCCCAAACGTCTCCACTGTTTGCAGCCCCACAGCACCAGCCTGAGTCAGTGGCCTAGGGCTCCAAGACTCACTGCCACGCAGTACCCGAGGCAACTTAACAATGGAAAACGGTGCTAGCAGAAGGCCAGGCCTCCCTGCTCCACTACCTCATCTCTGCTCATATCACCAGAGACTAGCAGAGGGTCGCTTTCCCCAACCCACCTGGAGGCAAGCCCCGGCAGGCTGGCAAAGGACAAGTGGGGGCAGGGCCAGAGCAGCCGTGGGTCCCACAAAGAGGGGCCATTGGATTGGACGGGTCGGGGGGAGGGGAGGAATCGGAGCCTGATTTCCTCTACATTCCGCCATGGGAGCAGCCCAGCTTAAAATTCAGAGGGTGCAGTAACAATCCTAGAATGCAAAGCCAGGGCAGGTTAAAACAGCTGAAACAGGAAGAGATTAAACAAAGTCAAGAGACCAGCCACTGAAAAACACCCCACACAGTCCTTTGGGGGCAGGGGCCGTAGTTTGGTTCTGTGTTTGTACAGCGCCTAGCAGGCTAAGGGTCCTCATCCGGGACTGGGGTTGCTAGATGCTACCACGGTACAAATAAGAAATTATCTGCTTCCCTCCCACCCCTTTCTACAGCAGTGAAGCTAGAGGGCAGAGGTGCATGTTAAGAGCCTGAACGAAGCCAAACAGCTTCAGTCCTTAAAAAAAATAAATCTCGTTCAAAAAATGAAATTTAAACAAACCAAAAAGGGATCTGCTTGTGAAGGGCCAATGCACAACAGCTGCTGCTACCCATCACACTGGCTCCTCCGGCGCTTAGGAGACAGTCTAATTAGAAAAGCAGTGTAAGGGAGAGGGCACTCCCTGGAGAAAGCAGCCAGCCAGCTGGACTTCAGAGGTTTTAGAAACAGAGACAGGGAGCAATCAGGGGAGGGGGGCGGATGGAGAGGGATCCCGGTTACGCTCTTTAAACGATCACGCCCGTGGACGCTCCAGAAATCGAACATCATCAGATGGAAACCCGCACGTGGCACGACGAAGGATGGAACGAATCATATCAATGGAGACTCTACACATAGTCCGCTGGCGGGTGGGTAGAGAAGATACAAGATACCGCCACTACCCTCCTCTGTTCAGAGCTCCTCACACCAATGAGCCCAGAAGCCAGTTTCCCCTCTTGCTCCTGTCAATATGAAAGGTCAAGAGGGATGGGGAAAGACCAGGAAGATCTTTGTGGCGTTCAACTTCCAGTCGATATGGATTAGTGAAGAATCCCTCCCAAGGCTGCAGCGAGGTGTTCCACTTGTTAGGAACTAGCCCAGAGCATTCGGCTTCCAATGCCTGCTCAAGTTTCAGAGTAGCGGCCGTGTTCGTCTGCATCCGCAAAAAGAACAGGAGTCCTTGTGGCACCTTAGAGACTAACGAATTGATTTGAGCATAAGCTTTCGTGGGCCATGCATCCGAAGAAGTGGGCTGTAGCCCACGAAAGCTTATGCTCAAATAAATTTGTTAGTCTCTAAGGTGCCACAAATGCCTGCTCAGTGAGCCCAACGGGCAACAAAGCTCCATGTGCTCCCTAAAACCCCTCTGCCCTCCTGACCATTGCACCTCACTGCATCCACGCTAGAAAACCAAGGGGCTTTCACTCACTGCAAAAGGGGTGGCTGAAGTGTAGACAGGACTCTGGTGTCTGATGGCTTACAAGATCAGCTAACTAGAACCCGAGCCTTCTCACTTTAGGCCGGGATCGTCAAAGGAGTCTAAGAGAAGGACGCCCAATGCCCACTGAAATCCATTGGGCAGTTACCTCCCTTAGACGCCTTTGAAAAATCCCAAGTCACTGGTGACCTAGCTGTTGGGTGGGCCACGGCAAGCAAGCTGGAGATCATGCTCTAGAACAGAGTCCAGATCGCTGGACACCATCCAGAACGGTCTCCTTGTCAGCAATCTCAGCAGAGAGGCGGATATCCCAGAGGTGCTCCTCTCAAGGCCAGGCTGGGGGCAAACAGGCTAGGAAAGCCAATCTGGCCACTGTCCGGGCTGCAACTAACTGGAGAGTTTCCAGAGCCATCAAACCAGCACTAAGAAATTAAAACCAAAAAGAAAAAACAAAAAACAAAAAACCAACAAACCTCAATTTTCTTTGCAGTCAACATTTAATGCACAAGTTTTCTTAAGTCGAAGGCATCCAACTGCACTTGCTCTTGTAAATTACCCACCAATTACACACATTACACTCTTTAAAACACATATCAATCAATTGGCATGTGATCAACATTCAATAATTGCCACAGCATGAAAATCAAATCCCCCTCCCCCCCAGGGTGCAATTTAAAGTGTTAATTAATTGCTCCCCATTGGCATGGATGGTGAATGCTAATGAGGAACCTGACTCCCTTCTGGAAGAGGAGGAGAAGAGGACATTTCTGTCCCCTCCCCCTGCTCCCTCGGTGATGTAGAGCAGCCTCCAGCATGGCCAGAATTGAAACCAGACGTGTAGGAAGTGTCTCGTTAGCAGTAATTGCTTTGCGAGGATTTGAGGTTTCCCCTCCGCGCCGCCACCACCAAGAAGCTGCCGGGGGTTGGGGAAAGGGAAGCAGGGGCAGAACCGCCGTTACACTAACATTTTCACTGAAGCCACGGAAAGTTTACTCAGGCCGCGACCACTGCAGGTGGCGGCCCGGCGAGCGGCAGAGGATCACTGCTCTGCCGGATTAGGCTGAAACAGCAACTCCAAGCCTTCCAAATGCCTGGCCTCGGAGCTAAATGACTCGTGAAATAGCCCAGCAACTGCCTCCCCTCCAAGGCTTCCTTCTACCGGTGAGAGGCTGGTTTTTACACACAAGACCCCTCCCATTGCGTCCCCCTTTTAAAGGCTGCTGTAGGAATGGGGAGTCATTTTTATTAGGTGTTCGGTACGGCACAACTGAGCCCATCATAACGGGAAATCAATGGCAAAGCGCCCATTCACTTCCGTGAGGCAGGAGCAGGTCCTTTTAGCAGGGTCGGGCTGCTGGTTCGTGGGAACGCTGCTCTAGTTCTGGTCCTCATGAACGTCTTTCAGACATCCGAAGAAGTGGGCTGTAGTCCACGAAAGCTTATGCTCTAATAAATTTGTTAGTCTCTAAGGTGCCACAAGTACTCCTGTTCTTTTTGCGGATACAGACTAACACGGCTGCTACTCTGAAACCTTTCAGGCAGCTGTTGCTTCAGAAGGGAAAGGCGGCGCGTTGGGCTCAGTGGGACAGCTGGTACCTCTGCGAACTGAGCCATTACATTCTCTCTGGTTACTTGGAATCAGACCTGAGGTCATTTGCCCAGTGTCTGATCTTAGACAGCACCCAGCACCAGATGCATCAGAGGAAGATGCAAAGTAGCCTGCCCTCACATTAGGTCTCACGCTGACCTCTCAGGATACGCCCACACAGGGATAAAAAACACCCAAGGCTGACATGGGTCTGTTGACTCAAGCTCACGGGACTTGGGCTGCGAGGTGGAAAAATTGCAGTATAGACACTCCAGCCCGAGCTCTGGGACCCTGAAAGGGTGGAGTGTCCCCCATGCCTAAACAGCTACACAGCCATTTTTAGTTCTGCAGCCAGTCAGCTCACCTGGACCAGCTGCAGCCATGCCATGGGTCTTTTAGCCCTGTGTAGACGTACCCTAATAGGTAGAACTTGGCTTATTTCCTGAAAAACAGAGGTTGATGTCCCTCCCAACATTATTAATTAATAACTCTGGATAGTCATGTTAAGAACATAAGAATGGCCCTTCTGGGTCAGACCAAAGGTCCACCTAGCCCAATATCCTGTCTTCAAACAGTGGCCAATGCCAAGTGCTCCAGAGGGAATGAACAGAACAGGTAACCATCAAGTGATCCATCCCCTGTTGCTCATTCCCAGCTTCTGACAAACGGAGACCAGGGACACCATTCCTGCTAATAGCCATTGATGGACCTATCCTCCATGAACTTATCTAGTTCTTTTTTGAACCCTGTTATGGTCTTGGCCTTCACAACATCCTCTGGCAAGGAGTTCCCTGTAAATGTCCAATCTCTTCCTGAATCATGCCAAGTTCTTGGCTGCAACAACTTCCTGTGTCACTGAGTTCCACAGTCTGCTTACACCCTGTGCAAGTAAGGAAATGCTGACATCGGTTCGGAATTTGCCACCTTTTAAATTTCATTAGCGGTCTCTGTTCTTGTGATGTAATTTAACTTCGTTCATTAAAAAGAAATGACTCTGTGTAGTACAGAGAGGCTCAGCCTGGCTCTGTGATAAAGTCATCATAGCTCCTTTCTCATAGCCTACCCAGCTCTGGCTTTGAAGAAACCTTGAAAACTCAGTGGGAGCAAAGAGCGCTGCTTGCGGACAGTGGTCTGGCATCCAGTGTGCCGAGACTACTGCCAATAACGCCTTCGTGTTTCCTTGAGCTCCCACATCTATCTCATCTGATCCTTTTGCTGTAAGCTCTTTGTGGCAGGGGCCATTTTTTGCCCAATGTTTATACAGCACCTTGCGCAGTGGAGCCTGGCTCCATGACTGGGACTCCTAGGTACGACCCTAATGCAACCCAACAGCAATAAGCCACTTGGCTCTAACCCCAGGCCTGAGCTCAGAGTAGCAGAGTGCCGAGGTTCAGGTTTGCATGCCTTTCAGCGATGCACATTTCATTTCTACAATGCAGAAGGCAGGGAAGCGGGGCAGCCGTGCTGAGACGTTTGGGCACTGCTCCAATCGCATCGCTAGCTCCAACTCACCAACTTGCCCTGAGAAGTCAGGCAGAGAGGACAAGCAGCAGGAAAGCAAAATCAATCAACCCCCTCTATCAGATTCAAAACACACAACGAAGAAGGACATCTACCCGTCGTGCACCACAGCACCCCCCTCTGAAGGGGCTCAGATTTCATCCTCTCGCCACAAAGGGATGGGGAGACAGACACACCCTGCAATTCCAGCATCATCCGCCCCATTCTAAAGCACCCAAACACTCAGGAACCTCAAGTCTCCGCTGGGGCTCTTTTCGGGACAGGAGACTATCGCAATATCACAATTCTTTTCTCCAAGTCCCTTCCTGTCTGCCTTAACAAAGGCCCCGCTCTTCAGCGGAGACAGGCTGAGTGCAACCGTCTCCTTAAATAGCTACCGGGGAGAGGGAAAGAGTGACTCAAGCCTGGAGGGAGGAGCAGCAGCATTATTTTGGGTGAAGCTAATATAATTAACTAGACTGAGTCGCTCTTATCCCGCGAGCCCCCGCTGCACAGAGTATCTTTCTCCCCTCCCGACTCCGGCAGAGCTCAGATCACAAAGTCTCCAGGGCGAAGACAATAGCTGCTTATGTTCTAAAAGAGCACAGCTTTCTGGGAAGATGGCCAGGCCTGGCAGCTCTCAGCAGCGGGGAATAAAAGGCACGGTTGTGCCACGGAGCCTCTCTGCACCCGCGGGACACTCTTGAAGGGTTACCGAGCAGCAGCTTGCGCGGGGCTCGGAAACGGAACTGCAGACAGACGCTCGGGGCTCAGCAAGAGGCGAACTCGAAGAACCGCGCGGGGCGCAGAGGAGAGAGGTTCTTGTTCCAGGCTGGTGACAGTTAGCTGGCTCCTCGGGCGCTCGCCAAATACCGCTGCAAACAAAAGGGCCCCATCCTGCAACACGCTGAGCCAATGGGAACAGAGGGTGCTCAGGACCCGGCAGGATCAGGGCCACAGAGTATCCCATGGAGTGGGGCGACGGAGGGGGAGGTGGGGAAGGGTGCTCTAAGTGCATTTTCACATGGGGCCCAGCATTAGGGTTCAGGTCCCGTTATTTTGTACTCTTAGAGATTCCCCAAATCCATGCAGGAAAACAAATGCATTGAGTAGAGAGACAGACAGATACACACGACACCCTGCACTCTTCCAGCCCTCTATGTTCCTGTTTCCTTGCTGAAGCCTGCCAGCGTTTGTTTACTTTCCCAGTGGAGTTCCATCTTTGGAATGAGGAGTTCTCACGGGGTCCAACCATCTGTCCGGTTGGCTTGATCCTGAGCAATGCTGAGCTGGAGGTCAGTGGAGAGGCAGGGGCTCTTCCAAACCCAGGACCAGGGCCTGTGGGTACTTGGTGGTGGTGTAGGGGAGGATGAGACACTTGGCAAAGTGCTATTAAAAGCGCAACGAAGCTCGACTCCAGCCTAGGAATCACCAGCAGATGGTTGGAGAATTTCACGCCGATGCTTTTGCCGGGTGCTGTAGCCCAATGGGAGGTGCTACCACCAAGCATCTAGCATTTCCGGCCTCACCACTCTGTTCAGGTGCTTTGATGCCAGTCATGGTGACTGGCAATGTGCCGTGGTCTGGGCGCATCCTAACTGGGAGGATACAAGTTTGTCCTCACAAGAACGCTCACTCCTGTACCTCCTCAGCATGGTCCAGCCCGTTGGCGTCCATCACACTTAGTACAAGGGCTGGCTGCCCCAACAGCCTCGGGCACAGGTCCTACCTCGAGACAAATGAGCCCGATTCTGCTCTCACGCAGCTGAGAGCCAGGAGTAGCTCTAGCGAAGTCCACAGCATTAGACCAGCATACGGTCAGAATTAGGCCCTAGCATTCAAGACCGAGATGATCAGCAGCAGCAGGTGCTGAGGCGGTGCCTGGGGCCCCCAAAAGTCAAGATTAGGACCCCATTATATACTCAAGCACGCACATGACAGCCTACACACCCGCAATTCCTGCCCCAAAGGAACTTGCAGCCTAAGGAGCCAGAGCAACAAAGTTTGGATCCAAAACCAACGTGTCATCCCCTGCTCGGGAGGTTGGGAAAGGAGGGGGCGGGGAAAAGAGTGCTTGCGCTTCTTATCAGACCTGGGAGCTCCACGCAAATCAGCACAGCGCTGGGCTTTCCCTCGGGCAGGTGGAGGAATTCCCCTTTTCACAGCTTGTCTACACAGGAAAGTTATTCTGGTAGACGCGAAGGTGTGAATTTAAACAGAGCTAGTGATCCCAGTAGAACCTCGTACGGACACTCCTGTTCCCGGCCAAGAGTGGCTTTTTCTTTTGCTTTAACTGATGTCTCTTTGGAAGGGGGTTAAGCTAAACCAAAAAACACCCCACAACTTTTATTCTGGAACAAGAGTGTCGGCAGGGGGAGTTCTACCAGGATAACAGTTTAACTAAACACCAGTATAATTACACGGGTATAAAAATGGCCAAAACTTTGGCCATGTTTATGCTAGGAGTGCTTGGCCAGCAAACTGCTCCTAGCGTGGATGCAGCCGTACTGGCAAAGCTGGTTTGTACCAGGATGGTACAACCGCCCCTCCACAAGTGGAACTACAAAGCTTGGCCGGCATAACTATGTCAGCTAGGAGCAGGGGGGGAAAAAACACCCCTAGCTGTCAGGGTTGGGACCCAGGAACCTGGGCCTAGCGGTTAGGACTCCATACCAGTCGGGGTTCGGATCCAGGAGGTCCGGAACTGAGATCAGGGGCTGAGAGTCAGACATCAGGAATCAGGGCAAGTCAAGAAACGAGAAGATTAGGACCAGGAGACAAGAGCAGATAGCACTGGGTGAGCAGTCCCAAGCAGGATGCAGCCCAGTTGAAGAGACAATTTCCTGTTCCCTTCCTTCTGGCTTAAGTAGGGGGAGTGGGCCAATCACAAGCTCTGGAGCCTCCTATCTGAGCTGGGCTTCCAGGAGTTCTGGTTCTAGCCGATGCCAATAAGCCATCAGGTGGAGGGTTGGAGCATGATGAACATGGCTTGCGGGGTTCCTGGGGGATCAAGACCCCCGGGGCATGACATTAGCTGGCATAACCCCTGGTAGATACCCAAAAATATGCCGACAAGAGTGTTTCTGTCAGAATAGCTAAGGTTGTTCAGGGAGGCGGTGCAGCTATGCCATCAGAAGATGGTCTTCTGTTTGCCTATACTGCATCACCACTATGGGGCGATGTCAGCTTAGCTATACCACCCATCCAAAGCTCTGTAGTGTAGACAAGTGGTAACAGTTTTGCCGGGATAGTTGCATCTACACTAAGGGAATTCTGTCAGGCAAAGATCAGACCTCTTCACGCCCCACACCAGCAGAAATGCAGGTCTGTGGTACGGCCTCTTTCCCGCATTGACAAGAGCTTCCATGTGGGAATGTCTTCACTAGACTCTTGCCTTGAGTTAGCTGGATTGCCAATTAACCGGAGCTAATGAACACATTTGTCTAATGTAGACGCTCCCCACACCTTTGTTTGTAACTTAGAATGTTTGCTCATCCTCGCAGGCCTATCCTTTGGGATTGCAGCCTGGATCAACACCGCCTGACACCACTGGCTGTGTCCTCACCGGAAAATTAACCCGTTGTGAATCACAATTGTCCTTGCTAACACAGCCGGGGCTCAGACATCAACCCCCCTCCTCAGCTGGGCCACAGCTGTGCCACCCCACAAGGCATATGGCAGAGCAGGAGTTTGGTGGTCTTTCCTTTTGCTAACCTGAGGCGTCTGCAATGAAAACACGTGGCCACGAGCATACAGAACTGCCTCCCATTTTCCGCCTCAAGCGATATCTGCAATGGAGACAGCACCGCAGTGCCTTCGGCTGTGGAGAGCCACCTCCTATGCTCCAGAGCCCTCCCCGACGCAGCAGTTTTACCCTTTTTGTGCTACTGTTTTACCTCTCCCCCATATCTCAGCCACCAGGCCCCTTTCCTCTCCCAATCAGGGCTTGAGCCATTCCCTGCCCCCACCGCCTTATGGCTGCCTCAGGCTGGAATAACTGACTTCACCATGTCTTTAAAAGATCCTTGTTTTACTGCAGCAGAACAAAATGCAAAATCAATTAATCTAAAACCCAAACCTGCCTGGTATTTTCCTTTCTTGGTATGATGCTTTAAAGTTGCTTTTCAACTGTCCTGAATAATTGAAGTTAACATGAAAATTTAAAGTCTTTCAAGATTTCATTAAAATTCAGTCTCTCTCCCTTTGGAGGATTGTCATTGCCGGAGTCCCACGTAGGGCAGGCAGCTGCGTTGGCTGTAAAACATTTAACTCCATTCTCCCTGGCTAAAGAGAACTCGTTCTCAGAGTCTTGATGGGGACCCTACAATAACATTCCCCAACTATTCCTCCCCCCCACCAGCCATTCCTCATCACTCCATCCCCCACTACTCCAACTCGATTCCATTCATATGGCAGCAGGGTCTCATGGTCGCCCAATTCCACTTCAAATCCTATTGATTCCCTTTATGTGCCCCTGCCCCCAGATCCAACCCACTGCAGGAGCGCGGCAAAATAATCAACTCCGGAGCCACACAGGAGAGGTAACCAGCCTGACTCCTGCTTTACACCATCGGGTTAAAATTTCCTCCATCCCAAGCTAGTTCTTGTCCATATTTATATAGCACCACTGGCATGCATTACATTTCACAGACTGTAGATAAGGTCCTTAGAGGATAGAAGGGATACAAAACTTCATGCTTCAGGCATAACCCAATCTCTAAATGATGCCGAGTAGGGAAGCAGCTTTTCCTTGGCACAGGGTACTTCAGAGGCGTCTACTGGGTTTCTTGCACCTTCCACTGAAGCATCTCAGCTGGTCACATCCAGACATGCCCTGGGTTACCTGGACTATTGACTGATCGGAGATGGCAACGCCTACATTGTAGGAATTTCTGATCTAGATGAGATCTGAGGACACTAGGAATTATGATATTGGGTACACAGAGAGTGGAATGACTCATACGAAACACTGGGAAGGGAATCCAGCTCTTGGCAAGTGCACTGTTTTCACAGAAAGCGGATAAGAGGTTTCATATCAGTTGGCTTTTGTTTGCTCTAGCCATTAACTCACCCAGTCTGTCTTTTTATGAAGGGGAGAAGTCGAGTCAAGTCAGGATTTGAAAAAATAAATCAGCGGAGGAAAAAAAGCAGAGACAAATGGAAGCCTTGCTGTGAAATATTTAAAGATATTTTTATGTGGCATTGGATCCGGATGGTTTTTTAGACATGTTCACATCTGCTCCCTTGCTCTGTTTGCAAACCGAAACGTTACAGCCCTCTGTTAGGGCTTGAGAATCTAAAAAAAGTGAACCTCCCTGGAATGAAGGAAAACAGCAAGACCACCAAACAATTAAAGCTGAGTGGTTTTTTTTTAAAAACATACAAAACGCTGTAGCTGTTAAACCGACCCTTATGGAAAAGTCCTATAGAATTTAACCAACATGTCAAACGTTCTGAGCCCCTATAGAAAACGTTCTCTCTCCGCTGCAGCATTCTACAACATTCGTTTTTAAAACGAGCAGCCTCTAACAGGATCTAAATTTAAGTCACTGGGCCAGATTCTCCGCTGGGGTAAATCAGTGTACTTCTGAGAACCTGACCCTGTAGCTTTCAAGTAGCTGCTATAGGATCGTGTTGGTTTCAACCCTAGTAAATTCCATACGGCTGTTCCAAAAGGGAAAATATCAATGAGTGAGAACATTGTTTTTAAAGTTTGATGGTTAACCTCACTCTGTCCTTTTAACGCAAGGTGACACTAGTTGTTGGCAAAGGAAGGGAGAGACACTTATGGACAGAGTCCTACAAGCTGGACTAGCATCAGCCATTCATTTTTCCATGCACAGACTTGACAACCCCTCCTCCACGGGTAACCATAGCACTGAGCAGAGGAGTGTCTCCTCCTGCGACAGGCAGAGAGGCTAATCCACTTCATCCTTCAGGAAGGCCTCAGGGGTGAAGGTGGGGTCAGGGAGGAGAAAGTTAAGAGCCTGGGACTTGAGTCTCCAGACAAATGGTTCTCCCAGCCCAGCTGCAACCCAGGGGAGTCAATGGAATTTACACGTGTCACCTTTCAGGACCAGCTCCCTGTATCATTTAATTCTGATATTGCCCAAAGGCGCCCTAGTCAGGATCAGAGTCCTGCTGTATGAGGTGCTGCCCCAAACACCAGTCTCACTCTCGCCCCTTCACACCCACAAACGTGGACTGAGCATTAATCCGAATTTGCTTCAGTTTCACCTTGGTGCTGAATTTCAACACAGCAACTCGATTCCTAAAACAGATCCTCTCCCTTCCATAAAGGCCAGCCAGGTCCCTGAACTGGTACAGCCCAGAGAGCATGTGCCCTGCTGGGGAAAAAGCGCTCAACCCACTTCCCACCGCCAGCCGTCGTCTGGCACTAGACCAGCCAGCCAGGTCCGGGACAGGAGTGGGAAGTGACCGAGGATTGAGGATACTCTATAGGTACATTTAAGGGCAGAGCATAATTCAAGAGGCAGATGTCAGGATTCCACTCCACAACATTAAGTCTCCAGCTGCAAAACAGCGTAAGCAGAAAGGGCCATTAATCCAAGAGGAAACAGACTGTGAACCCAAGTGGTATTAAAGCCAAAGGATCCCTGAAAGGGGCTGGGGGGCAGGGAAGGGGCCCTTAGCCTGTAGCCCTGGGCAAATCATGAACAGTTTGGGATTTGTTTGCCCAGCAAAGCTGGTCATGTTGTCTGACGATCTGGTTAGACCTTTGCAGCTGGGGGGGGGGGGGGGAGAGGGGGGAGGAAATCAGTTGTAGGGGGTTGGGTTAGAACATGCTGCCCCGGTATTTTACAGGCTGCACAATCAGTCTCCACAAGTGGTCACTTCCTCCCGCCCAAGTCTCTGCTCTTTGTCAAAGATAGCGATATGGGGGATGGGGATACGCGGGCAACAAGCCTGGACATTCAGGTCAGCCGACCCAAGATGCCAGCTCAGCCACATGTGAAGCTCGACTGTTCCAGCCCCCAGCGAGTCGCTGGGACCTTGCATTCACATTCCGGTTCGGGACGGGGGAAGCCCCACAATCTCAGAGTGCGGCTCCTCCAAAAAATCCCTGCCCCCTGGATTGGAGCTGGCGTCCTCTAAGCACGTTCCCCACCCAAAGCCTTAAATTACCTTAGGCTCCCTCCTAGCTAGCAGGGCCCCAGCTGCTACATTCGGAGCCTTTCCACATTCAGGGTCTTGGGCCCCATCTCTAACCATTCCAGAACCCAGCCAGAGTCCTACTTGCGCTTGGGGTTTCTTGCCCTGGCTCTCATCTGAACCTCGAGCCTGCAGAATTGAGCTGGGAATCTCCCAAGCCCAATTCATCTTTGCCTGTGACAGGGCCAGAATCAAGCTGGGTCTGCTGCAGAATTTCAGGGCTTCTGCACCCGCTCCGGGAAAGAATCCCGCAGGGCATGAGCCCGCTCATAGGAAAACAGTTACCAGACTTGACATCAAACCAAGAAAGAGGTTCCAGCCAATCCGCAGGTCACAGCTCGATTCAGCTGTTTTATCCCAACTGGCTTGCACGTGCCCAGCCTACAACCAAGAATGCAGCATCGGTACCTAAGGTCTGCCACGCAGGAGCTCCATAGCGGCGGTCCTAGGAAATGCCTCTGCACTCCTAAAGGGGCATAGATGCCGCAGCCTCAAATAGGTGCGGAGTGGCCCAAGACAGCCAGTACCTGTCAGATCTGGGCCGCCTCACCACGGAGATTTGGGTCACGTCATTTCCAATGCATGTTTATAGAACAGCAGAATGGCAGGTACCCACCTGGGTAGGCAGTTCCACAACTGGCCCCTACAGTGCTGCCTGCCAATGCCATGAGGCAATGGGGTAATTCCCCCTTCCCCCCCTCCCCCCACCAGCCCGGGACACCAAACCACATACCCAGCGCTGAAGTCAGAGCGCGCCCCCCCCACAGCACCACTCTCCTTGCACCCGCCAGCAGCGCCGTTCCAGGAGCACCCAGCGCATGGCTGTAATTCTAGTCTCCAGAGCAGCCTAGACTAACCACCCAGCCAGGCTGGTGTGAACGCAGGGCTCCCCTCTTCAGACCTCGACGGGTCACTACAGCTGAAGGGAGCCAGCTGGTTTCATCTCCCTGCTCCAGACCCCGCACTGCGCCCCAGGAATCCAGCCACACGGTTACTCTGGCCAGAACGTGGCTTAGAGCACAATCACGACCCACTTCTACAAAACCTCCATTTTCTTGTCACAAGCCTCCAGCAAAACAGGGAGGAGAGTGGGGGTAGAAGGGACCGGTGGGTGCAGTTTGGCTTCACTACAGTGGGCACATGGAGTGGACTTTCTTTCCCATCCCTTCCCCCGCAGCCCTCCACATCCACCCAGCCCTGCACTTGGGCTCCCCCTTCATCCCAGGAAAGACGTGAATCTCAGACCCCCTGCCAAGGGATGGTCCAGAAAGAGTCTGACCCAAAAGCACATGCGCGCACACGCTTTCCCTGGGGCATGGCAAGGCCCTCCCCTTGAGCCGCCTTCCTTGTGTCAGGAATCAGGAGGCCACACAGGCTCCCATCGCTTAAATTCCAAAAAAGGAAGACAAATCCCATTCTTACCTATGGGTGAAGAAACCAGAATCGCGACGAGGAAGGCAGCACATGCAAGAGAAACACAACAAGAGGGCCTGGTTAGACTGGAGCTGGGACCACGCCCTTCCCCATACACCCCACCCTACAGACCAGCTCCGCCATGCCCCTTCCTGGGCAGTTATTTAGTATGGCCTCGTTCACTAGAATAAAAAACTTGAGAGATCTGGGTCAGATCTGCATGGAAAGGATCCAGGACAGGGGAAAGGGTCAAGGTAAGCCAGTAGATTACTAGTTACCACCACCAGCAGCCCTGCGCTGCCTAGGGCTTGCAGTCTAGAGTGACCCTGGCCCAAAGAGCTCATTCTAGCATGACAGAAGCCACGCAACTGGAAGTGGTGGTGGGGAGGTCACTAAAAGCAGAAACCTGGAGACATGAGTGGGGGGAGCCAGGCTGGCACCGGGGAAAGCGATGCGAGATCAGAGGCATAGGCCAGCTCACCACTGCAGCAGGCTAGAAATTAGGGTCCTCATGGTAGTCAGTCTTTTTACAATCCTATTTCTTCCCCCGCACTCCCTCAAGAAGAGATGGATAGGAGGGAATTACGCAAGTTACCCACGCTAAGCACACGTATCTGCTCGCCTCCTGGAAACCTGAAGCCCCAATGGCAAATCGGCCAAACTAATTGCTCAATTGACCTGCAAAAGATCCTCCCCCACTCCCCCTGCCAAGCGTGCAGCAGGGAAACGACACTGATCAAAGCCCCCATTAGACAAAGCAAAGGGCTGGATAAAAAGCGATGGAAGAACTGGGACCTCTAGAGACTCCAGTGAGAGCAAGATAAGCATTATCAGCAATGCAAAGGACAGCACAGTCCCCTGCGACCGGTAAGGCTGCTGACAGCCTGCTCAGCGCCTCCCGGAAGCCAAGGCGGATGAATGGCAGCAAAGGCAAGCCCGAGATATACTGTGTAATCCCAGGGCTGGGTGCACATGATGCGCTCCAGAAGTGGCCCAGTTTCTGCTCACTTCCCTTCTCTCCCCACATATCAAGGGGTAACTCTGCACGGGGGGAAAAACAAGCTGGCAGAGCAGTGAGTTAAATGCATGAGCCTTTCATCTTTGCAGAGCCCAGCCCCAAGCAGTTAAATGGGGACTCGGGATAGTCCCATGTAAACCCACATGCAACTAATCCATCCATGTCATGGAATAATGGGGTGGTGCAGGTCAGGCCAGGGTACACTGGCCTGTACTGGGTGGCCACGGATGTCACGAAGGAATGAATTCAGAGTCCTACACCTCCCTCCCCACAAAAATACACGTGCATCTCGCCGCACCTGAAGGGATCAGCAGTTACTCCCATTCTCAAGGCGAGCGTTGCCACACAGGTTAAACGAACGCCACCAGTTACCAGTTCCACAGCGCTGGGGGAAAAAGGGTCCGATCCACCCTTCTGCCCAAACCCAGACACAAGAAAGAGATTTTAAGTGTCTGTGGCCTGAGAGCCGGACTCCTCTCAAGAGATCAGAAATCACGGTCTAGCCGACCTTAATGCTGGGGTACCACACACGACACAAGCCTTCCTGCACAATGGACTGGTTACAAACATTAAGCAAACTGCGCTTTCTGCATATGGCTAAGATTTTCCAAAGCCGCTAGTGATTTTTGGGTGCTCGACTTGAGACCCCCGAGTTGCGCTCAGTACTTCTTGAAAAAGGCAGGTCCCCCTCTGAAAAGGCATCCCAAAATCCCATGCCACTTCTTCAATTCCACACAGGCACCCAGAGACGAGAGACCCATCCTAGCAGCTTTCATCCCAAGCATTTTTCAAGCTCTACGTATTAGGAGCCAAGCCAGAGCCAAAAGGAGGTCAGCTGGTGAAGGGATGTGTATGCTCCAGGGTGAAGAAGAGAGATAGGAGGAGCATATTCACTCCTAACCTAGCAAGATTTTCTGTGTCAATTTTCCTTTAAGCCTTTCTGCGTTGAAGCCTCCAGCCCAGAGGAGAGAGGGTCAAACAAGATCCAAACAGGCGAAGGAGGGAGAGAGAAGCTCCCAGTTCAGTCAGTCTCAGGTCTATTTGCCACACATGGCCCCGTGCACCAGGCATCCAGCTCACAGCACAGCTACTGAGGTGCAGGGGTGGGCAGAGGGTTGCAGGCCCTTTGATTGCTGCTGTCTGACCCAGCCACCCAGGATCTCCTTCAGGCCAGGTCTGAACTAAGCACAGGCCGAGTAAGCCTGGATGGCAGAGAGCCCACTGCAGCCAGCAGCCTCCACGGGGAAGCCCCGTTATACCCATCACAGCCTGCTTCCATTTCTCTAGGGACACTGAAAATTCCCCCCACGCAGTAAAAAGCAGCTTACGCAGGGCTCACTTCTCTGGCACCCTTTTGCAGGGGGTGTCCCTTCAGGGACCAGAGTCAGGCTGAAGAAACTCCAGAGACTGCAAAGAAGGCAACAGAGCACAGTCGATTTACAATCCACTATATATGCACATACAAAAAGTCACCTCAACAGCTCAGAACAAGTTGAAGAAAATGCTGGGCTGAGCCAGGATTGAATGAGTCTCAAAGCGTTTACAGGTATTCAGTGAGTCTCAACCCCTCTCCCAATTCCCCTGCCGAGGCGAGGGGCATAACGAGCCCCATTTATACAGATAGGGAAACTGAGGCACAGAAGGACAAAGGGACCCTCCCTCAGCTACCCACCGAATGAGTGGCAGAACTGGGAAGAGAATCCTCCAGTGATCTAACTCACAATTCCCTCCTTTAAAATCACTAGGCAACACTCCCCTCTCAGAAGGAAGCCAGATCAGGGACTTTCCGGGGTGGGAAATATGCCCATCTCATTGCAATTAAAGTAACAGAGATGAAATCTCTAACTCAGGTTCACCTACCTATCCTGGCCTGTTCCAGTGAGAGGAATTCTTAACCCTGCTTCAGCCCCCACCCATCCCTCAGTTCCAGGGGGATGAAGAGAATACTTCTGATTTCCTTTCCTAACCCATTAGTGCAGCAGCATTGCTGTGCAGCTGCCATGTTCCACCCCAGAGGTAGCTGCATTTATGTAGTGAGCAAAGTGGGTCCTGCAGGAAGCATACCGCAGTATCCTATCCCCGAAGCTGACTGCAGACCAAATGCATTGTGTTCCTCCCCCCAGCTTTCCTTCCCTGAGACAGAATGTGCTCCTATGAACTACTCCCTGGGGAAAGTAAAGATCTGGGTTCCTATACAGACAGAGCAACAGATACCCTGGTGTTTAATCAAGGGGCCAAGCCAGGTGGCCCAGCTGTTTCCCTTCACAGCTTTGATTCGTTCCAGATGTGGAGCAGGGGAGCCAGTGACGTGCTCAGCTTCAGTTGTGAGGGCCTGTGCCGCAGACAGGTGCTCCTCTAAGGAGAGCTGCCTGCCTAGAGCGGACTGGGCATCCACCCCCGACGCTGCCTTCGCTGAAGTCATGGACAACAGCGCTTGAGCCTCACTCCCTGCGGAGAATGTACAGAGGAACAACTTACCATGGGAACAGCCAGATGGCGATTCCTCTCCTCCGAGTGGGTTGTTTCTCTTGGGGCTTTGCCAGCTAGGAAGTGGCCGTTCTGTTCTCACAGAGCCAGGAATTACACCCCTGAGAAACCCCCGTCTTTCCCCAAGCTTCTCTGGAAGAGGCGGCTCTGACCCCGGCACCAGGGGGCGGAGAAGTGGGGAGAAAGGGGGGCAGGCTTTAGGGAAAGGGATAAGAGGACTGGGAGAGAAGCAGCAGAGAGTAAGGGGCAGGAAGAAACTAAGGCAATAGACATGGGACAGGATGGGATGCGCCCCCCCACCCGCACAAGTCAGATCTGGGCATTTGGTTCAACCCTCTTGTTTAAACACACAAAGCAAGGAGTAAGATCGGACTGGGGGTGGGGGAAGAGAGGAGTAAGAGATGGGGTGAAGAGGCGGATAGGAAAGCACACAGTAACAGGGACACGGATAAATGCACTCAAGGGCCAATGCCAAGGAGAATCTGTCCTCTGGGCAAGACACCTCCGCACTCCCAGCCCGACTGCATGAATTAGAGGCTGTTTTAGCGAGGGGGTGGGGATTTCTCCAGAAGCCCTATGGCCAATGAGGGGAGGTGGAGGGGGGGCGGAAGAGAAGCAGCAGCAGCCAGTTGCTGCCCATGCCCCCTCAGGGTTGCCAAGGCTGCCGGAGTTTGTAGATTGAGCAACAACCTTTGAAGTCATATGTGAGGAATGTGCCATGGGGGAAGGGGGGGGGGTGTTTCTGCTCCTGCCAGCCACCTCTCCTCACCTGTGGCCTAGACTGTGAGCATCCACTCCCCCCAGCTCTGCCTGCCATGCCTATCTCTGCCAGGCTCCGGGACAGGGAGGGCAGGGTACTGCATCTGCAGCATCAGCCATAGGAAGCGGCATGCAGCCACCTGGACTAGCAGCTGTGCTCAGCAGAGGTCGCCCTGCACCTCCCCGACAGGCCTATTGGAAATCAGTTTAGAAAGAGCCACAACCAAACTCGAGGGGATGGCTCAGTGATCCCAAAGCATCATTCTCTTAGCCCCCGAGGCCCTCTGGAAGCACAGGCTGAAGTCCCAGCAGGCATCCATGTAGCCCCTCAACCCTTGGAAAGGAACTGAGCCCTTGGCAGTTTGCTGCAGGTGGATCTTCCAGAGACCACGTTAAAAAAAATGGAGGCCTACAGTCTAGTGGATAGTGCACTGGGCTAGGAGGCAGGAGATCCACATTTTATTTCCAGCTCTGCCACTGACCCGCTGGGTGACCTTGGGCAAGTCACTTCCCTTCTCCGTGCTTCTCTTTCCCTTCCCCATTTTTGTCATGTCTATTTAGGCCGTGAGCTCTTTGGAGTAGGGGCTGTGCAGGTTTGTACAGCACCCAACACAATGGGGCCCCAATCCCAGCTGGAGCCTGTACCAATTGAAAATCATCTGAAGGCCCCTCCCCACAACCTAAGGGGAGGAACTACCGGACACAGATGGCTCTCCTATAATACAAATACACACACTTGGCCAGCTTTATGCCCGCAAAAAGGTCAGTGCTGAAGTTTTCTGCCTGACGATAACGGTGCCCATATTTTGGCATCCACAATGAAGTCATTAGACTGTCTGTTTGCTCCTGTAAATCATGCAATTAGATGCTGAACTGAATTCGTTGTGGGTGCAGAGATAGATGCCCAACGATTTTGCACCTACAAAAAACAGACTGGTTTAAAAACATGGCTGAAAGGACTGTTTGGAGCAGACCGTGTCCTCTGTGAGCATGTTAAGTCCCACAAAGATCCCACAACGCTACTAGTAAGGCTAGAAGTTTGCTCCTGCGCGTGGTCCTTGGCCAAAAATTACTTTCCCTACCCTAGGTTATCACGCAGTGTGGCCCATTAGCTCGCACTCCAGAAATGATTGCTTTTCAGTGCTGTTGGATGTAGCCAGCCTGTAGATCTACCCCAGACGTATATATGGTGCTACTTCTGTAGTAGCTAGGTACTGGGATATGCATGACGTATGGAGAGCTGCCTACTTCATTCTGTCCTGTTCTGGGTGTAACAAAAGCTCCTGAATGGAGCAAGAAGCCAGTTCTCTGCCCCTCTCCCTGTTGAGATTAAAAGGTGCACGTTAATAACGAATCAGAGAAATGCTTCAATATATTTCCTGTGGTGAGGGGAAACTCATCTGATGCCATTTCCCTGCAAATTCCAGCTCCTCCCGGCTCTGTGCACACAGTCATCGCCATCAAGATGTGACAACATTTTCCATGTCGTCATGACACTGCCAGCTCAGAGACACTGGAGCAGGCCTGTGATGGAGGAAAGCTCCTAGCAAAACATACAAGCCCTCGTATCAGAATATAGCCTGCGCCTCTCCTCTAGATGAGCGGGCCAGTTTGGCTTGCTAGCGTTTCTCACCCATCCCACGCAAGTAAAATAATCCCACTGATGAGCAGCCCCTGTGGATGCAAAATGCCACTTCACACACACGCATCTGGAGAGGGGACCGGGGAAGAGGGACATCAGGCGAGATAGGAGGAGAGCTGTGGTTCCAGCGAACGCTTCCTGCCCTAGACACTTTATAAAGACTAATCCGCCCCGTGTCCCATGTGGCAGGAGTACAAGTTACAGATTGTGGTAGGGCTTAGGAGCCCCAGGCATGGACCACAACCCCACTGTGCCAGGCACTGTACAAACACAAAACAAAGATGGCTCCTGTCCCAGAGAGTTTGAATGCAAGTATAATTCACAGATTAATTGTATTGTTTGATTGCACCCTTTGCCCCGACCCTTTATGTGCCACACGTCATCTTAGATTGTAAGCATTTCAGGGCAGGAACCAGGTCTTCATGTGTATTTGTCCTGCCTCCCCCCCGTGAATGAACATTAAAAACTCAGCAGCCTCCCCACGTGACAGGGAGGGAAACTGAGGCACTGCAGATGAGCAGCTTGCTCATGAAGCCAGCGGCAGAGCCAGGAACGGAAGCAGGAGTCCAGACTTCCCGGCTGTAACCAGCAGACCACGCTGCCTCCCCTAAAAGCTTTCGCTCTTTTCAAAAGACAGCAAAATGGAAGCCGCGCCTGCTTCCTGCCCAGGCCAGGACAAAGCAGAAGAAAGGAGCCCAGCCTTCCCAGAGTCCGGCGAGCGGCCTGGTGCCTGACCACAGACGCACGCTTTGTGAGCGGGGTTAAGGCGCCATGCCCTCTGACCTCCCAACGCCACACAAAAGCTGCCTGCCTTATTTTCTCCAGGGAAAAAACAGGCTGCTCAGGAAGGCCCAACTGTGACCACATCTGCTGGGCCCAGCTACTCCAACCGCTGCCTGCCCCAGAGGGAACCAGATAGCCCTGCATCTGCAACAGGGCCCCCCTCCTCCCAGTTGTAACCAAGCAGGACGGTGGGGAAAGGGACCGGATGTTTCCCATGCAGAGCTCAGCGCTGTATCAACACAAGCCTTTGTATACCCAGGGGTCTGTTGCTGCTTGCAGGCCTCTCTGCAGGGCTGCCCTCCAGCAGGGAAAGCCACGGATCTCTCTCTCAAGGAATGGTATGCAGCTCTGGGAACAATGCGCTCAGGGCCTGGCATCCTTCCCCAGCTGGCTGCAGGGTGGCAGGAATTCTCCTCCCCCAGCACATTCCAAATGGATTTTCGTGAAAGTCCCCCCTGCACTGGCTTCCCTATAGGACAAACGGCTGCTTCTATGGCCCCAAAGGAAGGGAATGCCAAACACTCGCTTTTCTCCCTGCTACCAATTCCAAATAAAAGGGCAAGCAGAGAGAGAGAGAGAGAAACAGGACTTTCTGCTGCACAAGTGACTTGCTAGGCTAATGGTCTAAGCCCAAGGTAGAAGGTACAGTCAAGGTCGCGCTCGGGTCCTACGTCTAAAGGCTGAACCGCATGCAGAAATACTGGGCACTGTACAGTGCATTGGCAGAGGATCCCAAAGTACTGGGTGAGGTTGGCAGGAGCCCCACTTTACAGATGGGGAAACTGAGGTACAGAGCAGTCAAGCAACCTGCCTCAGGTCTCAAAGTCAGTGCCGGGAATAGCACCCAGTGACCTGACTGAGGTCAGCGAAGGGCAGTTGCCTTTTTTAGATAGCCCGTGGAGTACGTACACACACACACACACACACACACACACACTGAAGTTTAGAGATTTGGTAGACTGCTGCATAAAATGGTATTTCCCAGACTGAGGAGGGAAGGGGGTGACAGTATGGTGACCAGATGTCCCGATTTTATGGGTCTTTTTCTTATATAGGCTCTTATTACCCCTACCCCCTGTCCCGATTTTTCACACTTGCTGTCTGGTCATCCTAGGTGACGGGCCCCCCTGAGTAGCCAGAAACCCCACCCAGCTCTCATAAAAACCCTCGGACTCTGCACACTAAAAAGCCCAGACACAGACTTGAGAAGGACTGAGACCTTCTCTCCGCCAGCTTTTGTGCTGTGTTGAGTGGGGGAGGAACCAGCTAAGCCAGGCCTGTAAAACCCCGTGGCTGGAGGGTGAGCTCTGTGCTAAACTATCGTTTGTATAATTGAATCCATTAGGCAGGTCGCAAGATGAATCTCAGATCTAAGCAGCGCCTGTAAATCAAGAGGCGCTGGGGATAAATGATGGGCCAGCAGGTTAAGTCTTCATTTCCTCTGCCATCGTAATCACTTGGCTTGCTCATTAAGCAAGAGAGACCGAAGCCTCTCCAACACACCCAGTGTCCCAGCTCCTCAGCTAGCATTCCCTGGAGAGCCCCAGCCGCAGGGCGTATTTTAGTACTAGGGTAACGTCCCCTAGTGACCAGATGCCATCAGTCCCTGACAGCAGAAGAGACCCTCCTGTTTACTGTAATGAAGAGGTGAGTTTCTCAACAACTCCTGCTGAGAATCAGGATAATTCCCCCCCAGGGGAAATGGGAACTGTGTCAGGAGTGGGGTCACAGGCTGTAAGGTTACCCCTAGCTAGTTCTAAGGGGCTTTGACTCAGAATTTATGCTTTTCAAGCGTGAGGGGGTGTTAATGCCACAACAAAGAAACCAAATCTCAACTTCCTATGGTATTTCAGTCCCCGGATGGGGTGGGAACACCCCAGAACAACCAGACTTCCTGTTGTTCTGGCCCCAGAAAGAGTTCCCTTAGGCGGAGCAGTGTTCTGCAGGCTAGCCAGGACGCCTCCATCCATTGTTTGAGTTGGGTTTCTGCAATGCCCAGCAAGGTAGTGCGATCGCGTGTCACTCAGTGGTAAAAGGCAGGCAGGAAGAGTCAAGCCAGAACTGCTAAACTCTCTGGATCCAAACCTCAGATTCAGTGAAGTTAAGACACATTAACTGTACCCAAGCACTGAGACATCACAGCAGCTCTCCCCCGGCTGGGAAGAAACAGATGCAAACAGTAAGCACCTCGTTTGCCAGATCAAGACTTAGGGGTAGAAAAAAGGATTTCGCCTTGCATTAGCCTACCACTGAAGCTTTTGGACTGATCAAGCTGCAGGATAAAGATCCTCCACCAACCAGTACACACCCAGGATTGTTTGGCAGTAGGGGCTAGCGTACGTGTAAAATCCACCACGGCAGTGGGCTGATTTTTTCAGGACTAGGCAGATAGAATTGAGAACGTTCTGTCTAATATCACAAGGCACCAGTAAAACTATGGGCCACGTTTTTCCCCAACGTGACTAATGATTTTGGGTACCCAAGTTGACACCTTGGAAGGGCCTGTTTTTTCAGAGGGCACTTTGTGAAAAGCAGGCCCCTCGAGAGTGCCTCAAGTTGAGCACCCCAAAAATCACTCTTGAAAGGCTTGGCCATGGCCTCTGGTCCAGGCTACCGGCCACCAATCTAGATCAGACACAAGCACCTTCTGCCAGCATTCACCAGCGCTATAGGATGCTCCAAGCAGAGCAACCAGCACTCGCAGTATTTGAATGCCGTGCACTGTGTCTACGCGGCCTTGTCTCTTTCTTGGTTGTTACTGGAATCATCCAATAAGGGACTCTCTGAGCAGGGTTGAATAAAAGTTTCCATACAGAGAACTGTATTAAGAGTCTTTTCTCTCAAACTCCCCCCGCCCCTTTCTCTGCTATATTTAGGCTTCCTTTATATTCCCCATGAATTGGCTACATTAGTAGATGGACAATGTATAGATTTCTCTCCCTCAGGAATTCTAATCCCCCTTAGGATAGCAGCAGCTTAGGAGCTCATGCAAGATTTTTTTTTGTATGTCACACACTCCCCTTGCTTACAAGTCATTAGATCTGCTCAGCTTTGAGATGGGAAATCTGGCCGATGGATCCCTGGATGCGGTCATTTTCTCCTAACCGTGACAAGTCTGAGGACTTTCAAAAAAAAAGTGAAGTCGTGCCAGTGGGTGCATCAGATACAGGTGCAACTTCCTTCCCCCTCAGCATCCCCAGGACCTCTGCCAATGCAGCTCACTCCTAGCTATGCCTGTCCTAGGCTTGCCCACAGCTTTGCCACCATCCCACGTCCCCTGCTATAGGAACACACTACCCAGCTCTGCTCGATTCTCTCCTCTAGAACCCTTTCCCAAGTCCAGCATTTTCTGAGTGGACACAGCCAAATGTGCGACTCGGGCAAGACAACCGAAGCCAGGTTAATGACGTCAGTAACTCCGTTCTTGCTAGCTTGGGGATTAGTCCCCAGAGACACAGCTCAGAGGCAGAGAGGTGTCCTAGCTGCTATCAACTGCAAACCAAGTGAGAGCCTCAGTACCCAGGCAGCATCCAGGTGACTCCAGAAAGACACCCCCCATCGTAACACAGGAGAGGCCCTCAGCTGAGGAAACGCTCCCAAAACATGCTCAGTAAAGCCGGTGTGAAACAGCCTCCCGCCCCATTCCCTAGGTCATGGGTAGTACACGCGTGCACACACACACACACACACACACACACTAGCAAATCATTTTCCCTGGTCCCAAAGCTGGGATTTATGAGACACTGGAGACTTGCCAACCCGCCGCCCACCATGGGCTGACAAACAGCCGGATCCCTCCCCTGCCTGGATGTGCCTTTTATGGCAGTATAGCTACGATTTCTCACACCCCCACCTACAGTGCTGATGAGTGGGCGGAGGGAGGTCCCATTCGTTCAGTCAGTGGGATTATGCACATGCCTTATGAATTCTGACACAGTTTCCCCCTCCAAAAGGCCACCTTCGCCACAGATCACCTACGTCTGCACTCCCCTGACCCATGCACTCAGCCATCTGTTCCACTGGGACACCCAGGCATGGCTCCATTGATTTCAATGGAACTGCACCAGACTATGCCAGCAGCGAATTTGAACTTTTCCTCGACCAGTTCCCCCACTCAGTCCCTGCATCTCTTTGCCTTGGCACAGGAAAGCTGGCATTAGTTGTGGGCTCCCAGCTCACCACGAAGAGCTCCGTGGCTGGTAGCACCCTTTGCACTGCACGACCCAGATGAGAACCACAACAAAAATTCACTGCCCACAAACATCACTTGAGGCCAGGGACTCCGACTGCACCACTGATGGTGGAGCTGAGCCTCCTGGCACTCGAGCCAGCCGAGACCCACGCCAGCCTGGCAGGGGCAGCATTGCCCAGGGAGCATTCTGCAAGGAGACACTGCTTCAGGCAGGGACGAAGCTTGAAAGCAGCTCAGATCCAAAACACCCCTGGCAACCGAGTCAACAGAGACACTTCCCCCAAGTTAATCTCTGCCAAGGGCCATGTGCTAAGCGAAAGGCCTCTGGGGTTAGGACTGGGATGGAGAAACCACAGCCTGGAAAGCTGGATAAAGGCCAAAAAACCCCAAACCAAATGAAGACAGCACAGCACTTTGGACACTGCCAACAATATCGAGCAAGGGAGCAGCAGCGTCTCTTCTCAGGACAGAAGCAGTAGCAGCGAGGGCTAGAGGGTCCCTGGAGACCCACAGCCTCGCTCCTAGGGTTCACAGGCCTAGGATTCCAGCCCACCAGTGCCACTTCACTCCATTCACCGGACAGCAATGCAGAGCCGGTGCATGGGATTTCCGGGGGCTGGCGCTCTCCGCTGACGCCTTCCCTGGCATCCGACATTCCCACGCTAGGGAGGAGGAGTCCAGCGTCCTCAGAGTGAGGAAAGGAGGGTGCCACAGAAGGGGATGCATGTTCCCCAACTAGAACGAGAACCCAATACAAGAGTTAAGACGTTTGCATATTTAACCTCAAGCCAACAAATTTTCCTCTTCCCACCCTGCCAAGTGGCTCGGCCTCTGAATGGGACTTGTGGAGGGACTTCAGGGAGGAGGGAAGCCGGCCCTTCACCCCACAGTCCTGCTTAACATGGAGGGGCACGCTGAAATATGCCCTTAATTAAATAAGCACAAAGCACAGCTTGGGGAGGGGGAGGAGACACCCTCACTTGAAAATCTGCCCTGGAGCCACCACTGCCCCCTTCACCCCAGTCATGTTTCAGATTACAAGCCCAATTATGCAGCATAAGTTGACTGGGCTCCAGAGATTTCAGGCAGCTTCTCATCTCTGGAGCCTTCCAGACTCTGTTCCAAGAGCGGCAAGTTATGGAAGGCTCTTAATAAAACAAGAACTGTGGGGGAGACAGAGGAAGGGGGGCTTTTCCATCCAGGAAGGTTTGTAGAAACAGTCTGCCTAGCGTTTGCACTGGTAGATGCAAGACGTCTCAAGAGGCCTGCTGGCTGCTGGAACCCATTTGTGTTTCGCAGATGTCTTGGAGCATAAACAGCAGCGTGACAGAACACAGGCAGCGTGGTCCGAGCAGGCAGTCACGTTTGGATGCATGACCGCAGACCAGTCTTCCCAGCGCCGCATCCAGAACTCCCTGCCAAATGTGACGTTCTTGGAGAGCAGGACTGGACATCTCAGGAAGCGGGAGAATTCCAGTACACTCACCCTCAGAGGCTGGCCAAGTGGAAGCCAATGATGAGGTGAACAGAAGCCGCCACTGGCACTCTGGGTGGGCTGAGAGAAGGCACAAGCCCAGAAGGCCAAAGAGGGAGTGACCTTCCATCTCCACAAACCTCTGTCCCACACTGCCACAGACCCACCCAAAGGAGACTTCACTGAGAACCAAGTGGCAGCCATCTTCCAAAATGGCCCCCAGGGCCACAATGTTCTCAATATTTATTCCACTCTGTATGCATCCGAAGAAGTGGGCTGTAGTCCACGAAAGCTTATGCTCTAATAAATTTGTTAGTCTCTAAGGTGCCACAAGTACTCCTGTTCTTTTTGCGGATACAGACTAACACGGCTGCTACTCTGAAAAATGTTCATTTAGTTTCTTTCACCATTCCTGGTCAGGAGACCATCAGACGGACGCTTGCCTCCAGTCAGGATTGGAGCCAGTCTGAGGAGGGGAAAGTACACGTTTGTGCTGGAAGGAGAGGTGCAGTCTGGGAGGCAGGCCAATTCCTCCCCCGAACTGGGGTTTCCTTTGTGGACCTTGCATTAGTACAGCATTTGGGGACAGGAGATGTGGAGAGAGATTGAGACCCTTTATCTCCCCCTTATGGGTGCTCTAACTCCCCACATCAGAGTTACCCTCAGTGAATGGGCTTGAAGACTAGACAGGACCCTTTCCAGAACTAGTTAAGAAAGACTCAGTCGTCACACTAATCAGTGAACCATCACAACGTCTTCACCAGCCCCAAATTACAATGGCAGAGTGCTGCATCCATGCATACACCCCACCAGCCTAGCCAGCCTGAGGGTCTTTAAATAAAGGCACATATTCATGCAGACCCAATGCATGCTCAGTGCCCTCTCCTCTCTGCTGTCACCAGACACTCAATCCTTCACCACAATAACGCCACCCCCTTCCCTCCCCCCCCCCGACAGGGCCTGATTCTCCTCTCACTCACACCAGTGTAACACTAGAGACTTAAGTGGAGTCACTCCTGATTAACACCAGCATCAGCAAGATGAGAATCCAACCCAATTCCTATCACAGGCTGAGGAGCCCAGGAGGCAGAAGAGAAGCAGAAAGAGACACCACGGTTCAAAGAAACTAGTGCAGTGTATAAGGAAGGCTTCCCTTGGGCTGAGCCAGCGTGATTCCTGCTGGCTGGGAAACTGGGGCCTTAGAACCAAGAGCCCTATGGAAGAAGTTATCAGTTTAGGAAAACATTTCGAGTCTGGGTTTCTTTTGAGTCTTTCCTGCTCAGGCGCCGGGGAGCTGGGTTCCCGCCAGCCAAAGCGAATCTGATGCGCTGCATTTCACAGAGCCAGAGGAAGATGATAAAGGTCAGCCAGGATGGGTCTTGGGATGGAGAGAGGGTACAAGGGCTGCCCAGAGCAGAGGCCAGGAAGGGCGTGACAGAGACATAAATGGGCATGTGCCCAGGGTAGCCGCGTGATCCTAGTCTGGGAGCACCACTCTGGACTGGGGTTATGACTGGTCTCAAGCTAGCTGCAGGACCTCTTTCGATCTGCTATCAGCTCCTGATCCAGGCTCCACGAGCCAACGACATTTCTGCTCATCACCACCCCAGCCATGAACAGAGCCCCCGTCAATTCCCTTAACCAGTGCTGGGATGCGTTGATGCAGATGCCATCTGACTGACGCATCCCTCCAACTGCAAGGTCAGCGAAGGGACTCCTCCAGATGCAGAAGGGGAAGGAGGGAATCACAACAAGGCCTTGACGAGCAATGAAGTGCCACATGCCGATTTTGGAGTAGGACACGGAATGCAGCTCAGACATGCTGATCAGCAAGATACACATCCACGCACTCGACAGGCACAAGTAAACTGTGTGTCAGGGTATCCACGGTTAAAGCAAAGCACCTACGAGTCGGAGCTCACCAAGTCCAATTTCAAAGAAACCTGAGTTGCTGTGTTTGTTTTAAAAAGGGAGCGGTCAGGATTAAGTTGAATGGGCAGAGTTGGGGGAGAGGGATGGATAATGTGGCACAGCACCTACTTGTAGATGATGCTGACAGTCTTTCATGCATCACAAGCATTGTCCATCACTAGCCTGTGTGTGAATGCAAAGTGCAGGAGACCGCTGGTTCAGCCTAGAGAATCACCCCAAGTTCACACGCTTCTCTGGACTCCCTTAAGAGCACGCCCACAGTTCTGAGTGCCAAACGTTTCATGGGCATGTGCTCCCCTCAAGATATTTCCTGCACGACTTCCCTCCTTTGATCAGGCCAGGTATACCAGGATACCAGCCCCTTGCATCGTATTTTGGCTACCTAGAACTCAAAGCAAAGATGCTCATGAGAAAACAAAAACAACACACCCAGACACTAAAGTAGTCTACTGAGTTTTCCTTAAACCTCAAAGTAAGGGTTAGCTCCATTTGTAAGTGGAAGGGTCTTGTTTTATCCAAACCAATTTGGCCATGCCCGCCCCTAGCTACTGGACCACTCAGGAAGTTGGAGGTGCTGTGCTCTGGCTTCAGCTGACCGAGACCATGTGGGTTTTCTGGGGTGGTTTGATGGAAGAGTGGAACAGGGAAGCAGAGTACCACCACCACATGCTGGAGCAGCTCAAGAGGAGATTATGTGGAGCAGTAACCCAACTGAGGCAACGATACACATCCTTAGAGCTGGCATGAATTTCACCTCTTGGGAGGAGTGATTAGCAGCAGAGCATGAGTGACCTCTGAAGACAGATTCAAATCTCGTGCAGGTTACAAACTGCATGAATTCCGTGACCAACCCAATCTTTTGCACTTCTTCGTGCTTGGAACTCCCGCACCTACTGTAAGGCATTCACAGCAACCTACGTTGACCTGCGGGGATGCCATGAAATGTGCTTGCAAAAATTCTCCATGGCTTCAGAGCTAGAAGTTGCATTCAAGCGCAACAAATGCTGCTCCGTGGGTCCCCACAGACCCTCTGTAGGAGTCTAATTGGTTGCAATCACCTTACTTGTTATGCACAGCTGTTGGCAAAACCAAATGCCAAATAGACTCATAATTGACCTTTAGGGTGAGGGCACCGTGAAGTCTGGGAAATAGTTAGAATACTAGAAATCTCCCCAGAGGGGAGAGTGATGCAAACAGTTTAAGTGTCAGGAATGCGGATGGTGAGCCACTTTGGAGAAGCTAGGAAATGGTTCCAATCTTCGAATGCTAAAACAGCATCACTTGAGATTAAGTTAAAGACGAGGGGGAAACAGGCTGAACATCAGAAACTGCTCAGCCGACTCCCTATTTCAATTACAAACTCCTCCAGTGCAGAACTGGGGTCTTCTTTGCTCTGAATGGTGCTAGTCAATGAATGAACAGGAGCCACCAACCACGCATCTTCCTGAGAGATCCATCGGGCGGTAGACTAGTCTCCCCCTGGGAGTAGACACTTCTTCCTTCAGGCCATTTAAAGAGCTAGATAATATGTTAGAAGCTTGTAGGTTTGGGAATGATCCTACATTGGCAGAGAACCAGCCGTCTCTGTCTAACGTCTACTCCTCAAACCCTTTGAGATTCCAGGAGTGGGGGTCATTTTAGGGGGACGGGAAGCCTCTTCCTCTTTACCCCTTCGCTCCTAGATACCATGGAGATGGGGGATACAAAACACCCAGATTGACAGGTTCCAGGCAGGAGCAGAAGTACTGCAACAACAGGCCTCTCTCGTCATCTCCCACTACAAACAGGAAGTGCCCCCAGTAGATCCTCAAGGAGCATAGGTACTGGAGCTAGAGGTGCGGCAGCACCCCCTGGCTTGAAGCGGTTTCCATTATATACAGGGTTTACAGTTTGGTTCGATGGCTCTCCGCAAGGAGCAAACCTTGAGAGAGAGGTCTGGGGTATTTTGGATACTTGCTCAAACCAGACCTAGAGAACCTACCCATCCCTGAATGAAACGCAAGGTGTTGAGGGCTCTCCATTATCTTGCTGCATTGGATCAGGTTCTCAGAAATTCTCACAGCTCCCCCACCCCAATAAACGTCTGCCCCCAGCAGTCTGTCCCAGAGTTTGCTGGCTCCTCTGTGAGCATCAGGAACCATTTCCCATTAAGTGGATATAGGCCAGTCAAACCCTTCTGGTAAAGCTCCTTCAGATTTACTTTTCACTCAAGATGGGGAAGGAGGGTCATTTGAGACTATTTCCTCCTCGCCCCCCATGCATGGGGCCAGCAGCTCTGGCCCCAGGCCAGGGAAGAGCAGCAACAACTAGTACAAAAAGCTGCCCCAAAAACATCCCGCTTCCCATCATCCCACAGTGGTGGCTTAGAAATCCCTCAACGAGTTTGTCAGCAAATAAACTCTGGAACCTGAGACGCCCGAGTCTCGTCGGCAGCCTGCAGAGCCTGCCAGCCAGCCACCGGGGAAAACACTCCACTCAGTAGAACAGCTGAGGACTCCATGGGTTCAGATTAAAGGCTCCATGCCAGTGAGACGGGGCAGAAGGACCAGGAATCAGAGATACTTTCCCAGGAGAAGAGGAACCTTTTTGGGCGGAGGGAGGGGGAGAGAAAAGAAGAGTCAGATCAAACATCTCTGAAAGAGAGAGCTTAAAAAAAATCAAGGAAGCAGATCTTGCTTACACAGTGCCACAGACAACCAGTTCCTAGGGAGTCCCTGCAGAGGGGAAATTGCTTTAGTAGGATTTGTTTGGTTTTAAATAAAAGCTTAGACACTTGTCTGGGTCAGAACAGCTGCAGCTACGTTAGCAAGCCTGAAAGCCAGGCGGCCTCTCTGTGGCGAACCCCGATTTCAGACATTGGTGAGCAGCAATCAGTGCAACCTCCCGGCCTGACATCAGGGTAAGCCCCAGTGGGACACGTCCTGGCTTTCCTACTGGACGCTGGGGGGGGTGGGGGGGAGGAGAAGAGGGAGATGGCTCTAGTGAAGCCAGACGGCCAGAATCGGGGCTAACGCTTGGCCTAGACAAGGCCTTGGTTCTCATGCTTCAGGGATTCGCCGGGTGAGGTCAGGAAGGGCAGGTCTATACCTAAAAAGCTGCGAGGGTTCAGCTGTGCCACTGTAGCCCTTCAGCGAGGATGCTAACTATGCCCATGGGAGAGGCTCTCGTGTCCAGCGCAGTAATCAGCTACCACCGCTCACAGAGGTTACGTCGACAGAAGCTCTCCTGTCAACACAGCACTGGCTAGACCAGGGGTTAGGTTAGTAGAAGTGTCGCTGCAGGGTGTAGATTTTTCACACCCCTGAGAGACGTAGTTATACCGATGTATGTTTGTAGTGTAGCCTGGCTGAAGTTTGCCCCACGGTATAACATTACACACACAGTTGCATTTTAAGGCGTTGTATCCTAATATGAAGCCTCTAGCATCGTCTCTGCCAGAGGCAGGAAGAGACCAGAGGGGACCGTGGGTTTCACCTGGTGTGGCAAAGGCTACGTTCAGCTCCCACTGCAGCTGTGGGGGAGAAAAAAAGCCAACCAAGAATGGTGCGTGCAGTAATTAAACCTCTGCAGCAGTGAGAGCTTCTGGGAATTAACGCAGGCTCTTCACACAATAAAAAAATCCAAAGTCCCCCAGTATCTGGAATTCCACGCTATCTCCTTGCGTGACCTATTTTCTTCAGAAGTTGGGAACTCACTCAGGAGTTGAGGGCGAGTCACATAATTGCCATTAGTGTCAACTTATTTAAGCTCCCCTGATTACCCAGCCACAATTTGACAGCAGCCCATAATGTTCTCTCCGGGCCCACAGTCTAACCTGCCTTGAAGTACGTGATCAACTCATTTGCACAAGCCCCATGGGTTCAAAACCTCAATAAAAGATTCTCACCCAGAAAAATGTAGAGAGATTTGATGGAGCTATTTTTAGGGCCTATGAAACAAATGTTCTCGGCTATTCTTTATAATTATTTCTTCTACAGGCAACCATCCCTGTAATATCTGGGCACTGCTAAGTAACTGAAGGAACTCCATTCCCTTAAGGGACAGATTTTTCCACTCATCCCATCACCTCTTGCAAAGATTAAAGCCACTGGAGAATAACCAGTGGTCAGGGCTTCATTTCCTAGGCCATGAATAAGGAGCAAGATACGAGTCACCAAAGAATCTCGCTTCACATCCCAAAGTGACAAGACTGGCTCAACCTGATCTCCAGCAAGAGTAAGAGCCACATCCTCTGCTGAAATCATCTCACCCCCGTCCCAGACAAGTTAGAACTTGGGCTCCACCAGCCACAGTGACCAGGGTGAAGAGTAGGGAGGAAGAGATGGTTGCAAGTATTGACGGCCACTCCTGCTTATGGCTTTAAGTAAGGACTAAGGATCTTGCCCATTCCCTGCCCTGGCTTGGCAACATCAGCATCCGATGCTGTCCAGAGGATGGCGTCTGTTCCCGCAAACGTATATGCTGCTGCACAGATAGAGGGGGCCGTGGGGCTAAGGTACCGTATGCTGGCTTGTGCGCCATTAGAAATAGAGGAGGAAGAAGAGCAGGGTGGATCAGAAGGGCAAGGCCCACAGCGATTCTAAGCAGAAGAGTACACAAGAGCCAGCAAAGACGTGGCTCCTTGAAGTCTATCCTGGCATGCACAAAACACACCAATTTCCTTTCCCCACCCTGGGCTGCCCTCCAGCTGCATTACCATTCGCTCCCCAATTCTCCCTCTCCAAGCTGCCCATTGTTTGCAGTGATCAGAACACCCTCCAGCCAATCAGCCTCCCACAAGCAGTCAGACACAGAGAGGAAGAGCCTTCCCTCTTTACACCAGTTAACCCAGCACCTACCTAGGGAGTGCATGCGGCCTCCAGGCTAGCAGGAGCGGATGCAACACAGTAGTGGAATCAAGGCTACAGGGTGAAATTGAGGAGGGAGGCAGGTTGAGCGAGGATCGTTGTGGGAGACGGATGCCTTTGCACAGAGGAGTGAAGCACGCGTGCACTCTCCAGGAACAACCACAGCCCACCTGCACCGCTCCTTCCCGCATGGCCTTGGCAGAAAAGAGAGGAATGAAACACCCAACCAAGAGAAGCAGACAGAAAAAGGAGAGCAATGAGAGGCTTCGATGTAAGGGATGACTGGGGGGGTGAGGAAGGGAAATGGAAAGAAATTCCCAAAACAAGTCTAAGAGCATGAGAGGACTGGGGGGGGGGGTCGAAATGTGGGAGGGGGGTGGTGGAAGAGGGAGAGACTCTTCCCCACAGAAACTGATCCTGCCACCCCTGTAATACAGAATAAAGTCATCCATTTCCCCTTGATTAAGTTATTTCTATGCTGGGGAAGTCTAGAGGCCCTAACAGAGATCAGGGCCCCACTGTGCCAGGCGCTGTACAGACACACAGGTGAGAGAGCCCTTGCCTCAAACAGCTCACAGACTAACTGGACCAGACAGACAAAGCGTGGGAGAAAAGGATTCATTATCCCTGTATTACAGGTGGAGAATTGAGGCAAGGGAGATTAAATGACTTGCCCGCAGCGTCCCAGAGAAATAAACCCAGGTCTCCCAAGTCGCAGTCCAGCACCAGGGATTTTGGCAGCCCCGAACAGCATGCATGCCTCCCGACTGGCAGCATCAGTCACGTAGCCAATGCAGTTCACCACGGAACAACCAAATGGTGGGTTGCACAGAGAAAGAAGCTGAAGGACAAAGGCAGCTACTATCTCGACAGCAGAACATGCCAGGCTGAGCCACAAGCCCATCTAGTGCCTCATCTGGGAAAAGCCAACGAGGCAGGTGAGCCGTAGCAGAGCCTGGGTGTTGAGTGCGAATCCCGGCATAAAGAATGTTGCCTGCAGGTAAGGTGGGGCGAGCCGTAAACTTGTTCACGTTGCCCCGCTTCACTGCTCCAGAACTTCCAGGCTTCAATTAAGCGTGTCAAACACGCATCTGGAATTGAGCCCTTTCCTCCCCAGGGCATGGAAAGCTGCCTGCTCAGAAAGAGGCAGGCTGAAGATGGCCAATGCTACAGCCCAGGGCCATTAAATGCGTCTAATGTTTCCAGCGTGCCCCTCCTGATCCTCAGACAACCACCCCAGGACTGTGGAAGGCACAAGAAGGGAGAGCCTGAGAGTTAGGCTGTCCTGGTTGCCACACAAGCCCTGGGATTTATTCAAATTCGACTTCCTTTGATGCCACAAACTGGAGCTTCGCATCAAAACGAGATTTTCTAGCTCAACTGGTGATTTTGAGCATCCAGTTGGAGACACCTTAAAAAGAGCATCATCAACACAAAGTGCCCTACCCCTGGCCTCTGCATATCAGGCCCCTTTTAAGGTATCACTAGTAACTCTTTAAACTCTGGGCCCCAGGTTGGAAGAGTATTGACCACATTTTCCAGTCAAGTTAAAAACCAAGAGAGGGTTTACAGCTTATTTCCGGACACGGGGGACAAGCCCAGCACGTCTTGAAGTGCAATTGGCACCCACTCTGAATGGGGCCTCTGTTCTGTTGCCCACAACGATAGAACAACTCAGAACCAAAATTCAAAAGGCCAAACACATCCCTGGTTGAAGCATGAGTGAGAGTCCAACCTTTGAAGTTCCACTAAATGGCTCAACATAGAGGAGCTGTGCGGGGTAAAGAGAAGACATCACAGCAGGGTGCCTCTTTCAGAGAGAACAGAGAAAAAAAAATTAGTTCCACGGAAGAAAGACGGGCCACATGCGTTCATGGAATAACTCTCTGCAGATGTTTTCCATTCCCAAAAAACCCCACTCCAACAGACGTCATTACAGACCTCTCTTGACCATGTCACAAGCAACGTGCACCACCCAAGCCAACACAACAAAGCTTCATTTTCCACTCAACGGGTGGCAGTTCCCGTGCAAGGACAGCTTCCTCTCACGACCTTATCTCGTGCTGCACTGTCCCACAGCACAACAGGAGACTGGCCTCCAATACACTTCTCCTGACAGCGAGATAAAGTCCATCACTCACGCAGACAGTGCAGGAAGCATGGGTCATAAATGAATGTGTGACGCTTAAGCCGCTATCTGGGAATCTTACCTATGCATTTTTCCCCCAGAAAAGTTTGTGTCATTGATGTCAAAGCATATTTAATGAAATAAAAATATGTTGCCTAATACTAACCAGCCTTCCCAATCCCTCGTGAGGTATGCAAGTATAGACGTTTTTGGAAGTTTTACCCATTGGGCATTTAGGAGCGTACATCCCACTGAAAGTCAGTGACTGTAGGTTCCTAAACCACCTAGGTGCTTTGGAAAACACCCTCCATATCCATTTTACAAAAGAGGAAGTAGAAACATGGCCCAGGGTCACACGATTCACTGGCAGACTCGGGACATGTCCACCCTATAGCGGCACAGCTCTGGGGGCTGCATCTGTGCCACTTAGGGTGCCCAGATGTCCTAGTTTTATAGGGACAGTCCCGATATTTGGGGCTTTTCCTTATATAGGCTCCTATTACCCCCACCCCGACCGGATTTTTCGCACTTACTGATTAGTCATCCTAGTGCCACTCTAGCACCATAGCTTAGAGGACCCTTCCTAAGTCGATGGAAGAGGTTTTGCCATGGATTCAGTTAATCCACCTCCCTGAGCAGCAGCAGCTAAATCAAGTTAAGAATTATCGTGTCAATCTAGCTGCGTCTACGCCAGGAGTTAGATCAACCCAAAGTTAGATCAAAGTTTATTTTACAGCCCTGAACTACATAGCTAGTTTGATCTAATTCTTAAGTGTAGACCATGGCTCAAGGTCAAGAACAGAACCCAGTTCCTGACTCATCCTCTTTGCTATAGCCTCTAAGCAGGTCTCCTTCCCTCCAGCCCTGTCCACTGCCCAAGATCTATGGTCTGTATCTATTAATAGAAACCTTTCTACCCACAATGCTTGTACCCGCCTAGGTGTCATGGGCAAAGACCACAACCCCTGGGCCCTGAGTCACCTCAGACATCTAGGTCTGAGGCCAAATCCATTTCGCACGGGTAACTTTTGAGCACTACAGACTTGGGCTAGGGTTGGAACAGGGGGCCAATAAATAAGTTAACACTTCTGAAGTGCTTTCCATCCAAGTGTGTCAGAGGTGTCCAGTCCCTGGGTCATTTACAAGGCAGCTCTCTACAGACACAGGGATTCGGCAGGTTTCCTGGGGCAGGCTTCAGAGAATGGTTCTAGGCACTGGCTTGGCTTTTAAAAAGCATGAGGCTCTGTACTGGGGACAAGCCACCAGAACCAGCTTTTCTGGTTCAAAACAGCTACCTCCCAGCCCTGTGCCAGGACACCGTTTGTTCTTGGGGAACAACGCATCTGTGGGAAACGGGGACCGACATACCCGTCGGATCAGGAACCTGGGCACAGAGGCACATGGCCCTGCAGAGCGAACAAATAGCCCCTCACCAGGAAAGAGTTAGTGTCACTTCGCTGGGGCCACCCCCCACACCCCCGGTGCTGTGGAGCCAAACTGTAAGGGGGGGGGCGGGTGGGAGGGGAAGAGACGCTCCAAAGAAATATGTTTTGGCACAGCTTGAGAAGCAAGACCCATCCTGTGGCAGCCCCGCCGGCGATGCCCAGCCACACAGGCTGTCCAGTGAGAAGGGGACGGCTCGCGTGGCAGAGGACGCACTCAAGCCAGCCATTTTCCGCTTTGATGAGCCAGCCTCACAATGCCACCTTTCTTCCCAGCCTCAGCGTGAGCCCCTCCTGTTCCCACCCCTTGTCTTCAAGAGGGACTTAGATGATGGGGAGGGGAGATAAGGACACGGGACCGAAACTTGCAGGCTACAAATGAGGCACCACCTGTATAGTCTGGGCTGCTGCGGGAGAACATTCTCCCTCCACCCCACCCCCCGCCCCCGGGCAAAAAAAAGGGGGGGGGAAATCTGGCAGGAATAGGAGAATTCACAGGGTTGGTGAGAGAGAGAGGACTGTATTGGGGGGGGGTAATGAATTCAGGAGGCCCGTCAAAGCCATAGCCAGCCCAGCGGCGGCGGCACGGGAATTCTATTCGGCACAGAAGCAGGATGAAATGACCCTCTGGTGCAGCAGCTCCCTGGATTTTCACAAGAGGCAGCAGATTTGTATTCGCTGCCCCACTCTCCCCATCGAGGGCTGCCTGGAAGAGGTCCTGCGGAGGCTGGTCATCGCACCCCTGTGGAGCAGGCCGCTTCTTGGTACCTCAGCTGGCTCCATAAGCTGGAGAGACCATAAGTCTCAGCTAAGGGAGTCCTGCACATCTACAGGGAAGAGACGCCACCAGACTATCCTACCCCAGCATTTTCAAATGGCCAAAATGCCACAGCTGCTAAGCCACACGCAGCTGACTTGAGGGAACTGCTTCGCTGTGGTCACAAGGCTCCAGTTGAACATGTGCAAAGCTGGAGCCAGAGCGCCCAAGACAAGCCCTTCCACGGCTAGCAGGGCCGGCTCCAGGCACCAGCTTGGCAAGCAGGTGCTTGAGGCGGCCACTCCAGAGAGGGGCGGCACGTCCAGCTATTCGACGGCAATTCGGCGGACAGTCCCTCACTCCCGCGCCGAGCAAAGAACCTTCCGCCGAATTGCCACCGCAGATCGTGATCGCGGCTTTTTTTTGGCTGCTTGGGGCGGCCAAAACCCTGGAGCCGGCCCTGACGGCTAGACCCCAAGTAGGTCAGCAGAGGACTGGGCTGGAGTCTGGTGATGGGCTGAAGGCAGGTGGTCATTCAAGTCTCTCTGAAGGTCCCCACAGTCTATTAGGGCAGGAAGTTGAGAGACCTTAGAATTCTTCTTTTAGCCCCGGAATGGAAGGAAACCAACCTTCTCTCCCTACTTGGTGGGATGGGGATCCACTAAGCCATGCTGTACAGTTCCTCCTCCTCAGCTCTAGTAAGAGCCCAGACCAAAGCTATGGCCGAGCAGTTGGAGATAGTTGCACCTACGTTTGGCTTTACCCAGAGTTGTCAGGTCCAGGCAGCACAACACACCTAGGAGAATGGGCAGCATTCACAAGGACAAGTCTTGATGGGAGATCTGGTAACGCAATGCTGTAGCCTACAAGCTCACCGGTTGTCACAAGTAACAAGAGCAGGAATGACACTTTTCCACTTTCCAAAATGTTCTCCAAGGAATTATTCCTGGGGGTACTTCCTCCATGCTAGACGGGACTTGCTCATGGGGTCTGATGGGGAAGCATGCGCCATGGACCTTGAGGGCCATGCATCCTGGCAGCAGGGCACTTGCAGGCCGGATAGCCTCACAGGATTTCCCCACCTCCTAGCCCCTTCAAGAGTAACGGCATCAGTTGGAACAAAATCACAGGCAATGAATTACCCAGCTGTGGATCACATCCCCAGTTAAAGAGAGCAGGGATAGTAGCCCTGCCTCTCCAGGGCAGCAAGTATGGGAATACGGGGTTTCAGCACCAGCTTGAGTTGGGGGGAGGGAGGGAATTTTTGGATTAGAAGTTGCAACTTTTGCTTCCCGCAGAGAACAGTGCAGCACTGTGCCACGTGCACCCCAGCCCGGATGGCAGTGGAAAATCACCAGCAGCCCTTTCCACAGAGAGATTAAAACTCCTTTATGAGACCGCGGAAGGGGGAGACTCATTAGGAGATGCCTGCGCACACACACACACACACACACACACACACACACACACACACACACTAAGAACGGCAACCTTCCACTCTTCAGACATGTGTCACCAACGAGCAATGACAGAATATCCTCCTCCCTCCGGTCTCACCACAACACACCAGCCCTGAAAACTGCCAGGACTCAGAGCCTGCACCGGCATCCCCAACAAGGCACATACCATCCCGTCTGGCTGCTTGATCCACCCTGCCACAGAAGCTACTTCTATGGGCTCCATTACCATATTATCTCCATGCCTCCCCACCCCCGGGAGCTAGGGAAGCCCACCCACAGCCATACAGGAAGCCTACAGCAGAACAGGGAATTGAACCTGGGTGTTTTAACTCCCAGGCTAGCCCCCTAACTCCTGGGCCAACCTAGATCACTCACCACCTGAGCTGCCTTCAGGATGCCACCCAGGGCAGAATGGCCACCTGGTCACTGTTTGTGCACCAATAGCCACCTCTTTCCAGAGCAACCCGGCTGGCTGGGGAGACAAGAGGCCTTTGTAACTCTAAGGAGATGCATAGCTGGCATTCCACTACTTAGGATAATCCACCTGACCAAGGCGCATGCCAGAACAGGTTAAACAAAGAGCCGTTTGCATACAACAGGCAAACATTCCTCGAGAGGGCCTCTTAGTGGGAGAAATGCAAGAATCTACCTCTTCCAGCTTCTCCTCCCAGTCTGTACACCGCCCCTCCCTCCCTGCTCTGCAGGTGGGCAGGGAGAGAGAGCTGTTACGCTAGGCACTGCCGACCTTGTCTAGGCACCTCACTTGCATGCCAAGGCAGACACTGGAATGAGACTCATCAGGATGCCGGCTGCATTCCACCCATCCTGCCAGCCTGCAGCGTGGAGCTAAGAGCGGAGGGAGCAGGGTCTATTTCCCTCTTGAAGTGAAGATCATTAGGGCAAGATGAACAGCCTACACAGATAAAGCACGGTTCCTCCCCCCCAGCACAAGGCAATCAGAGGAAGTTTTACTTCTTGCAACATGCTTTTTCCTTCTCCTTCATGCCTCCCGCCTGCATTCAGAGGCCAGACGCACACCCAGACAGAGAACAATCTCACACAGTAACTTAAAGTTAGATCCATCTCCTGTCTGAGGGTTCAGTCATACCTGGGAAGGAGGGGGACCTGGATGGATTATTGCATTATTTGTATTCCAGTAGCATCTACAGGCACCATGCTAGGTGCTGTACAGAGAGGAAGTGATTTACCCAAGGTCTCCTAGCAGACCAAGCACCAGGTCTCTGGTCTCCCAGCTCCCATTCTGCAGCCCTATCTTCCAGCCCATGCTGCCCTTCAGACTCCTGGGTGATTTCCGTGCTATTAGTATTGTGACTCACTGTTGATTCATGCTATTCAGACACAGGTAGATAGAGGGAAGGGAGGAAGGCAGAGGGACATGGTACGAGAGGGGAAAGGCTCATGAAATACCATGCAGCAGATTCTCAGACTAGGAAGTGGAGGCAGAAGTCTAGATTTACTCCATCTCTGGTCTCCCCCCTGGGTGGGGAATAGCAGGTAGAGATTAGGGGTGTTTCCAGGATTTAGTGTTTGTATTTCGCTTTTTTCCCTAATGCCTTGGGGAGCCCTTTATGGGGGTTGGAAATGACATGAGCTCTCACTGATATTTCACTTCCTCCTGGTTGAGGGAAACAACTCGGGATCTGTTCTAGGGTGGCCACCAGACCATTCCCAGCACACCAGACATGCCGATACTCCCGAGAATGCTGTGGGCCCACCCCTGCCAACATGACACCACCCTTGTAACCTTCCAGAAAGAATTCAGAACAACTCACAGGAAACCCAAACCAGAGCAAGACAAAGCAGGCTGCTCCCTAAACACACAGCGGCACAACTCACCCCACCTTTCTCGAAGCTGGCTGGCTGCAGAGTGACTACTGGTAGGCGCAAATCACACACTTCCCTCCAGAGCCCCCCAGCCTGCAACAGGACCAGGAAAACCCCTGAAATTCAGAGTGATGGCCTACAATTTTACCACAGTTTAAAATACACCACAGTTGGAGATCAGTTGTTCTCCACTCTCCTGGCTGCAAGCTAAGCCCCTAGAGCTGTTTGATGGTTCTTCTGATTCTAAGACCACCCTCTCCCCCAGTTGAAATCTGCTTGGCCAGCAGGGCACAGCAGAGCAGGCATGACTGCAGCAAAGGTAGGCTGGGGAAAGATTTCTACCTAACTGGAAAAGGAAACAAACAAACAAAAATTATTAGACAAGCTGTTGCAGCTCCAGGAGCTTTTCAGCCTTGTGCTCAGGACAGAGACTTCCCCGCTCATTCAGAAAGTCCAACTGCCCTCAGGAGAAGAGGCCTTCACACTTCCTGTGTAGCTATCCGGAGAGCTCAGTCACTGTATAGACCAAAGACACGGATGAGGGAGACACAACACAATGCACGGTGGAGTGACAGCCCTCACGCTAGAGCAGCCATCACGTTTCCATTATAAGCCTGATTCGGGGCCCTCCCCTGAACATCCAGTGTCCCTGTCCCATACGTGGTCCACCAGGGCCAGGCTCCATCATAACCAGCACAAGGGAAGAGGGGCCAGAAAGCGGGTGAAAAGCAGAGGAGACGTGCCAAGGTTTGAACAGCCCTGTGCTTTGAGAGACCTTTCCAAGTTCATATGAACGAAAGACCAGCTGGAGACTCCTTGAGCCCTGAAGGGTTCCATCCATCCCGGATGTTCTCTTCCCCATGGGAAGACAGAGAGAGAGAGAGAGAGAGAAACAAAGTAACAGAAATAGTGAGACATTGAGGGGTCTTCTCTTGGGAGGAACTCCCGGCGTGAAGGGTCTCAGAGCCACACATGCCCGAGGGTCAGCAGCGGTGGGTTAGAAGCCGTCACCACTGGAATGTCCAGTTTAGAAATCCAGCCTCTGGAACTGCCTCTAATTTAACCAGTGGAGTGAGAGGTTTGTAATCTAGCCTGTAACAGAGCTGTGCTCCCAGGCACCCGCTCTCCCCAAATCCCCAGCAGTCCGATGCTCTTCTGGTTCTAAGCCAACAGCAGGGGGATCCGAGCCATTAGTGACCGGATCCGTGAGCATTAATGCTTCTGGTTTTCCCCAGCTAGATTCTGTAGCCAATGGGAGAGCAAGAGAGGAGGGCAGGCGCTCTGTGCCAGCCGACAGAGCAGAGAACACCCCTGTAGGCCATAAATTCAGCTTGCACATGCACTCGGAGCTGCAGGTCTCTGCAAAGCAATGGTGGGCCGCGGTGAGAGGCGGCAAAAGGCAGGGCTTAATTTGTGTCTGGGCTTGCCAGAGCTGAGCCCCGGCACCTCTAGGCTTACGGCATCAGTTATGAATGTAAAAAAAAAATTGCTTGAGTCCCAGCACTACGTTTATTATAAATTAAGCACTGGCAAAAGGGGCCCGGAGCAGAGACAGGCTCCCTGCCTAGCAAGATGAAGAGGTTACCCCGAGCACAGGGACAGCACTGGCAGTTCCCGACTGCTTTGAACTAGTGCCCAACGGAAAGCACCGATGGATTCTTTACAGCTGGCGCCAGCTTGGGAAAGGGAAGAAGCGCCTGGCAGTGGGACACGGACCCTGCTCGCAGGGTGATTGATGTGCACACTTCCAATAAACATGCCACTTGGAGCCCTGCCACCATGGGGGGGGGGGGGGAGCAGAGCACACAAAGCTGGGGGTGGTGGGAGGGACACGAAGGACTCTCAGGCTTCGTTAGTCTCTCCCGGAAAGCTGCAATCCTCCCGCTGCTGTCCCACACAAACGGAGTTTGGCCAAAGCTCAACCCTGCTCTGCTGCACCTCTTGCGACTCCAGCCCTGGGTCCCCCATGGCACACGCATTCCTCCACTCCAGTCCCGTATTGCCCCCATGCAGCTCGCTGCTCAGACCCCTCCCCGCCGGAGAGGGCCGGCCCTGCAATAGCCCCGCAACAGGAACTAAAAGATGGGGGAGCAGCCGCATTCCACTACCTGTAACCAGGCCTGCTGCGGTGAAAAAAAATCAAAGCACAACGGCCCCAAGAGCCACCCAGATCCTGGAGTTAAAGAGCTTCCAGTGATTTGGCACCCAGAAAGTGACTTAATCCAGCCCCTGTGAAACTGACCCTACAGGGCGTCCAGAGATAAACTGCAACCTATGGAGAATGGATTCCTCCCCACAGCCAGCATTACATCACCCCTGATAGGGGCATGCATCCCTGTGCCATTGTTTGCAGCCAACCTCATTGCCAAAGAATGCAATAGGCGGGTGTAGGGGGCTGGGAAATACCTTAGGTACATGAGCGCTCCCTCCTCCGCAGATCTGTTAAACAAAGCCCACAGCTGACCCGGCTACTTGTCTGGAGGAGTTCCAGCCATCCACTGAACCACAGGGCAGTCAAATAGTGCTGTGAAGACAGCCGGCTGCAGAGCGGCCCCCTGGAGCGTGCTCGGTGATTTCCCCACAGGGCTGAGCTGGGACAGTTTCTATTATCTGGAGCACAAAGTGTGCCGGACACTCCTCCCGCCCCAAACCCACTTCCAAACCTTGCGCAGTGTGGGGCAAGTGAAGCGAGCATGGGTCTCTGAGCCAGGAACTCCCTCACATCGATTTCCTCTGAAGTCAAGTCACAGCTTTTCTGCCTCAGTTTGCCCAGCTATAAGGGGGAGGAGGATACAGCCTTCGGTAGCCAAGCCTCGGGGGTCTGAGGCTCCCTGTTCGGATAGCGTGGTCCTATCTGTCCCCTCCGAATCCACCCCGCCGGCCCCCATGCATCTATTACATTGAAACATCCCTCCCTTATCTAACACGGTGTTTTGTTCGTTGTCTTGTGTGGGGCCTGCTTGGCTCGCAGGTGTGCTGCAGGGGCTAGCTGCTTGCGGTGAAACGGCTGGCAGAACAATAAGTGATGAGGAATAGCAGGGTTTCACAATGCAATTTGCAAAGACGTGCGTTTAAGAGCAGTGCTTGTTCCCTCCTGTGGGTCCGAGGCAGCACCAGCCAGCGAGAGAGAGGAAGGATAGCAAGGAACCAGGTTAGAGGAGGGCGCTAACTGGAGGTGGTTGCTGTAGGTACCATTAAAGGAAGAGCCCGTGGGAGAGGCAGCAGCTGCATTCCAAGCTGCTGGGACGAGACCCCAGACAGCAGGAGTGCTTGCTGGGCAGCAGAGACCTCTCCCGGACGAGGCCCCCCTACATTACGGGCCGACGTCACAGACTACCTGCCCCACACGTGTTCCCCTTAGACGTCGCGCTCCGCCGCACACAAAGGTTAAAGTTCTGGGACATTCGAACGTCTAGAGGAGCAACGTGGGAAACGGATACGGAGGTGAAGTGCTTCAAAAGCCACAAGGACCACTGCAGCCATTCCAAGGCTGGAACCCAGCCCACCCCGTCCTCCCAGTTACCATGGCTGGAGCAGCGTCAAGAGAGAGATACGGTCAGAAGAGGCACAGGTGCTGCCCGAATTAGCAACGGGGAGGGTCTGCCCTCCCACCGTGAAGGAAGGATGTTGCCTTCAAAGTGAGTTTCCCCACATAGAAGGCCAGTCTGGGCTTGCACCCCTCCTAGATTGCTGCATAGATAAAACAGCATCAGTTTAAACAGCTGCTAGACTCTGGCACCATGTGGTTCTCCGGCTCCATCTCTGGGGCTTGGATAAAAAGCTTACATGAGCCTCAAACAGAATTGCAGTAAAAACGGACACCACTTTTCCACTTGGAAGTGTGTGGGGGGGGGGAATCTAATTAGATCAACTAGGAACTGGACAGGAAACCAAAAGGAGGTACCAGAAGCAGCGCTCCTGCTGGTAGGATGCACTTCTGAAAGCATCAGATTGCCGCGCACACGCACACATACCCCCACACACCCCTCGTGTGCTCACAAGAACAAGGATTTCATCAGGTCACTTCCTCTCAGAGCCCCCTTCCCTGGCTCCTACGCAAAACTGGAATCAGAGCATGTCTAAAGCATGTATTTCTTGGTCCGGCTAAGCTCTTGCCAGGATCAGTTTAACGCGGCAGAGAGGCGCCAACTTTTCGGAGTCCTTCCCTGCATTTACGCAGCCCTCCAAAGCTCAGTTCTAGTCCCTTTCTGTGCTTCTGTGGGATCAGCTAACTCCCTAGCTAGCAATTTTAAACCCTAACTTCGTCCATTTGTAAAGCTTTCAAATATGAACAGAAGGAACACAACATGAATGAACAGAACGGAGAAATATCGCAGCAAGACACTACATCAGGACGACTTGCGCTGGGTTCCTCAAGAGGTTATATTATGTGTGTGTGTGTGTGTGTGTGTGCGCACACACACACACACACACAGCACCTGTAATCCATAAAAAAAAAAAACCACCAACCTGCCAGCAAATGGAACAACCACCTTAGATTGCAAAGTCTTTGGGGGCAGGAACCGTCTCTCATGGGACTCTGATCTCTGTTGGGGCCTGCAAATTCTGTGGTTGCCCATAATAAATAAGTGGAGGACAGCTAACCCCTCATTCTCCACAGCTGATCAGCACACAGCTACTCACAAGTGGATCTGACACAGTAGGAAAGATGGGCTACATTCAGCCACTGCCCACACTGAAACTCTCACCCCTCCCCTCCCCACACACACACCTTAACTCTCAGGGAGAGGTGACATTCTAGCGTTAGCACGCGGGTCCATCCCAAGGACGAATGCACTAAGAAATCCACCTTTTTGTTCGGTCTGTACAGTGCCTATCACAACAAGGTCCTGGTCCGTGACTGGGGCTCCTAACTGATACTGAAATACAAAAGTAACCAACCAGCTCTAATGCAATGCCTTTGTCACAAGATCTATGTTGCTCACTCTCTCGGAGTCCTGAAGTCCATTATAATCCAATGCATGCCACTGTGAAGTGCCGCCCTGGGGTCTCACTTGGGGAGCTGCAACATGAGCATCCCCAAATCCAAGGGCTGGCACTCCAGGAATACTATGGTTGCCTCCTCCCATCAGAGCGAGTGCGGGCAAGAAGCACAATAGAAGCCAGAGAGATAAAAGCAAACCCCAAACCAGGTGTGGGGGGCGGGGGGTACAGCAGGCTGCAGCTACAAAAAAAGCTCCCCCACTTCAGAGCACGTCTATATCCCCCGCCATACCCATAAGCCACCCCTCTCAAGACATTAACGCCCAAGGCCGGCACTCCAGGAAGGGAGGGGATGCATTCTATTAGGAGTGAGCCAACACTGCCCAGAAAGGGTTTGGTTCAAAGCAGAGAAGGAAAACAGCAACATATCGGGATGTGTAGATTGAGGTCAGAGGTGAAATCAGAGTTTAGATGCAAGTTTCCTGGGTGTTTCTGGGGCCTTCAGTCAGACAAGTCAGCAGGAAGATACACACATGTATGATTGGCAAGTAATTTCTCAAGGTTTTTGGGGGGCGGTGGGGTGTGGTTGGAGGAGGGGACAGAAAAAGGAGGCTGCAGTTGAAGATAGGATGACCAGATCACCTGATCTACAGGGTCAAGTTGTTTTGTGTAAGGTTCACTCCAGGCTGGAGGAACTGGCAGTTCCAGGACAGCTGCTCAGAACATTCTAGGAGAGGAAACTCAGGGGAGGATGCTACAGATCCCTTCGCTCAAAGTCACAAGAGTTCCAGCTTCCTGCATCCTGACCTGCTGCCAGAGACTCTACCGACTGGCGTGACCTGCTGGATAAACACCTTCCTGGTCTGCCAATGATTATGCAGCACGGTAGTGCCCATGGACTGTGTGCCCCCAGGGCAGCACTATAACCTCACCACCTTCAGCTGCAGAAACACACCTGCCTGCTCCTCCTACAGCACTTTGGAAAGTCCTGTTAAAAAAATAAGAGCCTGATAAGCCACTCTCCCCCTGCCCCCAATCTTTACATTTAAAGTGGGGAAATCCCACTTAGCATCAGGGCTATAATCCGAGTTTCAACATGCCAGCTCCCCTAAGCAGCACTAGACCAGGAGGTCCTTTCTTTAGGAAAGGGGCGGTGGTTCCTTGCGCGCACACCCACAAGAATTACACGGCCCGACTCGGATTCTGGGGCCATAGGACAATTCAGCCTGGCTCCTGCATAACGCAGGACATTCAGTGTCACCCAGCCATTCCCGCACTGATCTCTACCAGCTGCTCTTGGACATCTCACCACAGCCTATCAGACCGTCCACACTGAATGCTAACATCCTCTGCTTGCACGAGATCAGATCTCCAGCAGATTCCGAGAAGCGATCTGGCCCCCTCTTCCCCTCCCCAGCACCTTCAAAAGTCAGCCAGGTGACAGAGAGCGCTAAGGTCCAGGGAGAGAGACCCAACAGCAGTCACCGCAGCATAAAGCCAGGCTGTGCAACAACAAACAGGAACAAAGCCAGAGAACCTGAATCAGGAACTGTACTTGCTGCAATCAAAGCTCCTTTAATCTTTTGGCAACAAGCAGAACACCACAGCATCCATTATCGGAGATCTGGCTAATTTCCTGGATTAAAGGACATCCATGAAGAAGTTTGGAGGGGAACTGTCAGCGCAGAGAGAAGATTTCTAGTCAGTTGGGAGGTCGGGTGAGGACTCTCGACTGGATCAAGTACCCAACTCGGCCCTGTTTAGCAGGTTCAGCTGAAGTATCCCCTGGAGTTCAGATGTTTATAGCGAAGTGTTGGGGTCTCTGAAACGGGACCGGAGAGCTTGGAGGGGATTCAGCATCCCCAGGCTGGCGTGTCCCCCTCCTGGTTACACTGTCCTGACAGTTGTGTTACCTTAATGCTAACGCAAGGAAGTGGGGCGGGGGGGGGAGGGGAGGAAGCCTTCTCAAAAGTCACTACACTCAGAGGAGAGGAATGACAGCATGGCCTCGTCACTGCCACCCTAACAGGCTTGCAGACCAGGAGGGGTCCAGTTTAAGACTTGCCTGCAGTAATATGTGGGCTGTACTCGGGGATCCAGGCTCCCCGGCAGGTGGAAAGACTCCACTGTTCAATTCTCCTGCCACCAGCTAGACAGCTTTGCAATGGGGGAGGGGGGGAGAGAGGAAGTTCCCATGCTCAGCGTCAGCCTTGCCCCTTCTCTCCTCATACACAGGAGTCTGTCCTGCCCCTCCACCCTCCCAACGACATAGAGCTGCAGCAAAACCCTTTCCCCGCTCACATGGGGTCCCCACTTCCTGGGGGGTTAGGCAGAGAGGGATGAGTGGACGGTCAGCAATGCCCCATTGGGCAGGGAAGGAACACAAAGCTACCACAGTCCCTTCACCCAACTGGGACTTCCTGCAGCCAAGCTCCCAGCATCGCCTTCAATCCCCGCTGCTGGCCCATGCCATCCCGTCTCCCACATTGTTCCCATCAATGCCACCTTTGCACGGTTCAAATCAGCCCCCAGGAACAGCTCCCCGTTCCCCACACTCTAAGTGCAGCCTCCTCCCAGACCTGGCTGCTCCGCGGAGATCATGCCCCAAAGCTACACGCACCATTTATCACTGCAATATACCTGCCTAAGCTATGACTGGAATGCAGTGCTGGCTAGAGGCCCGGGCGGCAGCCCTTTAGTGCAAGAGGAGGTGAAGATTTATAATCCAGAAAGGTGCGTGGGGAGGTGGATGGGGGGCAGTGAATGTAAACTGCAGGCAGCACCAGGTCCAGGAGCCTGGAGAGAGATTTCTCCTGCAGAGATGGCAAGAGAAAAGGAAGGAAGAGCCCTCACGAGATAGTCTATTCTTTGGGGGCATGCCTAACACCCATCCTTCCCTCTCCAGGAAGGGAGGGATGGGGTGGTAATGTACACGCACCTTGATCGCACGTGCCTCCCTTCAGTTTCCTTTGACTCCATCCCAGGCAGCAATCCTCATAATGTGGGATGGGCAGGGAGGGACCTGTGGAGAACAGCCAGTTTCTCTTGGGAGATGGCAAGTTGTGCCACTGTGCGTGGCCAGCCCCAGCTCAGGCAGCATGCGTAAATATTTCAGAGCAATAGCGCCACCCCTCTTAGGACAAGGGTCCACTTAAAACGCTGCCGCGGTGCAGCTGCTCCAGTGAAGACGCTATTACACCGTGGGATTTTTCACACCCCTGAGCAACACCGTTATACCACTGTATGTTTATAGGGTAGACTTGGCCTCTATTGCCACCTGTGCCTTCAGGGATGGAGTACACTTGAAGTTTGAGTTGGGTATCGTGCTATGTGACCCTTTTCAGCAAACCAATGTTTTTGGCGTTTCCCCTCTCACACACACACCCCTCCCTCCACCACCACATTGGCTAGTGGTTAAAGCCAGGAATGAGAAAATTCCTGGGGTTCATTCCCTTCCTGCCACCAATTCACTTTGTGACCCTGGGTCAAAGGTGGTCAGATGCCTAACTTGAGACACTTCAGAGGGACAGCTCTATATGAACAAATACTGCTCATGCTGTATAAGAACCTACATGGGAGAATGCAGTTCCCACTGAAAGTCAGCACAGATGCACAACACTTAAAAAAACACACACCCACGCACCAGTCCAAGGGGTCTGTAACTGGGCAGCCAAGAATTGAGGCATCCAAGCGCCATGCCATGTTTTGGTCTTAACCTCTGGACTTTTCCGAACTGGGGATAATACTCCCCTTACATGGGGGTTGGGAGCCTGGTTTCTCTCTGACTCCGTGTATGTTAATCAGACATTATGGTTCCAGTTAGATCATTTGATTTTCTATGTTCTTAACGAGTGCTGCCAGCTGTTTCTTTAGCCATGTAAATCAGGCAAGTTTATTATTCTGGGAAGACACAGTCTGTACAGATTGTAAATCACTTTGGGTATTTTCTTGGTCATTTCATGCAACTTCGGCTTTGAAGATGTAGGACAACAGGAACTCTTCACTGCTCATGTTAAATAATATGCTAATCTGTTGTCTGTAATGAGATTTGGTTATGCGGAGTTTTATTGTAGCCCACAAAAATGCAGTAAATATAGATGCGATCTGAGCGATGCAGGCAGTGCAGGAGACCAGGGAGAGATTAGAAACCAGGTTCGAGGCTGCTTAAACATTCAGAAAATTGATTTAATATTGTTTAAAATGGGAACACAAGTCCCTGTTCTGACTGACACCATGTTAGCAATACCAAAATCCTGGTTTTATGAGGGCCTGCGGGATAGCAAGTTAATTACAGAAGCACTTAAATACGATAGCACTTAGAGATCCCAATTGAGATCTGGGCCCTATTGTGCTGCATGCACCACGCAGTAAGAGCCAGCCAGTGCCCTGAAAAGCTCACAGTCTAAACAGACAAGACAATCATAGCTTGGGGGATGGGATGCAAGATAGAGCAACAAGCAGGATGATCAGTGCAATTGTTGGCAAATATCACGTGAGAGAAACCCTGGCACTAACCTGAAGAAGAGACTGTTGGTCTCTAGATCAGGTAGCTTCAGTCCTGAAGAGTTTAGGAGCTTTGCAGAAGCGGAACGTCTGAGGATAAACCACCAACCTTTGGTTAACTCAGAGTTTCAGTTAAGTGGCGTTCTGGCATTTACCTGTATAGGCAAAGCGAAGGCAAGATGCAAGCGGCTTTGCAATCTCTGCCTCCCTCCACGCCTGCCCAGGGCCGGCTCCAGGCACCAGCTCAGCAAGCAGGTGCTTGGGGCAGCATGTTGGGCTCTTTGGCGGTGGGTCCCTCTCGGCGGGAAGGACCTGCCACGGAATTGCCGCCGAAGAAGAAAGCGGTGCGGTGGAGCTACCGCCGAAGTGCCGCCGATCGCAATCGCAGCTTTCCCCCGCCCCCGCCGCTTGGGGCGGCAAAAACCCTGGAGCTGACCCTGCACCTGCCTTACAGCCATTGGCACTTCGCAGCAAGGAAGCTCAGGTTTTTTAAATGTGAAATTGTAATGTTTGTTTTGTTAAAGATCTAGGCCAATTAAATCTACTAGATTGTGTGTGTGTGTGTGTGTGTGTTCACACACACTCTAACACCATCGAGTGCCCTCACTCAGATCATAGCTCTTAACAACAGAAGATAGACCATTATGATGGTCTCATCTGACCTCCTGCGTAAGCCAGGCAGTGTGGCTTTGGGACAACTATGTATTCTCCATTGGGGGTCCATTTCAGGCAGTTCCTCCAGAGGAAGGTGCAGTAGATAAGTACAGTGGAACCTCAGAGAGTTACAAACACCTGGGGAATGGAGGTTGTTCGTAAGTCTGAAATGTTCATAATTCTGAACAAAACATTATGGTGGTTGTTTCAAAAGTTTACAACTGAACATTGACTTAATACAGCTTTGAAACTTTACTATACAGAAGAAAAATGCTGCTTAAATGAAACAAGCACAGCAACCGTTTCCTTAACTTGCCTTTCTTTTAAAATAATAAAAAAAAATACCTTTCCCTTTTTTTAAAGTAGTTTATGTTTAACACAAAACTGTTCTGTAGTTGCTTTTGTTGTTGTTGGGTTTTTCCATCTCGGCTGCTGCCTGATTGCGTGCTTCCACTTCCAAATGAAGGGTGTGGTTGACCGGTCAATTCGTAACTCTGATGTTCTACTGTAATTTACTTCAAGATAAGAAAAACCAGTACATCCCTTCCCATCCCTCTGTAGATCAGGTCCCAATTCACCTACCTCAGAGAGTTTTATTAAGTGCATATAGCCTGAAGCCTCCTGTTCGGTTCTGCTTTATGACCCTAATTAGCAGCTTGGCCTTATTACCTTATCGCTTTTCTATTGGTTATTTAGACCACTTACACCGTCCTGTTGCTCTAAGTGCTTTGCGGAGAACTATTTTTGTTAACCCCGGAGGAACGGATTCCTGAGGAGCAGCAGTGGGACATTAAGGGAAGAGGTGAACACCAGCCAACCTTCAGGTTTCAGGGGGAATAAGAAGTCTTGCATACGAGCCACTGCAAAGGCCACCTCAGAACTGCTACTTCTACCCAGAGGCTACAGGGAGACCTAGAGTCTACTTCTCCCCCATTTCCTTCCTCACTTTGTACCAGCAAGGATTTTACATGGACGATAGAAAGGTCGATCCAAGGTTTAAAGGCAAGGACTACGTCCAACTAGAGACGCACTTAGACCAAGAGTGCATGACAAATGCACCGTTCATTCACCCCCTTAGCACTCTGCTCCCCGAGTGAGGGAGACAGAGGAAGGAGCTGGTGAAATATTAAACAGCCTGAGTAGGTCAGGAGGGCGTTGGGGCGAGAGAGGAGTCTAAAATGAAAGATGCTCCCGTTGGCCATGAGTCTTGGCCAACCTGCCTAAGGAACACGCGCCTGGGAGCTGCTCGGCCAGGGGTGAGATGCACGGCCGTGCACAGGGGTTGGAGACGGAGTCTCTCCCTACATCACTGAAGCAAGCTGATTGAAGTGGAGACAAAAGGTTTAGACCATAAGATGTAGCATCTCCCACTGCTGTGCAGCAACTCAACAGCATGAAAGGGTGGACAACCCTCTACTGGCCAGCCCACACACAGTCTTTTCCCAGCTCTGGCTTCCAGGAGATGAGCAAAGCATTCACCTGTGGAGGGCTGGCACTACAGGAGTCTCGGCATTCTGGCTCCAGCAGCCAAGAGACTAGACTCCCTCACACTCGTTCAGCTCCAAGACACTTGTGGGTTAACTATAGTCCCCAACAGGGTCTACTTCTATGGCTAGTAGGAGTGAGAGCGGGGGCTTTGAATCGGGACTCCTGGGGTCTGTTCCCAGCTCCGCCACAGACTTGCTGTGTAACCTTGAGCAGAGACAACGTGACGTGACTTCCCCCCTTCCCATGTCCATCCCTGACTACACTAATGGAGATAAACAGCCACCTTTCAGGGAGGAAGGGGCTTAATTAACGTTTGTTAAGCCCTGTGAAATCCTTAGATGAATGATGCTATTTTGTTCTGTTCTCTCAATACTTTCTAGCCTCCCGGTCTCCCCTCTCCTTTCTAAACCACCCTGGCCAGCCACATTCCCTTTATTCCAAATCCAGAGCCTTTCTGCGTGTTTGGACAGCGTCGTAAATGGGCCTCCCTGCATGCCCGAACAGCGCGAGAACGGCCGAGCCAGACGACCGGAGACCCAGCGACATTATTCGCTGACGGCGCGAAGAGGAATAATGCGTTCAGAACCGCAGAGCTCAGCAAAAGCCACCTTGGCCTTTTTTGTGTGTGTGTTTTGTTTTAATTGAATATCGGCCACAAATCAAAGTCACAGAGGCACAGCCAGTCCTCCGGTTCACTTAAGCTAATTAGCATCCCTGCAAGACCGAGAGAGAGGGACTAATATTAGATGGAAAATGCACTTCCAGCCCATCAACGTGACACGGCGTCCTATGGGAACGCAGTATATTCTTCCATCCTTCAGCGCTACGGCAGACAAGGGGACACGTGAGTGAGTGCGCGTGTGCTCGGGGGACCAAAGACATGGAGGTTTATTGAACACAGGGGGTGTAAGAGGGTTGAGTCTTGGAAGGTTTGTTAAATCGGTGGTATTGACCTGTATTCTCTAGCGTTAGCTGCATGGCTGGAAATCTTTGAGACAGAAGGAAGGAAGGCCTCTTCTCCCTGGCTTGGGATGGGGCTGCTGTCATTTATGGGGGAGGGAGGGAGATTAAAGCGATGTAAAGAAGATGATGGGATGACGGAGACATAATGGACTCAACAGCAAGTGACAGATACTGGGCCACCAACATGCACAACTACTTTGATTGTCAGCTCTCAATTTGGTTTGTTCGTTCAGTGCTGAGCACGAGGGAGTCCTGATTCAAGACTGGGGCTCCTCCACCCGACAATAGTTTACCACTGGAAGACCTCAAGTTGAGGACACCAGCCATTGCCTCCTCTACCAGAAGAGGGGGAGGGGGAGAGTTTGATCGTACCCAGGATGCTGGAGCAAAGAAATGCTGCAGCTTGCACTCTGGTGTGCATCAGGGGGTAAGAGGTGGGGGTGATGGAAATGCAATAGAAATGCAAGCTTTCGTCCTCAAGGATCCCAAAAGCACTAAATTACGCACAAGGAGCCCCCCTGCCAGCGTGGAAGAAAGCAGCTGTTGATCACATAGCAACACTAGGCTGCATTCTTTGCAGGAACCAAAGAACACTGCCTTCCGTCGAATGGACAGTGGGAACTCCGGGAGGGGAAAAAGCAGTTATCAGAGTTGGAATTTGGCCAAGACACCAAGATTTCCCCCCCACCCACATCCCACTCTTGAAAAATCCTATGGCATTCTTCCCACATACAGTCAGGTCCTAAGTTTACCATATTAGCCGAAAGACAGCACCATGCCTCTCAGTGGCCTGCTAAACCCAGGGTTGTGAGTTCAATCCTTGAAGGGGCCACTTAGGGATCTGGGGCAAAATCAGTACTTGGTCCTGCTAGTGAAGGCAGGGGGCTGGACTCAATGACCTTTCAAGGTCCCTTCCAGTTCTAGGAGATGGGATATCTCCATTAATTTATTTTAATTTACCACCACATTTAGGGGCCACTGCAACACTTAACGCCTAGAGGTGCCAACAGAGATCAGAGCCCCCTTGTGCGCAGACCCTGCCCCAAAGAGTTTACAACCTAAAAAGACAACACAGAGTGAGAGAAAGGGAGAATTATCCCCATTTTACAGGTGGGGAAACTGAGGCATGGAGTAATGGGACATGTCCTAGGTCACACTGAGTCTGTGGCAGAACTGAGGATTGAACCCAGATCTACCGAGTCCCAGTCTAGAGCCCTCTGATCTGACCAAGGCAGGACAGGTAAACAGGAAGGCCAGTTAAGGTTTACGAAAAGATACAGAGAGCAGATGATTGAAGAAGACACTAAGCATGGGAGGAACTGGGGAGAAAAATCAGAGAGTGGGGAAATCCCCAAGTGGTTTGCACCTCACCATTTTGAATATTCACTTTGTAGTTTATGCTGGAGCCTGGCTGAAATTAACCAAATTGGGTATTTAATTATTGAAGTGGCGAGAATCCTATTTCCTTGCTAATCAAAGAAAGTGGTTCAACGGAAGTGAAAATGCAAAAGAGAAGCAGTTTTGCAGAAAAGAGGTCACTGCCCAAGTTGCATTTTTAACGAGGCAACACAGCCACACCCCATTGGCCCCTACAAAAGAACCTGGGGCCCTTAGTGTCCATCTTCTACTGGAGAGAGCAGAGGGGCCACCAAGCCACAGCGGGGTATAGCCAGTCACGCAGGCTCCATGGAAGTCAGCCTGAAGGAATGTGGGATCTTTGCAGAGTGTTTAGTAAGATAAGCAAGAGGAAGCTGCACTTTGGGGGAAGGATTAGCAGGAGGCAAGTCTGGGCTGGCTCAGGGATTTCCCAGGAGGCACCTCACAGCCCAGCCAAAAGGCCCGCCGGGAGAAACTCGCCAGCAAAACCTGGCATCTTATTGACTAGACCAGTAGCTTTGGTACTAGACTGGACACGGCCATGGAGCTCGATAGGGCCTATTTGTCATGGGGATTTTAGAGCCCTCCAACCTGGGAGTTTGCTTCACCTTAAACACGACGGGCAGGTCACTTCTCTAAAAACCCAGAGGTGGGAGAGGGGTTATACTTGCTATGGGGAGAGGAGCTCAGCACCATCTTATTCTCAGAAGCAGAGAAAAAGAGAGAGAGATTCAAACAAGTCTCTCCTGCCGCTGTTACCCCTCCCCTATATATATATATATATATAAAATCAAATCTCACACACACACACACACACACACACACACACACACAAATTCATGCGTCTACACCTGCGGTCCCTGAACTTTTGAGGGTCACACCCTTTACATCTGTTCACGCCCCTGCCCCCCTTGAGCTGGGAGCAGGACTGTGGTTCAAGGAGAAGGGGGGAGAGAAAAGATGCCAACAGGGGCAAGGGGGCCAAGGCTGGGGCTGGGCACCAGCAGCCAGGCCTGTGGCCAGGTGTGGCTCCGCTCCCGGCATTGCCTCCAGCCTTGGCCCAGGGCCGGAAACAGAGCTGTGACCAGTGGCTGGGGATGTGGGCAGGTGCGTGCCGGGATGGGAGCCAGACCCACGGCTGGAGGCCAGACCAGAGCACAGCTGGGGTCAAGGAGGGGCTGGGTGGTGCTCCCTTCTTGCCCCCAGGGGGGGCTGGCCTGGGACCCACCACACCCCCCCAGATGGTTCTCCACACACCCCACACTTCGGAGACCTCTGTCTATACAAACCATTGCCATCTACTGGATGGAATCAGAATGCAATGGTGTGTCATGGGCCCCACACAGTTGGTGGAGATTCTCTTAACTCAAGTGGCAGGAACCTGGGTTTCAGAGCACGAGGATCAGAGCTCTCCCCAGATGATGTGTAATGGCAACAAGTGGCCCTGCAATGGCAGCCAACAAGTCTTAGGTAGCTGCAGATTTGCTCCAGCAACATTTAGAGGAATGTAAATGAATGTGCAGAAGTGTCTGGCTTTGTTTAGTGAGTTGTCTAGCCAATAAGTTTTTTTTTTTTTTTTAAATATACACACACAGTTCTGGCACCTAAAATGTGCCTTGGATAATAATGCTCTTGTGCAGAGAGATAAGACAGCAAGTAGACAGGGCTCTGGAAGTATGGGAGCAAATACAAGATTGCAACACTTGGGTGAAAATTCACAGCAGCGACCACATCCCCAGTGGAGATTCAAAGACCAAATGCGGTTTTCAGGAGTAGCACAGAAAGCAATGCCAAACACAGCATCTACAGGGATTAAGCTTTGGACCTCCAGCATCAGAAACCACAACCTCTGCCACTTGAGCTAACAACAACTGCTAGCAGTAGTAGGCTTCTATCCTCTGTGAACCAGCCACTAGAGGGAACTGTAATGCACTTAGCCCACGTTACAAGAGTCATTATTATCTGGAACCTACAGTGGGGACTGCAGGACTGAGGAGATCGGTTCCCTCAACATGATAAATAATGTGATGTACAGACGAGTTGCACTCACATTCCCCCCCACAGAGAGACAGCAAGCATACACCTCCCAGTGCATCAGCAGCAGAGACCAGTCAGTTTCAGCAATTTCTGATGCAAGGTACAGTTCTCCAAAGCCAACTACTTCCAGGAGTGCGGGGCGGTGGGAGGGAGAGATGCCAGACTCCTGAGCCTGTTGGCGTTCGGACTGTCAAAGGTTTACTATTAACTTCAGCGGGGAGGGATTTTTGAGCCTGCCTTGACAACACAAACCGGGGTAACTGCCTGCTGGCAGGAAACAGGAAAGAACCACTCTATTTCTGTCCACCCCCGATTTCCCCCGGAGAGCAGCTTTGCTTTGATGGCCCACTCAAGCATTGGATATGTGTGTGTGTGTGTGCGCGCGCGCACACACACAAACACACAGACACACCACACACCCCTGTTCAAAGAATTAGGGTTGAAATATTTCACAAGCCTGGGAAAAAGCACCACAGGCAACAGGCTGTCACGAGAGAGTGCCGTAAAACCCAGCCACGACCACGACCCCTTTGTGACCTTAGGCCAGTGGGCACTTCAAGAGGAGAGGACTGTCCTGAAGACAGATTTTACTGTGGGATGGGGACCTAGGGGGGCATGGCGTTCTCGAAACCAGACTCCTTTGAAAGGTCGACAGCTCTTTTCCAGCCAGACCCCGATTGCCACTGCACCAGCACCGTATGCTCCTGGCCGTTGCTCTTCATCAGGGTCTCATGGCTGGTGAGAACGTTCAGTGGCCATGAGAGCATCCCCCAGGCTTCCATTGCCTTCCCAGGGGGATGGGATACTGGTTCAAGTCACTATGGACCCTCTCCTTTCAGAGGGTCGTTTTGTGCCGTCAGTACTCCACGGAAACCCCCTTTGGATTCTGTGCAAGGACATAAGAACGGCCACACTGGATCAGACCAAAGGTCCATCTAGCCCAGTGGCCTGTCTTCGGAGAAGGAAGGGGCTGCTCAGTGAGGAATTCACTGAATAATGCTGCAATTCCACACACTGTTCCAGTCACAGGCACCCTCCCTAACCAAGAGCTCCACATCAAGCAGTCTGATTTCCAGCCCCTTCAAGTAACCTGCCTGGTATATTTTCAAGGGAGCAGCTACATTGATCTAACGCTAAGAAGGATGCTGCTACCTCAGCTGAGCTTCCATGCTGCGTCCCTCACAACTTCCATCCAGCCTGTAACCAAAACGCCTGTCAATCCAGGTAGAGGGGTGGCCATTCCCGCCCCCCCCCCCCCCAAGGGCCAAGGAGAAGAGATGCAGGAGTACAATTTAATCTGCCTCCCAACGGCCACAAGAGTCAGAGACGGAGAAGACACCGCAGACCATCAGAGCCAGTGTCTCATTGTCCAGGAGAGCTTAAAGAAGTCCCGAGCAGTGGGACTTCCCTTAGGAAACCCCACCACTTTGCACTTGGAAGCAGTTTATCTGCAGGTCTGAAAGCTCTTTACAGAACATGGGCAAATAACAATATCTCCATTTCCCCAGCTGGGGGGGTGGGGGAGGGGAGGAGGAAATCTGTTACTTCTCACTGCCCAGACAGTTATTAGTAAATGCAGGAATAGAAGTTGTGGGTCCTGATCCTCAACCTTATGCCCTATCAACAGGACCATACTGCCAGCACGCTCATGTCTGCTCCAGTCCGATCTCTCTCCCCATCAAAAAGTTTGACAGTAGTTTGTAGGCACCCCCTTATTTTCTTCCCCTTCATTACAACTCCCATGTATCACTCTAAATAATCCCCCACCTTTGGTGTTTGCATCCATCAGCTATGCATCCTGCCCCCCCCCCCCCCACACACACACACACACTTCACATCCAGCCTTATCCATTTAGCCTGGGTCAGAGGAGAGTGAAAATAGACAATGCTCCTGTTCCAGGCAATGCCATTAGTCTGAATGGCACACGAAGCCATCACTCCGCAGCCCCAGCCCAGAGCTGCTCCGTCCTGCACAGAGGCCGGCTGGAGGAGTCCAGCAGCCAGCAGGACTGTACAAGACAAGACATCTCAGAAAAACCAGAGGCGAGGAGTCCGATTCAGAGCCCCCGATGTTGCCAGCGCCACTCGACACTAACGAACCACAGTCCTGTCCAGATTGGAAGTTCGCGATGTGAACAAGCAAAACAGAAGCAGCCCACGAGTCCGCAGCGGAAGAGTCAACGCGTCAAGATTCAAAGGGGCATCTTATACAAATCGAAGCTCCCAAGCTGCTGCAGTGAGCCCCTGCGAGGAAGCTTAACTGACTCCACTGGGGAACTGAACTCAGCACTCTCAGTGCTAAATACCTAAGCCTCCACTGCTTGGGCTAAAGTAGTAACTCTTCTGGCTGGCAGCTGTAGTACACTCTTAGCCATGCCTATGGACCAGAGACCCCATTCCGCTTATGTAGGTTCCAACAGCAGAGGATCCCAAGGCACTTGGCAAACGTAAGCAAAGAAGGGGTTAACCCAGTGATGGGGCTGGGCGGGGGGGCAGGGCCGGTGCTTCCATTTAGGCGACCTAGGTGGTCGCCTAGGGCACCAGGATTTGGGGGGGGGGGGGGCAATTTGGCGGCGGGGGTTCCTTCCGCGCTCCGGGTCTTCGGCGGCTCCTTCACTCGCTCCGGGACCCGCCGCCACCGAAGTGCCCCGAAGACTGGGAGCGTGGAAGGACCCCCCCCCCGCTGCAAAATTGATGATGATGACCGGAAGCGCGGAAGGATATCTAGTGGCTAGCGCACAGGACGGGGGATGTTACCCAAGTGCAGATGGTTTTGTTAGCAAAGAACTCCGGAAAGAACACGAGCCTCTGGGGGGAGGATTCCATTTATGAAGCAGAGCTTGGTTTTAAGCCCCCGAAAGCAGGACTGATCCACTGCCAGAGACAGAGACTCAGGACCTTGCCCATAAACTAGACCCCACTTCCCTTCTCCCTCGGACCCAGCCCTCTCACCCCTGTGGGACACAGCAGCCCTGGATGCAGAACGCCGAAGGGAAGGTGCCCCCAGGATTTCACAGTAGAAGATTCTCTCACAGTTTACTGCCCTTTCGCAGCTGCTGGCTAACTTTCTCACCCTCCTGAGGCGGAGGTGGTGATGCTGTTCTCATTATCTTGAGCCCAAAACAGAGCCAAGAGGAAGAGGGGGAGGAAGGACAGCTTGGAAAAAAAAAAAAAGAAAAAGAAAAAGAAAAAGAAACACACCACATCCAAGCCTTTCCAGGCCCCTCCTCCCTGCCCCAACACACAATAAGAGGCCGGGGGGGGGTTAGAAAAAAGAGAAATGGGTCCAGAGACGGGGGAGTTCTGCAAAGAGAGCCGATCATGGGAAATGCCCACACCCCAAACGCACTTCGCACTAGCCCCATGCCAGCAATTTTCTTGCTAGAAACAGCCCACTCTGCACTCCTTGCAAGCTCTTTAAGGAGACTGAAAAGCAGATTTTGCACGGGCTGGCTTACAAGGACAAAACCTCTCAGAATTAAGGAGAGGGAGAGGAAGGAATAAAAGTGAACAGGAAGAGACAAAGAGAGATGCACAATGAGGCTTTAAGAGATGCTTTCAAGGCAATCCAGCTTCAGAGCAGCTCCCAAGTCAACCAGAAACCTTTCCCGCCAATCCGGAGCAAGGAAGGTTTGCCGTCTCCAGGGGAGTGGAGTTTGCTCTCAAAAGGGAATACGACAGCAGAAACCTGCTGCCCTCACTTTAGCTGAAAGTAAAGTCTGGCTCTTCCGCATCAGGACGTGGCTGCTGCAGGGGCCTGGAGCGGTTAGAGCAGAGGACTGGGCCTCAGGACTCCGATTTGGTTCCCAGCTCTGATGCGCTTTGTGGTGCTTTGGCTGAATCACAAACTTTCTCTATCCCCCACTAGCCCAGATCTGCAAGATGGTGAAGAACCCGGTGTAAAGCAGTGCTCTCGGGGCATAATTTGTTTGTAAAGACCCTTGAGTGCCAAATGCAAAAGAGACTACGTGCAAAGCATGTGCCGGGGAGGGGAACCAATCAGGAAGGAGGTGGGAGAAGAAATGAACAGAAAGTGAGAGCGTGGTTAAACTTTCCAAGGGAACAAGACACGCAGGATGGTGCCTGTCTATTGTATCCAGTGCCATCAGGTTTAAATTACAAATCAGACCTGCAAAGCTGATGTACATGACTCAACTCTGGTTCAAGGTCCCCATCACTAGTGAAGCGATCTCAGCTCAGGCAATGGCACCAGAATTAATGCCAATCATGCCACCTGTCAGGCCATTTTTAATAGCAGTGCTGGATTCGCTTTAGCCAGGGCCCCAGAAGGCTTGAATCTGAGCTGCCTGTGAGGAAGGAAGTTCGGTGTGGAGACAGCACGCAGACTATACACAAACTCTTGATTTTCTTACACCGAAGCGGTGATCAAAGTGAAATCCGGATACACATCGGGGGAAAGGTCTCGGGGAGGTGGGGGTCAGTTGTCGAGCTCTCAAAAGAGCGGGGGGGGGGAATAATAATCATACCTAGCACCTTGCTCAAGAGAGTCTCCTGGATCTGCCCTTACAAAATCTAGCACACCTGAAAGTCTAAGCCAGGGGTCCCCAACACGGTGCCCGTGGATGCCATGGCGCCCGCTGGGGTGTCTAAGTGCGCCCACATACTGGCCAGCGGACGGGCATCTGCCGAAATGCCGCCGAGAAGCAGTGTCATCCAGAGGCGGTGGCGCCGAAATGCCGATTTTCAGCGGCAACGCCTCTGGATGCCACTGCTTGTCGGTGGCATTTCGGCGGAGGCTCGTCCGCCACCACGGTCCTCCGTGGCTCGTCGTCTGGCGCCCGCCAGACAAAAAAAGGTTGGGGACCACTGGCCTAAGCAATGATTCCTACTTCTACCTGCCCAGTCCCAGGTTAGCTAACAGATCAAAGAAATTGATACAGCGAGGCCATGGGCTTATCAGACAAGCCATTCCCCTAGGAGAGCTCACCCAGCTGTATTGAGGCACAAAGGAGAACCCACACACTCCCAGCCAGAAGTTGGTGCTCACATATAAGCAGTCACAGCCAGTCGGGCCTTACTTCCCATGCACTCTGTTTAGAGAGTGACAACAGCAAATGTCCTCGCACCTGTGCCGATGCAGTCACCCCATTTAGAGATCGATCAAAAAGCTCTAGCTTTTGATCTGAAAACTGGCTTTCTGAGACCATTCTGTTTCCCAAATATGCTTGGAACCTTTTCATTTTGTTCCAGTGCAGAACAAAAAAAAAAAAAAAAAAAATTTAAAAACCTGGGAAGTTGCTGCAAAACAGGGTTGTCACCCTCTGGACAGGGCTAGATTTAACTCAGCTATGGGGACATCCTGGGAGGAGAGCCCATCTGTGCTACAACTGAGTCCTTCTGACACTCTTATAGCTGTAGAAGATGGGACTAAAGCGTAGGAGTTGTGTGGACTCAAAAGTCCCTGTCACGGCATTCCCAGCCCACGCTAGGCAGCTACGAGGTACGAGTCAAACCGAACATTTTGCAGCCTCCAAGAGAGGCTTCTGATTTGGGTAGAGTTTGGGACAAAAGCCATGGTTTTATCCAGGCCGGATTGTCCCAGGCCACAGCAAGCTAGTTACTGTACAGCATATGTAGTATTCCAGCTGTGGCCTGACTTTCAGACACTGACAGATGAGAAGCAAATCAGCCAGGTGAAGGAAAATTGCTGGATTTCCCTTTCCCAAGAGCGTGGTGAACCTCAAACTGCCGTACAGTCTGCTGAACACAAAGATAACTGACTGCAGTGTCATCATGCAAATCTGGGCTTGGTCTACACAGATGTTTGACCTCTCTGGCTGAGACATCAGTGCTGTGGTCACCTGGTTTTTGTTCTTTCCCCAGCATCACACTCGGTAACCAGGCCATTTCTCACTAACTCAATCCTACCCTGTATGGAAATGCTCTCCCTAGCCTGCTTTCCAGTCCCATCTTACAGCCTTTTCTCCCCAGCCCAGCCCAGCCCACGGTCCCAGTTCCCCAAAGCAGTTAGCCATGACCACATCTCCACACACCAATAGCTCCCCTGTGAGCCATCAGGAAGAGACTCCTAATTAAAGGAAACAAGCGGTTCAACCAATTAACTTCCTAGAAAACTGGAGTCCAAGACAGAGTCCGCTGCTACCTGCTAAAGGATATTCTGTAGAATGGGATTTGGATCCTATAGACCCAGATCATGGCTACATGCAAGAGATGGTCAGTGAACTTAGATAGGTTCAAGCTTTAGTGCCTTTAATGCCCTTCTGCACTAAGTGTGTTTTCTATATTCAGGTTCAGGACAGCTAGGGCTGCTGTATTTTCATTTTTCAGGGTTTATAGTTTTAGTCCACCTCGCCCATCTGGCTACTCTGACCCTCAAGGGGAGTCGCGAGACATCTAAATTCAGCAGGTCCTTTCCTGGAAGCTCATCTACGTGTTTGGATGTCCAGGTTCAGCACGAGCACCTCCTGGCAGAAAGAGACGTCTCTGGACTACCATAGCCAGTTACTTCCAACAGTGGAAAGAGACTTGAAATTTTACTCTCCTAGGACCAGGGGCAGCAGCTGGGAAAGGTTTCACTATGGGCATTAGGTCAGATTGTTCCAGCCAAGGCAACTTTGGACTCTTCTCAAGAGACAAAAGCAGGAATGGATCATACCAATACACGGAGTCCATGTGAAACCCTGCTCTGGACCTCTGATACTAAGCAAAACACATCCTTTACTGCCAATCTATCCCTCTGCAATGTAGCTTTTGGCAGACTGGGTCAGACCCAGGCTCCATCAAAGTCCAGTGTCCTGTCTCCAGAAGCATCCAGCAGAAGGTGCTCTTGAGGAAAGTTAAAGAACCTCACCTAGCAGATGGGGGATAATCTGCCTCCAATTTACATCTCATCCTGATCTCCAGTTGTTAGAGATGGGCTTAAGCCCTGATGCATAAGGTTGAATATCCTGTCCAAAATTTGTTCGCAGTAACTTACAAAAGTTGACAAATGGCAGCCACTCGTAAGTTACATAAGAATGACCAAACTGGGTCAGACCAATGATCCATCTAGCCCAGTATCCTGTCTTCTGACAGTGGCCAATGCCAGGTGCTTCAGAGGGAATTTACAGAACAGGCAATCATCTAGTCATCCATACAGTCATCCACACCCAGCTTCAGAGGCTAGGGGCAACCAGAGCAGGAAGTTGCATCCCTGACCATCTTGGCTAGTAGCCATTGATGGACCCATCCCCCCCATCATAATTCAGTAAGTTAGGATTGAGAGAGCTGCACCAACATGGAGTCAGGTCCTTAGTGGGTGGGTAAAGGACAAAGCAGATGGTCCAGACAGGACATTCATTTTCTCAAGGGCCAAATACCTTTCCTCCAAATGTCTTCTTCATCCTCTTAAGCAGGGGGACAGGAGAGATTAAGGCCCAGACCTTCAAGGGCTCTTTAGGCTTCACAACGCCTCACTGATGTCCAGAGCCCACGTCTCATTTTCAAAAGGAGCTTCATTGCCTAAGGCACTTCTGGAAAGAATACTTAGGCTCCCAAGTCAGGTACACATTGCCAAGCGACACCTTTAAAAATCTGGGCCTAAAGGGCTGAGCAAACCAAGACTGGGAAGGGTAAAGAGAAAGACTGTCCTAGGTATTGGATCGGTTGAAAAAGGCATTGAGGAGTAGGGCAATTTTTAGCCGGGAGTATATACACTGCATAGGGAATACAGTGGGTTGTACATAACCACTACTGGACACACCCAACCGCCTCGCTCTCCACGTTCCAGTCCTACAAAAGCCACTTGCACATACAGCCTTCGCTTTGGGAACCACTCTGTTCCACCAGCCTTCTCGGCCGTCCCCACATACTCAGTCACTTACTCCTCTGTAAGCATTCACAGCTGCAGGAAAGGGTTCTGCCCTTTCCTCCATACCACCAGAAAGGAGGAAGGAGCTGATCCGTGTGTTTATCTGTTGGCTCACACAGAATTCCTGCGTTCTTTCCCTTGTTTATTCATCTGCTCGTAAGGCCGCATGTGTAATATTCAGACCCCAAATGAGAGGCTTGGGGTCAACGCACTTCCCAGGAACTCTTGCCTTGAACATTAACCCAAAGTAGTCGACGAACGTGCACTTACTTGGGGATTGGAGAAGAGACATTCTCCCTGCCCCTTGCGAGATTTCTGCTGCCCTTGAAGCATGGTTCTGCTCCAAGCGATGCAGCCTGGATTACACCTTCCCTCAAGAAATCTGACCTCCTCACCCCCCCCCCCCCCAGATATTTAGAATCATAGGACTGAACCTTGACAGGTCATTAGTCCAGTCCCCTGCACTGAGACAGAACCAAGTATCAACACCATCCTTGACAGGTTTGTCCAACCTGTTCTTAAAAAAACCTCTAGTGATGGGAGACTGCACAACTTCCTAAGTAATTTGTTCCAGTGCTTAACCACCCAGACGGTTAGGAAGCTCTGCTGATCTGAGCAAAGAACATGTCTGCTAATTTCACTTGCTAACACTGGTCAGTCACAACAGCTATGGCAGACTATGATTAATTCAAGTTACGGCTCATTCATCAAGCTTATTCACCAACTTTAACTGTTGGGCCAAGTTCTTCCCTTTGTACCTATGTATGGAATCTTTGTTCCTGCTGAGGTTACAGAAGCCGGCTCACTTCTCAGATCCCTGTCCGAGTTTGCAGGGATGACTTAAGTGAACAAATTACAAAACGGAGAAAGTCTGAACCGGAGTCATGGTACGCCGACATAACTTGCGTTGACCAATGTTTGTAGCGTAAAGTTAAAATGACATTGCTTGGCTCCATAATGATTTTAACTGCTACTTCCCAGAACAGGGCTTCTGGTCATCAGCCGTCCACACACAGTTAGCGGATGAGACAGTATCAGTTCACAACAGCAGCAGCATTGCTGCTCTGGGACTATATAGGACAACATGTCCAGCTCATTTGACCAGTGGGGTCAACAGTGACACCATTTCACAGACTTACCATCACCATGGCTCAGAATAAGAAGTGGCCACAGAGCCAGGACTTGACTTATTGTGGCAGAGTACAGCAGAAAGACCCAGTCAAAGAGGTTTTAAAAATATACTAAGATTTACTTTAAAGGGGGGCTAGGAGCCACAACAACCAAGGAATCCTCTCCATAACTCCCCCAGGCTTAGGTTCCTCCAGCAACTCTGACTCTCAGCTGGAAGCCAAGGAGTTTTATAGAGGGCTTCCCTCCCCAGAAGACTTTGCAGGGAAGGGAAGTCACCCCCACCTCTGGGTGTTTGACAACTCACCCAGCCAATCAGCTCTCTTTCCCTGGCTCTGCAAGGGCTTCATCCCATCACACCAATGCTGTGGTTCTTACCGTACAGACGCACAAAGATAGCCAGCCCTGCGGAGTGGGGGAAGACAGAGAGAGAGAGAGAAGGGGACATGCAAGGAACCAGCCTCACCTTCCACGCAGTGTTCCACCTCTTCCAGGTTGCGCAGGGTAATCCGCATCAGGCTGGAATTCAGCATCAACTCGTTCTTGTGTTCGGGCCACAGGTAGTGGGGGGCTGGGTTGACGAAGAAAATGCGGGTGTCCCCCGTCGAGACCTGGTTGTCGCAAATTAAGGGGTCCCCGAAGCCGCTGATTACCACTTTGTTCCCACCGTCCAAGAGGATTTTGTGCGTCACGATGTCTTTGCCTTTTAGGTACCGCCAGACTCTCACCTAGAGCAAAGGGAGAGAAAACGCAGGAGGCCCCAGTGTGAGAACGCGACACTGCCCTGGTCAGAGCCCGAGAGCTAGTGAATCTTCAGCAAGCCCCCAAGAAAGCTCCAGTTGAGAGGAGTCAGCAGAGCTTATAAAACCGCAACGGGAGTGAATTTCATGAGCTAGCCCACCAAGAGCAGTAACACATGAGTGAGGATTGATCCCTGTGGGCATTGTCCTCTCTCTACCCAAACTGAACTCCTCTCACTCACACACACGCTTTGTTAGCCTGCCAGGGGGGAGCGACAAAGTCAATTTTCAATCTCTTTCTCGACACAAAAAGCCACCGAAGCGTTGCCAAGAGTGCAAGAGACAGACCCCCTCCACTCCCCAGGTGTGTATCAGGCGCAGGTGTGACCGACCCATGACAAGGTCGCACACTGTATTTGGGATTCAATCCCCTGGGTCTGCCATTGCTGTCTGCTTCCAACCAGGCGGGAGGTTGCTAGATTGCACCGGCCTCTTCCTGCGTCCCCAGCCCACTGCTCCCGCAGTAGTTTCTTGCTACGAAGCAGTATCAGGATTCAGCAGGAACAGCTGCCCCTGTCTGCATCCCACTGTCCTGTCCTCCCCAGCATCCCAGCACTGTTCACTAAGTAACATACCTGCAGGGAGAGGAATAACCATCCTCATCAGCCAGACTGTGGCACCACTTCCCTTCCCCACCCCTAGTACCAACACCAAGGAAAGGGGATGGCCTGGGATGGAAATGGAGCAGCTCCAGCACTGGGTATGAATAGGGCCTACCAAATTCACAGCCAGAAAAAAACACGTCACGGACCGTGAAATTTGGCTCCCCCCCACCCCACCATGACATCTGGTCCTTTATGTGCTTTTACCCTCTACCATACAGATTTCACAGGGGAGACCAGCGTTTCTCAAATTGGGGGTCCTGACACAAGAGTTGTGGGGTGAGGTGGGGGGGGTTGCAAGCTTATTTTAGGGGGATTGTGGTATTGCCACTCTTACTTCTGCGCTACTGCGTTCTGAGCTGGGTGACCGGAGCGTGGCAGCTGCCGAGGGCCCAGCGCTACAGCACACAAGTAAAGGGTGGCAATACCATACCATGCCAGCCTTCTGCGCTGCTGCTGGCGGTGGCTCCGCTTTCAAAGCTGGGCCCCCAGCCAGCAGCCACTGCCCTCCAGCTGCCCAGCTCTGATGGCAGCGCCGTCACCTGCAGCAGCGCAGAAGTAAGGGCAGCAGTTCTGCGACCCGCCCCTACAATAACCTTGTGATACTCCCCCCCCAAAAAAACACAAACACACACATCTCCTTTTCAGGTCAGGACCCCTACAATTACAGCATTGTGAAAGTTCAGATTTAAATAGCTGAAATCATAAAATTTACTATTTTTAAAATCCTATGACTGTGAAATTGACCAAAATGGCCATGAATTTGGTAGGGCCCTAGGCATGAATACTGCCAGTGGATCTGGTCACTGAGGTGTTCACTGTATCAAGATGTTGGTCTTGTTTTGTAGGAAGCGATGAGTGGGGGAGAAAATCAGTAGGAAGGGAAGGAGGATGGCTCCAGATAAGCCAATTCTCAGCAAACACTTGAAGCGGATAAGAGACAAAACCTGGGCAGGACCAGCCTGGGAACCGGAAGATGAAAGACTACAGCAGTTAGAAAAGGGACTCGCTCCCAAAGGGTAGGTAGCCATTCAGGCCCTTGGGCAGGGAAAGAGGACAGAGGTGTCTAAAGGAGTTAGGTCTTCCTAGCATAGCCTCGCTGGAAGGACTCTAGGTAAGAGACACGCAGGTAGGCTGGACTTTAAAAATCTTCTCTAAATGCTTTGTTCCTACGGTTTAAAAAACACCCCATTGGTGCCAGGCAGCTGGCGGATCATTGCCTAGCACTCCCAGAGGGAAGAACTGCAAGTGTTGGTTCGCAAGGTGCTGTAGCCCAGGCCTAGCCTAAGAGTGTTACAGGGCGGTCCAGGCACAAGGAGGATGCCCAAGACCACTCAAGCCAGGAAGGGGACAGAAGTGCAGTTAGCCCAGCAACCATGACAAGGCCATTTGGGGTTCTCGTTCCCATTCAGGTTACAGACTCCTCTAGGGTGGTGCCTGCCTTGTATGCCTGCAAAGCTCCATGCACATCGGTTGCGCTATATAAAACAACAGCGTCTGAGCCATGGGCAGGGTTAGCCCTGGCAAGCAAGGCCTTACAGTACCCAGAGGGGAATAGAATATAATAGGCACAGTCAACCTGTGGAACTCCTTGCCAGAGGATGTTGTGAAGGCCGAGACTATAACAGGGTTCAAAAAAGAACTAGATAAGTTCATGGAGGATAGGTTCATCAATGGCTATTAACCAGGATGGGCAGGGCTGCTTTCCCTAGCCTCTGTTTGCCAGAAGTTGGGAATAGGTGACAGGGGATGGATCACTTGATTACCTGGTCAGTTCATTCCCTCTGGGGCACCTGGCATTGGCTACGGTTGGAAGACCGGATACTGAGCTAGATGGATCTTTGGTCTGACCCAGTATAGCTGTTCTTATGATGGGTTGGTGGGATAAATGGCAGCAGCAACAGGAAAATGTTGCCTCTTGCTCCTCTCCGCAATGCGGATGCCTAGGGTTACACACGTGTGATTGCCCTCCAAGTCGCAGCAAGGTGCATCAGTGGCGTAAGAATTCACCCAAGGCTGAAACTTGCCAGAAAAGGTGTCAGCGTTCGAGATCTTAGGGGTTTTTTGTTTTTTTAAAAAGTGTTTGATACAAGCTACATACCCAGTCTCCTTCCCTTCGGCCCTGGGCATGCCTAACACTGCTCCGCAATCCCCTTGGGAAAAATACAGAAACCAACGTAGGAGGGAACATCCATCCCCTGCCTCCTTTTTTGCTTTGGGCTTTTCTTGTGCGTCAGTTGGCGGAGCTACGTTATAGCATCCTGCTTAGGAGAGTTTCCTTTGCAACAGAGGCAAAAAACCTGCCATGCCCTGCCTCTGCTGCAGAGGACTTCCACAGAGCCAGCCTCAGTGATATATTATTTATTGCATCAGGCCATGGCTAAGGTATCTGAAAACTTTAAAACTTGGTTTCACCCAATGTAGTTGGAACCTTGATTTCCTGGTACATCTTCCCAACGGCTGGCTTTGAGAGCAGGTGCCCGGCAGCAAGGGACACTGAGCAGCCACACGAAGCTGGCAAAGCGACAAACGAGAACGTCAGTCACATCTGCCCTGGTTCTGCCCATGACTAATAAGGGAATTCTGGTTCACAGCGGAGGGTGTTATACTTGATTGGATGCTCCCAGGGAAACCAGATCCATAATTGTCTGTCTCCAGCCGCTGTGCATGCAGGGGAAGTCGGCTGGCCTGCTGCAAACGCAGGCTGCCAAGTTAACAAGAGAGAGTGGAAGAGTAACTGTCCGATGCCACAGTTGGCCTCCCAAAGGGGAGTTTTCAAGTTAACTCCTTGTCATAGGGAATCCCCCTTTCCTAGTTCAAGAGGACACCGTACTGGGAGATTTCATACATTGCACAGCCTGGTATCTGGCATTTGCTTCTCGGTCTGATTTGCAACACTGCTTCTGAAAAGACAGTGTGCGCGCGAAAGCCAGTGACGCCCCCAAGCCGGCAGCCTTGACCAGCTAGAGAAAGCGGTCTCCATCCATTCCAGGGATTGGAGCTCTGACGCAGGAGCATTGAGAGCGTGGGCAGAAGAGAGTTGGAGGGGGAGAAGTGAATCTTCCCAGCGCTGACAAGGGAGCAGCCAATCAGGCAGGGGAAGACAGTGTTCTGTTTAAAGTGACAAGAGGCATTCCTATAAATTGTTACAGGAAGCCTGTGCTCGAAGCAGACTTTGTTTGCTGAAATGTTTGGACAATTTGGCAGTAAAGCACAGCTCCCCTCGCTCATCTAACTCCAGTAAGGAAAATAAACTGTCTGGCCGAGAGACAAGGGTTTATTTCTCCCCGCGGGAAGACAAGATCTTCTACCGCAGAGATAACCCAGCAGCCAGCAGATTCCCCACCTCATCCCACCCCCTCCAAAAAAGGAGAAGAAACCAGCTGAGCAAAGTAGATCTGTGAGCAAATCAAAACAAGCTAGGAGCTCGGTGCATCCCCGGCCAGTGCGGTGCTCTCTCCTTTTTGAAACTGCTCCTAAAGAAATGCACGGAGCAGAGGGAAGAGACTGGGATAATGGGAATAATTTACTGTGCACCATTGGGGGGGGGGGAGGGGGAAGGAAGAAAAGGACAAGCAAGTTCCCTGTCCATTGCCCAGGAGTTCAAGGTCCCCTTGGTACTGTGATTCCCTCCGAAGGGAGCTGTCAGGAAGCAAGAGTTCATCTAGAGATCTGCTCGAGGGGGAAGAGAGCAGCTTGCTAGCAAGCGTATACATTGTGGCACATCAGTGTTACCCTAGGTCTCTTTGTGACTGCTCCAGATTGCCTGTGAGCACAGTCAGCCCTCGCTTTTCTCCATGCTTCCCGCTCCTCTCTGTGTTCTTTCCGCTAGGCCAGCCGCCAAGAGGTCAGTCACCTGCTTTCCAGGGCTGTCACAACTCCCCTAGTGAGCTTCAGAGCATGCAATATTCAACAGTGCAGCTGTGGGGGAGGGGAGGAGTCTGCAGGCAAGAGGCTCTGAAAGCCACCCTCCGAAATGAGACCGTGGCCATTTACATCAACGCCGTGGTCTAAAGGAGATCTGCGGCGTTTAAAAACTGGGTTCTTGCCCCTCCACGCAGATGACGCAAGAGAAAGGCTTCCCGGCGTGAGAGCACTTTTCACCCTACATCTCAATGCGCGTTAGAAGTGGGCAAGTGCCATGCCCATTTTACAGATGGGGACACTGAGGCACTGAGCGATCAGAGCACTCTTCACAAGGTTACAAAGCGAGCCAGCGGCATAGTCAGCAAGAGGACTCAGGAGCCTCGACAGCCAGTCCCCCCAATCCATTCCACGGCACATGTTGGAAGGACACCTGAAAGGGGATCAGAAACCGCTTGCTGGGGCACATGTTCCCTCAGGGGGGAGTGGGAACAAGAGAAAAGCATTGCTGCTGGGGAGAGCGAAACACTAAGGTGTCAGTGAAGACCCCGACTGCCCCCTCTGCCATTCAAGTGTCAGTAGTTCAGACCCTTGGTGTATTGCACAGATGGCAAATGTGAAAAGTCAGGACAAGGGGTGGGGGAAATAAAGTCCTATGAAGGCATAATAGGGTCCTATAAGACAAAGTCCCTAATATCAGGATGTCTGGTCACCCTACACTGGTTCATCTCTGCTCCTGGTTCCACAAATTGTGACAGAGCACTTACCACCAGCTCTGGATGAGGACCTAGCAACCACAATCCAGCCTCGAGACTGGACCACTGACTGCCCTGCCCACAGCTCGTACAAAGCACAGCAGCTGTCTTTGGGGCAGGACCGCCCACCAAAACGTGCATCGTCCCAGTGCTCAGGGCCTCCCGCAGGCGCTTCCGGGTCCGGTGTCGAGGCCCCAGGGTGGTTTTAATCTCACTCTCGTGATTTCTTGGGGCCAGACTCAAACGCTCGGAGTCAGTGTTGTCAACAACCTTCAAGGACCTCAGTGGTCTAGAGTCAGGTTCAAATACTGTCTCTCCAGCCAGGTCTCACTCAGGCAGCCGCACTCACTGGGAACAAGGAAAAGGGGATACACAGGATGCATCTTTCAAAGAGGCCAGGGACAAGCCTGTCCCTACACTGCAGAAAGTGCCCCAGGCAATTCCTGTGTTCCAATCTGCTTAGCATTAGCCCGTACTTCTAGATACTATTGTAATTGACACCTTCTGAGAAACCACATCTCAGGAGTGCACCGAGGGGCACTCCGGTGTGGTGAGTAGATGCTAGAACAGAGATGGAGGAGCTCAAGTTTGGCTTTTCCACAACCCCTGCTCCAGTCGCATGCTCTCCCTCCCACTTCCAGGTCTCCTGGCTTTAGGGGACTTTAACACCACTTGTGCCAATGTTAATTTATACCACAGTAAAGGAAGAGCAAAGATTTACAAGGACCAAGAAGCCATTCTCTGGCCCCAGGCAGCCCAACCTGAAGCTAAAGTCACACTTTGCAACCTTCAGAGGCAGGGGGAAAAAAAAGGTGGGCAAGCAAAGCAAGTGCTTTCAGCAGCAATTTTCTCTGCCTGGCAGCAACCGGCTTCAAAGTCCAACTGCTCAGCTGTACCTAGCCCGGCGGGTGCGAGCCCTTTCTTGAGAGCGTGATGGCAACCAGCCAGCGAGCAGCTTTACCCGGCGAGCAGGGGTAATGAACAGGCAGCTTTCCTCTCTTCTGATCGTCCAGGAATCCCTGCGTTCCCACCAGGAGAGACATCGGCACACAAGTGCTCCCAGATGAGACAGAGAAGCAGGCAGGGACCGCCTGAGACACACCAGCTCAGGTGAGGGCCAGGATGCAGAGAGTTAAGGAACGCAGTTCCCTGCTTGCATCAGATTAGTGCTGGTCTGAACTCTGTGAAAGGCAAAGGGGAGCCTCCCAATTCCCTGCCAGCCTTCCACGCTACAGGCTAGGGGTTTTTTTCAAAGCACTCTGTGCGGCAGCAGAACTGCCTGTGGTTACACTTCTCCACAGAATCAAGTCGAGGCATTTTCCTAAGCAGCACCTGCCTCACCCCATTCTCATCCAGCAAGAGGAGCCTGCATTGGCAGAACCCCCAGGGCAACCACCCCCACCCCCCAGAAGAGTCTCAGCTTGACTAAGTAAAAACAACTCACAAATTGGGGGGGGGGGGGACACGCCGCTTGTGTTGAATGGTGAACAGACATTTTCACCATCAGGGCCAGAAAGCCCTCAGCTGAAAGAAGCCAGCGCTTTCGCTTCATCCGTGTGAATATATATTCACACAGGGAGGCCCTGGAGTTCAGGTTGCTGCACTAAGCAACGTAACAGAAGCTAGGGGCTCTTTTCCCACTCCTCCTCGGATGCAAGAGGCACCACAACTGACAATTACCTGAAGGGCATCCCATTCATCATCAAAGACAATTAAGGCTTCTTCTCCCGTGACTCATTGGCTACACTGAGAAGAAAAATGCCCAGCACGAGAGAAGGAAAAAAAAATAGGCTAAAGCTAATTGCCAACCAGAGTAGTTAAGAGGTCTCCTTCTCTCTTTGGCCAAGGAACGTGTAGAATATTGGGCTCAAGAGCGTGTTCTCAGGGGTTCCTAAGGGCCGGGGGGATGAGGGGGCAGCAGCAGCACTTTTATTTGAGAAACACTTGGCAAAAATGGATTTAAAGTGAAATGCAAACTAGAGGGAAAGGCATCTCCCAAAAGACCAGGAAATCCTTCCTGCAATTGGAAAGTAGAACCAGCTCCGCAGGCAGCTGAAGCGACTTGGTCTCAAACAAGACTAGAGAGATTCCCACACAAACGCCAGGAGCTGCAAGGTTCTGGGGTGGGTGTAAGTTTCTAAAGAGACTAGACACTTCCCAGGAATGAAGTGTTTCAATCCCATGAGCCGGAGCCAGGCAAGGGCTGGGAGGCGGCAGAGTTATTGCTGGACCTCAGCAGTCCTGGAAAATGAAGGGCTGATGACAGGCCAACGTCCGCCAGGCTCTGTGCAAGGTTCCACCTGCACCGCTCTGCCAATGCCCCTCCCCCTGACCTGCGGCACCACCCTGCTTTTCCATAGCTGGCAGGCTTCAGAGCAGAGGGGCAGTCAGGCCAAACTGAGGGCTCATCTACCCTTCCAGCGCTGCAGCTGTGACCCTGTAGCACTCAGTGAAGACACTACTTACGCCAATGGGAGAGCTTCTCCCGCTTCCTTCCAAACCCCTGAGCAACGTCATTACACCAACGTACGTTTATAGTGTAGACTACTGGTATGTCTACACTACCCGCCGGATCGGCGGGCAGTGATCGATCCAGCGGGGGTCAATTTATCGTGTCTAGTCTAGATGCGATAAATCGACCCCCGAGCGCTCTCCTGTCGACTCCTGTACTCCACTTCCGACTCAGTTAGCAAAGCACGAGGCCTAACCTCACTCAGACACATTCGTCATCCAAATCCAGGTCTCCCCACAACAGCACACATTACTTGAAGGTAACAGGGCCCATATACTTCCCAAGGCTTCCTATGGGGCTGGATCTCAGCTAAGTTTGTTGAATGGAGCATCTACTGGTAGCGCACGGATGTCAGGTCAAACGAAGACACAAGAAGAAGATACGTTTGAGAACCAAGTGGAGAAGAACGCCAATACGTGGGCTGGAAATAGATTGAAACACGCCAGGCACAGAAAGACTAGCAATGCCCATTAGCCATTAGGAATCTCCTAAAGCACTATCTTGATCTCAGGCCATTGCTCGGGAGCAAAGTATAAAGGAAACAGACCTAGTTACTGTGCCTGAAATACAACCCTTCTAGGGAAGGAAAGATTAGCAGGCCTCAGTGTTAATGCAACAGTTTGTCTGTCTGGCCCTTTTCAGATTGTTAATCTCTTCAAAAAGCAAATTAATGGCCAGCAGCGATTTGAGGATGTTTATCTACCGCTAACATTAATTTCCTCTATCAGTCCTAACCTGCTTATCTCTGTATATCAAAGGCTTCAACTTTGATGGTTAGAGTTTAACCAGGGAGGAATGATACCTAGAGCAGCAAACATGAGAATCTTCTCCCGATATTCCCAGGCCTGCTCTTCACAGACCACCCAGGACCCATAACATTCGCTCTTCTGGGCATGTATTTAAGGTAACTCATACCACGAACCAGGCCCTTACGTTTCCTGTTGCAATAAGAAAAGCTGCCATGAAATAGACGTGGGATTTCAGAGGTAACCCTAGGTTTTAAGGAACAATTACTACCGATCTTGTAGTAGGGTTACCATACATCCGGATTTTCCCGGACATGTCCGGCTTTTTGGGCCTCAAATCCCTGTCTGGGGGGAAATCCCAAAAAGCCGAACATGTCCGGGAAAATAGGGAGGTGCTGGGCCGGGGGTGCTGGGCCGGGGGTGCTGGGCCGGGGGTGCTGGGCCGGGGGCCGGCACCCCAGGGCCCGAGCCGGGCCGCCGGAGGGAGCCGCTCGGTTGGGGGTGGAGGGGCAGAATGGGCCGCGCCTCCTCCCCCCACCCCCCCAGCTTACCTGCTGCCTGCTTCAGGCTTCCCACGAATCAAATGTTCACGGGAAGCAGGGGAGGGGGCGGAGTTGGGGCGGGACTTTGGGGAAGGGGTGGAGTTGGGGCGGGGGCATGGGCGGGGCCAGTGGAGTGTCCTCTTTTTGGACACTCAAAATATGGTAACCCTATCTTGTAGTAAGGAAAGGGGCAGGCATTTTCTTGCTAGCTTAGCCAGCAGAATCACTTCTGCACCTTGGAGATTTTTGCCCTTGGTTATACCTATGCAAGTCACTGTGCATGGCTGTAGTCAAGGGCAAAATGTGGCCAGTTGCATTTAGACAGATTCAGAAAAGGGCACTTCTGAAAGACACTTACACACGACTGAATTTCAGCATCAACAAAACAAAACAAAAATCAAATGTAGGTTTCATTGGTTTGAAAGTATTTTAAATAAAGATTAAAATAAAAAACAGGCCAATAGAAACAGCAGCACTGCCAAGCTTAAACATTTAAAAATTGAGAGAGAGTCATGCCAAACAAATGAGATTTTATTTTGAGAGAGAGAGAAACTTGGGATTCTTTTTTATTTGCTTTCTGGCTTTCAAGTCCCTTTTAAAGCTTTTCCTCTGCAGCCATGAGGGCTAAAAACTTACTCAAAAAAACCCTGGCGTCTCACATAGCCACTTGATTTTAGCTGTTGGGATTTTTTTATTTTATTTTTTAAAGAAAAGTACCAAATATGATCAAGTCACAATAGCTGGCAATACTGCCAAACCCAGATGAGATGGGCATTTCTGGTGCAGATCTGAGATCAAGGTTTTGGGGGTGGATTTGTAAGGTCTTTGGGGCTGAACATGCATCTTAGTAATACAAAGGGTTCCTGTTTGGGGTCTCTGGGTACTACTAGGATGCCAATCCACCAGTAATATCAAATAAAATAGCCTATACAAGAAGTGCTCGTCTCATGTGTCTATTGCCGCGGCCAATATTACATCTGTAACATGCCCCCATCCTCCTGAGCATATTTATTCCAAGCTGAGTGGGATGCATTTCTAGGTAGTTACTAAAAATAAAAGCCACGCCCAACAGACCACAGTCCTCCCTGCATCACCACAGTTTGGATCATTCTCATAAGAACTGTCATAGTTGGTCCATCCAGCCCAGTATCCTCTCTCTAACAGTGGCCAGTACCAGAGCTTCAGGAGGGCAGTTGGAATGATCCACCCCTGTCTTTCCCTCCTGGCTTCTGATCATCAGAAGTTTAGGGTCACCCCAAACATAGGGTTGCATCCCTGACCATCTTGACTAATAGCCATTGATGAACCTATCCCTCCATGAACTTACCTACTTCTCTTTTTTTTTAACCCAGTTATACTTTTGAGCATCACAACATCCCATGGCCAGGAGTGCCACAAGTTAACGGGGTGCTGTGTGGAAAAAAAAGTACTCCCTCTTGTTTGTATTAAACCTGCTGCCTACTAATTTCATTGGGTGACCCCTGGTTTTTATATTGTGGGGAAAGGGTAAATAACACTTCTCTAGTCACTTTTCCCCACACCATTCATGATTTTATAGCCCTTTTTAATGTCTCTCTCTCCCCCCCCCCCCACCAAATCTCTTTTCTAAGATGAACAGCCCTAATCTTGTTAGTGTCTCCTCTTATGGAAGCTGTTCCATACCCTTGATCATCTTTGTTGCCCTTCTCTGAACCGTCTCCAGTTCCACTCTATCCTTTCTGGGGCGGGACAAGTACTGGACACAGTATTCAACGTGTGGGTGCTCCATGGATTTCTATAGTGGCATTCTGATATTTTCCGTCTCCTTTTACTACTAGTTCCTAACACTCTATTAGCCTGTTTGATCACTGCTGCACACTGAGCTGAAGTCTTCAGAGAACTGCTGTATCCACAGTGACTCAAAGGTTTCTTTTCCAGTCCAATGCCGGGTGCTTGCAGCATACTCTTTGAACAGTATGTGCAAACAGTCTGTCAGGAGAGCTGCAGAGGAGGTGGGATTGTGATAGTAGGACAGTAGGAGTGCAAATTCAGAGGTTTGCTAGGGTCTTGCACCGATGAAGGGAAACCTGGATTTTGCTCTCCTAAAGCAAAGCCATTGGTCAGAAGTTTGGAGGGGGGAAGGAGTTGGGGAGTGGAGGCTTGGAACATTCCCCCCCCCATCCCTCTCTAATGGGGCACTTGTTATCCCCTCTGCTTTAGCACTGGCCCTCCTGGTGCCTTGAGGCAGCCCAACTCCCATTCAATTGTATTTGCCCCAGCCTGCCATAGGACTCCGGTTGCTTGCAATGAGGGTGACCAGATGTCCCGATTCTATAGGGACAGTCCCGATTTTTGGGTCTTTTTCTTATATAGGCCCCACCCCCGTCCTGATTTTTCACACTTGCTGTCTGGTCACCCTACTTGCAATTGCTTATTAATTTTTCATGTGCCCACGATGTGCTAGACACTTGACAGACAAAAGTCCCTGCACTAGCCTGGAGGGTCTATGATCTAATTGATCAGACTGGGGGGTAGGGAGCATGCTTTGATGGGAGGCAGGTAGAGCAACACAAATGAATGTACAGTGGAGGTCTTCAATTGGTACAACTGTCCAACAAAGTTGCAAGACACCCCCCGCAGAAATCCGATGGGTACTTTTCCTAATGCACCCCATCCTTCCCAGTGCTTCTCTCGCCTTCCCCACTGGCTGACACCTCCTGCCAGGGTACCAGTATTGGCATCATACTAGGTCCCACTAAGACAGACCCGCAGACTGACCTGCTGGTTAACTCCAGGAGGTTCCTCAGTACTTTCCAGAACAGGAGGCCCAATTTAAATGGGGAAAAACAGGAATGGCCCCACCCAGGTATCTGCATTTTAAGCCACCGCCTTACCAAGAATAAAGTAGTGAGTCATTACAGAAGGTCTCTCTTCCTGGAAAGGGTTAAACCTTGCAGCATGTTTGCTGACAACCAGGCGGATGGCATTTCAGGTTGCTCAGTGCTGTCTTAGCTTTAAAAAAAAAAACCATAGCCAGAGGCCAGATTCATAGTTCAACAATAGCTTGTGCTGAAGAAACTCAAGATGCTTTTAGAGCAAACATGGAGCTGGATTCACTTGCGCACAAGTACCTACAGCAACTAGTTTTAAGCCTTCCCGACCAGAAAGTGGAGAGTCACATTCAACATTAAAGGGTGGGGGAATCCTTTTAAAAGCAGCCTTTATAGAGTCCCCTTGAAGCAGTTGTTTGAGCTTTTAAAAAAAAAATCTTGCCGTCTAAAAATATATAATTACACACTGAAGCCTCAATTCATACAATAAAAAACACATGTTCTTGCAGAAAAAGGAACTTGTTCAGATTTAAAAAGTTTTACTACCGCACACGTTAAAATAAATATTGGGAGAGTGGTTTCCAGATTAACTTTCCAGGAACTGAGATTTAGGGGTGGGGGGTGGGATTTTGCTATTGCTTTCTTTGGACTGCTGCAATCTGAGAGAGTTCACGGTTTATTTAACGCACTTGTTAGGATGGGGGGGGGCGAAGGGGGAGTTGAGAAAGTGCAAAGAAGGGACCAGATTATCCTCCATTACGCTGGTGTAAATCAGGAATAACCCTCCTGGAGTCGAGAGATTTACACTGGTCTAAGGGGGCTCCGAATCAGTGCGTTTCTTGCACGATTCCAGGGGGTGGAAGATGGGAGACAGAAGGGGAACAAGGAACAGCCCAGAAGCGTGAAATTGACCCAGGCTGATCCATTTCTTCTCGCTCCATTCCCCACAGCGCCTGCTTCCATCTAACCCATATTTTGGGGGAGGATTTAAAAAAAAATATGTTCCTTCAATTTAAAAACCCCGTAGATCTAAGTTTAGCGAACAAAACCATGAAGGAGAAGAAATTACACGGCAAGGAAACTTTTTTTTTTTTAAAGTGAAAGCCCCAAGTTGCCCACAAGCTTGTGTGTTTAGCTGGAGCAGAGCTCATGTCTCGCTGGGCAGGAATCTCCCCAGGGCTTATTCCAAGCCCTGGGTGGGTGTCGGGCTAGATCCTGCCCAGCTAAGGGGAAAGCAACAAGTGGAGGAGAGCTGGGGGTGGGGGAAGGAAAGAGGTTTCACTCCGGAGCGGCGAGGGGCCGTTTACACGCTGTCCCTCGCCCGTTTATCGCAGCCCCCCCTCCCCAGCACAGGGGGACGTTGCTGGTCCCGCCGCCGCGTTACCTTGCAGGAGTAAGTGTGATGAACCGGGTCCATGTTCATGATCTCCTCCACCGTGCCCGTCAGCACCACGTTCGCCTCCTCCTCTCGCCTCTCCAACTCCCTCTCGGGACAGCTGCCCGAGCAGCCCCCCAGCCCCACGGCCAGCAGCGCCAGCGCCCAGGCGGAGAGCCCCGCAGCCCCGCTCCGCCTTCCCCCCATCGCCGCACAAAAGAAACCGAAGCGGCTCATCCAGCGGCGAACAAAACCCTCTTCTTCCCCCAAGGAGTCACCCAAACTGCACCGGGGCGAACAAAGCAGCCCGGGCGCGCCCAGGGGAGGTTACTTGGGCTCCAGAGTAGGGAAGGAGAAAAGACCCCAGAGGGGTTATTTCCCACCCCCCCCCAGCTCTGATCAGGGAGAAATGTTCCTTCTCCTCCTGCCTGCGCCCGGCTGAGAAAGGCTGGAGATTTGCATGCAATCTGAATTGCTGATAAGGCAGGGAGGGGTGAGGGGGGGAGAGGAAGAGAGAGGAGGGCTGGCAAAACAGCCGTGCTGCTTGCTCGTCTCTTCTCTTATTGCAGGGCTGGCGAGAAACGCCACCCCCAGGAAACACACTCCCATCAGGTTAATGGATAATCAGGACTCCAACGTGCTCGGACTTTTAAAGGTGCAGGGAGCTCTGAAGTGCGAGCGATCCCCGGGGAAGTGGCAGTTTTTATATCCTTCCTTTTCCCTGTCTTGGTTTAGTGACACTTGCCCCCCCAAACACACGTCTCCCAGCTCTGCCTGCTCCCCCCGCCAATGTCACGGTCACCCGAAGTAGGCAAAGTGAAGATTTTAGCTGCACATTGGCCCGGCCGTTCACTAGCGCCCACTTCCAGGAGGCTGTGTCTGCCTGACTCCCCCCAGGGTCAGGAAGAGGCAGACTCACACTTGGTAGCCGGCACAAACGCTGTCACTCATTAACACAGCCACTCACACGGGCTTTCCATTCACCTGAGGCCCCAAAGAGGGACTTCCTCCTCCCACTTGAGCTAATAATAATATTTGGATCTGACCTTTCTGATGAAGGGTAGCAGGAATTTGCATGTGTATCGAGCTGGTTTTCATCCGCCCATTTCAAAATGCCTTTCAAATGGAGATAAGCCTGATGATGATGATGATGAATATTGTACTGAGGCGGATGGGGAAACTGAGGTGGTTCCCGTCCTGGTGTTCAAAGGTGCTGGGCCCCTGTGGAAATAAGACCGCAAGTGATTTGTCCAGCATTGCACAAAAAGGCAGTGGCCTAGCAAAACGCAGATCCCAGGTCTTCTGAAACCCACTCTGTTGCTCTAACCCCTAGAAAGCGCACGGTCGGGTGGGATGGCTTGGGTTTGCCCCTCGAGTATTCTCTATTCTGACCTTCTGCCCTGGCTTTCTCCATGGATTAGACAGCAATTTTTCCAGACGTCCTTAGCAATTATTGCAAATATAAAATGAAAAGTTAAGTGGCACCAGGGGAGGGATGTTGTTTCTTTCCTCCATAAATTAGCCATCCCCGGGGTGTTTTACAAGGGTATTTCACTCGCTGGCCCTAAACAAGTGGTGCTGGTGACCTAAGGGCAAGGAGGTGAATTATTGAAGATTGCGTGGATTCACAACCAGGTCAATACTGTGGGGGGAGGGAAGGCGGTCAGAAATTGACATGCCGAATTCAATAAAAATCAGTAGGCTGAATTGCTAAGAAATTCCAAGCCCACTTTGAAAATTGCAAGCCACCTCTTCTTTCCTGGGGGCTTCATGCAATTCTGTTTATGCTGCTTACATCTGAAATGTTAGACATATTGATTCTTTTTTTTCCCCCTTTCCCTTGAATGTAAACAAAACTTAACCAAAGAGCCAGCAATGTAACAGTCAACCTTAACAAAATAATTAAGTAAATTAATTCCTTAAATTACTTGTAATTTATTAAATTAAAATTTTAAAAACCAAGACCCCATCCTAAGTAAAGTTTTTACTCTAAAAAGCAGGGGTTCTCAAACTGAGGGTCGGGACCCCTCAGGGGGTCACAAGGTTATTACATGGTGGGGGTCACGAGCTGTCAGCCTCCACCCCAAACCGTGCTTTGCCTCCAGCATTTATAATGGTGTTCAATATATTAAAAAGTGTTTTTAATTTATTAGGAGGGTCGCACCCAGAGGCTTGCTATGTGGAAGGGGTCACCAGTACAAAAGTTTGAGAACCACTGCTAAAAAGGGACAAGTGCCAGAGATTCCATGAAAGCCCCTAGGGTCTTTGGCCTAGATCCTCAAACTTATCCAGGCACCTAACTCCCATTGAAATCCTATGGAATCAATGGGAGTTTAGCACCTAAATACCTTTGAGGATTTTGGGTTTGGCTCTTGCCCCTGTTAAAACCTTAAAATCAATAGATTACTCTCACAGAAGGCACAGATCCGTGTTCCATTTTATTCAAAGCATCAATGTTTGGGGAAGGATCGAATAACACAGTTCCACTTTTGGCCTTTGTCTAGGAAAAAAAAAACACTCTCACCCATAAGGCCAGATTCTCCAAAGTGATAGTGGCTTCCATTGTGACACTTGTGGCAAGGTTTTCTAAAGGGCCCGGCCCATAATGTGGTCAACTTTTTTGAAACTCTGCGCCCGACTGCGGGTGCCGAGAGCTTCTGAAAATTCTGGCCATACCATATCCTGCTGTTGTATACACCTGGACCTTGATCCTCCCGTGACCTCCATGCAAGGCATAAGGAACCCATTGTGTTGGGATGAGGGGTACCAACAACCTCAGAGTTCCATCCTGCACCAACTACAAAGCTAATAATATGGTTACTAAATTTGTTTTCTTTTTCCATCATCATCATAAAAAGCAACAATATTCATCCCCCATGGATTGGTTTATTTCATCAAAACACTGTACAAACATTAAAGTCCTGAAAAGCAGGTCCTAATTAACTAATTTGTCACTTCATCCTGATGCGAGGCAACAGCAACGGCTCACTTGGGTCTAAGAAAACTCCGCTCCATTCTGACAAGCCCCACATTTGCTCAGACTGGCTAAGAGGAGTCTCACAGCAAAGTCTCCTTTTGTAGATGCTTAAAGTTAAGCATGTGCTTGAAGGCTTCGCTGGATCAGGTCCAAAACACTAAGCCCCCTGCACAATCAAGCCCCAAGACCCAAAATGCTTTTTCTCATCCCATTTGGACTTGCACCAGAATCCTAGATCCGACATTTTGGTAACATTGAGATCCGGATCCAAACTTAGCAACTAAATACATTTACATGAGATCTTTCCTGTTCCACAAGCAAAGGAAGACAGAAGGCAGAAGATTTTGGAAGTGAACTGCTGGCTAGGTAAGTGATGTAGGGTGCAGGGTTTGGGTTTTGTGGAACATTGGTCCACCTTCTATGCAGGGCTGTATAATTAGGATGGCTTCAGTGGAAGGGGAATTAGTCTGCTCGGGAACAGGCTGAGGAGAGTGGGTCAGGAGGGTGAACCAAAGAGGAGGGTAAAACGAGGCAAGATATGAACCCTCAGCACAAATTCCAATGTTGAGCACAGAAGTAATCAAGGAACCAATGGACATGAAGAGAAGAAATTCTATAATTGCCTACACTCCAGTGCTAGGAGCCTAGGGGGCAAACAAGAGGAATTGGAATTGCTTATTTCTGAGCTTAAATTCAACCTAGTCAGTATTACAGAAACCCAATGGGAGGATTCCCATGACTGGAATAAGAACAGGAGTACTTGTGGCACCTTAGAGACTAACAAATTTATTAGAGCATAAGCTTTCGTGGGCTACAGCCCACTTCTTCGGTATGCATCCGAAGAAGTGGGCTGTAGTCCACAAAAGCTTATGCTCTAATAAATTTGTTAGTCTCTAAGGTGCCACAAGTACTCCTGTTCTTTTTGTGGATACAGACTAACACAGCTGCTACTCTGAAACATGACTGGAATGTTAAAAATCAACGGTTACAACCTATTCAGGAAGAACTGAGTTGGCAAAAGGAGAGAGAGGAGAGTGGCACTCCATGCCAAAACTGGCATTACCCAGTGGTGCTAGAACTAGAGCTGCTGGGGGTGCTCCTACACCCCAGACTTGAAGTAGTAAAAACGAACACCAAACACACGGTTTCCATCAGCAGCATCCCCACTATAAAAATGGTTCCAGCCCCCCTGGCATTACCTGTTTCCAAGTCACTGATAACCCAGAAAAAAATGATGTTGAATGCTTATGGATCAATGTCTTAACAGATAAAGTACAAGACGGGATATGAGGTGGGGTCTGCTACAGACCACCAAATCGTTCTAGGGAACAAGATGACCAGCTCTTTACGCACCTATCTGTAATGTGTAGGGGAAAAAGCTGTGTGATCATGGGGGATTTCAATGTGAGTGACACATGCTGGAGGTTTCATGCTGCCAGTACTAACACATCCTTGGGATTTCTGTACATGATAGATGACAATTTCCTATAACTCAAAAAGTCTTGCATTCAACACGGGAATTCTATATTAGACCCTGTCTTGACAGATATAGAGGAACTGATATCAAAGAACTAACATTTAATTGTAATTTAGGTACAAGTGATCATGACTCGATCACATTTATAATGTGCAAACAGAATAAAGTCCGCACCAGTGATACATATACGTGCCGCTTTAAAGGGCCAATTTCACAAAGCTGAAAACAATCATGAACCAAATCAACTGGGAGGAAGAATCTAATCAGGAAAATGTGAATGACAATTGGGAATTGTTTACAAACACTTTACTAGATGTCCAAAAAGCCACTATTGAGGAACCTGTTAAAACACCAGCCTGATTTAGAGGGAAACTGAAGGCAGTTATAAAAAATTTTAATTTCCTATATAACAAATGGAAGAAAGGGGAAGTTGATAGAAATGAATATAAATCAGAAGCTCAGAATTGTAGAAAATTGATAAGGGAAGCAATGGGACACAAGGAGAAATCTATGACCAGCAGAGTTAAGGACAATAGGAAGGAGTTTCTTAAGACTATTAGAAACAAAAACGATGACATTGGTCCATTATTAGATGGGAAATGGTAGAAATATCAATAATAATACAGAAAAGGCCAAAGTGTTAAATACATATTTTGGTATCTATTTAGGAAAAAATAGATGATGTAGTCATGTCATAAAGATTCATAGAAATGTATGTCTGGGAGGGAATCCCAAGAGGTCATCAAGCCCAGCCCCCTGTGCTGAGGAAGGACCAAATAAACCTAGACCATCCCTGAAAGGTATTTGTCCAGCCTGTTCTTAAAAACCTCAGTGATGGGGACTCCACAATCTCCCTTGTAAATCTATTCCAGAGCTTAACTATCCTTATAATTAGAAAGTTCTTCTAATATCTAACCTAAATCTAACCTGCAGATTAATCACATGACTTCTTGTCCTTCCTTCAATGGACATGGAGAACAATTGATCACCATTCTCTTTATAAAAGCCCTTAACATATTTGAAGATTGTTATCAGATCCCCCTTCAATCTTCTTCTCTCAAGATTAAACATGCCCCATTTTGCTAACCTTTCCTCAGAGGTCAGGTTTTCTAAACCTTTTCTCATGTCTGTTGCTCTCCGCTGGACTCTCTCCAACTGGTCACATCTTTCCTAAAGTGTGGTACCCAGAATTGGATGCCCGTACTCCAGCTGAGGCCTCACCTGTGCTGAGTGGAGCAGGACAATTTCCTCTGGTGACTTACATATGATGCCTGTTAACACACCACATTGCATTGGCCTTTTTTGCAGCTGCATCACACTGTTGACTCATATTCAATTTGTGGCCCACTATGACATCCAGATCCTTTTCAGCACTACTACCACCTAGCCAGTTGTTCCCCATTTTGTAGCTGTGCATTTGATGTTTCCTTCCTAAGTGTAGCACTTTGCACTTGTCTTTATTGAATTTCATCTTGTTGATTTCAGACCAATTCTCTAATTTGTCAAAGTTGTTTTGAATGCTACATATTATAACACTCTTTCTATTCTTCTAGTATCTCAAGAGGATGTTAAAGAGCAGCTACTAACGTCAGATGTTTTTAAAATCAGCAAATCCAGATAACCTGCATCCAAGAGTTTTAAAAGAGCTGGCTGAGAAGCTCACTGAACCATTAATCTTGATTTTCAAAAAGCCTTGGAGCAGTGCAGAGGTTCCAGAAGGCTAGAAGAAAGCTAATGCTGTGCCAAATATTTAACGAGGATAAACGGGATGACCGGGGTAATTATAGGCCTGTTCGTCTGACATCAATTGGAGTCAAGATAATAGAGTGGCTCGTGCAGGACTCAATTCAGAAGGAATTAAAGGAGGGTAATATAATTAATGCCAAGCAACATGGGTTTATGGAAAATAGATCCCGTCAAACTTACCTGGTATCTTTTTTTTCCCTGAGATTACAAGTTTGCTTGACAAAGGTAATAGTGTTGATGTAATATACTTAGGCCTTTAGTGTGGTACTGCATGACATTCTGATTAAAAAACTAGAAAGATATGCAACTAACACGGCCTCCATTAAAGGGACTGACAGCTGGCTAACTGATAGGTCTCACATTGTAATTGTATATGAGCAATCATTATCAAAGGTGTGCGTTTCGAGTGACGTCCCGCCGGGATCAGTTCTTGGCCCTATGCTATTTGACATTTTTATTAATGACTTGGAAGAAAACAACATGGTCACTGATATAGCTTGCCGATGACACAAAAATTGGGGGAGTGGTAAGTAACGAAGAGGACAGGTCACTGGTACAGAGCCATCCGGACGGCTTTGTGCAATTAATGGGTGTTTTAATATGATTAAATGTAAATGTGGATATCTAGGAACAAAGAATGTCAGCCATACTTACACGATGGGGGACTCTATCCGGGGAAGCAGGGACTCTGAAAAAGATTTGGGGGTCATGGTGGGTAATCAGTTAAACACGAGGTGCAATGCTGTAGTCAAAAGCACTAATACGATCCGTGGATGTATAGGTGCCAACTCTGTGGGTGCTCTGGGGCTGGAGCACCCAGGGGGAAAAATTAGCGGGTGCTCTGCACCCAAGCTCCCTCCACTCCCCACCCTGGCCCCACCTCCACCTCTTCCCCACCTCCTCCCCTGAGTGCGCTGCGTCCCCGCTCCTCTGCCTATCTCCGAGCGCTTCCCGCCGCCCCACTGCCTAAAAGCTGTTTGGAAATGCTTTGGACTTTCCAAGAGGGAGGGAGAGGAGCAGGGAGGCGACGCGCTGAGGGGAGAAGTCGGAGAAGAGCCGGGGCGAGGGCAGGGACTTGGGGGAAGGGGTGGAATGGGGGCAGGGTGAGGGCGTTGCAAGGGTGGGAAGAGGCGGCGAAGGGGCGAGGCCAGGAGCGGAGGGGGTCAAGCACCCACCCAGCAAAGGGGAAGTCGGCGCCTATGCGTGGATGCATAAACAGCTGAATCTCGAGCAGGGCGGTCGCCTAGGGCACTAGCATTTGGGGGGCGGCATTTCGGGTCCTTCGGCGGAGACCCCGGCGGCCAGATCTTCGGCCGTCCCGGTCGTTGTCGGCATTTAGGCGGAGGGAGCTGGGGCAGGGGGGCGCGGGGAGGGCTGCCTGCAGCAAGTAAGGGGGGGGGCGGCACGCAGGAGAACTCCCCACCCCAGCTCACCTCTGCTCCGCCTCCTCCCCTGAGCACACTGCCCCGCTCTGCTTCTCTCCTTCCCAGGCTTGCGGCGCCAAACAGCTGATTGGCGCCACAAGCCTGGGAGGCGGGAGAAGTGGAGCGGGGATGGCGTGCTTGGGGAGGAGGTGGAGCAGAGGTGAGCTGGGGTGGGGAGCTGCCGCCCGGTTCCCTGGGCCGTGGGGAGCTACCGTGGGGGGGTGCCTCAGGGAAGAGGGGGGAGCTGCTGCAGGGGGGGGCGCCTTAGGGCGGAGGGGGGGTGCGAAGCTGCCGCAGGGGGGCGCCTTAGGGTGGAGGGGGGGCAGAGAGCTGCCACAGGGCTCGGGGAAAGCGCATGGTGGAAGTTTCGCCTAGAGCACGAAAAATCCTTGCACCCGCCCTGATCTCGAGTAGGGGTAGAGAGGTTATTTGACTTCTGCATTGGGCACTGGTACAGTCGTTGGTGGAATCCTGTGTCCAGTTCTGGTGTCCAGAGCTCAAGAAGGATGCTGATAAATTGAAAAGGGTTCCGAGAAGAGCCGCAAGAATTATAGGGACAGATTCAAAGAGCTCAGGCTGCTTAGCTTAACAAAGAAAAGGTTAAGGGGTGACTTGATTACTGCCTATAAGTACCTACATGGGGAAGAAATATTTAATCATGAGCTCTTCAATCTAGCAGAGGAAGATCTAACACGATCCAATGGCTGGAAGTTGACGCTAGACAAATTCAGACTGGAAATAAGGTGTTAATTGTTAACAGTGAGGATAATTAACCAGTCTGTAGGCTGACCAGACAGCAAGTGTGAAAAATTGGGACGGGGTGGGAGGTAATAGGAGCCTATGTAAGAAAAAGCCCCAAATTTCGGGACTGTCCCTATAAAATCAGGACATCTGGTCACCCTAAACCGGTGGAATAATCTACCGAGGGTCATGGTGGATTCTCCATCACTGAAAATGTTAAAATCAAGATTGAATGTGTTTTCTAAAAGTTCTGCTCTTTGGGGAAATTCCCTGGCCTGTGTTCTACAAGAGGTCAGACTAGATGATCACAATGGTACCTTCTGGCCTTGGAATCTATTAAACAGCTTCATCTCCATACAGAGCTAAAAGGAAACATCTGGGGGCAGATCATTATCTGGTGTAAAACAATAGAGCTGTGACAATTTGCCCCCAGGATCCACCAATGTTGGGAATCTTTGGGTCTGTATTTTATAACTTAGCACACTCCGATTCTAATCTGCTTTACACACAGTTTCTGCTGATAGCTCTGAGATTTCCCAGCAAACCAGTCTTCGCTCCTGTGTGGAGGGGAAAGTTGTTCCTAAACAACAAAGGGCCAAGAAAATGGCTAGGATGGGAAGAATGCATTGTTAGCCTAGAGCGAAGTTGAACCTGCAGAGTCATCAGCCTTTTTAGTCAAGGTCTAGCACAAAGGACATCTTTATTACATCGCAGCCATTGTAAACTCCGGCAATCAGCTAAAAATATTTCAGTGCCTGGCAGATTATTTTGTTATTTTAATTATTAATTTGTATTGTATCTTTGAGCATGGTAAATCCTGGAAACAACCTCCACTCCGGGGTGGAAAAGACACAGCTGTACTATGCTTCCAGCGCTTTGCAAAGCGGGAGAAGGGGAATTGTTTACTCTTTATTTATTTTAATTTCTATTTAGCCTTTCTCACCCGTCCCCAGCTGTTTTCAAGGCTGTTACGAGGAAAATGGATTTAACAAGCTTTTCTGTGCAACGGCCTTTGCTTGGTGGGCTCTTTCAAATCAATTGACTTGGTTTTAGAGGCTGATGGAGCAGGCTATACCGGTTATTGTTTGTTTTCATTGATCCTGTTTGCTTTATTGAAAGAAGAAAGTCAAACACGCTACAGCACTGCATGTACCGTAATGAGGACAGGCATCTGAGCAGATCTTGCATCACAGACAGGTATTGGGCTGGTCCAGAATAGTATTGAGTATCCACAACTCCCGTTAAAGTGGAGGAGAAATATAGCTCTTCATTCTCTCTCAGGATCAGGCCCATAATTCCATGACAGATCCACAGCTGGCAGCACATGGCAGCCTAAGAAAATACTCCTCCCTCAACTGGGTTGTGGGGGAATCGTTCCATCCTGGGAGCGGCTCTAGGAGGCCGATTGTTCAGAGAGAGACTGTCAGGTGGTTTATAAGAAGGACCAGAAAATGAAACTGACCATATGCAGACATGAAACTGACAATTCTACTGTTTACATCGGGCTATTGCATTCAGCGGGACCAGGATTTCATCCGATGTCCAAGCTTACTCCAGTTCAAACACTAACCCAAGAGACCCCATAGTAAAAGGTGAAAAGGATTTTTAAAGGAACACCATCACCTTAAAATCTCGCCCTTTAAAAACAGATTGAGTTAAAGATAGTTTTCGATGCTACAGCTTCCAGGCAGTCCCCCTGCCCCGCCAATGTTTGTCCTTTCACAATCACATTTATACTACTTGTAAAAATATTTCTCCCTTTCCTATTGTGGTGGGAAACACCCACCCAGACAACAGGGGAAACTGACTATGGCTACGTTTACACAACGAGCGAGGGGCATGACTCCCTGCCTGTGTAGATGTACTTGCACTAGATCTCAGCTGAGCAAGTGTGCTAAACATAGTAATGTAGCCACAGTAGCACACGGTAGCAGCCCCGTGCGTGTACCCATTGGCTTCTGTTGGGTTTATACTCGGGGCTGTTAGCAAGGTGCCGCTGCTGCCCGTGCCATTGTGGTTACGCTACTATTTTTAGTGCACTAGCTGGAAGAGAGCTAGCACGGGTGTGTCTGCCGGAACTGGGGACCGCACCTCTTGTTCGTAGCGGGGGTGTAGCCATAACACAAGAACTAGGGGTCACCCAATGAAATGAATCGGCAGCAGATTTAAAACAAACAAAAGGAATCTTTTTTCACACAGCACACAGTCAACCCGTGGAACTCCTTGCCAGAGGATGTTGTGAAGGCCAAGACTATAACAGGGTTCAAAAATGAACTAGATAAGTTCCTGGAGGATAGGACCATCAATGGCTATAACCCAGGATGGACAGGGATGGTGTCCCTAGCCTCTGTTTGCCAGAAGCTGGGAATGGGCAACAGGGGATGGATCACTTGATGATTACCTGCTCTGTTCATTCCCTCTGGGGCACCTGGCATTAGCCACTGTCAGAAGACAGGATACTGGGCTAGATGGACTTTGGTCTGACCCAGTATGGCCGTTCTTATGTTCTAACACGCTAGCTCAGATGAGAGCTAACACTAGTATATCTGTGTGGACTGCGTGACCTGGGAATCACAGCTCCCACAGTAGACACAGCATTACTTACTGATATACAAGTTAAGAACACTGAAACTGACTATACACCACGTTGAACGCACGATGTAAATAAACTATCTAATTGACAAAATAAAATACATACATCATTGTTTTTCTTCCAGGCTCCTTCAGGGAGTGCCGGGGTCACAGTTCCAAGATTCCCTACGCAATCACAAGGGCTAGAAAAAAAAAATGTTAATTGAAAGCTGTGATTCTCCCACTCAGTTGACTCCAGGTGCTGGAGCTTTCAAAAGAAATATCGGGAAACCAGTAATAAAACTGTGAGAGTTAGGCATGTGCGTTAGCAGAGCTGCCAACTTTGAGCATGTGAATCCCATCAATGGGATTTCTCACATGTTTAAAGCTAACCACCTGCATTAGTCTGTGCAGGATCGGAGCTTTTTCATGTTACCCTGAGCAACTGCAGTTATAAAATTCCTTACAGAAGTGCAAGTTTTAAACTGACAATGTCCCTGGAAAATCCTTCCCGTTTTAACAACTGGTAATGCAGCCGAGGAAGCTTGTTTTAAATTATCTGACATTTCAGACGAGTGCCTGTTTCAAGATCTTTTTCAGTGAAAATTAAATGACAGATGCTCTGATGTTCCACTCAGCAGCTTCATGCCAGAGTAGCTCTGACCTTGGATGGTGAAACTCTCTTACAGAAATCTAGTGATGTAGCTTTAGGTCAACTCACAAGTGACCAGTGATCGTGAGCTCCTCAATTTTCAGGTGCCCAACCTGAGACACCTCGAAGGCCACGATTTTGAGAGGACAAGGACTCAGTGCATTCTGAATATCGGGCCCTTTTACACCTAGAAAATCGAGGCACTCAAAGTCACTAGGGCAAATATTGGTCTAAATCGCAGACTGCCTCATTTTCCCCATCTGTAAAATGGGAGGAGCTCAGAGTAAAATTCTCTATTCACACTGACGTAGCTCTGGGCACTGGCCAAAGACAAGGCACTGGGGGATCAGAGTATGTCCACACTGCAGCTGGGAACAAGCCTCCCAGTCCAGTAGCTTGCTAAAAATAACAGGATGGACTTTGTCGCTCAGGCTGGAGCTCAAAATCCCAAGCCGCAACATCCACCCTACTATTTTTAGCATGCTAGCCCGAGCCCCGCTAGTATTAGTCTGTCTACCTAGGCTCTGAGGTTCACTCCCAGCTGCAGTCTAAACACACCCACAGATGTCCTATGCATAACGCCCTGAGCAGATCCCCTCTAGATTCTGAAGCAAGGCTTTGGAGCAGAGTCTCTGCTCCCAGAGAGTCCATCTCAAGTTTCACACCAAGCCCAGTGCATGCTGGGGCAAGACTTTGGGAATTTAGTGAGTGCTGGGTGGATCCCCCTGCAGTGCAAAAAAGAAAAGCAAAGTTTATAGTTGGGTTCCTCTCGCTATCAAATCACAGAACCTTGATTCAAAGAGCTCCCACTAACTGGGCCTGGAACAGGTGTTACAGTTGGGAGTGTATATGTCTCTGCTTCATATGTCACACCTGGTCCAATCACTAGTATTGAAAACCTGCTTCCAGCCCCTTTAAATATACCCTTGTCTGAATGTGGGCCGGATTCTCCTCCCACCTGCCCTGGTGTAAATCAGAAATACACCCCCACTGCAGCATAAATGAGACTACAACCACAATTTCCTCCTTCCATAGAAGGTCCTTGACTTCTTCACAATGCGCCGACGTCCTTAACTCACTGGGCTTTTTTCACTCACACTCCACAACTCTGATAAGCCTTAAGAGATGCTTTAATGTGGTGGGTTTTTTTCCCTTTCTTTTCTCTTTTAAGTTAATCCCTCTCGGTGGTTTCTGACATTGTCAAATGGCTTTTGTGTACTGTCAGAAAACCTCTTGATGTAGCTACACAGCAGCTGCTAACAAGTTGCCCCTGGGATCCTACATCTAAGTAGGCTGTCTGCCTGCATAACCATTTCCAAATAAGTAAATCTATTAATGAGATCTCAGTGGGAGGCGGGCTGGGAGAGCCAGGGAGCAGCTCTCTGTCAGGCAACGTGCAGGGAGCGGGGGCATCTGTCTCACCATAGCTCACTCCGATGGTGGGGTTGGTTTCTTCCCCCCCCCCCCATTTTTCTGGCCAACAAGGTTCTGGCCCTGCCCCTGAGCTGGGCTCAGCAGGCGCAAGCCAACACAACCTGGAGCCTGCTTCAAGCTGCGCCGAGTTGGTGAACGTAGACACGGCAGAGAGGAGCTGCAATACGCCCATCTGGACCTCACGTGCTTCCGTGTCCCCAGTGATCCCTTTGCTCACGTGTGCAGCCCGCTCAGCTTGGGCTTTGGCCCATAGCTCCCAGCTGGAAGATCCCCTTGGACTGACCCTGCTTGAAATCATTATGGCTCGCTCAGATCCAGGGCGGCCTTAAGAACAAGCAAGTCGGATGAAGGGTTGGGGGTCTGCACAACAGGCCCAAGAACTCAGAGCCCAACGCCAGCTCCCCTTCCTTGGCAGTGGGAGGGGAGTGGAAGTCAGAGCTCCCCTCCCTGCAGTCGCTCCATTGCTCGGGGCCCGACCGCCGTCATCACCGCAAAGTGGAACGGGGCTGCGCAGTTCACAGGGCCGGGGGCTGCCCTGGCCCCCTTAGCTGGGTTGCAGGTAGGCGTGGTTTGATCGGGGCTGGAGGAAGTGGTGACTGAAACAACAGGCCCTTGTGGGTTGGGCCACCTGCCGCCAGCTCTTGGGGAGGCAGGTGCTGCTGTGCGGGGGGCTGGAGGGGCAAAGGGGGAGGGGTCCTTCACTTGAGTCAACAGAGCTCTCCTGCGAACACTTCTCAGGCACTACCGTGCTTGGGCTCACGATCTGCGGGGGGGAGGGAGGCAATGGCCAATAGATCCAACACAGAGGCAGATCTCTCTGCTTCAGCCCCAGAGAACTGCTGTGCCCAGCAGAGCACGGAGCCGCCTGCCCAGGAATCCCAACCCCAGAGAGCCACATAGATCCTTCTGAGCCTGGATCCTCCCTGCCATGGAGGGGGCGGGACTTGCTCCCGAATGCTCCAGGGAACCGTGGCTATACTATCTAACACAGGGGACCTACCTGCTGGTTACAGGTGGAACCGGAGGGAATTCATGTCGCATGCCCTGGGAAGTAGGGGCAGTATTGCCAACCTCAAACATGTAAAAATCATGAACCAGGCCCCTCATGAGATCAGTTTAAAAATCATGAGATTAAAGAAATAATAATAATATCGTTCGAGTTCATTTCCTTTCCCTTCTGAGGCCATAGGGTCCCATTTTCAATCTTTTCTCTGCAACAACAAGCACTTGAAACTCACTTTGTCTATTAACTGAAAGCAGAGAGTCTCACATGGTCACATGACTCCAGGAGCTGGGGCTTTATGAAAAACACTGATTAGCCCAAGAGTTTGCAGCACTGGATCAGCAAGAACAGGGGCAGGTGAGGAGAAGGACTGGTATCCCACGGGCTCTGGCCGCTGGAAGACTGTACATAGCCATCAGTGCCAGCAACTAGGAACTTGCGCCTCCCATCAGGAATATATTAGAGCAGAGTTGGGTTTCCTTTAGGGCCTTTCATACTTGATGGACACATTGATGCCTAGAGGAACCCCCCTAAAGTCAATATAGCCACGCCAGGGATTAGCCCAGTGAGATGTCCATCAGGCAGTGGCTGTTTAGGTGGCATATCCTGTAGCCATTGTACACCTAATCAGCAGCTCACAGACACTTGTTCTCCCTGAGGAGGAAGAGTGTTGGCCGTGATACCAGGTTTATTTATAATGACTCTTTCAGAAAATTGCCCAGAAGTAGATGGACGCTTTTCCCTCTGAGTCAGCAATGAGCCAGTGCTCCCTGCATGATGGAGCCCTGCTGCCTTGGCTGCCTTTGGGATGAGACATCCAAACCCACATCCTGATCCCAGGTGGTCATCACCAATCCCATCCCATTGCTAAATCAGAGCGTGGGTGCTAGCCCCATGATTGTGAGCCAAATTCTAACTTAGGTGACCACATTCCCCCTGACATTTCTATTGGATATTGTCCTCACTTCCTGTCCCAAACTGCCATGCAGGGTTGCTGTCCATTGGCTTTGCTCCGTGCCAGATGTGATTAGAAGTATGATCATTTGTCTAATCATAGCACCTATGAGCCCAGGCACAGACTGGCCCCTGTTGTGCTAGGCGCTGTACAAACAGAACAAAAAGGCAGCTTCCACCCCAGAGATGAGCAAAGTGATTCTTACATATACAGGAGCAGCACAGAACCTTCAGATAATTTATTTTGTATTTTATACTAGGGTCAAATGTAGGCCAACATTTCCAAGAATAGCCACTAATTCTGGTGGTCTCTATTTTTGGGGTACCCAACTTAAGACAACTTAGGCTGGCTTTCTGTGGTACAGAACACGCCCACCTCCCATTAGAATTGCGAATGCTTCCCACACTTCTGAAAACTAGCTCCAAAGGTGTAGCGAGACAGAAACCCCAAAATAGAAGTTCACAAAATCAGCGGCCACTTTGGCAAAGTGATATGCTCCAGGTCATGCAGCAAATCCATGGCAGAGCCAGGATGAGAACCTAGGGCTCTCGATTAGCAGTGCTTGGTTCTAACCACTACACATGCCCTTTTCCTTTGGATCAGTAACGCACTAACTTTCATATGGATGTTCCCTGATCTGGCCAGAAGAGCTCTTGATCTAACGCCCTATATGAGAGTTGTGGTTGTGTCTAGGAGTACAGCACACAACACACACACTACACTGCAGTGTCATCAGAGGAGTAAACCCAACTCTTGGGTTAGGATTTAAACCCACAATGACCCTTTGACTCAGGGGCAAAAGTATCACATGATCCACAATGACTCTTTTAAATGGAGAATCTTTTGCCCTGAATTTTCTGTTTTTAATTTAAAAGTGCATAGGGCTAATTGTATTGCTCCTGCTGGATTTCTGTGTAACCACTAAGGCTTCTTAATGTGGATTGATGGCATAAATCTGTTCTCCATTGAGAGAAAAAAAAAGTGAACGCAACCCCCTGACATCTATCTTTCTTTCCAGAAATCCCATCTCACCGGACGTCTCCGTAGGCCACTTCCAGGAGAAATGTCTCTATCTATTACACCTGACATCCCACAGCAAAGGGAAGCAAGGTCCGTTCAGATCCAATTACTCCCCCACTTGGATTTATTACAATTATGCCAGGATTAATTGGGAAAGTAAAAAGGCTTAGTTGGCTGATCAATCTTCTTTGAGTTACTTACCTTGTCGTTGGCTAATAACCGTGACATAAAACTGCCCCTCTTTGCTGCATCTCGGAAAATGGATTTCTGTAAACCATCGCGAGGAATCTTTAAAAGGCATTTGAAAGCAGTAAGGAGACAGATTGGATTAGCAGGGGACAAAGTGCAACCGCAGCGTTTTTTTTTTTTTTTAATAGAAACCAAAAATTAAGGCTTTTTTACATTTGAGGTAGAAACAGAGCGGCAGATCCTCGGCTGGTGTCACTGGGCATAACTCCATTGAAGCCAATAGAACAACAATGATTTGCACCCACTGAGGAAGGGACCCAGATTATTTCGCCGAGTGAATTTGTTTTGTTTTAATGGTAATGGAGGATTAATGCTACCGACTAGAGCCAAGCATCCTTTCTAAGATCAAATATATACAATCTCCTCCCCTCATGGCAGCCCGGTACTAGCATCACGTGCTAAAATCCGGCACACCCAACTTCTGAGTGGACGCAGATCCCTGTGCCCATTGAAAACCGGCTGGTTTCTGAGTGATGCCGATGGCTGCCACACTGGTAGCATGCCGGCAATTGGGTTTTGACACTAAAATATCGCAACTGCGAGGCTTGCCACTGCTGCTTGATGCCCTAACCTCTGCATCCTCCCCCTGGTTGAGTCTCTGGGTGAACCAGACCCAAAGGAAACCCACCAGCTTAAAAAACATCCATATGTCCTGGGATCCTCCACTGCTCTCCTGGAGACACAACTGGGGGGGGGGGGGAGAAAAGGTGGTTTTAAGCCACCTTTGTGCCCTTGGGATTCTGAGCTGCTCCGGGAGAAGGTGGAGGGGCCCCAGTACAGACTGGAAGAGCCAGGGGCTGCCCCACCACCCAGAGCTGCCCAGACTCGCCCTAGTGGTATGCTCTAGACCCTGCCAGCAGCACATCCCGTGTGCCCGTGCTTACAAGGTGCCAACATAGGGCTGCTTGTGACCGTTCCATGTTGCGTCTGCCCCAGGCAAATTCTCCCGTGGCCCCTTAGATCAGTTCCACCGAGGCAGATAGGAGCAAGGCAGGGCATGGAAATGGTGTCAACCCGATTATCCTGCCAGAGTCTCTCAACTTCAAAGCCCATCGGTCGTTACCGACAGCTTGGGTGACTGTTACCATTTCCCCCTCAAATCAATGAAGGAAGTGAAACCTGTGGAGAGGAGCCAGTACAATGCACCGCTTTGGTCCCACTTTAGCCCTACTTGGAGATCTTCAATAGGCCTTAAATGGTGCAAGGCCCTTAGGACTGAATTGCTCTGATAACAGGCTCTGCACAGCTCCTACAGGTCTACTCAGCAAAGCTGCCCTCTGTGGATCACCAAGGCCCAGTTGTGGCTGTAGGAGGAGATACATAGGCAGCAAGGGCAGCCACCAGATGTAGAGATTTGCTGGAGGGTCAGGTCAGCTGCCCCAGCATCTGATGGCCAAGTTGGCAGACATCACAAAGGAAACTCTCCCCCCCTGCATTTGGGAGCCTCCGTCCAACAGAAAGACATTGAGGGGTCTGGGAAGCAGGTTTCAAGTCGAAAGAGCCGAGATTAAGATTCAGCGCATGCAGGATTTGGGTTTAAACAGAAAACAAGAAAAACCAGAGGGTTTGAGAATCCCATTTACGGGCACTGGGCAAGATTTGCGAAGCTGCTGCCATGCGGGAGCTGTGCCGCTGGACCCCCCAGGACACCGGGGTCCCTTTACAAAAGGTTTGAAGCTGAGCTGCAGGGTTGGAACGTGCATGGGCCCGAGGGGAGGAGATCCCTGCTCGTGGCTTTGTAGTTGCCGGAATCCATTTCCTAGTTAAAGGCAGGAGTTATTGGACCAGACTGCGAGGGAGATAGACGCTTTTGTGTTGAATTTTATCCAAACTGTTAATGCAGCTGTTGCCGGTCCCATTAGTGGGGGAGGGAGGAAAGCACTAAAACTACCACCTCTTAAAAGATTTTTTTTTGGTACTTAAAGAAAAAAAATCAATTTTTTGAACACTCACATGGAATAACTAGGAAATATTTTATTCTACTGGTGCCAAGATAAAGGAAGCCACTGCAGGGGCAATATCACCATGCACTGCAAGCCCCTAATGCTTTTTCCTGCATTCATTATTCCACACACACACACGTTTTCAGAGGGAATTAACCTCTTCCTGGCTGCTGGGGCCACTTTGAATTACAGCCTTCTTTGCCCGCTATCCCAGCAACAGCTCAAGGGACATCAGCACTTCCCAGCTGGCTGGGCGAGGCCAGTGTGGGGTCAGTCCGCACCTTCTGCTCTGTGGCTCTTCACTCGGTGTTGCTAGGACCCAAGGTCAACATTTCAAAAGTGACTACCCATTTTGGGTGCCCAGGGGCCTGATCTCCAGGAAGTGCCACACACGTGGCTTCTGAAAACTGGGCCCTCTAAGGGGCCCCAAGGTGGACACCCCAGAAGAGAACAGAAGCTCCTCTCATTGATTTCAGTTTCTTTGGCCCTTGGCTTGTGTGTGTCACAACTCGAACTCTGTGCTGGTCTCATACATTCTTAGAGGTAGTGCAAGAGCCATCCAATGGCAGAGCCAGGTTCTCCCCCATCCCTCCCCCTAGGAGGCTCCTGCTGCCCTCACTCCTTAGGGCCTTCCTATTTCAAAGAGAAAAAACAGACTATTACCTGGCTTCAAAGTTGAGCTCGGAGGGGACCCCAGGGTCATGGAGGTGCCATGTGTGAGGGTACTGTCCCAGCCCTGATGTTCATCTTATTTCTTGGTTAGTTTGGCAGGAGCCCAATTCCAGGAGGCAGAGGGCACAGGTGAGAACTGACCGCCCTTGACAGGAGATGGAGAGAACGCTCTCGGGAAACTCAGATGCTTGGACTCACAGGCTGGAATCATCTGGCCTATCATCGGGATAGGGGCAGCCTTGGCTTTGCTAAGCTCTAGCTGTTCCTCCTCTGAGTTCGGGTGATCTGAGCCGGGCAACAGGGAGAGACTGCACAGCTCCCAGATGGGCTGAAGGGAAGGTATTTGCCCCCTCCTGTTGCCTGGGGTACATCTAGCAGAACAAGCTCTAAAATGAGGTCTAACCTCTGCCATCCCTTATACTGAGGCAGACCCCTCGCCATCTAGACCCCTAATACTGAACAGCACATGCGACCTGGTCAGAATGAAAGCAGGGAACAGATTGTCCCAAGAACAGAGGAGACCCCAGGAAACTGGCAGTCAGTCCCTGTTCCCAGCCCAGGTGCCTGCGCAGAGACTGTTCCCAGACCTCTTACCGGAGGGAGGAAGAGTGGCTTGTGAGTCAGGCACAGCACTTAGGCAGCAGGAAACACAGGTTCTCTTCCCTGGCGAGTCATAGCCCCTCCCTTTGCCCAGCTGTAGAAGGGAGATGCTGTCAGTGACCCTATCTCAGAGGGATGGATTCAGAGGCAAAACTTATTGGTCCTTTGGATGGATGATGCTATAGACATGCAAAGTATTATTACTAACTAGGCCAGAACCTAATCCGATGCTGCACCCTTCTTCCCAGGCCAGTTATCCAAGAGTTACTGCAGCCCCTGCAGAGGGAGTTTTGCTGAGCATGCTTTGTGTTTCTCCAAAACAACTAGGAACTCCAGACTTCGGTCAGCAGGTTTCTCCATCAAATACTGTGTCTGTGGTCCCTGGATGGAGCTGGAGGTGCTCTATGGGAGCCCAGAGGCAGCTGGCACCTCCAGGTTTCACTGGTTTTGTCTATGGAAGAGGTAAGGAGCTCCTCTGATTCCTGGCTCTGAGAAGAAATACCCAAGGCAGCACACTGTCCCAGTGGCATAGACCCACCCTTCATCCTGACACAGCTTTTCTCCCATTCCACACTTAGCCAGCGCGCGTTATTTATGGTTTGTCTGACAAAACTGCAGCAGGGCAACACACATGGAATATGGAAAACTCCAGAAAATAAGCTAGAGTGACTTTTTTCAAATATTTTTGTGGCACTTGGTGTCAAGGTGGGGTAATGCCTTGGACTTTGTTTTCAGGTTCTTTTGAAACTGGTTCTATTTTAGCATGTGCCATGAGCGCAGGAACACACCAACGCTGCACCAGTTTAACTAAATTGGTTGGAACTAAAAAAAAAAAAAAAAAAGTCACCTTTTTAATTATATCAGTGCAATTGCGTGTTTAGACAAAGTCTTACAAAGGGTCTCCCATCCTGGGCACCGCCGCAATATAGATATGAAGTAATAACGTATATTTCGAGAGATATCATTGCAAGTCCCAGGAGGTTCAATATCATTCAGCCTTGAGCTTCAAGCTCTGTATTGCCCCACCCATGCCATTCGAGAGCCCCAGCCCTAAGCATTAGTCAGCCACCTGGGGGCTATACCTGCTGCCCGGGCTAGTGCACAGGGTAGCTACACTGTCAGGATTACATAAGAACATAACATAAGGACAACCGTACCGGGTCAGACCAAAGGTCCATCCAGCCCAGTATCCTGTCTACCGACAGTGGCCAATGCCAGGTGCCCCAGAGGGAGTGAACCTAACAGGTAATGATCAAGTGATCTCTCTCCTGCCATCCATCTCCACCCTCTGACAAACAGGGGCTAGGGACACCATTCCTTACCCATCCTGGCTAATAGCCATTAATGGACTTAACCACCATGAATGTATCCAGTTCTCTTTTAAATGCTGTTATAGTCCTTGCCTTCACAACCTCCTCAGGCAAGGAGTTCCACAAGTTGACTGTGCGTTGCGTGAAGAAGAACTTCCTTTTATTTGTTTTAAACCTGCTGCTTATTAATTTCATTTGGTGACCCATAGTTCTTGTATTTATGGGAATAAGTAAATAACTTTTCCTTATCCACTTTCTCCACATCACTCATGATTTTATATACTTTTTTTTTTTTTAATGGAGATATCCTATCTCCTAGAACTGGAAGGGACCTTGAAAGGTCATCGAGTCCAGCCCCCTGCCTTCACTAGCAGGACCAAGTACTGATTTTGCCCCAGATCCCTAAGTGGCCCCCTCAAGGACTGAATTCAAAACCCTGGGTTTAGCAGGCCAATGCTCAAACCACTGAGCTATCCCTCCCTCTCAGCAGCTATCATATCCCCCCTTAGTCGCCTCTTTTCCAAGCTGAAAAGTCCTAGCCTCTTTAATATCTCCTCATATGGGACCCGTTCTAAACCCCTAATCATTTTAGTTACCCTTTTCTGAACCTTTTCTAGTGCCAGTATAGCCTTTTTGAGATGAGGAGACTACATCTGTACACAATATTCGAGATGTGGGTGTACCATCGATTTATATATTCCCCACCTCTTCCCTTAGCAGCACTGTCCCTAATGCAGGCCCTGGCCTTGGGAGTGAGTCACCAGACAGGGGATGTTATTTGCACCAGGCAAGAGGGAGCCAGAGCTGGGAAATATCATAACGAACAATTAATAAGTGAAATGAACAAACTGTTTTAGTGCCACCTGCTGGCCCCTCCATTTACGTCCTAATCCTGCTGTGAGTGGGCGGGGCCAGAGAAACAATTGAGCTATTAAAAAAACAACAACCCACCACTGGCCACATGCACAGCAAAGTTTGAGGTACTTATACACAAGCTCAGTGAAGCAGCTGACGTGTAACCAAAGAAACTAAATTCTGTGGGTGTTCGTAGCTAGAGGCCTCCTGTAACTTTATGTGGAAAGTTGAAACCAGCAGGTGAGGTCAATTTCTGGAATGATTTTCATGCCAGACAGGAGAAGGTCCTCTATAGACAGCCCTAAAGACTGAAGTCCCCCTCTTAGCCACGGAACAAGGCCAGTGACAGAGCGATTCTTTCCACCAGCCCAAACCAACGTGTCTCCAGTCTCGTCTCGGGACAACTTTTTCACTAGGAGGGTGGTGAAGCACTGGAATGGGTTAACTAGGGAGGTGGTGGAATCTCCTTCCTTAGAGGTTTTTAAGGTCAGGCTTGACAAAGCCCTGGCTGGGATGATTTAGTTGGGGATTGGTCCTGCTTTGAGCAGGGGGTTGGACTAGATACCTCCTGAGGTCCCTTCCAACCCTGCTATTCTATGATTCTATGAAGGGGTCATCCATTTTAATCCTTGGCTTCTGCTGAGCTTGCCAGTTGCAATGGTGGGTTTGTTTGTGGCATGGATACACATCTCCTGGGAACTGGACCGAGACCCATTTAACTTAATTCACCCAGCTGGTAACAATTCTCACTCCCCACTGAGCTGGATTTGAACCCCAGACCTAGCCTCGCACTCACTTGCCCAGGACATAGGGCTCGCAGCCAAATTTGATTGTTAAACTAGAGAGGATCAGGCTAGTTTTCAGTTGATGCAACCGGGATGAATGTTTGCCACTGCAGTCTGACATTTGTCCGAATCTGTTATCTGGGATTTCCCCCATCACCTGTCTCACCTGTGCCTGGGATTAGGAGGTGGGCAGGCCACATGCAAAACCATGGGAGTTCTCTGGACAGCGCCCTATGACACCAAGCAGGTGTCAGGATCTGATGAGAGAGAGCAGGAGACCCGTTTCTGAGGGTGCTCTGTGTCTCCTGCCTTAGGGGATGAGGCCCCAATGTAATGAGAAATTGTTCCAAGGAATTCTCACTCCAAGTAAAGCGGCCAGGACAGCGCTGGAATAAAAGCAAGCTTGCACTTGGATTGCATTGTCTTGCAGAAGCAAAATACCCCCTTTAACCTGCAACAGATGAGGCAGCATTTAAGCGTTACCCATCCCAGTGAGGGAAGTAAACTGGATCAAACGCACTGAAGACCAGTTCAAATCAAAAGGGATGCTGCCTCTCTGGGGATTGCATACACCCTCAGCAAGCCTCGGCTGTTTTCTCTTGCTCTAAACACACATACACACCCCGCAGTTGGTCTGATTTAATCCAGTAATTTGGCCAAGGAGGAACTGAGTGGCCAGGAAGATAAATTGCCTTCCAGAACCCATCAGCTGGCTGGAGAGAGGCCCCCATTGAGCTCTCTGGGGAACGATCCCTTTTCTGTTGCCTCTGTCTGCAGCATCCACTGCAGAGGTTTCAATCCAAATCAAGAATCCATTTGCATCAAAAAGTGATGAGGGGGGGAAAAAACCCTGGGAGAAAGGAGCGAGTCAGCACCACGTGATACAACTGCCTGCCACTGCGCCGGGGCTGAGCTGTAGTGACAAACGGCCACCCCTGCAGGCCAGCCCTCACCTCTCACAGAAGCCCAGGGCCAGATCCTCAAAGGGATTTCGGTGCCTAAGTCCTATTGCACCCTGGTTTAATCGTGCCAATAAAATCGTTTGCAATGATCCGAGTCCCAGTTTATCTAAAGCAATTGTACAGCCCGTATATGAGCCCCTCACAATCTTTAGTGCCTTATTCTCATCCCTCTGAGGTGGTGCTTTTCTGTCAGCCCCATTTACGCGCCTATGGGTTTAGGATTTGTTATCAATGGGCCACAAAGACGTTCAGTGACTTGCCCAAGGTGATGCAGGAATATTTGTAGCAGGGCAGGGAACTGAACTTGGCTCACCTTAGTGCGAGGCCGGCTCCTTACCCACTGGGCCATCCTTCCCCACCACACCCCTTTCCAGCTGCTAGGAAACACTAGAGGAGACCAGCATTGGGAGGCCCAAAGAGCCATGGTGATTAAAGATATCACTGATAAAAACTCGCTGGAGACAGGATGCCTTCCACCCAGGGCTTAAAACATTACCGCTCCCTGGGGGCAAAGGGGCAACAGGGAAGGCGTAAAGCTGTCGTTTCCCAGCCCAGTGTCAAGGGGCCTAGTTCTCAGTTGCAGCCAGGCCCAGTGACCGGAGCAGTGCTGTTTCTCCTAAAGACAGTGCAGGTTCCATTTAGCTCAAATCCTCTGCTATCTGCAGCACAGTCGTGTCCCCTGGCATGTTACCTACTTAGCAAGTCCCTAAGTTCACCGAGAGCCCCATTACCTAAGGTTATTCCCAGGGCTGGCTCCAGGCACCAGCAAAGGAAGCAGGTGCTTGGGGCAGCCAATGGGAAGGGGCGGCACATCTGGGTCTTCGGCGGCAGGTCCCTCAGTCCCTCTCAAAGCGAAGGACCTGCCGCCGAATTGCTGCCGAAGAATGAAGCGGCGCGGTAGACCTGCCACCAAAGTGCCACCGATCATGGCTTTATCTTGGTTTTTTTTTTTTCCGCTTTGCCACTTGGGGTGGCAAAAAAGCTGGAGCTGGCCCTGGTTATTCCTCATCCCCAGCCCATTAGGATAATCAAGGATTGTGTGTATTGCAAAACCCGATCGAGCATTGCGCCCCATGTCTTTTACAATTTACAGTTTTAAACAAACAGCTCTAAGGGGGAAAACATCTAAACTGTGCACCTGCCCTGCTCTACCAGCTGCATCTCACAAGCTGAAATAGCCAGGAATCGTTCCAGCAGAGACTTCCCCTTCTAGAGCAGTGGTTCGCAATCTTTCCAGGCTACTGTGCCCCTTTCAGGAGTCTGATTTGGATCACAGCGCACTAGTACTGAAAAAGTGCCCCTCTTCTCATTTTTACCATATAATTATAAAATAAATCCATTGGAATATAAATATTGTACTTACACTTTAGTATATAGTATAAACAAGTCGTTGTTTGTATGAAATTGTAGTTTATACTGACTTCGCTAGTGCGTTTTATGTAGCCGGTTGTAAAACTAGGCAAATCTCTAGATAAGTTGATCTATGCTCTGCGTACCCCCTGGGATGCACGTACCCCTGGTTGAGAACCACTGTTCTAATGCATTCCTGGATCTGCTATAGACCCCAGCCTATACTTGATGGGAGGTACAGTGCCATCTTCTGGTGAACAGGAAACATTGCACCAGGAATTATTCATCTTCACACAACCTTATTTGTGTTATAATTCCTAGGAGCCCTTAGACCTTTCTCTTTTGGGTGTCAGTTTTCCAACCAAAAATGGGGTTTCCGCTTTCCACAGAGGTTCCAGACTCACTGGGGTTGGCGTAGCCTGTTTTTATGGCAGACTGATTACATTTACAACAGGGCTCTGTCTGTCACATCCTCTTGATGTCAGGGGTTCAATTCTGCATAGAGATGCAGAAGCATTTTGCTGAATCACCGTGTGCCTCGAGCAGGTGTGTCCCGTTAGCTCCACTCTAAGAGACAAAGGGCAGCCTCTCTCTGAGGCAGAGGGAACAAGGGGCTAGGAAAAAAGCTTTGGCAGGGAAAACTCTAGGGAACAACCAAGCTTCAGGAGAAAGCATTGGCTGTGGTTTTTCTGTATTCTTAGACAAATAATAGCAGCAAACCCCAGGAAGGGGATATGTCTGGATTGTTTCCTGTATCCGTCACCTCCGTTCACAGCATGCTGGAAACTCGCCCTGCCTACACTCAGCCCTGTGAAATCTGACCAGTCCTGCACTCATAGATCAACCGTCCAGGGCATCACCCCTGCAATCTAACATCAGCCATGAATGTGCGGCTCAGGAATGTGTGGGGAGGATAGCTGCTTACAGACCAGAGACTGCATTGCCAAAATGTCCCAAAGCTGCTCTGTACAGGGAGCCACCACAATCCCAAGAGTTAATGGCCAGGGCCAAGAAAGTGGAATCCTGCTTACAAGCTACATCTGGGCAAACACTGCCTGGGCCTCCCTTCCACTCCAAGGTGAAATGCCCACTTGGGTGCAGAGTGCATCCCCTATGCTACCAGGGTGAATCAGGCCCCAGGCATCTCAGTTTGAGTCTCTGCCAACCGGCTGCATCCATCTGGCTAAGGGTTGAATGGTGTGGCCAGATATCCATTTAGGAGTAGCTGGTTGAGACACCAAACTCATTTCACCCATGACACAAGCCAAGAGTGAAGCCTAAAAGCATGTCTACACACAAAAGTTAATCTGAAATAAGGTAGGGCCTGAATTGAAAGTGGATTTAACTACTCCTGACTAACTCCATGTGTGGACGCTCTAATTCCGGAATAACAACGCCAAGACAATGGGGTCCTGGTTTATGACTACAGCCTAGGCACTACAGTAATACGAATAACAAAAGTGCCTCGTCCCAAATTAACTTAATCCCACGTTTATTCTGGAATCAGAACGTCCACACCCAGAGTTAATCAGGAATAACTCTCTGTGACCAGCCCTACGACTCCAGAACTGAAAAGCCAGTGCACTACTGTTCCACCCCACCACATCCTCCGGTTCCCTGGTCTCTCAAAGCCACACTGGATCCCGTCCCAACTCAGAACTAAATCCTTGCACCCTCCCTGTTTTTAGCCGCCACCCTAGGTTCCCATGGCTCCCAGGAAAACATGGCTGGAGAATCCTATAGCTCTGTAACAAAGAGATGTAGTCTTGCATTGTGTCCTAAACATGGCCAGATAGAGTGTATGTCTACACAGCAATCAGGAGGTATGATCCAGATTAAATCAGTTTAGGTAGGTCTACATATGTTGCAGTCACCCCTCTCAATTTCAGTGCAGGCCTAGCCAGAGGCTCATCCTGATCTCCAGTAGCAGGGAGTTCCCCAGCAGAGGGTCCTCCACCAAAGACATCCAGCCCTGGCCCCCAGGACTCCCATCCTGGGGACCATCCACCAGCTAGAGGCTTTAGAAGCTGGAGGCTGCAGCTGACTGCCTCTAGCAGGCCGGGGGTCCCTTTGTAGCAGGTGTGCGCATGGGCTCCCCCTGCAGGACACTGGTGGAGTGGGGAGTCGAGGCAAGGTGTGGCTGCCCAGCTAGGAACGTCTCGTTTTCCCGCAGGGAGCGGGAAGAGAGCCAAGGAGCCGAACACATTGCTGTTAGTGCGACAGGGCTCGGGGAGCCAAGACTCCATATATTGTGCTGTCTATTTAGGGCCTGTCAGGGGAAAGCACGTTCCCACACTTCTTGGCACCCTTCTGCAGCACCTTTCAATTAAATGAATTGCTCCAGTGAATTTACTCCCTGTCCATTAGGCCCATCTGACTCAGGCTCTCGCTGTCTGTCCCTTGCTCCAAGAAGGCTCATTTGTGAAATTGGTTTAAGAAAAGAAAATGAGGATTGACTGCGCCAGAGCCACCCCTCCCGCCCATAATACACCACGTCTTGCAGCCTCTGCAGGATTCGCATCTTTAGCTCTCTGCGAGCAGAGCTCTGCGAGTGAGTGAGTGAGAGAGACTGTATGTGCCATAGAACATATACGCACCCGGATGCAGACACACATCCACAGCCGCAAGACAGACGATGGGCCATGTTAACCCCAACCCAGATGAATGCATGATCACTACGGTTTCAAGAGGTTATATTGTAGTCACCTTCCACTAAATTCATCCACAAAGTCCATGGAGACATACCGGGAATGAACTCTGTCCATTACAATTTATAAGGCCGTGCTCCCCGCTGTCATTTACACCAGTGCAGGACTGGTGCAAAATAGTCGTGGTTCCCCCCCCCCCCAATCTAGTAGTGTTGCACTTCCTTTGTGCACAGGGGTAAGGCAGTGGAGAATCAGGCTCACTTTCTGATCCTGAGGGAAATATCTATTATGCTTTTTAAGTCAAGCGGTTTCCCAGTTACATGGCTGTTAAAAAAATCCTCACTTTTCTGTGTTCATAAAGGTTTCTTTGTCAGTAGCTCAAAAACAGCTGCTCCCCAAGCTCCAGACATGTTCAGACACATAATCCTCACTGAGGAGGCAGGCCGTATACAAGGGCAAACAAATCTCGGTTAAGATCTTTAAAATGATGAACTCTGAAAACCCGAGCTGTAGTCACATGCATGACTCTGACTACAGACCTATGTAGATCCCCTGATGCATGTCAGACACACGCACCTAGGACACAAAGAAGCACCACGTCTTTTTTATTATTATTATTATTTCTCCCTATTTTAGGCCCCAATTCAGCAGCCCACCTCTATTCCAAGCACTTAAGAATATGCGTAACTTTAGACCCACGCTGCAGTATTTTTCTGAACTGGAACCTCAGTGATTCAGAGCCCAGGAGGCAGGATGAAGGAACAGTGCCCTGCCCTGAGAGGGCCAGGGTAGGGTTGGGAAGGTTGCCAGTTTCATTGCATTTTCATTGGCTCACGTTGCTCTTCCCTTCATTAGCTAACTTTAACACCCTGTTCAGACACTCTCACCCGACTGGGGTGACGGGCATGAGTGAGAGAGTGAGTGAGTAAGACAGGCTCTAGGCTGAGGTACCTTTGTCTGCCCTTTTCACCCCACTTCGAGCACGGATCCTTATTCATAGATTTAAGGCCAGAAGGGACCAATGAGATTATCTAGTCCGACCTCCTGTAGAACACAGGCCATAGGACTTCCCTGAATTAACTCTTGTTTGAGCTAGAACATCTCTCTTAGAAAGGCATACCAATCTCGACTGAAAAATGGTTAGCGATGGAGAATGCCCAACCACCCTCTATAAAGTGTTCCAATCGTTAATTGCCCTCACTGTGGAAAATGTGCGCCTTATGTCCAGTTTGAATTTGTCTAGCTTCAGTCTCCAGCCTTCGGATCTTGTTATATTTGTGTCTGCTAGACTGAAGAGACCTCTATTATAACATTTCTGTTCCCCATGTAGATGCACAAGGACTGTGATCAAGTCACCTCCGAACCTCCTCCTGGTTCAGCTAAACAGATTGAGCTCCTTCGGTTTATCACCATCAGGTATCTTTTCCACTCCTTTAATCATTCTCGTGGCTCTTCTCTGAGTCTGTTCCAATTTATCACCATCCTGCTTGACCGCTGAGCGGCAGAACATAGTATTCTAGCAGCAGTCACACCAATGCCAGATAGATTAACAAAATTGGGACTACTGAGTAGGAGACTAAGGATTGCATCAACCCTTTTGGCCACAGCATTGAACTGGAAGCTCATGTTCAGTGATTATCCACCATGACGCCCCAAGTCCTTTTCTGAGTCACTGCTTCGCAAGATAGAGTCCTCAAAGAATAGTCTACATTCTCTGTTTGTAGATGTACAACTTTACATGTGGCCCCATCAAAAGGCACCCTGTTTGCCTGGGCCCAGTTTACCAAATAATCCAGATCACTGTACCAATCAGTAACCTGCCCTCTTCGTTATTACGTTATTTACACCTCCTTCAATTTTTGGGTCATCTGTAAACTCGATCAGTGATGATTTTATGTTTTCGTCCAGGTCATTGTTAAAAGTGATAAATAGCGTAGGGCCAAGATCTGACCCCTGGGGATCACTACAAACACACCCAAGCATTAGAAACCAGAGGCCATGTTTTGAAGCATGTGGTCAGAGCTGAATTCATCCCACTAGATCACAAACCATAAAAATCACATCACCCTCGTTTCTGTAATACTTCTCTCCACTCCACTTCAATTCTGGCATGATTTTAGTAGTCGCTCTTGAACGAGCTGCTGTACCTTGAAACCAATACATTACACCATTCAATACATACATCATTCAGCTCGGAACCCCCCCAACTTTCCAGGCCCAAAAAGTGGTCATCTCCAACTCTAGCGGTTTTTGAGCCATCAGTTGCTGAAGCGGAAGTCAAGGATAAGAAGAGGGGTCAGAATGGTACAATCTCTCACACCCTACCCTACACTTTGAGACTAAACTTTGCCCAGCCCTGGTCCTGGACCCAGAGGTCAGAAAGAAAATGTTACATTTCTTGCCTGCAACAGCCAGAAATAATGAATTGGCATAGGAAACCTCCTAGAGGGTTTTAAGGCCCAGCTTGACCAAGCCCTGGCTGGGATGATTTAGTTGGGGTTGGTCCTGCTTTGAGGCAGGGAGTTGGACTAGATGACCTCCTGAGGTCTCTTCCAACCCTGATATTCTATGATTCTATGAAAAAGCAGACCTGCTCCTCTCACATTGGGGTCTGCTGACAGAGGTCTTGGCATGAGTTTCGCCCTGTCTGGGCAAGCCTAGACAAAGATCTCTCAGTGCAAAGTTTTTCCACCTTTGTTAGGATATTTCACGTTTTCTTTGCTGGGGAGAATGGCAGAAGACTGGCCCCTGGGAAGATCTGACTCCTCTCTCAGAGGAAGTGGGGTTTACTAAGTGCTTTCCTTGGGTCAGCCAATGGCATAGTCATCCCACCCCCCCCATAGGTGCTGGAACTAGGGGTGCTGGAGTACCCCCTGGCTTGAAATGGTTCCCATCATATCCAGGGTTTACAGTTTGGTTCAATAGCTCTCAGCAGCCCCCCCACTATACAAATTGTTCCAGCCCCTCCCCCCTGCCCATACCTGAAAAATTGGAAGAAAAATCAAGGCTGAATTTGCAGAAGGGAGACAGAAAAAGAATGTGCAATTAAACCAACAAAGCAAGCCTGACACAGGAGAATTAATATGGCTAAAGTAAAAGGCTGGCTTGAGATTCTGGCAGCTTTAAGGCGTCTATGAAATGCAATGCAATAAACCTTTATCAAGAAGAGCGCAAAAACAATGCCAAGAAGCAGTAGATAGATGTTACTCACACGGATGGAGATATTGACCCGCCATCGTATTGCTATTTCACCAAGCAAGAAACGAGGATCCCAGAGAAGAGACCAGTCATGTAACTAATGCACTGACCTAACCTGATGGCATCCAGGAACCCTACAGAAAGGAGAAAGGGGAAGATTGTAGGTAGGCTGCTTAGCCTCAATTCACCTGCTTAGCACACCTGGAGATACCAAATCAAACAGATCCCAGGAGTAGGGTGACCAGATGTCCCGATTTTATAGGGACAGTCCCGATTTTGGGGATTTTTCCTATACGGGCTCCTATTACCCCCCATGCCCCATCCCGATTTTTCACACTTGCTGTCTGGTCACTCTACCCAGGAGGGAAGGTTTTATTAACTCTGTCCCAGTACATGCACAGGAGACCACCTCCCTTCCACGCCTCACTCTGAAGCTTCCTCAGATACCAGAAATGTCTTTCATCCCGCTATTACTTATCCCTGAAGCTCCCACTTTGCTGAGGAGATGGCTTATCCTTTATATCCTGCTTCCTCTCCCAGCAGGCCTCACTCTCAATCATATGCCCCCACCAGGGAATGTGGTGAGCACCTGGCCTTAAAGGGCCTAAGACCATGTAATAGGAATGCTGGGCCGGGCCAGAGCCTTAAAGGGCCAGTGGTCTGTTACAAAGACTTCCTGCAGTGCACTGGATGGTCACGAGGCTTCACTGGGTTAAGTACTGGTGGGTGCAGGAGAGCAGTTATTTCTTTTTGGTTACAGGAATTCACTGCAATGGAATCCCTTGGCCAAAGAGTGTGCAAAGAACAGCAAGTGGTTGGTCAGCGATTGCCAAGGAACTGGGACTGTGGGAGGAGTAGGGTTGTGGCAACAGGTCAGGTAGGCCCTGGTGAGGTTGGGTTTGGAGTATGTGTCCAGCAAGTCCAAAATGAATTTGAAAGGCACAACTGCACTCACTGACAAGTTAATTCAGTTACAGCTTGCTGATGAAACCTGCCTCCAAAGCTCCACCCATACAACTTCCCACCAGGCAGGATACCAGGTGACAACAGATTCAGCCAATGAAATACAAGCCAGATTCATTGCCTCTTCTGAACAAGTTCTCATTGGCTGGTTAGCAAGCTGGAGGGTGGGGCACTATTAAATAGCAACTTCTCGGGGGCAATGAACCCTGCCCTAGTTTCCAAAGGACAGTCTTGATTTTGATGGGTCCCTGGCCTGCTCTCATGGAAATCAATGGGAGGTTTGCTATTAACTTTATTGGGAGCAGGGTCAGTCATTTTATGGGCTGGGTAGAGGACCACGTGTGTCATTATTGGAAAGGATCTGGTTTGCAGTTCTCTAATCACCCATAATCATCAACAATGGCAGCCTGAGTGGAAGGGGAGGGTTGCTAACTTGTTCTCAGGCTGGTTATTCTAAAAAAAAAATCACCCCTATCATGGGAGAAAAGTGAAGCCGGGAAAAACACTATAACTAAGCCTGAAACCCGAATAGCAATTCACTTCTCTGCTCAGTGCTTCAGTCTCCTGTCTGAGAAATGGGGATAAGGATCTCTCCCTAGCTCACAGAGAGGGTGGGAGGCTCCCGGCATCTAAAACCCTTTAAGATCTCCTTAGTGACCAAGACTTCTAGAGCTCCCAGCTACAGCAAACGTTGACAATACCACCTTACTGCAGCTGCTGTCTACACTCAGCATACTGGAAAATGGAGTTTTCTCAGGTACCTCTGGGCAGTAACCATAGGCAAATGCTGAGTTCTTACAGGCCAGGGCCAGGATATTGTGATTCGGGGTTAAAACACAGGCTGGAAACGATGTCATAGCTACTGGATTCTTCTAGGGGATGGACTAAGATGAGTGTCTTGTCTGTGTCATGCTCTGGTACAGACTTCATTCCCTTAAGCCCCAGCATGGACTGTGGCAAAGGGCTTTACAGGTGACACTGCTGGGAAAGAGAAGAGACGGCTTCACATCACCACCTCCAAGCGCTTTTGTACTGCGGGGCTCTAAAGGGGTGTGTGTGTCTCGGGCATCTTGGCAATGTCAGCACAGAAGGGGTTAATCCACTTCCTCCCCACCCAAGACTGGGGATTTCTTGGTCATGTCCTGCATAGATCCCCATCGGGGCTTTGAAATGCCCGAGACACGGACAGCCCGGGAGGTTTTACTGAGAACCGGTGGATGCTGTAAAAGGGAGTCTTAGTCATGTCTAGTCAGTTCAGAAGACAGCACGGAGGGTATTACTAAAGCTTCTAGATCTTGTATCTCTAAGCGATGTGTTAGGGCCAGATTCTGAGCTAGAGCTGAACTGCACAGAGAGAGAGTCAGGGCTGGGGATTAAAAAATGGCATAGTCTTCATTTTTGCACTGCTTTGATCCAGATGCTGCTCTGGGCAGGCAGGTCCTAGTGTGCCATGGTAGAGCAGCTTGAGGGCTGCTCTAACTTACATCTTGCTGCAACACCTATAAGGAGCTGGAAACACAGCCAAGAGTCAGCCTGGTCTATAGATGCCCCAGCCACAGCCCCTTCTTTCTGGCCACACCCTTATTACCCCAGAAGGGGGGGTGGCTGCCCCAGCTGGGGTTCCCAGTACGTTAGGGTGATCCTCTCTAGGTTGGTTGAGCCAACTGCATGATCAGAATACAGAGTCAGTACACAGCATCCCTTTGCAAATTAATGAAAGCTCCCGGGACAATTTGCCTTTCCAATTAGAGTAATGAATCCCTCCCATTGCCAAGAGCTGAACCTGCAGCCTGTCGAGCAGCTGATTTCTGACAATGGCCATTGGCCTCTAAGTGATGCTGCTGAAATGTTTGCTCTTGTGCACTAGCTCCCGCCTTGCCCCTCCAGCCTTCCCCATGCATGCAGCCAAAACGTTTCTGGGCTCTCAGGGTCCATCTGCCCAGCTCACGGCTGATTAAACCAAAGGGAAGTCCCGTACCTGCTGCACGGCTGATTGCCAGACTATCCCCTAAACCTGCCAAGCAAAAGCACAGCCTCTCTCATTGGATTTGTAATCGGATAAGCTATAGGGAAGCTTTGATAGGGTGCAGAGGTGTGAACTGGTCCTGGTGATTAAGGGGTGAATACCAGTCCAGTGGTCTTGCACAGGTTCTGTGAGGAAGGGGGTGCATTGGAGACAGAGGAGGGAGAAGGTCTTTAGAAGGAGGGCTCGCTGATCGTAGGACTGGGACAAAGCCCGTGCTGCAGAGTTTTCCATTCCCTTTCTGATGTAGCTATTTGACATCTTTGTTATCTCTTCTAACCCTGGAGGACCAGGCTTCGCTGATCGCAGCTGGGGTTTTTTCTGATCCATCCTTCCCCCAGCTCATGTCTAGGATTGAGATTTCCAAAAGCATCTAGGTGGTTTAGGAGCATGTCTCACCAAAAGACAAAAGGACGTGGGCTCCTAAATCACTTTGGCACTTTTGGGCTGGCTGATTTAAATCTAGCTCAGGACAGTGGTGACTAGAACTTGTCATCCCCTGAGGGCTGCTTGATGACCTGTACTGCAGTGAAAGAGGTGTCAGCGCTGGTGCTAATAGACAAGTGTTGCCACCACTGGCTCTCTTGACAGCCTCAGCAGGGAACCAAAAACTGAACAGACCACAGACGCTGAGCAATCTTCTCAACTCAATGCTTATCCCTGCAGGGCAGAGGCACCCTTGGGTGCAGGAAAGCTTGTACTGGGTTGCCTCTGCTGTCTGTATTCTGGACAGAGGGATCTTCACTGTCCGGCAGTGTGAATCCAGTTTTAAAGGAGTGGCATAGGATTTAGCAACTCAGCTCTCATTCAGTTCCTAGGGGGGGAACCACATATAGGCCAAGCACATTGCATCATGAAGTCACGGCATTGGAGATGTACCCCTTGAAGGAGGGTGGAGCACCCCGCCTTCTGCTCAGTTGCATGGAACCCTCTCTTGAGCACAGGTGCTCTCGGAGAATCAGAGCTCTTTGCTGATGCAGCAAATAGTGGAGCAGTTCAAAGTGGCCCCTGGTGGCTAGAAGCTGTGATGCAAGGTAAGTTTACAACTCAGCAAAAAGGAAAGTTCAACTCTGTTCCACTAGACTTTGGAGCTCAGCTGGAATCCACAGAGGCAGGGGTTTGGCTCAGTGCTGCCCGTAGGCACAGCAGGCAGCCGCGTGCCTTGGCATGCACAAACACAGCAGACTTCTTAGCGTCAGGGGCACTACAAGACAGGGGCATCTATATTCTGCAGATTTAGGCATGGTACCTTACTGCATAGGCCTACAGCAGACACAGTGTAATAGTTCTATAGCACCTTTCAGCCGTAGATCTCAGAGTGTTTTAGCAAGGAGAATAAGGGTCATTGTCCCCATTTCACAGATGGGAAAACTGAGGCACGGAGAGGAGAAGTGAGTGACTTGCTCAAGGTCCCTGGCAGAGCCCAGCTCTTTTGAATTCCTCTCCTTCTCTATGGCCCATGCTGCCTCCCAGAGTGTGGCTTTGTTCATGTGTATCATACCACAGCCTTTGGGACCATACTGTGGTGTCCCACCAAGCACGCACTGTGATTAAGCATGGGCAGGGTGACCGCAGCCCCAGTTCGGATTCTGCCCTAGATGCCTGGGTTGCAGCGGACTAGGTTTACGTGCCAAGTGAGGTTGACAGCTCTGCCGGGACTGAGGCCTTTGACTGCCCAAACAGACCCAGCTCACGTTGTGCTGGGCTGAATCATTCCAGACCAGGTCAAGTTTGATTCAGAACCAGCTCGTCCAACTTTACTCAAGCGGCTGTAGATGATGGTGCGACGATTTATAGGCATCTACATACACTGACCCCATGTTTTCTGCCATCATGAACCCAGATAGCATAGGGAATAAACTGATTTCTTCTTCAAATACGCAGGCTTCTACACACTGGTCCAAATGCAGGTCTACTAGCTCAAGAGAACAGAGCCATTATAATACACAGATCTAACCTATTCCAGCCAGCAGAGGGCACTAGTGCCTCACACACAGTGTGGGGAAAGGTAGGAAAAAGCTGCCTCTTGGGCTATGTTCTCCCAAGCGGCCCAGGACTGGGGCGGGTTAGTATTCGGAGGAAAGACCCTGAGAGGAGAAACCAGGGTCAGTTCTGGTGATTCAAGAGAGGTGTCCTACTCCGAGTCCGCACTGAACTAGGGTCTAGGTAGGAGGTGCTGTTTTTTGGGTAAGATGTAAAACGGAACCGTTCGGATTCTCAACGGCATTGCGAAAGCAGGGTTCCCAATAGCATTTGCCTCTGCCTAAATTCCCACCGTGGTTTCAGCGGACTAAAGCTTTCCTCCGGCCCTGCCCATTGAACGGTGTTGCTGTGCGCTGTTAAACCCCTGCGGACTCCACCCCAGCAGTGGACGGAGCAACCTGAGTGTAGCTTGTGTATTGTTTGTTACATGTGCATGGGATGTTGGGATGAAAGGCATGCAAGGTACAATAGGGGCTATGACGATTTCATTTGCCCTGCTAAGAGGGGGTCGGGGGAAAAGAGTGAATTCCCTCATTGAGAGAGGGGGCTGTTTGGGAACCTGCCCCACAAAGAGCCACTTCACCTTTTATTGCCACAGGTAACAAACCAAAGCTCAGGAGAACCCAACGTTCCCAGTGGCTTGGTTTGTCCAGCTTTACAAAGAAGAAGGAACTAGTGGTTCTTGCCTGTGTACACAATAGTGCCACTGGGGAGACCAGGTGCCAAACCTGGGATTAGGGACAACACAAGCTAGTTAGCTGCTTTTAACTCCCTCCTTGTCCAGCACTTCATCTCAGTCAGGGCAGCACCTTCCCCTTGCTTTGGGCTGCCAGAGGTATCTCTGCTCAGTAGCTCTGGACCCCACTCAACAGAGCGTGGCGGGGGGGAGGGAAAGGAGCAGGACCCTTGCATTTCAGAGGTAGGCTTGGTGGCCAACATAGCAGCAAGACAGAGAATGGATCTTCATTCATTCTCCTCTCAGGTTTTCCACACTTACTTAGTTTACATTTTGTGGTTCAGATCCCTGCCTCCCACTGCCCACCAGGCACCACACACCCAGGTTTCCACCTGGTGCAGACTAGACCAGAGACACACACCAGGTGCTCTCTCCTGAAGCTGGTTCTGAAAGGGATTCAGGCCACCCAAAGCCTGGTCTGTGGCGCCATCTAGTTTGTGGCGGAACGGGTCTAAAAACTGGTTAGAATGTTTGGGGGGATTCTGCCAGAGTAGATCCAGGTCTTCCCTTTTATTCTGAGTCTAAAATAAAAGCCATTCCGACAGAAAGAACGCAGTTGCTCTTGGCGTATGGAATAAACACATGGATCCTCCATTAGCTCAGCCTTCTGTGGCAGCAATGTCAATGAAAGCATCAGGAGAGACGTACTTAGGCAGAAGGTAAACGGCTGAAGTCATTGAACCAGACAAACTGGGCAGAGCACGTTCAGTTTTAGCTTGACTGTCCTCACATCGTCCCCCTACTGCTCACAGACGTGCTCTCTGCTTTGTGACGTGATGCTGTCTTTTCGTCCAAGGTCAGAGCAGAGCGAGAATCCAGTTAGACTCTGCAGTTGGCGATTATCCGTGCAGCGACTGCAGCGTTCTGTACCTCAAGCCAAAGCACTAGGAAATTTACTTCTACTGGCGCTGCTGCCACTTAGCATTTGCATAGCAGATGCTGTATTAGAGGATGATGATTTGTACTGTGATCGTGCCTAGCAGCTCCAGTGAGGGGCCAGGACCTCATTGCGGTAGGCGCTGTACAAACACAGAACCAAACGACAGCCCCTGTCCAAAGAACTTACAATTTAAGTAATGACACTTGCCGACATCCAAGCTAGGTAACATTCCTATCTCCCTTTTATAGATGGGTAACTGAGACTCGGAGCAGTTAAGTGACTGGTCCAAAGCCCCACAGTGAGTCAGCAGCAGTGCTTGGAAAAGAATCCAGGTCTCTAGACATCTATGCTCAGTCCTCCACTGGGCACCGTGGAGAAGGACTGGATTACTTGATAGGTCGTTTCCACCTCTGATTTCCTACAAATCCTATGCAAAACATAAAGACTAGAAATACATGAGTGTATGCGACAAAGGGGTGTGTTACAGGACTCATTACTGGGGAGCAGGGCCCTCATAGCAAGCCCCAGCATTGCACCATGGCCTACTCTCCAGCCAAGCCACTGTACAGCATCCAGCCCCTTCCAGGATAACAGAGTCCATTAGTCCAGTGGCTCCCCACCTTCCCAGAGTACTGTGCCCCTTTCAGGCGTCTGATTGGTCTTGCCTACCCCCAGGTTTCACCTCACTGAAAAACCACAAAATCAGCCATAAAAATACAGAAGTGTCACAGCCACACTGTTGCTGAAAAAATGCTGACTTTCTCGTTTGTATCATATAGCACTGCTCTACAGCCAAAATGCTTCTGAAATAAATGTAGTCAAACGTTACTAATTCTGGGTCACTGAGAACGAAAACGATGCTTAAGATTGTTGATTGGCTCTAGTTTTCAAGAGATGCTATTGGGTCAGTATATGCGACCCTTGACTTGGGAATGGCGGAGGATACGTGAGTTATAAAGGGAAGGGATCTCAATTTAAACCAGAAATGACTAAAATACATCTTTGACTGGATCTATGAATAAATCTATGACTGGGTTTGGACTGTACTTGCTTTTTAGGCAAAACAATGAATGATGCAATCTGAAGCTGGTATTGCATCATACATGATATGAATTGCATCATGTTATTCCTAGAAGTCATGGATGATGCAATCATAACAAAGCTTACATCACTCTGCTGAACAAATTGCCCTATATCAGCTCTAGAAATCATACAGTGTCGTGCTCTCTTATTTGTCAGTGTTTGATTTTGCAAAGGGACACATTTCTCTTTAGTCAAAGTGAGCAGAGATGCCTCATACTTGTGTGAACAGTGCAGATAACTTCTGCTATGTTTGTGGTGAAGTGATTTTTGCATCACAAAAGCGCAGTATAACCACTATGGTTAAGAAAGCCTATCACCTTTATTTTGGCTGCAAAATTGGAGATCAGGACAAGAGATGCGCCCCACACATATGCTGCAACACTTGTGCAACAAATCTTCACCAGTGGTTGAACTGGAAAAGGAAATCTATGCCTTTTGCAGTGCCAATGATTTGGAGAGAGCCAACAGATCATACCAGCAATTGTTACTTCTGCATGGTGCCTCCATCTGGGAAAGGTGTGTCAAAGAAGAAAAAGTGGACTGTGCATTATCCAAACATTCCATCAGCTATACGCCCAGTACCCCACGGAGAAGGACTGCCGGTTCCTGATGCACCAGAATCACTCACTTGAGTCAGACGAGGAAGAGGATGAAACTTCTGGTCCTGAACCATCAATGTCATAGGACCCACATTTTCTCCCATCCTCTTCCTCTGAACCACACCTCATAACACAAGGTGAACTGAATGACCTTGTCAGGGATTTGGAACTACCCAAGAGTAAGGCAGAGCTGTTGGGCTCCAGACTACAGCAGTGGAATCTCCTGGCAGGTGATGTTAGGGTTTCCATGTTCCATGACCGTCAAAAGGATCTTGTCCATTCTTCTTCATGGAAGGTGATCTTGTAGCCTGCAACAACATCGATGGTGTGATGGCAGCCCTCAACATCATTCATGATCCAGGTGAGTGGAGACTGTTCATTGATTCATCGAAAACGAGTCTTAAAGCTGTTTTACTGCATAATGGCAATGTTTTGCCATCAATTCCAGTTGGTCATGCAGTCCATATGAAGGAAACCTATGACAACATGAAACAACTTTTGCGGTGCATAAACTATGACCAACATCAGTGGCAGCTTTGTGGCGATTTGAAGGTTGTTGCTCTCTTGCTTGGTCTGCAGACTGGATACACAAAGTACTGCTGTTTTCTCTGCGAATGGGATAGTCGTGCAAGAGATTCCCACTACATCAAGAAAGATTGGCCACTCCGACAGTCATTGGAGCCTGGGAGGAAAAGTGTTCAGCATCCACCACTTGTTGAATCAAGGAAGATTTTGTTACCACCCTTACACATCAAGCTGGGTCTGATGAAGAACTCTGTCAAGGCCATTGACAAAACACAAGCAGCTTTCAAGTACCTCCGTGGAAAATTTCCAAGGTTAAGTGAAGCTAAGATAAAGGAAGGTGTCTTTGTTGGTCCTCAGATTCGTGAACTTCTTCGAGATGATGCATTTGACCATGCACTGCGTGGCAAGGAAAAGACAGCATGGAAAGCTTTCCAGTTAGTGGCAATAAATTTTCTCGGCAACAACAAGGCAGACAACTACAGGTTGTTGGTGGAAAACCTCCTCAAGGCATACAAAAGCCTTGGTTGCAACATGTCACTAAAGATACATTTTTTGCACTCTCATCTAGATTTTTTTCCACCGAACTGCGGAGCAGTGAGCGACGAGCACGGCGAGCGATTTCACCAGGACATTGCAACAATGGAGAAACTCTATCGGGGCAAATGGAGTCAATGCTTGCAGACTATTGCTGGACAGTGACAAGAGATGCTCCATTTAATGAATACAAGAGACAAGCCAAGAAGCGCCGAGCAGACACTGAATAAGACTAAACTATGTACATAATAGTTTTTTGCCTTTTGTTTCATAATAAATTTGATTTATATAACACTTTTGCTGATTTTTAAAATGTTACATAAACAGGACAGGTGAAATATTATCATGTAAAGCAACCATAAACACATGAAAAGACCTAGGTTTACAATTTATGATTAAAACTCTACTATCTACACAATATACATAGACATAAAATGTAAAAACTTAAATATCTTAGAAACAGTAGCCAATCAGTTGTTTTAATTGTCATATTTGAATTCAGCACATCAAAATACATAATAAATAGCACATTTTATCGCTGAAGCAGACGACGTCTCAAAAACTGTAGACCAGTGTAATTATAAAATAAATCAATTGGAATATAAATATTGTACTTACATTTCAGTGTATAGTCTATAGATCCATATAAACAAGTCATTGTCTGTATGAAATTGTAGTTGTACTGACTTTGCTAGTGCTTTTATGTAGCCTGTTGATAGCTGCTGGGGTGGAGGAATAGCTCTGTGATTTGAGCATTGGCCTGCTAAACCCAGGGTTGTGAGTTCAATCCTTGAGGGGGCCATTTCAGGATCTGGGGCAAAAATCTGTGTGGGGATTGGCCCTGCTTTGAGCAGGGGGTTGGACTAGATGACCTCCTGAGGTCCCTTCCAACCCTGATATTCTATGAGTCTATGAAAACTAAGCAAATATCTACATGAGTTGATGTCCCCCCTGGAAGACCTGCGTGGCCGCAGGGCTGGCTCTAGGTTTTTTGCTGCCCCAAGCAAAAAAAATTTTGGCTGCCCCCCATCCCAGCCCTGGGCTCCTCGCCGCATCCCCCTGCCGCCCCAGCCCTGGGCTCTCCCCCACCACTCACACCCCCCTGGGCTCTCACCCCCCCAAACTGCACCCCCCTGCTCACACACACACACATCTCCTGCCACCCCAGCCCTGGACTCACCCCCACCCAACCTGCACCCTCCTTCTGCCGCAGCCCTGGGTCACTGGTAACTCACTCCCAGGGCAGGTCATTCAGCTGGGATTTTAGATGTGCACAGAACACAGACAGGATTGGTTCCCATATGGTTACAGAACTGCAGTAAAGTGGAACAATTTTCAGCTTGTCTGATTGGAGGATATCTGGATGCATATTATAAGACAGTCCTACATAAATGAGGAAAAGTTGAGGTGCCTTTATTATTCTTTTGTTCCACTCTTCCTTTCTATGGGGAATTTGCCAATGCAATATCACTGTCTTCCTTTTAAACAAACATACAAAAAAAAAGGCAATGGCTGTTGAAAATAGCAATTCCAGTCCTAATAACCACCGGGAAGCATTTCTTGCTCAGTTTTATCCTACTTTTTCTACAGCAAGTTACAGTGGATCAGTATATTTGATTTCGGAGAAATGAAGTAACAGCCGCCCAAACTGAGCTTGAGCACTCCTGAATTTTGAGGTGTTCAAATCTGGAAGGCAGGTGCTGGGGGGCGGGGGGGCGCTGTGGCTCCGCAGGGGAGCACGGCAGCGTGTATACAGCAGCGTGTCTGGCGCTGCGCAAAGCCAGACACGCTGGTCTGAGTGGGACGATAAGGGGGCTGGGGGGTTGGAGAAGGGTTAGGGGGTTCCAGGGGGGGCAGTCAAGGGACAGGGAGCAGGGGGTTGGATGGGGTGGAGGTTTGGGGGGGGCAGTCAGGGGCAGGGAGAAGGGGGGGTTGGATGGGGCAGAGGTTTGGGGGGGCAGTCAGGGGCAGGGAGAAGGGGGGGTTAGATGGGTCATGGGTTTGGAGGGGGCAGTCAGGGGACAGGCAGCAGTTGGATAGGCATGGGAGTCCCAGGGGTTTGTCAGGGGACAGGTAGGGGGTGGGGTCCTAGGAGGGAAGTTGGTGGGGGTCTCAGGAGGGGGCAGTTGGGGACAAGGACCAGTGGGGCTTAGATAGGGGGTGGGGTCCTGGGGGCAGTTGGGGCAGGGGTCCCAGGAAGGGGCGATCAGGGGACAGGGGGGTTGGTTGGTTGAGGTTTCTGTGGGGAGCAGTTGGAGGGATTGGATGGTGGCAGTGTGGGGCTACCCTCCCTCCCCGTGGAGTGTTGTATTTTTTGAATGTTAAAATATGGAATCCCTACTCACAGTGCAGCTCTCCATTCACTGCAGCACGAGGTCTCAGCTACCTCCCTCCCTCCCTCCCCCTCTTTCCTGTTGGTAGTGGCCAAGGGAATGCTGGGAAATGTAGTTCTTTCCCCGCTCCGGGGCTGGCTCTATAGGCAGGGAGCTAACCAAGGAACTACAGCTCCCAGGGTCCCCTGTTGGTTCTCAGCTCCCAGGCTGGATCCCTGCCGCCCCTGCAAATGGGCTACCCCAGGCATGGGCTTGCTTTGCTGGTGCCTAGAGCCGCCCCTGCCCAGGGTACACATTCCCCTGGTTGAGAGACACGGCCCAAGTCCAGAAAACAACATCAGGGCTAAAACGTTCCCCAGCTCCCATGGGCTCAGCCTTCTGCTTCCTTCCTTACAGGTGGGTTCCCAGCAGAAACAGCCTGTCTCACTGTTTAATCACCAGCTTCTGGGAACCACCCTGGTCAGGTCTCTCCTCCTACCCAAGTTCTCTGGCAGACCACAGCCTTTCAGCCAGCTCCTCATCTCAGAGCAGCTTATCCACTCTGCTTCCCAACCAGCCCTCAATGATGGGGCTTTCTTCCTTTTACGTCCCAGACCCTCCACAGGTGTAGCAGGGTGGGATTGAATGAGGGAGCTCACTGTCTGAAGGCCTTAAAGGGGCAGGCCACCCCAGCTGAGCAGCCGTGTGACGCTCAGGGCTGTATCACGCCATAGGAACGGCAGAGCCCAGAGAGGTCTGAGGAGCTGAGACACTGAGGTTTGGGGAGCAGCATAGATTAGACAGGGAGGGAGGTCTGGTTCTAGGTACAAAAAGCCTGGAGAACACCAGACAAAACCTCCTTCCTCGTCTTTTCAGCTGAGTATCCAGAAAGGGGGTGATAAATATTGTGGGCCCAATTCTCTGTTGCTCTAGCTCTGGTGTCGTCATTTCCCCGAGTGCAAAGAGGGTGTATATGCTACCATTTCCGTTTGGTTGTGATTGTTATTATTTTAGAACGGTACAGCCAGGAATCCCTGGAAGACGCTGGTTCTTTGGGTGCCAGGCACCGTACAGACAAGCAACAAAGGCGGCAGGCCTGGCCCCAGAGAGATTACAGTCCATGGGTCAGACAGAGCACGGCAGGTGGGCTAAAGTGGTGGGTGGAAGGGAACTAAATAAACAGTTTCACTCTAAAATAGAAGCCGCAGCTCACCACTTGCCCAGCCAGTGCTGGATCCCAGTGTTTTACACCCAGTATAAACGACGACCCGAGGGGCTGGGTGAGCGTGAGTCTGACTCCATTGCGGGGGAATTGGAGAAGTGAGGTCTGCAACGCAGTCTGTGCTGGAGGATCCAGGCTGCACCATCGCGCCTGATCCCAGGCTCTCACACTGCGGGCCAGCCCTGCTATTGTCCAAGGAAAGGAGGGTGGGTTCATAGGGAATATTTTTCTACTGGCTGAGATTCAACAACTCAGTGACTCGCCTGAAGACAGAGTCATCAAAGCGTCCATCAGAGCTAACGAGCATTGTCGGCTGCACAGTGGGGACAATGGGGCTGTAGCACTTATTAATCATATCCCTCCCCATTGAACCCAACCCATCCATCAGTCGCCTCGGTCTTGTGCTTTGACTTCACAGAGCTGCCAGCCGCAGATCCCGCGGCTTTCCCAGTGGGAGACCAGCGGGAAGGACACACTGTTGCTGTGGTGATGCTTGTTGCTGTTTCCTGTTTCTCCAGATGTCAGCCATGTGTTTCCATAAGAACCAGGATTGTCCCCAAACCAGATGGAGCCAAGGGAGCTCTTTCACTGGGACTGTAGAAACAGCACCAGCACCTAAGAGACAGATGTAGTCTTGGGTTTCCCCCCTGCCTTTTTTTTTAGCCTGTTCCTGTATCTCAGTGGCTGCTTTCCCACTGTCCCTCCCCCTAGAGGATTCCCATCTGGTTGGAAGATGTTTGGTCACTTTCAGCAGCTGTTCGGACCTGAGGGTTTCGATACAAAAGCCCTTCAAACCAATGGACGTTAAATCAGAAATACACCGACCGGCTGGAATGATACAGGGGAAGAGCATTCCAGGTCTCTAAGCACGTGTCTGGTACGTGCTGGAAACCACCCCTGAATGCTCACTGAAGGCACTGGCATGTTTCCCTTCCTTCCTGAGGTTTGCCACGTGTGATCATGTGTCCCTTTTACGTGACAGCAAGTGACTTACCACACAAGGCATCATGCTAGCTTCCCCGCGACACTCACCCTTCTTCCAAATGCACCATGCCCTGGAAATCACCTGCTGCACAGCCCTGAGTCTTTCCTGAGTTCAGGCGGAGCTGAAACGCCGCGTGGGAGGCAGATGAGCCCGCCAGACTCCGTTCACTTGTGACCTACGTCGTGTTTGAGTCATGGCCCGCAGAGGTAAAGGCTAAATGGCACTGTTGCCACCTCCTCGCTTAGCCTTATATGTTTAATAGGGATGGACTGAGCAGGGTTTAGAACAGGCACTTCCAGGCCAGTTGCCGTTTATTAGGGGTGAGAATGACTGCTGCTGCTGATGATGATGATGAAGCCACAGCTGGACACTATGTCCAGGTCTGGTGCCAGCCTTTAGGAAAGATGTAGATGAGTTGGAGGGAGTCCAGAGGGGAGCAGCAAAAATGAGCAAAGGTTGATAAAACCTGACCGATGAGGAAAGGTTAAAAAAGTGGACATGTTTAGTCTTGAGAAAAGAAGACTGAGGGGGGACCCTTCAGATATGTTAAGGGCTGTTATAAAACAGGGATTAATTGTTCTCCTCATCCACTAAAGGTAGGGCAAGAAGTAATGGGATTAATCTGCAGCCAGGGAGATGGATATTAGGAAAAACTTTAACTCTCACGGTAGTTAAGCTCTGGAATAGGTTTCCAAGGGAGGTTGTGGAATCTCCGTCACTGGAGGTTTTTAAGGACAAATACCTGTCAGGGATGGACTAGGTTTATTAGGTCCTGTCTCAACACAGGGGACTGGACTGGACGACCTCTTGAGGTCCCTCCCAGCCGTACATTTCTCTGATTCTATAATGTGCACTTCTCTATCCTTTTCACCTGAGGATCTCAAAGCACTGAATTATTTAAGTAGAGTTGGCTGAAAATTTTCAGACAGAAAGTTTTTCTGTTGGAAAAGGCCAATTTGCCAAAATCTAAACATTTCCCAGGAAAGTGTCGACTTAACTTTTTTGGAAACCCAGACAGTTTCCAGCCAGGTGAGCCAATGTGGAGCTGGGAACCAGAAGCCCTTGGAGCCTCGGCTTAGAGCTGGACGGGAAACCATTTTCCAATCTTGCAAAAATTTCCAAAAAATGTTCCAGTCCCAAATCAGGACAAAAAGTCAAAATCTCAAAAATGTTCACAAAGCAAAAATTTGGTTTGGGTCAATTGAAAAGTTTCATTTCAGTAATTTCCAACATTTCATCTCGATTTCAACCTCTCTTTTTTTTGGCTAGTCATTAATTTATAATTCAAATTGAAAAGTTGTTTTGAACTGAAACATTGAACTTTTTGTTTAGAAAATGTAAAAACGGGACATTTTGACAATTCTGAAACTTTTTTTCCCCAACATCTTTGAGATGAGACATTCATTGAAGCCAGCCCTTCCCCGCAGAAAGTTTTGGTTTTGACAATTTGGCATTTTCTGACAAAAAAATGTAATAAAAAAATTCCCAACCAGCTCTTCCGCTGTTTCTAAGCTCCCCAGCTCCCTGTAGCCAACCTGGGGGGCTGCCAGTAGGCCTGGTAACCAAGGGAGCATGTTTCATTTTGAAAACACTTGCTCATTCCCACTGAAATAAAACAGACTCCTACTTCCTCAAAAAACATTGAGGTTTCAGATTTTTGTCTCGATTCGGGATGAAATTTTTTCCAAAACCTCAATTTGTTTTATGGAACTGGGAGACCATGTCCAGGCCGGCTCTTGATTTAAGCCTCACAACCCCCTTGTGAGGTGTGTCAGTGTTGTTATCCCCATTTTATGAAGGGGGAAACTGAGGCAAACAATGACACGGTGACTTGCACAGAGTCAGGTGGTGAGTCAGCGGCAGATTCAGGAATAGATGCCAAGATTCCCAGCCCCTTCCTCTTAGCCACCCCGTGTCCCTGTCTTGTGCTGCTTTAAATGAGACCCATGGAGACAAGCAGATCAATTTTAGATCCAACAAGAACACACAAGCATATGCCAAATGGATCACAGACCGCACAACACAGAAGGCTAATGGGATCTAGTTTCCTTGCCAGTGCCACAGAACATTTTCATGGCAGGGACCCACCCGTCTCTTCCCACAGTGCGTCAGGTTATAAAGAATCATACACCAGAGCGAGGCATTGTGTCACTCGGCCTTCCTGTCAAGATGGCCAATTTTCCCCCACTAAGTTTGTCTCCGTTTCAGGCGTGTGTTTGAAACATGTGCACAGCACATTGCGTGCAAGCCTCCTGCAAAAGTCACATATGCTCCCCATATGGACAGCTCCATAACTCCTTTGGGAGAACAGGGCCGCATGGAATTCCCTTTTAGAATGATGCCAGCACCACTGTCTGTATCTCTGGGTCCCTGTGCTCCCTGGCCCTTGAGGTCTGTCTCAGGGGGACATTCTTCATCCAGTTTTGCATCACGAAGGAACTACATATTTCGCTCCCCTTCCCCATCCACCTTTCGCTGCCATTTGACCTTTGGGCTGCGGAAGCCACTCAAGATCTGTGGTTCAGAGGAGGTTTAACCTTCCCTTCTGTAGGGATTGTGTGGGCGGGCTAGCTGTGCAAACAGGCAGAGAGGCGAAACCCAGGCAACAGGTCAAAGGTTTACACAAAGCATCTAAGATAAATAAGAAAGGACTGGAGATGGGGGCTGGGAGAAACATGAACCTCCAGCCCCAGTAAACCCACCCACTCAGTCACAGACACAAAACGCTCAGCCAAACCTCCACAAGCAGAAATCTCCCCCAGCAATTTTGGCCTCTATTGCTGTATTGGGCCAAACCAAAACCCTGGAGACAAGCCAGTGCCTGAGTCCTAAAAATGAATGCCGGAGTGGCGTCAGATTGGCAGCATGTACCAGAAGTTGTGCCACATGCCACAAAGTGCCAGTGTTTCAGGGCCTTCTGGCACCACTCAAGTGCTGATCTGAGCATCCAGAACTTGGGGAAAGTTTGCCTCCGGATCCAGACTTGGCATCTGGCCCCTGTCTTGAGTTGAAAGGGTCTCAGAATTTCACAAAAGTTTTGATGGAATCTGAGCCTCATTCTGAGTGCTGTCTATCGAGCCCCAGGACCAGTTTATGGTCTTGCATCCAAGTCCCACGACATTCACCATTGCCCCAGCTTCAATGCAAAACCAAGTGGAACTCGGTGGTTTGAGGTCACTTTTGCCTCTCACGCTGGGAGGGCATGTTGAACCCAACTCTCAAGCTGAATCCCGAATGAGGGCAATGAGAGAGCTCCACACAGCCTGGGACTGAAGACCGAGTTTGCAAGACCTCTTGCCCTGGTGGGATATAATGAGAGAACACCAATTGACCAGATCTGGGTCCTGTAATGGCCTCTGTGACAGCGGAGAGACACGACTCGGTTGTAATGAACATAGACCGGAATTCTATTGAGATTCCTGGACCCTTGAGAGATCCCGTGGGTCCCAGACTGCTTAGCGCCGTTTGTGCTGGCTTTCTAGCTCCTAGTTTGTGTCTCCCTTGCTGAGCTGGCAAGCTGACCCTGCACATCCAAAGACTGGAGAGATCACTCTGGTCCCATCCCAAAGTGTCATTTGTTTTTCTTGCCTCTTTTAACCCACTGCTCCAGGAGGTCAGGACCAGAGGGGCTGGCCTCATCAGCCCTATGCCAGCTGAGGATACCCCTATTTTAGAGAACTCTGCAGGTGCTCCCTTAAGACAGCGTTCAGTCTCATTTCCACCTCTTAAGTGGTGCAAAGGGGATTTAGGATGAGCCGAGGATCTGGTATTCTCTGCAGTGTCAGCCCACCAGTCCTGCACCCCGGGATGAGTTGTTTGGCTGAGCCCACCTTATATCAGAATCAGAAAACTCGGAGGCGCCTCTCGGCCCTCTCTTGTGCGTGTCCCGCTCAGACACACCCGGACTCCCTCTCCCCCTACTAAAAACCACTTCCTCCTGGGCTTCAGACAATGCCAGCCCCAGGTTAACCAGCCTGTTAGCGTGTGTGGCGCTAACACTGCAGAAGGCTAGTGAAGCAGCACTGGTCCCTCCCCTCCAAGCGGGATTAGGGGAGGGGAACAGGTGGCTAATTGCCTGTCACACAATGAGGTGTGGCCACCCAGCCAACGGGGCCCGTGACCTAGGAGCCACAGGACCATAGCAACAATTTCCAGGTCAGTGGAGGGGAGGAATGGCAAATTTTCTGCTCCAGAGGATGCCAGGATGTGGGTTTCTCAGCCCCAATGTGGCTCAGAGACCAAATCCAAACATCATTCTTACTCTTCACCCTCACCAGGTTTTACTGAGCACAGCTACCAATGCTTCCCCCACCCCGCCCCAGGAAATATCTGCCTCTCCTGAATGGCTGAGCCCTGGGGACTAGTAAACCCTGCCCAACTCTCTGTGGATTTACCCTTTGCTCTTTTCCAGCACCTTTCCTCCGCAGAGCTCACAGCGGTTCGTTCTTGCTGAGGCAGGTCAACACGATTCTCCCTATTTTACAAATAGGGAAACCGAGGCACTGCAAGAGGATAGGACTTGCCCCATGTCACACAGAGAGTGAGTGGCAAAGCCAGGAGCAGAACCAATGAGGCTAAAATCCCAGTCCACTGCTCTAACCCACAGGCCCTGCTCCCTCCCTCCCATATGGTCCTTCCTGAATTCATCTGCGGGAGAATTCCCGGAGTCTGTCATGTGCTGTGGGACCAGATCCTGTAGCCTGCCCACCTGTCTAGTGCATCCATTGTTGCTAGCTGGGACCCAGCCCTTCCAGATCCTCTTTTTAAAGGGACAGCAGGTTCCTGCAGATCATTAACCAAGCACCTTCTGAAAAGCCTCTCTCCCGTCCTCAGCAGTGTCCACTGTGGGTGCGTCAACACTGCAAACAAAGCCTTGGTCCACCAATTCAAGCTCGCGCGACAGGGCTAAAAACAGCAGTGTGGATGTTCCCGCTCAGGCTTTGAGACACCCCCAGCCCCCCTTTGCTAGGTTTTAGACCCCAGTCTTCAGCTTGAGTGGGAACGTCTACCCTGCTATTTTTAGCCTCACAGTGCAAGTCCCGTGAGCTGGAGTCAGCTGACCTGGGCTCTGAGACTGGCTGCCATGGGTCTTTTTTTTTGCAGGGGGTCCCAGAGCAAATGAGGTGCTTAGTCACATGATATGGGGAGTGAGTGTGATTTCCAGCCACTCAGTAAGCTAAGGGTTCAATCCAATGGGACATGAAGCACCTTACCAGGCCCCTAGGACATGCAGGGTAAGATGCCAGGGTGAACTTACTGCTTGTCTGCACTGCCAGCTAGTAGTAAGGCATCCCGAAGGGACTGAATTAACGGGCTCTTCCCATCTCATGCCCAGACCTCATGCAGGCAATGGGCCAGTGACACCATCTCAGGGCAGCGAGCCGACTGGCTGAGCTAAAGGGAGCTCCTCCACCACTTGCGTGAGGTTGCTACCCTGCCCTGTGCAACCAAACAGTCCCTTCCTGACGCTGCAATGCTGCCTGGCGCTGCTGTGACGTTCGTGCCCACCGGCCCGTATGTGCCTCCTCCCATCGCTCAGAGCCGCTATGCCCATGGTCTCCCCTTTCCTGTGTGAAGGACCCAAGGGACTGGTGATTGGGCAGGTGCTGTGTTAACTTCCCCCTGATTGCCATTGTACCCCGGGACCACTCGCACCTCCCTCTGCTGCCACACATGCGAGCCCAATTCTGGGCCTTTTCCAAGCAGACGCCAAATTGGCCCTACGTTTGGTTTTGTGATAATGTCCCTGGGGCAGACTCAGCGGAGAGAAACTAATTTATAACACTCGTGATCAGTCCCCTCCTGCAGAATGGTCAGGGCACAAGACCATTGCAACACTGGTCTGGGAGGAACGAAAGGGAGCTATGTGGCCTAGAAACGGGCCCAAACCAAAATTCTGGACCTGGACTCTGGTGAAATCAGCATGTAGACGCTCAGGCTGCAGCCTGCTCGCTTGCTGAGTTGAGCAGCATTCCCAGGGTCTCCGATGCATTCGCTTTGTTTGATGGAGGAAGAGGGAGGCAGTGTGGCCTAACGGATTGAGGTGTGCTCTGGTCCTGGTTCTTTCACTAGCCTGCTCGATGACCTGGTGTAAGCCTCTTTGCCACTCCGTGCCTCAGTTTCCCTACCTGTAAAATAGGGATAATGATACTGCTCTCCTTTGTAAGACCCTGAGATCTATGGATGCAATGTGCCATATAAGAACTAGGTATTTTTATTAGTTAGCCCTTGGCATCCATTCCCACACACAGCTTGCTTTCTTCCCTGGGGCAACCCCTTTTTTCCCCTCTTAATGAGATTAAATAAGAGTGAATTATTCAGGAAAAGAGCCATTCCCCTACCTCACGTCCCACTCCCAGTTCGCACGGAGCCCCCCAATAGGCTGCACGGCAGGATTCTAATTAACATCATTAATGGGGGGCGGGGGCACTCTTGCCGCTGCAGCCCAGTTAACAATTGGAGCTGTCAACTGGGCGGTGGATGCTGTTAAAATACCCGAGGCCCTTTGTCAAGGACAAGGGAGCCCTGGACTTATAGACGCTTCCCTGTTGTGTTGAAGACGGGACCGGGGGGGAGGGGGGGACGCAAGGTGGGGTTTTCCCTCCCTCTACCTTTCTCTGGTTTCTTCCTGGGACCACCAAGAAAGAGCATGAGGGGATGCCCCTAAAATGTCTTTTTTGGGTGGAGGAGGTAAAAACCCAGCACAGGGGTGGGGTAAAAATCCAGCACATCAGGTACTTATCTGCTAAGGCACCTCATCTGCTCTAGGAATAGGGCACCTGGGGAATTCCTTGGTGGACAGTTCTGGGCCGAGGCATGAGTGGGCGTTGCCTTTAGGGCTTCCAATCTTGCTTCTCTCCTATCAGTTTCTCTGTCTCTCTCCACCCCTTCCTTTAGTCTTAGGATTTGTAGTTAAGCGTGACCTCTCCAGAGAATGAATGTAAGCAGGTGGCCATTCTCACTCATGTAATCCCCTCCCCACCCCCTCAACCCCCCCAGCCTTGCCATGAATGGCTGAGAATCCGTCTACACGGGATGGCGGGGGTGACACTGGCAGGCCAACCTACCCCGCCAAGGCCTCTAATGAGCAGCAGAACGGGGCACGTCAGGAGCGGATGTGTTAACGGTTTCTGGTTCAATGGAGGGAAAAATCTGCACAAAGGAAGGTGTACAAATATTGTGGGAAATCTATTGGCTCCTTAATATTTCATGAAGTCCCGGGCCATTCAGACCGGGTGAATTCCCCAGCAAGGTCTCATTCAGCCGGCATCAATGGGAAACTTTTAATTGAGGCACTTCATTCAGGGCCCGTGGGTCATTCAGTGTGAGGGCCTTTCAGGGAGAACAGAGACCCATGTCTTTCCAAGCTGCACCAGAAGAAAAGACACTGTTTACAGCGCTTGATGCTTGAATGCTAAGGGCCTTAATCCCCCAAAGAGAAAACTGATTCCTTTTTTTTCCCCTTCCCTCCAAAAATTATTTCTCAAATAACAAAAGAAAAGAAAAAAGATAAAGCAAGGAGGTGAGGGGTAGGGGGTGGGATTACTGTGTCTAAGAGAGGAAAGGAATGAACCTACGGGGTGGTTCATATTGGGGGAAAAGAGGGGAAAGAGCATATTAAAACAGTCCTCCATAGAATGACAGCCCCTGGTTCACTAGGGGCTTATGCGCTATTCCCACCCCCCATTGGTTCTGTGAGCTCTTTGGCTCTGATACTCTTTAAGATGCAGCTATAATTTAAAAAGTGACTCCGTAGAAATGATACGGTGAGGTTCCCACTCAGTGAAGCTGACACTTACTTTTACTCGGTTCCCAGGACAACGGGTGATTTTGTTTCTAACCGTCAGGGCTGCAAGCAGAATCCCGAGAGGGGAGAATTCCGCTCTCCCTCCCTGGGCTCTGAGAATAAAGATCACGCCTTCAAAGCTAGACTGATGATACCTGGCTCAGGATGGCCTCCAGCTGTATCTCCTGTAGCTGTAGCTGCTCCACCGGGAGAGCAAGAGAAAAAAGCTGTTTTTTCTCAGTAAGGAGAGCAGCTGTGACTTTGGGACATGCAGAGAACAGAGAGAGCGAGAAAACGGTGCTGGATTGAAACACCAAGGGAGGGATCTGCCTTTGTGTCCCATTCCCGTGTGCTGCTTATAAACACTACTTAGCCATGTGGGGAAGAATTCCCCTAACACAAGCTCTGCGTAGGGTAGCCAGCCCCCTCGCAAGGCCTAGCATAGGGGGAATGCTGCATGGAGGGCCAGGATCGGGGCAATATGTCCCCACAGACTACCCCATTGCAGGGATTCTCTATTGCTGCAGGCTGGGTGGGTTTGCAGACTAAAACCATCCAAAAACCCATCCAGGTGACTGGGCAACAAAATGGCAGATGAAATTCAATGTTGATAAATGCAAAGTAATGCACATTGGAAAACATAATCCCAACCATACATATACAATGATGGGGTCTAAATTAGCTGTTACCACTCGAGAGAGATCTTGGAGTCATTGTGGATAGTTCTCTGAAATCATCCATTCAATGTGCAGCGGCAGTCAAAAAAGCAAACAGAATGTTGGGAATCATTAAGAAAGGGATAGATAATAAGACAGAAAATATCATATTGCCCTAACCTCTGTTTGCCAGAAGCTGGGAATGGGCGACAGGGAATAGATCACTTAATGATTACCTGTACTGTTCATTCCCTCTGGGGTGTCCGGCATTGGCCACTGTTGGAAGACAGGATACTGGGCTAGATGGACCTTTGGTCTGACCCAGTATGGCCATTCTTATATTCTTAAAATCTTTCCAGCCAACTTCTGCAGGACAGACAGACAGACAAGTTCTCCCACAACCCACTCTGAACCAAGCCCAGAGCGGCTGGCGAGGGCACAGGGAACCCTGGGATACACGAGGATGTGCCCAGAGAAGCTGAAGTTGTGATGCGGGTCTGCGTAGTGCAGCACGGTTGGGAGGCCTGGGTTTCCAATGCAGTGTGGACGCTCAAACGTGGGTTGGAAACACCAAATCTCCCAGTGCATTTCACGCAGACCCGGGCTTAGTGTGCTGGGAAGACATACCCTTATAGGCAGCCCTCGTGGGAGGTGGCTGCCATAAAATAGAGCAGCTTCTGGTTGCTTTACTTGATGCCCAGGCTCACACCAACTCCTGAAGAAGCCCAGACTAAGAAGGTTGCTTAGACTGCTCTTTGCCCCGCCGCTCCCTGGGTTGTGCCTTTCTGGGCGGTGACTCAGAAGGCCCGCCACCAAATCTCAGCCAAATCTTTTCTACCGTGGCTGTTCCTTCTTGTTATTGTTTATTATTTACCTCATTGCAGCACCTAGGAGCTCCAGACGTGGCCCAGAACCCTGCTCCGCGAGGTGCTGTACAGACGCAGAAACAAAACACAGGCCCTGCCCCAAAGCGTTTCTTAGCTGATGGCTGGCAGCAGCCATCTCGGCTTCAATCAGCACTGACCCGACAGTAACATTTCAGCAGCCGCCAAAAGTCAGGCGCTTGTCAAAGATATCGCGTCACCCACCCACCCACCCTTAAAGGCACTGGGTTAGCAGATCTGAGAAGATTTTAGAATGAAACCTTTTGTACAAATAGTCAGGGTCTGGTTTTCCAATGGGGCCTCCATTATGGGGGGTGAAATTTTGCACCTGCATTTAGTTGCATCTATCTACACTCACTTGCATGTGCTAAAACTCCCAGAACATTCAGCTAGGAGGCTAAACAGTAGCAATTGCCCCTACCTGTCCTTGCAGGTGTTGTTAACTGAGGGTATGAAACGGAGCCTGCAGAATGGAAGCCCGGATAGAAAATCAGGGTCTTTGTGCTTGTAGCGGGGTGGTCACCCACTCCTGCTCTGAGGGGTTTAAAAACAGCCCTTGGAAAAGACCAGGGAGAGGGGGGAGTGAGAGAGAACACCCTGGGCTGATTGGGGGAAGTAGCTGCAGCTGGGCCATGCCCCAATCAGAGCCCGGCTGGCCTTATAAAGGCCAGGGCAGCCAGATGCTCAGCAGTCTCTCTCTCTCTCTCTCCCGCCTTCCTGGAAAGCCCCAGGCTGTGGCCTAGTGTTGGGCCAGGAGGTACTGGGGGTTGCCGAGGGCAGCCCAGAGATAGGACAGCAGGCCCAAACCCAACCTTGCCTGTGATGAGTAGGCTGATACTGCAGTCTGCCCCAGGGAGTGGGGCTAGATGGTGACTGGCAGTAGCCTGACGGTGAGGTGGGGTTAGTGGGTGGGGGTTCCCCTGGGAGGGGAGACCTAGTGTGTGGGTACTGCCAGGGGGCAGCACCCAGAGCAAGGGGCACTGGGGTCCTGGGAGGGACACAGGTCCCAGAAGTAGAAAGCAAGGCAGATCACCGGCCTACAGAGGGTGCTCCGGAGGCTGGGTCGAGCTAATTCCCTGAGAGACCAGCAGGAGGTGCCATAGGGGTGAGTCCGCTCATGTTATAGTGCTAAAGATTTTTTTCTGACTAGAACAGGCAGTGGATGGGGAATCAGCAGAGCTGAGTTCACTTTCTGCCCCTATCACAGACTCCCCGTGTGACCTTAGACTCCTCACTTAACATGCGTCTGACAAAGTGGGTATTCACCCACGAAAGCTTATGCTCCAATACATCTGTTAGTCTATAAGGTGCCACAGGACTCTTTGTCGCTTTTTAATATGTCTGTGCCTCGATTCTTCGGCAATAAAAGGAAGATACCCTCTTTCTCCCACAGCTGGTCTGTCTTATCTATTGAGAGGGTAAGGTCTCCCGGGCAGGGACTGTCTCTCACTCTGACTGTACATAGCGTACCTACCACAACAGGACCTCTGTCTTGGTTAGGGCCTCTGGGTACTCCCATAATACAGATAACAAAGGTAGAGTAATCAGGACAGGAAATTATCTATCCATCCATTCCCATATCTATCTATCCATCCTCATACACCCCCATCTATCTATCTGTGTGTTTATAAAGCTACCCATCCCCGTAACATCTCAACACCTGCACTCCCTCCCCTCAGCAGTGTTGCTGAGCCCTGATTTTATTTATGCTGCTGACAGTTGCCTGGCCGAGGATTCCATAAACCCCTCAAAGATTCATCTTCCTGCTGGTACAAAGGAGAGGAGCGTGTCCTGGCTCAAGGGAGGTTGTTTCTCCAACCTTCAGGGTCACAGCTGACATTTGTCCTTTCATAACTGGACAGAAGGGTGGGGAGATGGTCCCAATTGCTCTGGGAGCTGAGTTTCCGTCGAGCGTCTCTACCAAACATCTTATTGGTGCCACAATAGCTGCAGCCCTGACCCCGTTGTCACAGCTAACTCTTTCGCTTTCTCTCTTTTTACCACCACCGATGGGAAAATCTGTCAAAAGGCAGAGCATGCAGGCCCAGTTCTGGACAATAGAGTGGGTCAGTGACCCCGGCATGGTGTATGCAATTGCTCCTTTGTTCCCAGGACAGGCCAGGTCCTCCGTGGGTGGGTGGGTGTCACTGGCTGAAGCAGGGCAGAGGGACACTCATTTGTTAGGGAATGTTTAGTTTCCCTTCCGTCTTTTCTTTTGGGGGACTGTATAAAGAGAGGCAGAGTTTACAAGGGGCGTGTGTGCTATTGGCATGCAAGGTAGCGGCAAAGTCATCACTTTGGAAGACAGTGCAACATCGGGGAGTGACCGAAGTGAAACACAGAGAGAGGATGGATGGGTGAATAGACGGATGGATGAGGGGTAACCTAGTATCCAGCCCATAAGGAGGAGAGCTCCAGCAAATCCAGATGTCATTCTTTGCTAGGCAACGGTTAAGGACTGATTTCCAAATGGTTTAGGATCTGAGGCAGGAACAATCCAGTTTGTAGGAGATTCGGCTCTAATTGTGATTCCAATAGACACTGCCTGGGATAGACAGTCACAGATTATAAAGGCAGAACGGACCACTAAGATCATGAACTCTCCTCAGCCAGTATTGGAGCACGACTTCCTTATGCTAGGAGCTGGATGAACAGAACAACAAGGTAGCCTGCCCCTAAGGACCTACAGTATTGATTCCACTGCCAATTAGGAGCCTAAATACCTTTGAGCATCTGAGCCCACCTGCCTAACCCGGGCCATAGAATCTCACCCAATGACCCTTGCAGTAGAGGGAATTAAACGGGCAGTTGCATGCCCCACTCCAGGCTCTGGCATAAGAAGTTAAGTTGATAGGATTTGCTCATGGCTTTTTTCATAGAAAATGGCTGCTGCCCCCCTGCGCCATGCCAGCTCCTCCATGGCTGGGGCTCGCCACCGGCACCAGCGGGACGCTCTGGCTCTCCGGTGCCTCCGGAAGGCGGCTCCTCCCTGCCGAGCTGCTGCAGAGGCCCAAGCCCGGCAAAGCCAGTGAGTGGACTCGGGGCGGGGGCTGCCGGGGTGGGGTGGGGAGGGGAGGGCTCGTGGGGGGGCTGTGCACCCTCCAGGGGAGTTCAGGGGGCGGGGAGGGGGGAACCTGGTCTAGGGAGGAGCCCCTGGGCACGGCTGGTCCCTGGGCAAGCTGGCCCCTGGGGTCTATAAAGGCTCGTTGGGATTTTCCCCTCAATGAACCGATGGGGGGGGGGGCCGCGTGCAAGGTGGAAGTTTTGCCTAGGGCGCAAAATATCTTTGCACTGGCCCTGTGTAGGGCTCTGAAGCAGGATCCTGTCAGCACTACGTGACTTATAGAGTCATGAGGTGGGGTTATTATACCATGCTCCGGCCCTGCTGTTTATTGATTTCAGGTTCACAGAGCATGTGCGCCAGGCACAAATGCAAAGAGCTGTTTAAAAAGCCGTACTAGCTGAGACCTGCCTGAATGTAACCTGAGCCATCTTGCCCCGCTGCTCACATGTGGCTTGATTTCTTACAGAAGCTCACTGGAGCAGGGTGTGTGTGTGTGTGTGAGAGAGAGAGAGAGAGAGAGAGAATGCGGTAGGTGTTGTGTGCGCACACAGGAGATTAGTGTGCACTGGGTATGTGTGACTGACCAGAGTGTGTGCACGTGTGGTGTGTATATGTAGTGTGTGTGTGTGGAGGGGAGAGACATGTAGCTGCATGATGTGTCGGCGGTGTGCATGCAGGGTAGGGATGTGTGTTCCTGTACACACGTGTGTGGGGGGGGAAGAGACATGTAGCTGCATGGTGTGTCGCTGGTGTGCGTTCCTGTACACACGTGTGTGTGTGGGGGGAGACATGTAGCTGCATGGTGTGTCGGTGGTGTGCGTGGATGCATGCAGGGTAGTGATGTGTGTTCCTGTACACACGTGTGTGTGTGTGTGTGTGTGGTGGGGGAGAGACATGTAGCTGCATGGTGTGTCGGTGGTGTGCGTGCATGCAGGGTAGGGATGTGTGTTCCTGTACACGTGTGTGTGTGGGGGGGGGAGAGACATGTAGCTGCATGGTATGTCGGTGGTGGTGTGCGTGCATGCAGGGTAGTGATGTGTGTTCCTGTACACACGTGTGTGTGTGTGTGTGTGGTGGGGGAGAGACATGTAGCTGCATGGTATGTCGGTGGTGGTGTGCGTGCATGCAGGGTAGGGATGTGTGTTCCTGTACACGTGTGTGTGTGTGGGGGGGAGAGACATGTAGCTGCATGGTATGTCGGTGGTGGTGTGCGTGCATGCAGGGTAGGGATGTGTGTTCCTGTACACATGTATGCGTGTGTGAGGGGGGTGGGTGTTTGTTTATCTAGCTCACCTATCGTTATCTCCCGCAGTATCTGAGCTCCGCACACACTGTCATGATTCTTGTGTGGATGTGCAATGAGAGCCCCCTGCTTCATCTTTCCATCTGATTTCGGTTGGTAAAAGCTTTTCCCAGGGTCCCCTCTGAGAGCCACAACATCCCTTCAGTGACCCCCCCCCCCCCCCGCAATTTCCAGTGACCACGGGGGCATTGCAATAAGTCACTGCAGCAGCTGTGCAACATGTGCTTTTCTATGGCCTGGTGTCATAAACTCACCATGGGTTCAGCTGAGCCGGACTCCCCCCTTGCCCTCCCCCCAGCCGTAAAAAATAAATAAAGAGGAAAAAGGACTGAAAGGGCCGTTGCAGGGGAGACGCGCTCCTCATTATGTCTCCTACGGTGCAGTTTCCAGGGAGACAGCGCCGGGCTCGGTATCCCTCTCCCATCCTGCTATAACGGCTGCGGCTGTTTGCCCTCTGTCCCCAGCTGTCTTCCATGCACTCGTCCAGGGTCCCTGGCCCAAGGTGGGCCCAACACCATCTGGAATATGAAAGTCCCTAGGAGGTATGATCCGCTCTGTTTCAGAGAAATATGGAGCTGACTGAGTCAGGCTTGTGCCTCACCCGTCCCCAGCGAGGGGCAGACACGCTGCCCCATGTGGTACAGCCCCCAAACGTACAGCGCAGATGTTTAACATTGAGGGGCTAGGCACTATGGACCTGCTCCGAAGCCCATTGAAATCAATGGAAAGCCTCCGATGGGCTTTGGCTCAGGCCCTTTTCCAGTGGGGGGATTTTTTTTCCTCCAATTTTTTTTTAATTTATTTTTTTAAAAGGTCTTAAACTATCTGGCAGGTTTTGAACTCCAGCGTTCAAACAGAGACAGGTCAAAACCAGCCCCCAGATCCAAACTTCCCTTCGGTTTCAGTGCAGGCTGGATTCCATGTCCCTGTCACGCCGTATCGATCCGGGTGGGCAGGGGCCCGTTTCTCAATTCAGGTTCAGCAGAACTCTCCCGGGAACAGACACCCCCATGAGAGGTGAACCCAAAGTGGTGGAAATCTCACAAGGACAACTCATCTCGTGCGATTTCTGCTGTCTGGGGACCGAAATCTCATGGGGACAGTTTGTGATGCTTCGACGCTGTCAAACCCAAGCCCTGCTGGGTCAGAATTCAAACCCAAGCCATGATTTAACCTTGAACTCCAACTCCAGCCTAACCCTAATCCAGATCCTGACCTGCACCCCACCTCCTCAGTCGTTTGAAAGCTTAAATGCAGATGGGCCGCAATTCCTCAGTTCCTAGGTGGCAAACACACCTAGCACCCCCGTGGCGCAGCAATCCATGCTTCCCACAGGGATACATGAACATGCTTAGAGGTTACAGGTTTCAACGGTCTATACAGAAAGCAGGGGTCCCGTAAACATCTGGCTCCAAGAGTCTGACTTCTCCATTCAGAGACAAACATTTCTTAGGTCGCCAGCATCTGGGGAGTTTGTGCAATAATATTGCCCATTGCTGACAGAACAGGTTCCCGTTCTCTGCACAGCTGACATGCCATGTCTCATAGGACAGGGGCTGAGCTGTAGGGTGACCTCGTGACATCATAAGGTTACAGTGGGGGTAAGCATCGTCCAATCGCCATGCCATAATAACAGGCCACACTGGCAAGCCTCGTTTGCCCTGCCTAGGATGGCCACTTCCTATAATTCCACAGTACCACATCCTAAAGGGCACTGTGCCCCTGGGCTTATCACTGACATCAATGGTCCAGACTCTGAGATCTTTATTGGCAGGGGAGAGAGGAAACTCATGCAGACGCCTGTTCATTCCTCCACTGGGGCTGTGTGTGAATCCCTCATCACTCATGGATCCCTGGAGAGCCGGGCAAGGTCCCCCTTGCATCTGCTCTGTTCCCTCAGCACCGCTAGTCCATGGAAGCACAGCTCTTGCAGGGGGACCCTGACCATGGCTGGCCCTGAAAATCCCTGCAAAAGTGCAGGGGGCAGCCTCAGACTGTATCTATTTTTGCTGGTTTCCCCCATGGGTTTTAGGGAAGCAGAGGCTAGAGGGACTCAGACAGCTCCCCCTTCTGCTGCTATTCTGTGCCCTCCCGCCCCCGCCCCTTCCAGCTCTGCACAGCGGAGTGCACAAAAAAGCCTACCCAAGATGTGCAAGGGGATTTCACACGGAACATAGATTAGAGTCCTCACTGGGGGAGACCAGCTGTGCTGTCTGGCTCAGCACACCATGCGCCCTCTGTTCTCTTCGGCAGCCTCGCCGTGCATTTCTCACGCCTTCGGGTCCCTTTCTGCCGCATGTCTCCGATCACTCTTCAGCCTTGAGAATCTGTTCAAGAAGTGGCCACAGAAGATCAGCTAAAGACAAGACAAAAGAGGGAAGGCAGGGGGGTGTCACGTCCTGCAGTTGCCGTGCAGGAAATCAGGAATGTGAAAAGCAATTTTTTTTTAATTTGGTAATGGTCCGAGGCAAACGTTATTCATTTCAGAGGCTTTCGAAGGCGATTAGCCAATCGGAAGCGCAGGCCCCCGCCACGGGTGAGGATTGGAGGAGAGGGTCTCTCTTGCCAGTGTGCAACAGCTGACAGAGTGATTCCAATTCTCTTTTGACATGAAGCGAAGCAAGTGAGAAGCGGCGTGGGCTAGTGGTACGAGCACAGGACTGGGTGTCAGGACTCCTGATTTCTGCACCTTGGCATTAACTCCAATGCAAAGGGAGCGTTAAATGCTACTGTATGAGACCGCTGTCGTTTGACCCCCACTGTACCACTGGTGTAAATGCTGACTTAAGGACCAGGGCAATGGTTAATCCAGCTCCTGGCTTCTGTCCCCAGCTGTGCCAATGCCGCTCTGTCTACACGGCATCTGAGAGTGAGCCTCAGAGCCAGGGTTGGCAGTCTTGTGCTGGCACACTAAAAATATCCATGTAGATGTTGCGGCTTGGGCTTTGTTATAACGAGGTGGGGAGGGGAGGGCGGGTTAATGTCTGTGAGAGATGCTCGGGGGAAAGGTGCTACAGAAGAAGTGCAGTGTTACTCCAATCCACTTCACCCCTCCTTGCAATGGTTCATCAAATATTTCTATGCAACGAGAAGCAAATCACTGGACTCCCCCTTCCCCTATCAGAACCACTCGCTTTTTGCGGCACGGTTTTCCCTCGCGAAGGCTAGAGCAGAGATCGGTATCATCGTAAGAGCACTCATCCACAAACGGCATAATTGAAAATGACTCCCTTGTTGGCCTTCTCAGAAGGGGAGGTGAAGGACTGAATGCAAATCCAGTAGTTCAATGTCTCCTTAGTAATATTTATACCTACAGTTTATTAATGGGGCAAAATTTCCCCCTGCAGAAGAAGAGGCTGGATGGAGGCCTGGCTCGAAATCAAATATTGTATATAGTATGTACAATCTTAACTGACCTCCGCAAGAATTGGTTGCCTAGTAGAGGTGGGTCTTTAACTGAAATTCTGCTGAATATATTAAAGCGGATGCTTAAGACAGGAGGTTTCTATGGAAGGTGGAGCCCATTGGTGCAGATTTCCCTGTTTCCATTCCACCAGTGGAACATTTGATGAAACATGTCACTGTGGGCTGGCCTGGCCATATGTTTCTTTCAACCCGTTTTCCCTCTTTGCCACATAGTGTTTATGCTTGTGTTACCGGAATAATCATAGGTGTCTGACCACCGTGGGGTTTGATTTTTTAGTATGTGTATGTATAATCGGCAGAGCAGTAGTGACATAATAGTTAAGGTCTGATTTATCATTCAGTCCTGTATTTCTGTGTATGAATATACAATAGCAGATGTCTGATTACAGCAGTGACAACAGTGGTTTGTGATTTATCACGCACACACGTGTATATGTATATATTATAGGCTGAGCAGTGGTGAAGGTATTATTCATTACGCACACGCGATAAATCTGTATCTAACAATAAAGCCGTTGATATTACAGACAGCGCACTCCCAATGCCGACAGGTTGCAGACCAGATCGGTACCACTGCCGATACTTTACATTATAATTCTGTTTTCAGGGGCTTAAAACTTTGACCAGCTTCGGCCTTTTGGGCTGGGTCTGCGGCTTTGGGAAAGTTACGCAAAAAGAGTGCAGCTGAGAATGAGTTAAAAAATAGATCGTTCTGTCAATGTTTGGGGGTTTTCCCCCCTCTGTACATATATTGATACACACGCAGAGGGATCGGTGTCCAAGCTGAGCTGTTTGAAAGAAGAACAGTCATTTAGCAAGCCAGGCATCCGTTAAACAGCTTTGTCCAGCCTGTGTTCTGTTATGCCTTTCTTCCCCTCCCCGAAACACCTTGAATGCAGCCCGCAGACAGATGCTGGCTTTAGCTTTTCTTCTCGGCCCCTTTGTGGTGGAAGATTTATCACGTCCCTGCCACTTGAGCAGCAGCACGTGCCACGTCTGCCCAAAGGGTCAGCCGGACAGCCCCGCCGGACACGTGTTCACCCACTCGCTCCGTGACCAGGTCAGTCCGGGTGAAAGGGGCTTGTGGCTTTAATGAAGTCAAGATTGATGAAAGTTAATCTGGAGGTGACCTGCATGTGTTAAGAGGCTTAATACGCATCCCAGATCATTGCCATATTGGTCAGCAGACCTCATGTGTGAGTGCGTAGGAATCCAGCTGCTGGGGCCAGGGCAGAGAGACTCAATTAGGCATCAGGATTTAGGCCATTATCCAGCAAAGGACTAAGGGCCTCATCCAGTCCCCAGTGAACTCAGAGGAGAGGCTCCCATTGGCTTCAGCGGGACTATTAACTTGCTTAAAGATAAGCCTGCACTGACGTGCTTTGCTGGATCGGGGCCTTATCTGCCCCATAGCAGGAGCTGCACAGGGCTCTCCAGCTGTGACGATTTGAACAAGGGAGATTTCAAAGGGCAGCAAGTGAGATTTTGAACGTAGCGCTGGCGAACTCAGCAAGAGAACCCAGGACGCAAGCGAGCTCCTTTAACCGACTGCCTGAGCAGCTATCAAAGGGGAGGGACTCCACCCTCCCGACTTCAGCTGAGAGATTGGCAGAGAAAGCCGGCTCCTGTGAGATTCTCAGCCCAGCATTGTGCAGCCAAGATGTCCCAGGCTTTGTATTTACCCAAAACGCTGAATATTTTATGGTTCATCCATCACCAGTTGCTAGGTGCTCCCAGAATGGGGGCCAGACCCCCTACTTCAGCACCCCCATTGCCAACAGTAAGAACAAGGCTGATCCCGCTGGAGTGGAGGTACTCCAGATTTACCTGGATGTAACAGAGTAAAATTTGGCCCTGGAAGTGCTGCTGTCTTCTAAGGGCTTGTCTACATAGGACATTCAGGCAAATTAATCCAAATTAACTAAAGGTGTGAATTTGAAGTGGATTAGTTAAACCGCTTTACAACCCTGTGTTAATGTTGTTATTCAGGATTAAAGTGGTTTTAATTGGGTTTAGTTTTATTCACTTTGGAAGAGAATTAAGGTAAACCAAATGAAGGTAATTTTAGTTCTAAATGAGGGTGTTCACACAAGGGCTTAATGTGGTTTAACAAATCCACTTCCAATTCATACCTTTAGTTAATTCGAATTAACTTTCCTGGATGCCCTCATGTAGACAAGCTCTAACGGCCAAATTGTGAGTTGTGGCATTTAATCACTGTCCCCAATAGGGGGCAGTGCAGAGCCCATCTCACCCCATGGGATTGTGCCTCCCTCTGGCACAATCTTTTAGCCTGAGGCACCCTGCAGCCCCAGTGCAACCAGCTCATTCTGTGGGCTGGTTGGGTGGGTAGAGGTATGGCCCTGCCCCACCCCACCTTCTATGGGTGCCGTGTGCTCCTGGGGGGCATGGAGAGAGGGAGGGAGAATGGAAAGCGGAGAAGAAGGGAGGAAGAGGGGGGGTAAAATCAGACTGCAAGATCGCTGTCCCCTCCCTCACTTCCTATCCCGGTTTATTTCTGTTTTCACCCACAATTTAAGTCAGGCCGCACTTTGTCATGTCCAAGCCCTGCCCAGCCCAGCCCATCTCTCCCCCAGGGCGTGCTGCTTCTCACCTAACGCAGAATCAGCCACCCCAGTCCAGCTGTGGAAACTGGGAGGCGCAAAGCCCAGAGAGGAGGGATTGTGCAGCTGGGTGGGCAGAGGAAAATCCAAACCAGAGAGACGCCTTTTTGCTTCCACGGCCCAGATACTAGGGGAAGCAGGGGAGAGGTTTCCCACAAACTAGCAGGAGCCACCGATGACGTCTCATCAGCGACCGATGAGGAAAAACGGGTGCCTGGCTCTGGGAGAAAGGCCAGACAGGGCATCGAATTGCAGAGCAAACTGCCAGGGTCAGGAGCAGACAATGATGACACACCCAGGGGAGCAATGAAAAGCTAGAGGAGCGTGAGCAAGGACAGATCCAATTCCTGGAGGCTCCGGGAATGGTGCAGGAGAACCATCGCCATTGGGGGGGGGGGGGGGGTTATTGGTAGGCTTAGAGAATTCCCCTTTTTTTATCATTTCGAAGGATAATATCAATGTTTATTTGTAAGTGATTTTTTTTTCTATTTTTATCCATTTAAATTTTCACAGTTGCACAAAATTATGGGTTTTAAGGATTTTTCTCAATTTAAACTTTCACAGCTGGAGGAAATTAGGGGATGATCAGACGGAGGGGGGCAGACAACAATTAGTTAACGACAGTAGATGTTGAGATTCAAAATGTTGCAGCTGTATAACCGTTAAAACACACATTGTCAATGTCAGATGCCAAACATACAAAGGAAAGGCCCTTAAATCAAACTCTAATAAATTCTTAAGCAGCATTTTGCTTGTATATTTCAACGATCAGATCAGCCATGGAAATACATTTTCACTGGTTGGTGTGTGTATGGTGAAATTGACGTTTACCGACATTGACCAGGAAAAATCTAGTCCTGCCAAACCTAGCTATTTGTGCTTTGGTGGAGTGTTTGTTCTTCTCCAGCCCAAAGTTTGAGTCCCTCCCCTGCCCACATCACACCTGTCTAAACACTCCTGGGGCCCATTTCACCTGGAGAGCCAAGCTTCCGCCATATCACCCACCTTGTTCCCTCCTGACCCCATGCTAGCAGGAGCTGGATTATCAGCCCTCATCCCCCTCCGTTCAGATACATCCAAGTGAAGGTGCACTGTGAGGACGCTTTGGGGCCTAGAGACCATGTGAAGCACTTAGGGACCTAAATCCAGTCTTAGATGCCGAGAGGGGACACAAGATGACTTTGGGGCGACGGTTCTCTCTCCCACATGCCTCGCCTGGGGGTGAGGATGGAAGCTTGCATTTCCTACCCAGCTGCGTATAGGATCAAACCTTCCTTTGCCCCAGGAAGGCTTGCATTGTCTGTATGGGATAAGGCTTATGCTAAATCAGTTCCCAAGCAGAGCCATCAATGACAGGGACTGATTAGGACACCCTCTTGGCTATTAAATACAGAGGGATAGGACAAGTCATTCATTACATCTCTTCCCCTAATTAATTGGACATTGTGCTCCCAAAAGGGGCCTCTGTTGTTCCTTCCCACATGCAGCTTACACATGCAGAAGCCACCACTGTGCCAGCTAATGGCAATGAACGGGTTCCCTCCTCTTGCGCCTTGCTGAAAGATGGAAACTAAACACCTTCACCCATCGCAATTCAGCCTCCCTGGTATTCAGATGCAGCTCCTGGGTTTTAAGCTGTCTCTAGTTGAATGGGTAACTAAATCTCCATCAGTCTAAACTTCACCGTGGAGCCCATTCCCTCCCCCCATTGCCAAGTCTTGTATTTGCGCTTTGGATTGTCCAGGGACAACCTGCCCTCAATTTGTTTCCCGGTTACCCCTGTGTTGTTCCTTGTTTCCTGCCTTATGCTGAGCCCCTCTCAGGCTTCCTGCACTTCCCAAGGCTTTGTCAGATGGTTACCTACAAAGCAGCTTACAGGCCCTTTGGAATAAACAAATAAAGTTGTTGTTGTGCATGTGTGTAAGTTTGTAGTGGTGAGTGTGTATAATGCAAGATTAGTGGTTTCAGGAACTGATCGTTGCCAATTCAGAACTCTCTGGGTTGTCTGGCTCCCTCGGAACCTGGGTCAGGTTTATTAGGCCCAGAGAGATAGCAACCAAGCCCAGTTTAATATCAGTTAACCAATAAGAAATATTTCCCATACACACTGCACCATACACTTCTTTGGCTGCCGGTTCATCACGTATTAGCATGATTTTATAGGGATTGCCAGACTGAATCAGAACCAAGGTCCATCGAGTCTCCAGCAATATCCTGTCTCCAGCAATGGCCAGCACCAGATGTTATGAGAGGAAGGTGCAAACTGGCTGGGATCTGAGAGTCAAGCTGAGTTCTTTCTGACTCATGCATCATCCCTGTTAATGAAGAGCCTGCGACTTGAACCTAGTTAACAATTCTGCTGAGACAATAGCAATAGAAAACTGCTTACTCTTGGCTGTGTTGGCACTGCAGTAAAAATTAATTGGTGATGTGCACAGAGCCAGGGCATTTATTCACTCCCGTTTAGAGAGATGGTGCCAGTGGCAAACTTCACATGGGTTCAAACCTCCCCACAGTTCAGGGGTAGCTCAGATCTTGGGCTTGGGTTCAGGCTGACCTCTAGAGGTTGCGTGATCGAATCAGAGATCTCCAGAGCTAAAAGCATGAGCTGCTATAGATTGAGCTAAAAACCTAAAGTTCCCTAGCTGTGGCGATAACATATTCATATCCTCTGTGACTCGCCAGTGGGTTACAGTAACATGGGTCGGTACCAAACATACCTCTGAAATGTCTCTCATGGGAGGGCCATCACTCACGTCACTCCTGATGTTACCTACATTCCACCCAAATTTGGTGCCCCCTTTGTTGACAATGACAGCAGCAGAATCATGGAGCTGTGGCTATAGAAAGAGCTATTGATGCTAGAGGCAGGAATCCCAGAGCAATTTAGGTTCCCTGCATGAAAACAGTTTGTGCATCCCTCATTGTGCCTCTCTGCCACGCACTGCATTCCACATGGGGGCACTGGGGCTGAGAAGGCTGGTCCGAAAGGCCGGACTGCACTTAAGAACCTTCCCGAGGCTCGGAAATCTGGAAGCTAAGATGAGAGGACAATAAATTGGTCTAGCTTAAGGCCATGTCTGGCTAAGTGATGGAGAGAGGGGAAAAAGAGAGAAAAAGGAAGACAGAGCCCGAAGGAAAGACAGAATAGAAACGAGAAAGAAAGGCGGAATGAGAGAGAGAGAGAAAAACGGGCAATGAGAAAAAGCAGCGAAGGAAACCAGAAGGAGGGGAATGGAGGAGGGGAACAGAGGAGAGCAAGAGATGCAGATAAAAGGAGGGCTGTCCTTTGAGCCCCTGCATCCTCCAGCCCATCCATTGGAAGCAGGTATTTATGGGATAGCCGGGCCTTTCACAGCTTCTTCCCAGTCTCACGGCACAAAGGCCAAGAGGAGAAGAAGAAGAAGAAACAGAGAACGGCAGTGGGATCAATGAAAGCCTTGCACATGCCCCATTAAAGCCGCCGTCCTGTTCCCATCTGTCGGCAGCCCCCAGTGAAAGGGTGCGGGGGGGAGGGTGGACGCCCAGGGCTAATCAAGTGCTGCCACAAAGAGGAAGAGACTCTGATTATGCTGTTATGTCTCCACTTTCCAACCCCATTAGGGGGCATGCCGAGCTTTTCTCAGGGTCTTTGGGATGCTTAAGCTGCCCATTTAGCAGCAGGAACGGTCCAATTAAAGGAAAGACAAAGGGGGAGCCTGGCCTGTGCTAATTGAAATGGGTTTCAGTCTAATGAGGATTAGGCTCCAGAAAAGACCTAAGGGAGCAATTGAATACTCATTACTCTCCCTACTGTACCCACCTCCAGGGCGACAGGCCCCGAGCAGCTCTGCCCCGTCCACAGCAGCCTTTTAAACAAGCTGATGCATGACAAGCCCATCACACATGGGAGCTGGGGGTGGGAGGGGCGGGGGGCCAAGAGCCCTGCGGTAGACAAGCGTCTAAGCGTCCATGCTCCAGCACGGAGCGAGCCCCATCCCGACCCTGTCCCCTGCGGATTTCGTACTTGCTTTCTACTTTGAGGGGAATGTCCTGAATTTAAAGTTCCTGATCTCCAGCCCACTGGTACAACGCAAGAGACCTCAGTCCTGACCAACAGGCTTTCTGCTGTTCCAGTGCCCCCCAGCTCTGGCAATGCCCCTCAATCCCAACTCACAGCTCCCCTGCCATTTTAGCCTGTGCCCTCCCCACCCTGCTGATGTCCTTCAGTCCCGCCCCACTGAGTCCTGCTGGGCTCTGACAAGACCCGCTCACAAACTGGACCACCGCGCGGCCGCACAGTGCGCTCTCAGTGCATCTCAGCCCTGGCATGACGGGTCAGTCAGCTCGGTCCTGCCCTGCAGCTCTCTCCCATTCCCAAGCCACGCCCAAACCAGAAGGCACTGGTTCTGAGTAACCCTAGCAACAATGACAATCCCCCGGGGAAACATGGGCCCGGCTTGGGCTAGCCGTGCAGGTATGCACCCACCTGGAGGCCCCTGGGTATGTATGCGGGCAGCTAGCCCGGCTGCACCGCTGTGTTTAGCCTGCTAGAGCAAATACGTCTCCACCAGCTGGGAATCCCAGCTCCACGTAGACGTCCTCAGAGCTACCATCCGCCTTTGACTGAGCTCAGGACCACGCTGCATTCGCAGGCAATCAAGCTATGCGCCCCCTGGAACACTGAATCCGAGACAGTCCTACCACAACCCCACCTGTAACAGCCTGCTGGGGGGTTGCACCCTAGGGAAGGTAGCAATCGCATGTTGACCAGCGGCCCCATAGGGGCACATTGACTTCAATGGGACTTCAGCATGTGCGTACAAGTAAGCCTGTGCTTAAGTGCTTTGCTGAATCAGGGCCTGAGAATCCCCTGCTTCAGGCGGCTAGTGCTCCTGTATAGCTACAAGGTCCCATCACTCCCTTCCCAGCTCCTGGGAGCCCATGACCAATGCACTCTCCTTCATATTTCACACTGCCAGGGCGGAAAGCGAGCAATCCACTGTGGTCCGCCATGCCCACTCCAAAGGGGTGCACTGGTGTTTCTCGTCACTTCGTTACAGCTAGTTGTCATTGTGCCTCGGCTGGCTGGGGACTTTGGGAAGAATATTATTCTGATTCATAGCAAGTACGCAGAGGGGGAAGCTGATCCGGGGCCTACTCCGGAGCCCACTCTGGTCAATAGACAGATTCCCATATCTTCAGGGGGCTTTGGATCTGGCCCATCATGTTTGGGAGAGAAAAGGCTTTCAGCACCCTGGAGAGAGGGCCATTGGGAAGCTTTCCCTTCTGCACTCCAGACTGGCACTTTTAAGGCCCCAGCTCCTGGAGTCATGTGATTATGTTAGATTCTCAGCTGTCCTTTAAGGAATAAAGTCAGTTTCTAGTTAGCATGGTTATGAAGAAAACTGACCCCAGGATAAAGAATGCAGTGGTTCCTGCCTGAGGCTGAAACAATCATTCTGAGAGGTTTGACCTCTTCCATACACTGTAAGTCTGAGAGCCATTGCCCTGGGGCCCTGCCAGCACCACCCCAACAGAGACACTGTGTGTAGCAGGAGGCGAAGGGTGCAGCAGGTCTCCCCCATCTACTCACCCAAGCCAATAAACCCTGACTGCTGCAATAAGTACTAAGGAGTCCCCTTCTTTCTGCTGCCCTGCCTCTCTGGGAGGCTAGAGGGGACCCCTGCTGCCACCTCTGCTGTTCCCAAAGAAAGAGGGGCCCCTGATGCAACTCCTATGGGGAGAAAGGGACCCCATGCCACCACTCCTGCCTCCAGCTACTCAAAGTGGGGAGTGTGACCATAGCATGGGGGCAGGATCACAGGGCAGATACAAAGCCATGGGGTGGGGAGGGGGGCTCGGTACCAAAATGTGGGGGAAAAATAGCATTTGAGCATGTAGTTCAAGACAGTATCAAAAGGCTTGTGCACAAGGCGTGGGGAAAAATAAGGTCCCACAGAAGACCTTAATTCTAGAATTTCCTATCACGAGTGCTGGACTTTGCTACCTTCATTCTATTCTTTTAACAGGTTTTTCTGTGTGTAATTATCTTCGTTTTTAAAAAAGCAAACTGAAAAAAAAAAGGTCTGCCCTCTTGACACCCCATGGCTCATCATCAGGGTTGAGGGCCCGAGACCTGCACTTCACCCGTGAATTTCACAGGTATTTGGGGACAGCAGAGGAATATGAGGCTCAGAACTCTGGAGTTCCATTCCAGGCTCTAGAGGGGAGTGCGTCCTAGTCCCCCACCCCCAAGCGTGACCCCTTCTTCCAGACGTCTAGAGTTTGGCAACGTGATAAACAACTGAAAACAGGGCCTTATAATGGGAAGGGTCAGGTAACCCCAAAGCGTCTGTTATTGGAAGGTTGCGAACCTTCCCCCTGTTGAGGGACATGAGGCTGATCCTTCAATGAGGAGAAGCCGCTGTCTCTCCTGGGATGACCCTTTCACCTTTGCATAACCTTTGGGGTGGGCCTCTCCCTGGTGGGGGCTGTTCCTTAGGGGGAAATCGACACTCCTGACCTTATTTAGCCAGGAGTTTCCCTGCCCCCTGGAATGGCTTAAGGAGCACAGAGACCCACACAGACAAAGGCAGTCGGGGTGACTCTGACCTCTCTAATGGGGCCTCTTCTGGGTAAGGGTCACGGGACTGCAGCAGCTGTGGCCAATTGCCCCCTGCCCTTCCCTCCCTCTCTTAGTTAAAGAGCCAAATAAGAAATGTTTGTTAAGTGTCCTGCATGGTGTGATGTGCATACACATCCGGAGGCTGAGGGAACCCAGCACAGGCTCAGTCAGAGGACCCAGGAGTCCGGGATGAGGACAGCAGCACCCAAGGTGAAGCTAATGCTGGCAAGAGATCACAAGGAGAGGTGTGGAACTCAGCTCTTCCTCTCTCCAATAGTTTATTCTAAGCATTGTACTTCAGTTTCGGGACACACAGGATTTCCCCAGCGCTGCTCTGAGTCTCAGGGTCAAACCAACGCAGCCCCGGAAAGCAAACGCCAAAGTTCCTCGATTCCAAGGCCAAAAAGGACCATTATGATCATCTAGTCTGACCTCCTGTAGAGCACAGGCCAGAAAATACACCCCAATACACACGAGCCAGTCCCTGCATCCAGACAGGCCAGAGAACTTCCCCGCAATAATCCCAAGAGCAGAGCTTTGAGGACTGAGCACTTCTTTAGCACCTTCCATCTCAAGAGCTCAAAGGGGAGTTATTAAAATACTTTATGGGCCGCTGGGTTTGCGTGTAAAACAGCCGAGGAGCTGATTTTCGTGCCAGTGTCAGATACTGACGCATGAGCTTTGTTTTACTTATTTCCTCTGTTTGTAGGAGTCAACTTGGTGTCTTTTCAATATACATAAATGGAAGAAAGGAATGTCTCAGGCTAAAGCCGGTTACGTTCATTGCAAGCTGCCCACAGACAGCTCCCAACGCACCTCAAACTTAACCTGCAACACGGCCTGCTAGTCCAGGCCTGGCTCCCCTCCTCCCACACCTTGCTATTAGCCCTGCCCAGCTGAGACTACCAAGAGGACTCACCGGGTGGTGGTGGGTTTTTATATGGACTGAGCTAAGGGGCTAGGATGAAATTGAAGCCAAAGGTTTTTGCAGAAGAGCGGCTGTTCTGTAACCATTCACCTCCTAGTCTGGCTCCCGGATGTAGGGACTGGCTCATGTGTGTATTGGGGAGGGGGGGAGGCAAGTTTCAAAGCAGAGTTAAAGAAAGGTCCCTGATTGACAGTTCTAAAACAAATAGTCCATTTATGTCAAGAACAAACTGATACAGTACAGCCCTGGCAATGGCAGGACAGATTCCTAGTACCCAGCCCTGTACACCTTAATGGAGGGAGGCATAGCTCAGTGGTTTGAGCATTAGCCTGCTAAACCCAGGGTTGTGAGTTTAATCTTTGAGGGGGCCATTTAGGGATCTGGGGCAAAAATCTATCTGGGAATTGGTCCTGCTTTGAGCAGGGGGTTGGACTAGATGACCTTCTGAGGTCCCTTCCAACCCTGATATTCTATGAATATGAACATAAGCATGGCCATACTGGGTCAGACCAATGGTCCATCTAGCCCAGTATCCTGTCTCTGACAGTGACCAGTGCCAGGTGCTTCAGATGGAAAGAACAGAACAGGGCTGTCATGGAGTGATACATCTCCTGTCATCCCCTTCTGGCAGTCAAAAGCTAGGGACACCCACAGCATGACTAATAGCTACCTATAGACTTGTCCTCCATGAACTTAGCTAACTCTTTTTTGAATCCAGTTATACTTTTGGCCTTCACAACATCCCCTGCCAATGAGTTCCACGGGTGGACTGTGCATCGTGTGAAGTACTTCCTTATGTTTGTTTTAAATCTGCTGTTTATTAATCTCATTGGGTGTGTTACATGAAGAGGCAAATAACACTTCCCTCTTCCCCTTCTCCACCCCCATTCATGATTTTATAGACCTCTGTCATATTCCCCTCAATCCAGGCCTGGAGGGGCCACTTCCAGGAGTGAGCAGGCATGTTAGTCTTTGTCCCCTTCTTGACAATCAGCAGAGAGGCCAGGGGACAAACAGCAATGCTGATTTCTGTTGTGCAATCTGTTCTCTATGAGGGACCTGCCTGAGACCTAGCGAACTCATCATGTGCACCTTGGCCATCCGTAAGTAACAACATCCTTCCGCTCCCTAGGAGTGAGAATCTCAGCAACACACTATCTTCCGAGCCACCCACTCTTCTGGCACAGTGTAGTGGAACAATACACACTGCTTCCTTCTGCGGTGTCCTTTCCTTAGTGATAAATCCCTTTGCCATGGGATTTGGTTCCGTGCTTTGGCATTAAAGAATTGAGCTCTGGAGCAACAATGCTGCTAAGGCGACTATCTGCCACGAGGTGGCAGAATCGCATCAGACTAGCTATGAGCTCACAGTTTTGAGGGGAAATAAAATGTGAATTGTGAAAACGTGAGGGGGAAGCATGGAATTCCCCACAGGGTTCGCTGATCAAGGCTGGAAGAACAGAAAGCATCTTCTCCATTCAGAAAGCCTCATCTGTCCTCCAAAAGTCAACCAGGCCCTGATTCAAAGCCCAGTGAGGTCAAAGGGAATCGTAGATAGACACTTCCATTTCCCAGTGCAGTTCGGTCCACCAACTAGGTTCTAAGGTAACTATCCCTATCCTTAACACATCTGAGATGTTGTATTCATCTCAGGGCAGAATTTGGCCTTACATTTTACGGGAGATCTGTGAAGTTGGCTCTGACTATAAGGAATTCTGGAATGTAACCACTGGAGGGCAGAATGCGACAGAAAGGGTCTAACCTGGAAAGGGCTCCACCAGCAGTTATCTGCCCTGTGTGTGATACAAACAGGAGCAACAGACTTATCAGGTCACTTTGTGAAATGAACAGGCAGCAGATTTAAAATAAACAAAAGGATGTACTTAACACAATGCACAGTCAACCTGTGGAACTCCTTGCCAGAAAATGTTGTGAAGGCCGAGACTATAACAGGGTTCAAAAAAGAATTAGGTACATTCATGGGGAAGAGGTCCATCAATGGCTATAAGCCAAGATGGTCAAGGATGCAACCCCATGCTCTGGGTGTCCCTAGCCTCTGTTTGCCAGAAGCTGGGAATGGGTGACAGGGGATGGGTCACTTGATGATTACCTGTTCTGTTCATTCCCTCTGAAGCACCTGGCATTGGCCACCGTTGGAAGACAGGATACTGGACTAGATGGACCTTTGGGCTGACCCAGTATGGCCATTCTTAGGTTCTGAACTCAAGTCCTGGGGAAAAAATTCATAGCACGGCAATGAGACTATGTCATCTGCACAAACCCAGTCATAAGCAAAGCACACTCATGACTGACACATTCCCTATGGGGAGAGGATATTCACAGCTCATAATTTTGCCTAGAGGTCCCATTCAGGTTCCCATTCTGCTAGGTGCTATATGAACAGGTAACACAAAGACATTCCCTGACCCAGAGAGACCCAATCTAAGATAATGGTGAGATGCAACAGGGAGATAAACAGACCAACAGGGATGGGGTAGGAGAGACAAAGGAACGGTAGTGTCTGTTCGTGTTTGTATTAATTAGTAGTCTAGGTGGTCACAAGTCATTCCAGGTGGCCTAGGCAATCCCAAAGATCAGTGGCTTGTATAGGCATTGCACAAGAAGGCGGCATGAACTAGTGAACAGAGCACTGGCCTGGGAGTCAGGAATCCAGGTGCCATATGTGGCTCTGCCGGTTGACCTTGGGAAAGTAATTTCTTCTCTCTGTGCCTCAGTTTCCTTTGCCACCCTTAGTCTATTTAGACTGTGAGCTCTTTGGGGCAGGGCCTGTCTCTCTGGGTATGTGAAATCCCGAGCCGACGGGGCTCTGATCTTGTTTGAGGTTTCTAAGCACGCCCTGAATACAAATCGCAGCAGAGGTAGGTTTTAAGGAGCGATTTAACAGAGGAGCAAATGACACCGTTGTGCACCGTGACAGGTCGCTCCACGGCTCCCGTGTATCGGTGGGGCGGGTGGGCATGTCCCTTTGCTACAAGTGTATTTAGCTCAGAGCAAATAATTTCCACGTGTACTACTAGGTTCACAGGGCTAATGTATAAAATTATAAAATTCAGTGCCGACCCCCGCAACCCGCCTCCATCAGCAGTGATTTGGTTTCATCAGCTTTCTTGATATGGACATATTCTTAGGAGGGAAGACCAGAAAATCACAGAGCGTGTTTATCACTCCATGGCTGGTGAGCATGTGGTTACCATAAATGTCAGTGGCATGGTAAGATCACCAGTGATGGACAGAAACTGACTAGCCACCCAGACCACCTTAAAGAGCTAGTTAGAGATTGATCCAGGTGGTGCTTGACCTGCAAGGAGGCCGTGTCCCTTTGGGGTTTGCCATGATGATGAATGTATAAAATTCAGACATCACAGGTCCAGGAGTTTGGTAGCTCTTGGGGTGCTGTTCATTTTACACCTTCTTTGAACTATTTACATCATGGATGGGTCCCTGCTACTGACTCACTCTACGAGCTTGGTCAAGTTCTTTACATTCTCTGCTTCTCAGCTTAGCCAGTGGTGAAATGGCAATAATGAATACATATACGGGCCAAAACTGGAGTGTTTATATTACTAATTAGTTGTGAAGTGCTTTAAGACAGCCAGATGAAATTTGAGATCCTCAGATTCCACCCATGTCCTATGTCCCTTTCCTCTGCTCCCTGTTTGCCTTGTCTCTCTAGACTGTGAGCTCTTCAGGGCAGTGGCTGTCTGCTACTCCACGTTTGTACAGCACCTTGCACAACGGGACCGTTCTCAATTGGTTCTTAGGCATTACTGCAATGACCACGCTTGACAGTCATTAATAAGGAGGGCAGACGTATTCATTATTACGTTTATTTATTATGCTGTCAGTCCCAGAGGGAAAGGGTTAAACGTAATCCCCAAGTTGCGTAACCAAATCCTGAATCTCAGCCTGGAGTGCTCTGAGCTGTTGTACCTTCCACCCATCCCTAACCTCTATCACCTCTCCTCTCTGGTTCTGTTTATTTTCCATGTTCAGGAGCCATCTCCGTCTCCTCCTCACCCAGATCTTCTAACCAATCTCCCCCCCCCCGCCCTCCTCCCTCTTGCTGGCAGCTGCAGAGTGCAATTTACAAAGATCTAGCTCTCCAAAGCCCCAGGAAGCAGCAGCTTTGGAGAGCATCTGGATTCTTGTAGGTTTCACTTCCCAGCTGCCAGGAGCACAGAGGGGAGGGGGGGCGGAAAGCAGCAGCCTGGTCCGGTGGCACGGGAGGCAGCTGGGAGGAGAAACGTGTGACATTTTCCATTTTCTCATCTGAATTACGAGCTCTAATAAATAGCACCGGAAATCACACCAAAGCACAAGTGCTGGCCTCCCAGGTACTGTGTGACTGCAGTCTGCAGAGGGGGAGGCAGGTGGCGTGTACAGTTTATAATTTCCTGGAGGGAGATTTCTTAGGCTGACCTGCAAGAATTTGTTGGTGTTGTTCATCTGTATCAAACCTCTGATCGGGGTGTTGCTAGGGCTTTCTGCCTGTCTCCCCTTGTGTTCATCGTCACGGGGACCCTGCCCACACAGGGTTGTTGCAACCCTGTTGTTGTAACCAGGTCATGGCTCTCATCCCGCTTACAACAAACACACGGGAGTTGTGTTCTTCTAACCATCAGCTTTTTTTTCTGCACAAACGAATCATGTGTCGACCGTGTTTGTGCATCGCCACTGCCATGCTGCCTAGCTGGTGCATTGTGGGAAAGTCGGGGCAGCTACCATATCCCCTGCTGCCCCAGAGTACACGTATACAGGATGGCATTAGCATCATGATGCGGCCTGCGTAGATGATTTGGAGCAAGAAGGACAAACTTAGGTGTGGTTGGGGTGCTGTTCACACCGCAAACCCACACTGGCAAAGCCTATCAGCCATGTGCCAGCCTAGGCCTCTAAGCAAGGCTGATGCATGGCAAGTGGTATGGTTCCTAAGTGACTATTATCTGGGTGTGGACACAAAACTTGCTTAGAGCCAACTGCACTGATAAGCGGTTGCAAACTCCACTCAAAGTTAGTCCAGGCAGGGCCAGTGTGTTCACGAGCAGAACTCCCCTGGGAAGCTCTGGGGATATGCCAACAGCAGATTAGCCAGCCTGTGCGCACACGGTATTCAATATAAGAACATAACAATGGCCATAGTGGGTCAGACCAAAGGTCCATCTAGCCCAGTATCCTGTCTGCCAACAGTGGCCAATGCCAGGTGCCCCCAGAAGGAATGAACAGAACAGGTCATCATCAAGGGATCCATCCCCTGTTGCCCATTCCCAGCTTCTGGCAAACAGAGGCTAGGGACACCATCCATTTCCATCCTGGCTAATAGCCATTGATGGACCTATCCTCCATGAATTTATCTAGTTCTTTTTTGAACCCTGTTATAGTCTTGTCCTTCACAACATCCTCTGGCAAGGAGTTCCAAAGGTTGACTGTGCATTGTGTGAAAAAATACTTCCTTTTGTTTGTTTTAAACCTGCTGCCTATTAATTGCATTTGGTGACCTCTAATTCTTGTGTTATGAGAAGGAGTAAATAACACTTCCTTATTTACTTTCTCCACACCAGTCATGATTTTATAGACCTCTATCATATCCCCCCTTAGTCGTCTCTTTTCCAAGCTGAAAAGTCCCAGTCTTATTAATCTCTCCTCATATGGCAGATGCTCCATACCCCTAATCATTTTTGTTGCCCTTTTCTGAACCTTTTCCAATTCCAATATATCTTTTTTGAGATGGGGCCACCCCATCTGCACGCAGTATTCAAGATGTGAGCGTACCATGGATTTATATAGAGGCAATATGATATTTCCTGTCTTATTATCTATCCCTTTCCTAATGATTCCCAACATTCTGTTTGCTTTTTTGACTGCCGCTGCGCATTGAATGGATGATTTCAGAGAACTATCCACAATGACTCCAAGATCCTTTCTTGAGTGGTAACAGCTAATTTGGACCCCATCATTGTATATGTATAGCTGGGATTATGTTTTCCAATGTGCATTACTTTGTATTTATCAACATTGAATTTCATCTGCCATTTTGTTGCCCGGTCACCCAGATTGGAGAGATCCTTTTGTAGCTCTTCACAGTATGCCTGGGACTTGACTATCTTGAGTAGTTTTGTATCATCTGCAAATTTTGCCACCTCACTGTTTATCCCTTTTTCCAGATCATTTATGAATATGTTAAATAGGACTGGACCCAGTACAGACCCCTGGGGGACACCTCTCTCCATTCTGAAAACTGACTATTTATTCCTACCCTTTGTTTCCTAGCTTTTAACCAGTTACCAACCCATGAGTGCACCTTCCCTCTTATCCCACGACAGCTTACTTTGCTTAATAGTCTTTGGTAAAGGACCTTGTCAAAGGCTTTCTGAAAATCTAAATACACTATATCCATTGGATCCCCCTTGTCCACATGCTTGTTGACCCCCTCAAAGAATTCTAGTAGATTGGTGAGGCATGATTTCCCTTTACAAAAATCATGTTGACTCTTCCCCGACAAATTATGTTCATCTATGTGTCTGACAATTTTGTTCTTTACTATAATTTCAACCAGTTTGCCCAGTACTGAAGTCAGGCTTACCAACCTGTAATTGCCGGGGTCACCTCTGGAGCCCTTTTTAAAAATCGGCATCGCATTAGCTATCCTCCAGTCATTTGGTACAGAAGCTGATTTAAATGATAGGTTACAGATTACAGTTAGTAGTCCTGCAATTTCACATTTGAGTTCCTTCAGAACCCTTGGGTGAATACCATCTGGTCCTGGTGATTTATTACTGTTTAGCTTATCAATTTGTTCCAAAACCTCCTCTAATGACACCTCAATCTGGGACAGTTTCTCAGATTTATCACCTAAAAAGAATGGCTCAGGTTTGGGAATCTCCCTCACATCCTCAACTGTGAAGATCGATGCAAAGAATCCATTTAGTTTCTCCGCAATGGCTTTATTGTCCTTGAGTGCTCCTTTAGCATCTCGATCGTCCAGCGGCCCCACTGGTTGTTTAGCAGGCTTCCTGCTTCTGATATACTTTAAAAAAAAATATTGCTATTACTTTTTGAGTCTTTGGCTAACTGGTCCTCAAATTCTTTTTTGGCCTTCCTAATTATATTTTTACACTTAATTTGCCAGAGTTTATGCTCCTTTCTATTTTCCTCACTAGGATTTAACTTCCACTTTTTAAAGGATGCCTTTTTGCCTCTCACAGCTTCTTTTACTTTGTTGTTTAGCCACAGTGGCTCTTTTTTGGTTCTCTTACTATGGTTTTTAATTTGGGGTAGACATTTAAGCTGAGCCAAGTTTCCATGCAGCTTGCAGGGATTTGACTTTTGGTGCTGTACCTTTTAATTTCTGTTTAGCTAACTTCCTCATTTCTGTGTAGTTCCCCTTTCTGAAATTAAATGCTACAGTGTTGGGCCACTGCGGTGTTTTCCCCACCACAGGGATGTTAAATGTAATTATATTATGGTCACTGTTACCAAGCGGTCCAGCTATATTCAACTCTTGGACCTGATCTTGTGCTCCGCTTAGGACTAAATCAAGAATTGCCTTTCCTCTTGTGGGTTCCAGGACTAGCTGCTCCAAGAAGCAGTCATTTAAGGTGTCAAGAAACTTTATCTCTGCATCTCGTCCTGAGGTGACATGTACCCAGTCAATATGGGGAAAGTTGAAATCCCTCATTATTATTGAGTTTTTTATTTTAATAGCCTCTCTACTCTCCCTGAGCATTTCGTAGTCACTATCACCATCCTGGTCAGGTGGTCGGTAATATATCCCTACTGCTATATTCTTATTATTGGAGCATAGAATTACTATCCATGGAGATTCTATGGTACAGTTTGGTTCATTTAAGATTTCTCCTTCATTTGATTCTACGCTTTCTTTCACAACAGCTGTGATTGTCTGTGGATCATCATCAGCAGCAGATCTGGCAAAGGCCCTTAGAGAGGCATGGTGGGGGAGGCTAGCCCCCGGTGAGGGGATGGGACGAATCCAGAGGTGATGCGAATTAGATCTCTGTTACGCTGGCTCAGACTCCCACAGACCATCCCATACTTGCTTCATGCCCATGGGTAAGGGAGGCTACTGGAGTGTAATTTACAAGCTGAGGAGCTGGAAGAAGACATATGTTACAGCAGGCTGGGGACCACTTTATCATACAACTTACTTCAGGCTCCCTACAGCAGTTTAGGCTCCTTTCCACGGTGGTAAGTGATTAGGCCCAAGGGTGAGTGTGAGGGCGTCTAAATGAGTCACACAAGCTTAGGCGTCCTTTGTGAATTTGGCACGGGGTGTTCTAGCCTCTTCGAGCTGCATTTTCGGAGCGCCAGCTCCTGTCCGGTCCCTGAACGGCTTGGGAGCCTGGTTGCCTGGGATTCTTCCTGCTTTCCAGCCTAGCACTCCGCTTCAGCTGGCCCTGCCCAGACTCCGACAGCCTGGATGGGTGGGGGATGAGAAAATTCTTTCGGCCAGGTCAAGGGATATAATTAACAGAGCGAGGGGGCAAATCTCGGGGGAGGGCGGTGGGGAAATTCTCACCTGTGCCTGGGAGCCCATCTGGAGGGAGCGCTGGAAAATGGGATTAATACCAAAGATTTGCTTTCACATGCTGTGAGGAAAATACGGACAAGGGATTAGCACCAGCCAGCACCGGAATGAGCATGTCAGAGCCACACCTGCTGCTGCAGTGCCAAGGGAGAAGGCATCCAGCCGGAGGAATTCAGTGTGGACCACGCTTAGTGCCGGTCTGGGCTTCTATCCAGCTGCCTCTTTCCCACAGCCACTTTATCTCTGCCCCCTCCCACGTGTGCAGCACATCTGGCGCTTGCATTACACGCTCGCACACACACCCCGCTGAGCATTGCACGGAGCACTCAGCGAATGGTACCGCGGGGGAGGCCCTGTGCTCTGCAGCCAGACGCCATCTGAGGTGTAGGAGCTTGTGTTACGGTATGTGCATCGCGTGATCATGCAATGAAAACAGAGGCTCAAGGCCAGAATTCCTAGTGCACGAACAGAGGCCTGATTTTTAAAAGAGCCTAGCCTCCAGCATGCACCCAGTGTCCAGAGCACCGCTGGAAAGGTGGCCCAGAGTCAGTCTTTCTGTCTTCTTGTCCATCTAGACTATGTACCTACAGGCTTTATAGACTCTCAATCCATAGTATCTGACATCTAGAGTTGTTCATCATTTGTTGGACCTGCACCCTGCCATGCATAAGAAATACCTGTTTCCCACGTTTGCTGTTCCAGATGTGCTAAAGACATACAACCATCTAGACTCAGAATGTTACATAAGGAAAGATTTCCACCCTCATATAAAATATATAGTAAGATCTTTGTCTTTACGGAAATGCGCTCTGAGCAGAGGTTTCACTCACTGAGCCATGAATTAGCCCCTTGCAAAATATGAAAACAAGCAGGGACTTCCATTTCATAATAAATAATAACAATAGCTCTTAGGTCTTAGCTAGTGCCTGTCCTCAGTCATCTCAAAGCGCTTTACAAAGGAGGGACTGTCTCATGAGCAATTTTACAAATTGGGAAACTGAGGCACAGACGTCCAGCTACACGTTTTCAGACGTGTCCACTAGAGGTGCTGCCCTCTCCTACCTTTAACTGAAATCACTGGGCGCTGCAGGTGCTCAGCCCTTCTCAAAATCGACCCTACTGTCTTAAGTTGGGCACCTAAAGATAGAGGTACTGAAAAATCAGTGGATACTTAAAAAACAAAAGTTGTCCCAAGGGACTTGCCCAAGGTTAGTCAGTGAGTCAGTGGCAGAGCCACTCAGGTGCTCTGACTCCCTGTTGGGGGTCTTATGGATCCACATTACCTTACCATCAATTAGTGAGGGGCCAAAACCAAAACCTTGGACCTAAACAGCCCAGAAGTTGCAGAAACCGACAGCCGCCCGCTGCTAGAATGAACTGTCATCTCCCCCGAGATGCTGAGGCCCCTGCACTTCGAGGAAGTTTGGATCTGGATCAGAACCTCATGACCCAGCCTTTTCTCTGCAGTGTACAGAGCAGCACTCTCTTGAAGCAAAACGTGCCCAGGGACCTCTGAAATGCATTCAGATGATCCCATCATAGCCCAGGTACTGAACTCCTGATCTAGCTAGTAGATATGTGCCGGAAGTGTAACTGAACCACCGGGAAGGCCTGGAGAATGTTTCTTTCCGTCAGAGGCGTGAGGGTTTGCATTAAAGTGCAGCAAGATGCTGAGAATGGGCAATAAAGGCAGATGAATGATGAGCAGGTGCTGACCAGAATGAAGATCGCTAAGCCCCTAGCTCCGCTCTCTGTCCTATTCAAGCTTGTGGTTCCTGTTTTCTAAATGTGCTGGGGGATTTTCCCAGCCCCCCAGCAATAAAAGGTCCCAAGTAAATGGATCCAGCTGCTGAGATACCGAGTGCTGTGGGCCACAGCTTTCGTTTCAATATGAAACCAAGTGAAACGTGACAGATTCGAGCCTTAGACTCAAAGCCATAAAGCAGTGGGGAAGGCCCTGTGGGGTCTTGGCACAGAGCTAGTCTGATACTGGCCTTTCTCTCCCAGGGAAAATTCGGATGTTTCAAAGTTTGTTTTCATTCCAAATTGGAACCAAGAGCTGGAACTGCAAAATTTCTCACGGAATGCAAATTCTGAAAAATTCCGATTCTCAAACGTGAACCGTTTTGCTTTGCGCAAGTCAATATGTTATAATGCTCTGTAAAAAGGTTGAAATACGCTATTGTATCTCATATTAAAAATATAATATAACATTACGTTATTATGATATAATATAAAAGTCAAGGTGTCAAAACAAAACATTTTTATCGTATGAAAACAAAATGTTTTGATGTTATTAAACCAAAACGGTTCGTTTTGACACTTTCCCATTAAAGTGGTGGTCAAAATCAACACATGTCCACAAAACCTTGCAATTTTGACAAAACTCCATTTTCTGGCGGGAAATTTTTGCATTGGAAATTTTTCAGCCAGCTCTATTTGATAGCACAAGTTCACGTTGTATGATGGGAAACGGCTATGATGTGGTACTGAGGCTTTTCAGGTGAGGGCTAGCTCCAGGTAGGCATGTGCTTGTCTACAAATCAAAGTTCTGCTGTTTTAACGCGAATACGTATGTTTTTTGAATAAGGTTTTTCATTACACATTTTGGAAAAAAATCTCTGTTGAAAATCCAACTTTTTTTTTTTAAACTGAAAACCAAATATTTTACCCAAAAATATCTGGATTTGGGTTTCCCCACAAAAAGCCATTTTTCATCCCCAAAAATGTTTTGATAAAATGTTTCAATCAGATCTAGTCAACATTAAGAAATCGGCTGTAATCCAAGACCCCCTGGGTAAAGAGACATCAAAGATGGACACATCCATCTTTCATGACCAAAGAAGACAGCACACTTATGGCATGGAAAGGGCAGAAGCTGCAGTTGTGAGCTACTGTATTTAATGGACAGATCCATGGTAGAAGGACAGATAGAATCATAATCAGGTAAATCAGTGCAAAACCAAAGTGGCTATTGGCATGTGTGGATATATGTATACCTATATTTTCTGTGTCCTGCAACTTTAAATTTCTGAAGATTCTACTGTCTGCAGAGATAGGAGCTACTCTAGCATCCAGGTCACAGAGCGCACACAGATACTGCGCTCTCTCATGGAGACTATCTTTTTGTGTGTCTTGCTTTGATTAATCTAAAACAAAAGGCTCGTATATTGAAAGCTCTTTGGGGCAGACACTTTTTTATTATGATTACAGTGACCAATGGGGCTCTGATCTGGTTGCTACTGCAATACAAATGATAAATACTGATCATTCAGACTGGAATTTGCTCATTGCACATGGAGAATGTATGAGCACCATACCTAGAGCTGCTCAAGATTCTTCCATCCAAACCAAATTTCAATGAAATGTGGCAGATTGGCAAAAAAAACAAATATGTTTTGCGGAGGGATGGGGGATTGTTTTCTATTAAACTTGTTGGGTTTTCAATCAAAAATGGGAAACCGAAACTCCAAAATGTTTCAGTCCAAGTGTTCAGTTTTGGCACAAAAAATAATGCCGTTTCTGAAAAGCTGACACTTTTAACTGAAAGCCCCAATTTGGTTTTAATAAACTACAAATGGTTTTAGAAATCAAAACATGTTGTGGTTTTTGCTTTCGGTTTTTCGTCAGGGAAAAAAAGACAACAAAAAAGTGTGGGAAATTTTGGCCAAAATGGCAGATTTTGGCCCCCCTCCGCCCCCAATTCCCCAACAATAATTTACCTTTTCCCCCAGTTCCAATAATGACCCAGCATCCTCCTGTCACCTTCCTTTTGTACCTGCCTCGTCCTGCGGTCCTACCCGGCCAGCTGCAGAACAGCTGTCTTAAAGCATAGTGTCTGAGACGGAGCAGAATCCTTCAGCTTGTGGAGCCAGCTAGATCCGTCACTGGCCAGGGCAGGTGGCCACAAAGCTGTCTAGGGGTCAGGCTGCAGAAGCTGTCATGCCATCTCCCTGTCACAGAGGACTCTGCTCCAGCAGAAGGATAAAGGGCCTAGAAATGGGACAGATTCCTCGTCAGCCAGTGGAGAGGACAGAGGTAGCACTTGGCTTAGCCTCTGTTTTGTAGCATTTGAGCAGGAATAAGAGAGAGCTAAGGGTGTCCTGAGCTACTCAGCAGTCATGGGTTTGGTCTAAACCAGTTCATTCCCTGCTTTAGACGCTCCCAAACCACACTGCTCACCGGCGGTGACATTAAACTCTAAAGCCTCGTGCTGATCCTTGGCCCATGGGGTAAATTTCACCTGGGATCTGGAAGCAGCCATGTCATTGCTAAGGGGCATCACAGAATCTACCTCCGGAGCAGCTGGCGCACTCCCCACGGCAGGACTTTACCCCCCACAGAGCGACACGGGTTTTTTAATGGCTAACTGGCACGACGGGATCACAACACACACCTCGTAACAGATAAAGGTGCAACACAGGGGAGCGGTCCTCTGGGCTTATCAGAATTTATTGTGGAGAGTTTAATAGATAACAATCAGTCCGATGTATCAGTCTGGAATCTAGCCACACGTGTATTGTGCAGAGGCTGGGGTGGGAGATAAGAGGAACCCGGCCTCCTGACTTTTATTGTTAGAGTTTAGCTGCTCAGTGAGGCCTGGTCAATAAAGATAAGTTTGGTTGATAAGAATTTGGTTCAGGGCTGTTCTCTACCGATTGGGGTTTGGAGTCAAGTTATCCCATAACTGCCCTCTGGAGCGTCTGGTGCTGGCCACTGTCAGTGACAAATACTGGGCTAGATGGACCTCAGGTCCAATCCAGTCTGGCGGTTCCTAGGATACTGTAGATGTTCCCCTCAATACAGTTGCAGGTCTTGGGCGTTTTCACTCCTGGTTTTCTCCCTCTGTGTGCGGTTGCAATTCTGTCCTCCCCTGCCCCCCATCCATCCCCCATATCACCTAGTTTCATTCTAGACCAGTGGTTCTTAAGCTGAGGCCCACAGACCACTGGTGAACCCTGGAGAATCCAGAGCTGCTGGAACAGCTTCTCTCACACGGATGAGGCTTTTCTAGATGTTTTTCCAGTCTTAACTGACCAGCAAAACTTTTAGGGTCAGACTCTCAGGTGCTGTCAATGGCCACAGAGCCACTGAAGTCAGTGGCTAGCTGATGATCCAGCCCTGAATGTAAATCAAGCCTCTTTGCACAACTTGTTTAATCTCAGCCATTTCTAGCCAGTAGGAATAGCCCCCACACACACACACACACACACACACACACACACACACACACACACACACACACACGAGCGCCCCTCCCTCTGGCTTAGTGGCTTAGCCCTCATGCTTTTCCTCTGAGAACGAATTAACTCCTCGGCTGCTGGATTTATCTAGCCGTGCTGGCACTAGTCAGCGAGTCTGCATCTGTTTGCAACGCAGATGATTTCACGCACTTTCCGGCGATGGGGATTATCTGGCTCTGAGGACGTCGCACGCAGCTGGAGTGTCCCCGTCGCCCCAAGCAGCTCTTCTCTCATGGATTCCCTGCCAGCCAAAGGCGGGTGGGCAGGGCTCACTGGGCAGTCCCATGGCGTGTGATAACGCAGCGTTATCCAGGAGACCTGATTTGGTCAAACGTGTCTTGGGCACGTTCCAAATCCTGATCCTTCAGGGAGCTGGGATGAGTCAGCCAGACAGGCCGGGAGGAGGGGAGATTTCCTGCAGTGTCTCAGTGCAGATTGTCCCTATTTCGGTAAATGAGTAAATGTTATTTATCACAATCGCGGCCCTCTGCCTGCAACCACCACACATGCCAGGAGAGAGTTTCCTTTCAGCCAGGAAGTGTCGCAGTTGACTGACATGGCTCCATATTTCAAGCCGCCGTGCAGACACTGGGGGCTCCAGCAGCTACACGGTTATTTCCATTTGTTCACATACCCATTGTGCACGTGCCCTGCTGGCTGTCACTGGACGGAATCAGAACCGTTCAATCATGTATCATAGGCCTTATACTGCTGGCAGCTAATGGAGATTCTCAAGTGGGAAGGGCCATTGTTTGGGGAGGCAGGAGGATCAGAAGTCTCTACCTGCAATTGTGTACCTCCTTTGTGTGCGCCGTTCCTGCAGTTCTGTGCGCGAGTTGGACGTTTGCAAATTGTCACTGCCCATTCGCATGCACAAACAACTCATTTGCGCACTCCGTTGCAGTAGATGCATGCAAGAAATCAGCCACCTGACTGCACGCGTACCCGACACTTTGAAAACAAATCACACCTGCAGGGCGTGACTCCACTCTCAGTTACACGAGGGGAAACTAGGAGTAACTCCACCACAGGCCAGGAAGTTATTAACCAGGGTAAAACCCATGTGAGATCAGAATCTGGCCACGCTTGTCCAAGCATGCTTATAGCAAAAGCCCCCTTCAGGAGCCCGCTAGTCTCTAGAGCGCTGAACCGGAACATTGCGGGATCCATTTCAGAGCATGTCGGCTGTAATCATTTTAGGTTTTGGCCAGGTTTTGGAGTCGATAGGCCAAATCTTGTGCTGACCTAGGCCCAGTGCAACTTGACTGAAATCAATAAGATTGCACCGGGTGCAAGCGAGGGGGAAGTTCGGCTCTATGCTGCACAGCCGCTGCCTGATTATCTTTCAGACTCACATTTGCTCTGGGTTGGAGTCTGCTGCCCTGCTTATGATGAGCAGAACCTCACGCTGAAAGTAGCCCCATTGAAATCAATCAGGCTCTGATTGACTGCAGGCAGCCAGTCTGTGCTGTTGGCTCCTGATAATAGAACAAACCAGGCAGTTTGCATCCCAAAAACTCCACTGCTGTGTCGTGCCCAGAAACAAGTAATCGGAGCCGTACGGGAACGCCGGGGGTTGCAACAACGGCCTTCCCGCTGCTCTTCCCACAAGGCACGATCTGGAGATAAGTTTTTGCAGGTGCCGAGCACGTTCCTGCAACAGCCTTAGCGAATCGCATCCCATTGATCTGCAAAAATGACTGCAAGCCAAACTCAATTTCTTCTTAATGGATTTCTGGTGGAGTGAAATGTTCCAGCAAAAGGAGACCTGCCAGGAGCTCACCCAGGCCTGCAACACTGCTGGCGCCCACAGGCTCTGCAGCAAATATGCCCCCATATGTCTCTGGGCTCTCAGAGGGAGAGGCGCTCCCTCAGTGGTTAAAGCAGACGGGTGTGTTTCTTATCTGTATTGCAGTCGTGCCTAGGGGACCAAATCATGGCTCCTGGCATCATTGTGCTAGGTGCTGTACCCACACAGAACAAAATAATGGCCCCCTGCCCCGAGAACCTTACAAACAGGAGGAGAATCTCACACGGCATCAGCCAAAGAGGAAGAGGAGCTGGGAGGCAGCCCTGCCCCAACAAGCCAGAAAGAGGAGAAGGATCTGTGCCCCCCTCGCACTAGACCAATGCTCTGCACGGCCAGGTCCCTGCCTCCCTCTGTTGGGGAGGAGAACCTGGCCCACTAGACCATACGGATGCCTCCATTCGCAGATGTGGAGGGAACGGACTGAACTAAAGCAGGTCCTTAATTAGATGCTGCACCACCAAGATCAAGTGGCCCCCTTTTCTCTCCATGAGGCTAGGCCTGAGTTCCTTGGACACTCGGAATGAGACTGGGCCCCACATGCAGCACAAAGAATGATGCATGCTAGGTCATCAGGCTAGAATGGCTGTCTTCCGCCCCTGAGTGCCCCGGCGGGAGGACGGAGGGCAATGTGTGGTATCTCCTCCTTCCACCATCGTTCTCCAGAGGCCCATCACTAGGCAAAGGGTCACCAGGCCATTGGGTTGGATTTTCCCACCAGGGGACAAGCCCTTCTGTATATGGGGAGGCTGGCATTCAGCAAAGCGCCCTGGAGAGAAGGAGAGTCCATTGTTCTCATCTTCCTTGGCAAACAGAAACAAAGGGCTTTGCTATGAACTGTTCACCCACCTCCAGGGCTGAGACCCATAGGAAGGCAGCAAGCTCACCCCGCCGCCATCTATAACGTACCTGTTTCATGACCCGTCAGCCTGGGGCTTTCCACCAGCACTACATTCACTTAGAGCAGTGGTTCTCATCTGCCAGGACTCCCCTCTTCTCATCTAGCCAGGAACCCCTGTCCCAATTAGCAACACGCGAAGGGCAGGGTGGGCCTATAGAGGTCCTGACCCCCTGGGTGAGAACATATTACTTAGATAATTAAATAAAAACAAAATCCCAAGCCCGGAACAGCAGTGACTTTCCCCGCCCCATTTGCCAGCCCCTGGAGGAAACACACTGGCCAGGTGAGGGGAAGTTGGAGAAGGGTTTAGAAGTGCTAAGAGCCTTCTCTGTAGCACATGGAGGGAGTAACCGTCCCCAGAGCCTGGCTCATCTCACCCCAGAACGTACAATTCCCTGGCAGCCCAGCAGGAGGAGACAGATCTGAAAGAAGGGGGAAGCCACGGGGGCGGGCTGGAGGAGTAACAAGAAAAGCAGAGGACTGGGGAAGGAGCGTCCAGCTCTAGCATCAATGGGATGTTTTCAAAGCACCTTACAAAAAGCACCTGCGGCCAGTGGCTCCTATCGCTCTCCCGCTGAACCCGCGGTGCCCAGGAAACAGCCTCCTCCTCCTGATAGAGCGTCGATGCACTTTCTAGTGATATGCAATGGTGCCTTGGTGCAATTGTGATGGCGACCTAGACATGCACGGCACACAGCCTGGCCATGCTGCCCATGAAGCCAGCTCACTAATTCCAATGGGAGCAGGAGCAGGCTCACAGCCTGTAGGAGAATGCCATGGAAGCAGTGTCTGATGGGTGGGCGATGGGGTGGGCGGGATAGCTTAGTGGTTTGAGCATTGGTCTTCTAAACCCAGGGTTGTGAGCTCAATCCTTGAGGGGGCCATTTAGGGAACTGGGGTAAAAATCTGTCTGGGGATTGGTCCTGCTTTGGGTAGGGGGTTGGACTAGATGACCTCCTGAGGTCCCTTCTAACTCTATAATTCTACCCAGGGAAGTCTAAGGAGGGACATAGAAATGATCTGGGGTTCTAGGCACAGGACACAGACCAAGAACCCTGGAGTTCCAATCCCACCTTGAACATTAATTCACTCTGGCCGTGAGGAACTCATTAGATTCTCTCCCTTGCTTTCTCCTATTCACTCCCCTCCCCTGCCCCATTCCCTCTAAAGGAGCTACTAATGGCCACTGTCAGAGACAGGATACCGGGCTAGACAGACCTGTCTGATGGGGTGACAGCCCGTGTCCCTAGGGGAAGAGTAATGTTCCTCCCAGAGCTGCTGAGAAGAGCCACTGATCAATGTTTCTAATGTGCATTGAAAGATGTTGTGGAAGCGTTAAGTGTTCCTGGCTTCTGCTGGGGGCGAAGGGGTGGCATGACTCAGATTGCTTATTTGGGGTTTGGTTTTTCAAATGTCTTCTTCTTGGAAAAGAGGCAGTCTAGAGCGGAGTGAGACAGGATTCCATGCCCTTTCCCCAGCACTGTGGGCCTGGAGAGTTCTGCCTGCAGAGTCCATATCTGGGACGGGAAGGGGGGCCTGCTGATGGCCAAGGTCCCACTCTTGCCTGGCAATGCACACGGCCTCCACACCCATAGAAGCCAACACCCCCCCGCAGGCCCACAGCTGATCACAGGCAGCTCTGCCTGACCCAGCAAAGTACCTCCATCACCAGCAAGGCTTCCTCCTTGAGGCATAAAGGGACAACTCCCTAACCTGGCGTTTCACCCCGCCCTGAGCCCGCCATCCCCAAGCACATCCTCTCCTGGCCCCCAAGCACCCTCTCCTGTAGCCCTTCCCCAGGAGACACTGAACTGGAGTTAACCCCTTGCCGACTGGGTGAGCTGTGGTGGTTTTGCTCAAGCTCTGCAAGCCGATGAGCCACCGCTGCGATTTTCATGAGGCCCTTTCAAAGAGGATTAATAAGTCCTGTGCCAATTTTAAGAATCTGGGTCCAAGAAAATTTGGAAAATGTGAGAACAGCTTGGCAGATACATGCTCCTGCCTCTGGTGTCCCAGCGCAAGCGTCGTCAATGGAGCGTGGGACGCAGATGTGCGGTACGGTGGGGACGACAGCTGGAGTTTGTCTGTCTACAGAGACCCTGGCTTGAGCAACATTCTTTGGCTTCCCCTTGATATAATAATAATAAAACAACTCTGGCTTGTAAACTAGCACATAGAAAAGCAATTTATCCCAAGATATGTAAAACCCAGTTGAAGGGGGGTTGTATGTGAGCTTCCCACCCGCACACACTGTCCCAACCAGTATGCCTCAGCCCTGATCTCGAGGAACCACCGCTACAGAGTTTACTATCTGTGACCCATTCAGTCCCTGGGCTTCTCTTCTGAGACTGCCGACAAGAAGGGCAGCTGCCAGGGTGGTTTGGGTTTTTTTTTTTGCTGTGGACACATGTCTATTCAGAACAAGACCTGATCAACCAGATAGTTTTTGACTGCCCCCAAAACTGACATCAGCTGGTGATGACTTCTGGCTACCACCCACCCGATCAGGGCCGCCCGGGGTGGGGGTGGGGGGGGGGGAAGTGGAGCAATTTGCCCCAGGCCCGGCAGGGGCCCCTGGAGCAGGGTCCTTCACTCGCTCCGGGGGCCCCGGAAAACTCTCATGGGGCCCGGGCCCCTGGAGCTTCTTCCGCTCCAGGTCTTCGGCGGCAATTCGGCAACGGGGGGTCCTCCCGCCCCGGGACTCGCCGCCGAAGTGCCCTGAAGACTCGTGGCGGGGGGTCCTCCCACCCCGGGACCCGCCGCTGAAGCGCCGGGTCTTCAGTGGCAATTTGGCGGCTGGGGCCCCCCTCCGCCAAAGACCCCAGGCTCCCTGAAACCTCTGGGCAGCCCTGCATCCGATGACTGGAAAATGGAAGGCTGGGACCAGTTAGCCATCCCCACCCCGAATCAGCCAGTCCCCAAGCACAAGTGAGCTGTATTCAAAATTAAATGCAGGGTGCGGGGAATACAAGAGGCAATGCAAATCAGGCAACGGCTAAAGAAACAGTAGCTGAGAAAGAAACACATTGGGTGACATGGGGATGTTCAGATCCACCCAAAGGAGAGTGAAACGTTAAGAAATGGATGTGCACATCAGCCAGAGATGTCACAAAAGAAAACTAGGATCTTGTCTGGGTTACAGAGGAAAATCTGTCTGGGGAAGGAGGCCTGGGAGGAAGTGGCTATCAGAAGGGGCTAGCGGAGAAAGATCAAAAGATCCAGGATCAGGGAGGGGCTGGATAGTTATGGGGGAGCTGCCAAATTTTAGTAGTTCCAAGCCTCCTTTTTGGATTGACCCTTTGGTCCCTGAAGTCAATGGGAGCTGTATGCTCAAGAATCCATAGTGGAGTTCCTGGGCTTGGTAGTACCAGTAGAACGAGTTGTCCCCTGTAAATGGCTTCCCCCAAGCAGCCCATTACCCGGAGTTCATCTCCGGCTGGAACAACCCAGCTAATCCCCACTCTGGCTGCTCCTCCAGCCTTTCTGTCCCTTTCCTCTGTTTCTCACGTGTCTGAACATGCCAGACCTTCCGCCCCCATCTTTTCCTTTGTGACTGTTTGTTTGTTTTAAAGATCAAGGTCTGCTGGGCAATGAGGGAAGCTTTCCCAAAACCAAGAAGGGCTGGCGGTTAAAGATAAGCACTCCCCACCTCCTAATCAATACTGAGTGCCATAAAAGAAGGCCTTGAGAACTCCCCCTAGGGCAGATGATATCATCGGGCATATGCAGGGCAGGGAGGTGGGAAAGGGGAAAGAATGGCAGAGCCTGGTTATTACATCTCTCCGCTGTATTGCATAAGGTAATTGCCACACTTAGATACTAAGGTGATAAGTGCTATTGAAAAATCCATGGGGAGGGAACTGAAGATCAGCTGTAGAAACCTGCAGCTATAGCTGCATAGTGGGAGGCCTTCCAGACTTTACAGGGCATCTGAAGTAGAAGCCACCAGAGTACAGGTACCATCGGGTCATGTGCCTCAGTACCTTCTGTCTCGCTCAGTGGTTCTCTATGATCCAGAGACCACTGGAGGGGCGGGGGGAATGGTACATGTGATCCTTCTCATGCAAGGTGGTCTGTAGGATGGACACAATGGAGAATCACTGCTCTAGGTTAGGTAGGGGTCTGGAGATAAATAAAGGAGACCACCCGTGGCTTAGTGGATTTATCCTGGTCCTGTTTGTTCCCACGGTGGGACTTCAAATGGGGATATTCTCCCATGAACAGCTGACTGACGCCATTATACGGAAGGAGAAGTTCCTGGACTCCCTTCCCCCCTCAAGCAGGATTCCTGGGATGTTACAGGTGTGTGGGTCCCATGGAGGCAGGGCTGCCAGAGAGCCTAACAAAAAAAATTTCCGGCCCCCCAGCAAGGGCAGACCAGCTAAACAGGGCCGACAAGGCGGGGGGGAAGCCAGGGAAGCCAGGCCCCGGGTCCCCTTCCGGACCGCAGTAATTTGTACTGGCTTCCCCCTCCTCTCATCGGCCCTGCATGGAGGCACAGAGACTTTGTATGGAACAATTAAACCAAACACGACAGAACCCAGCCATGAGAGCCTTCTGCAAGCTGCAGCCAGTCCCAGGCGGTTCTGCTCCCTGCAGTCCAGAGCCCTGCTCTCCAAAGTGGGAGAGGATCTTTGGCCTTTCCAGACACACTGCGCACCCAACAGGGCTGTCCAGTGTGACCTGGACAAACCTGGGGACCAACGTTGCTGCTTCCAGGGGGTGCTTTGTGCAGCTGTGGATGGAGAGAGTTTGGGGGAGGGTAGGGCTGCTGGCCTGTTTCCCCAGCCCAGGAAGGATTCCCGGCCATGCCTCCATCTCTTTCAGGCCTTTCCCTCAGGGCAGGGTTTGTTAATTCCAACAAAAAACTCCCAGCGTAACACCAAGCAAAGCTACTCCCCTGACCAATCAATGCTCTGCCTGCACCACTCCCTCTGCTGCAGCCCCAGAAGCCAGCTCCCCTCCAACTGAGCTCTCTCAGCCCTCTATAGGGGTCTTCACCTGCTCCCTTCCCAGCTGGGATCAATGCTCAAACGGGGCTGGTTGGCCCCAAGGCCCATGGTCCCCAGAGAGGCAGGCCACCCTTTTCCAGGGACATATGTACACAGAAACAGCAGTAGAGATAAGGGGCAAACAGGACCTGTCTGTCTTTTCGGATAGGTCTATACTTACCTCCGGGTCCGGCGGTAAGCAATCGATCTTCTGGGATCGATCTATCGCGTCTTGTCTAGATCCCGGAAGTGCTCGCCGTCGACGCCGGTACTCCTGCTCCGCGAGAGGAGTACGCGGAGTCGACGGGGGAGCCTGCCGCGTGTGGACCCGCAGTAAGTTCGAACTAAGGTACTTCGACTTCAGCTACGTTATTCACATAGCTGAAGTTGCGTATCTTAGTTCGAAGTGGGGGGTTAGTGTGGACCGGGCCTTCGTTCATGTCTCATGACCCTATAAACCTACTGGGTTCAGAGTCAGGCCTGAGCAGCACAGTTTAGCTCCAGATCTCGATTCCAAACCCCACAGAGTTAGGGGGGTTCAGATCCGGGGCTTTGGTACAAACCAGTACAGAGGTAGGTTCTGGGGGCCTGGCCCAAAGCCCAGTGGCGTGGGAGGAAAGACTCCCCCTGACAAAGTTCGTGAGTAGGCAGCAGATGTAAGCGGAGGCAGAATCCAGGCCACTCAGTTCTGCAGATTCTGTTCAGCTCCTTGTTGTCCCAGTTTCCAAGGGCCATTTGACCAGACCTGGGCCCAGATCAAACCCCAGGTGTTACAGCATTTACCATCTCAGCTCGCCCCCTCATGGCAAGACCCAGCAGTGCAGTGCTCTGCCGCAGTTCCCCTTTTACAATCTGCGGCCTAGTCCTACGCTAGAGGTGATTTGTCCCTCTGGCCAAGTCACTTGAGTGATCTCCACCCCTTCCAGCATACCCAGGTCTAGCTGTAACTGGCTAATCCCAACTGGCCTCTTCAAAGTCCCTTCACCCAGCAAGGTTTAAGCCCCAGTGTACCCTCTCTGGGTGACTTGGATAGCTGCATTTGCAGAAAAGGCCAGTCAAAATAGTGAGCAGCCAATTAGCTGACAGCCACGCAGCCCTAGCTATGTGAAGAATGTTAGCTGGATAAAGCCTTTCTGTTGATAATTAATTGTCCCCCTGTTTAGGAACAACGCGGGGCAAAATAGGGAGAACATTTCTGATAGTGAAATGGGGAAGACAGCTATCAAAATGCCTCCGTTAATGAGTCTAAGTAACCCAGGCCGATGCTGACTGCGCAAAAGTCATGGAGGAAATGGAAGGAATTTCCCTTATTAGCCAAGCTCCTAGGGTCTCTAATATTGTGGTAGGAGAATAGATTCTTCTTTTCTTACTGCCTGCTGCTTCCCTGAGTTCAGTTAAATGTCAGCTCAGCATCAACAAAGTGCAAATTACCAGAGGGCGTGTAGCTCTTTCAGTCCCACTGAACCTATCAACGGATTTAATAGTGTATCCCTCAGGCTGGCTTGGATGGGGGAACTCCCTGACTGGGACGCCACATCCCATTTCAGATGGGGGAGGAGGGGGAACAAGACAGATCTCTTAGGCTGGTACAGGAAGAGGGGGCGGGAAAAGAGACACATTGTTCTCCCCTCTCCAGGGAAACCCGGGACTGTTTAGTGCAAGCAGAGCTGTGATTCAGTGGGAATCACCTGGCAAAAGACGTGGGAACAAGTCTAGAGGCAGGTAAGTCCTGTGCATGTTCAGGCTTCTGTGCGGCGCAACAGGAGAGTACAACACAATAAAAAAAAACACATATTGCTGAAGGCTCAAAGGGTGAATTTCACCTCACTAAAACCAAAGGAGCTGCAAATGATGCCAGGCTCAAATGTGACAAAGGAGCAAAGGTTATGGGCTGAGGGAATCCTGGTTTGCTCCTTCCTCGTATGTGACACAGCGAAGCTTCTCTCAAGTAACCACCCAAGGGATTGACAAATAGGCTCCAGAGGGTGGTCTTGAATGAAAGGCTGAAGAAAATCATACCTGCTTCTGTATCACCCAGGACCAGTTGGGAGGAAAAATCCATATTCACGTGTGAGGTGCTGAGATACTGGGAACCTGGGCCAAGATTTTCAAACCTGACTAGTGATTTTGGGTTCCCAACATGAGACACCTTAAAGGAGCCTGAATCTCAGAGAGTGGGTGGCTTAGCATGTCCCGAAAACCAGGCCCCTTTCAAATGGCTCCATTTGGGACCCCAGAATCCCCAGTTATTTTGGAAAATCTTCACGGTTGATCTACCCTAAAGTCACGTAAGGCAGGAAGTCGCCAACGCTAGTCAGGTCTTTTGTGCAGTGAAGGGTGTGGGTGGGCAGAGGGGCGGAGAGCATCCGTGGGTTTCAATTTTTGTTTTCGGTTCATGATGGAGTCAACTCCATGGATTTGGTGCATGGACCACTGCGGGACTGAGAGCCAAGTCTGGCCTGTTCGCTTTCATTGTTTTCTTTTCTCCACCTGCTTTTCCAATGTCCCACTAAATTAGGCCTCTTGCTGGCAGCTGAAATAGAAAGACCAAAAAACTGGATGGGCCATGGAGACTGACCTCCCCTCTCTTTCCTAGACTTGGTCCCTTCCAGCTCAGGTGTGAGGATCCCGGGGCAGGGTGGTGTTGCCCATAGAGAGAGGGGCGCACCGGGAGACCTACCGGCCTCCTGTCTCCAGTCACATCAGACCATTTTGCCACACAGCACGGCAGCACACAGAGCAACCTGCCTCCTGGAGCCAAATCCCACAGGGATTCAAATCCTCCTTGGCTTGCTTCCAAGATGCTTTTCCCTTGATCGAATGGAGCTGGCCAACAAACCCAGACAAGGGAAAATACCAGGAGCAAACCCCACCCCCATCCTAGTCGGTGCTTTTACCTTTCCCATAAAGACCCCTCTGACAAGCGATGGGGCACTTGGCCAGACGGCCTCCTGCTCCCTAAATTCCACTCAACACGAAGGGTTGCACATGCTACGTTTTTCCCCTTGTCGCTGGGGGATGTTTTTCAGATGGTCTGAAGTTAACACGGATCCAGCAATTTTATCACCAGGGAGGCCCTTCCGCCAAGTTAGTAAGTGCCTCCCAGGGGCAGTCACATGTTCTGTTTTGTTTTGTAAAAGCATTCTTGGACATCAGGAACCTATTGGTGCAAGCTACTAGACGAGACTATTGTCTGATTATTCTCAGCTACCTGTCTTTGTTGCACCAAACACTGGAGTCCTTGGGCACCCTCCATCTCTTTCTCCTCCTCCTCCTCATTATTATTATTATTTGCAATAGCTCCTAGCAGCCCCAACCACAGACCAGGACCCCCCGGTGCTAGGCATCGCACCAACACAGAACAAAACCCCAGCCCCTGCCCCAAAGTCCCTACAATCTAAGTCTAAGACAAGACACACCGATAGATACAGACAGGGAAACAATGAGACAACACTGGACAGGACGTGTGGAGTCTCAGGACACCAGAGGCATTAGAGTTGCAGGACCATATCTTTAGCTTCGCGTAGCTCCTTTGACTTGGAGCTCTGGGGTTTTTCCCAGCTGAGGACCTGACCCAGAACTCCCCTTTCTGAGAGCATCCGGCTTTGGGGATGGTGAAAATCAAAGCCTCCCATCCCTGAAGCTCTGCAGGAATAAGCCCAGGCTGTTGTCGGCAGAAGAGTCCAGCCGCCGCTGGACAGGGCCAAGCGGGGGAGCCAGAGAGAAGGGAACAGACTCCGTGCTAGATGTGAATCAGAACTCTAGAATTGTGGTCACCTGTGGGGCAGGTGCCTGCAGGCCGGCATGCTCCGCTGAGAGCTGAGAGACCGGGGTGACATCTGGAAGCAGGCTATTGTGTGAAAATTCTGCTGGCTCAGCACCCCGCCCCCGCTACTCCACACACAGGCTGGAAGGCAGGAGCCAGGCAGCCTGTTGAGCAGCGAAGCCCCAAGCTTGTTAATAAAAGCGCACAATTTAGAGCAGCCTGGGGTAGTTCTCAGGGGGCAAGAGAGGCTCCAGGCAATAGTTTGTCTCATCAGGAGAGTGAAATGCACTGGGCAGGGTATTGATACACTTATTTTGCTATTGTGCCTAGAAAGGGAACCCACTGATTCCCTGCTGCTGGTTTTAAACTAATTATGTTCCCTTTAAAGCAGGGAAATTCAAAGCAACTTTATTTAATGGGAAGGTTGGTGGCACTTTTCAAGTGCCACCAAAGTGCCAAGCCATTTATGTATGCAGCCCCTACCTAAACCCTCCCTCTGTTGCATGACAAAGATTAAAGGTAGTGAACGTATTTTATTTTATTTTAATTGCCTCTATCCCTTTGTTTGTGGGTCTATCTGCAAGTTTGGAACCAGATCCCGCTCCGGATCTGGTTCCAAACCCCGGCAGGGGGTTAAAATTGGGACTGGACTGGTGTTTATTTTTCTTTTAATCAATTATTTTATATTGATTGCTATTATTGATTTATTTTGATCACAGCAGTTTCCAAAATGCACTTGGCACTGTCTTCAATTCCTCTCCGCCCCTCCCCCCCGTATTGTATGGAATCAGAACTGCTCCTGTGTGTCTTTAGCCCTATAGTGCTAGTGGCACTTCTCCTCTGGCTCACATCAACTTTTAGAGCAGGAGGATCCCAGTTCGATCTCTGTTGTCACCACGAAATTCCAAGTAGCCACAGCTCGCAGTGAAGTGACAACCATGAAGTTCTAGATGGCCACAGAGCTGTTATTGTATTGTTCTTCAGACGTGAAGGTACAAGATCTGACTAGATGGTACTATTTAAAAGCAACCCAACTGGCCAGCAGATTAAAACGAGATGCACATGGAAGTTCTCTGAAGAGATCAAGTGGTAATAGCACCCCCTGGACAGAGGGTAAGGAGGAACTCCTGGAACACACCAATTCTTCATCTGCATTGATTGTGGGTGGGTGTGTAAGGCTTTCATAGGTAGAGAGCAATTGGATGGGGTTGGACTAGATGTGCCCTGGACTTCTCCATTGCTTGCTTCTGTAATTTTGTGGAAATTAGCCATCAACCTTTCACCTCTAGAGGACTGGGTTCAAATCCTCCTTCAGGTCCTAAGGACTTGATTTAACCCATACTCCAGCCCTTAATGGATATTTGGCCACATGGGACAACCACCACCATCCAGGAAGGCATGATGGGGCCTGTCTGCATGGACAAGGCCTAGCACTGGAATAACAGGGCAGTGCACCTAAGTCACAAATCAGTGACTGCCGTGGTGGGGAAGCTCCCAAAGCCTCCACCCATTTTTTGCGCTGCTCTGGTCAGCCCTATCAAACCCTCAGTTTCATGATCACCCCCAAAGTGGCTTCAATTTTTCCTCTCCGGGCAAACCGGCAAAGGTCCAAAGTCTCACTGTATCCATGACAAGGAGAGCGAGTCACAAAGAGAAATTGGGGACCAACGACCGTTGACTGAATTGGGCCCTTGTCGCAAACGCTCTGGGACGCTGAGCGGGAACATCTGTTAGACAGAGAAGGTGCTGAGATCTCGTTCCCATGAGAACACATTTCCACACTGAAGTCCTTCCCCCCTTCCTCCCCCACTCGTCTCTCTCTGACCCTCTTAATTGGTTTGCAACTGCTAAATTTTTGGCTCCGTGCTCAAGCCACAGGCTGGCTCCTATAGACCTGGCCTAACCCAAGAGTTCACGTAGGGAGCTCAGATCATTTAACTCCTCTTCCTCGCCATAGCAGCAACACCCCGCTGGGCCCTCCATTGTCTCCCTCTCCCCTGCTCCAAGCACCTGGAGACCTTCTTGTAAAAACTTCATTTGTTGGGGGAAAGCTTTGATTAAAACAGCCAGGCAGGGGGCTCCCCCCTCCCCCGAGTCAATATTGGTTTTAGAACAGATGGGGGTAAGGAGGGAGGGGGGAGAAAAAAAGCGAGATGCCGGCAGCCCAAGAGGGGCCATTGAAAGCATCAGTGTTTTCGCAATGTGTGGATGCCTCTGTCCTAACTGCTCGGGGAATGGCAGGAGGCCCTTAGCAGTGCAGCCGAGATCAAAGTGGGCCAGACGTGGCGAGGTGGAGCCGCTCTGTGTGTTGCAGACCTTGGGGAACAAAAGCATCAAAGGAAATCAAATGAAACTAATTGAAGTGCTTGAACATTAAATAATGAGGGGGAGCCTTTCATGACATGCCAGCTTCTTCCCGTCAAGATCCAGGGACGTGCTTCCAAGAAAACCCAAGCGGCGAAAAACGCCACACACAAACTGGCCAGATAATTAAGGCCGGGCAGTGGATTGTGCCTGCCCAGAACACAGATCCCTTTGCTTTCCCCGTTGAGAAGCCAGCAACTGAGCAGTGTGACTCAGAGAAGACTCTAAGCACATGCCTCCATCTCCTGGTTCACTCATGCTTCCTGGAAAGGGGATGCTCACCCCACCCAGGGTCCTGATCCAAACATCTCAGCACTTTGGGGAAGCCTGGGTACAGGGGGGAACGCTGCAGCTATGGGTCAGCCTGGTGAGAAACCCCTCAAGAAATGGGAACCTGAGTTACTGTTATTACTATTGCTTATTTGTGTTGCAGGACCTCCTGGAGACCCCAACTGGCCACATAGACAGTCCCTGCCCACAGAGCTTACGGTCTCTGCATCTAAACCCAGCTGCTTTTTCAGGCCTGGGTGCATGTGGACTCCTGTCACGTGCCTACCCCTGTGTTTGTTAATCCTGGCTGGAGGGCAGCATTTCTTATGGCAACAGGCAAGATTCCAGTTGGTGTAAAGAGACCCAAGTCCATCATGTCTTATGATTATGCCATATGATGCAGGACTGGTCCCAAGCAGCAAAACATGGGCAACTGACGACAGATTGGAGGGGTTGGGCATTTGCTGGTTTGCTTAGTGGGCAGAAATCCTAGATCCTGTCTGGGTCACTTACATCCTGGGCCTGATGGTATCCAAGGTAACATGGCATTTTGTGCAGAGCCTCTGCTACATTTGTTATTGCCCAATGGAACTTGCCTTCTTTGTCCGTTCTCTTGGGCCAGGATGTCACCATCAGCTCCTCTTTGTGGGGAACCAGGAAGGAAAACAACAATGAACTTTGGGGAGAACTCACCAGTTGCATCGCCCTGTCAATCCACCAACCAGGCACAGGGGGCCCATCTGGTGATGAGCAAGTCAGTGCTTGAAGGTTTCCCAGGTGTGGAGATATTACAAGCCCTTCCTCGGTGCTGCTCACATCTGCCCCTTGCACAGAGCAGGTATGAACAGGAACCGTCAGAGGTGGCTCCAGGCACCAGCGCAGCAAGAGCGTGCCTGGGGCGGCAAGCCCCGGGGGGGCGGCCTGCCAGTCACTGTGAGGGTGGCAGTCAGGCGGCCTTCGGCGGTGTGCCTGCGGGAGGTCCGCTGGTCCCGCGGTTTCAGCGGCAATTCGGCGGCGGGTACGCCGAAGCCGCAGGACCGGCAGATCACCCGCAGAAATGCCGCCGAATCCGCGTGACTGCAGACCGCCCGCAGGCACGCTGCTGAAGGCTGCCTGACTGCCGTGCTTGGGGCGGCAAAAAACATAGAGCCGCCCCTGGGAACCGTGATCCGAGCTCCCACAACATTCTGGCCCCAGGCACGAGCACTGTGCGGGAAGGTAGCTCCAGGATCTCCTGGTAGAGTTGCACCAGGCAGTGGGTTCCAGCCCTGTCTGCAAGCATTTGTTCATGGCAGCTTGGCTGTTCTAAAGGGATTTCTGTCTGACTGCTCTGTTGGTTCTCTGGTACCAGGGCATTATGCCAGGGGACTCCCCACTTGCACCGAAATTACTGTTGGATGCAAATGTTGCAGTCGTATGTGACATGTTCTGAGTTTGTGGGCTCAGTCCAGGGGACAATTCTTTCCCAATGCAGGTTGGGGTGAATATGAGAGGCAGCTGCCATCACGACCCCTGTTGGAAACAACCATGATTGCAATTACGGCAAATCTAATGTCTTCTTATGAACAGCTCAATCAGACATAGGCTAAGGGCTTCGTAGAGGAGCCTGCTTGCACCCCAGGCCCTGCTAAGCCCCACGGTCCCAATCCATCTCCCGCTGAAAGCAATGGCAAAACTCCAGCTGACGTCAGCGGGAGCCCGGCATTTGCAAAACAAAGCTAACCGATGCCATTTTTGATTATCAGGATTCAAAATTAAACCTGACCTCCAGAGCCCCCAGGATGACCCACAACAGCAATTAATATTAACCCAGTGCCATTACCGGCTAGCAAAGGGAAAGCTTAGCAAACGGGATTTGTGCTGGAGGAAAGGGTTAGAGGAGAGAAACAACAGAAGAAGACAACTTCAGGGGAAGATCTCAGGTTGTGGCAGCAACAAGTATGGAGACTAATTTCGGTTTGTCTTTATTCTGGCTGCGGATTAAGAGTAGTGGATTTGTGATTACCAGCCACCTAAGCAAAAGGCAATCCTGCTTTTCCTTCCTATTCCCTGAAAATGGAGGGTAAACAATGAAGCAGGATCAACCCCGGGCGTCTATGCCAGGAACTCTACATTTAGAAAGGGATGATAAACCCTTTCCTCCCAAGGATCAGCCCAACGCGTTCTGCAAAACAGATCATTCCACCCTCCGCAAAGCCACGTCCAGTTACTGCCCTGGAAAATAAAAAAGAGAACGAAGCAGTGATAGAATCCAGCAAAACCTGGCCAAATGTCTTTGTTAGCTGTTGGCTAAACCGGATTGTGGACACGATGAAAGGAACCTACACGAAGACAATTAGACTAAATTATGTCCAGTTACAGAAGACAAGTTAACAGCGAAATGTGGGGCAGGCCGACTCCAGCCAGGCTCAGTGTCTGGCTTACCCTATCGCTGTCACTCATACATCACAGATCAAGGGCAGCCCCTGTAGGCTGTTTTAAACTAGGACCAGCAGGAGGTTGGGCTAATGAGTAAAATCTGAACATTCCTCAAATTTCCCATCCATCCCAGGGCAAGGGGAGAGGGGGGGAAGCTGGAACAAAAGCATCTCTCCCTGGTGTGGGATGGGTCCTAGCAGGGACAAAATGCTTTTTGCTGATACATGGGCGGTCCTTAGACTGGGCTGAAAGAATTCCATGGCCAGATTCTCAGATGGTGCAATTTGGCATAGCCAATCCAGCATTGGTTGACGATGCTTTGTAATGAAAATATTCCCGGAGGGAAGGAGACACGAAAAGCCCTCCCGCACCCGTACCCCCGGCTCTCAATCATGACTGTAATGAAACTGAGCAAATAATTAAGAGGCAATATGGTTGCTCCCTATGGTTGTAGCAGTGCCCCCTGGTGAGGGAAGGTATATCAACCAAGGCTTTCTTGTCTGAGTAACCCAGGAAACTAGCTCTGGCCTATCAAAAACGGAGGCGCTGTGGATCCCAGGCAGAGGCAAGGGGCTATTCGGGGCAATATCAGGCCTTTTCAGCATCTCTGAAAGCGGCCCCGGCCCCCTACTAGGGCATTATTCTTCTGAACATGACTTACTCTAGGGAGAGATTTGTTCAAAGCCAGAGCCTGAGCCATGACAAAACCAATAAATAAATCTCAGCCACCTATTTGGGTTTCTTTAAAGGGGAGGGAGTAAGGTGATTAAAGGACATCAAAGAGATGGCCAAAAAAAAAACCGACCCAGCATTTTAGAAAGGAAGGGAAAAACCTAGCCACTTTGGCTCAATGAAGTTACAGGGTTCTCGCGTAAAAACGTGAGCATCTAACCCTAACTGTCCACAGTGCTTGGGGTCCTTGACTGCCCCACTCTGCCAAAACTAGGCTCAAGATTTCCAGAGGTGACTAGAGATTTTGGGGGTCTGGTCTGAGGTACCTTAACAGGTAAGCACCAGCCCTCTGAGCACCCGGGCCTGTCTCCAGGTGGGCACACCTAAACTCGAGGCAACTTTAGAAAATCTTGGCCTAGGTTTGTTTGCCCCAAGTTTCTCAGTGTTGCTACTATCGGTTCAGCTCCACTTTTGGCAGCCATGTTGGGGCCGTGGTGTAGACAAGACTCCAGTGTTTTCACCAGTTTATTGTCTCACCATATTCAAAGCAGGTCTAAATGACATAGCGGTAAACAGGCTGTCAGCTGTCAATACCCTGAGTGGGATTAGCAAGAGTACCTCAGTGATTTAGGTGCACAAATCCCACTGAGTTGTGCTTCTAAGTCACTTTGCCTCTTTTCAAAATGTCATTCCTTCCCTACACTCACACGCCCAACTGGGCTACCGCTGGAGCATCTGAACTTCTGGTAGCAACAGTGGGAAATGTTGGGAAAGGAGCCTAGTGTAGACAAGGCCTCATTTATGTGAGGGCAGACGGAGGTCAGCAACTCACAGGAGACACTCAGCACCTGGCAGAGTCAGGCTGCAAATGAGCCAGAATAATTCAGACGGAGTTACTGTGTTGAATTGAACTGATCTTTGATAGAAAGGTGGGTAATTCATGTTTCCTCTCTGTTAGATACTCAGGTACACACCCGAGAGAGAGAGAGAGAAGTCATTCTAATGTTGCTTTTGCCCAGTATAGGATTATTATTATTCCTAGAGGCCCTAGCCAAGCTCAGCGCCCCATTGTGCTGGGCGCTATAGAGACCGCTTGGTGTGAGACAGTCCCTGTCCCAAAGGTGTTACAGGCAAAACAGACAAGACAGTCAAAGGGTGGAAGGGGGAACAGGCAGACAGAGAAGTGAAGGGGCTTGCCAAAGTCGCAGGTCATGGCATAGCTGGGCAGCATTTGTGCTTGGGAAGTGTCAGTGGAAGGGGCCCATGAAAAGTGTCCAAACCCAGTCAAGTCAACACTCACTTTTGAATTCAAACAAATATCGGAGGAAAACGTCCCCCTCTTTGCTCGGCACTAAGAGAGCGAAGGCTTTGCGCGTATAGTGCCATCTTCATCCCGGGCAGCCTTCCTGAGCCCCGCTGTTCCTGAGTCTCTCTTCTTGTGCCTGGCAGGCCAGCTTCCGCGTCTTCTTGTGACACTTCCGGGCTGAGGTCCCACTAGCTGCCAAACTAACATCCGCATTCCGTGGAAGTTGCTACTCTGAAACGCATGGCAATGCCGCAAAGAAAGGCCTGGCCAAGTGGCCTGGCCGAGGTGCAGTGCAACACGCTTTATTAGTACAAGCCATTATTTTGCACCCTTCCCCGGGGAATCTGGGCGCTGCGCGGGGCTTAAGTTGAGATAACCAAGATCTCAGTGTGAGAGAAACCAAACCCCATCCTCCTCGGCAGCCTAACCCATCAGCCAGGAAACTGAGATTTAGGCCCTGATTCAGCAAAGTACTTCAGCACACTCTAACGCCCAGCCTCATTCAGAAATGCACATGCTTAACAGGAAGGCTGTGCGTCCATCCCTTTGGAAGTCCGGGGCGCTGAAGCAAGGACACACGTGCCTTGCTAAATTATGACGGGCTTAAGCATGTGCTTAAATGGCTTTGCTGAATAGGGGGAAGGGGAGTCTTGCAGCTCTTTCTCATGCTTTCAGGTTCATGCTTAATCGTATTTCCGAAGGGGACAAATGCCAACAGAAGGAGAAATTCCTGCCACCAAGTCCCCGTGCGTTTCCCCCTCACATGGGGCCACCTCCGGCCCTCAAGAGAAGAACTTGTGCGTCCTACCCCTGCTGACCCGCTACCCACGGGCAGCCCTGTAACAACAGTTGCCCCCCCCTTTAGGATTTCCCTCTGGGCAGGTTTCAGGGTAGCAGCCATGTTAGTCTGTATCCTCAAAAAGAACAGGAGTACTTGTGGCACCTTAGAGACTAACAAATTTATTAGAGCATAAGCTTTCGTGGGCTACATCCGAAGAAGTGGGCTGTAGTCCACGAAAGCTTATGCTCTAATAAATTTGTTAGTCTCTAAGGTGCCACAAGTACTCCTGTTCCCTCTGGGCAGGGATGACTCTCGGGGCAAATATTTCTTTAGCCAGCAGATGGCGCAATGGAACATCAGAGGTGAAGGTTGGGGGATCGCTGGGTACAATTTTCTGGCCAGGGTTATTATACGGGAGGACAGATTCAATGATCGTCACGGTCCCTTCTGGGCTTCAAATCTATGATGATTAAAGACGAGAAAATTGGGGGCGGGGGGAGGAAGAGATAAAAAATAATCAGTAATAATCAACTTTTTCCCCTTTTTTCCCCTCATTAATGAAACCAGCATATGTTCCCCGCGCTGTTCTTCTGGTTCCTCTCCCTGTGTCTCTGTCTCCATCTCTCTCTCTGGGATTTTAATTACATTCATCTATTTCCACTCACTAGGTCTGTCACTTTCCAGCAGGACTGATGTAATTATATTGTGGGAAGCACCGGGCGCTTTGCTGAAGCCTGAGAGGATTAGCGGACCTCAGTGGCTTTTCCCACCCTCTCTGCCAGGTACCTGCACAAAGATGACAGATGGTCAGGGACTGTTTATCCCCCCTAATGAGCTGGTTCCTTAGCCAGTACAAAAGGAGATGTCTCCAGAAACACATGTATATTTTCAATTAACTAGAAATACTCCCGACTCGGACTGCTTTGCCTGGTGCCTGGGAAGGGTCTTAACCCAGGCAGGAAAAACAAACAAGCAAACAGAGACAGAAACTTTTCAGCCTGGATATAACCTGTGGTGTTAGAAATAGGGTGGATGCCCTTTTAGTCAGCCTCTTGTGTTACAACTTATCACAGTCAGCAGCCAGAGCGAGTGGCCGCGTCTCATTCCAGCATTCAGACTGCTAGCCACAGGGAGGCAAGGCAAGGACTTAGCGCCTGAAGTCAAGAGGATCTGGCAGAGATCGTGTGGCCTGGTGGTGGACAAGTCTCTCGATTGGCACTCGGGAGCCCTGGCTTCTATTGCTGGCACTGCGGCTTGAGCTTGAGGAAGTCCCTTCACCTTGGGGTCTATTGTCTATTTAGATTGCAGGGTAGGGACTGTTTCTGACTGTGTTCCTGGACAGTGGCTAGCAAAATGGGGCCCTGCTCTGGGTTGGCTCGAGTCCTGGTAACTGGGGACAAATTGTGCCGCAGGAAGTCTAGAGGGAAGCTGGCATAACGTACCCCTTCTCCTGGGCTTGGCAATGTGTATGTCACACCAATGTAGTGTCCCTCACACATTAGTTAGCAGGCCTAAGGGTATCTATGTGAGGACAAGGATGTTTAACAGAGCTGGGCGGGAGCCAGACCATCCCTTTCATGGGAAATTCTGTGATTTTGAAGACAATCATTCTGAATGGGAACACACACACCCCCCCCCCCCCGCCCGACATTTTGAAATTTCCCGCAAAATGGAATTAAAAAAAAAACCCAACCACCACCAATGGGATTTTCAAACAAAACCTGGATTTTTGAAAACAAATCCATTTGGGGTCGATCAAAATGTTCCATTCTGATCAAACGGAAACATTTCATTCTGCTTTTGACTTCAAGCATCTCCTCTATTATCTATAAAATCCAGTACATTTGGAAATGAGAGGTCATCCCAAAATGGAAAATCAAAACGTTCCATTCCGAAACTGATCAGGAAATGTTGTGTGCTGGGGACCACATCCTGAGCTGGCGTGAACAGCATAGCTCCTGCAACTTCAGTGGAATTGCACTGATTTGCACCAACTGAGGACTTTGCCCCAAAAGGGAAATTGCAATTTGATGCTCTGAATATCCTGTATCACGTTGTGATGCACAGGAAGTAATCCAGGGCTTTCATTCTAGTGCACTCTGAATGGAGTTTCAGTCTGTCTATGCTCACTACAGGTGGGTGCTTCTCTACCCTCAAAAAACAGGCAGTTCTGGATGGGCTACCTTGAATGCCAAAGCAGCATCCATTAGTTTGGTTCTTTCTTGTTCCCAGGCAGAGGAAGTCCAGATTTCAAACATTTCTTCTCCTGTGGATTCATTCCTCTTCCTTTCACTGTAATCCTTATCAGCCCACCCCACTGTGATCTTCATGGGCCCAACAGGAGTTCTGAGTACACAGCGTCTTGCAGAACCAGTCCTGATCCATGTTTAGGAAACACTAGCTCCAATATCCTAGAGAGAAAGGACCTGAGCCTCCAAGTTTGAACCTAGAGATGGACCCAAACGTCTCCAAATGTGGGGGACATTCTTAGCCTCCGTACTGGTGACCACCCCATTGTGGAGAGCTGTTAAGTTTGGGTGGGGGGTTGGTTCCGAACTTCCCTTAAGTGTGGGGCTGCTCATACCCTTGGTTCTAGGTCAACATTGTGCTTTGGTCAGTTGGTGAATTTTACATCTCTTCTTTTGTCCCCACACACAACACCTCCTTTTAACTTTCAGGATCCCAAGCACTTAGATAGAGCAGCTGAGTTTGTAGTGGGAAGCTTAATGCAACAATAAGAGCAGCTTCTCCCGAGCCCAAGTCAGAGGTTAAATCTGCAACTTTCTCTCTCTCTCTGTCTCTCAATGTTGAGAAAACAGAACCTTGATTGTCCCCCTGTTTAGCCAAAAACACTGGAACAAAGTAGCACAGCTCTCCCTGCTAATTCGCTCTCCCTCCCCTTCCCAGGGAATAAATTAAGAGCCAGGCAGGAAAAAGTTCTCTGACCTCCCCTACTGCAGAGATAGGCTACAGCAACCAGGGCATAGCTGTTTGCTTTCAAGAGCTAGGATACAAATCCATGTCTTTGTAGAATATGGGGGAGGTGCGGGGGAAATAAAATGACCCTATGTTTTGAATCCCATAATAGGAAACGTACTTTATCTATCGGGGTACCTGTCTGACCACCACCACTGAAGTGTCCAAGCACTTAACAAGCAAGCAGTCCCCTGTGAGGTAGGGCAGCACTGTTATTCCAGTTTTACAGATGAGGAACACAGAGACTGAGTGACTTTCCCAAGGTCACACAGGAAGTCTGTAGCGGGGCAGGGTCTTAAACTGTGGTCTCCCAACGGCTAGGGTGGTGCAGTATCTCCACTCCTCATCTCAGTCTAAACGCCTGAGCTCCGTTAATGATATACAACATGTGACGGGATGGATCCTCAGGTGGTCTAAACCAGTGTTTTGCTGCTGAGGATCTGACCCCAAACTATGAATCTAGTGGCAAGGAGTTCCCCGGGAAACTTCTTTTGGTCCTCACAGTGCTCAGCTGGATGGGCAATCCCTGATACAGCTGGTTAATGTCAATATCAGGGCCTCTGAAATGCCTTGACCATTCAGGATGAGTTTTTGTAATCAACCTCTGAGAACAATCGTGGTGAAATTAGAGATGGTCTCGAACCAAACCCTTTAATCCAAACAACCTCAAACTTTGAGGAAGATGGAATCCGTATCTGAATGTCATGGCTCTGGTCCTTTTACTTAACAAAATTAAACCCAATCAGGGACAAAGTGGAGCTGCAAGATGTGTAATAATTAAACTGTTGCCAAGACAGTTAAGCCTCTGTCTGTACCAGATGTTTATGGGACATCTCCCACTGGTACAGTTCTTGTCTGTATATCATGAGATTGCCAGCTCCCTGTGGCAGGGACTGTCAAAAGCACTGAGCTCATCCTGGATTCTTCCGTAACCATGTCATAATAATAATAGAGTAGAGAAGAGACAGGAGACTGATGGTGTTCTTATCACCATGGGAGCTAGCTGCCACAGTGGTAAAAATACCAGTGCCTTCTCTACACTAGGACTCCCACTAGTGCAGCAGGGAGAGAGTTACTCTTGTGCAAACAAAAAATTAGTGGTATAGTAAGGGGCAAATTTTGAACCTACTCTTGGGGGAGGCTCAGAACTTCTCAAGAGCTGTCCCCTGAAGAGAGGCTTCAACGCCCCCTCCTCTAAAATGATCATTGTGATTTTGGCACACCCATAACCTTAAGACCATAAGCACGGCCAGACTGGGTCAGACCAATGGCCCATCTAGCCCAGTATCCTGGCTTCTGACAGTGGCCAATGCCAGGTGCCCCAGAGGGAATGAACAGAACAGGTCATCATTAAGTGATCCACCCCTGTCGCCCACTCCCAGCTTCCGGCTGTGTACAATGTTTCAGGTGTACGTTTTTGCATGGGCAAAGACTCTGTATTGTGCATATAAATCACATTTGCCCAACTAGCAAATAGCCCTCCAAAAAGAGCTTGTGTGTGCAAAATCTTAACTATGAACAATTGTGTGCATTCAACATTGCAGGGGCAGTTTTACAGGCTGCTTTAGGTCATTGAGTTCTTTCTAATAGACCGAGTCTGGGATTTTTTGCAGCTGATACCTTAACCTGTGAGTCTAAAATCTATAAATGAGATAGTTGTTATTTCCTTCTCCCTTGTCTTTAAAGGAGATTGTCCCTGTAACATAGGTACAATACCTAGCTATGGAGCTAATGGCCTAGGATGCTGTCATAAGACACTCTGCGCCTAGAGATGCCATCTTCCAGATGAAATGCAGGGGTAAAACCAAGGTCCTGACCCACTGTGGTAATTAAAGATCCCACATCAGTTTTTCCAAGAGTAAACGAGTTAGCCCTGCTTTCCTGGCCAAATTCCAGTTTGGATAATTATATTCACCCCCCTTGAGTCCAATAGGTCAGCTCCGTGGCAGCTGTGACATGACATAGTGCATGCTGGGCCATCAGAACCCAGCAGGAGTCCGGCTGGCCAGGACTTAGGAGGACCTGAGATGAAGATAAAAGGTGAGTTTTGGGTATTCAGCACATAACCCTGCTGCTAGCTCATTAAAAGACAACATTTGCAGGTCCCCTTTAAACTGTTTATTCATTATTGAAAATACCATATGTTACATGTCCATTAAGATCAGCTTCCAGCAGCAAGATAAGCGGCTTCCATGTATTGTTCTTCTCTCCCACCCTCCCTCTCTTTGGGATTTTAATTACATCCATCAACTCCTACCCCTCTGGTGAAGCTGACTTCATGTCTTACCAGCCCAGGGATGAAACGAGTCCTATTCTTTTTCCCCTTGGAAGAAAAGCGGTTGTTTCTCTCACTGCCCCGTGGTCCTCATCATGAGAGACGTTCAGCAGCCACTGTGAAAATTCAGCCAGGCCTGGAATTTATTTTAAGAAACCGTCCTTTAAATTTTTCATTAAACCTTCCCCCCCCCAAGGCACGAGATGCTGTTGCAAGTTTCAGTGCAATGCAACATTTATAGGCATGGAACGTCCGGATGTGGGTAGGGATATTGGCTGGCACTGGACATTGGATAGCTCAGTGGTTTGAGTTCAATCCTTGAGGGGGCCACTTAGGGATCTGGAGCAAAATCAGTAGTTGGTCCTGCTAGTGAAGGCAGGGGGCTGGACTCAATGACCTTTCAAGGTCTCTTCCAGTTCTAGGAGATAGGATATCTATATTATTATATTATCCTTGACATATCCAAGACAATGGATGCCACTAAAGAGGGCAGGGATTATAGCTATGGGGCTCAAATGTGCATGGAGCTGAGCACCGTGTCCCCAATCCAGCCAAGTGGTTAGGCCCCAATTCAGCAGTGTCTCCCTATTCAGCAAAGCACTTTAGCATATGCTGAACTTGAAGCATGTACCTATATTTACGCATGCGCTCAAGTGCTCTGCTGAGCAGTGATGCACTCACTCACGTGCTTTGATGAGCTGGGGCTGTCGGCATGGGCTTAACTTTAAGGCTGTGCGTAGCCCGCCCCTCCCTCCCCCCACCAACTTCAATGAAGCTACAGTTACGCTCAGGCTTTGAAGCAGGGGCTTGAAATGTGGCCGTAGGGTGGGCTTTGAGCCAGGGATGTGCCCATTTGCTGTCCCTGTGAAAAACTGCCCAAATGTGGACATGCTATGAGCCTTTGACAAATCATGCTCAGTAGAGAGGTCTTAGATTTTAGCAGCTAAATTCCCCCAAAGATTCCAGCCTCACTGAGCCCGAGCCTCTCACCGCTCCTAGAGCTGACCAGACTGGCACCATCCTCGCAGAACCCAGGGCCACGGGAGCAAAGCTGTATGTTCCCTGTAAAGGCTTCTCCCAGCTGGGGTAGAGCCGGGCCGGGCAATGGAACTGAGACCTGGGGACTTGTCTCTGCTGTGCTCTCCGTCACACACACACCCTGCTGGCATACATGGACGAGGAAGCTGTGTGACACTAATGCAGAGGGTACAAAAGCCAGACTGGGACGTACTTGAACCATATATCCCCAAAGGTCAAACCCATGTTCTTCACCTTGCAAAAGCCCAAAGGGGCTTTGTGATTCAGGAACACGGTTTAAACACGGGCCAGTCCTATGTACACTGCAAGACCAAAGCATGTTTTAACTACGTCAGGGAACTAGCATGTTATAAACATCCTCCAATCCATTAGGATTTACAGCGCAGCACATAGATTCTATAGGGGTAGGAAGATGATCGCTCAATACGGCTAGCATGGCTCCCACACACAGGTCTAGGAAACCGTACTACAATGGTATTAACATCAGCTGTGTTGCAGACAGGGTCTAATTGCCCATCTCAGCTCGCTGTGTCTGCTCAGGAGGTGATTCTGATTAGGTCCTGATCCTGCTCCCTGTGGAGAGCGATGGGAGTTTTGCCACTGACTTCAATAGCCTCATTGTTAAAGAGTGAAAATGTGCACCAGAGTTCACCATTTCACTGAAACCACCAAAAGCCATCAATTAGCAGAACTTGCAACAAGGTTTCAAGGCCCCCTAATTTGATCTGATCTTTCTATCTAGCCGCCCATCCTCATGGATAGCTACACCCATCTATCTTCTTTCCTATAGTCTGCCGATCTCCTTTTCCATATCTTTCTGCAGACCTGTGTAGTTCAGTGTATGTGGTAACAAATGCCTCAGTGCCCCAAGTCCAGTTTTCATGTGCAACCCTACAATAACAAATCAGTTTGCCTGCACCCAGGCATGCTCCAGGGGAAAGAGTTTGGCAAGGGAGCTGATTTCAGTTGCAAGCTGCCACTGTGTTTCAGTTATGGCAATAAGGTGTATCATTAACGTATTAATTATTTACAGAGCACCATACGGGGACATAAAAGATCTGATTAGGGTAACTGGGTGCTAGCAAGCTCCTGCATTTTCATTATGTCAAATCCAGATCTTCAATCATCGAGACGTTTTCATTGGCCACCTGCATGCAACAAAACAATCTTTGTTAAAAATCCCAATTAGCAGATAATGAGATGGGCAAAAAGAATTGTCTCACCAGCCCCATAGGAACACATTCCCTAGTCTTTCTTTTTCTAAACGAACAAGTGTATTGTGTTTTTAATATGAAATACAACAGATAGGAGACCATGAAAGAACAGAGAGGAATAAAACAGGGGTTTGAAAAAGAAAAGTCTTCTTGTTGGTCACAAGTATCTTAAGGAGAGCGAGCTTTGTAGCTACACAGCAGTGTCCATCTGAGGACCTCAAAGCACATTTAGGGTGAAATTCATCTGCATGCAGAGGGCCAACACCTTCAAAATTGGGCGTAAGTGACTCGTACGACTTGTGGTGGCTCCTCTGCACCGGGCGAATGTTATCTATTAATGAAACAGTTCTTCAGAGTCGGTCTGGCCTGTTACAGATGAGGGAGCTGAAGTGTGGATCATTTAAGTGACTCGCCCAGCATCATACAGGAGGTTTGTGGAAGAGCCAAGAACACCTCCAGACTCCATGCATGGAAGGTCCACTGGGCTGCTGCAGCTGCATATGGCGATTTAGACACATTCCTATGGGATCCTCCAATGGGCATTGACATAATTGTACCTTCAAAGTCTTAGCTAACTCGCAGGATCAGATCTTTCATATTGTCCTGAAGAAGCCACTCTGAGGTCCCTAACAAATCGGTAACGTTAGTGAAAGTTATATGAGTTTACAGTATACCAAGGCGAAACGTTCAAAAATCATGAGATTGGCTTTAAAATTAAAAATTATAGATTTGGTTGTTCTTTTTATTTGCCTTCTGCTTTCTGAGCCTTTAGGATGCACTGGGTCAAATTCATCCTGGGTGCAGCCCCCAGTAAATGCAGTCAAAGGAGAGATGCCAGGGATAAATTCAGCTCATTGTGTTTTCAATACAGAATGTGTTTGAGCCTTCTAGCCTAGCACAGATTCCTGCATCCCACTGCTACCTGCAGTTTGGAGATATTCTCATAGATAGATTATTTTGTGCAGATGGGATTATCATACTGTTCATGTTATAATGTATTTATGGAGGCATCTCCAGACCACCTATGGTAAGCTGGATGCAGTACTATGTGCACAGCTAGAAGGCTATGAGGCATTGCTTGCAGAGATGATCAAGAAAGCTTATCATATTTACCCCACCATGGGAAGGTCTTTGCATCAGATGGCTTTGACTAGATGGGAGTAAACAGAAAACAGCAAGTACTGACTCCACCGCCCCTCAGCCAAGCGTCAGAACATAATAATGGAGAAGACGTAGAGGTCAGCAAATGAGATACCCCTAATTGTCCTAGCAAATTCAATCCCCACAACATGGGCTTGGCGTTTTCTGAATGGGCTTCATTTTGTTATTCATTCCGAGGAAAAGAATACGATGGAAGATGCTTAAAGTATCTTCAAAGCACCATGCAAGTTTTCTTTTCATCATCTGTGCCTGATTTTCATAAACCATTATTGCTGAGGGATAGAGTGCGAGTACTGGAAACAGGCCAAAAGCCCTCTGCAGGTCCTCCCAGTCCAGGAGATGAGCCTCTTTCAGCCCAAAGATGCCAACTTCGGCTTGGAAACCACTTTCAGAGATTATTGACTTCGATTAGCAGCAACACTGTTCATCTGAGGTCACTCCAAAGTAATGCATGTCAAGCTAAGCTCATAGGTGTCAGCAGGTTGAGAACTAACTGAGTGCATTAACTTTATTTTGCATCGTTGGGAACTTATGGAATAAGGCATCTGGATCTACTAAATGTACTTGTACGAATAAATGTGTTGATTAATAGAAGCCAACCATTTTGATCTGCAGATAATCCACCTCGAAAGCCCACGATGGCTCAGACACAGGGCCGGCTCTAACTTTTTTGCCGCCCCAGGCAAAAAAGAAGAGTGCCGCCCTGCGTACACCCCCCCCCGCGAGCGCCGCCCCGCCGTACCCCCCGCAAGCACCACGCAGCCGAAATCCCCGCCCCCTCAGCACCACATGCCTGAAGCCCTGCCCCCGAGCACCGCGCAAGCCCCGCCTCCCCAGCGCCACACCGCCCAAAGCCCTGCCCCCTCCAAGCGCCGCGCAAGCCCCCGCCCCCCCTCCGAGCACCGTGCCGCGTCAGCCCCATCCAAGTGCCGTGCCAAGCCCCTGCCCCCATCCGAGCGCCACGCCGACCGAAGCCCCACCCCCCGAGTGCCGCGCCGCGGAAACAAAAAAACCCTCCATCGCTGCCCCTACGAACCAATAAATAAATAAATAAATAAATAAAAGCCCGAGCGCCGCCCCACCCCAAGGTGCCGCCCCAAGCACGTGCTTGGTGGGCTGCTGCCTGGAGCCGGTCCTGCTCAGACATGGGCATGTGTAGTAATAAAATGATCTGTCTTGGCAGAAGGAAAAGGAGAGGATAGTGGCTAATCTTTATTTGTGATGGTTGCTGAGATCTGTATAATAAATGGGACAGCAATCTTCTGAAAACGAATCTGTAGCTAGAAGGTCTAATATCCCCTAGAGATATACAGTACTTGTAATACCCATTGGTGCTAATAATAATTTATTATTATTTATTATTTGTATTAGGGTAGCACTCAGAGGCCAACTAGAACAGAGCCCCATTGTGCTGTGCAAATGAATAGACGGTCACTGCCTCGAGGAGCTTACAATCTAAATCAATCTAGAGGAGAATGAAGTCCTATCTTCACTCCGGAGATAGTTACCCCAGTTTGCAGTAGAGACTCTAATGTCTACAGAACATGTCTAACCACCCAAAGTATAGGCCCCCAGCAGCAATGTTTCTGCTGCTTCAATCTGTTTAGACCCTGATATGCCCATATCTGAACAGCACTGGATCCGTAAGTACTGCAAATCCACTGATCCGTACGGTTTGCTTGTATCAGGGAGCACGCTCTTCCTTTCCAACTCCCTCTTCTGTTAATCCTGGAGGTGGCTGTTTCTCCGACACAAAGGCTTCGGATCTGTTCTTTTATGGAGGGTGAAATTCCCTCCTTGAAGCAGAAACACAGCTGAGGTCAAGAACGTGCTCTAATAACGCACAGTCAGCAATGTCAACGAAACTATGAGTCAGGAGACAGCCCTGCTATGTCAACAGCCTCCAGTATGGTCTCTATGGCTGCAAGTCAAGCCATGCAATGTGTCAGTCTGGATTTATGTTCCCTTTCTGCGTGTTCTCAAGTTCAGACGAGGGCCACCAGGAACAGAAAGTAGAGGGGCTGGCACACCTTCATTGGATGGAAAGAAAGGTGAGGTGAAGGGGTGTGTGCACTTCCCTATAGAAAGCAGGTGTGTGGTTTTTTTAAAGCTGCACTCACATGAATTGCATTGTTCAAAGGTGGCATAATCACCTGGAATGCCTACCAGTTTAATCTCTCTTGTATCAGGGAGATATTAAGTTCCAGTCAGGTGTTGAGACTTACTGAAGCACCTTTGATCCATGAAATTCACACTGGTAGCTGAAGGTGTCTGATAATGAGAGAGCTGGCAGGCATGTTTACAGCTTGGATGCATGGTACAGGACCAGGGAAGCAAATCACATAATCTAGGACAAAATACTAAGGTCACATTAACATGAACATGACTATGTCTCATGGCAAGCCTCTGCAAGGATGTCCCAGTAGGACAAAAGCTAATGAAGTCCAACTCGGTTACAGGTGACAACTTACTTTGCATGTGGCATAGCTACAGGGAAGAGCAGCAGGTGAAGTGTGGATTCTGGAAAGTGTTTCCCCTTAACTCAAGAAAGTAGCAGGATTCTAATTTGGAATCTGAGAGATCATGAACTGTCTCGATGGCTGCTAGCTGTTGCCAACTGTAGACATCTTTATGTAGTACTACATCTAGACATAGGCCAAAGCCAAAACCCAGGATCTGAACACCAAAAACTTGGTGGAAGTTTAGCTCCATGCTTCAAAGATGGAGCCTTCTCCACACCTGGCCAATGAGTCCAAAATCTCACATCCAAACCAGCAATTGTGGGAACTTTCAATCCAATGCAGGGCCCTCTCTGATTGCACCAATAAAATCTAGGTCAGCGGATCATACTATATGATAGCTGGATCCTTATGTCCAACCCTGACAAAACCTCTAGTCAATCAACAAGTCTTATTTATGTGTCTGATTTATTTTCTTTAACAGTCTATCTGTGTGAGCTGGAAACCTTCACTGGTCAGTGACTCTTGCCCAGTGCTCTGGGAAATGCCAGCAAAGGAGAAGGCATCAGATCAAAGCAGCTGATAAACTCTGGTTCCTCTGTGAAATCGGCTCATTTTGTCTTTTGCAATTGGAATCTTGGCTCCTGGGGCACATTGCCAAGCAACTCCCAACAGGATACTTAGGACAGGCAAATACAGATGAGCGAGGCCAGAAGAAGAGTTCTGGGAAGCTTCAAAGCTTGTATCTCTCACCAACAGAAGTTGGCCCAATAAGAGAGATGACCTCCTTCACCTTGTCCCTCTCATAGCCTGGAACCGACAAAGCTACAACACTGCAAAGAACCCTAGAAGAAGTTGTCTGCTTCAAGTGGATACTTCCCGTGTTTGTTCCCCAAACATGCGAAGTGCCAGGAGAACAGAGATATGGGTAGGTGCACCAACAGAATGGAAGGGAGGGCACTGCCATGTCTGAAACACAGGGGCTGTGCTGGGATTTTATTTGCTTACTTAGGGTTGTTCTCACTGGATCATTAGCCTCTTGGGTGGGGAAACTTCTGGAGTCTTTATGAGAGTCCCCAGGGCCGGGGCAACCCTACTTCGCTAGCACATATCAGAACAGTATTGTTATTACTTGTATTACCTAAGTGCCTAGAAGCCCTAGTGGTGCATCATGGCCCCATTGTGCTAGGGGCTGTACACACTCAGAACAAAGCCACGGTCAGCATAGCGCATACAAGATTCTCCAGCTAAGCTAGTAGCCAGCACTGGGCAGTAAATATTATTTGGTTTCCCCCGTTAAAGCATCTTAAGAGAAGAGATTAGGCATTTCTTGATCCCAGACAATGTGGGTGCCAAATTTCAGGGGGGTTGGCACAGCCTTGTGTTTAAAGCATAGGCCTGGAGTCATGATCCTCACGCCCACTCCAGCCCGTTTACCCTGGGTTAAAGGACCACCCAGGGAGGAGTCCCTCGGTGCCAGCACTGTGGGAGGAAGCCATAAGGCTGTCTTGTGACCATCCCCCTCACTATCCCTGGCATAAAGGGCCTCTCAGAGGTGGTACTGGGGGGCAGAAGGGGTGAGTCAGGGGAATGGCCGCAGCATGCACTGGTGCAGAGCTTTCACACAGCACCCACTGCCCATAGGGCAGCCCAGGGAAGTCGACGTGACTTAGACAGGGCCCCCAGGGCTGTAAATTACACCAGAGGCCTCTCCATCCCCTGGAATAGGCCAGGATTGGGAGGGCACAAAGGAATAATGTGTTACAAAGTTGCATTAATGATCATTTATTGGGGGTTTCCCCGGTCCTCCTTTTTCGAGCTGAAATCCAAATATTTACTAGCAAATAGCCATAAAAGGTAACTCTTAAAGATGGGTAATTTCAAGAGTTCTGGGGTGAAATCAACCTGTGGAACTCATTGTCAGGGGATGTCGTGAAGGCCAAAAGTATAACTGGGTTCAAAAAATAATTAAATAGGTTCATAGAGGATAGGTTCATCAATGGCTATTAGCCAAGAGGGTCAGGGATGCAACCCCATGCTCTGGGTGTCTCTAAACCTCTGACTGCCCAAAGCTGGAACTCAACAATAGGGAATAAGAACATAGGAATGGCCATACTGGGTCAGACCAATGGTCCATCTAGCTCAGTACCCTGCCTTCTGACAGTAGCTAATGCCAGGTGCTTCAGAGGGAGTGACCAGACCAAGGCAATTTATCGAGTGATCCACGCCCTGTTGTCTAGTCCCAGCTTCTAGCGGTCAGAGGTCTGGGACACCCAGAGCACAGGGTAGTGTCCCTGACCATCTTGGCTGATAGCCATTGATGGCCGTATCCTCCATGAACTTATCTAATGGATCACTCAACAATTGTCCTGTTCTGTTCATTCCCTCTGAAGCATTTGGCACCGGCCACAGGATACTGGACTAGATGGAGCATGGGTCTGACCCAGTACGGCCGTTCTTATGTTCTTAAATCCTGGCTCTACTGAAGTCAATGGGGCCAGGATTTTACCCCAGGATATGTTCTTCTCTCTCACTAGCAGTAAAATAGGACAATGGTGGCTATTTCTACCGTCCCTACTTTAGTATCTACTTTGTCTGAGACATTGTGTACACAACTGGACACCCCTGGAGTCAGTTTCGGGTCACTGGGGCGGGGGGAAGGAAAACACACACTGTATTATCATTTGCACTGATAAAAGAAATCTCATAAAAAGAGAGGTTGGCACTTTTCACTGGGGCAGCAGTTAAGGTGGAAAGGGGAAATTTTAGCTTTTCACAGGGGCATAAATGTTCGAAGGCTGCTATTATGAAATGCAGGATCCCTGATTTCACCTTGGTTTACCAGATTAGGCTTTATTACAATCCTGGCTACTTGCCTCAGAGTGGGTTTGGCCATTCTCCCTCCGCCCACATCTCTCTCGCGCTCAAACCCACACACTCATACTGCAACCAATTATAATAAACATCGACTTAAGAATGATTCATTTAACTTCAGTTTCCTTCAAAACAAGGACTCGTTTCTTACCTTAATTTTAGACTGATTATTTTTGTATCCAGTGGCGTAAATAAATAATAATAATAATAATCTACAAAGAGATTTGTGTGGAAGGCTAAAGTATTCACTGTTAAAGTAGGAAAGTTTGGATTGTTTAGGTTCCAAGCATAGAGGGGGGGAAAGGTTTTAATGAAAACAATTTGGGGATATAATATTCCCTCTGTGATGCTGGGGACAGCAAACACAGACAGTGCATGAGTTGGCACCTAATGCCTTGCTGTTGCGCTGACTGGAGCGATAGATAGATAGATAGATTTGATGATGGATGTTTGCAGGATTAGAAATCTAGCCTCTAGAATTCAATTAAAGCATTTTTTTTCTATTCAGTACAATTTTAGAGTGCAAAGATGTTGCCGTGAAAAATTAAGATTTTTTTTTCTGGAAAACAATAGGGTATTTTAATGTGTTTGTTTTGCACATTGTATTGTGGTGGTTTGTTTGCTTATATTTAACTAGGGCAACCTTTATGAAAGAAACAAACTGACTAAGTCACGGCAACAATAGCATGGGGATGAAATCACAACATTAATCTTCTCTGTGCATCTCTAAAGAAGTGGAAACTTCCACTGAACGCCATGAAATTCTTTTCATCATCAAGTTGTTCAGACGTGCCAATCACCTGCGCACAATAACTATTGAGGGGGAAATCTTTTTCTCTTTGAGGGGAAAGGTTCATTATTAGAGCGAGGGAGAGAAGCTTGATACGCTGAAATGAATAGACCAAATACAGATTCAAAAAGAAAATTGGTTAAACATCATGGTGATTGGAAGAGAAAGAAACTGGGCCTGATCCTCTAAGTGGGGCTGTGGGTAAACTATGACCTGAAGGGCATAGGCCTCATGCTGGCGCTTTGTGTGGGTGGATTTCACCCTGTCAGCAGAGCTCCCTGGGCAGTCAGTGGAAGCTCCATGTGTCAGGTGCTTCCAGGACTGGGCCCAGGGGCTCCATCTTGCTTTCCACCAGAGAGTTCTGTGTACAGGCCTGTGCCTGGGGGGGAGTGAGAGAGAGATTGAGATGTGAATTATTCACCACAAAACAGAACAAAATTCTCCTCATTTTCAATTGCCTGAGGAACTTTCAGGCTCCATTCTGGGCTGATAATACTAATAATACCTAACTCTTATGATCACTTGATCTCACAGCACTTTATGAAGTCAAACAGTCTCATTAACCCCATTTTAAACCACAGGGAAATTGAGGCACAGAAAGGGGACAGGATTTCCTGAAAGTCACTCAGCAAAGCAGCAACAGACCTGGGACTTGAACCTACATCACCTAATCCCAGTCTGTTGTCCTAACCACTAGACCACATGGGCAATACACCTAAACTTCTAACGTGTATCTTTTCACAGAGGATGAAATGTGGTTGTTTCAGCCATGTTTCTCTTTAAGACTTTGGGTTTGATTTGTAGGTGTGATCTCTGCAAATAAACGCTTCTGTAACTGAAGTGAAGTCGCTTAGTTGTCTAACTATCTCCCTGGGCATTAGATTTTGTGCCGTATTCACCACAGCCACAATTGCTGCAGGTGCAAAATGGGAGGCTGGTTAAAGTCCCCTTTCAAAATCAGACCCAGCCTGAAACCTTGGGAGTGAAGGAAAGATTCCATCTGAATCAAAGCCGAAGAAAATGCAAGATGAGGAAAATGCATGTGGGCCCCTACAAAGTTAGACAGCTGAGTCTCACATGGGTGTATGGCTCTGTGGTGTGTGCATGTTTGTGATATGTGTATGCTTGTGTGTGTGTGTATCTTTGTGATGTGTTCTAAATGTTTGCAGTGTGAATGGGTTTGAAATGTATGTATGCCACTTTATGTACGGGTTTGAGGTGTCTGTGTTTCTGAAGTGTGATGTATGCATGTTTTTGTGATGGATGCACCTCACTGTATGTGTTTCAGATGTGTGGCGTATGAATGCTTCTGGGTGTGTGATATGTGTGTTTTTAGTAACGTGTGTCTCAATGTATGTGTCTGAGATGTGTGTGGTAGATGTGTGTGTGTGTGTGTGTGTGTGTGTGTGTGTGTGTGTGTGTCTTTCCTTTAAACAAACATTTAAAGGAAAATCTCCTTTTTGTCTTCTTCCCACATGTATTAAACAATTTCTTTATTCATTTCATTGATGGCCTTTGTGCCTGCAGCTATCTTTAATAAAAGGGGCTTAAGACAGGCACTGCTAAGATTTTGGAGACATGGACTGTTTTATAGCACATTACAGGTCATTTTCATCGTCGATTGCATTTCCACCATTTTTCTTAAAATAGTCTTATGTCTGGAAAGCTAATAGGAAGATAAAGTTCCCAGGAAATATTTAAGAGTCAGTGGGGAGGGGGTTGTGCACGCATGCAAACATTATATATACCCTCACCCATATATAACTTGGGCCGGCTCTTGTTCCGACTGAAGATGGTGGAAGTTTTGCCACTGGCTTTAATGAGAATAGAAATGAGCCCCCAAAGAAAAGTGAAAAGTTAAATTCAGCGTCATAAGACTGAAAAAGAAGACTGTTCTAAATCAGAGACTTGGCTGCATTGAGACCGGCCAGCATTTTTCCTGGCAGTTTCTGAAACCAATGGGAAAAAAATCAAGCAAGCCATCATCTGTGTAGGTGAGAAATTGCCAAATGAATTTCAAGAATTGTCAAATGACTGCTCAAGGAAACGTTACTTGCTTTTTTGTTTCTTTTTGCTGTTGCTGTTAAAGACTAGCTAAAGAAGCCCCTTTCTGAAGCTCCGAAACTTCACAGGAAAACAGCTGATTTCATTAGTGTTGTAAACAAGATGGACTTTTTCAAAATATTTATTTTAGGAATCAAATTAAATGTTCCAGCTATTTGGGAATTCAATTCGGCCTTTCTCTGTGTGCTAGTCAAGGCTCCCAATGCATCAGCGCACGGCTTTAAAGGAATTTCTCCACTCTTTTGGATTAGTGACCCATTCTAACAGGTCTTCATTGACCACGAGTGTGGGTCTCTCAAAGAGTCCATTGGATACAGCTTACAAAAGATTTTAGCCGGGGATAAAGAGTTTACAAAAAGTTTGAAGGAAACCGTGGAGTCCTTTTAAAAGAGAATAAACTGCCACTGCTGTGTATGGGTTGAGTTAATCTGATTAGGCCAAGCTCATCAACAGGCTTGCTGAAAAGGGAGAGGGAAAAAAGCTATGGATTGGGCCAAATAAATAAATAAAATAAAATGAGGACCTTTTTACTAGTGAAGTCAAACAAAACATATTGTTATAGGGCATGCTTGCCTACAGATGGCAAAATGACAAATCTTTTCAAAGGCAAAGCAAATATAATTGATGGCTTCTTTTTTTTTTCCTTCAGGTATGGGAACAGACACTTAATAAGATTAAGGGACGCCAAAATGAAAGGCGCCGTGAAATACCACAGATACTTGCAGTGGTTGTTCAGATGACATAGTCCTCTGAAGTCCGCCTTCCCTGAATAAAGCAGGGTGGTAAAAAAAACCCTCCCAACGAAATGAATTGGTAAGACTTCATTTCTTAGGAAACAGATGCATAAAAATAAGATGTTTCTTCCTCCATCTGTTAATGTTCCAACTCTTCCTGGTTGCAAATTCTAGAAGACTAAAAGTGTCCCAGCTTAAGAACGGGGGGAGGGAGAGAAGCAAAGAAACGTTTTTTGGAGAGAAAGCTAGTGACAAATGAAAGGAGGGTTCTATATTTCAATTACTGCTTAATATTATTGACTGTGCACCATCCATGTCCATGGAGGCGGGGTGGGCCAATGGACTGCAAATCAGGATACCTGGGGTTTGCGTTTTTAGTTTTGTCTCTGATTTGCTGCATGGCCTTAGGCAAGCCATCAACCTGGCTGTACGTCACTTGCCCCTCTGTGAAACATAGAGAGACACCTCCTGCCCTTGTGAAGTGCTTTGAGATCTCAGGATGGCACGTGCTACGTTTTATTACGAGGGCACGACACTTTACAAGCCCATAGGATACATGGGGCCCCGATTCTGCTGTTGCACGAACCATGCCATAGCATCAGTGGGAATTGTGTGTGCAAGGCTTACAGGATTAGGCCGATAGTCCCTGCCCACTCTTAAATCAGTGAGGCAAACGGGATCCATGGGCTAACAGCACAGGCAGAGAGGAAAACAGTAGGCTTGGCGATCCGAGCAGGAAGTCTTTGCAAGAGAAGCAGGTTGTGTGTAGGAATCCGGAGGAGGGGAGGACAGACGAAGGGGAAGATTTGGGAGTTTTGCCATTGACTTCCATGGAGCTAGGATTTCACCCAAGGAGTAGAGAAGATGCTGTGAGCAGAACTGGGCGGAGAGCAATGAGACTTCCTAATCGATCAGTGTTTGTAACACTGCTTCAGCGGCACGACAACGCCAATCTGAGAACGGGGTGATACAAGTGCAAATTAGTCCTGGAAGAAAGGGACCCAATGCCAAACCCCCAGCCCCAGCCCTGTCCCCGAAGGGCTTACACTCTAGACAGACCAGACAGATGAAGTGGGCCAGGGAGGGATAGGCAGCCAACGCCATTTTAGTTCTGCTGAGGTATTTTGGCAATGCCGCTCCAGCCTGAGCAGCAGTAAGCACTAGAAACTTCCCCTGAAATCAATGGGAGTTGCAGATACGCGAAGTGTGCGCTTGACTTTTTGCCGTTGTTCCTGAAAACTGTCAGGCTGTTTGCAACCTAATGATGGGTGCTAGCTTGTCAGTGTAGATGGGTGTGTGTATCCAGATTCATGGGGCTTAATTCTCATGGGGAACCAGCCCCTGGAAAATAAGGGACCATGAGATCTGCCACTCCAGATCAGACCACTGGCCTATCAACTCCTATATTCTGCCTCAGGAAGTGACCACTCTGGGATGCTTCAGAGAAAGTGGTGATCTGCCAAATATAATACCTGGATAACTATTGTTCTGGGTTTGTACAGCACCTAGCACAGTGGGTCCTGATCCATGACCGCGGTTCTAGGTGCTATGATAATGCAACTAATAAATACAAATTGTTATATGCAGTGCTGTCCCCGAAGAGGGGCAGGGGAGTCTTCCTGACCCCAAACTGATCAGCTGATGCCCAGAGACACAAGGATTTGATTACTGTTGTCTTACGAGACAGAACTACCAGGACTGTTCACAGTCATAACATTATCCAGCCTTTTAAATATCCAGCCACATATTTGACTTGAAGGCCCATTCGAGTCTGGGAGCTCCACACACTGACTATATTCTGGTGTGGAGACATTTCCTCACACTGTCTTTCTTCCAGACACAGTGACCCCTAACAGTTTTACCAACCTACACTTTGTTACCAGCCTTGGCTTCCGTCCCCACACCACACATTGCAACACGAGACGTATCAACATTCCCACGATATCTGTCAGCGTGGCAACACAGGTCGATAACCAGGACCGTGGTGGGTAGAAATTTTATTTTAAGAGGCAAAGTATGAGAAAGCCAGTAAGTAACAGACGAAATACAATATTTACAAACACCTACATGGGCTTCTTTCTTTCTTTCATTTCAGCCTTCCATTTTCATTGCTCTTGTATTTTTTACAGCTATTTGTGGTCCAGAGGAATATTTACAAGCAGTCCGTTAAAGACACTTAATTATGTAAAGTAACATAGGGCAAGATCATACCTAACCCCATGTACATGGGAATATGGGGGTATAAGAAGCAACCCTCACCCCCTGTAAAGTGTTCCTCCATCCCAATCATGCTACCTTTACTGCAGGTAAGACTAGGGGAGGCAGAACTGCCTCTTCAGGGCTGCTACTCCTCCTGCATTGGGAGATGGAAGCAATCTGTGCCTTCCCACACACACATACATTCATCCACCCCTGGACAATGGTAGGTGGAAGGGGAACCAGGGACCAGGTTGTGACTCTCTGAGACCGAGAGCGATCTAGTTCCTGACCCATTCCTAGGGCACTGCAGCTGCATGCTACGTCTTACTGAGCCACCACTGAGCCCATCCCAGCCGTGGCCCCGATCCTGCAAACACGACAGAGCATTACTCCCATGAGCAGTCAATGGAACTACGCACGGGAGCAACTGTTCATTGGAGGATCAGGCCCTCCACATGTCAGACACACAGAAAATGTCACAATATTATGTCATCCTGTTCTTTTAGGATGTGTTATTATGGACATAACAAGCATCTTACCAAGGCAGGGAACCCGACGAGGTGTCACCACGTTAGATGCGCCACAGCTTGAGGCTACATTCCTAAGCTATATTTTAGGCAGTACATTTCAAGCTGCTTGAACTGTGCTTGGATTTAACACGTGCTGCTCCTTAGCAAACATAATTAAGAACAGTATCCATGGAAGGAGATTTTCTCCCCAAGGCCACCTAATACAGATGTAATTGACTCTATTTTCTGCTTCCTGCACATGGATTGCAGCAACTCAGCCCCTATTATCCATCAACAAATTAACAGGATCCAGTCAAAGGGACCTCTTCAACCAGGATTGGTTTTGGAGAATGGAGCACTGGGCTGTGTTAAATCTGGACACAACCCTGCTTCATTCTCTTTCTTTTTATGTTCACCGCCTTTTCAAGATGTTTTCAAGTTAAGGATAAGTCAGCAAATATGTGTTGGGGCAAACTGGTGGAACTTGCTAAAGAAGTGGACATCTGTCTCAATCAGCTAGTCTATTCTGTTGCTAGAATACAACCGGGGCTCCGAGTATTTAAACACCAAAAAAGGGCAGTGTTAAGAAAGTAATTTTGACATTTGCAGTTGCAATTTTCTTCTGCCTAAACTTTAAGGAGGAGAAAAAAAATTAAAAACCATTTGCTTCATATAAGAAAAAAAGAGAAAAGTTACATTTATGAAGCTGTGAAATTCCTTCCACATTACTGTGATTGTATTCCCGTAGCCAGTTCTAAGTCTCTGAGAAAGATTTCCTTTATTTAAAGCAGAGACAATAAATAATAGTTTATTAGCACAGCCAGTATTTTTCTTATAAATATCTTAGCATAGAGCTGAAATGGTCTACAAATTCACTGGAACACATGGATAACTTTACTTTTGTTTGTGTTACGACATGCTTTGGTAACATAAATGAGTATTTGACTCGTGAAATATGTTGCATTTTACCCAGTAATGTCAGCACAACAAAAGGAACTCAAAACAAAAGTCATGTAAAAAGAGAACAATTTTGGACACACTAAGGCAAAAATCTTGAAAAAAAGAAAAAGAAAAATTCCTGGTGAAAACTGTTACATGTCTCCTTCCTTGCTAAAAGCTGTCTTAACAATGCATTTCATACCAGCTATATTTATTAATCAAAATTAGAGGTGGACTTAAAGCAAACCCCCACAGTTAACCGCTCGCAAACTTTGGTGCAGTTTAAATAAGGATTCAGACCTGAACTTTACGGTCTGGACTTATCTGTAATTATTAATAGCTTGATCACGTAGCCTTTACTTAAGCAAAAGAATTGTCTTCTGGTTAAGTCGTAGGATTATGACTCTGGAATATAAACCTCTTGGGACAGGGTCTGTCATTTTGTTCTGTATTTGTACAGCGCCTTGCACCATGGAGTTCTGATCTATAATTAGGGCCCTTCGGTCGTACAGTAATACAAATAAATAATAATTAACCATGAGACCTGGATTCATTTCCTAACTCTGCCACGGACTCTCTGCATTATCTTTGACAAGTCACTTTGGCCCAATCCAGTTAAACATGTGAAAAAATGGAACGACTTCTGCTTAAATTGGAGCATCTACTTTGCTGGAGCAGGGCCTTATTCTCTCCGTGCCTCAGTTCCCCATCCGTAAATTGGGAATAATACTGTTTCCCCTCTTGGGAGGATAACTCCAATAGTGCTTGCAAGGTGCTGAGGCCAGGGTGGGAGAGAAATAGATCAACAGATCCACTGCAAAAGGCAGCAGAAATGGGCCCAGCAAGTGTAAAAGAACACAGGTGCACAAAACCCATTTCCGTAAGTGTTTTCCTAACCGCTTTCTGACTGGTATTTTTACAGTCATGTGACCCTATAATTAATTTCAATTGCTTCAAATGTTAAGATCCAGTGGGCACGGCGGGGACATGCGAGGTGGGAAGGGGCGGGAGGCTGTACCGTGATTTGTTACACATTATAGTCTATTAAAGAACCTCCTTACAATCTGCCAGTCCTTAATGTCTTAATTTCTCCTCCAGCTTTCCCTTTGACACACTATCCAAAGCAATGTATGACTGGGGGATGATTGCACAGGATAAACCCAGGGAAAATCCAGGCGGGATTATAGTCCAATCCCTGGGCAAACAGGAGTCGGAGGAGCTGCACACAGACACAGCTGTCTGCCTCAACAATACCCAGAGCAAACAATTCCCCAGTAACAAGACCCTAACAAGGGGCAAGACCGTCAGGAGTGGGGAACGAAACAAAACCTGCATTCAAACCCCTGGGATCCTGGTCCTTTTATGAGCCTTTTCAGCCCAGCTGCAAGCTTTTGAGTTGTGCTTCAAAATTTTAGAAGCTTCGCTGTAATAAAATTGGGCTTAGAGATCAAAGGGAGTCTAGGATCCAGATGCAGGCTGGCCAAAGGGGATCAGTGTTCTTCACAAGCATTTTGTTCTGTTCTCTGGGATCTACTCAGACATGAATATTGGCATCGCACGGCCGTTTCACATTGTCGGCGTGCATGGTGGAAACAGTCTGAAGCTTGCTTTTCTAAAGCAACAACATGTATGAACAAGACTGTTGTTTTTTTTTTTAAGGGATCAAGATTAAAAATATAGGACATGCCTGTAAAGGAACCATGGGGATTTTCACTTAATCCCTAATAAGGAAAAGCTCCATCTCAATTTACAGCCAGTTTAAATGCGTTTGCTTTTCCATTGCATGTTTAGGGCATTGCTGTATTGTGCCATTTTACAAGCGATGGGACCTGTGAAAAACAAAAATAAACCAAACCCAAAAAATTACCAGAGTCTAAGGCATGAGGGTTAATTAAAGAATTGTGGTAGAGATTATCTTTTCTTACAGGACGTGCCTTTCAAGTTGTGATTATGATTCATCATCAGTTTCCTTTGTGGTGTATTGAAAACGGTGTTAAAATTACAAGCTGTCACTTTAAGGCTAAGAGGTTTCCTGGTCCTGCTTGCAGGCTTGGAGGCTCTGTAGGGAAGTGTGTGACCCGGACCTTCAACGGTCAGTCTGCAAAGAGCCAGCCTAGAGCAATGTGTATTGAGTTGTGCCTTTCTGCTTTAGGGAGCACCCTGCTTTTTCTCTCTCTGCTTTTGGCTCATGCGTGTTAGGGTTCTGGATTCTAAAAAATAAAGTCATGTTACATTACTATCAATGTCGGGTACCACTTTTGCCAATACTTTAAAATACAAAACACATTTTAAGAAAATAAAATAATCCTTTCTGGTAATCTTATTAAACAATGCTGCTCTGTATTTCCCTGGCCCAGATTATAAAAGAACCCATTGAACTTTCCAAACCCGGTTAAGCAAACATATACGTATTTTTCTTCTGTAGCACAATATGCCTCTCAGTGCATCTTTACAAAGGACTGTGCGACAATTTTGTGTACATTATTTATATAACTCCTGAGTCATAAACCAAGAAACACAGCACAGACACAATCCAGAAACCCACTCCACAGAAGTACTGCCATTTGTATGATCGGATATGTTTGAGCATGGTGAAGGTAAAGGCCTCTGAAAAATAATATTTCCCTAGGTCCTTTGATGTCTGGCTGAAGATGTGTGCATTTTGCAGGCTGAATGGTGCAAACCACACAAAATTACACCTGAACATGAAAGGCCCAGAGACAGATTCAGCAATGAAAACTGAAATGTTGCAAGGAGCCACTTTCCAGCTATCTAGGTGCCTATATGGCTCCATTGCTGGAGGCTGAGAGTGCCTCCCAAATACTAATGACAACTCTCCTGTAAGGCCAGTGACATATTATCTCCATTTTTGCAGATGAGCAGGAGAGGAACACACACACACACACACGAAGCAACTTGTGCAAGCTCCCACTAGGAACCTGTGCAAAGCCAGGAACTGAACCCAGATTTCAAGAGTTCTTTTTTTTCTTCCATGCATCCCTCGGTGACTCCCACGGCTGGTTGCAAGCCCCAAATCAAGGATAGCATATTGAAGGGATGCCAGATGTGTCCCTAAATACCTACTATTTAGGGATAAATCTCCTGGCACTAGCTGAGCTCTTTAGCTCTGGTTAGTAAATGTTTTCAATTAGTTGTGGGGTTTTTATTGACATAGTTCCCCTGGTGTTTGATGACATGATTAGTAACTGGTTTCCTGCCATACGCCCATCTGAAATGTGGATTCTTGCCAAACAACCCTGTCTTCCTGTAGCTGTCCGGCCCCATCACCCACTCTCCCTTCTGTATGAAGTTAATAGTTATAGGTAACTCTGCTCTCCATGTGTCCCCCAGCTGGAGCACAGAAAATAGTTTGGGGTACCCTGCTATTTATCACTTGATCTCCATCCTTATTGGGCAATGCTGAATTCTCTGGGGCTCATGTGAACTGCTGCAAATGATTAACTCCCCCAGCTCAGACCAACTTTCTGCGAGGCAGATGCTCAGACTTTTGCAGAGTGTTGAGTCTAATTGCCAAGTGGTGTAGCTTTCTGTTTATACACACACACACACCCCTGGGATAAACCCTGCTCCCACTGAAGTCAATGGCAAAAACTCCCGTTGACATCAATGGGGCGAGGCCTTGGCAGACAATGGAATTTTAAGGGAAATTTACAAAACTCTGAGGGCTTGATCTTTCTGCCTTTGAAGGCAAATGGCAAAACTCCCATTGACTCCAATGGGCGCAAGATCGGGGCCAAAGAAAGGAAAAGACCCTAAATAAATCCTGCCCATCAATGACAAACAGCAGGAGATTCTTTAAAATGCATGTGAAGAGAGTGGAGACAAATCTCAGCTTCCCTGCACACCCCACCCCAGCTGATGGAAGTGGCTGGGTTTTCAGCCAATGGCTTCTAGCAGATTTGGATTATGTCACAGCATTTCTCTTGTCACTGGCAGATTTAGAATTTTGGGCAAGAGAAACAACTGCACCGCACTAAAAAAAAAAAACCAACAGCAAACCAGCCGGGGCATGTGGGGCTGGGACTGCCAAATCTTTAGGAATATTTTCAATCTTCCAGCTGATGGGCTGGGAGTCCCTTTATGTGGCCTGCAGCCTGTTGCAAGCCAGAGGGGGTTCCTTGGGAATCCCGATGCCCCCTGGCGGCTAGTTTCTAGGAGCTCAGCAAATTGTGTCTCCTCCACCACCTCAGCTGGGCTACCTGTTATTAACTAACTGACAGCAACGGGGAAAAAGAGATTCACTCCTTATTGAGCATCTGCTTGTGACCTTAAAGGAACAACCGATTGGTGTTAGCTTGGGGATCCCAGGGGAAACTTGGAAGAATTTTTTTTTACTTTAAAAAAGTGAGCTTGTGATTTCTTAGAATGGAGTTTTCTTTTTGCTGGTAACCTTCGGTTGGTCTAAGTCCTGGAATCTAGTGATCTGTTTAATTCCTTCTAGTTCCTGTAGTCGCAGCTGTTGCTTTTAGTACTTTATGTGCATTGCTTCATGAAGGAAACGTGAGAGGAGGGTCTGTTTCATGAATAAGAGTGTGAATTTTTTTTTAAATTGAGGTGGGGAGAGGTTTCCGGCAGGGTTTCCCTGGGGCTGGCAGGGATGGGCAGGGAATGGAGCCTGAGCTCTAGATCCTCCCAGGAGGGTGAGTCATGGCAATGCCAGTGAAACCAGGTTGGCATTTGTGCTCTAGGTACAGGCAGACGGGTTGGCATGGCCTGGAAGAACAGCCAGGTTACAGATGAACACAAAGGCCCTGTCAGGGCCCTTCCCTGGGGGCAATGGGGCAGATCATGCTGGAGCTAAAGGAAATGGAGCGGGGAAGGGGTGTGGGCTGTCATGGGAGGGAGAGTTTAGGGGCTTTTGCTGATCCTGAAAGTGAACAAGTGGCAGAGCCGAGCAGAGTTTCTAGGTAAATCTCCCCCCAATTTTGCTAAGGAATCCCAGTTCAGACCTGCAGCACACAAGACCCCTCCCCCACTCCATTCCTTATGCTCGTCCTGGGACTCTCCCAGGCAGAGGCTGTTTACCTCACTGGGACTTGTTGGGTTGTTTTTTTTTTGCCAGACATTTGGTGGTTTTGTGATCCAGACTAATCTCTAGGCTGAAGCCACCCAATTCATTTCACTTGTGCTAGCACAGTCTAAGGCCAATGCGTGAAGTCCGTCACATTCCACGGGCAGCTGCAGGACCAGAAAGTTAGCACCGGCTATGCAGCATTAGACCTGAAAAGGAACCAAGGCTAGTCTTTAAAAATCGTCTCGTGGATCCATTAAATGGAACTAGCCTGTCCAAAAAGATTTCCTTCCCATCACAGCCTTCTAAAAACCCTCCCTAAGCACAACCCCAGAGAGAGCACAGACCACCAAACAGTGCATCCCCAGTCACTAATGCTAATCTTTATGCATCTTATATTGTGCTTTACGGACCAGACTATCCCCTGCCAAGTTTAATTCACTGGGGTTGCAATGAGAGAGAGAATTTTTCGCTGAGCAATACTGTATTGGGCTTTCAGTACACACCATTTAACAAACTGGTCTGTAGGTGGCGCCCACGGGCTTTTTTCCCTCTCCTGCAATTTACAGACACTATCCAAAAACACTAGAAATTTGGGGGGGGGGAGGGGAGAGTGTTATATCCTCCCCACCCACAACCCACTCACACACTTGCCTCCAATTCTGTTGGGAGATTTGATTATTTAGTCAGGTGCATCAACAGCTAATTACCATAGCAGTGCCAGGGAAGTTACAAATTATAAACCTGGCATCAGAAGTGGTTAACACCAAATGAAACAATTAATCAGGGCAAATTAAAAACAAAACACACGACATGTCAACAAAAGAACCTGAAAATATAAATGGTTATATGCCTTTTTCTAACAAATCAATCCACGTTGCATTTGGTTAGTCACGTTTCATAAAAGAAGGAATTTTAATTTACAAATAGCATTTTTTTTAAAGTTGTTGCAATTCATCTTTTACTCACTGCTTCAAAAAACCTAATGACAAAAACAGGCAGTGTATTAAGTCAATAAGTTAATTTTGAATTTCAAATAGTTTAAAAAAATGAATATATATTTTTAATAAAAATAATTTGTGTAAGTCTAGAGCAGGAGTCGGCAACGTTCAGCACGCGGCTTGCCAGGGTAAGCACCCTGGCGGGCCGAGCCAGTTTTATTTACCTGCTGACGCGGCAGGTTCGGCCGATCGCGGCCCCCACTGGCCGCTGTTCGCCGTCCCGGGCCAATGGGGGCGGCGGGAAGCCGTGGCCAGCACATCGCTCGCCCGCACCGCTTCTTGCCACCCCCATTGGCCCGGGACGGCGAACCGCGGCCAGTGGGGGCCGCAATCGGCCGAACCTGCCACGTCAGCAGGTAAATAAAACGGGCCCGGCACGCCAGGGTGCTTACCTTGGCGAGCCGCATGCCGAACATTGCCGACCCCTGGTCTAGAGACTAGAAGTTTTATATAAAGGCTTAGAAGGAATACATTTTTATCAGTAAACATCAATTTCACCGTACACATACAAACTGATAAAAAAATATTTCCATTGATAATAATTGACATTTACAGATGCGCGAAGTATGAAAAATGCTGCTTGAGAATTTATTAGTGTTTGATTTTAAGATATTTACTTTGTATGTTTTGACATGTGATGATTGATAGTTTGTATTTTAACAATTATGAAGCTTTAACTTTTTAATTTCAACTCTACTGTCATTAAATAATTATGGTCTGCCCCCATTGTCCGACCCCTTACAATTTCCCAGAAATGTGAAAATTTAAATCAATGAACAATTTAAAATATGCTTAAAACCCATAATTTTGTGCAACTGTGAAATTTTAAATGGATAAAAATTGAAAAAAAATGTTTTAAAATAAACATCAATATTATCCATTGAAATTATAAAAAATAACACTCAAATTCTGCCAACCCTAAATATATATATATATGAGCCTTATATAGAATGGTCTTTAAACTGGAAAGGGTTAGAAATTAATTGGGAGCTTGCAGATTATTTAATGGGATCACCTCCATGTAAGAAGCCTGGGAATTATTATTAATCATGTTTATTATGGTAGGGCCTATGGGCCAACCAAGAATGGGCCTCATTGTATTAGGCATTACAAACACATGGCAGCGGGTCCCTGCCCCCAAGAGCTTACTAGCTAAATCGACAAGGCAGACACAGGGTGGGTGGAAGGGGTATAACACAGCTGTGCTGGTAGCAAACGTCATATTCGTTCCAGGATTTTTTGTAATGTGTTTAGTTAGGGGATAAGAGAAATGGAGAGAAAGTGAAGGGAGATTCTGCACTTCCATCTGCATAAACAACAAGGAGTCTGGTGGCACCTTAAAGACTAACAGATTTATTTGGGCATAAGCTTTCGTGGGTAAAAACCTCACTTCTTCGGATGCATAGCGTGAAAGACTTCCATCTGCATAGTTTCACACACACACAAAATCATCTTCACACTATTGTAGTCTGAAGCAGTTTCATTCTTTCTTAAAATAAAAACAAACAAAAAGTGGAGGGAGGAGCGAGAAACTTTATCATTATAAAGAGAAGACAGGCAGCCCAATGCTGCTGCAGTAAACATCCAGATCAACTCTACACCCAAAATCCCGTTGGGGCTAATCCTGCATTCCCGGGGCATCCCAAATGCCCATTGGTTTTATCTACACTCGGTAGATCCTGTGCTGAAAAATTATTCTTTTAAGGGGTCAGTTAAAATGCCAAAGTTTTGGATTTCCCTTACAGATTGATTTCATCAACAGCAGTTTGAGGGGCACCGGGAAAGTCAGATGTGGCCCTTTCTTTTCAGCTGATGAATGGAAAAGTGTCATGAGGGGAGGGAAGATGGTTTCTCAGGGTCTGCTGGCTCCATTTGCACCCATTTTCTTTTTGGATTCTGGACACTAGGATTCCTTCTTGGAGCTGTTGCAAATGTCAGCCTGCAGGTATCCTGCCAAATTTTTGTTTTGCTTCTCTTCCTCTAACCCTTGATCTTTTGTGGCGGTCCTTCCCAGAGGCGCCCTACCCCTGTCTCCAACTGTCTGAGCATGGATTATTATATTATATTATTTATTATTATTATTATTATTATTTGTTCCCTTCTTGATTTTTGCACACAAGAGAGAGGGAGTCGGGAGGGGGTGGGGTGGGAGGAATTTCCCAAGGCGGGAGAGAAAAATCTGCAAGGGAAAAAAAAAAGCGGGGGGGGGGGAGGGAGATCTGATCTAGCTCAGAGTCTCTCTTTACATTAATGGGACAGAGAGGCACTGTTTGGCATGGGAGATTATTTCTGGAGCACAGGAGGAGGCGTGGTTTTCCCATGGCTGCCTCCCTTGCCTGGTGCATGACTGGAGCTCGCCTGCTTTGCTTTTGCACCGCGCAGGAAGCCAGAAGCACTTTGGCACGTGCTCCCGGGGCCAGGCAGGAGGAGGGGAGCGCGCGCCCAACCAGGGCTGCCTCTGAGGGGTGGAGGCACGAGCACAGCTGGCTGCTGCCTGGCGCCGGGGCTTGATTGACAGCTGGGGGAGTTGCCAGCCAATGGGAGAAGGCTTGGCCTGCAGCCCCGGGCCCATTGGCTGCCCGCCTGCCACGGCTTCGCGTGCCGGACCAGCTGCTGCTGCTGGAGTTCGCAACAGCTGGAGGAAGATGTGGGCATTAGTCTGGAAACAGAGGTGGGTGGCTGGGGGATTTCAAACGGCAAGACCTGCCTTATAAGAAACAGTGTTTTCACCACACATCTGATTGCCCTGCACCATAATAAGGGCCCCCCTACACGTAAGACTTATTTATCCAACCCCCGGAGGGGGGGGGGGGAATCTACAGCACCGTTTTAACCTAACAACGTGATACGGTGGAGAACATCGCCCCCTCTGAGAATCCAAACTCTGGCCCCACAAACTCAGATAATACTAGGAAAGAAGGGGGAGGGAGGATGTAGGTGCTATATTCACATCTTTCCCACTTCTTTCCAATCTCAAGGCAACGAAAACAACGACATTCCTATAACGCAGGGTCCAGGCAATCTGGTGTTCGTTTTGGTGCATTAAATCAGTATTATCAGGCATAAAAGCAACGATCTAATTATAAGGGTTTGGATGGGGAGCTTCGTCCCTAGAAAAGGTCACTGGATAAATTGCTCTTTCCTCCCTGTGTCTACTCTATTCCCGTTGCAACAGCTAAAGAACTGCTCCGATAGTATTAAGGGGATGCACAGATTTGTGGTTCTTTATGCAAAAAATAACGTCCTCCCCACACCTTTGGTTTTGTAATAGGCCAACTAAAATAATCCCTTTCCCCACGCAGAGCATTAGAGTGGCATTCTTCTGGATAAAATTCAACAGCATTTCCCCCAAAACAGTGCAAAGAACAAAGGCTCTTCAGACTGCGTTCAGACCTGGACAATTGCCTACGGAGCAACTCTGATGCATTGATTAGGCCCCTTATTTTTAAAAAATTGCCAGGGATACTCAGTTCTGGATGCTGGTCGCTCTGGTTTGGCTTCACAGTTTTCTATGGGGTGTGTGTGTGTGTGGCTTGATCTGTTTCATCCTCCACCCCTTGGGTTTTCAGGGACAGTAGGATAACTACACTCTCCTCCACCCTTACCCTTTTCGAAAAGAGTTTGCATCGCTTCTCCCCCATTTGGGGGAGATTGCTTTCCTTCCTTCTGCTCCCTGATTTTGGAAGGATTGCACTGCACACCCAGGCCACCCCCTTTGTGGAAGAAAGTGCATTGCCTCCCCCTTTTTGGGGGGGCGAGGGGGTGCCTTGCTCCCCCCATCGCTTGCCAGCCTCGCCACTGACTCCAGCACCTTGGCTTTTCATTCCACCCTCCCCCTCCCCCCAAGGTTGCTGGCTTGTCTTTTACTCTGGGGCTGGATTTTTGGGAAGCCCAGCGCGTGACTGACAGCTCGCGGGGGCGTCCTCCAATAGGCAGGCGGGCTGGCTGCCCGGTGGGGTGAGTCCCGGCTCTCATTGGCTGGCGGGAGTGTGGGAAAGAATGCAGAGAAGGTTTCACACGAATTGGGAGCAGCCGCTGGGTATAAATAGAGCGGGGGGTCCCTGAAGCTCGGGCTTAACAGCAGCCGCCGCCGCCTGGCTCTAGCTGCAGGAGTCCGAGCAGCCTCGCGCAGGGTCGCCTCGCCGCTGTGCACTGACTTACCCTGTGATCAGTGAGTGCAAAGCCAGACTCCTCCTTGAACCGTGTCCGGGGTGCAGCCGCCTAGACCTCCGCCCCCAGAGACTGGGCTCGTTCCAAGGGATACAGTTTGCAAATAAATCGCAATTCGTCTTTTTTTTTTGTTTCTTGCAACGTCCTTTTCCCCCCCCTCCGCTTGCTTTTTTTGTGGTCGAGAGACTTTTAAAAAAAAAAAAAGATGCCCGCTGATACCATGGAGAAACCGACAGCCTCCCCGATTGCTGGTGCCCCAGCTACCTCCAGCCACACGCCGGACAAGCCCAAGAGTGCCAGTGAACACAGAAAGGTAAACGGCATCACTTCTTCCCCTCCGAGATGTAATATCCCACCTGGCTTGGGTCTGTGTGGACAGGGATGGGTATGCACAGCATAGTGGTGCATATGCCCTGATCTATTGCAATAGAAGGTACATCTAAGACAAGATGTCGATCAAAAGCGCCTGGTGATTAGTATTAAAGCGATTATCTCCGTATCTCTATATAGTAATATGCAATAGTGACGAAAATAGACAGAAAATCGCTGTAATCTCCAGCTGTGTATAGTAATATGCAGTAGTGATTAGTATTAAGTAATGCGAACATAGACCCATACACTACACAGTGGATTGCTACTTAGAGCAGGCTGCATAGGGGAATGGGTAAATGATTCACAGTCAGAGACCTAGGTAGTATTCCATTAACATGCAATAACAGACGAGTCTAGCAATCTGCAATAGGACTGCCCTGCCCTGCAGGTGAGATGCATGTGTCTAGCAATGCGATTGTAACGTGGACGGGAGGCAAATAGATTGATCTCTGCTTCTGTTTCCTTCCCCCTTTCTCTCCAGTCCTCCAAGCCGATCATGGAGAAGCGGCGCCGTGCCAGGATCAATGAGAGCCTGGGGCAGCTGAAGACCCTCATCCTGGATGCCTTGAAGAAAGATGTAAGTTGAGCTCTGGGGATTTCAGGTGCAGTTTGGGGGGGGATGTGAGAGGAGGACTCCCAGGGACTGTTCTGAAGGCTGCCAAGCTATGGGCGAGAGGGGTGGTGGTAAGAGGATGAGACCCCCATCTTTACCTTCTCCCCTTTGCTCTCTTTGCCAGAGCTCCAGGCACTCCAAGCTGGAGAAAGCAGACATCCTGGAGATGACGGTGAAGCACCTGCGGAACCTGCAGCGAGCCCAGATGACAGGTAAGCACCAGCTCTTCCAGTACGGCTCCCTGGAGCCTCCAGCATTGGTGAACCGCTGGGCAGTAGACCAGAGACTGCAGCTGCCAATGCATGCAGCTGTGCATCCGGGCACCCTCTCAGAGATTCAGCAGGTGCCCTTGGAATAAAGTGCCTGTACCACACTGCAGGGTGGGTGGAGGGTCCTGCTTCCCAGTGCCCATGTGTGACCCCCTCTCCTCTTCCATTGCAGCAGCTCTAACTGCTGACCCCACCGTCCTGGGCAAATACCGAGCTGGATTTAACGAGTGCATGAACGAGGTGACCCGGTTCCTCTCCACCTGCGAAGGGGTGAACACAGACGTACGCACCCGCCTGCTCAGCCACCTCTCCGCTTGCCTGGGCCAGATCGTGGCTATGAATTACCCTCCACCGCCACCCCCAGCTGGCCAGCCTGCTCATCTGGCACAACCTCTGCACGTCCAACTTCCCCCAGCTGCCACCGCAGCTGGAGCCGTGCCTGTGCCCTGCAAACTGAACCCTGCCGAAGCCCTGTCCCCCAAGGTCTATGGGGGTTTTCAGCTGGTCCCAGCTACCGACGGCCAATTCGCTTTCCTCATCCCTAACCCAGCTTTCGCTCCCAGCAGCGGACCCGTCATCCCCCTCTATGCCAACGCTAATGGACCACTGTCTTCAGGCAGCGGGCCAGGGAACGGAGCTGCAACCCCGTCAGCATCCCCAGTGCAGGGTCTGACGTCATTTGGGGGTAGCTTAGCTCCAGCGTCCCAAGCTGGGAGTCCCATCGGGGAACGCCGTGAATCAGTCTGGAGACCTTGGTGACTTGTGTGTAAAGCCTTCCTCCCTCCCCCCCAAGAAAAACAAAACCACCACACGCTTTGGTTCCGTTGTATGGAACCTTGTTTTGTTTTTAAAGCAGACTTTTTTTTTAAAAAAAAAAGGACTTTTAGTACAAAGTGTCTATTTATTTCCAGAGGTTGGGATCTCAACTTGTATTTTTTACTCCTTTAAAGAAATGCCTTTATTTGAAAGACTTTTTAAAAAATAAATAAGAGATTAGTTTTGTATCAAATATTCACACCAGTATAATGCCAAAGTTGTTTGTATCTTGTTTGTGTGTGTGTGCGTGGTCAAAAGACTTCCAAAAAGGTTGCAGGTGTTTGAACAAATAAACTCTTTGAAATAGAAATGTTTGCTCTTTTCATTGTGGGAGGAGGAGGGAGATGAGAAAACCCTTTGGATGCAAATGGGGGGGGAGCAATTTGGGTGACATTAAACAAACCTTTGCTCCCTTTGGGGGTACAAGTCTCCCTCAGGTGTCCCACTCAGGTGGACTCACTGAAGGGAGCTCACTGACAACGATCTTTTTATAGGGGTTTGGTTGGTGGTAAAAGCTCTTTAAAATCTTTCAAAATTAGTTTATTCTGCATAAAAAGGACTGTATTTCATTTGCACAAATTGCTCTTGTAAGCCATTGTCTGCACACACACTCCCGCCCCCACGCACAGAAACACACTGCTCTCATTACCTGGTTTTAGGGAGTTCATTGAAATAAGATGCCCTATAAAATGTCACTCCTCCCACCCCCCCCACACACTTTTTAAGGGAGTGTGGGAGGGGGAGTGCAAAAGTTACTATCTTGCCCAGGAAAGAGGCAAGAGAGTCGGTCTCTATTGTGGGGAATGGGAAATAAAAGGTATAAAGGGTCTCATCGAATATGCAGCGGGCTCTTTAGGAAGTTTGGGATCCTATTGAAATGCCTGGGAACGCAGAGCTGAGGGTTAATGTGTGTCTTCGCCCCCCCTCCATAGACTCTGATACTCAATGCTGTTGTAAATTCAATTGCTTGGCCTCACAATGCCTACCTCATAAAAGAGAATAATTCAGGGTGTTTTTTTTTTTTTCCCCTGTGAGCAGGGGAACTGAGGAAAAGACAATTTTGCCACCCATTATGACTCACCCCCACTACTTGAATCCTGGCCAAGTGGAAGCAATTGCAACCTTGTGCACAGAGAATTAACCACTTTGAATGGTCACCAATTAATAAGACCAAGAACATTGGGAATGAATGCAAAGGGTGGAAGGGAAAGCATTGTGCACGTTATTCCAATATTATGGTGGGGGGGAAGGGAACTGTCTGTCTGACAAATTAAGCACGTACACACAAGCCAGGCCTAAAGACATGACCCACCTCTGCTTTGCATCACTCCGCCCCAGCAAGCAGATCACTTTAATGCAAAGGGTGGTACATTATGTCCCAATCATAATCCAAAATCCTAGACTTTATAGGGGAGTTAGCTGTGCCAACAAAACCAAACCAGTTCTAATAGTTAATGCTAAAAAAACCCCAAGTATTGGAAGGGATATAAAATCTCATGTTTCAGGCTTTAAATCTGTTAGGGGTTAGGATAAGACTTTCCTGGGAGCATATTATCCCAGATCTGCCAAAGTGGCAGTTTCTCACACCCTCTTCATGCTGGGCATCATCAGAGACAGGACACTGGATTAGATGGACTTTCGGTCTGATCCAGTTTAGCAACTCCTATGTTCCTAAATGTTGGTGCAGACAGCACCCCAACACTTCCAAAACTGGGGTGAGGTATCCATTGGAATGAGAAGGCTCCCAGGGGGCTTTGTTATGCAATCACAGACATCAAATCCTATTACAGGGCCTCGCTCCCATCCTCCCCAACCAGTCACCACCCCCGCCTCCTCTGAAGAAGAGGTGGAAGATCTGATGAAAGCCTGCCTGTCGCCTGGATGTAACTATATCCCTCCCTGGGATAGCACAATGTCTCTGGATTTGTCCCTTTATTCACCATTTCCCAGATCTGCCCTAGATTTAGCAGATTTTACTTTGCTAACACACGAAAGTATCCAAGCAAAAAGAAAATGGCAAGGACTGACCCAACTGACCTTATGCAATGGCAAAAGTCTTTCCAATAGGGTTTTGATGTATTACATCAGTTCAAATATAGCAAACAATGTTAAGTTCCTCCAGTGATTTTTCCCCCCCACCAAAGGAGAGGCATTCAATAATATGCATTTTACATGACCCTTTCAAAGGCTCTCATTAAGGGTTACACCTGTCATTAAGATTATATGAACAATGAGAGCTGTAATAGTTAAGGCACAGATCTGTTTTTATTTTCGGATCTGCCACAGACTTTTGTGACCGTAGCCACAAAACCTGTGCCTCAGTTCCCCCCATATAAAATGGAGATGATGATGATAACTGTGCAGGAGTGACCAGAAGCTTAATGAATACGTGTGAGGAAGTTTGAGATCCTTCTGTTAGAGAGAAACCATCAACCTCGAATCCAGTCACGTGCAGAAAAACTAACTAAAACTTAAGTTTCTATGACTGTATCGGCTCCTGTGTCCATCTCCACCTCACCCCCTCCCAGCCATTTTTTTTCTGGTTTTACAGTCCAATTTTCTATATTTTAAGATATGTTTTTTCTCCCATGATCTTAAGTGTTTCTCATAGATAATTTTTCAGACTGAAAGGTGATTTTTTTAAGCTGGCATGGTCCTGGTAAAGGTGCTATAAAAGTACAAAGGATGAGGAGAAGGAGGATGGAAGGTGAAAGTCCAAAGGGGTGAACAAGGCACCAGGTGGTAATAATTATGCCACCATCACTCCACCTGGCAGGGTGTAGGCAGCCTGAAGTCCTTCGGGTGTTGCACTTTTCTGGGACGGTGTCAGGAGGGAGAAAAATACAGTGATTTCAAAGCTGAAACAGAGCTAGACTGTGATGCCCCTACACTGAGCAGTACCCTTCTCCCCTAGTCCCAGTGATGGTGTAAAGTGTTACCAGGAGGAAGGGTTGTCACAATCTGGCCCACTGCCCACAGGAGGCAGAGAGCGACAGATAAAACCTCTTTCCATTTGCTGGGTCATCAGGATTCAGCCCACTGGATTACTTTTCTCTCTGAGAAATGCAGTGGGGAAACAACCCCGAGCCATCAGCTAAGCACCCCTTTCCTGCCCTTTTCACTTTTCTTGCCTGGTAGCTCTGCTGCTGAACAATGGAATTGTCATGTGCTCTCCTCTCACCCTGGCTGGCCTCTCTTGCCTTGCTCCGCTGTTTTCTCACCCCCGGCCGCCGCTCTCCGTTCCTAAAGTTCTTGGTTTTGCTTTCTCCTCCATCACTCGCTGGGGATCGATTTCATTTGTGGGGCTGAGAGAGCCTCACAAAAAGGAGGAAGGGCAGCTGCAGGTGCGCAGGAGAGGTGGGGGTGCTGCGAGTACACTGGGGTCAGGGGTGCAGAACACTGGTGAGGAGGCAACTGAACGAGGCCCCACAGGCCTTCCTCCCTACATGTGACCCTGCAAAATAGGCCCGGCTGAGACCCCACCTGTCCCCAGAGTCTTCTGATCTCGGGCTACGTTCTATGTATTTCTAACTCTCCCACTGCTTGGATTGTTGAGAGAAGTATGCTGCAGGCAGAATGGTGCCCATCAATATAAGATTGCAATGCACTAACAGTCATGCTCTGCACCTCCCATCCAAGAATCCCAAAACACTTTACATTACAAACAATTAAGCCTCACAACACCCCAGTGGTAGGAAACCGATTGCCATCCTTATGCTCTGCCATGAAACTATACCCTGTGTAAACCAGAAAACGCCCTACTCCTTTTGCTCAGAGATCTCATCCTTCTCCAGACTGAGGCGTTAAATACAAATCTCTCCCCTAACCACCATGGACAGGAGTGGAAATTAACTACAGGCATCCAAGAGAAAAGATCAAGAGTAGGAATAGGGAAAACGGGTAAGGGGTGGGGTTTGCATACACCCCCAAACCAGGAGGGCTTGCTACCTACAGCTTGTTTTATCCACACCAGCCGATTTCAGGTGTGGGGGGTAGTGCATAAAATGGCTCCCTTGACTTCCACCAGGGAACAGCTTTGTTTTTTGCACACTTTAATCCAAGGGGTGGTTTATCAGACCACCACCCCCCACACCTAAAATTTAGGGATAATTGTGGGGGGGACATATTTGGATAAACAGCTTTGAACTAAGCCAAAAGATAGATACACATGTAAACACCCCCCAAAAAATCAGGGGCTGAAGCGATGCACTTGGGAAAGTGTGCAGGGGGGGGCAGGGTGCACGCAGGCCCATGGCTAGCGGGAGGCCCCAGGTAGCCCCCCTTTCCCCAGCAGCAGCCGCCCCTGCGGTGCGCGCCGCGGCGGCGGCGGATCCGAGCCAGGAGCCAGGCTGGGAGGGAGGCGGCGTGCGGAGCGGCGGCTGCACGGGCAGCAGGCGGTGCGCTGGGCCTGGCGGCCGCCCTGGCCCCCAGCTCCGCCCGCGCCCGGCGTGGGACGGGAGGTCGTGAGAACAGCGCGAACCCTGCAGCCTGCGGCCGGGCGCGCCGCCAGCAGCCAGCCCCTCCCGGGCCGCCCCACACGCTGCAGCCTGAGCCGCCGCCGCTGCCTGCGCCAGGCGAGAGCGTGCCCCGGCCATGGCCCGGCCCTGCCCTGCCGCTGCTGGGAAGGGCCGGGGCCGCCGCCAGCCTCGCTCGCTGCTTCCCCCGCTGGGGCCGCGGGCGGGTGGCACCAGCGAAGGGCCAAGTGGGGCATCGCCCGGGGCGCAGGCGGGGCACCTGGGCAGGTGGGCTGGGTAGGGGCCAACAGCACCCTAGGGGGCAGGAGGGCTCCCGAGGGGGTTGACCCAGGGGGGCACCTTAAGGGGCAGACCCGGGAGTAGACCCACGTGGACACCCTAGGACAGAGGACCAAGGCAGGTGGTTGAGCCTGGGATGCAGGGGCTGGCACGCTCCATCGTGGGACGGTCCAGATGGCTGGGCACCCTGAAGGGTAAACCTAGGACCCCTGGGAGCAGACCCAAGCCAGCCGGCTTGCTTAATTCAAGAGAAGACCCAGCTATTAAACCTGCGCTTGGATTAACGTTAAGGAAATGAAAAGACCCCCGTCTGCAGGAAATGTGAAGGATTTGCGGCAAGGGTTCGGGCTGCCCAGGAGGAGGGCAGCGTTAGGCCTGTTTTGGTGCTGCCATCCCTGCTTTTGGGGCCAGATTGTGAACGTGGGAGCGGTTACATGAGCAGCCTTATTCGTGCCAATGGGTGTAACTGCTTGTTGTTGTGCACGAGGGCCCTGTGCCATGACAAAAGAAACCAGTAATAGTGCTCATTGTAGGGTCTGATCTGGTTCCCATTGAATTCTGAGGGAATTTTGCCATTGCCTTCAATGGGTCAAACTCTGCCGTCCTTACACTGATTAGTACTTTACTAAAGGGTCCGGCCCGACAGTCTGAGTAAGGGTGTCAGAATCTGCCCCATTAATACACTACTATTTGCACCAAATTTTAAATAGTCTCTCTGTGTGTGTTACTGATTTATTAACCTCCAAGGACACACGATACTTTAAAATGCCCTTGTTATGCAGATATTATTATTGGGTAAACACTTAAAATGCATTTTACTAATGATCCTACAAGGATCTCTACTTTAGCAGAATCTAATTCCCCCTGAAATCGGAGACTGCTTGGAGACTAAAGGGCTACTCGGCAGGAGGAATTCTGTCCCAATTTGGCCCATATTGATTCCTGAGCCATTAATATTTTAGCACACAGGTCCGAATGGTCCTCTCTCTGTCGCCTCTCCAGCTGTCTTTTCTAGATGTCTAGGTGTCTAAACAGGGAGCGTTGTTTTGGGACAAGCTTTAAAGGACTCCCTGACCACCTTAAATGAAAGCCAGGTCACCAAGCAGGTTGAGTCAAACAACTAGTTGCTTCAAATTGTTAATCCCAAAGACCCTTTGACTAAAAGGAGGGGACTGGAGCCCCCAGAGCAAACGGCAGGTCACAGGCAGCTCCCATACATAGCTCAATGAATTCAGCCAGATTTACTCAGGCTGTTAACTTGATTAATTGAAATGAAGTTCCTCTCGAGAATCGGGCGTGTTCTTTGAGGTCAGGGTCACAACACTGAGATGCTTAATCAGATCTTTCCATTTAGCCCCTCTTAAGCAGGGTGGAATGCAGGCTCTTTCAAAGCAAGGCAGTTGGCGCCAAATTTCTGCTCTGCTTTCTGCCTCTTCCTTTGCATTCAACCAACACATCCGTCATTATTAAATAAAACATCTCCAAGCCTGCAAATCCAACTCAAGTGAATTTTCTGCAACCAACACTTGAAGAAAAACAGCCCTGTCTAATTTTGATGTTGCTGATTGTTTAGAAAGTGAAGCAGAATGGTGGGAGGAGGATAATTATTACTGCAAAGTAATTCCTGCTGGAGCTGGAGAGCAGGTGTTTGTGGATACCAAATTCTTTTATCCAAATGAAGCATTTCATTTGGGGGGGCAGAGGAGGGGAGAGATGGTGTTTTAGTGATACCCAGAACTGATGGCAAAAGAAGCGTTTTCATTGCAATTCAAGAGCATGTAATATTGCAAAATAACATGGATTGATTTGAATTTTTGCTTCCCACTATATGGGCCTGATCCAGCACATACTAAATGAATGGCAATTTGGCCATTGATTTAACGCATGCAGGATTAGGCTATGAGTGTCATATGCCGACATATGTACTTTTAGGGCCCTATTCTGTTTCCGTTGTGGTCCATGGAAGTAGAATTGGGTCCTTTGCATCCATACACATTTATTTAGTACTGCGTAATTGTTCCTGTTTCTTTATTTTCCCAAATACTGTTGGATCACTCCCTGTCTCAATTTCATAAGATCTCAAGATTTTTATATGCAATTACATACAAAATCCTCATGCATCACATTATTGATACAAACTTTGCTTAAGTGTATTTTGCAATTACAAAGTCCTACAAATCTTGGAAAGACTGTTTTTTAAACACCTCATGTCCACTGATCAATTTTAAATGCATAAAGTCCAGGATAATGATCTGAGGCCATCAGCTTACTAACGTGTACTTAAGAGATTCAGTTATCAGTGATGGTCGAGATTTTCCAAAATAATTGGGGCCTTACAAAGGTCTAATTTTCAGGAAATGCTGAGTACTTGCCCTCTGAAAACCAGGCCCCTTTAAGCACCTCAGGTTGGGAAGCCAAATAACTAACGCACTAGTAGCCACTTTTGAAAATCTTGGCCTGCAGTTTTTAGCTTTAGTTTTTAACAGGTCCAATCAAGCTCCTATTCATGTCAATAGGGAGTGGAAAAAGCCTCTCATTGACTTCAGCGGGAGTTGAGAGCGTTCAGCACCTTGGCAAGACTGGACTCAAAGCATTTCTGTCTGAAGCAGCTCGTGATTGCACATGCAAACTGGGAGCAAGACATGACAATATTAATGCCACCTGCAGCAATATGTCGGATGATGTCACTATTTTAAATCCTTACAATAATACAGTTCACTTTAGGATTCTCCAAAGTTGGCTGCATGGAAAATTATATCAATGTGCCTTGCCATGGTCAGCCACCTGTCAGTAACAACCCTGCCCTTCATACAAAATCTACAATATGGCTCTCACTTATTTCCTTGCTGCATCCTAGAGCACCAGCCTGAAACAACTCAAATCTGTCTTTACACTTCTTTTCATTTCCTGGTTTGTCAGCAGACACAGGTCTGGGGTGAGCCAACCTTTCCTTTCCAAGTCAGGGTTTGTCTGTCAGCTCTATGCAGGACAGCACACATCTGGAGGTGCATGTGGTTCGTGCAGTAACGAGCCATTTTCCTTTGTGTGCCTCAACAATAAACACTTTTCTTAGGCAAATATTTGTAAACAGACATCTTGCTTTCAAAGGATGGAAAGATTTCAAGGACTAAACATAAAAATAGACAGTGGCAGATGAAGAAAGGCATGAGAATGTATTTCAGTTTAGCAAAGGCACAAATCAGGGTCTCTGAGCAGACTGTTTTTTGGTTTTTTTTTTAATTTGACAGCATTCTGGTGTTAAAAACAGCTGACAAATATTACATGCCAGGGCTTTGCGACCAGCTCCCCAAGCCTGACAGAGCGACAGGGGCAGGTGAGGAATTCTTGAGCAATGTGGGTGGGATGGTGTGAAGGCAAAAGCTATCCCTAGACATCTAAAATCAATTAGCAGCATTTAGAGGCTATATTTAACATTGACTTCTGGAGGCAGGCAGAGCATGGTTTATAGTTTCATCATTAAGAGTATTTACGTGTTTAGAGGTCTAGCCCAGAAAAAAAAAATCTGGAGGAGATAAAACGAGTATAAAGCACTTTTCTAAGCAAAGGGAGGTTGGTGGAGGAGAACTTTTTCCTTGAAAGAACTCGTATGCAGCAATTTGTGGAGTGTTGGTTAGATTCTGATCTCAGTTACTGGTATAACCAAGATCAGAATCTCACCCTATATTGGGACATGGGGCATGGGTTAATTCAGGAGTGGGTGAATTGATGTCAGTGGAGTTAACACCAGTATGAGTAAGAGGAGCATCAAGCCATATTCTGCAAACCTTGCACTAAATAGTACTGTACTCACTCACCCACTGACATCAATGGCCTTGTCTTCACTGCAAAGGTGACCTGAGTTCTAACTCAAGTGCCATACACAAGAAGAAAACCCCACTCACTTGAGTTTGGGACTGCTTGTGTGAATAAATGCTACTTAACATGAGTAACGACTGTAGAGTAATCAGGCTCATGGTGTGTAGCATGCACTTGTTTTAATTAATTCCATTCTGGTTTGTGTGAAAATACCAAATTTCCATCTTTTTGGGTAAGACACAAATCTGAAATCATGACCCCTCTGGTCAATTGAAGATCCCATGATGTTTTTCACAAGAACGGTGGTGTTAACCACTGTGTCCCTCCCATCTAGATTTAGTTCAGACACTCACATTCTACTTTGCTGATTTCTCGTTTCATTCCTCACTCTCTGCCCTAAAATGCTGTGTAGTGTTGTTGTCAACAGCTGCCACCTTCCACCCCTAGAAGTGGCTGCATGTGAGTGGTGAGTTAATTGATTCTTGTATACAGGGCCAGCTCCAGGCACCAGCACAGGAAGCAGGTGCTTGGGGCGGCCAACGGAAAGGGGCGGCACGTCCGGGTCTTCGGCGGCGGGTCCCTCAGTCCCTCTCGGAGGGAAGGACCGGCTGCCGAATTGTCACTGAAGAATGAACCGGCGCGGTAGAGCTGCTGCCGATCGCGGCTTTTTTTTTTCTTTTTCTTTTCTTTATTTTTTCCGCTTGGGCTGGCAAAAAAAGAAAAGAATGATGGTGTCTGGGGAGGTTTAGGGCAAGTGATGTTTTCTGCTGTTTTCCTAATTCCATTTCCTTATTGTGGAAACAGAAGGAATTTGATTTTAGAAGAATTACTGTGAGCTTGCTTTCTTTATATGTCCAAGTCAGCCATCATCATTGCATCTAGGATCTTTTCCGGCCCTGCTTGTATAGGCCCAGATCCGGCAAAGAGTTATGCCTCGGAATATCTCTTTAAATTTCTGGGAACATCATTTGCTAAGTTTGTAAAGGCCTTTGAGATATTTTGAGTTTGGAAGGCTATATTTAAATGTAAATAGTTTATATGATTATTTATTATTAAGGCTACAATTTGTCATGGTTATTTTTAGGAAAAGGCAGGGACAGGTCACACGCAGACCTGTCCCTGACTTTTCCTAAAAACATCCCTGACAAAATGGGGAGTGAAGAGGGTCCAGCACCCTGCACCCCCCTGCTGCAGGGACCCCATTGCCTGAGCAGCTCCGGGGTCCCGCTGCTGCTGGTGGTGGTGGCTGGGAGCTGTGGGGGGAGCCAACTGCTCACGGCAGCAGGGGAGCTGCAAGGAGGCCCCTGTCAGCGGCGGTGGCTGGGGAGCTACCCCAGGGGTCCCCCCACTCGTGCCCACTGAGCAGCTCAGGGGTTTCTGGTGGCGGCCGGTCAGTTGCAGGGGGTCCCCCGACACTGCTGGGCTGCTGCAGGGTCCCCAATGTTACGGAGGTTGCTGGAAGTCATGGCTTCCGTGACCTCCATGACATAATCTTAGCCTTATTTATTGTCCATCAAACCAACTTTTTTCTGGATTTGTCCATCACCAGTGGAAAGCTCATGATTTGTACATGTCAAAAGTGGCTTTGTTTTTTTCCAGTTAGTCAGCCGGTGACCAGCTTACGCCACTGATAGGTAATGCAGATTTCTAATCAGGAAGGTAATTTGTTTACTTTGCACATCTCATGTGAGCATGGGTTTACTTAGCAAACCACAGATGGTGTCTGGGGAGGTTTAGGGCAAGTGATATTTTCTGCTGTTTTCCTAATTCCATTTCCTTATTGTGGAAATGGAAGGAATTTGATTTTAGAAAAATTACTGTGAGCTTGCTTTCTTTATATGTCCAAGTCACCCATCATCACTGCATCTAGGATCTTAAATCCCCTCCTAGGAAGAGGAAAGGTACAACAGCAAGAACATTCACAGATGAATAGCAAAGGCAATGAAATGTATGATTGGTATACATTGGGATTGGGACCTCACTGTGCAAAGCACTGTACACACACATGGAAATTAGACTTGATGTGCAGAATGACCACAATCAGCAAATGACTTATTGATTGCACTCTGCTTCAGGAGAAGTTTTTTCAGTCAGTAAACATATAAACAGGATTTCTTTTCACATTGCTGCTGAGCAGTGGAAGTCATAAGAACATCAGAACGGACATCCTGAGTCAGACCAATGGTCCATCTAGCCCAGTATCCTGTCTTCTGACAGTGGTCAATGCCAGATGCTTCAAACAGAATGAACAGAACAGGGCAGTCATCAAGTGATCCGTCCCCTTTCCTCCAATCCCAGCAGCTGTCAGTCAGAGACCTAGGAACACCCAGAACGTGGGGTTGCACCCCTGACCATCTTGGCTAATAGGCATCGGTGAATTCTCCTCCATCACTTTTTGTATGTTACAACTTCATGAAGACAACAGAGCAGAACCATGCACCTAAGCGTTACAAGATGGGACAAACAGTATTTAAACTTCAAATCAACCGAGACACATCTATCATCTGGTTATTTTTAGTAGGGACCCAGAGAGCTGTGACCTGATTGTGAGGAGGGTAAGTTCAGCTTCCTTGAAGCAACTCGAGTTCTTTGCAAATAGCGAGCTGTTAAAAACAATCCTGGAATGTGATTGTTTCACCTACCAGTGTGACCTGCACTGTGGACTTCACGGGCTTCTGCCAAGCTGGAGTATCGTTCGGTAACAGTATGTTTACAAGCGTTGAAACAGCCTGGCCCCTGGCTAGTGAAGAACTGAAACTGACTGTGTCCCCTTGTGTGTGTGATGTTAGAAATACAAGGTCAATCTGCTAACGGATGACACAGCTAGTTCCTTTAGAAGCTTTTTCATCATTCACGTTGCCGGTCATTTACTCCCCTTAAAATAGCTGACAACATATATTAATGTAACGCAAGCTACTGGCGCAGAGCAAAGTTTTCTAAAAATGGAGGTCTCTTTGCACACGGGTTGCAATTCAATCCCATTGTTACGGATTTTAATTCACAAAGATACTTCCTGTAAGCAAGGAGGGTTTCCTGACTGAAAACAGGCAGCCCAGGAAACCTGGCTAGCGGACATGCCTTCTCCAACGTCTCTTCCCAAATGGGACATGGGGGAGCGGACTTTGAAAAGAGCTCTGTGCTCAGCAGCTCCAGTTGTTCTCAAATGGCTCGGTCTTGATGGGCAAATTGGAGGTGGCTTTTGATCATGTTAGCTCAGCTGAGTTAGCTGAACATGACAGAAAAGCTTTCTTAATGCTTGGGATGCAGTCGGGTTAGCTGGCTGCGTTGTAGCCTCAGCCTGATTGACATTAGAAGAGTTATACACCCAGTTAGCTACAGGGTGATTCTTTTACTGGTACAGTTTTGCCAGTATAAGCCCTAGTGTGGATGCAGTTGTACCAGTATAAAAGTGCCTTAGGCCTTGTCTGTGCTACAGATGTTTGCCTGTGCTAAAATTAGGTGTCAGGGTCACATTTACAGGTCCACTCTTAAGTGAGGCTTATTTTCTATGTACAAATTAAGTTCAGCTCCTGTAAATACAACCCTGCTTGCAATATAGAGAGCAAGCAGCCTGCTATTAGTGTAAAATGGTTCATTCAGAGGGCACAGATACAGAAGATCTGGTCCTACTGAAATACAGATGATGTCTCTGAAAGCAAATTCTGCCCAGGATAAATTAACTCTCACACCTTCGCTTTGATCATAAATGCTTTCAAAGCTTTTGGCTTCTCCCCGAGTTCTAAGGTTTCGGAGGCTTTCACTGTGAAATCTCAGAGGACTGGTTTGAGAGAGCTATGCCATGCTATTGGAGAATCAATTTCCCACATCAGCTGATTCATCAAGAGCAAAGCTAAATTCATGCCTGGGACAGATGCATACACTTAGCACTGCAGGGCAATAGTTCACATTGCTGAGTGGAGAAGGGGAGAAGCATAGTCCCCTGCTACTGAAAAATCTGCAGGCTGGGATCTAGGTATAGCCATGGGGCAGCTTTCCCTCGCCGAGTTTTTCACAGAACATCCTATCTGGGGTGGGGTGCACAGATCGCCAGGGAATCTCCACAAGCCCTATGTCTCTGCAATGATTCTGGGCTCCATCGCTTTTGATACTTGCTTTGACTCCCTAGTAAGCTCAGTTCAATGGTGCATCACTGCCTGGGTTCACCTCCGGGTACCTGCCCCTGCAAAAAACCCCACCATGAATGGGAGCGCCACCGCATGAAAGGGTGCCAAGCAAAACTTATACAGCCCAGAGCTGTAACATAAATTCCCCATTAGTCACAAGTGGGGGCACTGATTCCTGGGCCCAGGAAGAGCGGGAGTGGGGGTGTGGGGCTGCAGATGGAGCTGACCCCTTCCCTCCCCCCCCCCGAAGGAGGTTATCCTCCACCCTCAGATCTTCGGGGATGTCTTTCCGCCCAGGCAATTTAATTCATAAAGAATGGGTAAAAGTGGAGTCAATGTGGCTGAAGCAGTCCAGCAATATGTTCATTCCCGTTCCAGTTTTGGTATCCTACGTGCTTCACAAAGGGACATCTGGTTTACATCACAGGAGCATGCACACCGCTTCTCCAGAAAGGCTCCCCGGGATCTCAGCCAACCTCAAGTTATTCCGTCCTAACAGGTGCCTGCCCATTTTGCACTGAGGAAAAGGGTAGCACAGGGTTGGAGGGAGGGTGGTCTAGACTGTGAGGGCACTGCCCTGAAGCTTAGGAGACTTGGGTTCATTTCCCTGCTGAGACACGGATTTCCTGTGGGACCCGAAATAAATCCCCTAATCTGTCTTGTGCCTCGGCACCCCGTTTGTAAAATGGGGATAATCCAGCAATCCCGCTAGTGACTGTCTGCAGTGGGGACCATAGAAATAGATAGAGAAGCCTGGATCCCCAAGGTACTGAGATGTTGCCATGCTGAGTATTGCCTCAGAAACTCACGGGAACAACACTGCAATCCTCAAAGCCTGAGCAAGGTGCCCAGGCTCCCCCTACAATGAACGGGGAGAGCTCGGGATCTTAGTAAATGATCCACAGAAGCCAGCATGCTAGGCGGGGGGGGGAGCTGCAAATGGGCAAGACCTTCTGTCCAAGTGGGAACTCCATCGTGCCTGGGAAGAGTTGGAAGGACTTTGGCCAACTGAGGCCCATAAGACTGATGGGGATCTCTGGTAAGCTTTTAGCATGCGTATAGAAACGTTTATTGTTTTTATAGGTTTGATCTGTAATGCTTTCACCTCAAGAACAAGTGTGCTTGCTTATAAAGCCCTGTGTGGTAACTTGCTACTGCTGGCAATGACAGCTGTTCACAGCCTTCAAAGAGAAAGCAAAATGCAGATACTGGCTTGTTTAGGCAGCCTGGCTTGCTGGAGATGTCACAGGATAGGCAAAGCACTGTGCAGCCTGGAAAAACCCTGGTCAGAAAGGACAGAGACGTGGGTATCCACTCAAGAGAGGTGATGGCCGAGGAGCTGGAGATCTAGAGCGGGTGTCCTTGATGGACCACAGAGGGGGAACTACAGGTGCAGTTGCCCTGAAGTGTACCACCTATGAGAGTAGCCATGGGTGTGAAATGAACGGAAGCAGGATTTATGGGGCCCCTCATGAGAAAGTCTGTTCTTCCAGGATCTCATAGCCTGTATAAGTGTCAGCTAAACAGCCGCCTCTTGGGGCTTCCAGTTGAAACTTTCCAACCTTTTGCGGTCTGCTTCGCCCTAGTCATATTCTTTCCATAACCTGGGGATTCCATCAGCTTCTGCTGAAAGATCCAAATTCATCCATTGCCTTCAGAAGCGTTGCACCAGGGATGGGCTTAGCCCCGTGTTTATTTGCTGACCCTTGAGGTCCATTGGCCCATGCCCTTCTTCCACTGTCAAATCCTATATCTCAAGGTAACAGCAATGCTAAAGAACTGGGATGTTCTGAGCCTAGCCAGGAAATTATTTGTTCGAACAGTCTTATAATATATGGATGATGGAACTCTACCACTGATGACCTGTCAGGTAGAACTCTGGCTATGGGTGCTGGATGGGATGACACATTCATAGATAACAAACTTTCCTGTCAATCACCAGTGTTGTTATACCTGGACTTGACGTGACAGCCATGGCTAACAACAGTTTTGATTGACGTGTATACGGATTGCGGCATATGGAATGTAAACAGAAACAGGCCTCCTCTCTGAGTGGACATACCCCTGTATGCATTTTAAAACCCATGGCAAATACAAGCATGTTTTAAAGTAACACAGGCTGAGCACCTCGCCATAATGCTGTGCTGAAATTAACCTGGATTACCTGTTGGGAATTTTAGGCTCCTTGTTTTCTGTTAGAGTCTGCTCATACTAACTGCTAATAGCCTCCTGATAGAAATGCTGACCCTGGTAGGTATTCTGCAGAGTTTATCACCAGCCATCAGGACTGTAACCAAAGCATGGGCGAGCATTTGCCCCATTAACTGCCTCAAAATGCTGAGCTCATCAAGCCAATTGGCTGGTAATGAGCTGTCTTCCCCATGCAATCCAGAGATCCGACACACTCTCTGGGAAATATCTCTCACCACTGAGGAGATACTGCTCCCCGCCCTGCTTATCATGCGTGACTTTGTACTTATACACGTGCAAATGGATCCGATTGCAGGATCGGGGCCAGGGCCAGTGAAAGTTGCACGCAACCCCCCTGACAAACTCCGCCAGGGCATCGCTTCGACCCTTCTAAAGCTGCTGTTTATTAACTGCACTTCTTAAAGCAGGCAGGTTTGATGCTTTGCAGGGGTCGATCTATGATCAGGGGCCTCTGCTGCCTTTTCCTCTTCTCTTTAAACTCTCTCGGTTCTTTTAGGAGAGCGATGGAATCCAGACAGATCTGTCTCCCAGGAGGGGAGTGAAGGGTGGTGGCGGAGGAGGAGGAAGTGGGGAAGTCAGCTTGTAGATCAACTACAGGCTGGGGCACGCTCTGGGATGTAGCTTCGGGGAAGTTATTCATCTTTCAATTCACCCTGGGGGTTTCTCGGCCTCATTTTCCCATCGCTAGGTCTATTATTTCAGTCATTGTGAAGGTATCCTGTCGGAGCTGTCAGCCTGGGAGTGGCCCACCTCCCCCCATGACACAGGGCAGAAGGCATGGGAAAGTGTCGGCCTGCCAAGACTGCACGCTCAGAGCAGAGGCTGCTGCTTGCCTCACACTGGAAACTTGCCCGCGGCATATTGTTAATGTCATTACAACACTTGCACACAACCAGCGGGTTTCACCTATCAACTTGCCACAGAAGGAAGGGAAGGGAAAGAAAAATGGGCGTCTCGAGAGGGAGGCGTAGAGTCACCGGGTGAGTTTACGAACCCAGAGCCAGCAGCCACGTGCCCTTTTTACCTTGTGCTGGGCTCCACCCTGACCTCACAGGGAGTCATCTGGGGCTGAGGTTCTTTAGCAATCCAGCAGGGGTGCATGTGGCGGGGAGGGGCATGAGGGAAGGTCTGCACCGGCTTCCCCGTCACACCAGACAAAGGCCTGGGCATGCTATGCTGAGCTCCCAAGATGCCCACCCTCCACATTCAATCCTGGCACATGCCCTGGCTACACATTCAAAGCCCTATTCTGCTTCTGTTCAAGTCAATGGAAAATTCCCCATGCCGGTCTGAGCCAGGACCCCCGCAACGTGATTGGTGCCGAGCACCTGCAGCTCCTGTCCAGGGGAGTTAAGGCTGCTCAAGGTGAATCTACAAGGTGCTGTGCACCTTCCGCTCTCACTGATGCCACGCAGGCCAAATGCTGGGAGGTGCTGAGTGCCATTGAAGTCCTTGGGAGGTGAGGACACAGCCCCTTGCAGGATCAGGTGCAAAGTGCAGCCCCTCTCAGGATCTAGCCCATATGGAAGAGAGACAAATCAGAACTAATAAGAGAAAAATCTTCAAAAATGGATCTTGTTATCGATCTTGTCTAAGCCCGGTCTTTCTGTTCCAGGGGGCTTAACACGGGTCAAAGGTCCAGTGCTGAAGAAGAGCTCTGTGTAAGCTCGAAAGCTGGTCTCTCTCTCACCAACAGAAGTTGGTCCAACCAAAGATATTACCTCCCCCACCTTGTCTCTCTAATATTCTGGGACCGACACGGCTAACGTACTGCATACAAGAGTGCTTCTTCAGTCAGGTAAAGCTGGTAAGACAGCTGTCAAAAATATCCCCTCAGACTTGTACCCATACAGCGCACACCCCAGGTCCCTTCCAGTTTGCACTTCAGGGCTTTATCCCCATGACGAGTTTAGGATTACCACCCTCTGGCTAAAAGCTGCAGTGGCCTCAGTGGTTTGAGCATTAGCCTGCTAAACCTAGGGTTGTGAGTTCAATCCTTGAGGGGGCCAGTTAGGGAACTGGGGTAAAAATCTGTCTGGGGGTTGGACTAGATGACCTCCTGAGGTCCCTTCTATCCCTGATATTCTATGGCTCTACTACTAAAACGTAGGAGCAAGTACTTTGCTGTAACAATTGAAATAGTTCAGGGGTTGGTATTGGAATACGGAGTCTTTGGCTGCTGGGCTGTATCCAGCTCCAGTGGGTAGTGACTTTTGTATTGCAGTTGCACCCAGAGGCCCCAACTGAGAGCAGGGCCCAGTTGCACTAGCTGCTGTACAGACATGTGGTAAGAGACACTTCCTGCCCCACAGAGGCTACAGTCTAAACAAGAGCAGAACCCAGGTCTCCTGACTCCAAGTCCAATACACCAGCTGAGACTGCCTCTCATTTGGTAGAAAAAGGGTATTTGGTGCAGCTCACAGTCCCTTCCATGGCCACCTAATCCATGCCAGGGCTCAGGGAGACTGACATTAGAACCGTCGGGTTGTGTTTCATTAACCTGGGATCTAGAAAGCCAGAGAGAGCTGTGTCCCGCAGCCTGAAATAAAGAACTTCTTTTCTATTCGTTACAAACAGGTTGTAGGACAGCGCACATGGCATTGCAAGCCAAGGCTTGGGAGCATGGCCGGCAGCTCTTCTAAATGTTTATGCAGGTAACATTTCTTTTCCTTTGAACGCCTGGCACCTTAAATCAAATCAAACTCAGGTTCAGCATGGACGGATGGGGGAAATCCGGAGCTGCTTGGGGCAAAACCTAATGTGTTAAGCACTGAGATATAATCCAGATGTGAAAATCTCCAGGGCTCCGACTGGCCTTTGAGCTGCTCCTTTAACACCTCTGGTTTAAACATTAAAAGTCCCACTGGAGAGGAAATCCTCACGGTATGAGTTATGTGCTATTTATGGAGGGGGCTCTGTGCAGCCCTTGAAAGTGTTCTTAATAAAACCTGGGCTAATAGTAAATTATTAGCATAGACTAGGAAAAGGGATTTATTTTTTAAGGCAGCTGGCTTTATGGTTTGTTTGTTTTTTAATGCTGGATGGAGATAAAAAATCTCTCTGCCTCCTAGGAAGGAGAGAATGCAAAGGAGGCCGAGAAGTGTGTATGAAAGCTTCAGGTCCCATTTGGAAAAGCACTCGGCAGGCAATAAAACCATGTTTCTCCAACTACATCTTGTACATATAATAGCAGGGGCTTTTTTCCCTCTCAAGTCAAGTCGTAGGCACCTATAGCACTTTCTGGCTGGATGCCTTGGCTTCCTCTTCAGGGCCCTGTGCATCTCTCTCTCTTCCCCTCTTCCTCTCTGTCTGCCTCCCTCTCCTCTTTGGTTTCCCCTTCTGCTGCCCAGCTCCTCTTTCAGTCTCCACTGCCCAGCTTTCCACTTCCTGACTCTGCCACTGCTCTGCTGTGTCACCTGGGTCACCTCACTTCATTCGTTGTGCTCCCACTTCCTGTTCTCTCTAAAAAAAACCCCCAAAAATCCAAAGCTTTTATTATTTTTTTGTTAAACTGGGCAAATTGTTCATGACATTTGCACCAAATCCCCCCCCCCCTTCCCCCATTTTATAACCAGCTTTAGAGCCCGGCGGCATTTTTCCAACTTTGAAATTGCCATGCGCACAAAAATGTAGAGAGGGAGCGAAACCAGGAAAAATTGATTGTGAATTTTTAACTCCGTTTTTTCCTGTCAGTTCAGTTTAAGCCCCGTTTCTCCCCATTCTTTTCCCCTCTTCTGGGGATCCCCTGCCTCTGTTTTAGCTGCTTTCTCCCGCCATTCCCTAGGGCACCGCACACCATGGTGGGATTGCCATGCTAGCCTCAGGGCCCTCATTTCCTGCAGGAGCTCTTAGTACCTCCAGGATCTCACTGCAGAGCAGCTGAGGGGAAGGTGAGCACACAGTTGCTCATGTCACTATCATGCCAGGGATTATGATTCATTTTCAGCCTCTCTAAAGCTCTTTTAAAAAAAACTCAGTTACCACCACTTAACACAGACTCTAAATGGGAGATTTCTGTGTGGATATTGCTCCTCGAACAGGGGTCCTCGCCCTTGGGGTCAGGACCCCCAGGAGGGTCACAACCAAGCGTTAGGGAGTCACTGCCTTTCTTTTATCGCTCCCGGGGAAGATGGATGTGGGACTGGCTAAGTGACAAGCGTGTCCCAGTGTGGAAAAGGGCTCATGGCATGGAACCCACTGCCCTAGCAGAATGTATCTGCCATGCTGCTGAGTGTACCTGCTGCTCCCGTCAGAAGGCGCCTGCCCGGTGGCTGCCCCAAGCAGAATGCACACGCTGTGCTCCAGCATGTCCTGGGAATGTTCGCCAGAACCCACCTCATGCATTGGGAAACACAGCTATCAGTCCCTTCCTCTAGCCTTCCCAAATGCCCCAGGGCCCACCTGTTGCTGGAATTCAGTAACGAGCGTGGCAATCAGCTTGGCGAACCAGCGTCTGTTTCTGCTGTGCAGGGCCGGCACGCTAGACTCTCACTGAAATGAGTCAGTCCCCCTCATCAGCTCTTTGCTCTTGTTCACACACATTAGGAACGGAGCTGTTCTAATTCTCCCTAACCTGAGTACTTTAAGGATGACAATGTGGTGTCTGCCGTGTTTTCCCTTCCCCTGATGAGACTGGTAGTGGCAAGGTCTCTTCTGCCCATCACTGGCTGCCCTTGAGCTGTCTTCTAGACACGCCGCTTGGTTTTCTTCCCTAGGGTGTTTTTTTGGTTGGTTGTTCTGTTTGTTTTCTGCCCTACTCAGTGTCAGCCATTATGGCAGAATGTTCAAAGCCACTCAGGGGCTCATCCAGAGGGCGACAGAAGCAAAAGGACATTCATCCTACTGCTGAAAGGATGCCACTTTAGTGCAACCATTTTCTTTCTATCAGAGCAGACGTGTCCAGTTAGTACCACAGACTTCACTGGTGTGGTGCCAAAGACTTGCAGGGGAATCTAGTGACAGTCAGGGCCGGCTCCAGGCACCAGCTAAGGAAGCAGGTGCTTGGGGCGGCCAATACAAAGGGACGGCACTCCGTCCGCTATTGGGGCGGCCCGTCCGGGTCTTCGGTGGCAATTTGACGGCAGGTCCCTCAGTCCCTCTCTTCCTCTTTGAGCTGCCGCCGAAGTGCCGCCAAAGAGGAAGAGAGGGAGTGAAGGACCCGCCGCCGAACTGCCACCGAAGAATGGAGCGGCACGTTTGAGCTGCCGCCGAACTGCCACCGATCGCCCTGGTGACAGCTACATTTCCAAAGCAGTAAAGGAAACCCCTGCGAGGCACTGGATGAGGGGTTAGAATCAGAGAGAAAAAAGACCTAAGCCAGGCAGTGCAGGATCACTCCCGGCAGTGGTGAAATTCTGGCCCTGTTGAAGTCAATGGCAAAACTTCTTTGATTTCACTGGGGTGAGGATTTCACCCGCTCTGGTTCCAGAGCACTGTGCATTTGAGGTTTAAACATCCCAAGAGATTGGATTTTCATTCTCTCTTTCTTTCTTGGGCACTTACATGGCCCCCATTTAGATGGCACTTGATAAGTTTATGAATGACCCGGATGCCTGCGATGAAGGGGACTGGACCGCCCTTCCAGGCCTGTGTTCCTATTACCGTAGCATCCGAGCACCTCACGATCTCCCTACGAGGTAGGGCAGTGCTTTTCTCCTCATTTTACAGACATGGAACTGAGACCCACAGAGACTAAGTAATTTGCCCAAGGTCACAAAGCAAGCCTGTGGCAGAGCAAGGAATTGAACCTGAGTTTCCCAAGTCAGCACCCGAGCCATGGGTCCATCCTTCCTCTCATTTCCCTTGGGATATTATTGCAACCCCTAATAAGATTGCACTTGGCCCACTTGTCATCTCGGTTACCGCTGTGTCAACCTGGAGTAATTCTAGTGATTTAGGAGGAAAGAGTCAAATAACATGTGTGGAGCCAGAAGGGGTCAGTGCCCAGCAGCTCCTCCTGTGACACCAATCTTTGGAAAATCTGGCCCATGATGACGGAGTGGGGGCAGGGCCAATTTTAGGGGCAGGTGAGCAGCGGGTTCCCCTGGTGACAACTTCCGAGTGTGCTACGTCACCACATCGTTCTGATGCCTTTAAAAAAATAGTTTTATTTATTTATTTATTGAGCTAAGGGGGGTTGTAACCAGAAGAAATGGGATGAAATTAAAGAATGGAAAACAGACTAAATCAGTGGCTCTGAAACTTTTGTACTGGTGACACCTTTCACACAGCAAGTCTCTGAGTGACCCCCCTCCCCTTATAAATTAAAAACACTTTTTTATATATTTAACACCATTATAAATGCTGGAGGCAAAGCGGGATTTGGGGTGGAGGCTAACAGCTCGTGACGCCCCATGTAATAACCTTGTGACCCCCTGAGGGGTCCCGACCCCTAGTTTGAGAACCCCTGGACTAAATAGCGGGAAACCCTTCTTGACAGTGAGCCAAGTTGTGATCTCAGTGACACTGGTGCAAACCGGCTGCAACATCCCCTTAGTCATCGTTTGACCGAGCAATACACTTTGAGGGCCATATGCTCAGCTGGGGGCAATAGGCCTAGTTCTGTTGACTTCAGTGGTGATTTGCTGTGACATCAGCGGAGGATCAGGCCCCATCCACTCCAGCCCAATGTCAAGGAGAATGCCTCCTGTACGTTTACATCATTTTGCTTTACAAAGTGGACAGGGACCACTTCTCCTCCCAGCGAAATGCAGCCACCTCTGGCATGGCTAGGGTGACCAGACAGCAAGTGTGAAAAATCGGGATGGGGGTGGGGGGTAATAGGAGCCTATATAAGAAAAAGACCCAAAAATCGGAGCTGTCCCTATAAAATCGGGACATCTGGTCACCCTAGGCATGGCCCCTGTGACCCGGCACTCAAGAGCATTGCACAAGAGTGAAGGATAAACAACTCCGAAGTGGCAGAGTTCAGTTCGGTTCTCCGGGCTGGGCAATGGGTTCTAACGCGATTCTGAGCCTGTCGAAATGAAGTCGGGTCAAGACTGGCTCAGCCAGCATTGTGCTGTGCACAGGGCGGCTCACTTGACCTGAGCTCAGAGGTTCAATGCTGGTGCTGGTGTCTCTCCATGGTAGCCAAGAGCCCTAGGCACCTCTGACCCTTTATGCTCATTCAAGGTGGAGTCTAGGCAGAAGTCTCAGAAGGAACCAGTTCATCTTGTCTTCCCAGTCACAGCTCAGGTGTCCTCGTATCATTTGCTTATTGCCCTGGTGACAGCAAGTTCATTGAGGCCGAAGCACACTCCCTGCCCTCCTATCCTAGCGCCTCCCTTCCTTTTCACGGGTCAGGGAGGGCAGAGCTGAAAGGTTGCAATGTATAACTGAGGTCTTGGCTTTCCAGCTCCCCCATGCACAGATCTGCTAGGAATAAGCAGATTCCTAGGCGAGCCTCTGCTCAAAATGAAATTCAAAAGACTGGACGTTCAAGGTTTGTGCCTTTTGTTTCCGATTTGTGAAAATGGTTCAGTTTTGCAGGGGGGAAATGGAGGAATTCCAGGAGTTTTAGCTCAAAATTTAGCTCAAAATTGGAGCCTTTTGCTTTTCAGTGGAAATGGGGAAATCGGTGTGATTTCTGAAGGGGATAAAAACAGAAGTTTCAAATGTTGGCATTTCATTTAGCCGGTGACTAATCTTCGCAATAAAACATGCGGCAATGGGAACATTTCCATATTTCTGTCCAGAACTCTTCTCGCTATGGATTATGTGTATCACGTCGGGGCCTGACACAAATACCGGTCCTGCTCTCGCCACGAACTCCACCAGCGCAGAGCCCAGGAAATGTGTGGCGCTGGTTTAAAGACAGTGAAGCGCTGCATGTGTCAGCCAGTGTACCGGCAAATGAACCAGGGACCTCCAGCGCACATGAGCTGCCACCATTTGAGCTAACGAGCCAAGCTTCTTTCAGTGAGAGCTTTCATAGATTCCTATCCTCTGCAGATCAGCGACAGAGGGAGACAAATACATGCTCACCAGTGGATAATACATGAGTCCACCCGTCCAGAGTTGGGTGCAGGATCTAACCCAGAATCCCTGCTCCAAAGCCCATTAAAGTCAGTGGTGATACTCTCATTGCCTCCATGTATTTAGTTACTCTACTGCCCTGTGGTTTGGATCAGGCCCCTGCAATCTAAGTAAACCATCCAGTTCTGAGAAAAAAATGGAAAGCAAAAATTCCGGGCTACAAAATGGCCTTGAATGGACCTTTCGGTATTGCTCTGAGACATGTCACTTAACTATGCTCAACTTTTTCATACCCTCCAACTCACCCACTGAGTCCTGCAACCCTTCCACCCGCGTCTGCCTGGTAATAGCCACGAACAAACAAACCTCAAACCCAAATAAATAAATAGCTAATGGCTCCACGTATCCTGAGGTGAACAGAGGGATAGAAGGAATGTGGCAGACTCACACAGTGCACGTCTGGCTGTGTGTGCGCGTGTGTGTATGTGACGCACATAAGACCAGAGCAGTGGGAGTGACGGGGCTTATAACATTGTTCATATGCTGCCAGGCACCGCAGCAGCCGCCAAACATGGAAGAACATATGGTGGAAAGAGGCGCAGCCCTGCCCTCTGCCTTTGATGTAGCTTTTATTGTTTTTCAGACAGACACCAGAGAAATGCAGGTCACAGAAGCTGCACGGATGAATTTGCAGGCGTTTTATGGACAGCGTGATTTTCTGTTGTCTTTTGAAAAATGTGTTTCACCATTTCTAAGCAGCAATTAATTCGCACTTCCGCTCATTCACGTCTGATATCGTAACACTGTATCATAGTCTAGGAACATGCACAGAGATGCAGAGCTCTTCTGCTAACTCACGCTGAGGTCAGACCAGGTGGATACTATTAGCTCCAACTTAGGGGTATGAAAAGGTTTGATTTGTCTCTCGGAGGCAGAGGGAAAGAAAGGCAGAAACAGAGAGGGTCCTGCTGGGCAAAAATCTAGGCTCACCCAAGCTCAGAAGAAAACTGGTAGAGATTTATGTTTTGATGTTATTGTTAACAATGCTAACATATATGGTAAAATAAGAAGAAAAATCTTAGGAGGGGAGTAAATATGAATCATATCCAGGTGTTTGGAGCAGGATGGGAATTCCACCTGGTAGCAGGTGTGTGTGTGTGTGTGTGTGTGGTCTCACAGCCCAATCCTACAAACACATCTTACTGGACACATGCTTACTACTATGAATTGTCCCACTAAGTTCAGTAGGAAGGGCTTGGAAGATAGGGCCTTTACAGTGTGTGTGTGTGTGTGTGTGTGTGTGTGTGTTGCAGCTATTGCTGTTCAACTGCAGTAAACTGAATTTGTAATAATTTTTTTTTTACCATATTGAGTTTAGAATCGAAAAACAAAATCTAAAGTATCTTTTAGATGGGACACAATCAGGTGTGTGTGTACATATATTTACATATATATTTCATTGGCAGCCCAGCATTGGGTCTGTCTATACATATATATAAGCAGACCCTATGCAGGGCTGCTAATGAATTTTTCAGACAACAGTTTGCTTCGCTTCATCCACAATTTCCTCTGCCCACCTTGGAGACTAAATTAGACACACATGAAACTCACTCTTTAAAGAGAAGGGATTCTTCTGTGAATGGAAGCAGCCATGCAGTGTACAGCTGGGAAATGCCCGGGATTTCTAGCTTAGCTTTTGATTCCCAGTGCAGTTCAGCTATTCCTAAAGGAAACACACAAAAATGGCAAGTATTTCTTCAACATTTCCTGCTTCATCTCCAGAGCTCATTCAGTTGGTGACAAATGAGAAGAGCTATGACTTCCAGAGACATGTGGGCTGGGCCCTTTCCCAGGGCACAGAAAGCACCAAACAACCCAACCCTTTTGCTATTGCTTATGTCATTGTAACAAAGGAATGTTTGTATCATTCTGGCAGCTTTAAGCCTAAGGTTTCCTTACTGAACACATGAACATAAACATAAGAACATAAGAATGGCCATACTGGGTCAGACCAATGGTCCATCTAGCCCAGTCTTCCAGCACTGGCCAGTGCCAGGTGCGTCACAGGGAATGAACAGAACAGGTAATCATCAAGTGATCCATCCCCTGTTGCCCATTCCCAGCCTCTGGCAAACAGAGGCTAGGGACACCATCCCTGTCCATCCTGGCTAATAGCCATTGATGGACCTATCCTCCATGAATTTATCTAGTTCTTTTTTGAACCCCGATATAGTCTTGGCCTTCACAACATCCTCTGGCAAAGAGTTCCACTGGTTGACTATGCGTTGTGTGAAGACATACTTCCTTTTGTTTGTTTTGAACCTGCGGCCTATTAATTTCATTTGGTGACCTCTAGTCCTTGTGTTATGAGTACTGTATTTTTTTAAAACAAGTCCAGTTCGCCATTGGATGGCTAGGGAGTGCATTCAAATTAAGGGTGTGCAAAAATGACAAATAGTTGCCAAATACGTTGCTAAACAATCAAAGTTTTGTTCTGAGAGGAAAGGTGGTCTTATAGAGAAGACATTAGACTGGGATGTTGGAGATCTGCATTCAGCTCTTGGCTCTGCCTCTGCCACTCATTCCCTGTGTGACCATGGGCAAGTCATTTAATCTTCCTGTGCCTCACTTTCCCACATAAAATGGATGCTAACACTTCCTTTGTCTGCCTTGTTTATTTCACACTGACATCCCCAAGCACAAGGGGGCTCATAACTTCTGGATGCTTCTGTATTAATACAAATAATTAATGATAATTTCACCTTCTGGAATGTTGCTTTGTTGCAAAAATTAATGCTTTGCTGTATCTAGGTTTTTGCAAGGCAATGCATGACCATTTGACTTTGGACAGGTTCCAGTCTGAAAAGTAATATCTGCCCACCTTAACTGTCAAAATGCAAAATGTTGACCATGTCAAGGTTTTCACTACAAAGCAGGAGCACTGCTGTGTGGAAATACATGAAACTTTCAAGAGGAAAAACTGTGAAGTGTTACAATTTAATAGTCCCCAAATTAGGATCATGTTTTTGACTTGGAAATGAAAAGTAAAAATTCCAATCTTAAAGTGAATGGCGGGAATGTTGTTGCAAATATAGCCCTGATTTAGGGCCTGATCCAAAGCCCCTTGAAATATTATTATTGTTATTATTTGTATTGTCCGGGAGCCCCACTCTGGACCAGAACCCCACTGTGCTAGGTGCTGTACAGACACACAGTAAAAAGTCAATCCCTGCCCTAAAGAGTTTACAATCTTAGAAAGACTAGGACTTTTTCCATTGACTTCAGGAGGTTTTGCACCAAGCCCTTCAGCATCCTAGTGAGACAATCACAAACTCAGAATTCAGCTCAGAGGGAAGTGGCTCCTGCAGTGAGGAGAAAATAGACCAAGCTGGTCTGACAGCTGCGGTCCTGCTGATCAAGCAATCTGGTTCCCTGTGTGGCCCTAACACAGATTTTGTTTGGGGTACCAGGAAAGGCCAAGATTTACACCAATAAAGTTCGCCCAGTATTTCTGGAGGGCCCGAGTGGTTCATTTCAGGTCCAGATGCTAAGTTAGTTCCTAGTGTGTCCATCCCAGTTTGCAATTTAGGTGTAAGATACAGATTGTCCCTCTCTGGTCTCTATCTGGGAGCAGGACAGCAACAGTTGGTGAACTCGGTACCTTGATGCCAGTGATTCCCAATGACAGCTCAGCCTCACCTTCACCTTCACCTGTCCCTTACATCTCACCTAAATAGACATTTCTTTCACCCGTCTGGCTGCTTTCCCACTTCCAATCCTTTCCATCAAAAAAAACAGAATTGTAAAATGGAGGCTGTGAGGGCAACCCTTGTTTCAGGAGACGAGATTCCTGCAGCACGTTGAATAGGCCTATACCCATGCCTTGGCTAGTAGCAATGTTTTAATCCCTTTTCAAGCCTCCTTACAGCCCAGCTGTAAGGGTTGCATCAAATTCTTATGGGCCAGCTCCTTGGAGACGCCCTGGTTTCCCCCAGCTGAGGATGAGGCACACTATGCTTACAAGCCATGCTACAATCATGTTCATAAGCCAAGGGTCTGATGTGTTCATCTGACACGTGTTACTGTGCGCATGGTGCAGTGCATGCACCCACCACGACCATGCATCAGCAATGCCATGCTGGCATGGGCACACCACACCGACCCCAGTGCAGTGCCATGTTGGTGTGAGCTATCCCTTATTGCCTCCACTGCTGGTGTCCGGGAGAGGATCGTAGGGGTTTTCACATGCTACAGCTGCACAGATACCAGAGTGGTAGGAAGACTGGCTACCCTGGTTATGCAGACATGGGAAGCCGATCCCATTCATATCAGAGTTACCCCGCTGAAACCCAATACTGTTTAAAATCTTGATTCTGGTTTGCAGGGTAGATGTTTTAGTTATGTCTCCAAATCATGCTGAAACCACGGACAATCCTTTCAGCACTGCTTGAAAGTCTGCACGCGGGGAGGAAGCATGCATTAGCCATAGTGTATGTGGACACAGACTGTGTGTGGAACCAACTTGGTCATGAACTGGGTGAAAATGCTTAGTTTGTAGTGCTTAGCCTGTAAGTTCTCTGGGGCAGGGACTGTCTTTTCCTATGCGAGTGCAGAGCTTAGCACAATGGGGCATTGATCCCCAACTAGGGGCATCTAGGCACTAGCGCCATATGGAGAGTTACAGTTCCTCAGTCTTGCACCACATCTCACCTTTGGACTGAGGCCCCCATCTACACTACAGAAAGCTTCTGCCTTGCAGCACCCACTTACGACACAATTCAGAATTATAGTGTAGCCAGGACTTAACAGTGTTTTCACCAGGGCCCTAAACCGTGTCAAAGCCTTGCTTTCTGTAGCTTAGGTGACACAGAAGATGCCCACAGATCTTAGTGGTGAGCGATCCATCACTCCCAAGCAAGGAGGGAGAAAATAAGCCGCCCAACAGTGCATTCGACAAGAGAGACAGCCCACGGACAGAAATAGTTTACAGAAAGAGGAAGTAAGGCCAGAGATTCCCCCTCTCCCCAGCACCCCCTCCAGCCAGGCTTCACAAATCCCAGGGCAGAAGCATCAACAGAAGATGATTCTCCCTGGTGGGTAATTGAAGTTATTATTTGTTGTTAGGAGCAATCTTGTGCTGTTAGACTTTAACCGCTTGGCTAATTCACTTATAACAAAGTTTCTGGTTCAGTCTGAGGGGCAGCGCTGCTGACTAGGGCTGGTTGGACATTCAAAAAACCACAAAGGCACTTCAGGAAGAAAGGCACTTTCAAAGCTCCTGTCAAGCCCCTTTACTTGGGTTAACTGGCCAGCACTGAGCAGCTGAGATTTTAAAATGGGATTGAGAAATGTGGGTTTTTTATTTATCCCGGCTGGCTGGTTAGAAGATATTGCCAGTTATAATTATTTACATTGCATTAGCAATGGCCCATTGCACTGTGCACTGTAGAGCCTCACAATGAGAGAACATTCCTGCCCTAAAGAGCTGACAGTATAAACAGACAAAGGAAGCATTATGGATTCCATTTTACAGGGGGAAACTGAGGCACGGGCAGATTAAGTGACTTGCTGGAGGTCACACAAGCAGTATGTGGCAGAGCCAAGAACTGAGACCGATTTCAACAGATTTTCTCTCTAGTACACCGCCACCTCGATATAACGTGACCCGATATAACACGAATTCGGATATAACGCGGTAAAGCAGCGCTCCAGGGGGGCGGGGCTGCGCACTCCGGTGGATCAAAGCAAGTTCAATATAATGCGGTTTCACCTATAATGCGGTAAGATTTTTTGGCTCCCGAGGACAGCGTTATATCGAGGTAGAGGTGTACCTTAACCACATGACTGCCCTTGCGCATTCAGATTTTGTCACCTCTATTTTAGCAGGCTTTATTGGATTAAAATGGTGCGCATACCACCTGTCAGCTACCATGAGGCCTGGGTTACACGTGTATGTACACTTCAGTGTAGTCATGTTAAAGTACGCTATGTTGCCGGGCACCAAGAGATGGGATAGCCCGTGGAGACCATGTCGTGGCACAGACTGTGTCGCGCTTTCCCATGGGTTCAGTGGGAAAACGCACATGCCTGCATATTTCCAGGATCACACACACATGCACCTCTACCCCGGTCCTGTGGTTAATTGAGGAATTAGACTGAGATAAACAAGGGTTCATGTCCCAGCTCTGCTACTGACTATCTGCATGACCGTGGGCAAATCTCTGTGCTTCCCTTACTCACTGATAAAAGAGACTCAGATAATGCTCCTTTTCTCTGTCATTTCTATTTCAATTGTAAACAGTTTGGGGCAGGGACTGTCTCTCACTATGCATGTGTACAGCACATAGGACAGTGAAGCCCTGAGCATGATTGGGCCCTCTAAGCATAGATGCTGGAACTAGCGGTGTAGGGGGGGGCTCCCGCACCCCCTGGCTTGAAGTGGTTTCCGTTATATACAAGGTTTACAGTTTGGTTCAATGGCTCTCTACACCCCCACTATAAAAATTGTTCCAGCACCCCTGCTTCTAGATACTGGATGCTATAAAGAAAGGCGAATCAATCATAACGGATTGCAATGAACACGCATCTGATTTCAGCCTCATTCTTACCCCAGATAAGGAATCAAATGGAGTCCCTTCTTCATAAGCCAAAAGTAGCAAAGTAATATTAAAAAAATAGACGCCCCAGACACATTTTCAGTGGTGAGCTGAGCCGAGCTGACGTGAAGGTCACCGAGGAAATAAACCCGCGTGTAACCGAACTGTCAACTCTTTACAGAATGACTTTCTTCACCAGAAGGAGAGATATGTTCAGTGCTGCCAGAATTGCCTCGGGCTTGCCAGGAGTATTGTGATCTGCAGAGACTTTAAAATAAATACGCCCTGATACCTCGGCTATGACCCTCGGCAGTGTTGTTGTCAACCTCTGTCTGTCCAGCTCCGGGTGAACACGTCCTCCAGACCTACTCGATACCAGGCCTGTCCACCACATTTGAACTGTATTGACATTGTCAAGGCGCGAAGCCGACGGGGCAGCAACTTTGTTAAATAGCTTTGTCAAGGGGCGGTGACCTGGCGTGGGAAGGTCAGGGCAGCAACTTGGAAAGAAAGAACGAATGAACAAAAAGTGCAATTTATGACAGCCCAAATGTTAAAGCTGGAGCTAAATTATGAGAAAATGAATCAATTTGGGGCTAAAAGAACTCTATAAAATACAAATCGGGTTTTATTCTTCCTCCCCTTTTTCATAACCCCACACGCTGCTCGACATTTACCCAACCTCCAAAGAGCAACACCAAGTCCTGGGCCCCTGCCTAGGTTTACGGGTAATTCTTTGAAGCGTGGTTGGGTTCTGAGGAACAAGCCTCCTCCTCCTCCTGGAGAGAAGTTCACCCTAACTTGCCTAGGTCCAACCCTTGGAGAATTGATCAATACAGATGTTGCCATCACTCCAGCCTTGGACAGTTGACTCCCAAGGCTGGGAAAGCCAATCTATACTATTCCCAAATCCTGCATGTTAGCCATTTCCCCTCTTTGTTTATAGCATGCACTCCTCTTGATTACCAAGCCGAGATGCTGGAAATAGCCCGAGTAATTAGCTAGCAAGACAGAAGGCTTCATTCCCAAACTTTGAAGCAGCAGAGTGTGATAAAGGTCAGGATGTGACGTTGTATTGCCGTCACTTCCTCTCTTTCAGTCTCACCTCACAACCTTCCTTTTCTCTTTAACCGACAGTTAAATCATTCTGCAGAGGGCTCAGGGACACTGTATATTACACAAATCCTGTTTAAACACAAAATGCATCGGACACATGGTCCACAATGTGAAAATACATGTGTTTTCCTGACTGTTGCATGCTAAGGGTGAATGTCTCTAGATACTTAGTAACATTCTGACCTTTCCTTTTGCTTTAGATCAGTGATGCTCAAAGGGGTACTGGTGACCCCTTTCACACAGCAAGCCTCTGAGTGCGACCCCCCCCTTATAAATTAAAAACACTTTTTTATATATTTAACACCATTATAAATGCTGGAGGCAAAGCGGGGTTTGGGGTGGAGGCTGACAGCTCGCGACCCCCCATGTAATAACCTCGCAACCCCCTGAGGGGTCCCGACCCCCAGTTTGAGAACCCCTGCTTTAGATTATTCACACGCGCACCCGCTTACATGTCACCAGCTAAATAATGGCCAAAAAATTTCAGATGTAAGAAACTGCAGTAAATTTGGCAGGAAAATCACCCAAGCAAATGGTAACACCCATTACATGCAAAACTGATGGGGCTTTATTGTCCCAGACAGACACGTTGCTACATGTCTAACCTTCTCACATGCAAAATAAAGAGGGGAATCAAATTAAGAAGGGGCAAAAAACACGCTAAATATCAGGAGGAAACGTCTTCACTATGGGACCTGATTAGTCTCCTATGGGAGATGTTGATAGACCTGTAACCTGAGACATTTCAGATTGAGCAGGACACAGCACTAGAAAATAGAAGAAGAATGACCTAGAGGATTTAATGGGCCTTTTTTCCAATCTCTCAAGGCTAGGATTCTATACTTTAAAACTCTGAATCCTGGTGAAACAAATAGACCTGACTTCTCACCCTTTTCCCCTGCTCTGGCATGTAAATTAGAGCTCCTTTACACTGGCAGAGTGCTGGGAAGGGGCCCAAGGCCTTGTCTACACATAGCAGTTGTTTCCATTTAACTTAAATTGGTTTAAAATCTTTTCAAACTAGTGCTAGAGCCTCTAAGAGAGGCTCTGATTTCAGTTTGAGAGCGGTTTATTGCAGTTTAGCTGAAACCTGCCCCTAAATCAACTTCAGCTAACTGAAATAAGCTTAGTTTAAACGGAAATAAGAGTGTCCAGACAGCTTTTTGAATCAGTTTAATTAAACTGATTTAAAAATCGTACCTTTAAGCCTTTGCAATTCTGTGTGTAGATGAGTGTAACTGAGAATGAAGCCCAAATTGAAACCCATGGTGTTAGCTGCCTTTTCTGGGACATCTAGTAAACTGCCACTTCGTTTCTCTGGTCCATCTATTTACCTCATGCTGCTTCAGCTTCCTTTCTGCAGCCCTCTTCAGGTTTAATTTGGGCCTTTCAGGGGCCTAATCTGTTGCTTTTGCTCCCTCTCTGTGTTTCGACCTCAACCACAGATAAAAAGATGTTTATTATAACAGGCCATATGGACCTGCAGTTAATCTGCCTTTCAAGTGTTCTGTTAAATAATGTTTATTATTTCCCCCCTCGGGAGAGAATCTTTATTCAGAATTTGAACTGTTGTCACGCAAAACACTTCCTCTGAATGACAGGCGTCGTTTCTTCCTTCCTCTTCCCCATACGTTTTATAGTGCCAATTATTTGCGCTCTCTTCACAGGGGCCACTTCAGGCTAATCAGATTAAATGAAAGCAGGGTTTGCAACAGCCCGCCATCCGGAGCGCTAGGGCACGGTCAGCACTTTCGCTGAGGCCCTGTTATCACGGTTCCGCAGTCCTGTAACGTCCGCCTGCCCACCCCCACGTTGCACGGCCACGTGAATGGGGTGAATAGGTGAGCGCACAGGCCAAGCGAGGCAAGAGTAACAAAGTCACAAGAGTTACATCGCTCAAAAGCATTTAATCGACTGCCAGGGGCAGGCAACCTGGAAGAGAGAGACGTCGTGTTTAAAGACCCCTGTTCAGAGAGGGCAGCGTGCCAGCTCCTTCTTCAGACCGGCTAGGAAAGGGCCATCTTTTATTTCCCCTCCTGGCCAGCTGTCGCTGTTGTGTAACTGGGGAGGAGAACAGCCTTCCCAGAAGACACCTGGGCTGCCAGGGGCCCATCAGCTGAGCATGGCGGGGACAAGATGTCCTCTTGGTGGGCTGTGGTAACTCAAGAGCTCCTGCACCAGAGGACTGATGCTCTATTACCTTGCATCTGGCTCAGTCCTTTGGTAGCACTTTGCAGCAGTGCAACTTGGGTCTAAAATGCTACCCTAATGAGAACGGTACTGTTCTCCACCTATGGTGTACAGGTGCAAATAACAGTACAAGGTGTCAGGAATGAGCATCAGCCCCTGGTAGCTTATCCTCAGAGTGCTCGGGGCAGGCGGCAAGACCAGTGTTACATCTAGTCCAATCTCCTGCCTCCAACAGTATCTGGAACTCGCTGCTTCAGAGAAAGCAGTAGATAGCAGTGGAATAAGTTCCTTTCTGACCTCTGTTAACAAGAGGTTGGCTTATGCCCTAACACATGAATGTTTACATCCCTTCCAAAACTGTTGACTTAATCCTTGCTCTCTCATTACTATGGATATTCTTGTTACCCATATAAATGTCTTATCTTCTTTGAATCCTGCTAAACTCTTGATTTCAGGGTTATCTTGTGGCAAGGCGTTCCAGAGGCTATCTGGAGGAGATACTAAACAGAAAACCTATAACTTCACTGGTTTTTCCTCCACTTAATGCACATCTATATCATGTCTCCTATGTTGAATTTGATGCTTCAGAGCACACAGCGTGGTGTGTGCTGTGTGGAAAGGCAAGAAAGGGAAGGCAGTCAGACACTGGGAGTTAAATTTATAGTAGTTGTGATGTCACACACATTGGCAGAGAAAGTAGAAAGTCTGGTGCCATTCCTCACCACCATAAGGAGTTAACTAGTGTCTCAAATTTAGTTGAAAACCTGCATCAAATAGGTTTTTAAATAATGGTTATATAGTTTCCCTCATAACATTTTATGTTGGGTATGTCTAAATAGCTTATAAAGTATTAATGGGTTTTACAAGCATATTACAGATGAGTAGTATGTGTTTGATGCTTACAAGCACGTTAGAAGGAGGTATTGGAGATGGTTATAAGCAACTTATTGAATTCTATAACAATCTATAATTCTAGAATAGCCGTATGTTGTACCAGCCATTAATCATTTCTTGCCTCTTTAGGAGTTATTTATAAAGGTTCTCAATGGAAAGGGTGACCATTGTAAGACCCCATCAAAGAGCATGAGGGTGTATGGGAAGGGAGTTAAAGTCTGGCTTTTCCAGGAAAGCTTTTGACTAAACAAACCACCACCTTGGAGCCAGGACTCTCTTTTTATTCTGTACACAGCACTTAACACAACAGGCTCCTAATCTCTAACCGGAGCTCATAGGCAATACAAATCATCATCAAGCAGCTATGTTAATTCTCAACAGGGAAAGATTCCTATTGCATCAATAAGAAGAACAGGAGTACTTGTGGTACCTTAGAGACTAACAAATTTATTAGAGCATACGCTTTTGTGGGATACAGTCCACTTCTTCGGATGCATATCATGCATCAATGAAATTTGGAGACTGCATTTGGTAGAGGCATGATGTGAAACAGCCCAGACTGATTTTAACCATTAGGAGCAGGTGGGGGCTTGGCAGTTCCCTTTTTATAGGGAGGTGGCTTGAGGCGGAGTTAAAGATTTTGCTCCACCCAGCACACACCTACTCCTGGAGAATAGCTATAAAAGTCCTGTTCCAATGGTAGTAGCCTCTTTTAATATAAGCCTAGGATAGCATCTAGGAGACTCTAAGTGGGTAACAGTGAAAGGTAGAAAATTCATGAGTGGGGTTGCTGGGATGATGAAATCCTTCCTGGGCTTTGAAAAGAGGCTTTAGTGCTTTGGGTTTTCTTAAGCAAATGGAGGGATTTAGTGTGATCTTTAGCTGTGACGTGAATCTAGAGCCCTATCTATACTGGCTGGGGAAACCATAGCCCCAGTTCTGCAATGAGCTGTATGGGGCTGGGCAGGGCCACCCAGAGGATTCAGGGGGTCTGGGGCAAAGCAATTTTGGGGGCCCCTTCCATAAAAAAAAGTTGCAATACTATAGAATACTATATTCAGGGGCGGCTCTATGTATTTTGCCGCCCCAAGCACAGGGTGGTCAGGGAGCCTTCAGCGGCATACCTGCGGGAGGTCCGCCGGTCCTGCGGCTTTGGCGTACCCACCACCGAATTACCAAGGAAGCTGTGGGACCGGCGGACCTCCTGCAGGTATGCCACCAGGACTGCCTGACTCTGCTGCCCTCACGGCGACCGGCAGGGCGCCCCCCGCGGCTTGCCGCCCCAGGCACGGGCTGGTGCCTGGAGCCGCCTCTGACTATATTCTTGTGGGGGCCCCTGTGGGGCCCGGAGCCTGGGGCAAATTGCCCCATTTGCATGTGCCCCGCCCCTCAGGCGGCCCTGGGGCTAGGCCCCCATCAGAGTAAATGGGGTTCTGCACAGGCATGTAGCTTGGGGCTCATGTTAGCACATCTAGTGAAGCATGCTTAATGACTGCCCAGTATAGACAAGGCTTAACAAAACTGGTGCTTCCTTCCCTATGCTCCAACTTTTGTCATAAGTTGCTAGCAGCAGTAGCAAGATCTGACAGATCTTGCTTATACTACCCATATTCAGGTCTCTTTTCTGTCTCAGCTCCTCCTCTGTCTTGCTGAGTATCTTTGATCCCCTCACCTGACCTAGTGAGTTGCCTTTCTCTCACTGTCACATCCCCATTCAACATGCTTCATAAAACAGGTGGAGGCATTTAGAGATATGGCAGATACAAATTAACAGTGAAATTTTGCATCTCTTGCTTCCAGATATGAACATCCACTGGGAGAGTGAAATAACATTTAGCACCGTTCACCCTCAAAGAACTTTCCAAGAAACTGATCTGGACACTGTGGGGAAGTGGATCAGTCGCATTCTCCACCTGTCTGCAGTTGGGGAAACTGAGCCAAAGCAGCAGAATCATTCAGGAGTCACTGGTAGAAGCTGGAATAAAACTCCAGCTAGACAATAATTCTGTGATTTAAGGGTTTCTTGGGTTCTCTCGGTAGATACCCTGGAGAATTAAGTGTATGTTAAAAACTGAATTATTGCAATGCTTACACCTTTCCAAATGACCTCTATTTGTAATATAAGCATGTTATAAAGTGACTTGCAAGGGCTTCTGAGTGTAAAACAAATACTGAAATACCAAATATTAAAAAAACCTAAAAGGAAAGCCAATCGGTCTAACTATGCAGCTAAACACCAGCAAAGCACTGTGGTACAAAAGGCAAACCTCACTGCTAAACTGTCACTGTTGTGCAAACCTCACTGGAGACAAGATCAGTTCCCCACTTGTGCAAATAAAGCAGAATGTGAAAGCAATGAGGGGCGGGGATGTCCCAAAAGTGAACAAATCAGCTGAAAGGAATAAGCTTTGCAATATTCCTGAAAAGTAGCCAGCAAGGGTCTGGCTCGCTCCCCGGTCCTCACTGAAGCCATGAGCAACAGCTAACCCAAGTGAGTTTGGAGTTCTGCTGAGCCACAGAACAGTTACAGCTTGTGCAGATATTCCACACTGCTCTACCAAGGGGTTTGCCCCTAACCTGGAAGGATCCCCTCTAAATTGTTTAATCTCAATCCTCTAACTTTTCTTGAGAACACAGGTGTCAATGGGGATGGAAGATTTTGTGCTTACTGGGTGCTGGGCTGAAACCTGACAAATTCACTTCACGTAGACTGCTCAACAGCCAACAAAAGATTATAACTTTCATTCATCACCAACCAGGGCTGTAGCCAAACTTGAAGCCCAGAGAAGAAGCCAATCTCCATTCCTGGGAGCGATCCTGTTTTAACACTGGCTTCCATGTTCTTAACAAGAAATTGGTATGGCTTCTAAAGCAGAAACAGGGTCAGGGGAGGAAAGCAATGAGGAATTGATTTATTGACATCACATACGGCATCCTGTCTTATGGCCAAGGTTTGCAAATTTCCCTTCCCCTCAGAAAAGTCAGTGAACACTGATTGTGTCTAGTTAAGTTGAGCTTGGCAAATAATTTGCAATGAATAGTTGATTCAGTAGGGTTTTCCTGCTTGTGAAAGAACTTTAATTTCTCTCAGAAGAATTATTTGAAAGTAATTATTTTTCTTCCAATTTTTTTTTTGTTTGTTTTTTTACTCTTTGGTTTGATCATGACCCAGTTCTCCAAATGTTTTTGATATTCAAGCCACTTGGTTGGTTGTGATTGGTTTGATGATGAGTTAGCAGGTATTGTTCTTATTCTCTGATTGGGAACATGTGTGATGCAAATGTAACCACCTATTTCTATTCATCCTCATGTGTTTGACCCTGAAATTTGCTCTCCATAAATAATGCTGGTGAAACTCACTGAGTTGAACACTCATGGGGAAGTGAACACAAACAGGGGGACATGAGCACAGCTGGGGCAAATTTTTTTTAAATATGAACCCACAATTAGCCCGTAGAACTCATTGCCACAAGATACCACTGAAGCAAACAGCTGAGCAGGCTTCAAAAAAGAATGGGGCACTTTATATGAATAATAGCACCAAGAGTTACGTTAGCTTTTGGGGGGTGGAACCATCCACTCACACACCTTGGAAGGGGCCATAAGCACTCATGGGTTAGTGCACGTGCCAACTGCCAGCGTTGGGAAGAAACTTCCTGATGGGTTGATTATTCCATACTTGTCCACTCTAGTGTTTCTTGCTCTGTTCTCTGAACCATCTGATACTAGACACTGCAAGAGGCATGATACGGCGGTGTTGCCAACCCATGATTTTCTCATGAATTTCACGTTAATTATCATTTTCCTTAAAGCCCCAGCTCCTGGAGTCAAGTGAATATGTGATGATTTCAGCCTTCATTACTGAAGGAAAAAGTAAGTTTCTAGCCCTCGTGGCTGTGGAGAAAGCATCAAAGTGTAGCCTAAAGGCTCAAAAAGCAGAAGGTAAATAGAAAGAACACCAAATCTATTTGTACATAATCTCATGATTTTAAAAACAATCATGATTTTTGCTGAGCCTGACTCATGATTTTTGAACATTTGGGATTGGCAATACTGGACTAATGGACCAATGGTCTGATGCTGTCTGGCACCTCCTAGGTTCAAATATTGGAGGACATTTCTCCCATCCCCCTGTATTCACCACCGCTCCAATATTTACCTTCATCCAGTTTCAAATCAAGTGGAAAGCAAACATCTCTCAGACATGGAGAGTCTTTTCTTTCTTTTGCAGGGCTCTAGTGATCAACGGCTGGAGTTTAAAAAAAAATAGAGAGAGAGGGAGGCATGGAAAAAGTTTACTTGGCCACGAGATGAATAGCCAGCAACAAAAAGGAACAACCCCCCAGCTCTTGTGTGGAGCAACGTGGCTGCCTATTGTAACTCTATCGCCTGGGTCAGGTTGAGACCATATGTCACCATTCCAGAGCATAGTATGGCAGGGTCTCCATGGATTCCAAATCAGCTGTGTCCATTGTCTCCTTGCCTGGCCATTCCCCCCCCACATATATTCATAGCCTGGCAGTGGCATGCCTTGAGACAGAAACAAATTGATACATACAAGCGCCCACCCCGTTGGGCTCACATGACACATTTTAAGCAGACAATAAAAGGACATTTCAGACTGTTTAAAATCTTGAGAAAGGATTGGTTTCCATGGCGATCGGATGGTAGGCCTGTTGCGGCCCATTAAACTCCAATCACATGTAAATTTCTCCACAGGCCTTGCTCCTTATTCATTATTACTGACTCTCAGGAGGAAGGGGGTGGGAGGACAAAGCAGGGTGGGGGGGGAACACACAAAAATGTGGAGAATAGCTCCCTACAATAACCAGTTTGTTTATCAATTCAGGTGCCATTTAATTGGTTCCATTCAGCTGCCCTTTTGTTTAAAGTAATAACCTTTACAAAGCCCCACTGATTTATAATTTCCAGCACTCTATTAGATAGGTTTCTTTAAATCCTTAATGCCACCTTATAGCTAGGAAGGAATAAAATCAAGCAGGTATTATTTGCGTTGGTAGCCGCTGATGGAAAAGGCTTGTAGTTCTGGAAGCGCCTCTCGGCAGTGATTTCTACAGCACATCTCCTTTTAGGCATGGTAGGGCTGCGTTCGGGAAAGGTGCCTCAAGTGGGTCTGACCTCACTTTAAACTTTTGCTCTGCGCTGGGGGCAGGGGGAGGGAGATTCGCGGCCGGGTTTAAAAACAGTTGCCCCGGAGACTTGCAAAAGGCAGAGAGAGTTTGAACTTTAAAAACTCAGGGATATTTGTCAAAGGTGAAAGGAGAAATTTAACTATAGCCTGGTTTATTTTATTTTTTTATTTTTCACCTTTAACTTGGCTTTTAAGTGAGATTAGCACCATGGAAAGGTGCTAGATCAAAAGATCTGGAGACTAGAGTCTTCTGTGTATTCATAGAACAGATACGGTGTGGCCAAGTGTCAGCTTGTTGGATGCTGTATCTAACAGGGAGTAGGCTAGCAAGAGCCACCGGGACAAAGTGTGAGGGTGAGTGGGCTTCACACATGCTGTCCCAATTGGCCTGATCCCGATTGTAGAGGCCAAGAGAGAAGTTTAGTTTTCGTAGTCCATTGAATCCTGTCCTGAGATGGCCAGCAAGGAAGCTTTGTGGCCAGGGTGGATTTTGTGACATGGATGCCTGTCCCGGACTGTGACTTACCTTATTTCTGATAGGCACCAGTCAGCCACCACGTGGCAATGCGCACAGGATTTTAAGGACCGATGTTTGGGCTGATCATTGCACTGCAAGCAGGGGAATTCAGGTGGTGGTTCCGTTTTGATAAATATGCCCACAAATTTAACTTAAAAAGAAAATTAACCATGCGATTGTTCCATGAGTCTGTGTGAGAGCGTGCAGTTTGTAACTGCTAGTCGGTGTGGCCCAGAGTGACGCCAGTGGAAGGCTGGTTAGAAGATTGCAGGTGGGTTGAGGAAAAGCCTTAATACAATGCTGGAGGGGGATAACTTAGATGTGTACACCTCAGATTTGAATGATCTTGACTCAGGGAAAACCACAGGTTATGATCCCAGCAAGGTTAATGGAAGAAAACACAGGGTCTAAATTACAGGGGGGGGACATGTCCACCAAAACCAGTATTGTAACCGCCCCCCCCTTCCAAATAACAAGAGTTTAGCAAAACCACCTACTCCACAATATTCATCCATTCCTATACTCAGCAGCACCATAACTAGACCTCCAACATGGGCCATTGCTAGTGCGTAACCAGGTTCTTTCCACTACTGTCCATCAGCCCCAGATAGAATTCTTGGTCTCATCTCCGTGAGGGCCTGCTGCAGGCCACTCCTAGTCAATTCCACAATGAGGGGTAGTGTGGGTTCGACGGCTAAGGGGGACATCTGCAGACTAAGACAAAGTCCTATAGAGCCTTCCACCCCTTTGAAACAGTGAATCCGAGCACAAAGTTGATAACAGAAACTCAGTGAAAAGAACGAGGAGTACTTGTGACACCTTTAGAGACTAACACATTTATTAGAGCATAAGTTTTCATGGGCTAAAACCCTAGTCTCTAAGGTGCCACAAGGACTCCTCGTTCTTTTACAGACTAACACGGCTACCACTCAGAAACTCAGTGGTGTGATCTCAGAGATGGAGAAATTCTCCAACTCCAGAGCTGTGGCAAGGGGATGCTCCCAGTCTGTAGCATCAGAGTCTCAACCCTGGAGATGACCAGCAGACCTTATAGTCAAGTCACGCATGGGACACAGAATGGCTGAGCCCATTGTAAGCAGATTTGTTCCATCATCGTCCCCTATGAAAATTTACTCCTCGGAGGGATAACACATTGACTGTCCAGGCAAGGAGGTAAGCCCAGAAAAGCTGGCCGACACTTCAAAGCCATGTGCTAGCTGCCACGCAGATGGAGAAAGGGGAAAAAGGAACACATGGCTCAGTACTGTTTATTTCTATAAAACCAAGCTCTCTGCAGGAGCTGGGGAAACTTACAAAAACATCCACCTGGGTCTTGATTGTTTATGGATCACTGTTTTAACTAATAAAGAACAAGATGGGGCACTGGTGAGGGTCTGCTGTCCAGTGGCCGAGTGGTCCCCCCACATTCGGCAGATCATGCTGGAGCAACCCTTCCATAGCTTAAACTTCTTTCAGATGAGCAAGAAAAGATGTCAAGGCTGAAAACGTGTCTCTCAAAGTCAATTCATCCCACTTGTCCACTGGTTGGAAAAGGACTAATGCAAGAAATCCACACCTCCAGCAGGGCCTGCCGCCTGCTTGGGGTGAAAACAAATGATACTCAAAATATTTTACATTCTGTGGCACCGTTCGCCTCACAGGATCCAAAAGAACTTCACTAGCTATATGCATACGGCACCATCTGGACGCTGCCACCTCAGCTGGAGGGAAACAGTCATCTGATGCACAGCCCAGCAATAGCAAACCGGGGAAGTGTTGGCCACCAAAGCTGGGCAAACTCCGACTCCTATGGAAAGTTCTCTGGGATCTTTCATGTGCACACAAAGCTGGGTGTTCAGGAGCTTCTCCAAAAGGCCCACACGCAGTCTAGCCAGTAGATCAATTTATCTACTGTGGGTGGAGAGGAAGGGTTGAGTCAACACTGCTGGAATCTGAAGCTGTTGTTGCAGGCAGCGTAGTTATTGCAGACTAATTAAATCTGCCGGGCTCCTTTCTCCTTGCCTCCATGAAGCTCTGAGGCTTCTTCGTGTCCAGTCTTTAACTTCTAAGTGTTTGGCCCCCATTAACACACTTGGGTCCAAGAGGTTTGCCAAGGAAAGCTTCCCATAGGCTTCCAGCCTCTTGGAGAGGGGGCCACTCTGTGTGAGCCAGAGACTCTTCTAAGCCTTGCCCTCCATCCAATAGACAATAAGCAAAATCAGAGAAGTCATGTAAAAACCAAAACAAAACTGGCCAAATGCACTAACCATTCCCAGAAGGGTGTGTTTGGGGCTTTGTCATTAGATGAAATGTCCTGTCTAAAACAGAAGTATTTTTTCTCCATCCCAAATGCTAGGAGGCAGCACCAGAGACCACTTAGGCTGAAGTTGCCCTTTGAGACAAATGTGCAAATAAATCAATATTGGCTGCCATAGTCCGTGTAGGCTGGAGCTATGGGGAGAAATTTTGAATCCGCTCTAACGCCATGGAGTTTAGGAGAGAGACTATAGAAATAAAAGGAGCAGAAAGAAAAATCCAATGGAAAAAATAAGGTGAACAATGTGAAAACTGAGCCAAGCACAGGCAGAACGAAAATACAGCGTGTGTATGGTTGATCGGATAAGTCACCTGATATTGTTCCTGTTCTCTGATTGGGCACACAGATGATGAAATGTCATATTCTCTTCCTGGATGGAAGAAAGGAACAGAGAGGTGGAGACAGAGAGAAAAACTTTTATGAAAAAATGAAGCCAATGTCCTACTCTTTAGGATTCCCACTTGCACCTAGCTTTTGGAGTTGCTTCGATCCCTTATAGGTGGCATGGGCTACGTGATGCCAACTCGCATGATATTTGGCATTCTTCTGAAGCCCCGCTCCTGGGGGTCATGCGATTCTATGGGAATCTCAGCTTTCATTTTAAAACCAAAAACAAGTTGCTAAGCCCTGTTCGGTTTTAGGGAATTTGAAAACATTACCCCTCAAGGTTCAAAACAGAGAAAACAAATTTGAAAAGCCCAACATGTATAGAGAGATCCATATTTTAACCAATCTCGTGATTATTTCGAGCCTGACTCATGAGCTTTGAACGTTTGGGATTTCTGATACTGTAGTTAGAAAATAAGGAGCCCAATTGCATTCACACCACTGAATCCGTGACTGAGGGGAAAGTCAGTCCCTGAGCTTTTTAAAATGGGGTCTGCTTTGCTGGAGGAGTGGGGGAAGAAGAGAGGATCTGGGTTTCAATGACAAGGCTAGTGGGGTGCGTGGGGGGGGGGGAAGTTTTGCAAATGCAAAGTGGTTTGCAAACCCTAAAGTAGTCTGAGAAGCTGGGAAAGCCATCAAACTCTCAAGTTAGCAGCAAACTGCCTTGAATGCTGTTTAGTTGCAGAGGGAGGGGAAAGGAGCAAACTCATGAATACATTATCTAAACGACTCGCTCGCGTTCCAAGCTTTATTTTTCACTCAACAATTCAAATAAAAAGTGGCTTAAATATGAAAGCTCCTAGATTTCCCCCCCCCTCTGTTTTCCCCAGATTCCGTCGTGCAGAGAAGCTGTTCAAAATATCCCATCTACACACACACACACACACACACACACACACACACACACACACTTCATAGCGAGACGGGGTCTAATTAAGAAGAAATCTACACAAACCCCGTATAAAGTCTGAGTGGCAGGTTATTATTGTAGCAAAGTGCAACCTCTGCCATTTTGTCAAGAAAGCCCATCAAATTAGAGAGAAATAAGATGTCCATCTGTTTCGTGAATGGCAGGGCTGTGAAAAAATCAGATTCCCACAAGTTCCTTAAGTCCCAATTATTCCCAGATTATCTTTTGAGATCTGGAGATCTCAGCTGAATAAACCCGTGGCCCTGTTACTGACGGCCCGGTGCATCTCTAAGGAGGGCAGAGTGGGACCCAAGCCCTCGGGTTAAGGCCTCAATCCCTCCGGTGACCTCTGGGGTGAGGGATGCTGCTTTATAGACTGACAGCAGATAAACAGCCTGTGTTAGCCCTCTTCTTTGGTGCTGCAGTCGGGTAAATAGAGAGGGCAATTGCCTTAGAAAGTTAAAGAATAACTGGGATGGTGGGGGGGACCCAGGGTTTGAGCCTCCCATTGGGGACTTCAAACCAAGTGTGAGGTAAATAATATCAGAAGGGAGGAAGGCAAAAGTCACCTCGCTGGTTACAGGGGGAGCTTTTCAGCAGCGTCAGCAGTCAAGGCCTTCTTACTTGCAAGGAGACAAACCTCAAAGTGCTTTTTATTGATGCCATGTGGCTTGTATTTTGTTTTATAACAGATACTCTGCCGTATTTTTCTGAGCAATATCGGTTTTGTTTTCTTCCTCCTGCCAGGAGGTCAACTAGCTGCTGGGGAAGGGATTTGTGTAAACGCTCTATTCTTTGCAGGAGTTAGAGATTGAAAAGATCTACCCAGTCTCTTCCCAGCCACGATAGGATTGCTCGGTCTCCACCAAGTATTTGCCTCTGCTATGGTTAAGGAGCTTTCAGACGATAGTTTTAATAATTAGCCCAGAGCTGTCTGCTTGGTTGTAGACTTGTGCACTCAGATACTATGGTGGTGAGTGCAGGGGAGGTGTGTGTGTATGTGATTATATAATCTCCCTGTATAGAAAAAAGAGACTCAAATTGAATCAAAATCTGTTGAAATTTTTCTCTCCTCCTGAAACTCCAAAGTGTCTTTATTTTACAAAAGAAACTTTGGCTGGACTTGTAGGGTAAAATGTTCAAAGGTGTTTAAATCCCATTGGCTTTCAATGAAACGTAAGGGTCTAAGTCACTTAGGGCCAGATTTTCAATGATGCTTGGGTACCTAAAGATGAAGTTAGGTGGGATTTTCAAAAGAGCCTACAGATTAGGCACCTAACTCTTTTGATATTAAACTGGAGATGGGTCTGATGTGAGTTTTCTGGCCTGAGTTCACATCTAAGCAAATAAACTATGGAAGCAGCTGGCATGTTTAGGTTTTAGAAGGTGATTTTGGGACATGAACAGTGAGTGACTGTCTTTCCTAATGACTTCCCCACTCACCTTAACCATATGTTTCCATGGTTTGTCATGCCCAAGTGTTAACCCCAGAGTCCTGGCCACATTTAAATGGATCAGCTGAATGTCTCCACAGAGTCACTTCTCTACTCTAAGTGTTGTTTTGTGCTGTTCAACAGCTGCTGCGTTCCACTCCAGAGGTGGCTGCATTTCAGTGGCAGGTGAAGTGCACTTAAAGACCATTTTGGGTGGAGAGGTGCTAGATGAACATATGAAGGTTAATTAGTCTAGCCTTTCCACATGCATTAGCCATACCTCCCCTTGCCCCACTTCCCTTTCCTTTAAAAAATGGGCTTGATCTGCATTTCATTTACACTGGTGTAAATCAGGACCACTCCCACTGAAGTCAATGGTATTATAATGGGATATAGGAGAGGAGAATCAGGCCCAGTGTGACTACGCCCTGCATCCTTCCCCCTCTTACATGGGTGCAGAGGCCCTGCCTTCAGCAGAAACGTTCCTGCTCCCCTGCACCCAGGACAGGCCGTATTTTGGCAGCTTAGACAAGTGCTTAAAGGCGCTTGTGTAAAGTAAATCCATTGGCCACTGATCTCTGCATGGCGGAGGGGGGGACCAGGGCCAGGGAGGTTAGTGCCGCCCTGACGCGTACCTCCAGCATTACGCTGGCGTTCCATAGCTAGGAAGGGAAGAAGAGCTCACATTTCTCTCCCACCCTCCCAGAAGCGCTTGGCCCCAACTGCTCAGGCTCACCACTGTCACCTCTGGAGCACAGGCCCGGCTAGCGTGCCGTGATGTCGTTCCTAGGGAGACTTGCCTTCTGTAGACAGCCAGGCGCTTAGAGCAGGCAGAGGGGATTCTCATGGCCCAGGGTACATTGCTGTGTTCCCACCCCTCACATGTGATGACAACCTGACTCACATGAAAAAGTTTTTGATCTTCTTTCTTCCAAAGCTTTGATTGCAAACCCTTTTGTGTTTCGACTCCAGGGAACAACTCTGTCTTGAAGGCAAGCCTTGGCAAACAGAAGGGAAAGTTACCAGAGGGATCCCAGGCCGAAACCCAGGAGAACTAGCAGTGCAGGGGAGTAATGATTTTCTTTTTTCTGTATTAAATTGTTCTAATGTTAAAGGCTTTTTAGAACGTTGCTGGGAGCCTACATGCTCCGAATCTGCATGCATTTCCATTTCAAACGCTGCACAGAATCTTCTTCATTAAAACCAGTGTCCCAGCTCCCTGAAACAATAGCTTCTTGAATTGCTTTCCAAAGTTCTGCTAAAGTAAAAAAGTATCCGAGCTTAAACATGGTGGTCTTTGCGTGGATATGTTCATCCCAGTTTCTGAGGGCTCACTACAGCAGGGCAATGAGGCTTAAGGCAGAGATACATAAAATATGAACTTAACTGACCACATCTGCACAGCACATACATCCACACAGCGCTGACTACATTCCCAAAGTCCTATCCCAGTATGCCCTGGGCCCAGTACAAGATCTTGGGATGGACTCTTCAAGGACCAGCTTTCTCTTTGGTTGTTCTAAAGACCTGGGCAGCTAGTTCAAAAATGTGACTTTTTGTCAAACTCAAAAACCGGAAAAAAATCGGGTTTTGACAAAAAAAATCAAACATTTTCAAGGAAAGCCAGACACTCCGTGAAAATTCTTGTTTTGTCAAAAACCCAATTTTCCACCAGAAAAGTGTTTTGATGGAAAACTTTTACCAGGCTTATTCAGGAATTTGAAGTGGTTGTCCCCTGGACATTACAGGAAACCATCTCCCTCTGCTCCACCAGGCCACAGCAAGTGAGACCTCTGCATCCTCAGTCATGAAGTCCTGTGTTCCCTGGAAACCTGGCCCCTTCTCAGTTGGAAGATGCACATGTAATACCGACAGAGGGGTTGTTAACGGGTGGGATTGAACCTGGGGCCTTTGGAGCTTAGAGCATGAGCTCTCTCTCTCGCTTATATATATCTTGGTACTACTAGATAGGACAGATAACCACACCCAGGAGGTGTGTGGGTTACACACACACTCCTGAACAAACCTTGTCTCAATTTCAGGTTTGCAGCAAACTGGTGACTTTTGCGACCCATTCTCCTATTTTGTGAACATTTTGCACAGGTTGGACAATAAAATACTCCAATGTGCTTATGGTAGCTTGACAAATATCTCCACGTAGGAGAAGGGGCATAATCTAGAAATTAGCTCCACACAGGATGGAGAAATGCTTAGCATAGCCTAAGCCTGTAGAAAAGCCATGCCCAAGCTACTAGACATTTTTAAATCAACAGGTCCAGATAACTTGCATCCAAGAGTTTTAAAAGAGCTGGTTGAAGAGCTCACTGCACCGTTAATGTTGATTTTCAATTAGTCTTGGAGCACTGGGGACATTGAATCCAGGCAAGATAATGGAGTGGCTGATACAGGACTTGATTAATAAAGATCTAAGGGAGGGTAATGTAGCTAATGTAAATCAATGTGGGTTTATGGAAAAGAAATCCTTTCAAACTAACTTGATTTTTTTAATGAGATTACTAGTTTGGTTGATAAAGGTAATAGCATTGACATATACTTAGACTTCTGTAAGGCATTTGACTTGGTACCCCACAACATTTTGATTTAAAAACTACAAAATATAAAATTAACATGGCACACCTTCAATGGATTAAAAACTGGCTAACTGATGGATCTCAAAATGTAACTTTCAATGGGGAATTGTCATTGAGAGGGTCTGTTTCCAGTGGGGGCCTGCAGGGATTGGTCCTTGGCCCTATGCTATTTAATATTTTTATCAATGACCTGGAAAAAATCTAAAATCATCACTTATAAACTTATAGTTTGCAGATGACACACAAATTGGGGAGTGCTAAATAATGAAGAGGACAGATCACTGCTACAGAGTGACAGTTTTCGCTTTGTAAACTGAGCACAAGCAAACAATATGAGGTTAGATATGGCTAAATGTATACATCTGGGAACAGAGAATGTTGGCCATACTTACAGGATGGGGGGACCCTCTCCTGGAAACAGTGACTCTGAAAAAGTTTGGGGGATCAAGGTGGATAATCAGCTGAACATGAGCTCCCAGCGCGGTGATGTGGTAATGTGATCCTGGGATGCATAAAAGGGGAATGTTGAATAGGAGTTGAAGTTTTTACCTTTATATTTGGCATTCGTGTGACCACTGCTGGAATTCTGTATCCAGTTCTGGTGCCCACAATTCAAAAAGGATGTTAATAAATCAGAGAGGGTTCAGAGAAGAGCCACGAGAATGATTAGAGGATTAGAAAACCTGCTTTATAGTGATAGACTTAAGGAGCGCAATCTATCTAAGTTAACATAGAGAAGGTTAAGGGTGACTTGGCTGCAGTCTGTAAGTACCTGCATGGGGAAAAAATATTTAGTAATGGGCTCTTCAATCTAGTAGAGAAAGCTATAACACAATCCTCTCAGTGGAAATTGAAGCTAGACAAATTAAGACTAGAAATAAGGTACATTTTTTAACTGAGAGTAATTAACTATTGGAACAATTTACTGAAATAGATTCTCCGTCTCGGACCATTTTTAAAATCAAGATTCGATGTTTCTCTGAAAGACCTGCTCTAGGAATTATTTGGGGGAAGTTCTATGGCCTGTGCTTAACAGGAAACCACAATGGTCCATTCTGGCCTTGGACTCGATGAATATCTCCAGGTGGAATGGGCATAGTTTATAGGCTATTATTTATGATTCATACAGGTCTGGCAGCCTGTCTCCATGTACACACCCATCGCCACCAGCCCAACACCTTCCCAAGGGAGAATGCAGTACTGTGTATTTATCCTGCCTGTTTGAGCCGGTCCGGAGGCTTCTGGGACTGGGGACCCGATAAAGGTTTACAAGACTCTGTCTAATCTGCTGCTGCTGGATTTCCAGAAGCTGGCCAAGGGCCGTCTTCTCCCACTTAGACCAGTTTAACCACCAATCTGTCACTGGAGGTAGAATCAGGCCTGATGTATTATCAGGCCCCAAAGGGACCTGTGGGAATTAAGAGCCTGACCTAGTACCTTTTATAAGTCAATGGAGAGTCTCCTATTGATTTCAGAAGGCTTTGGCTCAGATTCCAAGAGACACTGGCCCTCAGACAGATGGAAATCACTGCTTGGGGAAGAGTCCCACCATTAAGCATTGAAAGGTGTGAGGGGCGGGGGGGGGGAAAGAGTCGTGTGTGTTTGTTTCTTAACGCTGAGGAGTAACAAAGTGAAATGAAACAAGGAACAAGGACAGACGGCAAAACGAAATTTAAAAAGAAACGGGGATTTAAGATAGACATCCGGGTTCCCTTCAGCAGCTGCTCATCGGAACCTTTCGCCCCTCATGCTGGGCTTTGCACCCGAGCTGAACCCTGGACTGAGTCAGGTCAAGTTTAGGATGAAAAAGAATGGTAGGGTCGTTCATTGCCATCCATGTGCCTCTTCCCCCAAGTTGTTAGGGGGCATGGAGAGGGGGGGGAAATAAGAAAACAAGGTTATGATACTTAAAAAAATATATGGGGGGGTTGGTTTGTTCTGGAGGGGTTTTGGTTTGTTGTGGGGAGGGTTTTGGTGTGGGGGTACAACAAGCTACTATATCCAAGTCTGGACGTCTACCAGGTTGAATTATGGCTGCATCAAGTTGTGCGATGCGACCATTTCCATGCACATGCTGGAAAAGTAGGTTTGGGAGGGGACGAGGTTTAAAAAAAAAAAAAAAGGCAAACCACATGCACAAAAATGCAACTCTTGATTTCATTGTGCGCTCATGACAAGAGCGAACCCGAAATCAAAGACTTTCATGGTCATTTTTCTATCAGAAAGTGATGGCGGGTGAATAACTTATTTACATGCCAATGTGCAGCGCTGAAATGGCCCAGGATGGGAAAGAAACAGGCCCTCTGTTATCAACAATGATAGCAGCCCATCATTGGAGCCACCCCACTAGGAGGACCTTAACGAGGCACTGGCTGCAGCAGGGAATGGCAATGAGGTTTTAATTGGTGACACATTATATTTATCAAACTGACAGCAAAGGGGGTGAGCAGCAGCCCCCTCCTTGTGTGTTTTCCTTACATGACTTCCTTTGAGCCCATTCACGTGTGAAAAGAATGTAAAGGTTTGGGGGGGGAGAAAACCCTCCTAATAATCCAACGTCATCCTGAATGATAACACTGAATTATTCATTAGGGTCCTTAGAAGGGTGGCTAAATCAAGGCTGAAACAAAGCCAATGTGATGGCAATGTGCTGGCTCCAACTACTCTGGGTCTATTTAAAACCAGGCAAGAGAAGGGAGGGGGAACCCTTTCAGAGTCATTTAGCGACGCAGAATGGACTCTGTTTCATGGTATGGTGGAGTTATTAAGAAGTGTTTAATATTTGTAACCAGATCCTTTTCTTAAGGGGCGGAAGGCATCCGAAGGGGCCTGCGGAGCAAACTGCAGCCTTCCTAACCTGGGAGAATGGGTCAGTTTATGGAGACTTGGTCAAGATTGGCAGGGCCAGAATTCAACCTGCTCTTTTTTGTTGTTGTTGTTTTTCTATCTTGGTAAATTCTACAGAGACTTTCAATCGTGGGGTTTTATTCCCCCCTCCCCAACAACTGCTTCAGTGCAAAAAAAAAAAAAAAACCACACGCAACTCTGCAAAACCAAACCAACAGATGTAGCCCAGGACACGGAAACCACTCTACCATAACAAACGTATGTCTGGGACTAGGGTGACCAGATGTCCCGTTTTGGCCAGGACAGTCCCCTTTTTAAGCCCTGTCCCGGCCATCCCAACTTTTTTGGCAAAAATGGGCATTTGTCCTGTTTGCTCTTGATCAGTTGGCAAAAGCAATTATGGGACAAATGCCCATTTTTGTCAAAGTGGGGTGCGAAGGAACATGGGGAGGGGGAAGTGGCGATGCCAGCGCCAGTCTTTGGAAAATATGATCAGTCTATCTAGTATGTGCATCACTGCTCGCCCAAGCCCTGCCTGCCCCCCCTCCCCTGCGGGTAAGGGCGCTCGGGCCGGCCCCGCACAGTGTACCATTTTCCCTTTGGGAAATATGGTCACCTTATCTGGGACACACGGTAGAATCCTTACAAGAGCAGGCAAATATATACCTCTCAGGGCTCAGCATCACCCCTCTAGAACCAAACCTGTGCATGGAGTCCAGAGCCCAGGAGCAAACAACTCAACACACACAGCAAAAGTCCTTTTAAAATAAAACCAACTTCTTGCCCTCTATCTAAATTAGAGCAGACTTTAACTACATTTAAACCCGTGGAAACAAACCTCTAAGGTATGTGTTTGTGTCTGCATGGTATGTAATGTAATGTAATGATCCACACACCTCTTGGAGTACATACTATATGTCTTAGGTGCATGATTTAGGCTCATCCCTGACTCTGGATTGGTGGGAGTCGCAAGTATGTACTTTCTGAGGGGAAAACCAAAATGTTAGGGACCTAACTCTGATGTAACCTCCTGTGGAGTTACTCCTGATTTATACTGGTGTAAATGGAGAATCAGGCCCTAAGTAACTGGTTTTTAATCTGGCTTGAATGGGGAGCGGCTGAAATTTAGCGTCTAAGAGTTGCTTGGTGGCTAATATGAACTGAGTTGCGGAGAGCCTTATTATAATTATTGATCATTTCTCTTGTGGTGATGCCTAAGGACCCGTGCAAGGTTAGGACCCCCATGGTACAAATATATAGCACAGACCGTCCCTGCCCTAGAATGCTCACAGTCTAGGATCTCTATCATTTCTAGAGCACAAGTATCCACATTACATCACTGCCAAAGTTGCCCCAAAGGCCCCGTCTACACCTACACGTCTACGACGATTCCCCTGCTCATGTCCATAGACACACGCTCGCTCAATGCGAGCTAGCACACGTCTGAATAGCAGCCCAGCTGCGATGACACCAGTAGCAGCTTGGCCATGCCGGATATGTACCCACCTGAAACTTGGCACGGCTAAGCTGGGCTGCCACTGCTTGTGCGACAGCAACTACACTGCTCTTCATGCTCATCCTAGCTCTCATCAAGCTAGCCAGGAATAGGTGTACAGGAGTAGGGGAGTCACACCCCTAGCTTGTAGTGTAGCCACATGAGGGGAGGGATAGCTCAGTGGTTTGAGCATTGGCCTGCTAAACCCAGGGTTGTGAGTTCAATCCTTGAGGGAGCCACTTGGGGGATCTGGGGCAAAATAAGTACTTGGTCCTGCTAGTGAAAGCAGGGGGCTGGACTCAATGACCTTTCAAGGTCCCGTCCAGTTCTAGGAGATGGGATATCTCCATTAATGATTATTTTAAAAAAATTATAACTGGCACACTTCCTGCTGTTCTTAGCAGGGGAGCTCAGGGTTCTCATGGAGTCCAGACTGCCCTTTCGCCGTCCTCTCTCTAGGTCAGGTTTGGCGCACAGTGGATGGGCAACAAGGGGTAGGTTGTCCTGCTGTTGGCTCTTCTGTACCCAGAGCATGGATTTTTGACCTCACCTGTCATTGCTGCCATTCTGGCCTCCAGAGCACCAAATCCACTCTGAAAAAAAGACGACCCAGAAACCCTCTCGTGACCGGAGCCCATAATACTCTTCATTGTTTAACTGCTTCTTTTCTAGGGGTGTGGGCATTCTGGTCCGCATCACAGAAATATCAGACTGGGAGAGACCTTGAGAGGTCATTAAGTCCAGCCCCCTGTGCTGAGGCAGGCCCAGGTAAACCTAGATCATCCCTGACAGGTGTTTGTCCGATCTGTTCTTAGAAACCTCCAGGGATGGGATTCCACAACCTCCCTTGGAAACCTAGCCCAGAGCTTAACGACCCTTAGAGTTAGAAAGTTTTCCCTAACATCTGACTGGCTGCAGGTTAAGCCCATTATTTCTTGTCTTACCTTCAGTGGACATGGAGAACAATTGATCAGACCTCTGTATAACCGCTCTTAACATATCTGAAGACTGTTATCAGCGCCCCCCCGTCCTCTTTTCTCAAGACTAAATATGCCCAGTTTTTTAACCTTTCCTCATAAGTCAGCTGTTCTAAACCTTTTCTCATTTTTGTTTCTCTTCTCTGGATTCTATCTGATTTATCCACATCTTTCCTAAAGCGTGATGCCCAGAATTGGCCACAGTGCTCCAGCTGAGGCCTTATCACTGCTGATTAGAGCGGTACCGTTACCTTCCAGGTCTTACATTAGACACTCCTCTAGCGGCTCTATCATAGGGCAATGAAGTGGCGTAGCCTCGTGCTGCTCATTCTTTTTGTAAAGGCGCCATTGCTTGAAAATACGGCTAGCCAGGATTGTCCAGTGTGTAACTCTGGGTTCACAGCCTATTCTTCGGATGCTGTGATTTCCTATATATGTTGAAAGGAATAAGTTGTATGCAAATATGTGACTCTGTTTAGCTGAACCAAGAAAAGGTTAAGGGGTAACTAGATCACAGTGTATAAGTACTGACATGGCGGGGAAGAAAAATTTGGGCTCTTCAGTTGAGCAGACAAAGCAATAACAAGATTCAATGGCCAGAAGGTGAAGCTAGACAAATTGAGACTAAAACCATGACACCGTTTTGAAATGGGGAGGGTCATTAACAATGGGAATGGCTTACCAAGGGAGGTGGTAGATTCTCCATCACCAGCAATTTTTAAATCAAGGTGGGATGTTTTTGTAAAAGATCGGCTCTGGTTCAAGCAAGAATGAATTCAGGGAAGTCCTATGGCGGGTGTTATGCAGAGGTCGGACTAGATGATCACAGTGGTCCCTTCTGGCCTCGTAACTAGGAATCTAGCCCGCTACTTGCATTGGTTAGCCAGAGCACTTTATGGGTCCAATTCTGCATTTCTTGCACACCTAAAGCTGCGACTGCAGCCTCTGCACCTGACCGAGCAGCTTATATCATTACACGCCCGAGTGGCTACACTGTTTAAATCTAGGCCTTTCCAAGTAAACAGGTTTAAGAAATAGACTGTACCTGCCCCGTGCGTTAACAAAACAGGGAGCATCTTGTCTTCCTTTCCTTTTCTTTCTTTAGTATTGTTGCAGATTGGACAACGGGCCCCCCCTCCTTCCCCTCCTCTTTTAAGCCTTTCCTTTAATCGTTTGTTGACCCAGAGTTTTAGCCTCCACGTTTGCTTTTTAAGCCCAAATCAGGTGGGAAAAAAGAAAGAAGAAAGAAAGAGACGAGTCTAATGAAATATTTAAGATTTCAGGGAGAAAGCCTTGGAAGTGCTGACAAAGGTTTTGTTTGTTCCCCTTTTTTGGTGAGAATTATGGGAGATGAGCCTGGAAGCAGGTTTCAGGGGAGCCAGGGTCACTCCATATTGACGGGAGCTGTGTTGGCATTGGTCACAGCTGTGCTGCCTTGACTCCCAGCTGAGCCACCAGCCCCCCAGCCTTTGTCCCGCTTTGTGAGCGGGACACAGCGCCAATTTTACACAAAGTTGATTGCACGGCTCCTGCTTTGTTTCCCCCCACCACCACACTCCCCTCCTCGATTTAAAAAAAAAAAAAAAAAAAGGAGGGGGTGACAATGTGATGAATTCCTTCACTGCTGGGCCACATAATAAACTGAAACACTGCAGCTCCGGCTTTAAAAAAAAAAAACAACCCCGTATCCTACTGTTTTCCTCCTTGGAACCTGATTTTTTCCCACTAACTGCTCCCTGATTTATGGAGCCTCTCTTGTGTAGAACATATGTGGCTGCAGGCATTTAGCATTCGCTGACATTTTGCTTAACCAACTGTGAAAGGGCAAGTTTTCCTTGAAACTGAGCTGCAGAAGAAACACATTTTGCCATTTCCCTCCCCCAGTCCCATCTCACTCCCCTGGATACAGTCATGATGCACGCAGGGTCATTTTAAGAATTTCTCAGGGAAGCAGATCTGGGCAGGAAGGGTCTCTGGACATGTATCTGTGCAGCGTCCAGCTACAATAGGGCCATGATCCCCATTTGGGACTGTAATGCAGACAATTCGAATATTTCCTCTTCCCCAGTACTTTCCATGCAAGGATCTTAAAGTGCTTTACAACCATGATGAATTTAGCCTTTCAGTGATCCTCTGAAGGGATGGTAAACCGAGGCACAGAGAGATCAAACAACTTGCCCAAGTGCATGCAGTGAGTTGCTGGCAGAGCTGGGACTGGGACCCTGGCAGGTGTAGGTGACAATTGCTTCCAGGGGTTTGATGGTATAAACCCCCAGAGAATCCCAGAATGAGCTAAAGTCTTGTTACTTTCTTTTTATTCTTATACTATATGGATAGCCATGGCCTCTGCCCTGTATCCTCCCTCCTCCTTCTCTGACTGGGTCCCCTGCTGCTCTGACCCTTTTAGACCGTGTCTCGTTTCACCTTTGTAAAAAAAATTAAACAAAAGAGCATTAGTGAACAGGTCAGTCTGACAGCTCTAAATCTTCCCAGGGGATGCTATCCATGCATCATTTTAAATGAGCCCAGTTGCTCTTACTGAACGTGTGACAGTCAAGAGTTTATGATGTCAAATCAATAGTGAATCTAGCCTTGGGTAATAGGGCATCCGGCACTCTTAATCTTCAAAGCCGTCCGAACCAGTCAATCTGCACGACAACCCCAGGAGGTAGGGTGGTAATTATCACGTCAATTTTATAGATGGGGAAACTGAGGCACAAAGCCAGAAAGTGATTCTCCCAAGGTCACAGCTGCAATCAGTGTCAGGTGCAAGACTCAAACTCAGGAGCTCCTGGCTCTTCCCTGTGCTCATATATCTTAGCCACACCTCTGTCCAAGAACAGCATATGCCTCCATCTCGCTTCACTGCAGCTTTGGGGGGCAATCCCAGAGCCCTGTGATGATGATGGCCTAAGACAATTCTAACTTGTGTGGCCTTTGTGGGTCGTGTGAGGGAACAGTTACTTCCTCCTCTGCATCTACAGCACTGTACAAACATTCGGCTCATTGCTCCCTGTGCTCCTTGCATTCAGGGGGAGCCTTTCTTTTTTCACTGACTTCAGCCTGCATTGGGTCAGGCCCTTAGATCAGACAGTAAGATCCTTAGAGCGGGAATGGGCCTGACTTTGTATCTTGCACAGCTCCAAGCACAATTCTTGGTACTTAGCGAATAATTACCAATAATCTGCAGCAGTCCAGTTCTTGAAACTTGCTCTGATTTTTAGCTGCTGCCCTCAACATTTTCCACACCCGTAATTATTATTCACTCCTTCCATCTATTTAACTCGTGCAATGTTGCCAACTATCACGATTTTATCACCATGCCCGTGTATTTGGTGTTTCCCCTAAAGTCCCAGCTCCTGGGGTAGTGCAGTTATGCGAGAATTTCAGCTTTCATATAAACAAAATGTCTAGCCCTCCTGCTTACAGAGAGAAGCTAAAAAACATGACCCGAGTGAACCCTAAAGGCTGAAAAACTGAAAGGCCAATCAGAAGAACCCTAAATGCATTATTGTTCAAAAAATCCCCTGATTTTTAAGCTAATCTCCTGATATTTGGAGGGTCCAACTCATGACTTTTGAATACTTCGGGAGGGCAATGCTGTTGCTGAGGGCTGATATTAGAGAGACAAGGTGAGTGAGGTAATATCTTTTACTGGACCAACTTCTGTTCCGGAGAGAGACAAGCTTTCGGATCACTGAAGGCTGATACACAGAACACAGCTGGTAGAGATGGAGACGTCCTCATGAGATCACCTAGTTAGTCCATCATTCCATCTAATTCAGGATCCGTCTCTAATGTATTTTCATCAGGGCTCTGTCCTGTCTAGTTTTAACCATCGCAAGCAAGGCGCTTTCCACCATCGCCCTTGGGATAAATGTATTCCAATACACAAAGACCTAAGTTACATTCAGCTACTACTACTGTTCTCAGTTTGAGGTAGAAAGTAATTAATTTAATGCTAATAAATAAAATGTAATAGTGGGCAAAGATAAGGGTTGGGGAAAGGAGAGAGAAGAGAAAATATACCAAAAGAAAGGAACTACTGGACCCCTACCAAACAAAGCAAAGAAGAGAGACCCTGCAAATGCAAACAATTGTCTTAAAAAAAAGTTCAATCCATTTTACTATTGCTTGAGGCAGTGTAGACTAGTCAATAAGGTGGTAGGGTAGGACTCAGGATTCCTGGGTTCAGTTCCTGCATTTGCCGGTAACTTTAGGCAAAGTGTCTTCCCGTCTCCATGACTCAGTTTTTTCATCTGTACAATAGGGATAATAATACTGACCTCTTTTGTAAAGGGCGATATCAAAGCTAGGTATTATTATTATTATTATTATTACTTCCCTACAGCAACAGTAGGTAGTGCTAGTTAGGTTTGCATTTGCAAAACATTTCCAAAAATTGTATGAACTCATTTAGCAACCACAACAGAGCAAGGAAGCAAACTGAAGTGAGCGAAGTAGAAAAATTGTGCTGACAGACACCAACCCTCCCCTGTTAACTGCTGTGAATCAGCCTGGAAGATGCAAATAACTCTAAATGGGCCATTTCAACAGACTAGATGTGCCATTTATCCAGAGTGTAGTGGCCCCGCTTGCACTAAATCCGAGCCCTATGTGGCGGTCATTAGTAGGAAGTCAGTTATGGGGAGTCAATCGCATAGTGCCCGGAACGTTAATCCGCACTGAGATCTTTTTAATAAAAGAACTTTAAAAAGAAATCTGTGGCTCTTGCTGGCTCACACCTTCTCCCTCGAAACATACACGCTCATGAGGCCAATGAAAACATCCAGCCCTGAAGGTACTTTTCACAGCTACAGAGACAGTGCCCTAGCAATGGTGGATTGAGGTGGGAAGAGGTGTGCACTTTGGACATTTTCGTTCTTCCATAGACTTTGTCTTTCAGAGCCCTCTTATATGTAAAGCAGCTGGATTTTTTGTAGTTACCTTGCAGAATCCAACAGGGTCTTTGCAGAAACTCTGGACGTCGCCTCTCCGCAACGCCTCACGGCCCCCAACACTCAGCAGGGTCTTATGCTACGAGGTCTCAAGGTGTATGAAATTCCTGTCTTGCAAACGGAACACTTTGGGGATGGGATAAGTGCTCGGGCTGCTGTATGAATTTAAGCTTCCTCTTGTCATAGGTGCAACCACGGGGGTGTGGGGGCAGGGGAGAGTATCATGTATCCCTCCATCCTGTTCATCTTCCTTCTCAAGGCGGCCGAAGGGCTCATGCTGTCTTACCCAGCAGCAGCATGCCTCTCATTGTGGAATCATTTCAGTGAGGTGTGCTCAGCCGTTTTGCTCTGCTTAGCCCTCACGCCACATGACTTTAGTTTCCAGCATCTCTTCAGCCCTTTCTAGGCGCTAGGCCTGGAACAGAATGCAAAGGGCCCAATCCTGGCACCACAATAGCTCAAACTCCATTGGCATCAGGGAAGCTTAAGCAGGGGAGGCTACAGGCACCAGCGCACCAAGCACGTGCCTGGGGCGGCAAGCCGTGGGGGGCGGCCTGCCGGTCGCTGTGGGGGCAGAAGTCAGGATGCCTTTGGCGGTGTGCCTGCGGGAGGTCCGCCGGTCCCACGGCTTTGCTGGCAATTCGGCGGCAGGTACGCCGAATCCGCGTTACCAGCAGACCTCCCGCAGGCACGCAGCGGAAAGCCGCCTGACTGTCGTGCTTGGGGCGGCAAAATACATAGAGCCGCCCCTGAGCTTAAGCCTAACTTAACAGCAGTGCCAATCAGAAAAGAATCAAGCCCCCAGAGCGTGTTAGACATGGGCTGTGTCAGAGCCTCAGAGGTTCTTGGTCTGTTTTAACCTCCCCATCCACCCCCCCCCAAATGCAGCCCCCTGCCAAATAAACAGGAAACAAGAGTTTCACAGAAATCACAACTGCTAAATATTCTTTGTATAAAGGGTCACACACACACACAGCAACAAGCAGGTTGTGTGATTTCTTTAACCGCAAATGAGCTCAGAATAACCCTTCTCGAAGGGTCAGGGGCTAGTGGCAATTCTTGCGCCGAATGAAAAGGCCAAGCACAAGGCCGGAGAGTGGCCCCAAAGGACCCGAATCCTCTAGGGATTTTGTCTGAGGGAGTTTGCGGATTTTTTACACTTGTCTGATTCTAAATGCCTCCCAAGGTTTGTTTCTGGAGAGACATGACACTTACGATGCACGTGGAACTGGGTAATGAAGGAGCCCTAGATCATTGATAATAGACAGGGTCAAAAGACCCAAACCAATTATACGGGCTTCCCTGAAATCTCTTCTCTCTCTCTCTTTTTTTTTCTTCCCCCTTTTTCTCTTTCCATAATTTATTTGCAACTTAATTTGACATAATCACGTTGGGGAGTGTCAGAGCAGCAGGTTCATTTTTAGCTGTTTGACTTGTCAGGATTTTAAGACAGCAAAGACACTAATGATCTTATAACGAGCGACGTCGAGTCATTTCCACCCCGGAGAGGGTGATGTCTCTTTTCCTACAAAAGGCAAACTGAGCCACCATACTTCCCATCTGCCCGCCCACCCGCTTCTTATGTTCAGTGCAAATCTCTGATGATGAATATGTAGGGAACTCCAATGAGATGGTCAAAATGTGCCTACCTTGGCCAAGATTTGCAAAAGCAACTAGTGGTTTTGGGTGCCCAACGCTAAACACCTTAATGGGACCTGGTTTTCAGGAAGCATTGAGCACCGCCCTCTGAAAAATAGGCCACTGTTGTAATTATGGTATCTGAGCAGCTCACCATCTTCAATAAACATAATTTGTCCTCTCAAGACCCCGGAGAGGTAGATCTCAAAGCACTTTACAAAGGAGAGCAGTATCATTATTCCCATTTTACAGATGGGAAAACTGAGGCACGGAGGGATGCTCAAGGTCACACAGGAAGAGAATTAAACACACATCGCCCAAGTTCCAGATTAGCACCCACTAGACCATCCTTCCGCTCTCTCTGCTCCTTCCTTTTGACTAGCACAAGCCTCCTCTCTGTCCCTACACACAATATGGCCATCATTCAAGTGAGAGCTTTTGCAGCCACTTCTGTTCGGGACAGTATTCCTGTGTCTTTTCATTTTATTTCTAATCTCCTATGAAAAACCCTCCGCCACCCCTTTGAAATGTCTCTCTCCTTCTGCTAATTATTTTTCTCTGGCGTTGTGCTATTTAACTGTGTAAAAACTCTCGGAAGACATTTGCAGCCTCCTAGTGGAAATGGTCACCCAAGAGGAAATGAAGAATTAATCTCTCGTCCGCTTGGCTATTCATAGCCGCTCACTGGAAAAAGAAAAATAGGCCAACAGGAGGCCATGGTTCTGAAAAAATTAACACCTCAATTACGTCCCCAGCAAAACAGAGGACGGATAGATACTGAGCTATTTGGTTACCTTTTATTCAATACTCTAAGTATGTTCATCGGCAAAAATTCTGCACATCTGTTCCATGTTTTGGAACATTAACATTTGATAGCCATGCCTGGTCTGCTAAATATGTGTATACAGACATTTCACTCAACTGAACACAATCACTAGAAATGACATATTCTAATGATGCTCACTCTGGAATATGGTGCCACCCTGTTAAACAGAAAGACCAGATGATTATATTCCTATAAAATGTCTCGCTAAACAAAAGCTGGCTGTTGTAATGATTGCTTTGATCACTGATATTTACATGGCAAGGATTTGTAAACTTCCTAAATACATAAATTGTTTTTAAAAAATACACTCTAGGATGAAACTTGCATGAGCATGTGGGACATTCTTCAAGGTGCCCGTGTATGTATTTTTAACGACCTTGATAAACCAGCTGTCACGTTAGGATTGGGAGTTAGGTGTTATGGAGTGTACTCCCCTCTCTGCCACTGACTCACTGTATGACTCTGTGTCACCTCCCCTCTCTATGCCTCAGTTTCCCTGCCTGAGAAATTAGAAGAGACGAATGACTTCCCTTACAGCCTGGAGAGGTGGTGAGAGTTGACTCATAAGTGTCCAAGGAGGGTGACTGTGTCAAGAAGAACATTTGTCTTTGCTCACGAAATGAAAATATGTGATCCAAGCTGTGCCCTACAACTAAACAGAAGGGTTTGAATCGCTATGGGGAGGCCTTCGCCAGCTGTTGCCTGTCCTGCAGTGCCAGGGAAGAGGGGAGAGGCAGAATAGTTCTGGCTGCTCCAGTGCCACCTCCCCTATCATGCTGTGGGACCCCTCGGGAGAGGAAAGCAAGATAAGGTGTAGACTGGCTCTACCTGAGCCGAGGGAAATAGTTAAAGGAGTGATTGTGGTCCCTTGACTTCCTTGAAATCACGTTTGGTCCTCAGGCTAAGACAGTTGGACTCCACCCATCAACAAAGTGCTTTGAGACGCCTGAATGGAAGGGGCTAGAGAAGTGGCAGTGTGGTCTAGTGGCTGGAGCACTGGCCCAGGACTCAGGAGTCCTGCATTTTGCGTCCAGCTCTACCCTTGGCCTGCTGGGTGACCTTGCACAAATCACGTGACCGTACCGGGCCTCGGTTTCCCCATCTGTAAAAAGAGGGTCATGAGACTGACCTCCTTTGTAAAGTGTTTTGAGATGCAAGTGCTGTATAAGAAGTAGGTATCGTTATCTCTTTTTGAGCGAAGTGATTAGCTAATATATTTGAGCTCTTGTGAATTGTTTCCGCTTGGAGGAGACATGGATGATACCTGTCAGGTATTTCTTTGATGTGGTCCTCTTTATTTACAAATAACGGATGCAAGCTTCTGTTTCCCTGAACACAGGCGGAATCAAGCAACGGGGGGAAGAGGGGGGCACTTTCCTTGCTCACAATTCCAAGCCTCTTTTCAGCCAGCACACTGCCCCAAAGTGCTCTCCTGGCATCCTCTCTGGGCCACACTCCCTGGATTTCTCTTGCTGTCCTTGGCTTTCTGCTTCTGACACACACGGAGCTGCCATCAAATCAGTCCCCAGCCCACCTGGGGGAGGAGGGGAGGGGTGGTTTCCATTGTTTCTGCTATCACTAAACAAGGGGGCATTTAATTGTTCCCTCGGTTAGCCAGCATGCCTAACAGCTTCAGCAAGGTTTGTGATTGCTCAGCCATCCAACCTCCAGCGGAACATGAATATTAATAATAATAATAGTAAGTGCAAAGCACTGTTATTACTATAGATTCTAACGGCCTCCTCTCCTTTTGTACCTCACAGCAAGCCAGGCATGCTCTTGTTGCTGCTTGTCAGACCAGCCCCCTCTGCTTCCGAGTGGAGCAGCCTCATAACTGCACAGGAGACAAGCCAGGAGTGAACCTAGGAGCAGTTTATCGGTTTTCAAGGGGAGGGGAAGGAACATTTAAAGCTGCAGGCAACAAGCCCACTCAAAATGACTCTGAAAATCCAAAGGGGCCAAATCCATTCCTCCTGCGAAGTTACCTATGTTACACCAGGGATGAATCTGGCCTGGGGTGTTTGGCTGCTACAATAGAATGAAGAAGAACAGGAGTACTTGTGGCACCTTAGAGACTAACAAATTTATTAGACCATAAGCTTTCGTGGACTACAGCCCACTTCTTCGGATGCATATAGAATGGAACATACATTGAGGAGATATATATACACACAACAATAGAATGAGAAGAAAATGCAAGTGAGCGACATGCTGAAGCATTAGCGCTGGCTGTGCAACTCAGAGGGTGAAATTCACCCCTGTGCCGAAGGCCAACACAAGGGTCTATGCACCAGCTAAATCCCAGAGTGCTCTACGCAGTGGTGAATTCTACCCCGGGGGCTGATTAGCCACACTTCTGAAGTGAAGCTGATGTTCTGTTCGGTGTAAATCCAAATTCGATCCTGTTACAATTCTGGTCTCACTTTTATTAAGTATCTCTCTGCTTTGGTTGTGAACATGTTGGTTTGTACTTGGGTTTGCATTTTTCATCTAATTTCCTTCTGTATTTTTTACCCGAGGAGGATGATAGGAAAACACCCTCTAGAAAGGAACACCTATCACAGACGGTGCTTTCTATGTTCAGGGAATTGAACATTCATATGAGCACCGCTGCCAGCTCTTGAAATGTTATCGCAAGTCTTGTGATATGTCTGATGTCTTGCTTCAGCCCCCAGCTCCTGGAGTCAAGTGATTTTCATGAAACTCTCTCCTTTCATTTAAAACAAATAGCACATTTCTAGTCTTCCTGACTGCAGAGAAAAGCTTGAGAACAAGAAATGAGTGCGCCCTAAAGGGTGAAATACCAAAATGCAAAGAAAAAAACAAACAAATTATTTTTAATATTTTGTGATTTTTAAGCCAATCTGATATTTAGGGGGCCTAACGCCTGGTTTTTGAATGTCTGTGGTTGGCATAACGTGAAAGAACCGAGAACAAATGTCCTGTAGAAACTCGTACCTTCTATTTATCTGTGGAACAGATAGAGCAGAGGGACAGTTGGGTTGTTCACTTGGCTCAAACTGCAGCTGGCGGGAGAGGATGGCTCATTCTCCATGACCCATTTAGTCTTTGGTCTCCATTGCTGCCACAGCTGTGTGTGTTAATTAATGGCACTTGTAATGGTGGTGATATGTGCCTGCCAGGAACTGGGCTGAGAACCCCAAACTCAGTTCTTGGAGAGCCATCAGATTGCAGCTAGTCAAATGATACAAAAAGTGCTCCATTCATATATTCACTGATAAGCCTGGCAGGCTCCCCCAGCTCCCACCTGGACTTACTATTGGTTGTTCCTGGGTATTTGTACAACCTGGTTTACTTGTAAAAATGCTCATAAATTGCATAAGTTTCACAGCTGATGATTTATCCACATATTTGTAGCTGAAAGCGCATTGTTCACTATTGGTTAATTTCTTATTTTTAAAAGGTATAGATGTCCAATCAGGGAGCAGAAATAATACCATGTGATTTAGGTGACCAACCATCCATCAGAGCTAATGAACGGAACACAGTCAAAATGAGTAATTCACCAATTCGGAGGCTGAAAATCAATTGTATAAACTATTTGATGGACGTTTATGCATAAAGTGCCGAATTCAGAGCTGGCGTAAGTGGCTTTAACAGAGGTGCATCTGGTTTACACCAGGTCTGAATTTGGCCCAATATATGCATTCACAGAAATCAGGATCTCTTCCCAAGTGTCCAGAAGGCGAGAAAAGGGCTAAATTGATTGGATGCTTTATCCCTGATAATAATTACGTATGTGGTAGGGCCTAGAGGCCCCAACTGAGATCCAGGCCTCTTGTGAGCTTTGTACACATAGTGAGAGATTGTCCCTACCCCAAAGAACTCTCTATCTAAATGGACAAGACAGGTGGAAAGGGAAACTGAGGCCCAAGGTTACCCAGCGGGTCAGTGATAGAGCTGGGAATACAACCCAGGTCTTCTGGTCTCCAGTTAGAGCTGGGTGAATAATGGATTTTTTTTGTTTGTTTACTGGTAATTCTGGGGGGTGAAATTGTTTTGGGTTGAACCAAAAATTATATATTTTTAAATGTTCAGCAAATTGAAAAAAAATTGCTTTGGCTAAAATGTTTCATTTTGATTTCAAGCATTTTCAATGTGTTTTTGCAATGTAATTAAAATGAAAGAAAATTTCTAAACGAAGTCATTTTGAATTAAAAAAAATCAAAACATTTCACTTTGAAGCTACCATATTCTGATATTTTATTTCAGAATTTGTTTGTGGGGTTTTGGTTGGGATTTTTTCCCCCCTAACCAAAACAATTCCGCAAAATTGACACAAATTCATCAAATATTTGTGTCACCGAATCTGCCTTTTTCACTGGGAGAAAAAAAATGTTTGGTTGAAAAAATTCACCCAGCTCCACTCTGTCCAGTTCCTTTATCCACCAGACCACACTGCCTCTTAGGAAATAATTCAACCAGCTGGATTTGAGTTTCCATCATTTCTAAATGAACTATACTTAATCCTTCCTCAGTGCAGGGGGTTGGACTTGATAACCTCTGAGGTCCCTTCTAGCCCGACATTTCTATGACTGTAGGAGTCTGGTTTGATAAATAACCCTCTTGTAAGGAGAAGGGTCAGTTTCCTACTGTATTTTTATCTTTGCTGCATCTCAGTGAAGTTTAATACTTTGAACACATCTATTATTCCTTCAAGCGGGAGGAGGGGATTCCTTCTATCCCCAGAGAGGGAGGGAAGGGTTTGGAGTCCAGGGAGCCTGTTCCTTTACCCAGGGTTTTATATGGGTGACACAGAAGTAATTGCAACAGGAAGGAGGGAGCGAGGCTGTAAAACTGTGGCGGTGGTGGGGTTTTTTCCCCGGTGTGAGAGTGCTGCTGTTTCAGGCTGGGTTGGCACGCAAGCCTGCATAGTTAGTTGTTATTAATGATCCTTCTGGCTCTCGTCTGATCCCGGAGAGACATTCCGACTTTAATAAGCTGCAGCTGGAGCGAGGTTTCCGGGCTTGCCGCTGAGGGGGAGAAAGCGCACTGGTGGGAGTGGGGAGGCGGACTACAGGCCTAGCGCATGTCAGTATCCAACTTATGTCTTCCATTTCCCCAGAGTGGGGTGGATTCAAAGGAGGGGAGGGAACCCTGCACCACCTCGGAGACAGGAAACATTCCAAGCGGCCCCGTACCCTCCTCCTCCTGCACCTCTGTGCGGTAGGGGGAAGTATGTCCCCAGGGGCTGATGAAAACCTGCTTTAAATCACAGAAGTGGGTGGCAAGGGAGGAGATGTTCCCTCACCACTAGCGGAAAGGGAAGAAATAAATGGTAACATGCCTCTGAAAGGCCAGAGAGAGCAGCAGCAGAGCCCTGAGCTTGGTGTCTCTAATGTATTTCCCCGCTGTCAGGTTAGTCGAGTGAGCTAAAGCATGAGTGATGACCTTGACAAGGCACCATGGCTGACTTCCATGAGCCGGAGAGTTTGCAATGCACCTTCTTTTCAGTGTGTACACAAGGAGCGGGGGCTGACACACCGACCTCAGCCCTTGGCTGCTGACCAGCCGGCTACACAATTTGGCAGGGAGAGCGTGAGAAACCAGGGGGCGACACCCAAGTGTCATCACAGCTGCAAAAACTGCTGAGCATAAAAGCCTAATTACAAAAATATGCGCCCTGAGGCTTTTCCGCGATGAAAACAGAGCCGCATTTACCCTCGCCTGCCAAAAGTGCAATGTAAGTTATTCTCTGCTATGCAGTGTGGGATTTTTAACTAGACTGGGTGGAGGGGGGGGAGTCAGTGGAGACGAGGTCTCCATAAAGCAGGGTTGTCATCGCCGAGTGTGGCAGATCTGCGAGATGAAGGAGGAACATAACACACCCTATTAAAATTAACAAAGCCCTTTTTCTTCCTCCCTTTCTTTCCTCTCTCCCTCATCCCCCTCCCCGCCCCCCTTCTTGGCTGAAGCGATTTACAAAGCAGTTTCAGAAAAGGAGCGAGCATATTAAATGTGGCCAAACACCATCCTGTCTCTGCCCAGCAATACTCAAAAGAATGCTCCGCGCCCATTGATAAGTGATATTCAAATGGATGTACACACAAAAAATGCGTTTTGGACACAAGGCCTGATTCTTCACTCTGTTTACTACACCACTTTTATACCGGTGTGACTCCTTAAGTCAGTGGACTTTAAACTGGTATAACAGAGCGGAAACCCGGCCGACTATACATGGGTGTGTGTATGGGTGTATGCTCTCTCTTGCACGCTCACACTCATATTTTGAGCCCTGTTGCAGAGTTTTTGCTCTTTGCTCTCAAGCATTTGGTCCTGGCTGCTGGCAGAGATTGGAACAGCCACACCAGATTAGACCCTGTGTTCCTACAAGCCAGGAGCTGCGGTCAGAGTTAAGGGTGTGCATTTGACTCCCATGAAGAGGCTGCTGCCACATGTAGTTTGGTTGATTCCGTGTCCGAGGCGCAAGGGAACTTGGCGATGGGCAGGTGAGGAGTCCAAGAGCGCATTTGGTGAGGGTGATGTTTGGGTGCGACGTCATTGCTTCCCTGGCAATTTTCCATGCAGTGGCCGAGCACCAGAGCAGCCTTAACTTGAAGCCAACAGAGGTTTTTGTTTGGGGGTAAATATAAAATACGTATCTTTTTTTCTTTCTCTATCTAATCTAGCTACCTGATTATCTTTATTGCCACTCTTGTTTAAATGTTTGTACTATTGCTTTTTTTTTTTTTTCTTTTAACCAGCCAGTCCAGGAGATGCCATAAATCCAAGAATCACAGCCTCTCACTGGGGCTGTTGTCCCAGATGCACATGTTATTTCAATTAAAATCCAGCTGGCTTCTCAGGGGTTCAGTAAACACGCTTCCCCTGCCCCAGTGTCTGCCACCAATGCCATCATTGGGTTCGTCTTGAAAATGACATGCTTAAAAAATAAGTATTTCTCCCTCCTGCCTCCCAAATCCTGTCCCCACGTATTCCTCAATTAAGTCAAACTAAAAACAATGAAGCGAACCTGACAGCAGCAACGTTAATGAGGCTTCCTGTAGGCCACCAGCTGTTTGTCAGGCCATGGATCTAACAGCAGTAAATGTCTTTGTTTCCAGACACATCCTTTTTACAGAAAAAAGAGTATTTGAGCTCCAGGGAGAGGGCCTAGATTGACAGGCCTGCAGACCAAAGCTGTCTCTTCCTATACAGAACAGGTACCAAGGGCAGAGTAGCTTTCCCACCTCAAACCCTAGTCTGGAGGAGGCCACATCACACCTAGGATGAGAGTTCAGTCTCCAAGGTTTATTCTGTCCCTGGCCTCTCCGCTGACTGAGACTGACCATAAGAGAGGCAATTCGGGCAGCTGAGATGACCTTTCTCAGCACGCAGACATGTGTCCACTGCGAAATGGACTGAGACAATCCACCTATTGCCCACAGCCAACTGAACATTTACCAGATAGCAAGAACCTTTGATCCAACTCAGACTTTGTAACCTAGAGGGGCCAGGCTCTCTATCCCGTCGCCAGGCCCTTAGACGTCCAGTTCCTTCTTGAAATCGTACAGGGTGGACTTCCGCACCACACGCCGCTGCATCCTTGTGCATGTTGACCTCCCATAAAACCCTGAGCAAATCAGGATCAGACAGGTACGTGTCAGTGTCGCGGCTGAGCAGGAGAGGACCAAATTCCAGCCATAAAAGCATATCAGTGTTGACGGTGCAAAAGGGCAACTCAAGATACAGGACATGAGTCACCTGTTTGGAGCTTTCCCAAGGAAACTGTTCTAATTCATATTTTAACGTGCACACACACACATACACACAGGCATATACATACACACACACACGTGAAATGCAGCAGACCAGGCATATGGGGAAGCCTTTGAAACCCATCAGTTTGTTTACCTGTGGGGACATCCTTAACAGCTGAGGAAGGAAGTTTCTGTCTGTCAGCAGAGCCATCTATTGCCACATCCCCATTTCACTTATCGGTCTACTGTCTGATCTGTCCAGTTGCAATCCAGTTTACCTGCCAGACCAAAAGGGAGGGGTGGAAGGGCAATCAATGGGAAAGTCAACGTTCCTTGGAAAGGTAACACATTGTCTGAGACAGGTCATGTTCCTCCCAAATTTGTCAGGGCCTGGCTTTTTTTAAAGCCACGGGTCCCTTCCGCAGAAGTGCCGATGTAAAAATGGCCCCTTTTTACTCAGCAGATCTAGCCCCTGTGTGTATTCAGAGCTGAGTGTACTGATTTTAGTGACCCGTATCGGTTTTTACTGCTTTTCACCCCAATGAGCCTTGTGGAGCCAGCACAGATTAGACCTTGTGCATCAGAAACAGGTTTGTTTGCCAAGTTCTACTCGGCTTCTCCAGACAAGCCCACTGGCGGCAACAGGGTCCCTCAGTGTCACTGAGGACATGCGGGGAAGTAAGTGGGGGTGCACAAGTCCCTCAGAGGGGAGGGGTTATGGTGGCTGCTGAACACTGATTGCTGGGGAAGATGGAAAGAACCCCACCCTGCTCCCAAAGCCAGGCTGAGTTTGCAGGGCCCGTGGTTAGAAAAATCGTCTGGTCTTGTGAAATGAACAAATGTGCTATTGGTGTCACTGACCTGGCAGCAAACAGGGGGGACCCGTGGTGCCATTTTCCCAGAATCCCTTTTCAGGGTAGACCCCACCCTGTAAGGGGGCAGGGAGGCTCGATTAACTGCCCTAGTTAACACTAGGAGAATTAATGAAAACTGCCACTTTTGGATTAAAAAAAAAAAAAAACCTCCAGGGACTTGCAATCCTTTCTGTTACCTCCTGTGAGCCAGACACATTGCTGTTTCATAGACTATCAGGGTTGGAAGGGATCTTAGGAGGTCATCTAGTCCCACCCCCTACTCAAAGCAGGACCAATCCCCAGACAGATTTTTGCCCCAGATGCCTAAATGGTCCCCTCAAGGATTGAACTCACAACCCTGGGTTTAACAGGCCAATGCTCAAACCACTGAGCTATCCCTCCCCCTTCCAGGACTCTGCTTAGCCCTTTTCTCTCCACCTTTATTTCAGGGGTTCAGGGTTCTCTCTGGTTTAGATCCTGATCTGGGGGGAGAAGCACTGCTTGGGCTTGTGAACCATCTGCCCTATTCGAGGGGGATGTAAGCAAACTGCTTCCTCTCCTTATAGCTTCTGCCTCTGCCCCCTATTAGCCCACCGGGAATTAATTATTTCGTGTTCCTCGCCTGACTACCCTGCCACCCTCCCAGCCTGGATGCAGACACGGTGAGTAATGAATCAAGGTGGCCTTAGTTCTTTGAAAAATAACTAAAGAGGAACTTGGGCGGCTGGCGACTGCTCCGGCGGGGAGGGGAAGGAAAGGGAGTGGAGTGGAGCGAGGTACCAACGCCAGTCACATAATGACCGCTTGCTTTGTGCGGTAGGCGGTCTGCTTCGTGTCTGGGACGGGCGAGCCAGGCACGCAGCCCTGTGCAGCCGCCCACGCAGCTGGGGGAAGCTGAGCCGCTGTCGTGTGTCAATGGAGCGCGTCGTCAGCCTCCGTCCTCGCTCCCCTCCCACCCGCCCCTCTGGCTCTGCGCGGCGCTGGGCTGCTGTTTCTTCACCGTCACTCCTTTGCTCTCGGTCCCCCTCAGTCTGCAGTACAGACTCACATTAGTTACTCCCTAGTTAGAGACTTTCCGTTGTACAGTCTAGTCTTGAGGCAAGTCCCCCCACACCCGCACCAACAAATTCCACTTGGCCTGAAATTTCTCCTGCAGGCTTGAGCCCCAGAAAGTATTAAGTATATTTATGTATTCACACACATGCCCTCCCCTTCCTTCTCTTTCTCCATTCATTATTTCTCTCTCTATTATACCTACTCACTTTGTATTTCTTTCCCTGTATACCTCCCCCTCCCCCCAGCCCTCTGCGAACAAGTGCTCCATGGTCAGTAAGCCCAAACTGCATTCCCTCACCAAAATAGGAGTTGTCATGCTAGATTGGACTCATTTAGGCAGCCTGGCCTAGTGGACAGAGCACCAGAATTCAGGAGTCCTGGGTTCTATTCCCGACTCTGCAGTGGCCTGCTGGGGGACCTGGGGCATGTCAGTTTTCCTATCTGTAAAATGGGGATAATGATGCTGACCTTTGTAGAGCCCTATGAGATCTGCAGCTGAAAAGTACTATATAAGAGCGAGGTGGTAGTAGTAGTAACAGTAGTTCCATCTCTGACCGTGGCCAGCACGAGCTATTTCAGATGAAGCCATGAGAAACACCACAATATATCCATTATAGTATAAACCCCCTCTAGCATCACAGAGGAAGTATCTTCCTAACCTTGGGCAATTAGCAGTTGGCTTAAGCCCCAGAGCATGAGGATTTATCCCTTTTATATATTTGAAACTGTGAATGTCTAAGCCCAAGTGATTGCTGCCTTCTTTCTGCTGGAGATACTGGCGCTGAACCTCTGAAATGACAATTAAAACCAATGGGTCATGGAGCTGTTGGGGCAGTGCAAATGTCACCAGTCCTCTTGCACAGCTTAAAGGCATCTCTTATTGTCCTGCCTTCATGGTAACATTGGGCTTTTTAAAACAAATTTAGGACTAAATTTCCCACCAAAGTGTCCACTAATTTTGGACAGCCAATCTGAGCTGTTCTGGGCCTGACTGACTGAGCACCCGCACTACAAAGTGACTTGAAAGGGAGGTGTTTGGCACTCTTGAAAATCAGGCCTTCAGACACCCAGACTAGCGGCTCCTTCTGAAAATGGAAGCCCTGATTTTCCATTGCACGAGGGTCTGCCCAGGCAGGGTCAGCTGCAGGATCGGGACCGTAGTCTGAACCCGCTGTGATCGATGGTGCGTTTCAGTTGCACTCTGGAGAGGTCAAAGTATGAGTCTCTCTTTAACTGCCATCTAATCTCCCCTTCCCAACAAAAGACACTGCCCAGCCCTGCATTTCAGCAGGTGTGTTAAAATAAAAACGACAACAGGTTAAACAAATGACTTTTTAAAACGCAAACAGGCTGGTCTAAAAGAAGAGAGAGGCTCTTGCTACAATGATTCCTGCCCATAATCCAAAGCTCCTGCCCCTTGTACACATTAAACCAAAAGAAATTGGAGTCAAAGAACCTTGGCAAACAGAGCTCTTTAGACTTTGCTTATGCGGAGTCCCATGGGGAAAAGAAAGCTCTGGGTTCTTTTTTTGTTTTGTTTTATTCTTCTTTTATTTTCTGAAGTTAAGCCCTCGGAGAGAATGTATTAGCCAGTATCCCGGAAACCTGACTCATTTTCTGACAGCATGAGTTAATTTTTTAAAATACAGATATAAGACAGCTTTTTCTTTTCCCAAGGCCCTCTCTTCAGTTCTATATATTGCCTACTGTTGAATGTCGAAGCCTTCAGTATAACCGTCTGCTGGAGGTTTCTCCTGGCTCGAAGTGCAGGCAGGCAATCCACAGCTCCCCAAGGCGAAGGCGGTTAACAAAACCCAGCTCACTTAAACATGGGGAGTCGTCCCTTGCAAGTGGCTTCTGGCCAGGCCACATCCGAGTATAAAACCCAAGTTTGTCATTGGCGAGATAAACCAAGAGGCTAAAAATAAAAACTGCTGCTTAGAGAAAAGAACCAATGCCATGTATGGGGCAAGCTAAAATAGTCGAAGGCTGGTACCTTTAACTTATTACAGTAGGACACTGGAAGTCGGGACTCCTGGGCTCCACTTCCAGCTCGCTCTGCCTTGCTGTGTGGCCTTTGGCAAATCACTTACAACCTTTGTTTACCCACCTGTAAATTGTGTATAATTCCTACCTCCCCAGGGGACGCTGCGAGGCTTAATTGTTTGTAGAATGCTTTGCGCTCAAGGTTTGTAGGAGTGCAAAGTCATATTCATATACGAATTTGGCATGTGCCTATCACGTCGCAATCCTCCTTTGTCCTATTTGCTGAGCTGGTTGTCAGCATTTTGTTCAAATTACTTTGCTTTGCTTAATCCATTTTAATTACCTTTGGCTGATTGCTTTTGCCTTTTGTTAAAACATTTCAGATTCCTAATTACATCGCTATGTTCTCCCACCAGTTGTTGTCGTGACTGGCTTTCATCAGCTTGAAGGATTTTCTCCCTGATGCCCCCTTTTACTTGTGAACGACAAAGCACCCTTGAAACCTGACGCTTGGCCATGTTTGTTTGTTTGCTTTTTTGGTGCACAGACTAAGAAGGGTTTTACAGTTTCTCCAGGAAAGAGGCCACCCATTTTGTGGTCTGCACTTTGCTAACGGACAATTTAAGGCCGGGGAATAAACAGATGATTTTATCTGTCTCCTGTTGTAAATCAGTGGTTCCTGTACTTTTGGGGGGGGCAGCAGCGCCGGTTAACCGGACTGAGACCTTATATGAACCTTGCATGCTCCAACCCAGAGCCAATCGTGGGATGCCAGAGCAGTCCATGCTCCGCAGAATGGGTACCCAGCACACAGGCTCATCCTTAAAGGACACCTCCAGGAATGCATGTACAGAGGACCCTCTGTGTGCACAAGGGGGAGGGAAGGGTCAGCCCCCTCTACAGTGGTGTACCCCACCCCATCCTAAGCCTGTGCGGAAGGCTCTGCATAGGATAGCAAAGGTGCTGAGGGGGATGAGGTCAGGGAGTGGATGGCCATGTTGGGTGGGGGTCACGCATCGTTCACCCACTGACCTCAGAGATACCATGGGGTTTTCTTTTCTGAGGCACGCTCTTCTACGCAGGGGAACGGGGTGTCAGAGTCCCTGGTCCCAGCATTGGAGCCTGCTGCCAGGAAGCAGTAGGGGAGGGATGCCAAGCTGGGGCAAACTCCCAGGCCTTCCAAGCAGAGGATACTATCTCCTGCATGTCCCCCCTGGGATGCTGAAGGTTTGGGAGGGTGGCCCATGCTTCCCCCTGTGGGTGGACCATCAGGGAGCAACATCAGGAGGCAGTAGTTTAAACACACTGAAACAAGCTCCACAGCAGCTATGGGGGAAGGGGAGCTGTGGGGCAGTTCCCCCACCCCAAGCCAGGTCGCGGAGAAGGAGGCCTCCCTCTGCAGGAGGAGGAATAGATCACCCTGTGACGTTCCCCTGCTGTTATCTGGACCGGTGATCTGCTAGGTCAGCCCAATCCTTGACTCTGGGAGCCAGCCTTACCCTGCTCTGCTGTGAGAACCCCCACTCCTGGGCTGTTCACGCACAGCTGCTGGCATGTCAGCTGCTCCTTGGATTGTGCAAGCGAATGACACTAGCCAATATCTCCGGTCCCAGACACAACCCTAGAAACCTCCGTCTTGCAGTGTCCAGTTACACCCGCTGGACGTTGCAAGCTTATAGGAGTTCGTCAATTTAACAAAGAAATTGATATGTACCAGGCTTGTTCTCCCAAGGGGAGCCTCTGACATGCTTCAAACCAAACACACTGCTTCAGGTAGAACAAACCAAACGATTTATTAACTATAAAGATAGATTTTAAGTGATTATAAGTCAAAGCACAACAAGTCGGATTTGGTCAAATGAAACAAAAGCAAAACGCATTCTAAGCTGATCTTAACACTTCCAATGCCCTTACAAGCTTAGATGCATCTCACCACAGGTGGCTGGTTGCCCTTTAGCCAGGCTCTCCCCTTTGATCAGTGCTTCAGCCGCTTGGTGGTGATGTCTGTAGATGGAGGTGGAAGAGAGAGGAAGAGCATTGCAAACGTCTCTCCCTTTTATCATGTTCTTTCTTCCCTCTTGGCTTTGCCCCCCCTTCAGAGTCAGGTGAGCATTACCTCATTGCAGTCCCAAACTGACCAAAGGAAGGAGGGTGACTCACTTGAGAGTCCAACAGATCCTTTGTTGTTGCCTAGGCCACTGTCCTTTGTTCCTGTGAGGCTGGGCTGGGTTTGTCCCATACGTGCCCTGATGAGGTGTGAACTGTTTCTCTGCTCTTGGAGAGTTTTTGCCTGGGCTTGCTTTAAGCCATGAAGACACATTTTCAGCCTCATAACTATATACATGAAATTACAACATTACTATAACAACAATTACTATAACAACAATGCTCAATACAGCATGAGCCTTCCGAAGACACCCAACATGACAAACTTTGCATTTGATACCACACAATCATATTATAAGGATGAACATGGCGGTGCAGGATATTCCCCCGAGGTACAGAACGACACACACCCTTCCTAAGCCTTCCTCTCCCTTCGCAGCTCTTAACATGAGAGGAGCATTCTGGCCCAAAAACATGGTGGGGAAGCCTGGGGCGCCCACCACAAACTCCTGAAGAGCAGCGTTGCCAACTCTCACAATTTAATCACGGATCTCATGATATTTGGTGTTTCTCTTAAGGCCTCAGATCCAGGAGTCATGTTATTTCATAAGAATCTCGTCTTTCACTGAAAAATAAGCAAGTCTCTTACCCTGAGGGCTGCAGAGAAAGTCTTGAAAACATGTCCCGAGTGCACCCTGGAGGTTGACAAATCAGAAGGCAAATAAAAAGGACCTGGATTTTTAAAAACCTCATGATTTTTAAGCCAAGCTCATGATTTTTGAGGCGGCTAGCTCATGATTTTTGAGAGAGTGGGGCTGGCCCTACTGGACTAGATAAACAGCCAAATATACTTCCTAGACTCCGGAGCCCAGAAATGGATGAACTCTTATCCGTGCCTGCAAGAAAACTCAGTGGAAACTGAGTATTGTCAGCTCTCATGGTTTTACCGCACGTCTCTGAATATCTCATGATATTTGGTGTTTCTCTTAAAGCACCAGCTCCTGGAGTCCTGTGATTATAAAAGAATCTCAGCTTTCATTTAAAAATAAACAGTTTCTAGCCCTCCTGGCTGCAGAGCAAAGCTTGACACCCTGGAGCACAGGGCCTAAAACACCAGAAGGCAAATCAAAAGACTCCCAATAATTTATTATTTAATCTTGTGATTTTTTAAAAGCAATTCTCATTATTTTGGGGGGGACACCTCATGATTTTTTTTTTAAATGATTGGGGTTGCCAATACTAAAGTATTCCCCTGTGGAAAAGCCCCTTTAGAATGTAAAAGAGACTAAACCAATGGTGTGCGAAGAGGTGTGTGTGTGTGTGTGTGTGTTTTTGAGTTGTGCATTTTTAGTGAGTGTGTTGGATGTAGAGTGACCAGATGTCCCAATTTTATAGGGACAGTCCCGATTTTTGGGGTCTTTTTCTTATATAGGCTCCTATTACCGCCCACCCTTGTCCCGGTTTTTCACATTTGCTGTCTGGTCACCCTAGTTGCACGTGTACATGAAGCACCAGTGAATGTGTGTCTGTGTGTAAGGTTTGTATGTGGAGGGGGTGGCATTGTGGGTGCAAGTGTATTAGTGTGAGTTGTGTATCAGAGGGGTAGCCGTGTTAGTCTGAATCTGTAAAAACCAAGAGGGTCCTGTGGCACCTTTAAGACTACCAGAAGTATTAGGAGCATAAGCTTTCGTGGGTAAGAACCTCACTTCTTCAGATGCAAGTGAAGAAGTGAGGTTCTTACCCACGAAAGCTTATACTCGCAATACTTCTGTTAGTCTTAAAGGTGCCACAGGACCCTCTGTTGCTTTTTTAGTGTGAGTTGGTGCGTGCACCGTGCACAGGGTGCATGTGTGCCACAGCGTATGGCTGTGTGCAGTGGGCACGTGGGGCACATGCATGCCAGGGTCTGTGCGCGCGTGTGCCACAGCGGCGCGTGGGTGGCAGGTGGGTGGGTGTCTGCGTGCACGCCCCCCCGTGTGGTGGCTGTGCGTGTGCGGCGCGTGAGGCGGCAGCGGGAGGTGTTGCAATTGCAAACACACGAAAGCAGGAAGCCCTGCGGAGCAAGCAGCGGGGCACGGCTCCTGCGGCCGCCCCGGGGCGCGCTCAGCCAGGCCGGCTCGCGCGCTCCCCCGGGAGCCCCAGGAACGCGGCGCGAGCCGGGCGCCGCCGCTGAGCCCCGGGCCCCGCCCTTTCCTTCCTCCTGCGGCCGCCGGGCCTGCAGAGCGCCTGCAGGCTCGGTCGCGTGGCCCTGCGGCGCGTGCTGCGGAGCAGGGAGCTCACCCAGAGCTGGCGGGGCAGCGCCAGGGACTGGTTTGCACCAGAGAGCAGCAGCCCTTTGCAGTCAGCATAAATGCACCCGGGGGGGGGGAAGGGGGAGGACATGAATATGCAAATAACCCCAAAAAATTCTGATCTTGCTGAGCACTGCAGACGTTGCAAGGGTTCCTGCCTGTGAGGTCAGTGCACTTGCAGAGCCGCTGCAGCGTGGTCCCTCTTTGCCCCGTGTTAACCCTTCCCTGCATCCCCTCATCCTGTTCTCTGTCAGGTGCTGTATGCCCCATCTGGCAGCATTGGGACCCCATCCGTTAGCAAAAGCAGTTTCAGCTTCATTGACTCTGCCCCGGGCATTTGTCTAATGCCTCCTCCCCACCTGCATCCTTCCTGTTCTTCAGAATAGTTGTTGTTAATAATACACACCGCGTCCATGTGCTTAACGCATGCCACCTTTGTTGCTGCATTTCCTGTGCTCCCAATTCAATTCAATTCAATGGGACTGTAAAGATCAGTGATGTTCAACCCATTCCGTTCGGTTCCCTCCACAGAGGCAAGGCCCAGCCATCGTCAAATGGACAGGCCCTAGAGGCGGCTGTGACTGGTGCGTGCGTGGGGATCGGGGAACAATTCCACATGATCAGTTTTAAAACGTCCCCTTCGGCTGCTGCCGAAAAAGTGGTGGTTTCAATGGAACTGCTGCCTAGTTCTGAGGTTCTTCTGAGCCAGGAGCAACCTCCTTTTCCTCAATATGTCAGTGGCAATGAACTTTATACTCAGCTATGGACTTCGCTTTCCACCTTCATTCCTGACTGGCAGTGCTCGCTGCTGTACAGCTCCCGGGGTCACCGAACAGCTCTGCTGGTGCACCTCAATCCTCTTCTGCAACGGCCAAAGCTATTCGGGTCTCCGCACAGCTCTGCTGATGCACCTCAGTCCTCACCCATGCACACCCTGCTCTTCCAGTCCTGGGCTGCCCACGCAGCTCTGCCAATGCACCTCTTATGCTTGATCTGCAGCATATGACCTGGGCGATGCCATAAAGTTCTGCCATTTCACCGCTGTCCTGACCCGCTGCACTCCTATTCCGTTCCTGGACCCCTCCCACAGCTCTGCCTCTGCACAGCCCTGCAGCATCCTCCGCTGCTCCAATACTGGGCCTCTGCAGAGCAGAGAATGTCAGTGGCGCATAGGTCACACCAAAGTGTGCAATGATTTTGTTAATTGGGCCAGCACTGATTAAGGTGTTAGGAGGGTGAAACCATTAAACTAATTGTCACTTGTGTCCGAAAGCAGGACTTTCACTTAGCTCTTCCGTGATGGAAACGTAGGGGCCAGAGCACTTCTGCCCCTTATTTAACGATCCGTTGACAGGAAAGATCGAGTAGACAAATCTAACTTCTGGAACCTGTCCAAATTGTATCCACAGGAACCCAAGCATCTCAGCGCTGCAAAAGCAGCAACAGGAAACGAGTCCGGGAGGCGGGGGGAGTTTAGGAGCTGTTGAGAGGGCTGCGGTGTTTTACATTCCCAGAACTCAGCAGGCAGGCAGCTGTCTGGTCTATTAATCCTTTCCAAGCTTCTTTCCTGCCCTATGACTTCTGCTCCATGTGGCCTATTGCCGACAGGGCCTCCACGTTAGCCTCCCTTGTGGGTCAGACACGGTAAACGGCTGAAATGGTTAAATGCCCAGGCCCCTTCATCTGTGCGGTGTCACTGGAAAGCAGAGTGAGGCTGGGGGACGGGGAGGGAGGGCTCACCACAAACTCCAAGCAAAGCAACCCGGGTAATTATTGGAGTCTCCTGCCCCTGGCTGGACTGTGGAGGTGGCCTGCCCAGAACAGAAAGGAAGGACCCTCATAGATGCCATCTCTGCTCAGTAATCAAAAGGGAAGCCTGTCTCGCCGAGCCAGTGGTAGCTGTGCTAAGCTGTTTTCAGCTGGAAGTGGCTATTAACGCCATCATATTTTTCTTCCCTCTTGGCCCAGTTACTGATTCTACTGGCCAGGCACCCCGAGCAGACTTGGACAATTAGCAGAGTTCTCTACGTGTCCCGTGCAGGGACTGCGTCAAAGAAAGCTTTTGAGCTACGGATCGTTCAGTCTAAAGGCCATTGGGACTGTCTCGCCAGTTGGACGTCCCACGGGAACGGGCCAGGAACAGTGAACGGCCCTCCCTGGTGGAGATCCTTATAGGTCAGGGTCGAGACCCATTAGCAAGGCAGCCTGGGGGGGGTGCTGTGCACAGATTGAAGCAGTTCTGTGGATAAACAGAAGAGTCCAGTCTGATCTGCCGTTGCTCTGGCACCTGATACCAGCATGATAGGCAGGAACCCCTCGGTGGAAAATACCTTGGCATCCACCGGTTACCACTGAACTCTGGAATGGGGCCAGCTCAAGAAAATCCCTGCTGGCTGGTTTCTACCTGTTGAAGTCTGGGTAGAAAAAGCCCAATTTCCTCCCTCCCCCCACCCCCCATCCATCAGTAACCCATCGCAGGACATCGCCCTGCCCCTTTTTGGTGGCCACATTCCATCGATATTTTGTCGGAGCATCCAACTGTTCAACCTAAACACGAAAGGCAAGACCCGTCGAAACTAAACACACACCCAGGGCTACAGGCGGTTTGGGGCAGTGGATGAGGGGAGGGTGGCCGGGTGGTGAGGAAAAATCTCATGCTGGCCTCTTTAAAGGTGTGCTGTTTGTTCAAGGCTGTCCAAACATTTGCAGAGCGCTGGCAGCCCCGGAATGTGCTCCGCCGAGAGCTCAGGCAGCGTGGCCTAGGCGTGGGAAAGCTCTGCTCGCCTCAACCTTTACAGGCTTGTTCCCCCTCAGGCGGTGATTCAATAAAACCAGCGCCAGAGATTTATTGAGCTGATAATGACAGCTTCAGTCAGCAGGCAGACACCAGTGAGGCTGGGAGAGAGACTCCGAGAGAGGAAAGAACATTAATACTTAGTCTGTACATTACACAGGGCCTTGATTTAATAGGGGTTGGGGGGGGGGGTTTGGATCTTTGTTATTAAAAAATAATACTGGCGCTCTCCTGTTTCATTCCCAGGATGCCTGATAGCCCTGGCCCCCTGCCCTGGTGTCATTAGCTCTGCCAGTGTGAAGAGAGAGTGGGCCTCACAGGTGTGCAATATCCCCAGCGTGAGAAGAACCAGTGCACTTCCTACGGGGCTCATTCACAGAGGTGCTGGGCCCCCGGAGCTCCCATTGACTTGGGACAGGGGAGGCAGCAGGGTCCAATGAATCAGGAGACCTGGCTTCTATTCCTGCCTCTGCCCCTGGCCTTCCCCACTCTGACCTCTCCCCTCTCTTGTCCATTTGATTGCAAGCTTGTGCGGGCAGGGACTGTCTCTTATGCTAGGGATGTACAGCTCCTAGCACAGTGACGCTCTAATCTCAACGGGCAGCCCTAGGTGATAACGCAATACAGGTTAACAATAGAGATGTGGTGCTGAAACGCCTGCCACAAATACCTCCCCTACAGTGCATTTGTTTTCCAGAGATACCCAGGAATCCCACTTGGAGCGAGGAGGTTGGTTTCGGATCCTGAAGGATTAATGCAGCCAGGCTCGCCAGAGGTTTCGAGGGCTCCAGTGTGAAGTGAGAGTCCAGGGAGCCCCCAACCCTTGTGGCATGATTCTGGGGGAGGTTCTAGGGAGCAGGGGTCCAAGTGGGTCACCACACAGGGAATGGTCAGCCGGGCTCAGTCCTTGGCCCAGGTGCAAAGAAGTGAGCTGGGAAGAGGAGCAGGTTGCTTGCCACTTGATCGGCTGTGGAAGGTTTTGGCAGGCTGAGCGGGCCTGGGGCAGGTTCTCTAAGGCTGGCCCTACATAGAGCTCCGGTAACTAGAGATGGGGGGAATGACCCGTGAGAGATCACTCTGCAGCTGGACATAACATTTCCCCTGCTGGCCATGGGCAGGACAGCTGCAGTCACATGACTAGGCCTTGTTTTCCCCTTCCAAGCACTTTCATTACCATTTCTTGGATAAAATACTAGAAAATACATAGCAGGGAAGAACCCTGGGTTAACTGGGGACATGGTGGCCTAGATGCCCTAATAACACGCTCTTGGTCTTGGCATCTCCAAGCATCCCATAGCACTTTATGGCCACTGGTTCCCTCTATTGTATCAAACCTAAGCTATTTGTCTTCACTTCCAAGGCCCTTCACAACCTGATCCCGCCCTACCTATCGTCTCATTTGCTATTGAGAGGTTGACTCCTGCCTCTGGCTGGCCCATGCTGCCAGCCTCCACTTGGAAGGAGTCCCCCCAGAAACACCCACAAATGTAACTTACCCTCTTTCAAAACCATCCTCAAATTTCTGCTCTACCATGGCGCCTACAAAAATCTTGACAACAGTTACACTGCTGGTGTGTGGAGACCACTGCCTCTCATACCGACCTGTGCTTTCTCATTGTTCCCTTGGACAATCCCATCGGTCTGTCCGTATCCATACGTTGTCTCTTGTCTTATACGTACATTGTAAGGCCTTTGGGACTTTTGTTCTGTGTGAGCTCAGCACACAATGGGGTCCTGGGCTCTTTGGCAGTACAATAATACAGGTGTATTGGAGAGTTTTAGCAGCTCCATTTGAGTGATGGGAAACCTGAGAAAGAGGAAATCACTTGCCCAAGAATACACAGTGAGTAAGTGAATCAAACCCAAGAACCTTAACTCCCACTTCTATGCTTTTTTGGCACCACTCTGTGCACTCCCCAGTTTGGGGGGGATGCCTTACACTGTATGTGTGGGCGTTTATTTACAGTAAATACACGATGCAGAGGTGTGAAAATGTGACATTTTGAATTCCACACTCAGAGCAGCTGGTATGATCCTTACCTGGTTTGACTGGGTGCTAGGGTGTCTAATGGCAGAGCTCACTACCATATATTGCAGTACTTGTGTAACTAGAGCCTTTGTTTGTTTCCTGGGTTTTTTTAAACAAACAAACAAACTTCTTAAAGGAAAATATTTCCAAAGATAGCATTCATTCTCCTGAGCTGCAACCAGTGAGAGACACATCCCTTGCCCTCAGCATTCAGGTACCCAGGGGCAGTGGAGGCACAGAAAAACGTGGCCAGCTAACATTTTTGGGAGGAAAGTGAGCTCACGTAGCTTCTTTTTATTTAATTATTACTATCTGGGTTCTCTTTTGGCTTTCCTAAGGTTTGGAACCTGGCAGCTGACTTCCTATGTGAATGCAAAATATTCTCTCTAGCAATAGCACATTGTGGTGCTGGAGGGGATGTCTTATTGTGATCTAAGCATCAGGCCCGGAGGATCTAGATACTTCTCAAGCAGCATGTTCACATACCCACAGAGTCTAACCAGCCCTTTTGTGCTGTCTAGACAGAGAAAAGGAGTTTTATGGGTGTTTCAGACAAGACCTTTGCTCTGTATGGACATTAATGTTTCAATGGGACTTTTCACTGACACTGGCCACAGGCGGCAATCACTAACGTGGAAAGTTTCAAACAGCAGAAAACCAGCCCTTCTTTGGGCAGGTGTAATTGCATCAGAGCATAAATTTGACCAATTTTGGATCTCTACTGTCCTGATTTGTACCTGGTTGTAAAATCTGGACCTGATTTTATGGGTACAAATAATGCTTTCTGAAAAAGAGGGGGGCAGCCCTTTGGGAAGCATGAGCCTCGATGAGCAAGATTTTCCCCAGCATCCTTCCTTCCTGGTCTCCTCGTCCCCCAGAAAAATTGAGCTTGATCCACCAGTGGGAGACACAAAGGTGGATCTTTATTTCTAGCCTTGGAAGGTCTTGGAAAGACTTTCCCCATAACCCATCTATCCCCAGGAGCAATTATGATTGTACCACCAGTGCAAGAAGCAAAACTCCCTCTTTTACATGTCAAGCTCCTTAAAGAGCTCGCCACCACTTCCTCGGCCGGTGAGAGGTGCATCCTGTGACCACACGATGCTCCTCTCCTTCTCAGTCACTTGTCTTCCCTGCCATTACCTTGCGCACCTGCCTTTTATCGCCCTCGTTTCCACAGCAACAAGTTATGAGGTCATAAATATGTAGGAGGTGATGATGGCGTTTTGGAACATTTTTCAGTTCAAACACGATGAGGCTCAAATAAAGTGAGTGATGATAGCAAGAGAATCGTCACAAAGATACATTGATCCTGCCTTGCTGGCTCCACGGGCATTTTGTTTCTAGCATTTATTTTCCAAAAAAAAGGGGAGGGCCAATTTTTTCAGCAAATATATGAAAAGCGCCAAAGCTGGTCATTTTTAGGAAGCTTACCCATGTCATTCCAGATGTGCAAACGCCTGGCCATCGGTCCCATTTTGCCAGCCAGTCTGAAATTATCTGGGAGCGGCATCATGGTAACAGCTGGCGACACAAAAACCAGGAGCTGGGTGAAAACTCTAAGGGAAGATTTCGGCTTCAGCGGCTACGCACTCTGGGGGAGTGTGGTCTGGTAAGGAAACTGGGTTCTGTTCCCAGCTCTACCACTGAGTCGCTATGCGACCTTATTTGTCATGTATCCTCTTTGTGTTAGGTGCTTCCTGAACAAAAACGAAGATGAGCCTGTATTTTCTAAACACTGTGTGAGCCAAAAACCATAAGCCTGCCTTGTATTGCTACATCAGTCATTACAAGCCTCAGGAATGCAGAAAACCAATGATGTAAATAGACGAGAGAGACACCTGAACACATCAGTAAAGACACAAGGAAGATTAATATTCTATATAACGGTGATATATTATGAAATACGACCTCAGTATAAGGAAGTGGGGGCATAAGTAGAGTGGGAATTTAACATTTGCAGTAGAATAAACTCACTTAGTTCAAAAGACTAGCTACAGCTAAAATTGTGCCTGCCACGGGTCAGAAGACTGGTAATGGGGTATGTATGTATTGTTGTTCCAGTAGCCTGTAGGGATCTTAGGGTATGTCTACACTACGAAATTAGTTCGAATTTATAGAAGCCGGTTTTATTGAAATCGGTTGTATACAGCCGATTGTGTATGTCCACACAATAAAATGCTCTAGGTGCTCTAGTCGGCAGACCGCGTCCACAGTACGAGGCTAGCGTCGACTTCCGGAGCATTGCACTATGGGTAGCTATCCCACAGCTATCCCACAGTTCCCGCAGTCTCCGCCGCCCCTTGGAATTCTGGGTTGAGATCCCAATGCCCGGATGATGCAAAACAGTGTCGCGGGCGGTTCTGGGTACATGTCGTCAGGCCCCTCCCTCCCCCGTCACAGCAACGGCAGACAATAGATTCGCGCCTTTTTATCTGGGTTAGTTACCTGGGTTACCTGTGCAGACAACATGGAGCCCGCTCAGCACAGCTGAGCTCACCGTCACCATATATCCTCTTGGTGCCGGCAGACGTGGGACTGCATTGCTACACAGCAGCAGCTGCTAACTGCCTTTTGGCGGTAGATGGTGCAGTAGACTGGTAGCCTTCATCGGCGATCTGGGTGCTGGCAGCCGTGGGGCTTGCCTTTTGGCAGTAAATGGTGTATTATGACTGTTAGCCGGCCTATTACAAGTCGGGTCATCGCACATTAGCAGAGTCTTCCCTGAGCAGCAGCTCGTGCAATAGGCCTGAAGACCATCGTCATACACCGCCCCGTATTTGCTGCCAAGCACCCAGAAAGATGCCGAGGGCTATCAGTCACGCTGCACCGTCGTCTTAAGATGTAAAAAATAGATTTTCTCTGTATTCATTTGCTTCCCCCTCCGTCCGTCAAATCAACGGCCTGCTAAACCCAGGGTTTTCAGTTTAATCTTTGGGGGGGACCAGTCTGTGACAGTTGTTTGTGTCTCTCCCTGATGCACAGCCACCGTTCTTTATTTTAATTCCCTGTGCCTGTACGCCATGTCGTCACTCGGCCCCCCTCCCTCCTTCCCCTAGGCCGTCAGATACTACGTTTGCGCCACAGCTCGAGCCGCGAAGCGGTTCACGCCTTTTCTTTGAATTCTGGGTTGAGATCCCAATGCCCGGATGATGCAAAACAGTGTCGCGGGCGGTTCTGGGTACATGTCGTCAGGCCCCTCCCTCCCCCGTCACAGCAACGGCAGACAATAGATTCGCGCCTTTTTACCTGGGTTACCTGGGTTACCTGTGCAGACAACATGGAGCCCGCTCAGCACAGCTGAGCTCACCGTCACCATATGTCCTCTGGGTGCCGGCAGACGTGGGACTGCATTGCTACACAGCAGCAGCTGCTAACTGCCTTTTGGCAGTAGACGGTGTAGCATGAGTGATAGCCGTGGGGCTGGCAGCCGTAGGGCTGCATTGCACCAGCCCCTTCCAGGCGATGGTATATTATGACTGGTACCCGTCGTCGTCGTACTGGAGTGGCTGTCAATCATGGCCACCTGGGCAGACATGCTACTGTCTCGATGATGACGGTTACCAGTCATAATGTACTATTTTCTGCCAATTGCCCAATATTGTCTGCTAAGCACCCAGAAGAGGCCGAGGGCGATGCTGGGTGCTGGCGGACGTGGGGCTGGCAGACATGGGGCTGCATTGCTACACAGCAGCAGCCCCTTGCCTTTTGGCAGATGATGGTATATTATGATTGGTACCCATCATCATCATACTGGTATGGCTGTCACTCATGCTGCAGCGTCGGCTGCCACCTTAAGATGTAAAAAATAGATTTATTCTGTGTTCATTTGCTTCCCCTTCCTCCGTGAAATCAACGGCCTGCTAAGCCCAGGGTTTCCAGTTTAATCTTTGGGGGGACCATTCTGTGTGACAGTTGTTTGTGTTTCTCCCTGTTCCTGTACCTGTACGCCATGTCGTCACTTGGCCCTCCCTCCCTCCCTCCCTCCCTCCCGCCCTCCTTCTCCTGGTCCATCAGATACTACTTTCGCGCCTTTTTTCTGACCAGGCGCCATAGCTAGCACTGGGATCATGGAGCCCGCTCAGATCACCGCGGCAATTATGAGCACTATGAACACCACGCGCATTGTCCTGGAGTATATGCAGAGCCAGAACATGCCAAGGCGAAACCCGGACCAGGCGAGGAGGCGATTGCAGCACGGCGACGAGAGTGATGAGGAAATTGACATGGCCATAGACCTCTCACAAGGCACAGGCCCCAGCAATGTGGAAATCATGGTGTCACTGGGGCAGGTTGATACCGTGGAACGCCGATTCTGGGCCCGGGAAACAAGCACAGACTGGTGGGATCGCATCGTGCTGCAGGTATGGGACGATTCCCAGTGGCTGCGAAACTTTCGCATGCGTAAGGCCACTTTCATGGAACTTTGTGACTTGCTTTCCCCTGCCCTGAAGCGCCAGAATACCAAGATGAGAGCAGCCCTCACAGTTGAGAAGCGAGTGGCGATAGCCCTGTGGAAGCTTGCAACGCCAGACAGCTACCGGTCAGTCGGGAATCAATTTGGAGTGGGCAAATCTACGGTGGGGGCTGCTGTGATCCAATTTGCCAGGGCAATGAAAGACCTGGTGATAGCAAGGGTAGTGACTCTGGGCAACGTGCAGTCAATAGTGGATGGTTTTGCTGAAATGGGATTCCCAAACTGTGGCGGGGCCATAGACGGAACCCATATCCCTATCTTGTCACCGGAGCACCAAGCCACCGACTACGTAAACCGCAAGGGGTACTTTTCAATGCTGCTGCAAGCCCTGGTGGATCACAAGGGACGTTTCACCAACATCAACGTGGGATGGCCGGGAAAGGTACATGATGCTCGCGTCTTCAGGAACTCTGCTCTGTTTCGAAAGCTGGAGGAAGGGACTTTCTTCCCGGACCAGAAAGTGACCATTGGGGATGTTGAAATGCCTATCGTGATCCTTGGGGACCCAGCCTACCCCTTAATGCCATGGCTCATGAAGCCGTACACAGGCAGCCTGGACAGGAGTCAGGACCTGTTCAACTACAGGCTGAGCAAGTGCCGAATGGTGGTGGAATGTGCATTTGGACGTTTAAAAGCGCGCTGGCGCAGCTTACTGACTCGCTCAGACCTCAGCGAAAAGAATATCCCTATTGTTATTGCTGCTTGCTGTGCGCTCCACAATATCTGTGAGAGTAAGGGGGAGACCTTTATGGCGGGGTGGGAGGTTGAGGCAACTCGCCTGGCCGCTGATTACGCGCAGCCAGACACCAGGGCGGTTAGAGGAGCACAGCAGGGCGCGGTGCGCATCAGAGAAGCTTTGAAAACGAGTTTTGTGACTGGCCAGGCTACTGTGTGAAACTTCTGTTTGTTTCTCCTTGATGAACCCTCCAACCCCCCCCCCCGACCCGGTTCACTCTACTTCCCTGTAAACCAACCACCCCACCCCACCCTCCCCTCCCCCTTGCAGAGGCAATAAAGTCATTGTTTTTTCACATTCATGCATTCTTTATTAGTTCCTTACAGAGGTAGGGGGATAATTGCCAAGGTAGCCTGGGATGGGTGGGGGAGGAGGGATGGAAAAGGACACACTGCATTTTAAAACTTTAACTCTTATTGAAGCCCAGCCTTCTGATGCTTGGGCGATCATCTGGGGTGGAGTGACTGGGTGGACGGAGGCCCCCCCACCGTGTTCTTGGGCGTCTGGGTGAAGAGGCTATGGAACTTGGGGAGGAGGGCTGTTGGTTACACAGGGGCTGTAGCGGCGGTCTCTGCTCCTGCTGCCTTTCCTGCAACTCAACCATACGCTCGAGCATATCACTTTGATGCTCCAGCAGACGGAGCATTGCCTCTTGCCGTCTGTCTGCAAGCTGACGCCACCTATCGTCTTCAGCCCGCCACCTCTCCTCTCGTTCATGTTGGGCTTTTCTCATCTCCGACATTGACTGCCTCCACGCATTCTGCTGTGCTCTATCAGCCTGGGCGGACATCTGCAGCTCCGTGAACATCTCGTCCCTCGTCTTACGTTTTCTCTTTCTAATGTTCACGAGCCTCTGCGAAGGAGAAACATTTGCAGCTGGTGGAGGAGAAGGGAGAGGTGGTTAAAAAGGACACATTTTAGGGAACAATGGGTACACTCTTTCATTACAAGGTCGCATATTTCGGCTTGCAGGCAGCCATCGTAGGCCACAGTGTTTTGGCTTTTTTAACCTTCTTAACATGCGGGAAAGGTTGCAAACAGCAGCGCATTTCCCATATCAAGGATGAATTGGGTTGTCCATTTAAAATGGGGTTTCAATGTAAAAGGAGGGGGCTGCGGTTTCCCGGTTAACATGCGGCACAAACACAAGTAAACCACCCCCCCCCACACACACACACACGATTCTCTGGGATGATCACTTCACCCCTCCCCCCCACCGCGTGGTTAACAGCGGGGAACATTTCTGGTCAGAAGAGCAGGAACGGGCGCCTCTGAATGTCCCCCTTAATAAAATCACCCCATTTCAACCAGGAGAGCTTTCTGGAGATGTCCCTGGAGGATTTCCGCCCCATCCCCATACACGTTAACAGACTTGCTTGCTTTTTTTTTGTAATGTTTACAAATATTTACAAAGTTACACTCACCAGAGGTCTCCTGTGTGCCCTGAGGGTCTTGGGTGAGTTCGGGGGTTACTGGTTCCAGGTCCAGGGTCACAAACATATCCTGGCTGTTGGGGAAACCGGTTTCTCCGCTTCCTTGCTGCTGTGAGCTACCTACAGTACCTCCATCGTCATCTTCCTCGTTCCCCGAACCGTCTTCCCTGTGTGTTTCTCCAGTGAGAGAGTCATAGCACACGGTTGGGGTAGTGGTGGCTGCACCCCCTAGGATCGCATGCAGCTCCGCGTAGTAGCGGCAAGTTTGCGGCTCTGCCCCGGACCTTCCGTTTGCTTCTCTGGCTTTGTGGTAGGCTTGCCTTAGCTCCTTAATTTTCACGCGGCACTGCTGTGTGTCCCTGTTATGGCCTCGGTCCTTCATGGCCTTGGAGATCTTTTCTAATACTTTTCCATTTCTTTTACTGCTACGGAGTTCAGCTATCACTGCTTCATCTCCCCATATGGCGAGCAGATCTCGTACCTCCCGTTCGGTCCATGCTGGAGCTCTTTTGCGATCCTGGGAGGACTCCATGACGGTTACCTGTGCTGATGAGCTCTGCGTGGTCACCTGTGCTCTCCACGCTGGGCAAACAGGAAATGAAATTCAAACCTTCGCGGGTCTTTTCCTGTCTACCTGGTCAGTGCATCTGAGTTGAGAGCGCTGTCCAGAGCGGTCACAATGAAGCACTGTGGGATAGCTCCCGGAGGCCAATAACATCGAATTCCGTCCACACTACCCCAATTCCGACCCGCAAAGGCCGGTTTTATCGCTAATCCCCTCGTCGGAGGTGGTGTAAAGAAACCGGTTTAAAGGGCCCTTTAATTCGAAAGAAAGGGCCTCGTTGTGTGGACGTGTCCAGGCTTAATTCGGTTTAACGCTGCTAAAGTCGACCTAAACCCGTAGTGTAGACCAGGCCTTAGTGAGAGATTAGAGCCCCGTTGTACTAGGAGCTGCAAAGACAAATAACAATAGTCTATTTCTCATTTCTCCTCGCTGCTTTGAGTAGATGGAGGGCCTACGTTAATCAAACTGACCCCTGCTCACAAGTGCTACCGTCCTACCCATTTAAAAGGCAAATCCAGGGTGGCTGTCTCAGTCTGACAGTCTGTGACTCAATCCCAGTGATGCACCTGCCCGGTGATGAGTGTCTGCCTGCCTGGAAAGCTTGAGAAATCGGGGTTCAAACGTGACCCACAGAGAACGGAACCCCTCTGCAGAGAGCGTGCAGGGATGGGGGCTTTGAGACGACAGGAGAGACGAGGTCAAGCAGGGCTGGTGTTGTGCAGGGAGGGGGAGATTGTGTTCCTGTGTCGTAGGTTTTTCTTTCCCAGGCTTGAGATGTTCCAGATGTGCGTTTATCCCACCGCTCACAGGGGGCAAGCAAAGGAAGGCCGCTGCAGCAGCAGAGTATAACCCCCTCTCACCATGTCCTCCCTCCTGGCTCCCAAGCCAGGCGCTAGGGGAAGGCTCACCACGTTATGCAAAGCTCCCTGGAGTCCAAACAGCTGGCTCATCCGGAACATGCAACCCTCTTGCTGACGCCAGTCAGGTGAAGCTGTAAATCAGATGCCTGCTGGCCAGGAGCAGAGCATGTTGTCCAGCTGCTCGGCGTGTGCTCAGACAAAGACCATGCAGTCAAGATGGAACTCTGAAGTGTCACTGCAGCGAGGAGAGCACCCAGCCGTCTGTCTTGATCCTCCCAGAGGCTGGGTGAGCGCAGCACGTGCAGCGTCTGCTCACCCATCAAGCTCTCTCTCTTCTCCCATGGTGGTATAAAGGTTGCTCTGTGCAATGTGCCCTCTTAGCAAAATAAATCACTGCCTGGCAAAGCTCTCTCTTCAGGAATGTGACTGCCTCGCTGTGCTGCAGACCTGGCATCAAACCAATCCGGTTCCCGGTGAGGAACTGCAAACACGTCGCCCCCTTCCGTCCTTCAAATGGCTCCACTAGCTCCCCTGTCCTTCCACATCACCTTCCTTGTTCGTCAGGTCGTCCCTGGACTTGCTCCATCTCACCCTGCAAATGTCTTCGTCCTCTGCTCCCCTTCCTAGGATAAACAGTAACGAATAGGCTTGAGGGCTGAGCACAAACGTCCCCATTCAGGAGCAAGCCCGGGGCCAGGGTATGTGTGTAATGATCCCCCTGGGAGGGAAGATCATCTGCGGGGATGGAGCCCAGGACCTCTGGATGCAAAAGCATCAGCTTCTACTGTTTACCCTAAAAGATCAGCACCGTTAGCTCAGAGTCAATAGCAGACTCAGAACCTCTATACGTGGTCTGGCCATCAGAAGATGACAGAGCCATGCTGCCTTAGCAAGGGTTACACTTTCCCCCTGGCCGGGGAAGTTTAATCTTGTGGTGTCTTGAAAACTGTGTTAAAATTATAAGCCATCTCTTTAAATTTTTAGGGGTCTTCCCGGTCCTGCTTGCAGGCTAGGAGGCTCTGTAGGGAAATGTGCAATCTGGGTCTTCAGCAGTCAGTCTGCAGACAGGCTAGCAAGGTGGGGTGATTTGTGCTTCTCTGCCTTAGGGAGCAGCCTGCTTTGTCTCACTGTGGTTTTGGTTCTTGTGAGCTAGGACTGGTCCTGTCTCTAATCTGAACTGCTATGAGTCTCCAATACTAGGGAATGTTGTGTTCCCAGCACACACAGAGAGAAGTTAGATAAGATACTCTTGCTGGAAGGTTGCAATGTAACACCACTTTATTTTTTAGAATCCAGATCCGTAAGCGAACTGCAGCAACCTGTGAGGATTCAGCCAGCCCCTTCTTCTTTGAGTGGGTTCCCCCACTTCTATATCACTTATCCCCTAACTGCCATCTGCTTGCAACTCCCCGCCTCCCTTCTTCTGACTGATGCTCTTTGGCCTGTGGTTCCTCCCCTTCGAGGGCCACAGTGCAGGTCTCCAAGCGGGGAGGATTCAACCGCTGCTGCACCTCTCTAGTGCCAGGTTGAGATGGGACTATCAACGGGCGTCTCAGTTGGCATCTGCAGCAGGCCTAGAGAGTGGGTGGGACTCAGGGAGAGCATTGGGAGGCTTTGTCCAGGTACATTTATCGAGCCTGTTGGCTTCTAACTCACTCCCAGGACGAAAGGACAAGGGGAGCGATTGTCCGAATATTTGCCGAAGTTGAGGTCTGATAAGCGGTGTTGACTTTGCGAATGCTCCTTCCTGGCTTTATGGCCAATATAACAATACTAGGCGGAGTAGGTCATGCTGGAGAGGAAATGTGGGGGGGAACGCCAACCAAACCCACCGTTATCTTTTTCTTGGCTGGATTATTTCTCTGAGATTAACTCTTTGTTAAATGCCCCAGGCTCACCCCAACGCCTTACGCTCCCCATCTCCCCTCTTCAGGAGCAGCGGCATGGGATGCTTCCTCCATTTTGAGCCAGAGGGGATGACATGGCGGGCTGGCCTGGCACAAGGCTGGGGACAGTCTCCGCCTGACACTTCTCCCACTCATTCCTTAGAGCTTGATGTTGAGAGGGAAAATTTAGACTGAATATCAGGAGAGCTTCCTGTCAGTGAGATCTATTGCTCTGTGGGCAAGTCTCCCCCAGGGCAGGGTGGAAGCTCCATCGCTTGTGATATTTAAAACTAGACCGGACCAAACACAAGGGGCCAGACTGAGTAAACCGCCATGGCTCTTGACTGGTATCAACCAAGGATCTGGCCCTGCAAATGGACAGAACCATCCTGCACCGGGTGAGAGATGGGCTACACTGTCTCTCAGGTCCCTACTTACCTCTAGCTTACATTAGTCTATGATCCAATTCAACTGAAGTGATGATAAATCCGGCCTTGGGGCCAGAAGCTGCATATTGTGCCCTTCTTTGTAGTGTTTGGGCAAAAGAAGATACATAGTGGCTCGGGATTTCAGGTGCCTTCGCTTTTGGGTGCCTCATTTGAGACACCTTAACTAGAACTGTGGTAACCCCCAGCCCTAGGGTAGCGCTTTTCATCAGCAGATCTCAAAGCACTTCACAAAAGAGGTCATTATCGTGATGGAGCTTGATATTTCCAGTGGTGGGTGCTCAGCGCGTTCTGAAAACCAGGGCCCTTCAAGATGTCTCAGGCCGGGCACCACAATGCTGCCCGGGGGGAGGGATAGCTCAGTGGTTTGAGCATTAGCCTGCTAAACCCAGGTTTGTGAGCTCAATCCTTGAGGGGGCTACTTAAGGATCTGGGGCAAAAATCTGGGGATTGGTCCTGCTTTGAGCAGGGGGTTGGACTAGATGATCTCCTGAGGTCCCTTCCAACCCTGATCTTCTACAATTTAGACATCGAAATCGCTGGTCCCTTTGGAAGAATCTTTGGCCGTAACATCTGGGAAACCTGTCGCCTTTGAGACACTGGGTTCCAGGGAGGAAGATGATTCAAAGTGGTATCTGGGATGACTTTCTAGGAGAGAAGAAATTGCAAAAAGTCTCAATGCCCCCCCTGCCCTTTAATCAGCAATGCTGAGAAAAAATAACCTTTCTGTAGTTGCATTTAATTGGAGGGGATGTGGGGGTGAGGAAGGGACTGGGAGTTTGAAATAGAAATAGAAAAGGGTTTGATATCCTCCGGAAGTTGCAAAACAGCTGCTTTAGCAGCTAGCAAGCTAGAGCAGGGGAAACCGTCTGAGGACATACACAATAAACAATGCATAAACTCTGGGCTTTCCTCTCAGCTAGCTCTGCAGTTTGGCCCTGATTCACGAAAGCATCCCTTTTTCGGATGGCATTTATGTACTTTCTTACATGCTTGTAGGTTAAGAAAGCATTTAAGCATGTGCTTAACTTTAAGCATATGCATAAGACAGAGCTGAGGCCTTCTGCTCCTTGCACACGTGTGTGTGTCTGTGTGTATTTATATTGGTTACAAGCCCCTGTTATGACAAATTTTTCCATGGTTAAGCTTAAGTGCCCTGTTTCAGAGTAAAGCCGATAGGGATATTTACTGTAAACATCCCAGGTACTCTAAGGGCCTGGCATGTTTGAAGTTCTGTGACAGGGCAGGACTCCCCACGTGCTGCTATCGCCGTAAGAGCAAACTGCCTGCCAAAACCAGGGAGCATTGTTGATATTTAGGTGTACACAATATTGGCCTGCGGCTCTCAAGAATGAGGTGGACACCGGGTAATAAGTAAGCTGTGGGGTCAGGCTGAAAGAGACCTCAGTCACATCAGATCACAACTGCATCAGATGCTCTGGACAATCCGTGGCAGGCAAAGACCTATCTGGCGTAACTTCTGGCTGGAGAGTTTGAGCAGATACTTGGCTAGTGCAGGTTGTGACCTGTTAGCCAAGTCTGCCTCCCAACCCTGCTTGCAAGGCCAGCCATAAACACAAAATCAGCCCCTGGGAACCTTTATTATTATTAATAAAATAACAATGATCTGAATACTTACGTTGCTCAGCAAGTCTGTGGCAGAGCTGTGAAAGGTACTTGGGTTTCTTGTTTGCCAGATCATAGATGCAGCTGCACGAGGGGGTGGATTCTCCATTGCTTTGCACCCATCTTGATTCGTTAATGTTTTCCATCCACTGTGCACAGGGGCACATGATGACACAAGGCGTAAGGCCATGGAGAATTAACCACACACAGATGTAGAAGTGGTGTTCAATACAAGAAAGGTGGGGATTAAAACTGAAGTTATATGAGGGATGGGGGGATGGGTGGAACTGGCACTTTTGGGTGAATGTTGTCCAAGCCCTGAATTGTGGGGTGACGTTGGGCAAGACATTTAAATCACTGTGCCTCAGTTTCCCCATCTGTAAAATGGGGCTGAGGAGTCTTTTTGTTCTGTGTTTGTACAGCTCCTAGCACAATGGGGTTCTGATCCATAACTGGGATTCCTAGAGCTACGGTAATAAAGATAAATAACTCCCTGGCAGAGAGGTTCTGAGGCTAAAGGGTTGTATGTTTGTAGAGCATATTGAGATCGGGGGGGGGGAGGGGAGAGTTGCAAATACAAGAAAAGCAATGAGATATGATTGCTATAGTTATTATTCAGGATAATCATTCATTACTGTAAGAGGCAAACATTCCTCGGAAACAGATACTTCTGCGTGGGGGTGTCGCACACGATTTATCTGCCTCAACTGGCTCATTCCGAAATTGTAAACACAGCTCATTAGGGGCCCAGGTCTTGCTGCTTTTGGGTGGGAACCAACCAATGCCTTGCTCTTGGAGGTTGTAAAAAGTGCCTTTTTAGCAGGTACTTATTGAAATCAAGTTTCTCTCTTTCTTTCTCCCAGGCAGACTGGCTGGGGTAACCCATGGGGAGTTGATTTCCTTTCCAACAATGCCTTGGGCGGACAGTTGCCTTCTTGCTGGGATACACCTGTGTGCTTAACAGCAGGGCTCTTTGGCACCTGCTATTCGGTGCAATGGAATGTCAAGTCTGCATTGTCACTGCTACCAGGACCAGCCCTCACCTTGTGAGACAGACAAGCCAACAGTGTGGGAACTCTCCACCCCCTTGACTTACTGCCATACATTATATCTATCCTGGGGCTTGGCCCAGTTGCTCAGGTTAATGAATTATATGGGGGTGGGGGGGCAGAAGGAGGCTGGTTTCAGAAGTCAAGTATGCGGAGGCCTTTAACAAATTTTATGGTATGTCTCTTATCAGCAGCCCCATCTGACTAGATATTGCCTAACCTGTGCTCAGCTCTGTGGGAACACTGGAAGAAAAATCTACCTGCTTAACTCTTTGAAGCCTGAAGCGAACGTGGGGTGGGTTGGCCTGGTGATCACGGTGTGGCTGGTACACAAAGGTGGGCCCGTGGCCAGCCTGCAAGCGTGGACAAAAGCCATACCAAGCCTGATGTTTGACAGGGCCAAAGCTGAAGGCCATGCATGATTGCACACTTCACCTGCACACCCAGTTGCTACAGCTGCATAAGCAAATTAGGCTTTTGTGGGAGTGAATTTTTATGGTGGCTGAGCGTGCAATTGCCCACATGGTTTTGCACATGGCCATTCGGGGCCCAGTAGAAAATCAGGCACCACAGACCTCAAAACGGCGCCTCCACTCCGTGTGGGACTTTTCTCTTGCAAAAGAAGTTGGTGCTAATGGTGACAGTGACAAAACGCCAACACAGGAGGAAACAGGGCTCAAACGTTTCCCCGGGTTGTAGGTGAAAGATGCAGGATCCCTCCAAGACCAAAGTAAATCCCACGTTGCTGCTGATATTTTTCGTCAAGTAACTATCAGCGCACTCAGTCAATGCCATCTCTTTGTGATGACATAGCTTCACTCAAGGTCGGAAGTCAGCAATAAGAACTTCTGTCTGCCCCAGCCTGGGGACTCAGCAGCAACTAGGAACCACAGAGAAATTCTAGGTAGAGCCAGGAGGCTCAGTGGAACCTTTGGTCAGTGCCATGTGGATTTGATCCCCCCTTAATTCCTAAAGGAACCCAACATCCAAAGCCAGCCTCCGCTGAAGCCTCCAAGTCGTGCCTGGTTTGGGGTAAAAAATCATGCAAAACCTAGGGCGGTTCCACTTGAAACCATAAATGACCCAAATTCACTTGAAAGTCAACCCGACTCCTGCAACCTCACTTCTTGGCCCTCCTCTCTATTCAAGGTCCTGACTAGAGATGTGGTTTTACAAACCAAAATGGGGAGATTGATCCAGGCCCACAATGTGTGGGGCCATATCTGAATGTTCCCCAAAGTTTGGGGCGTTCAGATCTAGGTGTTTGGTTCAGGCTCGTCTGCAGTTCCAACTTTCAACCAGCTATAAATATGACAGTAATTACCCTACCTCCAGACCCTGCATAGAGCACCACTCTTCATGGTATGAGTCAACAATCTGTTATATATAGTGTAAGATTTGCACTGGCCTGAACCAAAGCGGGCCAGGGAAGTCAATGGACATTGGATCAAGCCCAACGCTGAATGTTTTTCACTGTAGCTTCATCTATTATTGGGAGTGGACTACATCCACCCTGATTGAATTGGCCCTGTCAACACTGGTTCTCCACTTGCGAAGTAACTCCCTGCTCTCCATGTGTCAGTATATAACACCTGCATCTGTAACTTTCACTCTATGCATCCGAAGAAGTGAGGTTTTTACCCACGAAAGCTTATGCCCAAATAAATCTGTTAGTCTTTAAGGTGCCACCAGACTCCTTGTTGTCACTGTCAGCTTGCGATTCCACCCATTGCTCTGACCTGGAGAAGCTGCTTTGAAAGGCCACTTATGGCTCATCAGGACCTGCCCTTGGCTCCAACACAAAGCACAAGGGTGGACAAAGAGAGGCAGTATTGTCTCCAAGAGTTCCACCCAGCTGCCAGGTACTCCACCCAGTTCACAGCACCAGGTGTTGGTAATTGATTGTAATTGGCGTGCTGCAAGGCAGGTCATCATTCCTCAATGGCAGCTGAGCAGCATGGTCCGGGTGCCATTTCTGCAAGGAGCCCGGAAGTAGGCTGGGAGGCGTTGCTTAATCCCCACAATTACCATGGCTGCCTCATGGCTTCCAGCAGCCTGGAGGGGAGGATGGGTCACTGGCTCACACAGCAAACCTCTGAGCAGCCTGCCAGATCGTGGGGTCTTAATGTAGGGCCTGGCAATTACCTTCACACCGAGACATCTCCCTGGGGCTCTTCTCAGGGGCTGTTGGGCATGGAGTGAATTCTTTTCCTCCTTACTCCGAACAGACTAGGGGGGACTTGTATCTGTTTGGTACAAATGCATGTGCCACCTGATAGACTGCCAGGCAGCACATGGCTATTGCAAGCGTCAGGAGTCAATGGCTGCAAAATAACTAAATACAAAGTTGTGCCAAGATGCTCTTCTTGAACCCCAGCGCTCAGTCCCTAACACGCCACAGTTGCTGTGGTCCTTATTTATTGTTTGTAGGGTCCCTGGCTGCGATCAAAACCCCACTCTGCTAGGTACTACCCGGAGGCAAATCAAAGCCTTGTTTACACACGAAATTGCGCTGGTTTAAGCACAGGTGCCACATTGCACCCATTTAGTTAAACTAGTGCGGATTTGGGCATGGGCATCATATTGGCTTAAATGTAGGTTACATCGGTTTAGCTTATGCCTGTTGGTTTATATTACACCTTTAGTTAAATCAGTGTCATTTGTGTACATAGACAAGCCCTAAGAGATCGACTCTGTCCTCAAGAGCTCGCAGTCTTACGCAGACAAACCGATTATTATCCCTTTTTTAAAATAGACGGGGAATTTAGGCTCGGAGAGATTGCATGACTTGCCCAAGGAGTCTATGATGGTGCTAGGAATTGAACCCAAATCCTAGCCTCTTATCTTCAAGATCAAATCGATGTTTTGCTAAGAATATTCAGCAATGAAACGGTTAATGGCAGGGCCACTTTAAATGTTCTTCGTTAGGCTTCTGAGTTAACAGCACATTGCTATGAAATGGGGGCAGACCCCACCACTCAGCCCTTTTCCACTAGCCCTCTTTGATCTACCTGCAATGATCTGCCACCTCTGGGGCAAGTTTTCAGATTGAGTGGAAGAAGTTTGCATGCATGTGCAGAAAAAGAAAAGTGTGGGTTGCCCCTGTGTTCCAGGCATTTGGGCTACATTCCCTTCTGCTCCATTTTCAGGTGCGTGTCGCGTTGCTGCCTTTGGTTCCTGGCGCTGTGCTCCTGCGACTCGGGTTATTCTCTATGCAAAGCCAAACTCAGTACCAACCTAGTCTGAAAACAAAATAAAACCTCAAATCTTACAACGGAAAAAATAGTGCCGACACCAATGAAGGTCAAGATCAACAGCGGGGATGGACTCTCCCACGTCTGACTGTGTCAGATAATGGGGGAGGGCTAGAACCCACCACTAGCAAACCATGAAAATAATAACGTGAGAGAAGCCAACTTGGTACCCTCCACAAAGCAAGGGGGGAGGGATAGCTCAGTGGTTTGAGCATTGGCCTGCTAAACCCAGGGTTGTGAGTTCAATCCTGGAGGGGGTCATTTAGGGAACTGGGGTAAAAATCTGGGGATTAGTCCTGCTTTGAGCAGGGGGTTGGACTAGATGACCTCCTGTGGTCCCTTCCAACCCTGAGATTCTATTCTAGGAAAGCAGAGCTCAGTCATTGATGCCTGGGAGTTAGGTGGGGGGCGGGATACTGACCACTTGAGTTCCTTGCAGTACCACCTGAGATAATTTGCAGTGTATACAGCAGCGATGAAAGGGTTAATGATCAGCTACTTCCACCACCTGAAGTGGGGTAGGGTCCTTGCAAGACCGGAGTAGTTCTCATGGCAAAACTGGTTGTCTTTCTAACAAATCTCCTCCGGCTGACCCCCAAGTCATTCAGGTAGATGCAGGAATTACTGGGTGAAAGCTTTGGGGCCTGTGTTATGCTGGAGGGTCAGACGGGATCATCTCTTTGTGGGGTTAGCCTGTAGGGCCTGATTTTTGCATTACTTATCCTGCATTCCTCAAGCAAATGGGTGTTTGGATTGCACAAGGGAGACCTGCCTGGGTCCTTCAAGTGGGTGATTGGAGTCACCACTTTGCACCATTGGTAAGGTAAGGTGCAGCTTCCCGCTGCTCTTACATGAAGTATCGTCGTACATTAAGGGCTAGGTTAATGCAGGTGCCTTTATTTTTATTTGCAGGTGCAACTTGTGCTTGCACAACTTGGGCCCACAATTAATCACGAGCACAGGAAAGGTGAGGATGTTGAAGGGGGATCTGGAGGAATCATTTTCCCCAGTAGTGGGGAGCATCCCCTCAGTTGTTTAATGGGGCAGGTGGGGGGGGAGAGTTGGTATGTCTACGCTGCAAGCGAAGATGCGATTGTAACCTGGGTGGGCATACCCAGGCTAGCTTTAATCTAGCTGGCACAGTTAACAATAGCAGCAGAGGGGTGGTGGCATGGGCTTCAGCACAGGCTAGCTGCCAGAACACATACCCAGGGACCCTGCTGAGTGACTTTGGGCAAGTTACTTCATTGTTCTGTGCCTCAGTTTCCCCATATGTAATATGGGGATAATGATACCGACCTCCTATGTACAACACGCTGAGATCTACTGATAAGCGCGATGCAAGAGCTAGGTGGTGTTATAATTATATGTCAGTGCCCACACATGAAACTGACAAATGAAAGCAAAGACTCCTCTTATTCTGGCAATCAGAGAGTCTGCAGGACTTAGCAAATATCTGCTATAAATCAGAAACATCTGGCACGTTTGTATGGAAACTTATGGCAAAACAGCAGCTCCTCCTTTGCTGCTACTCTTTTTCCATTAAGAGCCTTTCAGAGCATCGTTGTTTGCGACTGGAGAAGGAATTTTTCTGTCCATTTTCTCCAAGTCCCAATGTCAGGAAAATACAGTACAGGTGCCAAAGGATTATCTGGATAAAACAAGGATTCCCCAGGATCTTACACTCCGCCCTATCTCCATCAATTCACTCCTGTTTCTACCTTCCACCCCTTGCCCAGCACGCCAGATCCATCCCCTTTCAGTAAGGTCACTGGCATGGCAAGGTTTGCAAGGGTTGCCAGAGTGAATACATCAAAGATCTCCCTATAAGAGCAGCCATTTCTCAGCTCCATTAGTCCCTAAAGACTTGTCAACTGCACAGACCGGCTGAACATTGTGTTTTAACATCCTCATTAAATAACAAAGAGCAACCAAAAAAGTAATGATGGCCGTCTGGCTTCAGAGGCAGAAGGGAAAAAGCAGGACCAAAAGATTGCTGAGTTTGGGAAGAGGGGTTAAAAATACCTGCCCGCCCCCAATCGGCCTTGTTGCATTGAGGTTAGTCCCAGTTATTATTTGTGTTATGTGGCTCCTAGAGGTTCTACCTAACACCAGGCCTCCTTGTGCTCAGTGGTGCACATACAAAGCGAGCGAGAAACAGTCCCTGCCCTGAAGAATTTACAGTCTAAATAAACAAGGCAGACGAAGGAAGGATATGATCATTGTATTGATGGGACTCACCCAAGGTCACACAGTGAGCACAAGTGTGGCAGAGCTAGGAATTCAACCCAGCTCTTCCTAGTCCAGTGACTTGACCACATTTCTTAGAGATGCAAATCATAGCTTGACTTGTCTACCTTGAGATGCTGCTATCTAAGTGACTGGCATTCCCTGCGGATGGCTAGAAAGGGGGCAAATTCCCAGTGTAAAACAAGCCCTAAATTTCCATCCGCTTCCGCCTGTGGATTCAAAGGGATAGAGCTGTGTTAACAGCTACCACATTCCAACCCAGAGGTGTCTGCCTTTCAGTGGTAGGTGGAGCAGTGCCTGTTTATATATTCTGGGTATGCTGCAGTTGGGCAGCTCAGGTCCTCTAGGAGGAAGGTGCTCCAGAAGCAAGTTGTTTCTGTTCACCAAGTGGTGCCGCAAAGTGTGCTAAATCTTCTGAATGAGAGATTCCCTGCTCCCAAGTGTTTACAATCTAAACAGACAAAGCAGACTGAAGAGAGCCAATCTAACAGAAGTTAAGAAGAGCCTTTCCCTGGGGGCAGTTTATCCTATAACTGTTTACTGCAGGGTTTCTTGTACCTTTCTCTGAAGCTTCTTGGTCCACAGACAGGCGCCCAGACTAGATGGACCACGGGTCTGATCCAGTGTGGAGCTTCCTATGTTTCTAGGAGAAACATTTAGCACGTGTTTTGTCAGGTCCGTGATTTTTTTCCCTGCTCACGTCTCTGGAAGTTGTTACTTGCTGTTAGTGATTGCCTTGGAGTAGAGAGAGCTCTCCAGGGCTTGTCAAAAACTTTGGAAGTAGCGATCCAGAAAGCTGAACCAGAACAAGGCATTCTTGTTCCAGAATAAGTGTCCACACCTGGAGTTATTCCAGATTAGCTATTCCTCTTTACAGTCACACCCTCCCTTCTTCCGGAATCACTGTCATGTGCCCACAAGCCCTCAGGCTGATGAGGAGCATCTGCCAAGTTACATCCTCTCCTAACTCCTGCTTCCTTCCAGACCTGGTGAGCACAGAATGGGCCAGGAGCTAATCATAAAACAGAGCGTGAACCCCACAAAGAGAAGCTTTACGCAGAGAAGCTGTAGGGCAAAAGACATCCCCTGCCCAGCTCAGGCAGACAATGGTGGGAAGGAAGTCGTTTCATCATGGTTCCGAGGCTTCGGGGAGTCGCATCTCGGCACTCAAAGCACAGACGGGCTGGAAGGGCCTCGGCTGCGTTCTCACCGCTGCAGAGAAAGGAGGCTCGTCTCGTTGACGACCGGCTGTTAAAATTGTTTCACCCCTTCCTGTTATCAGGGCTTCTGCAGTTGGGCCGGATTCAGGCTCTCTCCGCAGGCTTGGACCCAATGGCAGTAGGAGCCGGAGAAGCAAGGAGACCTAGTATGCTGCCCTGCATCAGCAAGAGGGTGGATTTCCAGACAACCTGTTTTCCAGATCCCTTGGCATTCTTCCACCGACACCCTGTGCATGCGTCATCACTTTACAAGGTTGCCCTGCTTCCCTGGGGTCCCCCACGCCCCTCTCCATGCAAATACACACACATGCTTCATTTATTTAGGTATTTGCTCATAACACGTAGCATTTTCAGGACACCTTTCATCTGAAGTCTTGGGCTATGTCTACTCTAGCCTTTTTGTCGGTAGAACTTAAGTCACTCGGGTGTGAAAAGAACACCCCCATGAGCGACAAGTTAGAGGGACAGAAGCGCCGGTGTGGACGCTATGTCGGTAGGAGACGCTCTCCCTCTAACATAGCTACCGCTGCTCATTGGGGGTGGTTTAATTATGTCGACAGGAGGGCTCTCTCCATTCAGCGTAGAGCGGCTATATGAGAGACCTTACAGCGGCACGGCTGCATCGGTCCAGCTGTGCCGCTGTCTAGTTTAGACAGGGGCTCAGTGAATGAAGTCTCAAAGCAGCAGCTCCAGGAGGCAGATTGGCAGTGTCACCCCCATTTTAGAGAGGGGGAAACTGAGGCACCGAGGTGGGAGGTGACAGAATTGGATTTAGATGCCAGGTCTCCTGGCTCCCGCACGTGCTTTAGGGTATGTCTGCACTGCAGCTTGGGAGTGTGCTTCCCAGCGTGAGGAGTCAGACACTTGCTGGCTCTGCCAAAACTAGCGCGCTACAAACAGCAATGCGGCCGCAGCAGCGTGGGCCAGCGACCCGAGTACAAAGCCAGCTGTCCCCCCGGGTCTGTAGTCGGGTGGCTGGCCTGAGCTGCTGCCTGTGCCACCGTGGCCATTCTGCTATTTTTAGCATGCTTGCTTGAGCAGAGCTAGCTTGTGTCTGTCTACTGGAGCTGGGAAGCAAGGCCCAGCTACTGTGTAGACATACTCTTAAGTCTCTGCCCTTCACTGCCCCCAGCAGTCCCATTGCAGGAATGCTATGCAACACGACGTTCTCTGGAAGGCGGCAGCTGAAGTGCATCGGCAAAGCAGGCAATCACACACAAGGTGGGTGTTTTTTCAGGCTATTGTCATTCTCTCTTCCTTTGTTTCCCCCCACCCCTCCTGGAGGGAATGATACTGGTTCACAAAAACTCTGCCTTTCTCCTCTGGTGCAAAGATGCCATGGGGCGCTCACGCCTCATTAGGCCAGTGAGAGATTTCACCCCACTCGTTTTCCTGAGAGATGCTGACCAAGCTGTCTGGGTCCTGCTGTTTGTTGTCCATCTACTGCTGCCTTTGGGGTGGCTTCAGGAAGCCTCTCAGGGATCAGAGGCACACCAGCCCTTAGAGAGGGGCCAAGGGCTGGTCTACACCTAAAACTTAGGTTCGACCTAGCTACGTTGCCCAGGGGTGTGAAAAATTCCCACCCCGCGAGACGTAGTTAAGCCAACCTAGCCCCTGTTGTAGACACCATGCAAGGAATTCTTTGTCATCTTAGCTACCGCCTCCTCGTGAGGGGCCGGATCCACAACAGCAAAGGAAAAACCCTTCTGTCACTGTAGCGAGTGTCCATACTACAGCTGCGGTGCTCTAGGGTTTGTCTTGTAGATATAGCTGGAGCCATGCCCTGGGGTTAAGTGATGTGGGCCCAGGATTCCTGGACCAAAAAGGTGGTGTTTTTACACCGGGGGGGGGGGGGGAGAAGCTAACATGGCTTCAGATACATTAGCCTTCATCTTAACAGGGCTTTTTGTTCATGTCAAGCTGGCATGACTAAAAACAGGCCCTATTTGCTCATCAAGGCCCAGCCTTAGCGCACACCTGTCCCTAAAAGGTGCGGAGGCCTGGCTGCACCTCTCGGGAACGGTGAGCCGAGGCGGAGTCACAAAGGGAGAGCATGAATCCAGCACACAGCGGCAGCTAGCTACTGTCCCCATCTCTGTCCCACCGTGCCGAGTCCCATTGGGGCTGGAGGGAGAGAGAAGGGACACTGGCTATTTCTGTGCTTGGCCAACCTAGAAGAGCTCGGATCTGCCGCCCCGACCCCCACATCTGGCTTGGCCTGGCTGATTCAGTCACATATGAGAAGCAGCATATTGGACTCAGATGCTGCTGTGCTTTCTTCGCCTCCAAATCCCCTCCAGCTCTCCGTAGGAGAAAGAATGGCGTAGGTGGCTAGGAGGAGGGAGATGCCCCCAGACCCATCTCCCTGGACACTGGATTGCACCCACATTGTCTTTACAAAAGCTCATGTGTTACCCATCTCTCTAGTTGTTATTCTCCTCTGTATTCCTCTCTTAACCTTCCTGTTAATTAACAATACAGAGGAGCTCAGGGGTGCAGTGTAAGTACATAGGCAGGTTTCCTTGGACGGGATGCCCTCAAGTCCCTTGGAATACACATGCCCGAAAATAAAGCAGGTGGTTATTGTTTATTGCTTGTATTGCAATAGTGCATTGAGGCTCTGTAATGGGGTTGGCACCCATCTCTCGTAAGTGCCCCTTTCTGGTTGGGCATGTCTGCGTTCTTTAGTTCTGGTGACCCCTTTCGGTGGTTTTGTCAGTGACACAGCGCTCCAGCCAAGTCACACTATTTGCCTGTTAACCAGCACAAACCCCTTCTAGGATATATGGGCCACCGGGGCCCCTCTGGTGGTGTCTCTCTCTAGCCCTCCCTGGGCTTTGGTCTTAGCTCTGGTATGGGGCTGTACCCCCAGGGCTTCCTCTCTGGAGACACTAACTTCCTGCAGCGCTCCCCTGGCTCAGTCCTAGCAACCAGTCAGGAGCTCCCTCAATGATCCCCTGCTGCTCTTCCATTCAGCCAGGCCTACAGTCCTTTCTTCTCATGCTCCAAGCAGCAACTGACTACTGCTAGGGTCTTCTGCAGCTCCTTTTATATGGGTCCCTCCTGGGCCCTGATTGGCTGCTTCCCCTGCAGCTACTCTAGCCTGCTTGGAGGACCTCTCCACTGCTCCTTCCCTGGGATGGGTGTGGCAGAACCTGAGACCTGAGCTGTGCTAAGGGGGGCTAGACTCCGTAATCCGTCATCAACCCCTGTGAGCCATCTGATCCCTCCCTCCGCACCCGCTAAAGAGAATTTCATTGCGATCAGAAAAATGTTGTGTCCAAAACAAGGCTGCATGCAAAGCACAGGCAGGGGCCTCGGCAAAAGGGGATTGGAGCGCTTGGGTTTGGAAGGCTCTGCTACGCAAAGCGAAGTGTCACCGCGGCTACCTCCATGTGGACACACGCATCCGCATCCGCACCGGGAGAAAAGGAGTGTTAGCTAAACCAGGGTAAAATCTTAGTGCAGACAAGGCCCACTATAGTTTTCACAGCTGTTAGTGCGGGGGTGGGCAAACTTTTTGGCCCGAGGACTACATCGGGGTTGCAAAACTGTATGGAGGGCCAGGTAGGGAAGGCTGTGCCTCCCCAAACAACCTGGCCCCTGCCCCCTATCTGACCCCTCCCATCTCCCGCCCCCTGACTGCCCCCCTCAGAACACCCCACCCATCCAGGCCCCCCTCCCGCTCCTTGTCCCCTGACCACCCTCTCTCGGGTCCCCTGCCCCTAACTGCCCCCCAGAACCCAACCCACTATCTAACCCCCCCGTTCCCCATCCCCTGCCCCCCCAGAACCTCTGCCCTATCCAACCGCCCCCTGTTCCCCATTCCCTGACCGCCCCCCCCCCCCCCCGCAGAACCTCTGTCCCATCCAACTGCCCCCTGCTCCCTGACTGCCCCCTGGGACCTTCTGCCCCTTATCCAACCCCCCAGCCCCATGGCTGCGGCAGAGGGGGAACAGCTGGGGGGGGGGCTAGCATCCCAGGCCAGGAGCTCAGAGGCTGGGCAGGACCGTCCCACGGGCTGGATGTGGCCTGTGGGCCATAGTTTGCCCACCTCTGTGTTAGAGGGACAAGGTAAACAGTAAGCGGGGAACTGGGTTAGTGTTAGTTAGCTAACGTGTGGTAAGAACCATTTCACCAAGTGTCCTAGTGAAGGCAAGGCCACACTGCGCTAAGGGATGTAGGCTAGGGGACTGGAGGCATGCAGGAATGTCGGTCGGATCAGAGGGGCAAGGCAGGCAGGCAGGCCCATGGAATTGTGGAATCAGAACAGACCCATTGTTCTGGGCTGATGGCGCCTTTTGAGGGCCTGCTCGTGGAACGACTCCTTACCAGTGCTGCTCAATCCCAGGTCTGGGTCACTTGGCCCAAAGGATGCGCCAGTGCTGGGACAGAGCATCCTACTGCCTTTGCCATTGCAAGCCCAGCAACCTGCGAACAAGGGCAGGGCGCACGGCACAGCAAACGGGGTTTCTGCAGGGCTTCAGTGAAGGGAGCAGCCTGACACGACGGCCCCAAGTTCTGCTCAGAGCCGGCATTTGTTTATTTGTTCAGGTACCCAGCCATGGCGATGATGGGTGAGCATCTAAATAATCCCAAGGACTGTAAAGAGATCAGAGGAGAAAAGGCTGGTCCCATTTTGTGGGTCTCACTAGGCATTAGCAGTCCTCTGACCCCCTTCCCCCCCCAGCTGTAAATAAACTGGAATGGCAAGTGTCAACAGCAATTAATGTTTCACACTTGGCATAAGAGGGCGATAAACATTCACATGTAAGCAAGAAACGCTGGGCTGCCCGGGAAAGGGTGCCAGACAGGGCGGAGGGGAGGAAGCAGACTAATGGGCCCTAAGTGCCCTCGCTTTGTGAAGTGAGGTTCGCAGCTTAGTGGGAAAGATGCACCATCCAGGGCGTTTGCTTGTCTCCCCATTGTTGTTTGCAGTTGTTTACTGGAGAGGCCATAAGCATTAGGCCTCAGCTCCCTGCCAGGCTGCACCAGCTCCACAAAAGCTGTGACACAGAGTGGATTGCAGGGCAAAGGGCTGCCTGGATGCACTTCACTCCCTAAACCTGGCCCATGTCGATTTAGCTGAAGTTGATTAGGAGCAGGTCTAAACCAAACTAAAATACGCCAGTCTTAAACCCAGGGGAGTGTGTAGACAGGCTCTTGCAGCCGTTTAATCGAATTGGTTAAAAAATCAGTTTAATTTTCCTGTGTAGACCAGGTTGCAGTAATCTACACGTGCAAACTAAACCCACGTAAGCCAGGTTTAAATCAGTGCAAGAGCGTCCACACACAAGGATACACTGAGTCAGTTTAACATCACCCTGTCAATCAAATCAGTGCAACTTCTATGTGTAGACAAATCGAATGGAAATGCTTTGGGGGCAGAGACAGTCTGTTGTACAGCGCCTAGCACTGTAGGCTCCTGCTCCAGGACTGGGGCTGATTAAACACTACCATCATACAAACAATAAGAATAGCCAGGCTCTTAGATTCTTCCTTTCGTTTCCCCCACAATCTTTGCAGGGGACTAGTGAAGATGCCACACTTTACCAGGGGTATAGAAAAGTCACCCTCCACCTGGTTCACAACGCCTTCTTGAACCTACCCCTGGCTCAGGAATGGATCAACCCCCACAGACAGCAGGGCCCCTATCCTGGTCAGACCCACCCCTGACCGACACCCAAGGGCTCTGCTTTCCTTACACTTCAGCAACAGGTGTGTAGCTTGTGGCCCTTCTCCCTTCCTTCCCAGACAAAAGGATGTCATACTCCCCACCTCTGCATACACATTTAGCCCTGAAATACTCAAACCCAGCCCCAAATTCCTCCAGCCTAGAGACCAGGGGGTTGCTCCTTGAAACCAAAGCTCTTCTCCACAGCCCCTGGCGTTTCACCAGATGGGCTGTTCTGTTTCTTAGACAAGTCTCCGGTGTCTGGAATGATAATGATCAATACAATGATCTGCTATTTATCTTAATACAGGAGGGGTCCCCCAAGTGCGTCACTATCTCTATATAGAAATCCTCTCTCTCCTCCACTGAGCTGCAGCCACTTCTGGGGTGAATGGTGGCTGCTAGTTAGCAGCATACAGCAACTCTGCACGAGAGATTGTTTACTACAAAGAGTGAAGACGATTCCTGTCACCAACTGAAGCTACAAGAAAGTTTTCTAGGGAGCAGAATGCAGCTACACCCACTGCTCGGGGCTCTGAGGCTAACACCTCACCTCCTGCCCGGAAAGAGGAAGGGTGGTGCAGTGGTTAGGGTGCTAGTCAGGGACAGGGTAGATGCTGTTTCAAGTCCCTGATCGGCTGCTGCAGACTTCCTGTGTGGCCTGGGGCCTCAGTTCCTAATCTGTCCAGTGGGGGTGATAGCACTGCCCTACCTCACAGGGGTGTTGCAAGGTTAAATACCTGGAAGACTGAGGTGCTCGGGTGCTCTGGGAATACAGACCATATAAGGACTTAAGGCGGCTGAGGGATCTTTAACGTCCATAAGTCGTTGGGACATTGATTTTGCCCCTTCATCCAAGAGACAGCCGCCCCTAGCACTCTGCTGGGGCGCTGAGTCGTTAACCCATCCCTGAACACCTAGCAGACCTCATAGGAATTGAAGCTACTTAGCACCTCGCAGAAATGTAGGGCTGAAGGGGCCCTCGAGGGGTCATCTAGCCCATCTCCAGGCACTGAGGCAGGACCAAGTACACCGAGGGGCCTCACAACCAGCACCCTCTCGGCTGGCCCCCTTTAAGGCCTTGTCTACACTTCAGCCTCCACCATTCTTATCCCAGTAGCGGCACCTGCAGAGCCCCATTGCGCTAGGCAGATTATCATCCCTGTTTCACAGCTGGGAAACCGAGGCCCAGAGAGATCGAGGCGTGAGTTAGGTGCCCGAATCCCACTCAATCTCAATGGCAAGTGGGTGCCTAAATCCCTTAGGCACTCTGGAAAATCCCAGGTTAAGTCTCTTGCCCAAGATCACACAGGGAATCTATGACAGTGCCCAAGACTGAACCCAGCTCTCTTGAGTCCTGCTCCATCACCTTAATGGGTCAGACAACCTCTGCTAACAGACCCAGCCTGTGTTCTGAGCACAGGCAACCCTGCTCAACCGAGGGGTGATGTCAGGCCTGAGGTGGGGCAGCAGGGCATAGGTCAAAGTGTACCCTGGGGACAGTCTGTCTGGGGCTGATCTTGTGTGTGTTGCTTTGTAAAAATCATTTAGGGCCTGATCCATAGGCCACTGAAGTCCATGGAAAGACTCCCACTGACTCCAGTGGGCTTTGAATCGGGCGTTTCATATGCGCGGGGCCGCGCCTGGCTCTGCGCAGCATCATACAAAGGGGCTTTGTAGATCTGATTAAAAGGCAGACGTGTCTCATTCCGGTAACTGGCAGCAGCATCTCCGATGCCCGCCCGCCCCCTCCTCCCTCCCAGTTCCTGCTCCACGCCCCCAGCCCCAGTAATTAGGGATCCTACAACGCGGGCTCAGAGTGCAATGGAAAGGGGAACTTCAAAAGAACGACGCGCTCATTGCTTCAGCTGCAGCAGGGCTCCTTGGGGGGATGCTAATCTCACCCTGCTAACCAGCACTGATGGGGCACCTTGCAACCCATCTCCTCTGGGCGAAATGCCACACCAAGGGGCATTTGTGCTTTGGAAAGCGTTACCACTGAGTCCGCCTGTCTGGCGTAGCCAGGGCCTCCCCTCCGGACTGCAGCAGGCAGGACTAATAAGGATCCCGGACAGTTTTGCTCATATCTATAAGAACTCCTGGGGGCGGGGGAGTGGGTAATAGAAGTTCCATGTATCCCATTAGCCCTCCTCTTAACATGGAACAGAGCAAAACAAAAACCCACCCTGCCTCTTTAAGAGATGCATGACAAAGGGCCCCTTATTATTATGAGTTGAGGCCAAGGCATATAAATAGCTGTCTTCCACACAGCCTCCCCTCGTGCATGGAGAGTCTGCCCCTGCTCTCCGGAGCTATGTGAAAAATGCAGGCTGGGGGAAGGGGAAATTCACCCAGCAGCGGATTGCTACTTTCAAGTAGTTTCTCCGAAACTTTTCCATGCAGATTGGGAGGCACCTGTGTCCGACAGGTCATGATGGCCAGTGTGCTTCTGGCCCCTGAGCTCAAAGATGTGGATGGAGCCACCTGGTGCTTTCTTCACCCCTCATTCACAGAAATCCACATGGGAACAAAAGCCTCCGGGAAACTGTGTCTGAGGCCCTGGCTACCTCTAGAGCCCTGCACGGATACAAAATTTGTATCCGCATCCACCATCCGCAAACGTGGTCTGTGGAGAGCCGCATCCGCACATATAAAGCGCATATCCGCAGATTTCACTAGGTCCACACTGATCAAACCGTGTTGGATTTGATTGGGCCCCAACTTTGTTTCAGCCGGGCTTAAGCACAGTGAATTGTTGCACTGGCTGGTACCCGTGGGCAGAGGGTGCCCCACCAATGAATCAGGCAGGTTTGCTGCTGCAGTCTCAGGGTGATTAACTTGAGTGTTAAATCAATTAACATTTTCACACTGGCAGCCTTTGAACTCCCCACATAACTCAGAGGCGAGGGAGGAGCTGTTTATATTCTGCTTAAGGAGAAGCCTGTCCCAGGTTACAAAGAAAAACAACCATCCCTAGGTTTATGGCAGGGCTATGGGGGACTCGAGGGAGCGTGTTGTTTTTAAATGCAGTGGGCCAGGCCCTTGTCTGGCATCACGGCAGCAACCTCGACTTACACCAGCTGGAGACTTGGCCCAGTGCAAGAAATTTGTCATTTTCTTTCCCTGCCTTTTGGCCTTGTCTGCGCTGGGCCAGGAACCAGGCACAAAATCTGTGTTTAAGGCCCTGTCTTGACTGCAAAACCAACCCCGCTGCTGATGGCACAGCAACCCCCAGACAGGATTAACAACAGGGTTTGGTCTTGCTCTATAGACCAGCTATGCAACAGAACCCACAGATCAAACCCTTCTCCCAGCAAAGTCTGGGTGCCACAGCTAAGCCTCCCTGTTCTTGTGAAACTCGCCACAAGGGCTTGTTAATTACCACCCATCTCCTGGCCTAGGAGCTTTGCGCTCGGAGTCAGATTAGGGATGCTAATCCTGACTCTGGCCCCAGCTTGCTCTATAAACCTCAGGCAAGTCTCAGCGCTTCAATTTCCCCTCCCAAGTGTTGTCTGTCCTGCCTTTTCATTTTGTAAGCTCTTTGGGACAGGGGCTGTCTCTGACTGTACAGCACCTGGCACAATGGAGCCCTGATCTTGGCTGGGGGCTCCCGGTGGTACTGGAGTCTAGCTGGAGAAAGGCCTCGATTTGATCTTTACACAAGGGGCAGTGAGTTGGGAATTTGAAGGGCATCACTGCCCCAAGGTGTGAACCACCAGCGTCTAATCGTGCCAACAGCCTCTTGTTTACAGTATAAACTCCCCCCTCCCCATGCCCTTCCATTGCCACAAGTGTCATACTGCTGTGTAGACAGATAAATGTGTGTAGACAGCAGCGTTCCCAACTGAAAACCGCGAAGCGTTCTGGTTCAGTGTCTGTTAGAGGGCAGTTACCAACCCATTCTGGGGACCAGAGAAAGTGGGGGGGTGGGGAGCTTGGGAAGAGATTTGCATGCAGGTGTGACTCATCTTTGCAGTTATCTATTTATGTATTGGCTAGGAAATGTTTTGTATTATGCCACAGAGTGGAAATGGGTTTTGCATATAACCGCTACTTGCTGACAATCTACATTTGCATTAGGGGTCAAGAGAGACGGGAGGACCAGAGAGCTTGAGGCAGAAACTGGGCTCCGGTCCCTGGAAAGGATCATGACCCTAAGAAATCTTTTTGGGAACAGACTCTGAGCTTCCCTATTGTAACTAAACATCTCGTGCAGCTCTCATTTGGTGGCAAATTCAGGCTCAAGCTAGCTAGCTCTGTATCGGGGGTAGCCGTGTTAGTCTGTATCCACAAAAACAACAAGGCGTTTTGGCACCTTAAAGACCAACAGATTTATTTGGGCATAAGCTTTCGTAGGTAAAAAATATCACTTCTTCAGATGCACCTTTTTCTAGCTAGCTCTGTGTCCCTGTAAGGCCCACAATGCTACAGTATCTGAACAGCACCCCCGAAACATTAATGAATGTCTAACCCATCCCAATCTCTTTCCTCCTCTGTCTCCAGCATTCCCTCCCCGTCCCTCTTCTCCTCTCCACCTTTATTCTTTTCATGTCCTTTCTCTTGTCTCTCTCCCACCCCGCTTTGCTTTGTCCTGACACCCTTTTCCCTTAGCAGAGTGTGGGAGGGATGAACGCTGGAGATAATTAATAACTCTGACACTTTAGGTTCTGTCTTCCTGGTAAAGCTCGGAGCTTCTGGCTGCCCCAGCCACCCTCTCACTTCCAGTCATGTGCTGGCTGTTCTGGTTTCCTGACGAAATTGCCCTTGGCAGCTCCTGTGTGCTTATGGCTGGGAACTGGATCTTTACAGCCCTCGTAAAGGTTGTGCATGCAGTAACTTTACCAGACAGCTCCCTGATCTATCATGTGCTTTCCCAAATGCTGAAATGCTGCAAGCTCGAAGAGCAGCTGCTTGATGTAATGGCACGGAACTCACTACCATGGGACAGCGTAACCATTTTGAGCCCGCACAGATTCTGCTTCTCACCCCGGCCGCAGAAGGATGTCACAAGCCGGACCTAGTCCCAGACCAGGGGCTCTGCACCAGGGGCGCCGGAATGGGGGGGGCCAAAGGGCCATGGCCGCCCCACTTTTTGAAAGTGAACAGGACTGGCCCATCCACTTTTCGCCACAGGCCCCGCCCTTGCCCCGCCTTCTCCCCCTCCCCCGCCAGGCCAGCAGTTGGAGTGAACCCAAGTAAGAGCAGCCGCGGAGCCTGGGGAGCTGTGGACCCTCCACCCGCCCGGGGTGGGGGGGCCAAGAGCAGCTCTGACCCGTGTCCCCACAGCTGCCCGGGCGCCTCTTACCCTGGCCTGGTTGCAGCTCTGAGGCCGCATCCCCCGGCTGGAGCCAGGTCAGGATAAGAGCCACACAGGCAGCTGTGGGGAGCCCGGACCCTCCGCCTGCCCTGGGCGGGAGACCTGGGGTGTGGAGATACAGGCCGGGGGCTGCTCTTGGGCCTCCCAGCCCTGCTCTGGCTTCCGCCTTGGCCAGGGGGGCGGGCCTGGGGGAGAAGAGGAGGGGCAGGGCTATGGAGGGGGTGGGGTGCCCTGCCCCCCCACACTTTTGAGAAGGCTCCACCGCCCCTGCTCTGCACGCTGTATGCAGGATTGCCAACCCCAAATGTTCAAACATCATGAGTCAGGCTCACCAAAAATCACGGAGACTGGCTTTAAAATCATGAGATTATGTAAAAAGAATAGATTTGGTGTTTTTTTTATTTTCCCTCTGCTTTTTGAGCCTTTAAGGTGCACTGGGGCCACATTTTGAAGCTTTCTCCACAGCCATGGGGGCTAGAAACTTACTTTTTCTTTAAGAATGTAGGCTGAAATCATCCCATATTCACTTGACTCCAAGAGCTGGGGCTTTAAGGAAAATAATCATGATCATGAGACTCATGACAAAAATCATGAGAGTTGGCAACACCGGAGGGCCAATCGCATCTTTATTAGCCCCTCCCCCATTTTTCATTACCATAGTGTCAACTGGAAATGACCACTTGTGTTGAAAGGGCGATGAGATGGAAAGGCAAAAGGACACCCTAATGGAAGAGGTGGCTTGGGATGGCCCTCCATAGGGATGCAACGCAGTGCCACTCCGAATACTACCTGCAAGGGCTGAGTGAATGGGAGAGGAAATGGGAAAGGCTGAGGGGAAGCCACTGATAACTGGGGAGGAGATAAGGCCTCTGTGACCTCCCAAGAACAGCATGGGAGATGCAGGTTGGATCCGTTTGTGTTAAGAGGAAATAGCCAAGTAGATTCTGGAGATTTCTCTTAAGCAAGAGCTTTGCCAGGTATAGACCTCAGTTTTGCAGCAGCCTGTTTAGACTGGAGCTTTTTGAGCTTTGCAGAAGGTTATGAAATACAGAGGACCTGGAGCTGTTCTCCGTCTCACCAGCCTCCTGGCAGTATAACGGCACTGAAGTCAGTGGGGTCACACTGGCAGGGGGCCGTGACACGGCCGAACATTACTGCCTGCTGGCTCGTGACCAAGCCGCAGATCTCACGATGGCATTCGCAGTCTCACAGGCTGCCCTGAATGTATCAGCTGGAGAAGTTCAGCCAGGCAGAAAGTTACTGTATTTTGTGACTCTGGCCCTCTGCATGCTACCTGGCACCGACCTCTTCCCACCCCACTTAGCCAGGAGGTACCAGTCGCTGGACAGAGATTTGTCACTGATGTATCGATGGGATGCATGGATGGGAGAGATCCTCTTTGTGAAACATGGGGAGGCTTTTCTCGGGCCAGACGCACTCTGATCTGGGACTTAGCATGCACCGAGTGCTAGGAAAGATGCCCTGGAAACCAAAGCCCTCCGTTCCACATGTATAACATGGAGGCAGCAAGGCAGACAGCTGGCCTGGCATAGCACTGTAGAAAGATCGTTCACCAACCACCCATTCATTCCACAGCCACTTTACTGAGGGTACCAGCCAAGGAGCCAGTTGCGATGGGGCGGATTGTTTTTTGTTTGCGACGCGGGCGCCCAGGGCCGGCGCAACCCATTAGGCGACCACCTACATTTGGGGGGTGGCGACAGCTGCAGCCGGATCTTCGGCTGCCCCGGGTTGGCAGCATTTCGGGGGCAGGACCTTCCGCCACCTCTGTCGGGGGTGGCATTTCGGGGGCGGGACCTTCCGCCGCCTAGGGCGGCAAAAAAGCTGGCGGCGCTCCTGTGGGTGCCTGTCCAGTAGGGGCTGGGCTGAGACCCAGGAGTTCATTCACAGAGAGCCACCATTGCCAAGCAGGCCTCTCTTGCACCAGGCCATCACTTCCAATCCGGGCTGGTCCTGAATGGGTGACTTAGAAAGGAAAGGCTCTGCCTCTTCTTACCAATCGCCCGGAGCTATCCAGTCCCCCTTCCCCATAGCTTTTGTTGCTCTTGATGGGCAACTTCCCCCGCTCTCTGGACTTTGGATTAAGTATCATTTGTTTTATTTTTGCTTCTTTTTCCCCCCTCCCTCTCCCCATTCAAAGAGCTGGGGACCCTGTGGCTTTTTTCCATTTGTGGGTTTACTTTAATCTCTGTTACAGCGTTTTGTCTCTCTCCCTCCTGCCTGGGGCCTGAGCTGTAAGACAAAGAGGTGTTTACACTAATAGACTGCCCCGGCATTGAAGCCAGAGACAAACAGCCCAGCAGAGGGCGAATAGAATTGAACATTTCAACATTTTTTCCATCTGTCCCCAAAACCAATATTGACCCAGGACCCCTGCGTGGCTGCTTTAGTCAAAGTTTTACCAGACAAATCAAGTTTTCACACAGCCAGCCCCAGGGGGGCATGAGTCTAAGGGGAGATGAAGACAATGCTATTCCAAGATGGGAGCCTTCCCCCTGGAGCTGCACTTCCCCCTGCCCGGGGAAAGCTTGAGAGAGGCTTTATCTCCCACCACTAAAGAGCTGACGCCATCCGGCCTGCGCTAAAGGGGGCGGTGTGAGACGATTGTGCCTCTCCTCAGGAACAGCTGCCCCAAATAGAGCTGGGGGGGGGGGGGGCAGGCTGGGGATTTGAAAGCTCTATATTAGGAGGCAGGTTTGAGCTTCAGATTACAATCAGTTAAGAAGCACTAATACAGCTGGATTTGGTCTAAGCAACGCAGGGGCCATGGTCGGTGTTTGAGGACATCCTGTCGACATCACCTGGAGTAATTCATGGAGCGGGAGGAGAACGGACCTTGTTGAAACTTCTCATCGCAAAAACCTCAAAGAGGAGTCCAGCCTCTCTTCTCCCCCCACCCCCAATTGTCCAGCAGGGTCTCCATGCGGTGCATCGATCAGCACTGATTAGGCCTCAACTGGAGTATTGTGTCCAGTTCTGGGCACCACATTTCAGGAAGGATATGGACAAATTGGCGAAAGTCCAGAGAAGAGCAACAAAAATGATTAACGGTCTAGAAAACATGACCTATGAGGCAAGATTGAAAAATTTGGGTTTGTTTAGTCTGGAAAAGAGAAGACTGAGAGGGGACATGATAACAGTTTTCAAGTACATGAAAGGTCGTTACAAGGAGGAGGGAGAAAAATTGTTCTCTTTAACCTCTGAGGACAGGACAAGAAGCCATGGATTTAAATTGCAGCAAGGGTGGTTTAGGTTGGACATTAGGAAAAACTTCCTAACTGTCAGGGTGGTTAAGCACTGGAATAAATTGCCCAGGGAGGTTGTGGAATCTCCATCATTGGAGATTTTAAAGAGCCGGTTAGACAAATACCTGTCCAGGATGGTCTGGATAATACTTAGTCCTGCCTCAGTGCAGGAGACTGGACTAGACAACCTCTCGAGGTCCCTTCCAGTCCTACAATTATGGGGCAGGGGAATTGCAACGTGGTGGCTGAATGGTTAAGGCACTTGACTACAATGCTCAATCTCCCACGGACCGGCCACGTCCAGTACTTCCAGCTGCGAAATGGGGGTCTGATCCACCAGGTTAAGGCAGGCGGATGTGATGCTGGCCACACTGCTCTCTCGCGTACCAGTGGCTAGGAAAGGGACGTGCCTGGACCATATCAGTGGGCTGAGCCATTGGCTGGGGGGAACCTTGAGGAGCAGCCATTTTATCTCTGGCTTATCTGCTGATGTTCCCCATCCTCTTGGGGATGGGAAGAAATAGGGGGCTGTGGGGCTGGTTAACCTGCCTCATTAGTGGCCGTATGCCATCATTATCTCACATTAGCGACACTCTGCGCAAGGTAATTGGGAAGTCTCCGAATGGCCCCGTGACCTTTAATGAATGCGATGGGTCTTTTTTTCTTCTTTTTTTAATGTGATTTTTTTCTGTTTGATTCATGTGGCTGCTTCTTGTTAAGATGCCAGAGCAGGGGGAGCACTGGAGCCATGCAGGGATCCCCAAGGGGAAAAATAAAAAGGTGCATTAACAGTGGCTGCTGACTGATATATTTCAGCCTCTGCTGTAACCCGTTGCCTGCCCCCAACCCCAAGCTGGTGCCTGGGCAATTACCTCAGGCTGCCCCACTGCCGGGATGATTAGTTTAGCCAAGACTTCCTACCTGAGAGGAGCTCCTCCTTCCCCTCCAGCAGGGCTGAACGCCTGCTATTTTCCTATTGAACCTTAGGGAGGGGGGGCAGCTAGCAGCCAGCCTGCTGGGTGAGTGCAATCAGCCCTGAATGGGCAGGCACAGTGTGGCAGCAGCCAGCCAAGGCCCAGCTCTTTCATTTGCAAAAAAACCCGAGGAAGAACAGCTCTTTGCATATCACTTGGGATCATGGGGGGGACTTCGGGGAGGCCTGAAGGTCCCCCCCCCCTCCCTTTCTTTTCACTTGAGCCTCAGGGAATTTTGTGCAACTGGCCAGGTGCATTATGTGGTGGTGTCTGCCTCCCGCTGAACGATCAGGTCGTGGTCACTGCTGAAGTCACGATTCTGGACTTAGATGGGCCCGATCCGGTATGGCAAAGGTTGCATGCCCCTGAGAACTCAAAGCAAAATAGGAGATCTAGAAACTGTACTAGGGAGGGAATCTGCTTTCATCCTATGTGGTTTGAGCACTGGCCTGCTAAACCCAGGGTTGTGAGTTCAGTCCTTAAGGGGGGCCATTTAGGCATGAGGGCAAAAAAAAAAAAAAAAAGTTGAAGATTGGTCCTGCTTTGAGCAGGGGGTTGGACTAGATGACCTCCTGAGGTCCCTTCCAACCCTGAGATTCTATGATTAACCCTCATTCCAGTAGCTGACCCTGTCTCTTTGTGCACTGATTTAGCTGCCGAGACCAAACCAGAGATCAGTTGTCAGTAAGTCTGGGTAACATAGAGATCACTGCTAGCACCAAGCATCGAGTAGTGCCTGCAGCACCACATACATTGAGAGACATCCCCTGCCTCCAAGATCGAAATAGCCAAAGGAATTGCTATATCCCCAATTTACATAGAGGAAGAGACTGGACCAAGGCCACACAGGCGTCTGTGGCGGAACCAGGAGTCACACTCCAGGCTTCTGCATCATAGTTCAGTGCCATGCCCACCGTTTCGTTACGCTCTTGCGAGCAGAAGGCACGACTGCACTGAAGCGAACGAGCAGTTTCTCTCCCCTCCGCCCAGGCCTGGATTTGCCAGTAGAACATGGTCACCCAAGCTGTTTCCCCAAACCGATCTCAAACACCAGCATTTTTGCAGTGTGGATGGGACTTAATTCTCCATGAGGCACCCAGAAAAGCCCCAGGAAAAATATAAGTGCCTATACTTGCCATGCAGATATGCACCCACGTGCACCCCAAGTTACAGTGATTAGGGGGGGAATAAATAGGTCGCTTCTTTCCTTAAAATGGAAGGAAAGAATTTCATTGAAGCCCTCGGAGGTGGCCTGGGTATAAGTGTGCGGAAGTGAGGCAGGAAGATGGGAAGAAGTTGCTGCTTTAGAAGAGTTTTGCTAAAGCATTCTTTCTAAAGAATGAAACAATGGTACTTCCTCAAAAGACAATAGCCTGATAAAGAGAGGGGGGTTTGTTTGGTTCTGCTCAGACGAGGATTGATCTCTAGCCAGCCTCCAGGGTGTACTGTGTGTTTGCCTGTGAGAACTGGCAGCGGACTGTGGGTGGGGGTATGTGGTGCGGATACAAAGCGAATACGATGCTGGTGAGAGGTGCCAGCCCGCCAGCCCTGGAGGCTGGTGGCTCAGCATAGCACATGGGCAACAGGGCGCAGCTCTGCCAATCTGCTTCAGCCAGCTAGACCCGGAGGGACCAGTTCTGGAGGTGGGAGGGTAGGTAGGTCAGTCTCCACGGGCCATTCGTTCCTTTGCCTCTGCTGAGATTGGAGATGAGCGTGCCAGTCATGAGAGCGTGGTTGTGCCTCTCTGCTGGGATCTCCCAGCTAGACTAAGATCTTGTCTCATTTCCTGTAGACTCCCGAACAGCTGCTTGCCGTGATCAGAACGATTATGTGCTGTGCCTTTCCTCCACTGGAGGGAGAGCAATGGAGCAACCAGAGAGCAGTGCAAGAGGGGACTGGACTGTGAAGAGTCTCCGCTCCAGTTATATGAGCAGCTTGCTTGCCAATCAGAAACGGGACGAGGCTCTCTGTACCCAGTGGCTATTGCATGTCGGAGCAGCCAGACCCAGGGGGGAAAGGGGAAGAACGTGCATGTTGCATGGAACGGCGTCTTATTTAAATTTGTGCTGAACAGCTAAGTGATTGTCACGGCCACACTGCCAGGGAGCTGTGCGAGCGAACGGGTGGGGGACACGTGCCTCCATCCCTTCGGCGCTGTCAGACAAAGCCATGGTTTGAACACCCGTCCCTGCTCATTGCATACACCTGACACACATGTGCAATGGTGGTACAAAATGGATCAGCAAACATGTGAGAAACAGAGGTTGCCTGGCTATGTAGAATCATGGAGGGTAACGCTGGAGAAGCTCCTTCACCGAGCATAGGTGGCACGTGAGTCTTTCTTTTGGGGAGGCTACTCCCAGGAGCGGTGGAAGCTCCCTAGAAAGGGGAGGGCCACCGGCACCCAGACCATGGCCCCGCCCCCATGCTCCACCCCTCCCCCAAGGCCCGCCCATGATCTGCTCCTCCCTGAGGCCCCGCCCCCACCCTGCCTCTTCCCCCAAGGCCCTGCCCACCACTCGCTCCTCTCCATCCTCTTCCCCCCATCGCTCGCCCTTAAGGCAGGAAAAAAATGGGAGGGCATGGGCTGGGTGGGGCCTCAGTCAGGAGCAGGGGTGGAGCCTGGGCAAGGCCCCAGTGGGAGGGGCAGAATGGGGGGTGGAGCCACGGTCCGGGTCCCAGTGGCCCCCCCACTTCTAGGGAGCTTCTGGTGCTCCTGCTTCCAGGGTGCAAAGGTGGTGGGCCAGCACACCTCCAAAGGGAGGTGAGCTGCATCCGGCATCTGCCCCCTGCATGGCTTGCCTTTTTTACGCTTATGTGTGCCACCCATGCCACTGGGAGTTATGTTCTTCAACCCCTGTCAAGAGCAGGTTTGTTCCCTGTTGTATAAGAACATACTTGGCCAGACCAATGGTCCATCTAGCCCATTGGCCACTGTCAGAGACAGGACACTGCCAGGTGCTTCAGAGGGAATGAACAGAACAAGGCAATTTCAAACGATCCACCCCCTGTCGTCCAGGCTCAGTTTCTGGCAGTCAGAAGCTTAGGGACACCAGAGCATAGGGTTGCGTTCCTGACCATCTTGGCTAATAGCCATTGATGGACTTATCCTCCATGAACTTATCCAATTCTGTTTTCAACCCAGTTATAGTTTTGGCCCACATAATGTCCCCTGGCAACATTTTATAGTGCTCTGTCCAATCTGCTAGGGAGATGGTTCCACAGTACAATAGTTCTGACCAGGAGGATGTTCTGGATTGTCACCCCCATGATATGTTATCTTTGGGCTTGAATCTAAGCCCCCTTGAATTCTGGGCACGTTTGGGTCCAGGTCTGAATCTGAAATGTGGAGTTCAGGCTCCATGGCTAATTTCATCTCATTATCCTAATTAGCAATAGTTTGCAATGAATAATTTATCCAACTCCCCTGGCTTCTCTTCTTGCTTACGGAGCTGTGCTTGGACCATGCTTTCCTGAAATTTATGTTATTCCAAAGTATCTGAGTAATTTCTCCTCCCACCTCCTGAAAGTTACTATGGGTGGATGGACCTTGAACTGCTCTCTGTGACTATTCACTGTTTGTGTGCTTTGTTGAGTACTTCTGATTGGTCAGGTAAGTCACACGATATTGTTTCTGTTTCCCGATTCGATGAGTGCCAAAGTACTTCACCTGAGTGCAAAGGCTGTTTGCACATGCAGAGCAAAGCTGTTTCTATGACTGCTCCTGCCCAGGAGTCTAATGCTGTAGGTTGGGGCAGCGTGGTCTAGTGGATAGAGCACCAGGCTAAGAGGTGGAGAGCTGGGTTCCAAACTTGGCAGTATCACTGCCTTATTTTGTAACTATGGGCAAATCACTTCCTCTCGCTGTACCTCTGTTTCTCCTCCCATCCTTCATCTGCTTTGTCTATTTAGACTGTAAGCCCTTCAGGGCAGGGACTGTCTGTCGCAACGTGTCTGTACAGCACCTAGCGCAACAAAGCCCTGATCTTAGTTGGAACCTCTAGGTGTCACTGTGAGATCACTAATAGTAGTTTCCTTGTCTGTACTTGGGCTTTGCTCCAATGCACTACACCAGCATCACTTCCTGGCCCCGATGGCTGACTCCCAAACATAGACCAGGCCTTAGACATCGAGTGAAATATTTGGGGAATAATTTCATGGTACTGGCCCGGCTCTAGTCTGAGTTTCACCCCTTCAGCCTCCCTAATAAACCCCAAGCTCAGGCAATAAGGGTCATTTGTCATTTTTCTCTTGGCTGTGGTTCCCTGTACGGCTTTTGCGTAGCCAAACTAAGGAAATGTATCAGCTCCTTCGGAAAACTGTCTGGAGATTATTTTTTTTTAACCCTTTGCAGACAGGAGGTAACATTTTCAAAAGTCCGTACATGATTGAGGAGCCCAATTCCCATTTTCAAAAGGGAATAAGGCCCCTGGAACCATTTACTTTCAATGAGATTTAGGTTCCTAAGTAGCGAAGGGTTTGTCGACGCCACAAGCGCTTCTGCTGCAGTACTGCAATGGGGGCACTTGCTATATCAACAGAAGGGGAGTTTCTGTCCATGTAATTAATCCACCTCACCAAGAGGTTGTAGCCAGAATCCTTCTGTCCAGCTAGCTGTGTCTACACTGAGGGTTAAATCGACTGCCCGGCGTGATGGAGCTAGGTCGACCTACGTTTTAGGTGTAGACCAGGCCCGGGTCACATTTGAAAATGAGCCTAGGGTGTTTAAGGCCACATCTACGCTACAAAATTAAGTCGGCCAACTTACGTCGGCCTGCAGCTGCTGCAGCAATTACCTCGCTTGTGCCTGTCTACACTTTTCTCCTTGTGTCGGCGGCAGGTGCCCTCCCCAGGAGCGCTTGTAGCTCGGTGGTTTGAGCTTTGGCCTGCTAAACCCAAGGTTGCGAGCTCAATCCTTGAGGGGGCCATTTAGGGACAAAAATCTGTCTGGGGATTGGGCCTGCTTTGAGCAGGGGGTTGGACTAGATGACCTCTGGAGGTCTCTTCCATCCCTGATATTCTATGAATTGAGCTGGCATTGTGGGAGCCAGCAATAGGTGATAGCTACATAAGCAACATCTACAGGGACACTACATTGACCTTGGTTCTATGCCACTCGTGGAGGTGGAGTTATTAAGTTGGCATAGGAGGGTGGGAGCAAAATTTAAGTGTAGACATTTCCATGGCAAGGCAGCTTATGTCAAGCTAAATCTGTAGGGCACTCAGGCAGTGTTACCCTGGGGGTATAAACCTTTATCACCCCTAGCATTCGTTTCCTCAGTTGTCTGGACAGAATCACAGCCCCAGCGTCTGAAGGGTTGACGTGATCCTTCCATTTAGTGCTGGCTTAATTCAAGCCAGCTTGAATTTCTGCAGCCGGCCCTGGAGTCTCCGCCTTGCTCCTGCACCCTTCAGCCTTCAGGAGGGAAACGGCGCGGAGGGGGCGACCCGGTGTCTGCTGTGCTTGCAACCTGACCTCTCGCCTGCTCTTTGAAGCCGCTGACAGTGGGTGGGCCGGATCAGTGCGGTGGCAGGTCCAAGGGGAGTTAGAATAACACTTCCACGCTGCCCCCGTTCAGCGGGGAATGTGATTGTTTGGAGGTGGGTGTGTGGAGAAGGAAGAGTTACTAGGACTTCAAGGACTAATTGAATCCTGCAGATGTGGAACAGCTTGTGTTCGGGGTGGGGCAGGTCATTTCAACCTAAAACAAAAATCAGTCAGCAACCCAGAGCAGGAAGCCAGCAGGGCTGCAGTCCCAGCTACCACTGCCTACAACAGCCAGGGTCCTCACCACACCACGGACAGCCAAGAGATCCCATGTAGTTATGCCCTACATCTGCCAACTCAGCGCAGCTCTGTGCTCCCTGGTCTCCCTCCTCCTCCTTCCCCTGTCTCATCTCACAGCCCCCTCCCCACCCTTGCCAGGTATCCTGCCTCCTAGACCTTATGCACTGTGCCCATCCCTCTGCCACCCTCCCAGCACTGACCTCTGCTCCAGCTCCCCTCCCCCACCCCCCAAATGCCAGGCTCCCTTCCCTCCTGTTAGGAGGGGGTGGAGAAAGGGAAGTAAGGAGAAGGGAGTGCTTAAGAGCTTATCTCCTAGTCTTTCCTGTGCTAGCAGTCATCCATGCCCTGCCCCATTTCCTGGCGTGGCTCCCTTCACCTTAGACTACCTAGGCTACCTTAGACTTTTAGCTCCTCAGAGCAAGGGCCCTGCCTTGGATCAGCCTCGAAAGAGCCAGGCACACCTATGGAGCTGTTAGCGAGTGACACACACTCAGTATGGCCAACCCCAGGCATTCAAAATCAGGAATCAGGCCCCCAACATCACAAGTTGGCTTAAAAATCATGAGATTACAAAAATGGGCTTATCCTATTTGCCTTCTGATTGCTGGGTCTTTAGGATGCATTCACTTTTCAAGATTTTCTCTTCAACCACGAGAGCTAGAAACTGACTTAAAAAAAAAAAGATAGCCGAGATTCTCCTCTAATCACACGAATCCAGAGACTGGGGATTTAATATAAGCACCCATTATTGTGAGACTCGTGCTAAAACCATGAGAGTTGGCAACACTGGTAACACTCCGGCATATAGTCTGTGTCTGGGTGTCAAACACATGGGCTGTGGGCTGGATCCAACTCATCTGATGTAGGGGGATGGATAGCTTAGTGGTTTGAGCATTGGCCTGTTAAACCCAGGGTTGTGAGTTCAATCCTTGAGGGGACTGCTTAAGGATCTGGGGCAAAATCAGTACTTGGTCCTGCTAGTGAAGGCAGGGAGCTGGACTCAATGACCTTTCAGGGTACCTTCCAGTTCTATGAGATAGGTAATCTCTATTTATTATATTATTTATGTGACCTGTGGTCATAAGTTTCTAGCACTGATGATTACAAAGAAAAGTTTCCAATTATAAAGTGAGTATAGCTAATGCACTGACATCTGCCTGCGTCAAGAGAGAGCCTGAAACAATGACTGAGATCTCAGCCCGTTGATCTCACTGGGGTGTCAGCTCTCAAAACCAATTATGATATTTCAGGGACAACATGAACTATTTTGTGCTGTCCTTTTTGGCTGATGGAAAGGGGAAGGAGTGGGAATGAAACCCATGCTTGGGTGGACTGGGAATTGCTGGAAGGAAGGAAATGCAGAGAAAGGAGTGGAGGAGACATGGACAGGGAAGAGGAAGAGAGACAGAGAAGGAACTGGGAGGATGGAGAAAGAAGAGAAGCAGAGGTAAGAGATAATGGTGGGTCTAAAGCAAGCATATTTTCCTACTGATTGAAACTGGATGCGGCAGTAAGACACTGACAATATCTAAGCGTTTAGTTGCTACATAGAGGCCAGAATCTTCCTTTGATCTGTCTGCCAAGCTCCCAATGGCACCAGTAACAGTTCACCGGTAGGGGCGTTAGGAGTCCTCAGTGCAGACACTGCCCCACTAAGATCATTTAACATGGAATTCAGCCCTCTCTACACTGAATGAGTTTGACCATGATGTACAGTGCAGCCTGCCTCCAGGGTCTCACAAACCTCCAAGGGTCTTCCAATCAGGAGATCAGAACTGTACGGTGTTTGCTGAGAAATACACATTACAGATCCGGTGTGTACACTGTACAAACACATATGAACCCGGGCAATACACATACAGGCCAAGATGTTCAAAGCTACCAATGGGAGGTGGAACCAGGTACCCAAATCTCCTGCATGGCTTTGTAAATTACAGCTATGCATTTTGACCTACAGTGTGTATTTTGTGTATACATGATGTGCGTGTGCGCGCGCGCACACACACACACACACTCAAAATGTAATGGATAGCTGAGTTACGGGGATATTATTATACCCAGAGGTTGTCGGGATATAACAACCCATGCAAAGGAAATAAAAATAGGTGACATTTTTTATTGCCTTCTGTCACCTACAGCACTTCTCATGGGTATAAATACAGCACCACTGAAATGCAGCCACCTCTGGGGTGGGATGCCAGAAGAAACCAGTGCGCAATTCACTGCATAATGAGGCGTATGGGCAGGAAGCAGGATTTTTCCAAAGACACCAGAGCAAATCTTGTCTCTTATCATAGAATCGTAGAACTGGAAGGGACCTCAAGGCTTCTGGTCCAGTCCCCTGCACTCAAGGCAGGTGCCAGGAGAAGTGCCCTGGCATCTTTAATGTCCATGCAGGGACAACAGGCCCATGGTGTTTAAAGTGTAGTCTGAATGTTCTCCCACAAGCCTGGGACTCAAGTTATGTCTCAGTAGCATGGAGACATGATGTGACCCTGCACTCTGGGAATCAAAGTCCTTCGTTAAGCTCTGATGACTGCTATGGTACGTTGTCCTGACACAGAAGATTTGGATCACTCTGACCCCAAGATGTGTTGTGATTTCTGTTCTCTTTTCCTACCTTCATTATGATGATTTATTATTTGTATTGCCATTGTGTCTAGAAGCTCCAGGCCTGGGACAGGACCCCATTGTGTACCAGGGCCACCCAGAGGATTCAGGGGGTCTGGGGCAAAGCTGGGGAGCTGCGGCGCTTGTACTCATGCGGCGACGGTCCAGGTCTTCGGCGGCGGGGGGCCCTTCAGTCGTTCCGCGTCTTCGGCAGCACTGAAGGACCCCCCGCCGAAATGCCGCCGAAGACCCGGAGCGACTGAAGAGCCTCCCCACCGCCAAAATGCCACCAAAGACCCGGATCGCTGCCGGGCCAGGGCTCGCAGGGGCCCCTGTGGGGCCCAGGGCTTGGGGCAAATTGTCCCACTTGCCCCCCCTCTGGGCAGCCCTGTTGTGTACAAACACAGAACAATAAAAGATGGTCCCTGCCGTCAAAGAGCGTCCAACTGTGTATGAAGTTGACAAATAAAAAATATGACCCGTGTTTTAAAAGCAGTGACTCTACATGTCCCTAATGTCACGCAGGGGCAGTCGCAACCTTGCCTCACCATTCCTTCTGTGGTTCTCTGCAATTATAGGGCTGCGTCGGAGCAGTTCGCAGCATCGCCATGCATACAGCAAACCTGGCAAAACCTGCAGCATACTCACATGTAAACTGGACAAGTCAGAGATGGGAAAGACCCGGATATCCCCCTCCCAGTCGCCTAAGCCTCCCCTTTGAGGTTAGGATAAGACTGAGAGTCAAGAAGGGGTTAAAAGAACAGGAGTACTTGTGGCACCTTAGAGACTAACAAATTTAATTGAGCATAAGCTTTCGTGGGCTACAGCCCACTTCATCGGATGCATGCAGTGGAAAATACAGTAGGAAGATATATATATACACAAAGAACATGAAACAATGGGTGTTACCATACACACTATAAGGAGAGTGATCAGTTAAGGTGAGCTTTTATCAGCAGGGGAGAAAAAGAACTGTTTGTAGTGGTAATGAAAATGGCCCATTTCCAGCAATTGACAAGGAGTTATGAGGAACTGGGGGGGGGGGGGGGGGAATAAGCATGGGGAAATAGTTTTACTTTGTGTAATGGCCCATCCACTCCCAGTCTTTATTCAAGCCTAATTTAATGGTGTCCAATTTGCAAAGAAGGGGTTAAATATCAATGAAATAGGCTAAGTGTCTGTCCTTAAGTGACACCTAGTGGAAATGGCAGGACACCTTAAATTCCAGGGGTGAAATGCTGGCCCAGTTGAAGTCAATGGCAAAACTCCCATTGCTTTTACCCTGTGAATTTCCTAAAGCCCTCAAAACGGCTGGCCCCTTCAACAGTTCGACAGGTTTTTGGCTGGAGCATTGCATTTCGTTTTGCACCACGAGCAGCGGGACGAGATGAAATGCATTGAGTTCGTTTCCTCTCTGGCACAGCAATAATCCGGCTGAGGCCGACCCGACGGGGCTGGGAGGCAAAGCTAGCAGATTGCCTTAGGGCGAGGACAACAATGGGCTTTGCTCAGGGAAGGGGCAGCTTCTGATTCCCAGATCCACTCGTATTTAAGGCCTGCTACAGGCCTGGGGCTTCTGCTTAAAAGCCTGGTGCCGGCTGCCCACCCCAGTTTCCACCCGCCCTTTCTTTAGAGCCAGGCTGGCAGGGAGTCCTGCGCTTGCTGCTGCCTTATCACCCTGAAAGGCCAGCCAATGGAAGTGAGGGCCGCAGCCGGAGGCTGTATTTATGTGTCGAGCTCAGCCAAACCTGGAACCCAGCAAGATTTGGATTAGCAACCCGAAACTTGGGCCAGGTTTGCAAGCCTTTTGGAGGAGCTTGGGCTGCATTTCAACTCAGCGCGGGCTGACCTTTGAGTGAGCCCACTGTGGACTTCTCCGGGAATATGGGCTGAATCTTAAGAGAGTTTTCAGGAGAAGACAGAGACAGTTAATGGGTTTGGACAGAAACAATGCAAACCTCGGTGGTTTGGGATGATATTTCCCAGCCATCCACCTGCCCCCAAACCAGCAAAACCAGACTGGTGGTTTCAGCTGGATTTCACTCTGAGTTTCAGTGCAAATTAACCCACTGTTCAGTGCGTGTTAAGCATCCCCTTCTGTGGCTGATGCACAGGGAGACACGCTGCCTATGCTACGGCTTCCAGCGAGGAACGTTAGCTCTTTAGCCCCAGAGTTGAGGTTCACAGCCTTAGTTCGGAAGGTCCCACGTATAATCGTGCTCATGTTCAATCCCAATCTGGCAGACGTGGGTTCCAAGTGACCCTAAAAATTGACAGGTTTCAGAGTAACAGCCGTGTTAGTCTGTATCCGCAAAAAGAAGAACAGGAGTACTTGTGGCACCTTAGAGACTAACAAATTTGTTACTCCTGTTCTTCTTTTTGCCTAAAAATTGAGTGAGGGGCCTACCCCTCAAATGTACCTTGTTTGAAGAAAAATCACTGTTCCTAGCCCCAAAGTTGCAGTCAACACAGCTTTGATGTCCCCCTCAATTTTAGTGTTGGAAATCATTCGGTATGCTAGAAATACAGAATCTCGAGAGGGAGATTAGAGAGTCACTGACACGAAAGGAAGGAATCTCACCGCAGTTTTAAGTTTTCCTGTGCGAATAATTTGTCTGTGCCCTTCGTTCTGGCTTTGGCCCACGTTGCGTCCTGCACTGGCAGGCTGAGAGTTTGGAGTTGCGGTTTCACTTCAGTCCCAGCTCCAATTACGTGGTTATGTTACAGTTACTTACATCACGTCCTTCATACAAAAGTCCCAATTCCCAAGTCTGGGCTTTATTGGGGAGAAGTGTGTCCTCCCACCCTTTGCTCAGTAGATGGCATCGTCGAGCCACTATTACAGTATACGTTGCAATCATCCATAGTTGTCTAGCCCTTATGGCGTAGGCCAGGTTGTGCTTGTTTGATTGGTGAACTGTGGTCCATCCTGTTAAGCCTAGAACTGTTGGGTTGCCTTTGAGAGTCACCTAGTGCCCCCTTTGCAGCCTGTAGGTTGGGGAGGCTTGTCCTTGCTCTCTCATGACCATGGTATAGAGGTAGGGTGACCAGATGTCCCAATTTTATAGGGACAGTCCTGATTTTGGGGTCTTTTTCTTATATAGGCTCCTATTATCCCCCACCCCCGCCACAATTTTTCACATTTGCTGTCTGGTCACCCTATATGGAGAAGCCAAAGAACTGCTAGTCAGTGCATAATTCCCTCCTCCCCCGATGGCGTGTGGGCTTCCCCTGGACAGCTAAATGAACATGTGCCGTTCCTGTTGGGTTTAGTGTGTGGCTGCTCCGGCTACGGCTTTCAGTGTGACGCTGACAACGTGGCCTGACAGCCCACGTCTGGCTTTCAGTTCCGCCTCGCTGCGCCTCTCCCTTTCATGTTCTGCGCTGTGGTTTGCGAGGCATGGTCCGACGCGTTCTCTGCCTGAACCCCCGGCTGCTGGAGGAGTCAGAAAAAGGAAGTTTACTGTCGCCAAGAAAAGGAAGCGGATCAATTTCCCTTCTGGGACTATGGGAGAGTGGGTGGCTGGGTGGGAGGAGTTGGGTGTAGCCAGATCAAAAACAAGATAAGGACAGAAGACAGTCGACCTCCTTCCTTCCATATTTTCTCTGCTTGACGAGCCCCCAGCGTGCGTCAGCCCACAGAACAGAGAAAGGAAGCAAATTCCGGTCTCTGTTTACATCACCACAGTGGGCCCTGCTTGGCAGCAGTTTCAGAGCCTCGCATCATGTGAACTCCCAGCCTTGCGCCGTGTGCCTGCAGTGATCTCACGGCACCACAAGAAGGAGCTTTCCCCCTATATACAGTGTAAGAGCAGAAGGAAAAGGGAGTAGCTGGCTGAACTTCTAGCGGGGCTGTATGTCTCTCCCGGTTTGCTCACAGCTTGCAGCTGTGCGTCCGTCCTGGGGAGCTGTGTCAGGACGTCTGGGATCTCTGTGTGTTCTGGAGCCATACGCCTGTCAACCAGGTGGGGTTAAAAACTCCGCGAGACAGGCTTGTGCTGAACTCGCTCTCAGTTTCCTCGGGGTCTCTATGTAGGGTGCATGGCATTCAAACAGGGCCTCTGCCACCCATCTCTGGTGTCTGGCCTGCTGGAATCCCACCACCCCTGGGATAACCCTGCTCCCCGGGGATATAAGAGCACGTGGCCAAAGCTGCGTGGAGCAGCTGGGCTAGATGGACCATTGGTTCTTATGGCCGTTCTTATGAATTGGCCAATAAAGGCTCCGGCACTTGCAGGGACGCTCCCCATGCTACTGGCTCGGTGCTCTGCAGGGGCCTCCGGATATAGTGCGTATGAAACAGAAGGCAGCATGGTTTTGCGCAGAGCGACTCAGGAGAACCAGGTTCTCTCCCTCACTCTGCCACAGCCCTGCGGGGTGGCCCTGGGCAAGTCACTTCCCCACCTAGCTTTTGTGTCTCTTGGCTGTCTGATCCAGCCACCCTGTCTCTGTCAGCGGCCAGGGCCAGGAACTGCAGAGCTGCCACCGTGTACAATAGTGTGCTGGGGGAGGACATTTGTCCCTGACCATGTGAGGTGATCCGATGTCCATCTGCACTTCGACAGCACTGATACGTGCCTTAGAAATACCCCAGATAGACAGATCATGCCCTGAAGCCTGAGGATTTGATCATTCTTGGGACCATCATCCTACAGAATCAACCTCAGTTCACTTCCTCTAACTTCCGAAGCTATTCGCCTCAGTCATTGTCTTGGATGTGTCCATCTGCCATTCTGGGAGCATCCTTGCAACTCTGGCTTCTTTGTGTGAGTTCTGTGCCCCATGCCCAGCACCTGTGCCCTGCGCGGCCTTCACTTACATGGGTGTAACTCCAACCCTGAGGGCCCCATGTGTCTGTGGGTGGCCAAGGGACCCTGTTGTGTGTGTGAGAGGGAAAGCCATTGGCTGGCAAGCCCAGAGCCTCTCCCCCGTCAGCTATTTATGGAACAGCCCTTGGCACGTATGGCGGTTCACATGACAGGTTGGGGGCTATTTTTGACCTGTGAATGGAGCCGCTCTGAAGTCTGGCCCTCAATGTCCCCGTCAAGGGTACGGCACCATGTCGCGCTGGGAGGATTTCGCTGCACCACTCTGCACCTGGCTCCATCCCCAGCTTACGTTGTTCCCCAGGTAGGATGCGTTCGCACGCTCTGCATGCCGGCTGTGTCTCGCTGCTCTCTGACCCCTGGCTCGCTTCCCCACCGCTTCGGGGGGAAAAGCTGTCCCCAGGAAATGGGCCAGGCAGCTGTGGCTTTGCAAACCTCTGCTTCTTGAATGCGTTTATGTGGCATTGTTGCAACCCGTCATTCCTCCAGGGAGGCGCAAGAGGCCAAATCCTCAGCGGGTGTAAATTGAAGTCAATGGAGCTGTTACACCAGCCAAGGATCTTGGTCAAGGAGGTACAGGCAACTTAGAAAGAAGGGATAAAATGTGTGGTGAAAGGCGTGCCATGAAAGAGCAGGTGCACTCCACAGTGGAGTCTGCACCTGAAAGGACATTAGATCCACTCAGATCCACTGAGCCATGCGCCAGACAGCATAAGAATCTGCAACACCCTAGAGGCACAGAAATTCGTCTATGCCCCTCCGGCTTCTTGCAATTGCTCTATTCACTCCCCGGGGTGCCCCCTTATGCTAATGCAGACGAGATTAGAAAATCCCCAAATGGAGCTACATGGCATGTAAGATCATTTGATCCTAACACAGAAGGTGCCTCTTCGGCCCGGTCTTTAGAATAGCTCATCGCAGAATGCACTAAGGCTCACATGCGTTAAAGCCGAGGATTGTCTCCACTATTTAACGGCTGCCTGGCTGCTGTAGGTATTAGATGTGTCTAGGGGGGTGATGGCCCCTGTCATGCTGATGTATGGGAGGAGGAGGAGGCCCCTGCCAGGCTGATGGAGAGGCCAAGATCTGTCCCAGCGTCCCATTGGTCTCAACCGCAAGAGAATGCGGATGGCAGCAGCACAGCAGAATAGTGAAGGAACCGGAGGGGAAAGGGTTAAGTGAAGATAAAAGGCTCGAGTGGCCTGGTGGCCTAGTCTCGGTGGGTACCTGGGCGCCCCTCCCCGGTGCCCTCGTCCTCACTGACACCCCCCCTTGCTTTGCCACTGCAGAGATGGAGAATTTCCAGTACAGCATCCAACTGAATGACAGGGACTGGGCGGAGTTTTACTCGGCTGCTGAAGAATGCAGCTTAATCCCGGCTGCCCTGGCCACGGCGGAGGAGCTGGGCGTCAGTGACATTGAGCAAGGGGACGGCGAGGCCAGCAGCCCCCGCACCGCCAGGCTGATCACAGTGAGGGCAGGCAGCACGCCAGCTCCTGGCCCGGGACCCTGCCCCCCACATGGGGTCCCCGGAGAGACCGCCCGGCCCCGGCCCATCCCTGGGCACCTGTTCCTGGAGGAGGTTCTGTCAGGCTGCGAGGATGAAATGGATCTGGGCTCAGGCAGGAGGGTTCTGTGTGAGAGCGACACACCCGGATCCCCCCAGCAGACTCCGCTGATGCCCAGCGCCCAGGACAGGCAGCTGCCTTGTTTCTCAGGGGCCGGCTCTGCCGGACCAGCTAGCCATGCCATGGAGAAGCCGCTCCAGGCCCAGGACAGCTCCCGCGATGAAGTGGGCCAGGCCTCCCCGTTTGCTGTACAGGCAGGACGGGGTCTGGCCGTAGTACCCCACGGTCACCTGCCAGAAGGAGCTCCACAGGAGCGGGAATTATCAGGGGAGCATCTACAAGGCAGCCCAGAGAAGGCAGAGTCTGAAAGGCCAGTTCATGCAGCGGATGTGAGCTCCCCAGCGCTGGCTGCTTCAGGGGGGATGGAGAAGCCAGCGGAGGAAAAGGCCAACTGGTCTCTCTGTTTAGAGCCTGGGCTGCCAGACCCAACCGGTGACATTTCCCAGAATCCATCTGCAGAGCCCCTGCAGCCAGCGTGTTCCAGAATACCAGGGGAGAGCCGGCCTGCTGGGAAGAATCCAGGGGAGCGTTTGGGTCTTGGTCAAGCCTTGTCTGCTCCGGGCTCCCCTGGGGACTCTCCAGATGTTGTGCAGCCCAGAGGGCCTGTGCACCAGGGAACGCCCACAGCTGCGGTGACACCATCACACGCGGCCGTGGCACTGCAAAGCTCGACTCTAGCTATAGAGTTTTTAACCTCCTCTGCCCTATCGCGAGAGAGCAAAGGAGAGGGAATAGTGGCCAAACCAGCTCTTGGGGGGCTGGAGGGTGAGGATGAAGCTCAGCGAGGTGGTATCCTGACCTGTGGCATGCTGGGGGATGAGGGGCGAGGGTTGGCACTGGGGGGTCAGGCCGTCAGCGCTCCCAGGAGCAAGGCGGTGAAAGGCCCTGCAGTGCAGCCCTTCCCAGGGGAACTGAAGAAGACTAGTCATGCAAGGCCAAAGCAAGCAACTGGTTTAGGAATCCATGAGAACATGTCGTTGAATCAGAGCAGCAAACCCACTGCATCACAGAGAGAGGAGTGCAGGAGCACCACTGGGAAGGCACTGCGTCTTGGAAGCACGGTGGCGGTTGCAGGGGATGCTGAAGATGGAGCCCAGGGAAGGCAGAGATCTGGGCTCCTAGGAGGGATGTTTCCTCATCATTCAGCAGCTGAGGACTCTCAGGAGGGGGCCATACCTGCCCTGACCTGGCCGGAGATGTATGACTATTTTTTCTGTGACGCCCAAGAGCAGGGGGAGGAGATGAACAACTTGGGTGGGGCGGCGAAAACGCCCATATCTCCCTGTGAGAAGGAGCAGGAGGTGCCTGAAATGTACGGGCCTGAGATGTATGAATATTTCTTTAATGAACCTGAAGAAAGTGGGGGAGGAGGCAGCAAAGACACCTTTGTGGAGCCAGACAGGATCAGCACCTTGGAGCAAACTGCCTCACCGTGCGAAAGCCAGGAGGACCTGGGCTCGACCATAGCCGGAGAGCCCAGCGGTGTTATCTCCATCCCCGAGGTTTACGAACATTTCTTTACAGACGGAGCAAGCGGCAGGAGGAGCTGGGGGCGGATCTTCCTGCGCATGCCGGCCTTGGAGGCAAGAAAAGCCATGACAGCTTTGAAATCCTTCCTGCAAAAGCCAATGTGCCTGGTCAGATGCAGCCCCTCCGACCGCGGGGTCCCGGGCCCACGAAGTTCCATAAAGAGGCTCTCCCTTCTCCAGCTGAGGCCTCCCGGGAGAATCCAGCTGAAGCCAGAGGATTTAGGGATGGCCCCTGCACTAGCAGGTAAATGTTTGATCCTGGTCCCTTCTCGCTGCCCCAGGGTTTAAAAACATGGCGCTCCCTTGTAGAAACAGGCTCACTGATTAAATAGGAAACAGAAGCCATGGTGTCCTCAGAGCTGCTGCCCAGAACCACTGCTGGATTGCCCAGGCCCTGAACTACCCAGTGCCTCTGCCCCAAACCCCGTCTGCAGCCTCTACGCTGCTCTGGGGCTACAGCCCAGACCCAGTGCTGGGTTTTCGGTTTGCCTGTAGCTCCCAGCACGGCACTGAATTCCCTGATGCTACACTAGTTTCTCCAGAGCCCAGAAACAGCCCTCCACCCCCTGGCACCAACACACTGACGTTCCTGATGCTGCTGCCCAGAGATAGTGCCATTGTCCCTGTTGTTCTTTGCTCTGTGAATCATGATAATCGCACGGTTCCATCCCCTTTGTTAGCCTGTGGTCCCATCGTCAAACATGCTGGAGGATATGTTTGCAACCCAAGAATCCCTTGGCATGGTTAAGGCATAGCTTGGTCATGCATAGTGAGACCCAAATCATGCACTAACCATGTTCCCTCACTGCTCAACAGCCTTGGACTTTGGCAGGGCTGTTTGGGAGCTGATCCCATGGGCATTACAAAACCAAACTGCTTTAGGATGTTGCCCCTTCTCCCACCATTAGCATATTTCTCTGCTGAGCAGTAGCAGTTGTTAGCATCTTGCAAGTCAGCTTCCCAGGGAAGGAGAACTCAGTGATGTGGAATCTGGGGATATGCTGGGTGTAACTTGCTTTATTAATGCACATCCACCAGTCCTGGAGCAGAGGTGGTCACAAACAGTATGCGGGCAATCCCTTCAGCCCAACACCAGTGCCCAGCTCCCCGGGGACAATGATCCCTCCAGAACTGACTCTAGTCAGAGCCCAGAGCAGAAAGAAAAGCAAACTCTCCTGCCTCCTTGTACACAGAACTGTGTGCAACCCAAACTAACACCACTACAAGCATTTCTTCCAAGACTAAAAACTTGCTCACACACTAAGAAAAAGGAGTTGGAAGGAAGACTATGTGTAAAGACGGTGACAACTGATCTGTCCTTCTCCACAGTGGTCAGGGAAAGCAAGCTAGAACTCTGCTGGCAACAAGTGTGTTTAAACCCAACTGTGGACAGGGCCCACCAGAGTTCAGAATTCGCCTTTGCTGCGTGCCAATACACGAAGGTGAACTGGGGAAGCTTGAAGCTGGATTTCTGTTTGAGGGGTCAATGGCCAGGAACGCTGCCTGTACCAAGCTAGCACGATGGTTGCTGAGCCAGTGTGCCTGGGCTGTGACAGGCACAATGTTGGCAGGAGAGAAAGGCAAACTGGGACCTTCCGTGCAGAAACAGACAAGGAGAACATTAGAACCAGGGCTAATTTAATAAGCACCCGCTGGAGCCTCTAAAGGTTACTCAGGCATTGCTTATGACTGTGAGTAGGTGCGAGAGGTTTTAGAGAGCGGCTGGGAATAGAAGGAGAGGAAATGTGACCCATTAGGACAGCCACCGTCTTTATTTAAAAGTTTATACTGGGCTTAAAGCCATGGTGCCTCCCAGTTAATATTAAAAACAAACAAATAAGGCCTGAGCCCTCCCAGTGGGTGACTCAGCAAAGTGCTGCCTTGTTATCTGCCCCGAGAAAAGACCCTTTGCCTTGGTGGTAACTAATTAATAAAACTGGCTTTAATTAAAAACCTGATCAAACAAGCAAACAAAGCAACCCTCTTGCAACATGCCTCGAAGGTTGCTAGCATAGAGACACCAACAGAGTGAGAGATCCCAAGCGGTGTCTGCCATATGCCCTGGAGAGCAGCCCAGAGACTCCGAATGGCCATGATGGAGTGCAGGGGGCGTGGAGGCTTCTCATAGAACTAATAACCAGGCTTAGTCCTCTTCCATATTGCTTTTCATCCATGGATCTCAAAGCACTTTACAAGGGTGGGTACTTCTCATGAACCCCACTGTACAGGTGGGGAAACCAGTGCACTGTGGGTCACACAGCACAGCCAGGTCTCCCCTGACTCCCCACGCCAGTGGCTCTGCTGGACCACCCGCTTCCCAAAGCTTGCCTGGTGGTTAGGGTACTAGCCTGCAATGCAGGAGACCTGGGTTCAGTCCCCTGCCCCGCCACAGACTTCTTGTGTGGCCTTGGGCAAGTCACTTAAGGTATGTCTACACTGCATTGTCAACCCAGGGCCTTGGGACCCAGACTCAGTGTTTCTAAGTCCACACTGCACTACACAGACCTTCTGACTCAGGTGTGTACCCTGAGCTGTGTCCACCCTGCAACTCGACAGGCCTGAGTCACAGCAGGCTCCGCCCCCTGCCCCCAAAAGCAGCATCCTGGGAACTGGGTGCTGAGCGCTCCCGGAACCAAGTCAGACTGATTTGTGTGTGGAGAGAAGGGGGCCTTGGGTTCCCACTGGAGTCAAAGCCTGGCCTCAGTGTGTGGTGTAGACATACCCTTAGTCTCCCTATGCCTCAGTTCTCCGGCTGTAAAATGGGTATAATGACACTTCCTAACCTCAGAGGGGTGTTGTGAGGATAAATCCATTAAAGACTGTGAGACGCTCATATTCCATGATAAATGGGGCTAGATAGACCTGCTAGGTTCCCAGTTAGCACAGTGACACGTCCCTTCGCTACACAAATTAAAAGCTACTTTCAAACTCTTAAGCTCCTGCATGGCCACAAAGTCTGAAAACCGGGTGAACTGTTTAAAACTGGGTAGAGTGAAAAGATTATGGGGAAGTGGCTTCTAGAAATGGACCCATGTTCTCCAAAAATTAGAAGAAGGGGCTCGTGGCCGACTCCGTAGGGAGAGGAACGCTGTACAACATTGCAAAAAGATCCTTTCTCTTTTCTTTTTGAAAAACTTAGCAGGGGATTGGTGAAAAAAGCCAATGAATGTAAAGCTTAAGTACACCAGAAAGACTTCCGGCTGAAATGACCAATGTAACAGGGGTATTATTAGTACCGCTTGACCCTTAGCTTCAGGTTGTTCTTCCTGCAGAAAGGCCCCATCCTCCCCTAGCTCTCACGCAGGAGGACATGTGCCTGGTCTTCGTTGCCTTTGCATCCTGGGCCGTGAAGACGTCAGATCTGCAGGCTCCGGACGCGTGGAAGACTGGTAGGTAGGATGACCCTGTGGGAGAGGAGAAGCGCTTTACATAAAGGGGAGGGGGAGATACATGGGGGATTTGCGGGGGGTGGGGAGGATTTAGCTTTAGATAATGTTGGAAGGTTACATCCTCCCGCTAGGCAGATCGTACAGGTTGGAGCCGAATCTCTCCCTACTGTAGAAGGGCCTCTTCCTGCTTTCTGAAATGTTCTGTCCGTCACCGGCTGTTTCTAGGGTTCTCTCTCACCCAGGAAGGGCGAGATTCCTATCTCTCACTGCTTTTACTCTAGCATAGCTGCTGCTGGCTTTAATTATAGTTTGAAGCAGTAGGAGAATTCCTTTAGTTCTGATTAATCCTGTCCGGTATCCGGACAGTGGCAATATCACCACATCCTATCATGTCTTATCGCTTAACCTGGTCAGTGTTCCCTAAGGTGTCAAAACATGCATGGGGCAACATGTACCTCCAGTGCTAGCCTAGGCATGCCGAGCTCCCCGTGAAATGCTGGTGTTGGAAAGGACGGACAGTGCTGTGATCTGCCGGCACAGGGAGGTGGAACTGGACACCAGCACCCAAAGGGTTAATTAGTTGGGAACATTGCCGCCAGGTGGTTAGAGCAGAGGGTGAGAAATCAGGAGTCCGGGGGTTCCATGCCAACCTCCGCCACTAACTCACTAGGGTTGAAATTCACCCCTGTGCAGTGGGACCAACACCTGTGTCCATTGGGTGAGTCACCGCTCTGTTCTGTTCCTCAGTTTCCCCATCAAGGGGGTTTGTGAGGCTAAATTCATTCATTTTTTGCAACGTGCTCTGCAATCCGGAGATGAAAAGTGCCACTGTTGTGCAGAGAAATTGTTCATTAGCTGTGACAAGGAGAGACACCAGCATGAACGACCCAAGGTTGCTCTGCAGCAAAAAGGCAATCATATGCAGAGACTTGTGTTGTGAAACTCTGCTTCAGAAAACTGTTTTTCTCAGACTAGCCCTGAAACCAGGGCTTTGGAATAATCCTAGATTCATTCTTGAAATGTGTTGGGGTCTTTTCCAGTGTTACTGGCAAACGTCGGCACCCTCTCTGCCATCCGGTACTTCAGACGGCAGGCCATCGAAGGACGACACGGAACCTAGACACTCCCGCGTAGCCCAGCCAGGGACACGTCCCGCGGGCCCGCGAGGAAGAGTCCGAGGGACGACACTCACTGCACCTTGCCCTTTGGCAATAAAATGACTGTTTGCCAATGGGTCCAGTGGAGACCTGGTTCTGGAATCCAGGCTGCAGAGTTCTGGCCAGGCACAGGGTGCGAGGAAGCAATGAAATCTGACATGTAATCTGTTTGTTATAGGCATTATATGCATTTTGTTGCACGGGGTAGAGTTAGGCCCAGTGCATGCTGATTCAATTCTGCTCTCTGCCTCTGACTTGGTCAACATAGCGACGGCGATCGGGGGGTGAAACATCCACACGCCTGACCGACGTAGCTATGCCGACCTAGTCCCAGTGTAGCAACAGCTCAACCGAAGAATGCTTCAGTCAACATAGCTGCCATCATTCGGGGAGGTGGAGTTCTGCCAGTGTAGGCTGTGTCTACACTACAGAGTTATGCTGATGTAGGTAGGCTGGTATACGAGGGGGCTGGAACCATTTGTAGAGTGGGGGTGCCGAGAGCCATTGAACCAAATTGTAAACCCTGGATATAATGGAAGTCACTTCAAGCCAGGGGGTGCTGCAGTACCCCACAACACACACACACACACTCTCCTAGTTCTATCACCTATGCAGGTATAGTCCCTGTAGTGTAGAGATTTTCTCTCACTCCTTTAAGTTCAGCGGTTTCACTTTGCTACGCTATCTCCTATGGATAGTTAGGTAGCCACATGCATTGGTGTGTGTTCCAAGGGAAATTGTATCCATTTGTCCCCTTCAGCTGGAAGGTGCTGGTTGCTGGCACAGGAGACTTTTGAGAGTGGGCAGCCACAAGGCAAAAGAAACCAGGGCAACTCCTCAGTCTTCTGGTGTCCACTGGTCCCGGCTAGCAATGGGGAGGCTTTCTGGAAGGAAGGGAGAGGGTTTGGGGAACAATCGACTCATTGGCAGCTTTCAGGTTGGCTGCTTAGCCCCAGCCGATCTGTGGAGCAGCAGTGAAATTGGGAATGTTTCCAGGTGACCTTAGACGGTGGCTTGTTTAGCAGAGTTCAGACCTTCGTGGCTTGGCTCATGTCAAGGGAGTTCATCCTCTCGGAGGTCAGTGTGTTCATGCCAGTGGTGCATTTCAATGAGGCTGCAGTAGGATTTGTGGAGCCAGTTCCCTGCTTTGCTGTGCCAGAGGCCGCCAGTTCAGTGCACTGGGGTGGGAAGAACCACGCAGGTATGATGCATGCTGCTCCGACGGGGGAGGTACCATTTGGCATCATTCAATAAACGACTCCTCTGACCGGCTATGCAGTAGCACTGAGGGGTCCTGCAAGGGGGCTGGTTTAACCCTTCTGGCCTGGATGGAGTGAGGGCTTCAAGGTCAGATTATATACAGGGGCTGGGGTTGGAGAGATTACAAATGAGGAGAGATCTAAAAAGGCTCTGATGGGGGATGCAGAGGCTGGAGAAAGGTTCAGATTGTATAAGTATTCAGATGCTAGGACCACAGGTACTAAGCCCCTCAGTGGTGATCAGGCCCCAGGGTCCAGAGACAACAGTAGGGACTTCTGCTTTATGGCATCACAGCAGGGGGGAGGGGGTTGAAATTTGTGGGGGAGGGGCCTAGAAAGGGGCTTTGGCGAAGATGTGACCATGTGAGAGGACAGGCTGGTTGGTAGGTATGAGACCTGGCTAAGGTTGCCAATTTTGGTTGGACGTATTCCTGGAGGTTTCATCACATGACATAATCTTTTAATTAAAGATGAATCTTTAATTCCTGGAGACTCCAGGACAATCCTGGAGAGTTGGCAACCCTAGACCTCGCTGGAATATTGGCCCGACAAACAGGGATCTAGTTATTGTGCTGTTTGCTGCTGGAGGAGCCATAGGCACGTGTGAAAAGTGTCCTCGGAAAGTAGGCTGGGGGCAGGGGCGGGTGCACTGAACATCCAGGGGAGGAGGAGAGAGGACAAAGGTGCCTGAGATCCGGGACTGAAAGGGGTGAAGTTCAAGAGTCGTGTGTTAAGGGTTAGTCACCCTATAACATCTCTGCAAATGTGCCACAAGGGACCTTCTGTGATAATCTCAGAGCGCCCTCCTGTGCCCCAGAGGGGTACTGTGGCTAATGTTGAGCTACTAAATTGTCCCTGAGATTTAGTCTTTGATTCTGTTTTAGCCTTCTTCTTTTATTGGTGTTAGGAGTTATCCACAATGTAACCACCATCATCTTGGTCCCTCTAAAGGGCTGAACGCAGAACATGTACCACTCCAGGCCTGCACTGCTACACGTTGAGCTAAAGTCCTGTCTCTCCCAGGTGGGCGATGTCGCCGACTCATCTTGGTGGTTCGGGCACATACATAACACACCCTGAACAGTGGATTGCATTAGAAAACCCAGTCCTCTTCTCAACAATGAGTTCACCAGATAGGGCCAGTAGGAAAAAGTCTTGGGCTTGGTAGCCTTTGCTAACTTCACCACGCAGTCAGTCTTCCATCTTACCCCCATCCTTTACCCATTTTCTGCCTACTAGGCTGCAAATTATCGGCGGCATAGGACAAACAGGCACCGTGGGAGGTTCTGCCAGACAGCTCTGCCAGAGCACTGCGACCCCAGCGTGCCGTTCCCTCTGTTTTTCGGGGATGGTCTATGCAATCTAATCAATTTTTGTTCATCTCTGATTTCTATAATTCCAGCCTCAAAGCACATAGACATCAGTCACTGCATCTCAGTATCTCGTCGCACCATCCCAGCCCTACCTTCTACATAGGTGCTGGAACGAGGGGGGCAGGGGTGCTACTGCACCCCCTGGCTTGAAGCGGTTTCCATTATATACAGGATTTACAGTTTGGTTCAATAGCTCTCCACACCCCCACTATACAAATTGTTCCAGCCCCCCTGACCTTCTAGCCAGAGACCCTTTCAAATATCAGATGGTGTCAAACGGCAAGGACATGTGGTCAAAAGCCAATGAGGGACATAGGCTGAGGCCAGCTAGCACGCTCATCACTGTTGTTCTGCAGCCTTTGGGGGCTTGATAACTGCAGGTCATCAGCACACTGTCCAACCAGTCCCCCACCCACGAACTCCTGACCACCCCTTCCCTCCATGGGAAATAACGGAGCCATGAAATCCTCATAAGCCTTACTTGTCTTCGGCGCTGGTTCCTGAATCTGTTTTACGAACTAAGAGATGTTTAGATAGTCCCTTGTATTACGTAGTGTCATGGCGTTTTAATGTTACTTATGGGGGGGATTTGCGGCGCTGTCTTTAAAATCATGCCCTATTAAATATAAAAGAGTGAGCTCTATAGCAGTAAAAGGAGACAGTGGTGGATACACACTGTATATAAATGGAGTATATTAGTTGTATATATGAAATAAATCTCAGATAATTTTTGGCTGAATACTGTGTTGGAAGCTTCCAATACTTTTTCTATTTCATTTAATTCCGGAGTCTCTCTAGTAATACGTCCCTGCAAAATTTCCGCCCGGTTCACACACACCACCATTGAATGGGTATGTGCCTAATAAACAATCAACCAGTCATACAGCCGCCTAGCACAACCGTTTCAAGGCATTGCCACAGTACAGAGATACTGAAGGGAACTGGCCATTGAGGGCTAGACTAGATGACTTAATGACAACGTTTTTTTTCCAATCACTTCTCCCGGCACAGCTTGGAGAACACGCGCTACTGGGGCTTGATCAAGAGAGGCTAGCACGCTTCTTTAACCTCCAACTCCTACTGCCAGCGGGGCCCGGGAGAGGGGTTCTCTTCCCAGGCCTGCTTGGGTGTATCCCTTCCCAAAGAGCCAAGGAAGGGATTTCGGGAATGAGGAGGGGGGTAAAGTCCATTGCATGGTTCTGGCTCAGAGTAGCCACTGGTCTCAATTCATCATCAAGTCACATGGGCCCATTCGCAGTGCTTTTGGCAGGGCACTGTTCTCCAGTACTGCAGTAGAACGTGGCGTCCAGTTCTGCAGTTATCGTGTCTAATCTAAATTAAATCCAACCCAGCAGTAAGTTGGTCTCTGCAGAATATCATGAACTAAATAAACATACGGTACAGCGCGAGACCAGTCCCGCTTGGGCCAACAGCAGGCCTCAAACCCACAACCTTTGGCACAAGCAGGAGAATCTCATGATTTTAGCATTGCAGAGCTATTCGGTGGAAACAGCAGTAGACTCATAAACCGCATGTGCGAACCGACTACTAGGAGGGGACAAAACCTCACATGGTCGTAGTCTGTGTTACAGAGACACACGAACTGGGGCTTCGGTTTATTCTGCCCCAAAGACTCTTCTGATCAATGGGACACTCCGTGAGACTGCAATACAAGACCCGCGGCTGGCCTGGCTCAGCTGACGAGCTCCCAGGGATCAGGCTATGGGGCTATACATTTGCAGTGTAGATGCTCGGGCTGGAACCCTCCCCTCTCACGGGGTCTCAGAGCCCAGGCTCCAGGTGAGCTCAAATGTCTACACTGCCATTTTATCATCCCGCAGCCTGACCCCCGCAAACCTCAGTGAGCTGCCCTGGGCTCTGAGATCGCAGTGTAGACATCCCCCACCTGACAATCCAACACTACTCCGGGTGGGGTGAAGAGAACAATGAGATAAACACCCCTCCTAGGAAACCTCCGGGCTGGATACAAGTCACAAAGCAATGAGCCCCCATAACAAGTCAGGGATCCAGGCCCTCCTCCGATGGATACAGCCAACCACCGCGACCTGAGTTCTCCTGTCTGCAATGGCACCAGCGTCCAGGCCTGGGTAATTGTGCAGACACGTCCCCCTTGAACAAACGGTAACACTGCAGGCGCTAGGGGAGTTCAAACATTCGCATATGTTCAGTTTCACTGTTTACCCAGCCAGAACACATTAACCGCGCCGCACATTTTCAGTGGCAGGTGGGAATACAGAGACCGCAGCATGGTGGATGGGTAATGGGCGTAACAGCTGGAGAAATCCGACTATTTCATTATCCAAGGCTTTCCTGGGAGATAGTAAATAACACTGGTTTAAAAAAAAAAAATCAAAGCCGGGGGGTGGGGTGGAGCGTCAGACAGCTCCTTCCGCTGGAAACAGAGTGTGTAGTGTTTGCTAAGTCTCCATACACAGTATTTTGGTTCTCCCTGCTCAGGCCCTCAGGTTGCACCAGAGGCTGTGTAGAAGGCATCATTAATGCAAGAATAACCTCTAACGGCTCCTCTTTGGGCTTTTCATTATCCTGATACATTTTTTTAACCAAATCACCAAAATCTGAAGGGACTCAACGTTCTCCTTTCCACCCCAGGCAAGAACCGTGCACAGCACTCCCACTGGCAGGCACCACTGAGATGTCTGTGTTAAATAACTATCACCTAAGTAGTGGGACAAATCTCCAAGAGGTTGGGAACTCTGCTTTAGTCTGAATCCACCACCTAAAATCTGGCTGCTTCTCTGAACTCTCCAAACCTCTTAGGTTTGTAAAGCTGGGCAGGAGATTGCATTAGAATAGGGGAGGTTTCTGGTACCTATTTTTTTGATCCTGGCCAGAAACCTGAATGTAATAATTTTTTTGGAATTCTTCAGACCCTTAGAGGAGGTTTGGCCCAAGTTGGGTTCCAAACCTGGGCAAAAGGTTGGCAGGGAAGATTTTGATTTTTTTCTATATGAGTTTGGTAGTTCTTATCCCAGCCTCCTACACATGCAGGATTTTCAGTTACGTTATGTTCCTTCCAATGGCTGTGGTCTGTCCTAAGCCACGGACGGGTTTGAATCTGCAATGCGGATGCTGCTGGCTCCATTCACTGTTTCGGTGCCTTGTGATGAATGAGGGAATTCAATCAACTGAGGCCAGATCGGAAAACTTTTGCATCAGTGCGCAGCTGGGCCTTTTGCTGAATCATTGCTAGAGAGTGACCCATTTGCCCTCTTCCCCGCCCCAGAGCTAAAGGCATGGCTTCTGCACGGCTCCCAACACCTGCCCCTTTGCTCTCTGCCCTTCACATGACGGTGCTGTCAATTTTCTTAAGCTGAGCACGGCTGGGCTGGCGTTGATGGGAGAGCGCTGAGGAAAATTCTAGGGATTCAGTTCTGCCACCTTGCATCATCATTTACACATTTGCAAATACTTGTGATTTGGCAGCATTTCCCACTCCCTCTGCCCCGGTGCAAATGATAACATAAGGTGCAAGGCAGTGGAGACTCGCACCTTAGATTCTGCAGGAAGCTGGATGACTAGAGGACACTCTTTCCTCTGAATCCCCGTGGAGCCCAGGACCCAGAGTCCCTGCAGGGGGACTAAAGCAGTAATCTTCCAGCTGAGGTGTAAAACCAGATGCCTGGCTGTTTGAATAACTCAGCCTGAGAAAATCAATCATAAACATGAGAGCTGATCGCAAAGCTATTCCACCCAAATTCTGGTACCTGCCGTTTAAGACGGAGGTTGATAAATTGGAGCAGGTTCAGAGAAGAGCCACGATAACGATTAGAAAACCTGCCATATAGTGATAGACTCCAGGAGTTCAATCTAGTTATCTTACCAAAGAGAAGGGGTGACTAGATTACAATCTATAAGTACTTACCTGGGGAACAAATGTTTCATTATGGGCTCTTCCGTCTGTCAGAGAAAGATACACAGCAGAGCCTCAGTGTTACAAATACCAGAGTTACGAACTGACCGGTTAACCACACGCCTCCTTTGGAGCCGGAAGTATGCAATCAGGCAGCAGAGACCAAGAAAGAAAGCAAACTCAGTACGGCACAGTGCTGGGTTAAACGTAAACTACAAAAAAAAAGGGCACGTTTTAAAAAAAGATTAGACACGGTAAGGAAACTGTGTCTGTGCTTGTTTCATTTACATTAAGATGGTTAAAAGCAGCATTTTTCTTCTGCATGGTAGTTTCAAAGCTGTGTTAAGTCAATGTTCAGTTGTAAACTTTTGAAAGAACCAGAAGGTTTTGTTCAGCATTAGGAACGTTTCAGCGTTTCCAACAATCTCCATTCCCGAGGTGTTCGTAACTCTGAGGTCCTATTGCAATATGATCCAATGGCTGGCAGTTGAAGCTAGACAAATTCAGACTGGAAATAAGGCATCAATTTTTAACCGTAAGAGTCATTAACCATTGGAACAATTTACCCAGGGTCATGGTGGATTCTCCATCATTGACCATTTTTCAATCCAGACGGGATGTTTTTCCAAAAGCTCTGCTCTAGGGATTAGTATGGGGCAGTTCTTCGGCCTGGGCTCTGCAGGAGGGCAGACTAGATAATCACAATGGTCCCTTCTGGCCTTAGAATCTAGGAAAGCCAACCTAGGAGATTCAACCCCAGGAAACCACTGAAATAAATAGGAGTTGTGTCTAAATCCCCTAGTCAGCCTTGAAAGTCTCAACCGTGGTGATCCAAAACATGCTAAGCTTTTTCAAGAACAGAAAAAGCACCTTCCCTGCCCAGTTAGATGTAACACAATGAGTGGGGGTTACAAACAACAGGGTGGGGCTGGAGGGAATGGTAGAATATCAGGGTTGGAAGGAACCTCAGGAGGTCATCTAATCCAACCTGTTGCCCATGCAGGACTAATCCCCAGACAGATCCCCCCCCCGATCCCTAAATGGCCCCCTCAAGGATTGAGCTCACAATCCTGGGTTTAGCAGGCCAATGCTCAAACCACTGAGCCATCCCTCCCCCCGCCAGGGTTACAGCATGAGTAACAGGTGTTTACTGAGTGTATGTATGTGCAGTTTTTGGTTTTTTTGCAAGACCAGGACTGCTGGCCCAGACTGTAATTTGACCAGCTCATTATATCCTGTCATTTTAACTGGATATGGCCCTCGTTTATTCCCCCGGTTCTACCCCAGAAGTAACACTATTCCAGTGGTCGCTAACATGGTCACTCGCTCTTTATGGGCCAGAATCAAACTCCACTGTCGTCAATGGGGGTCTTTCCATCCAAGCTGTACAGAAAGGTTCACATTTTTACCGGGGAGGGTAATTTACCATTGGAACAGGGATGTGGTGAAGGGTTTTTCTATCACATGAAAGCTTCAAATCCAAATAGGAGGGCTTCCTACAACAATAGGCTCGGGCCAAATCACAAGATATGGGCTCAATGCAGGAATTACTCAGGGAAATTCTGCTCAGTATCAAATTCTATGGTCAGAAATTCTATGAAGTAGTGGCCTTTGAATCAGGTACCTAAATACCTTTAAGGATCTGGGCCATAAAGCCTAACTGCCACTGGTTTCAATGAAGATCTGGGCCTAAATGCAGAAAGCACTTTGAGATCTTTGCTGTAGAACAGGGGTTCTCAACCGTCTTCTTTCTGAGCCGCGTCCTCCCGCCACCATGCTATAAAAACTCCACAGCCCACTTGGGCCACAAGGACTGTTTTTCTGCATGTAAAAGCCAGGGCCGGAGTTAAGGGGTAGCAAACAGGACAATTGCCCAGGGCCCCACACCACAGCTAAGTTGCTCAGGCTTCGGCTTCAGCCCCAGGTGGCGAGCCTCGGGGTCCCAGGCTTCAGCCCTGCACGGGGGGGCTTTGGCTTTCTACCTTGGGCCCTAGTGATTCTAATGCCAGCCCTGCTTGGCGGCCCCCCCGAAACCTGCTCATGGCCCCCCGGGAGCCCTGGACCCCTGGTTGAGAACGGCTGCCGTAGAAAATGCCAGATAATCAAGATGTGATCACACTGAGGTGGGTTCACATGCTTTGCGGCTCCTTTTGTATTCTACAGAAGGCTGAAGAGGGTGAAGTGAATAACTAGAGGATAAATGCCTCCTACCCTGCTGCAGAGCCATAGGAAAGGAGGGGCCTTACAGTGCGGAAATCAAAGTATCAGAAACCACAACCAGTGTCGGGGGGATAAGCTCTCGGAGTTGGGGCCAGACTTGAAAGATCAGCAACCTCTCCAGTATCCTAGAGGGAAAACCAGCCGTGACATGCCTGTAATTTTCCTGCTTGGTTTAGTCAATGACCTTTCACACTCTGTAGTCTCCTCCTTCCCGTACCACTGACAGGTCCGCGAGCCAAAATCCTGTCCTACAACAAGGAAACAGGAATGACCGTCTTTTGCAAAAGCAGGGACCACCACAACAGAAAAATCAAGACTCAGACCCACGGAAAAGGTCATTTCTGTTTAACTCTGCCAAAGAAAGTGGCTTTGCTGAAGTCTGGAAATGCCACGTGGGAGACATGCTACCCTACACCATGTCCTAACCTAGCGTGCAGCTCCCCATCTGACACCGCATCTTGCCAAGCAAATGAAAAAGTCAGACAGGTGCACGCTGAATAATTACCTCCTCAATTCAGCTGCCTTCCGTAGCAGCCTTCTTCAAAAGGCCCCGTTATACAATGTAACACTTAAGCTGCTGGATGGGAATAGATCCTGAATTTCTCTCTCCTACAGCAACCGATATAACAACAGCGCAGCCAGCGAGATGTAGTTCAAGCAATAGCCCCGCTAATGAGTCATCTGACCACAATAAAATCAGAGCATAGATTCCAGCGGAAATTTCTGCTCGGTCGCTTTCCAAGACATTTGCCTGGACCACCGGGGCTTCAAAGGGATTGGAAAGCAATAGCTGTCAAATGATTTCAAGCCAGCGCTGTGAATGGCATTTGCTAGCGAGCCGGCAGAGGACCCTGCTTGTGTCCGAGTCCTACAGAAATGACGGCTGGCTGGTTTTTACTTTAAACTGCTCGGCGACTGAAAGGCAGCTTGGACTAACAGGCCGGGGATATCTCCCTAGCTCCTTCCGTGCCCAGGGCACCAAACCAACTCCGTGACACACAGAGGGGTCACGCCATCCCACTCTGGAGGAGCTGAACGGATCTTCATCATAAAGCCCTCAGGGGACTGGATGAGGGACATCCCTGGGCTTTGATGGGGGGAAGAGGAAGTGGATTTAGCCTTGGTCGAAGCGAAGGGGAAAGACCCTGGGCTTAATGGGCTCTTCTGCAATGAGGCAGTAGCCTTGTTCTGTTCCTTCTTCTCCCTGGTCTCGAGCAGCATGGAATGAGGACAGGCCCCAGTTCTTGGTCCTGCTCCCCACTGCTCAGACTGAGTCTTCAGGGAAAGCAACTTCCTGTCCCATCCGCACCTCCACCCGTCCCTCTGGCACCCGGTCCAGCCCACTCCTCCTTGGCCCAAGGGCCATGGGGGGATTTAGTGTTCTTCACAGCAAAGGGCAAGTGCTGCACGGCCTAGAGGCAGAGTAGGACTTTAGCAGGAGTGCAACAACTCCGGTTTCTGAGAGCCCTGCAGTTATGCTTTGCACTTAGAGAAACTTCCATTAGCCAAGGATCAGAGGGGTAGCCGTGTTAGTCTGAATCTGTAAAAAGCAACAGAGGGTCCTGTGGCACCTTTGAGACTAACAGAAGTATTGGGAGCATAAGCTGAACTAACCTCATTATCTAAACACTGATTTATACCTACCTCTAGAGATTTCCATTACTTGCATCTGAAGAAGTGAGGTTCTTACCCACGAAAGCTTATGCTCCCAATACTTCTGTTAGTCTCAAAGGTGCCACAGGACCCTCTGTTGCTTCTTCCATTAGCCAAGGATCTTAAAGCCTGTTACCAATATGAATTAATCCCCCCAGCCCCATAGGAGGCCAGGTCCCCATTTTACAGGTGAAGAAATTGAGGCACAAAATGTTGCATGGACTGGCCTGTGGTCACAAAGGGAGTCAGTGACTGAACCAGAAGCAAACCCAGGGCCCTTGAATTCCCAGTCCCCATAAATACCAGATGATGCTCCCTCTTATGTACATAATACAGTAGCTCTGAAAAGATCGCTCTTCACCTCTCACACAGCAGAGAGGGGAACGGTAATTTATTTCTGCATGGTCCGACAGGCTGCAGAGCCCTGACAAAAAGAAGTGCTGAACGTTCATTCAATTAAAGCCACACATTAATTCTGAGAGCATTCACAACTCCCTTTCACGAGCATTCGTGCGAGCAACATGTTCACAAGGACATCGGTGGAAAGAAAACACGACACATAGCCTTGTGCAAATGTCAACTCTCATTCAGCCCTGTTCAACACTTAGTGGATTTGGGAATCAGCTAATCAGGGGGCAGAAGCAATAACATAAGATGAGGCTGACCAGTAACACCGCATTGATAGCGCTGAGATAGCTAGTGTTACTTTAATTAAACTCTCTATTTATAAACCTTGGACTGGCTGAAAAACGTGTCGGAGAGAGAGGTGGGTTTTCAGTCACAAGAGAGGAGTATAAGGTAGAGCTTGAAAATATACCACAGCCATCTGCAACAGCAGCTCCCAACAACTAAACAGGGTTAGGCTGGGTCAGTAGCTCCCAGGAAAAAATCTTAGGGGCTGCAGGAAATGGTATTGGTGAAGTAGCAGAGATGGGCCGGTGCTGTGAATCTTGGATTGGGATCTGAACTTACCCACTGTTTTGGGGTGCTGACTGGGGACCAGTTTAGGGCTCGTCCACCCACAAAAGTGCTACCACTTAAACTAAGCCAGTATTATGAAAGTGGTACAACCCCCTCCCCCTGCTCCCCTAAGTGCTGAGTCAGATGCAGTTACATCAATTTAAAAGTGGCATATTCCTATATTGGAAAGGGAATAAGCTATACCAGTATAGCTGGTCCACAGTCGGGTCCGTACTGTTAGAACTAGGCTGGTTAGGGGGGTGGCTTTGTTTTGTAATCCAAATAGTTACATCAGGGCAAAAATGGTCTGTAGCCCAGGTCTTAGAGATCAGTTGAACAATGACGTTCCAGGCTGGGGGCTTCAGTTCCACAGTGGGTCTCTCTCTCCCCAATAGCTGGCACTACTCCCTTTCGCTAGCACTGAACTAACAGCCCAGAATGGCGCGAAGGGGCAACAGCGTCAGAGGTTTTGTCTTTCAGACGAGACATATGATCAAGGCCCTAGCACTGTGGTCATTAAAGCCCCATGGCATTTTTTTGCAAGGTTACCCAGCATGGAATATGGCCAAGATATCACAGTTATTACGTTCTGCCTCACACTATCCTGCCTGCACTTGCATCTGGATAAGGCAGGCTTCCTTTTCAATCCTGCTGGGCTACATTACTGTGTGCTGTTTCAGGATTGCCAAGTTCCACCCCAGAGATGGCTGTATTTCAGTGACAGGGGGATAACTCCTAATCCCCCAACAATCAGCTGGCTGCACAATGAACGCAGTTTGGTGGAATCTTTTCTGTAGCGGGAGAAACACACTAGATTTTCACCACCATCAAATCTCTCTGACAGGCATTTTCTACAGTACCCGGGTCTGTAGTAACTAAGGCCCAGATTTTTAAAGCTATTTAGGTGTTCCTGCACTCAGCGTCACAATGCTTAATTACATTAGGAACGTAAGTCTCGTTTTCAAAAGCAACGTGGGCATTCAGGTGTCCAAATTCCATCGACGCTCGAGCACATCAGCACCTAAATAGCTTTAAAAAGCTGGGCCTAAACGCTGACCCTGAGCTCTTCCAGTGCAGACATTGTCCCAGCTCCTCCTCACAACACTGAGCTGCATGTTTTGAAGGCAGCCGCACGCTCTTTTGTATACTCAAATCAAGCAATCTCCACAAAAGAGGGGGAACCAGGTAAAAAGGTAACATTTCTTTAAGAGTCTAACAGGCTAAGAGTGGACTGTCACAAACAGGAAAGGAAAAGGGACTCAGGTTTGAAAGAACAACAAGAGACGTCTCCATCAGGAGCAGCAGATGGGTAGAGACAGGGTGACATTTGTAAAGCCTTGTTCCAGGCTAAATCCACACACTGAGCTTCTTTAATGTCCACTCGCTGCCTTGAGAACGGGAGCTGCTTCTCCCTTTTATGGACTTCAGAGATGAACCCATGGCCTGACCTACCGTTCCCAACCTGGAGGGACAAACAAGCCCAGAGGGACATCTAGATCCTCAAAGGTATTTAGATGCCTAACTCCCACTGATTCTACCTTGGAAGATCTGGGTCTGTCCTTCAATCCACGCACCCAATGGGCCTGGGACTTTATTTCCACTCAAAGCAAAGCTTCCACCCAGAGGTGAAAGTAAGCCGGTACGGTCCAATACGGCATACTGGCAAGAGCCAGTACACCGTGCCGGACTGCACCAGCTTCCGTGGCGGGGCCAGAGATCTTTAAATCTTCCCCCCCCCCCTCCCCGCAGCTCCGGCAGCCGGGCTGGGGCCGGAATTTAAAGGGCTCAGAGCTCCCTGCCACAGCCGGAGCTGCGGTGGAGATTTAAAGGGCCCGGAGCTCCGCGGCGGCTGGAGTCCCGGGCCCTTTAATTTGCCCCTGAGCCCCAGGGGCTTCCAACCATCTCTGCAGCTGGGAGACCAGGGTTAATTTAAAGGCCCTGGGGCTCCCAGCCACAGCCAGTGCCCCAGGGCCTTTAAATCTTGAGAGGTCCCACCTCTTCCGGATGAGGCCACATCCCCTCAGGACTCCGGCATTACCAGTAAGTCTTGTAAGTTACTTTCACCCCTGCTTCCACCCAGAATGCCTTAATTGATTTCCTTCCCCCTCCCACCCTGGAAAGGGGGAAGATGTTACAGTTAGATGGTACAGTCACAGCTGCTGTAGAATGCTAGATTAGTTTGAAAGACTGAGAAACAAGAGAGAAAGAGAAGGTGCCTCTTGAGTGAAATCCACTCCTGTGCAAATGTTCAGCTAATGGTTTATGCATCACTTATGATCTACTTCAGCTCCTGCTGGCCCTCTGCAAGTTTCCTGTATTACTGGACTGCAGCCAGCACAACTGATAAACTTCTCAGGCAGGCAAAGTGACCCCGGTCAGTAAAATCTGTTGAGCAATTTGAATTCTTTGACTGATACTTGCAAAGCACCTTTCCAGCCGAAAGATTCCAAAGACAGCAGGGCAAAACAGAGTCTGTAAACTCTGGAGTCCCAGCCCCTGGCACGAATCCCATCTCCCGAAGAAGACACTAGAGAATTTGTTCCTAGATAAGGTGTTTGCACATGACTGATCTCAACTGAGCAGCGCAGGCTGTTGGCAGTTTGAAAATTCTTCCTCCAGCTAGTGATTCAAAGACTTAGGGCGGGTGGGGAAAAGTTATTTTGTCCTTCAGGTGCTGGAAGGAAGGACAGCAACACAGAGAAAAACCACCAATCCCTCAGTTAAACCAGATGAGGACACACAGAGACTCAGTTCTGAAGACAGGTGTGTGTATTATTATTAGAATTGTACAGTCTTGCAGAAATTGACCGGAGTACTTTACAGTCAATTATTTTGATACATTGCAATCACTGCTATTATATATAGAAAAATCTAGATCTTGAAAAAGGTCTTTGGTTTCAGTGAACACAGCAACATTCAGTGAGCCCAGCTGCATCCCAGAAAACGATGTGCCTCTGACATTCCCCAGTGCAATTCTGTTCATAATAAATAGCTCCTCTCAGTGTTAAGTTATTATATATAAACCCTCCCAATAGGAAAGTAAACCTGAAACAAAACAAAAACAGCTGGAAGACCCAACCATCCCACACAGCACAGATGTGTTGGCAGCTGATAGTCTCACAGTATTGTTCATAGTCCATAGCTACGAAATTAAATAAGTTTTTAACTCACCCACATTTACATATAAAATACAAATATTCCACTCAAAACCTACGTGTAAACTTTGCTTATTACCGTCTAAAAAATTTCAAGTACAACAGTCTAGTGGCTTGTTTCACTTCCACCAGTGGAAAAAAAGAGATTTCCTTAATACGCTTTGTTCTACAGATTGCTTGGGGAATGCAGGTTAGAATTTGGAGCCTAGGGTAAAGCACCTTGGCTTGCTGTTGACCCTGTATGAGCCAAAGGGTCCGATAAAGCTAAGACACTGTCCCCCCAGGAATGATGGTTTTTGTGCAGTGGTCTTCTGCCTTCCCCTAAGGGCCCAGGAGTGGAACTCAGGACACCAACATTCCTTAGATTATTGGAGCATTCGGAGGATCATGCAGGAGTTTTGCTTAATGATGATTTCCTGCCCTCCCCCACTGCCCAGACATACAAGAGGCAGGGTTTAGACTGAGTTCAGTAAATTTGGAGAGGTCTGAATGGGAGAGAGAGAAAAAGTCTCATGGAGGGATCCAGGGGTATCCGCACCTGGAGAACTCTTGAAAACACATGCCCTTTGGAGCACTTCACAGATAACAGATTTCCTCTTCGTCTCTTTCTCAATGCTGGCCAAGCTATGCAGATTCTTTCATTGGCGCCCATCACCATAGTCTCTGGGCCATCACTGGCAGGGAAGATTGAGCGGTGTCCAGAGACAGAGGTGGACCCTACATGACCCTCCTCTGTTAGCTTGAGCAGGGCCTGTGGATCAGGTGAGGATTTCTGTCTGCCCTATCTCCATTGCCAACTCTGACTTTTGCACCGAGTCAATGGGCTGAGCGCAGTTGTTACCCACGCTGCAGACTTTAGGTGATGGTGAATGTTCACAGGTCTTCACAGACTTGACGCTTAGCGGGGAAAGGTCTGGCTAATCGACAGAGCTCAAGGTTTAAAGGTATCCCGGATGTCGCCAACTAAGCAGCTCCATTGAAAAGGAAAGCGACCAGGTCTCCCGATGCATAGCTCTTTAATACTTAACACACACGCTAACCCGTCCAATGACCGGTTTCTCCTCTTCTAGCCCCTCTGAGTCACCGACCTTTCCATACACACAGTGTCCTGTTAGCCGAAGGGAGCGTGATTAGGAGCTAGGCTTCTTTTCCACTGCATGGAACAACGGCTATTCACGAAACCCGGTTCCCTACACAGCCGGGACAGTGAGTTCCTTTAGAGTGCCTAGCGTCCAAGATCCCCCCTAGTACTGCCGAAATGTTGGGGGATGGGGAGGGACTTCGTTTTTCATTAGGATTCGTAGAGTCTTGTTCATGCTCGTGGGCATCGTATTAAGATTTGGTGGAAGAGTTCCAACCTGATGAAAACCTGCCGGAGCCAGAGCTCAGCACACACAGGAGACCCAGTCACTGGAGGGATCCTTTCCCTGCTCATTCTATACACACCTTACACGCTTCACAGCTAAAAGGCATGGCTGAAAGCAAAGTGGTCAGGGTGGGGCAGGCCCGGGAGTTTTTATGAGCACTGCTTTGGCTTCTTTCCCTCATACATGATAAAACTGCTGGCAGGAGAAGGGCCCGGCCTGCCGGATGCCCGACTCCTTCTCCTCAGCCTCCCAGAGGTTGTCATAACTGAAGTCGCTGTGGAAGCTTTGGAGTTCTGCGTAGTCGTGATATGCAGAGTCGTGCCGCACGCGGCCATTCCCGGGCAGGTTGTAAACACCAGCGCTTCCCTCTGCAAATCAGAGGAGAAAGAGACAAACAAAACAGTTTACATTGATTGCTACAGGATTCCTACGCTATTATAGTCTCTTCCAAAAATATACAATGGGGCAAGGTGCTGCAGTGAGAGACCTGGTAGCTGAAGCTCTGAGAGCAGATCCAAGAGAAGGATCAGCAAAGCATGCCTGGCCCATACTGCCCTGCCCCGCCCCAGATGGCCCAGCTCCGGGGGAGAGCTCCATCCCTACAGTTCTTGGTCTCGCTGCTGAGACTCCTACAGAGAGTGCAGGCCAGCCACGACTGACGGTGGGTTGTTGTCCTTTGTCACATGGCCACTTGTCCACAGGGAAGCAATGGACCTAGCGAAAGCCCCGTGTCATTCTCTAGCGAGAAGATGAACAAGGTCAGACATTATCCTGGGTCATGGCCCCAGCGCAACCAAATCCGGGGGTAATTGCATCTAAATGATTTTCCTGGAAAAGTGCCTAAGTATCAAATGCAAACCCCAGCGTAAGCCAGAGAGATGGAGCCCGGGGACAGTGAAGGGGCCTTTTCTGTCACTAACCGAAGGTGGCAGACACCAGCCATGCAGCCTGGGTTGCAGAACACGCAGCGGCTGCTGGCAGATTTAGAAAGTGCTGAGATACAGCTGGGCTGGGCTGAGCACAGCTAAGGCCAGGTTAGAAGAGAGGCAGAAATCTAGTACTGGTGTTGCATTGTACTGGAACTAGACAGTGGTTCTCTCTGGCTCCTGGGGGACTCACCTGAGGACTGCAGTGAGGATCCCAGAAATTCTTCCCTCAAGGAGGGGATCTAGAGGAAAGAAATAGTGATGAGGGGTGTCTCTTAGCATTTGGGATGTCAGTGCCAGGATCTTTCTCACCAAGGAATCGCAGCTCTGTAGCTTCCCACATCCAAATCCTCCAGGGTGTACCCAATCATATCCCTGAGGGTCAAATACTTTACACCGCTGCATTGTTACCATCATCTTTCTGGCACAATGGGCAGATCCAGCGGGACCCAGTCCACAACCTTTCTTAGTCACTCAGAGAGGTCGCTCTTGGGCATGCGTCACACACAGGCTGGGAAAATGGGCTTCTCGAGAGCTGTAGATGTTCCCTGGGCAAGGAGCTGCATCTTCAGCCCCCAGCAGCTTGCGGGAGCAAGGATGCTGCGGAAGGCTGTCTTCGTGGTTAAGGCCCCCAACTGGGACTCAGCAATTTGCAGTCAACTCCCCGCTCTGCAACAGAATCCCTGGGTGACCTTGGTCAAGTCCCTTAGGGGCTGGTTTTCAGAGTTGTTGAGTATCCATAGCTCCCATTGCCTTCAACTAAAAATAGTGGCTGCTCAGAACTTCAGATCTCTCTCTCTGTGCCCCATCTACAGACTGGGGATAATGATACCGACCCTACCTGCGTGGGGACCTGTGAGGATATGTGCGCTACAAGGCTCAGGCTCCGTGGGGATGATAACCGCAGGAAAGCTTACAAATATAGAGGAGAACAGTCCAGTGGTTAGGCACTAATCTAGCTAGACCTGGGTTCAAGTCGCTGTTCTGGAACAGACTTCTTCCGTGACTGTGGCCAAGTCATTTAGTCTCTCTGTGCCTCAGTTTCCCTTTTGTAAAATTAGGATAATACTTCCCTACCTCCCGGGGGTGCGGTGAGGAGAAATCCATTAGAGATTGTAAGGCACTCAGACACTACAGTAACGGGGGACTATAAATGCCTAAGACAGACATAAATAAGGACCTTGGGATTTGACTCCTTATTAATAAAAGTAACCAGAGTTGCACATCCCTTTCCCCACACCCTGGACTGAAATCACACCCAACACTCCTGCAGACTGTAAGCCATGGTGGGGCAGGAGGAGCAAACCCACTCCTGTTTTACATAACGCCCCAGTCTGGATCTGCGCAGTAGCCTACTTCTTGACCTACTCTGGCATGTACCACTAGGGATGCTGTTGTTACCACTGGCCATGTCAAGGTACCATCTCAGCATCAAGACATTTGTCTCCTCCTGGCGCAACGCAAGATCACCACAGGCCGATGCTGTACTGTCTCTGAAAGATGCTTCCACATCCCACCAACCCTGCTCCATGGTCAGAGGAATGCTCCTTTTGAAATGAAGGGGTGCCCACATGCATAGGCGCCAACTTTCCTTGGTGCCGATGGGTGCTCGCGCCCCCCTGCTCCCGTCCCCATCCCGAGTCCACCCTTTCCCCACCCCTGCCCCGCCTCACTCCAACCCCTTCCCCAAAGTCCCCACCCCAACTCCACCTCCTCCCTGCCCCTATTGGACCCCTTCCCCAAATCCCTGCCCTCGCTCCGCCTCTTCCCCGAGCGAGCCATGTTCCCTCTTCTCCCCCATCCCTCCCAGCCGCGTGAAACAGCTGTTTTGTGGTGCAAGCGCTTGGAGCTAGGGGGGGAAAGCGGGCACATGGCACGCTCAGGGGAGGAGGCGGAGCAGAGGTGGAGGTGAGCTGGGCAGGGAGCTGCCGGTGGGTGCTGAGCATCCACCAATTTTTCCCCGTGGGTGCTCCAGCTCCAAAGCACCCACAGAGTCGGCGCCTATGCCCACACGTGCTTGGCCTCAGACTCTGAGCCTTGAGGGCACAAACATGTCTGGTGGCAGTGGGAGCGACCCATAGGCCCCCATCTTGGCACTCACATTTGTAAAACAGGAAACGTTGGGGGGAGATGCCTGCGGGAAGTGACACGAGGTGCTGGGGTTGCTGTATCTCTGCGCGGCGGGTGGCTCTCTGCCGCGACTGCTGGGCAACGGGTGGGAGGTCTTCTTCTGCAGCGGAGGGTGATGGGCCCCTGGGATTTCTGCGTAGCCGTTCAGCTGCTCTGAGCCAGTCTGACCATGACGTCTTAAGAACTTAGACGAGAACAAATCCCAACTTGGTAACTGCCGTCCCTGGATAGGGGCCTTCCCTGACTGCCCCCCACCTCCACCTCCACCCACCCTGATGTATCAATAAAATACCAGAGCCACAAAAAGAGATTCTGGGTCTAAACTTCACAATCCACCGCGTTGACACGATGAGGGAGGGGGAGTCGCCTCACGCCACTCAGCCATGCCCCCGAGTGATGCCGAGGAACTCCAGAGGGAATCCGGCCAGGCACGAGGATGGGGGGAGGTGACACTGTGCCACATCAGGGGGTGGGGGGGAGACTGAAGGGCAGCTCAGGGCTCTGAAAAGGGGAGATGAAAGGAAGCCGGCGCCTAGCAGCAAGATAGCGGCTGCTAGTGAACGGCGCAGAAATGGCAGCAGCTTATGAGAGATGAGCTCATTGATTTATCTACACGCCCCCCCCACAACACCCCTGAAACTCAGGGGTTGGGTGAAAGCGGTCCCTAGATCTGAATCACCCTGGTCTGGGGAAACCGAAGCTCACCGCCTACCCCCACCCCAGTTTGGTGCATTTTTGCTCATCCCTGGGTCACTTGGCACCCTCATCTGGACAGAGGAAACCAGCTCCTCACTGCTTCAGTCCGGAGCCAACAGGCAGAGAACTTTGCTGGTCACTAGAGAGACAGGCACCATGGAAGACTCACCCAGGAGAAAAGGCCTGCGGGGCCGGGCACGGCTCTGTTGGAGTCACATGCTGCCAAAGCTCTGCGTACTGAGCCAAGGATGCGACTCCCCTTGCTCTGGGCAGCCCCACAGTCACATACATATCGTACCTCTTCCAGGAAGTCAGAGTCTGCAACCCTGCGTCCAGGGGTGGGGGTCGGGGTGTAGGGGTCAGCGTACAGGGGAGAGCGGGGCGGGGCTGGTTTCTCCAGAGAGCTGGGAGCTGCCGGAGTCTGACTTTCCCCCAAGCTCCATTGATTCAGCTGAAACGAAGAGTCGAAAAGTTAACGCCAGGTCTCGCGGACACATTCAGGGCCATGGGGTGGGATTCCCCTGGAATTCTAACTCCAAATGCAACGCAGTCCTAAACAATGGGATCACCGAGCCCTGGCTCTATAACTGTCCATCAGTGGGGACTGAACTCAGCACAACAAGCATCAGTGGTAACCACTGGAGCTAAAGGGGTAACTCCTTTGCTTGGGAACCAGTAGTAGGCGCTTATCCTTGGTAAGGCTTGATGGAAACAGCTATGGAAACACACTGCTGGCCTCTTCCCCAAACCAGCCTCACAATGTACAGAGCCCTAAGCTGCAAGAAAAGGTTACGTCCGTGCTTTCCTATCTGTAACAGGAGAGAGAACCAGCCAGTTAGCTACAGAGCCTGCACGGAACACAGTGACCAATTGCTTTGCTCATGCTCAAAGCTAGTCCTGCCTCTCTGACCTTCTAGAGACCAGATTTATGTAGGAAAGGCTCAGGAAGAGGAGATGCCATGTCCTCTATCACAATAATGCCCTCTTTATCATGTAAACCCCTCTTCTCTACCAGCAGAGCTCCAGTCAGAGCGGCACTCACACAGCCTTCAGGCACAGGGTTAGGGTGACCAGACAGCAAGTGTGAAAAATCGGGACGGAGGTGGGGGGTAATAGGAGCTTATATAAGAAAAAGACCCCAAAATCGGGACTGTCCCTATAAAATCAGGACATCTGGTCACCCTACACAGGGTCCCGGAGCACGTGAGGGGTTAATGAGAACCCGCTCCATCCAAAGCAGAGATGAGCCCATCCCCTTTCTCACTCCTGCCCCCAAAACACCTGCTATTGTGGAAGTAACTTCCTGTGAGTTGCCCTTTAAGGAGCGGTCCTTCTGGAAGCGAAGCAGAATGTAGGGCGGGAGCATGGAGAGCAATATGAATGCCTCTGTCGGCAGGTGACCGAATCCCTTTGGTCCATCTATTCCACTCCCCTCCCCACCATGAGCGTGCAGGCGTTGGAGTGGAAAGGGCTCGGCCACGTCATCTGCATCCCAGTGAGACAAGAAACCCTTACGTTGTTCGAGTCCAAATGCAGCGGGGGGACCGCTGGGTGCTGCTGGGAGCTCAGTGGAGAGTAGGGATCGTTGTACACTGGCGACAGCGGCTCCCTGTTGGGGTTTTCGGGAATGAGGCTAAACACAGTCCTTTCCGAGTCCTGGCTGCTGGGCTGTGGCTGCTGGGCAGGTCCGCATTTGCCTTTGGACTTGCGAGCGCTGCCGCCCCTCTTCAGTTCTGGTTTGGGGATCCCGGTACTTGGCCAGCTGGGATTTGCCAGGCACTGAAACAAGACAACAAATGCTATGGACCAGCTGTGATAACAGTGAGAGTCCGGACACATGTCACCCACAGGCACACAGACGTGATTAGGCACACACCTACCAGAATACACACATGCTCCTTGTTGTTTTTGTGGATACAGACTAACACGGCTACCCCCTGATATTTGTAATATTAATGAGGATACTGATGTGTATTAACTGCTTTGGAAATTCTCCTGCTGATCTAAACTCTCGTTTAACCAAATTAAGCCAGTGCCCCCCATTCCGTCTGGTTAATTGCATTTAAATGACTTGTTCAGGCCAGTGCATCAATGAGCAACTTTCATTCAGCTTTCCTGGCCAGCAGCACAACCCCGACACTGTTGAACCCACCCAACATCCAAACTGATCCCCTCTGTATCCCCCAGGCTCCCAAGAGACCTCATGTCACTTACATGGACAGGCTGGGCATAGCCTGGGGACAGCGGGTCTTCAGTCACTCTGCCTTCAGGCATCAGAACAAATGATTGCTGGTCAGGGATGGAGCCACTGTGCTGGGAGTGGTGGGTTGAGGTGGTAAGTTTTCCTCGTGACGTCCAGGAGTTTGTCCGGCCATCAGAGGTGAGGGAGCCTCTCCCGCTGCCTGGGAACTACATTGGGCAGGGTTAAAAATACCAATACTTCTCATTACGGGAGGGATAGCTCAGTGGTTTGAGCATTGGCCTGCTAAACCCAGGGTTATGAGTTCAATCCTTGAGGCGGCCACTTAGGGATCTGGGGCAAAATCAATACTTGGTCCTGCTAGTGAAGGCAGGGGGCTGGACTTGATGACTTTTCAGGGTCCCTTCCAGTTCTAGGAGATAGGATATCTCTATTCATTGGTAGATTCGGGCTAATCCATTCCCCGCAACATCCCCCAGGCTCTGAAAGAGACCCCCAATGGTCAGCTCGCCCTCAGATCCATGGGCAATGCCACCTTAGCATCGGCTGCTCTTTTAATGTCTATGTGAATTGGGTGCTGGCCTGACAGCACAGAGTCCCCTCACTAGGCACAGAACAGGGCCAGCTTGGGTTGCCACGGCAAACTCCGCTGACCGCGTGAGAGGGAGGTGCTGCCCTCCAGGTGTCGGAGGTAGTTGAGTGCTTGTGAACTGCGAACCAGGGAGCTATACAGGGGCCAGCTGCGATGGTGGTTTGCGCGGCGGGGACACGTCACCCTCGGGAACTGGAGTGAGACCCGGCAACTCATTGCACATTGGACACTGGCCAGTCATCAGATGGGAAACAATTTTGCTCACTGCCATGCTGGGCTATTCGGTAAAAGACTCTGACTCACATCACTCCACCCCCTGAGACCGTCCGCCCCCAGCCTTTCCTCTCCCCGCCCCCCAGAGCGGAGCAAATCCAAGGGCCTTCATCGACCTTTACTCCATCCCTGTAACTTCTAATGAGACGCCTTTGACACCTAAGCCCCATCTCCCCGTCAGATACTTCTGCTGGAGGCCGCTGCCCTAATGTCGATCCGGGCATATCAGTGCAGATGCATCTCAGGTGAACTGCCTCTCCAACTTTGAAATGAGCAGCCTGGGATTTAATAATGAGCCACTCAGCAGGGGGAAAAATGACCTCCACTAATTCCCAAGCCCAGAACACATTGGAACAGGATGGGCTGGGGATGAGGGTGGAGGGGTGTGTCACCAGGGCTTAACATCTCTAGGCTCGGCAGTTCATAGCCCTGGCACCTCTGGGCTTGCTGCTTCAGTTACCAAAGGAGAAAAATTGCGTGAGCCCCGGCACCTCTTCCATTACAAATTAAGCACCGGCTGCCACCTTTGTAAGCCACCATTATTGTCACTGTACCAATGCATCATTAAAATTGCACAACAGATTCATAATCTACATCCAGGGATCTGCTTTTTATAGGGCTCTAAATATAATCTAAAATGATCAAAGACTTTCATTAGTGCCTTTCAGGGTGGGACTCAAAGCAGTCTGGTGTGTCGGGGCAGTCTCATGTGACTGGAGATACGACAGCTGGGAGTCCTTGGGGACATGCACTGATTACCAGGCAGTCCTGCAATAAATATACATTACCTGCCCAAGGTGTGGTGGCTTTGATCCCGAGAAGCTTTCTGATCCTGAAAGGGAAGAGTCAGCATTCCGAAACTGGGCTGTTTTAAGGCAGTACAGCCACTCCTGGTAATCTTCGTAGCTGGGGCAAATGACCTGGATTGAGTTTATTAGTCGTCCTGGAAGTAAGATAAATCACATGGTTAATGATGCAGATTAAGAGTTTATCTTTCTCCCCTCTGAAATCCACTGAGGACAAACATCCCCCTTAGGCGGGGGGTCTGCATGAGGCCCATGCACCAAAACAATGTGTAAGTAGGGCATAAATACTGCACGGACCTTGGCACTGGGTGAATTTCCCCTGTTGTGCATCTACCCTGGAAAAATCAGCACCTGCATTTCAGCAACGGGCCAGCTGCTGAGCTACCGGTTTTGAATGATTAAAGAGAATTAAATATGTTCCTAAACTAAGGCTGGGTCTACACTACCCGCCTGAATCAGCGGGTAGAAATTGACCTCTCGGGGATCGATTTATCGTGTCCCGTTGGGACGCGACAATCGATCCCCGAATCGACGCTCTTACTCCACCAGCGGAGGTGGGAGTAAGCGCCGTTGACGGGAAGCCGCAGAGGTCGATTTTGCCGCCGTCCCTACAGCGGGGTAAGTCAGCTGTGATACATCGAATTCAGCTACGCTATTCACGTAGCTAAATTTGCGTATCTTAAATCAACCCTGCCCTGTAGTGTAGATGTAGCCTCAGTTCACGAAAGCTTGTCTCTCTAACCAACAGAGGTTGGTCCAATAAAAGGTATTACCTCCCCCACCTTCCTCTTTAGTTCGCAAGACACGGAATTCTTTAAATTTGCTCTTTTTTAAAAAAAGCGATAGTTATGTATATGTCATTTCAATAAATGCACTACAGTAAAAGTTGTTTTATCCGGCATGCTGGGGAAAGGAGGGGTGCCAATAAGTAAAAAATGCCAGTTAACTAAGACGGCGGGAGTTTGGGTGCGGGAGGGGATGCGGGGCTGGGGCGCGGGAGGGACTTTGGGTGCGGAAGGGGGCTCAGGGCAGAGGGTTGGGGCATTGGAGGGAGTGCGGGGTGCCAGATCCGGGCACTGCCTCCGCCCGTAGGCACCGCCCCCACAGCTCCCATTGGCCGAGGTTCCCAGCCAATGAGAGCTGCGCAGCCAGCACTCGAGGCAGAGGGAGGGGGAGCAGCCGGAGCCCGGGACAGGGCGTCACTTGCGGGGAGCCGCCTGAGCTGAGTGGCCCCCGGATCCGGCACCCTGCATCCCCTCCCACGCCCCAAGCCCCCTCCTGCACCCAAACTCCCTCCCAGAGCTCACACTCCACACCCCCTCCCATGCCCCAACCCCCTGGCAGCCCCTCACCAACCAGACTATAAACCAGCATTTCAATGAAGATAAGAATGCCAGTATATAGAGCTTTCCGGTTGGTGAAGTGCCAGATAAAACAGCTTTTACTGTACTTAAGTTTAGGCATAAATTAAAAGGGGACAGTCAAGATAAAGAAACAATCATAACAATTGTTCCTCCCAATGTTTAGTCAACTAGTGATGCTTTAAAATCACTAGGTGTAGTAGAAGAAAAATAAACAGGAAAAAATACCTGTGGAAATTGTCCTGAATTCTGTTTTATCCTCAACATTTAGAAATTTGAGATTTCCATGAAATTTCTTGTCAAAATTCAAAAATAAAAGGTGAGCAGCTCTCCCTGTCATCAGGGGGTGCCTGCTGGTTGATTTTTTTTTTGTATTTCACACAGCTGACAGTGAAATGAGGCTAGTGAGTTTCATTTCCTGTTTGTACGGCGTCAATTCATTTCCAATTTCTGGCTTTCACGCAGTAGTAGAAAACGGTTTCTGAACACAGACATTTCACTGGTACAATGTAAATATGTTTCCATTGATGCAAACATGCCTGCCCAGATTAAGTTTTGGAATCCTACCACCACCCTGCTACATAAAAATAAAGCTCAGAAGCAAAATCTTATTTTGGAACCTAAATTTTAAATGACTGAATCGGATTCCTATAAATCAGTCGGCCTGTTCTTACTGCGGTATCCAGCATGCATCAGTCACGTACCTTCTATTAGAAAGGAGCGTTTTTGGTTTTCTTCAAAATGAACTTGTATTGCATTCAGTGGCAGTTCTCCCTGTTTGTAGAAAGGAACAGGCTTAGAATTCCACAACATGAGAGCATTCAACATTTGCCCTCTTTTACTTTTTAAACTTCAGGCTGTTCTTGTCTGTATTGTAGCATCTCAACCTGTAACTAGGAGCAGGCTCCCATTGTACTAGGTGCTGTACACACACATAAGGAAAGACAATGCAGAGATTATAGTCTAAATAGACCAGACAGCCAAAAATGGAAGAAAGGAAGCAGTATTATCCCCATTTTACAGATAGGGAACTGAGGCAGAGAGAGACTAAGGGCAACATTTTCTAAAGCACCTAGGCGATTGAATCTCATTTTCAAACGTGACTCAGGGCTTGTCTGCACAAACTATTAGGCTATGTGCCTCAGTGGCAGTGTAGCACAGACACTTCTTACATCGACAGAAGAGGTGTGAAAAACCCACATCCCTGAGCGGCCAAGTTAAGCCGATCTAAGTCCCCATGTAGACAGTGCTAGGTCAACAGAATAATTCTTCCATCGACCTACCTACCACCTCTCGGGGAGGTGGATTACCTACGCTGACAAGAGAAACCCTCCCGTCGGTGTAGGCAGTGTCTACACTGAAGCACTACAGCTGCACCGCTTCAGTGTAGACAAACCCTTAGTCCTCTTTGAAGCAGGACTAGCTCAAAGAGCATTAACTAATTTTTCACACGCGTCCACAGGGTGCACATGGACAGTTAGAGGGTAGCAGGTTAGTGCAAGGTAGATTCACACCCAACTTGCCACAGTTTGTTTGAGTAGACAAGCCCTTTGTCTCACTGAGAGTCAATGGGATTTAGGCACCTAAATAACTTAGGTTTTTTCAAAAATCTGCTCCTTATAGTAGAATTTTCAGAAAGCATGTAGGTGCCTAAATACCTTTAAAAATCTGGCCCTAAGTGACTTGCCCAGGGTCAGGCAGATAGTCTGTGGCAGAGTCGGGAATTGCACCCAGAACGTCTGAGTCTGATCCCAGTGCCTTAGCCACAATCCCAGTCTCTCCTATGAATTTTCACATAATGCACAGGGGGGAAAAAGCCTTTAAAAAATTGTGACTGTAGCTCGAATGCCCAAGCCATGTAAATTATTTATAAGGAGTCGCCGAGCTCTGACCTGTGGAAAACATGTGCTTTCTCCTGTGCCACTATTTTCAAATTCTAGTGATTTTCTGGTTGGTTTCCCCACATGGATTGCAAACATTGCCCTGGACAACACTTTGTTTGGTTAGGTGGACAGAATAATAAGATTGATGAAGACATTATCACTAGTTATGGGTTTAAGGATTAATATACCTTGACGTGCCATTAAGTGTCATTGTAGGGATGTCTCTCTAAATAAATCATATACAGTCGTAGTGGCATGTGGTGAAATAAAATACCTAGGACCTTCCAGCTTTGCAAACATCAATCCTCTCAACAGGCCAGCCTGGGAAGTGCTATTTTCTCCGTTTAATCGATGAGAACTGAGGAAGAGATGTTAAGTGACTTGCCTAGGGACAGTCAGAGCTGGGATTAGAACGCAGCAGGAGTTACCATTTGCCAGGGGGGTTGATAGCGTCTTTACATCAGTGGCATGGCCTTTCAGGAGAACTTCTCCCAAGAGTTAGTACAGTCAGGGTATCAGTTGGGGTCTAAACCCCATTTTCCTTTAGTACCCAAAAGCGTCCACTGAGTTTTGGGTGCACAACAGATGCAGAATCGGTCCGGATAAGAGCAGCTGACCCCAGGATTGTAAAGCCACAGCTAGTTGGAAACAATTCACATATGAGATTTTTTTTTTTTTAAGCAGGGGACACCTCAGAACACCGGGATCTTTTTGACAGGTTTCAGAGTAGCAGCCGTGTTAGTCTGTAGCCGCAAAAAGAACAGGAGTACTTGTGGCACCTTAGAGACTAACAAATTTATTAGAGCATAAGCTTTCGTGGACTACAGCCCACTTCTATATGCATCCGAAGAAGAGGGCTGTAGCCCACAAAAGCGTATGCTCTAATAAATGTTAGTCTCTAAGGTGCCACAAGTACTCCTGTTCTTTTTACCAGGATCTTTGTTTCTAGAGAGCCCTGTTTACTTGCAGCCGGATGTCATCATAGTCCTGTTTGTGAGCGAAGAGCAATTTGCATGGCAGCCAGTCGTGTTGTCTCTGGGGGAGGCTAGTGACCTCAGAGTGGGGAAGATGAGCCAGGAACTAACGCGTGCTTAAAAAGCAAAGGTCCAGTTTCATGCCGACATCCCTAGTGATTAGGCTGGGGAAGGGACACCTACGAAACAGGAGATGGGCAGAACTGATTCCAGACAGAAAGGCCAAATTCATGTGTAGTGCGGCTCAGCGCAGTTCAAAGTTTTCCAGACCTCACTTGTTCTTTCAGGGCCAGATCTTCCCAGCCTATTTCACTAGTGCACAATGTTTTTCCATACAGCCCAATTAATTGGCTCCTTGGCCTGATTCTCAGCTGCCTTGTACAGTACACGACAGGTGTGAAATGCTCCCAAACCAGAACAGTAGCATTGTACAACACCCACTCTATGCTGGAGTAAGTCACTGCCCAAGGCACAGGATAATACAGATCCAGGCTCTGAGCATATATAATTATCATGCATATCAGAGGCAGGCAGAAACCACCATCCCCAATGAGTCTATAGAGTCAGAACATACACCCCATCCCATTTGGGTTCCACACCCCTTTGGATTTGCCCCTCTCGCTGCCGTGAAGAGGGATTTTGAACAGATCGGACTATGCAATAAGCAGAAATCAAATATGTTCCCGCAGGTTCTTATTCTGGGCCCTAGTGAAATCAAGGGCTGTTTGTTCACAGCGCAGCGCATGGAAATCACCTGTGAAAACGCGCAGGTGCGCGTGGCAATTCCGGCTGGCCAGTGAAAATGCTGGTTTGTACTGGTACGACAAGTCGGCCTGTGGCTCTGCAGGCTCGCACATTTCATTCTCCTTTGTGAACCTGGCCCTCGTGGGTAAGGTTGGCTTTGGGAACGTGCCTGACGTTTAGGGGACTGACGTGAAAACATAGGTCTGCTGAAGAATGGAGCTAGAATAGTTTCATAGTAGTCGGGTGCTTCTTTCTACGGTCCTAGGGGCTCTGTAATAGCAGCTAGCCAAACACTATCTCCTGGGGTATTTCTCTGCCACATTAAAGGACAGTGAGCTAGTGATTAGAGCAACAGGGGAGGCGTGAGAACCAGGACTCCTGGGGTCTGATCCTACCCCACCTTGGATCCTAGTCCTGGCTCTGCCACCTGCTCTGTGTGTGACCTTGCTAGGGAAAGTCCAGTCACCGCTCTGTGCCTCAGTTTCCCCACCAGGATAATAAATGATTACATCCCTGCCTGTGAGGCTTTCACGACTGAGTGCGTGTGAAGCGTTGCGAGGCGCTGGGAGGGAAGGTGCTGGGAAAGGGCTCGGAGTGCCAGTACATTTATTTCTCCAGTACATCTCGGTCTTACTGGAGTAACCACACCCTGATTACTAATTGCACGGCGAGCCTGCGGCTGGGAAAACTGCTGCTGTGCGGAACATTCTAAACCCGAGTATGCAGGGAAAGGCTCCCTGTTACCACCCTGCCAGCATAGCAAGTGTGGGGAAATAATGCCAACCCTCAGCAATGCCTGGCATTCCTGCTTGTGGGCAAGCCCGGTACAGAAAATCAGCTTTCAGGGTGGGGGTGGGAAGCCTCTGGGATTCCCATCTCGGCAGTCTCCAAGGCCCCACCGCATCGGAGTAATCTGCCCTGCAGCTGCAGAGAGCTTCGGCCAGGGCACTTCAATGCTGCATCCTACAGACCCCTTCATGGCACCGAACCCGTGACTTGTCCAGACGGCAGTGCCAGCTGCCTGGTAGGTGCCGCCTCAGGCCTGTGGCCTGCAGAGAGGCCTGCATAGCAAGAACGGAGGGAGGTTGCTCAGCGAGAGCAAGGGATGGGACTATCTGCCTGGAAGCGAGAGGGGCCGTGTCGCCTGGGAGAAAAGGCGCATGATTATCCAGTACTTTCTCCCAGCCACATGCTCCTCTGGCAGCTCCAGCTTTGGTCAGCAGCCTCGGCTATGAGCTCTCTACTCTGAAGGGAGGAAGAGCAGTTCTGTTTGCAATCCTGTGCAGTGCAGGCCCAGCGCTGTGAGCTGCTGAGCGCCCAATCCCCCCCCGACTCCTTCCTGTCCGCGGCAGGCCCTAGCCTAGGGGAGGAGCCGTCAGAGCCCGGTTCCTGGCACACAAGGACTGAGGGGGCATCGCCGTCATGGCCTGGGGAGAGCTGGATAGGTCGGAACCCCCATCAGCCGCCGACCCCTCACTGGGCATCGAACATTGCTCTTTGCGAAGCCGGGGGAAGGGGCAGAGATCTCTCTCTCGCTCTCTCTCGCTCACACACACACGCACACACCACGCGCAGCTTCGCTCTGTGAACCAGGTTAGCAATCCCCAGGCGTGGAAAGCACACAGGCAGGGTCCCACGGCCTCCACCTCAGCTGCTTTGGGCTCCGCTCTCCCTCCTCTGGCACAGAGCTGGCTTCCTCACACGCACAGGCAGCTCCTGCTTTGCAGTCCCAGGCCGAGCCCCGGGGCCTTTTCCCATCACAGGTGAGTCAGAACCCGTTGCCCGAGGCAAAGGCAGCACCAGCCTGCTCCATCCAGGGGGACCTGACGCTCCCCTCCCCCACAGCCGCCACCAATGGTTTGCCTGGAGCCCAAGAGGAAAAGGGCCTGGTGCTTTCTTCCCCTCTCCTATTGCCCTGGATCTTAGCATCCATGCTCCCTCGGCAGGCGGCTTCTGTGCCTTGACATGTCTGTGGAAAAGCAGGTTCCTGCTACAGCCTCACGAGCCTGATGAATCACAGCCGTTGGCTCTGACCCAGAGGAACTGCCTGGGAGCAAAGCCCGGCTGCCCTGGGGGGAAGGAGATGCCAAAGGGGCTGGGGGCCTGGTATCACTGGCCTAGGATTTCCAAAGTGACTAGTAATTCCAGAAGCCTAGGTGGAGATCCCTTTACAGGGGCCCTATACTCAGCTGCGGATGCTCCAGGCTCTCTGAAAGCCAGGCCCCTTTAAGGGGTCTCAAACCAAGTAGCCAAAATGGCTCCGTTGCTGTTGCCAAATGTAGGCTATTCTCTGGAGGGGAGGGGGAGTTATCACTGGATTCCTTCTCCCCTCGCCCCAGGCCCAGCCCTCTTCTCCACCCCGGGGCATCCAGTGTCGGGCGACAGTCACAGCTGATTCTAAGGCTGCTGCTCATTCCTTTTCTGGCTTCCAAAGTATGTCCCCACCCTGCCTCCCAGGGCCAAGAGGGAGACACAGTGTATGGTATGTGAGTGATGGGCATTTCCTGGGACCTTTCTCTTTCTGAGAGGAAAGAAATACAGACCCCTCCCAGCCCTCTGTCCCTTCTGCTTCTGTTGACTCTCTTCCCTCCAGTGTCTTCTGTAGGAGACGAGCAAACTCCTCCCACTGTAACATTGCAATGAGCCTGGCAGCTTGGCTCACGCTAGGATATCACAGGGTGCTCAGTGTGTGCAAGGTCAACACTGGAATTATTGGGCCCATCAGAATTTCCCCACTTGGCCTCTCTACTCCTCTGACCTCTCTCTCCTCTACAAAGCCAGGCTCAACGGCATGGTGCTTGGAATTTTTTCACACAATGCACAATCAACCTGTGGAACTCCTTGCCAGAGGATGTTGTGGAGGCCAAGTCTATAAGCGTGTTCAAAAAAGAACTAGATAAATTCATGGAGGATAGGTCCATCAATGGCTATTAGCCAGGATGGGCAGGGATGGTGTCCCTAGCCTCTGTTTGCCAGAAGCTGGGAATGGGCGACAGGGGATGGATCACTTGATGATTACGTGTTCTGTTCATTCCCTCTGGGGCACCTGTCATTGGCCACTGTCAGAAGACAGGATACTGGGCTAGATGGACTTTGGTCTGACCCAGTATGGCCCACCCATCTGCACTGGAGCTCCTGGCATTGCTCCCACCAGTAGAGATGAGCCCAGGGTTGACTACAGTAGGGAAACCCCACCGACATACTCAGTGAAGACAACAAGCAAACCCAATGCACCTAGCAACCTCAACTCCAGCCAGCCAACTCCCTGTGCCCCTCCCCAGAGAAACCCTGCATCACACGGGCCATCTCTGCCTGAGCAATTGCAAGCGGATGCTATGTTTAAAGGAATACCGACCCACTTTCAACCAGCTAGATGGAGCCAGCCCAGGGTGAGCGGAGATTGCTGGGGAGCATTACAGGGTATGTCTCAAACTGGAGAGGATCGCAGGGTTGCCACCCAGCCAGTTCTGAGCCACAACTAAACACAGAAGCTGCCTCCTCCCAGACACTGAAATACCCGGGCAGTGGACTCCTTCACCCCTGGACTTTTGCAAGGTGGTTCTCATGGGAGGATACCTTACGACATCCTTGTGCCACAGTGTTGGCTTACTGGTCACAGAACAGGGTGGTGGCAAAAGGAGAGAAAAAAAAGAAGCGCAGAGGAGGCCTAAACGAGTGAAGGGAGTTTGGGGGAGAGAAAGGACTTGAAAATGCACATACCTTAAAGTAGAGGCCATTGCGCTCTTCGGAGACAATCACCAGCGTGGATGGGTACAGGATCAAAAGCCTGTCATGCTGCTCCTGAGAGAGCCCAGGGGAAGAGAGTTAGCATCAGAAGAGGCAATGGGAAACAACTAACAGTGGGCCCGATCCAAAGCGTACGGACATCAGTGAGAGGCTTTGCATTCTTTCCACGGTCAGGGTCTAGGTCCGTGAATTATAGGTGCCCGTATTCTTCTACAACAGCCAGAAGTGCAGCTTCTACACAAGATTCCAGCGGGCTCCAAAATTCTGCCTTGACCCTGCCAACACTTACACACATGCTTAACTTTACACTGAGTGCAACTGCTGTTCTTGTGTGCAAAGTTAAGCACACACTGAAGGGTTTGCAGGATCAGGGGCCTATGATTTTCCTTCCAGGGAATTTGGCGAGTGGGAGAGAGGTTGACGTTTCTTTTAGTATATGAATCAAGCTATTGCTTTCCCTTTCTTTCAACACACACACCAGTCATGGATTTGCACATCACAACCCACCTGGCATCTCCACGGGTCTGGTGCTGCTCTCTAGCTATGCCCAGTGGCTCCTCTGTTGATCCACAGAGGCACAGCCAGCCCGGAGGACATGCAGGCACTTCCTTGCCTGCAGGGCTAAGGCCGGGGGATGCAGGATGGAAGATTCGCTTTAGTAACTAGCACGAGCATGGGAAGGGGTCTGAGTGGGAGGAGGCTGCTGGTGTGAAGAGGAGGAGGGCTGAAGAAAATGGCGTCCCCTATTGGATTCCCATTGTACAGACAGATGTTTTTTCCTGTTACTAGCTCTATTAACTTTTTCCGGGCAATAGCAAGTCACTTCATTTATTCAGGATCTTACCTGGAAAGGCAAATGCTGCAGCTTCACTTTAGAGACGCAGAGGACATCACCTAGGGACTCCCGTTGGGTCCCTCTCCATTCTTGGACAGGCATGTTCTGCACAGACCACCTCAGTTCCTCTTTCCCTATGGAGTTCTGCTTCCCGTCGCACTAAGGAAATAGGGAACAATGAGCAGGCACATGAGAACCAGGTGGCAGGAATGGAAAAACCAAGCCTAATCACACGAGAGCCTTCTCGAGCCCTAGAGCCCCGCCCCTGCTTGCTGCCCCCCCCCCCCCCAATTCAACTGGAAGCTAAACTAAACCACGTTTTAAGGTCTGGAAAATTCCATTAACTGTTTTCTTCTTCATCATTTATCATATTTGCATTGCTGGACTATCGCGGAGAGTTTAACTAGGAGACAAGCTGGTCCCAGGATATATTTCCAGCTTGGCTGGAAGCAGGAAAGAGTAAAAACCTGGTGTGAAAACAAGAGTTCCATCCCACAATTAATCATTTGCCTCAGTTTCCTTGTCTGTAAAATGGGGTTGGAACAGCCTTGGAGAACTAGGTATGAAAAGCGCTGGATGCATGCTGAGAGAGAGGAAGTGATTGGCCTAGAATCCCACACAGGGTCAGTAGCAGAGCCAGGAAGAAAACGCAGCTATTGACTTTAGTCCTGTTTCCTAACCACCCTCTTCCTTCGAAAGGTTTTGCAGATTTGGGAAATATGCAGAAGCATCCACGGTTTGGGGTGTTTATTCAAGCTGAAGCCAAACCTCTGAACTTCCAGAGGTTTCTCCATCATGACAGTTCATTCTCGGTTTCTTCCATTAAACACACCCACCAATACATCCTTTTAAAGGACCCTACACATTCAAAAGCTCAAGAACTCAGAGGTGTACAAAAAGGAAGTTCCAAAATTAAAACACACACACACACCAAAAGTCCCCCAAGCTTCTTTCAATTCCCAATCATAGATTCTTGGGTCCTTTATCACAGAAACTTCAGGTTCGCTCTGAGGATAGCCTCCTATATGTAGGCCACCCCAAAAAAAGCAAACATGAATGTCCTGTTTTTTTTCTGCAGTAAAAAGAGTTCCCAAATGACAACATTGTCCTCATGCAAGTTGTTTGTGTGTCTATCCGGGGATGCTTTGGCAATGATAGCATGAAGGGGAGGAGGCAGAAGAGAAGGTGGAGACTATATATTGCCCATGCACTTAAGCTTATTATACAAGCTCATTAACAAATGAGAACAAAGGAAACCAGATCTATGCTCTGACCTGTTATTAAAAGATCTACGGTTACTTATCTGGGACATTTCACCTGTTGTAAAGATCCATGTTTATCTATGGCAGTAGCTAAAGAATAATAAAGAGCAATAGTCCAACAAAAGGCCATTGAGGTAGGCAATAAGGGATGCAGGCAATAATAGTCATGGGGTAGAAGGAGGGACATTAGCTACAGCCACTGTGCCCACTCTACATTGATGAATGCTAATTATGAAGCAGTGTCAGCTAATGATTAGCGCAAATGACTGGAAATCTATATCCGCCTTTGCCACTGTGTCACCTCTCTGGTCCTCCCCCGCCCCAAATGTGTAAACTGGAGCTGTACTACAGACCTCAGGATTAATGACCATTTGTAAGTAAAAGGCTTGATTAGCAGCGGCGCTGACAGATGAAAATCCACAAGCCTTTCCTAGGCCTATTTTTACAATAGCAACAGGTCCCTGCCTAATAAAATCCCAGACTGCAGCAACCCGATTGACAGCACAGCCCACGGACTCGTTAGGCAGGTTCTCTCGGCTGACGGCTGATTTCCTGTCTGCTCCTGGTGGCGGGGGCTGAGAGATGTTTGATGGGTGTGGAAATCATTGCTCGCTTTTCCCCTTTGCAGCAGCGAGCGCTCAGCTGTTAGAAGCAGACTGGAAATTATGAGTGGTTGGCCTGTCAGACGGCTCCTGCCAGACAGCCTTGCTTTTCTGTGTACCAGGCCCGATGATTCATGCTGGGAGCAAACTGACGAGGGTGGCTGCGCTGGTGGTTTGGCACGGCAGGAGAGATTTTACCCAGAAAGAGTTTCTAGGTGAAGGCCTTTGAAGGGGCCTCTGATTGGACAGGTAGCTGTGGGAACAGCCAGTCGGTATTATACATTTTATCTCTCAGGTACACATGACGTCTAGCTGTGAGTGCAGCCCAGGGCCACCCAGCTCAGACTGCTAAACCTGATGGAGCAAGGCTTTCCCTTGCAACTGGAAAGGAATTGGACAGCGGTACCATTTCCACTCCTTCCCCAATCTTTGCTGATTTCCCTTCTCTCTACTTTAGCCCCCCTTACCTGATCGCTACAAGTGATAAGTTGGATCAAGGGACTGGGCGTCAGGAGGACCCCTGGGTTCCATCCCTGGCTCTGCCACTGCCTGATTGTGTGACCTTTGGAGAGTTACTTAACCCTGTTGGTGCATCAATTTCCCTCCCTGTGAAATGGTGAGGATAATAATCAGCTGCCTCATAAGGGTGTTGAGGGGCTTAAATAAATGCATGCAAGGTGCTTGGAGGTCCTCAAACGGAAGGTGCTGTAGCAGGGCAAAGTTATCATCTGTCATCACCATTCCAAGCCAGTATTCTCTTCCAAACCTGGCTCGGCACTACTCCATAATACCCGAAGGGGTTACTACTGAGCGAGGTGAGGCATCTTGCTTTCCCTCTTACTTCCCCTGTGCTTCCAGCTTCTGCTGGCCCATGGAGAATGAGATCAGAACCTCAACTGAAGCCCAGGTGTCCTGCATATCAGCAGCCTTTGGCACTTGCAATTAATAGTGTACATTAGCCAACGGAAGTGGTTGCATCTGGGAGGGGAATTTGAGGTGCTCCCACTCCCCGCTGAAGTGCTCAGCTGCTTAACCCGGGTCCCCAGATATCAGGAGTAAACCACTGCGTCATGGTGGCACAAAGGATTCTGGGACACAGAGCAAGATGGGCTCTGAGTGTGCCTGATAGCAAGGCCAAGGTACGCAGAAGGTTAAGAACAACTGATTGAAAGCCTGAGATCATCCTGTTCCCGACCACGGCCCACGTCACTAACCTGAGATAGGAAGGACCCGTCCAGGTTTCCCCCATTCAGCTGTATCTGTTTCTCCAGGTGATAAAGCCATCGCTTGAGCTCCGACTCGCTGGGGCAGTACACGATAAGGGGGTTCAGCAGGGGACCTAGGGACCCAAGGCAGAAGATGATCTGAGTATATATAGCAAAATGCTAAGTGCACCAAAGGGTTAATCAGCTCTCCCTGGTTGCTAGGCAACAGTGTACTGCACTCAGCCAATGAGAGAGGTTGTTCTGATGATGTAATACTTGTCATTGGCTGAGCCTAAGGTCTCATGTTGCTGGGAGAATTTTGTAAGAGGAGAGTTTTCCAGCTTTGCTAATAGAGTTCTTAAAGGGGCCCTGTCAGGTAGAATTAGATCCCAAATGTAGGCAGTATAAAAACACAGCTTTGGTGAAATTTGAGATCGCTGCAGATGTTTTTATTTCGTACAAAAATCCAGTCCAAAAAAGTGTTTTTAAAATTCCTCTGCAACCCAAACACTGCAGCAATGTGCTAGTGCATGAGAAATTGACTAGCCAAAGGCTAGAAACAAAAGGGAGATGAAACAGACTATTTTCACAATCTGAGTCTAAGCTGTATGCACAAAAATTAAAACAAACAATAGGGCAAAGTCGGTCCAATTTTTAATGTTCTTTCCTATGTAAATATTATAGGTAAAAGAATAAACATTTTTATAGTATTTTTTTTAAATAATCTTAAAGTGTTCCCTTAATAAAAGCAGTTGGGATTTCCTCTGTTGTGGCAAACTTTCACTGCTCGCTGCTGAATTTTTAAAAACCCTCCATAAATGTGAGCAATGTTTCAATTGCCGTTAACGGCAAATACACAATTGCACCAATCCCAGGCCACATGTTCACAAATTCACCAAATAGCATATTACTGTTGACCCATGTGTTATGTATTTGTCACTTTCACGTTTTTGTCGTAAATTCACAGATATGACTGCAGTAGCTCTACCGAGCTTTTTGCTTATTGCGTTACCAAATACAATTTGTGCCAGACAACCTATAACTGCTCTCAGACATAACCTTGCTGTATGGAACGACGCTAGCCACTGCTGATTTTAATATTTCAAGCTGTCATTTGCTTAGTGTGCCTACCAAAAGTCTCTCTCACCTCTTACCAGTCACTATGATAATACCCTGGTGGCGTAAATAAACTACTTCCGGCTGGCTGCGTAATGTTCGCCACCATTAATAATCAACTAGATGCCTCTCATTAAAACTGTATTAAATGCACTGTAAATAAGATTCTGATTTTAGCATCTGCACGGTTGGGGAGCACTGAAATGAGCAAATTCACAGTATGCCATCATAAAAAATCATCCTTATCAGGGTGATACTTTGCCCTTCCTTGGAATCTTTCATCTCAGAATCCCAACCTGTTTTACAAGCGTTAATTAATTAAGCCTCTCAACACCCCTGTAAGGCAGAAAAAGTGCCACTATGTCCATTGTACAGGTGGGGATATTAAGGCACAGAGCGGTTAAGTGACATTCTCCTTTAGACTGCAAGTTCTTTAGGGCAGGAACAGCCTCTTCATTATGTGAATTTACACAGCAACTAGTACAATGGAGGCCACAATCTGTCTAGGATCTCTGATATTAATCATGTCACATAATGTGTCGGGACAGGAATAGAACCTAGAGTGTCTGGAGCTGAAATGAAATTCATAGGAACTAGGTTGGATTCCCTGTTTGACCTTGTGGCAAGTCACTCAGCCTCGGTGCCTCAGTTTCCCGATCTGTAAAGTGGGGCTAATAGCACTGCCCTCCCTCCCAGGCATGTTATGGGGATAAATACGTGAATGCCTGACATGTTCAGACTTTGTGGTCAGAGGGGCAACACAAGTACCTAGCCAGATGCCCAGTACCCTGCTCCATGAATAGGGCATGACCCTTGACCTCCCGCTGGGTTTGTTTTTACACCTTTCTCAAAGGCTACCCAGGAAAACCCGTCCAGTGGCTGTTTTTGTTGCCACATCCCAGCTAAGCCTCAAAGGGAGAGAAAAAGAGAAAAGAAATTAATGTCTCAGCCTGAAGCCCTGGGACATATCCTTAGCTCCTGTGACCAGCTGCTCGGGTGGCTGTGACACTAGAGCGGGGGGGGGGGGGGGGGGGGGAGGGGTAGCTCAAGGAGTCACCTTCTGCATTCCCCAGCGCCCCAAGAGTACGTCTGCTCTGGAGTCAGGGTGCATCCAGGTTTATGAACCTTTCCCAGCCCCCGAGTTCCTCTCTTCCGCTCCACATCCTCCGGCTCTCCCCTGGCACTAATGTGGTAGGGCCCATAGGCTGAAGGACACTGATGCAAGCCATTGTGGCATATGGTGCTTTCCTAGATATGACAGGTTTATTACCAAACCAACTCTTGCTGCACTAAGAAACCAAGAGTGGAAATTATTGGGGGGAGGTGCAGGGGTGAAAGTGTCGAGCAGAGATACACTCTGGGTTAGGAACCCAACGCTGGCTGCCAGCCCTCTCGTTCTGAGAAGCATGTCAGAGATCAGAGGCACTAGAGGACTTCTGCATACATTAGAGAGCTCCATCCTTACATGGCGTCTCCACTACTGGCTGGCAGCGTCCGATGATGATACCAATCATTATACAGTTGCCAGCAGCTGCAGAGAGTGCAGAATTGCACAGGAGAGGCACAGGAATTCATAGGACCCTGTCAAAGTCACTGGCTTTCAGCAGGGGATGGTCTTGTGACTAAAGCCCTGGACTAAGAGTTAAGAATCAGAGGTTCTCTCCTCAGCTTTGCCACTGATTCCCTGTGTAACCTTGGGCATGTCACTTATCCTCTCTGTGCCTCCGTTTCTCCCTCTCTAGAAGGGGAATAATACTTAATGGCCTCGCAGAGGGAGGTGAGGATTCCTGAGTGCATGTTTGTACAGCTCTTTCCATTTTCAAAGCACTAAGTATCACTATTTCTTCCTATCCCCACCCCCTTCTATATGTATTCATATTATGGTAGTGCTTAGGGGTCCTAGTAATGGATTGGGGCCCCTTCGTGCAAGGCGCTGGACACTCAGAACAAAGAGGAGGTCCCTGAGCCACAGAGCTTTCAGTTCAAGTAGAAGACGAGAGTCAACAGATGGATACAAAAAAACAGATCAGGGGAGCAACAATGATGTAACGCTTCATAAAGTCTAAGGCCAGAAGGAAACTCTGTGATCACCTACAGAGTACACAGGGCTGTAGGACTTCCCTGAGTTAATTCCTGCTGGAACCAGAGCAGATCTTTTAGAAACACATCCCAGCTTGGTTTCAAAATTGCCTGCAATGGAGAATCCACCAAAGCCCTGGCTACGCTGTTCCAGTAACTAATTACCCTCACTGTTAAAGATGTGTGTCTTATTTCTAGTCTGAAACTTTCTTGCTTCAACTTCCAGCCATGGGATCTTTTTGTGTGCTAGATCAGAGACACGCCCAGGCAGCAGGATAAGCAGTGGTCACACCAGCTGCCTAACCACAGAATTTGCTTAGTGCAATATATTATTGCATTAAAACTCCTCACTGTAAATTATGTCCAGGTTTCATGCAACATCTTTGATCTGAATCTCTGGAGGACTGCGCATCTAAATGTGGTTTGAACATCTCACAAGGTACATGGCAGCCCAGGGAGGTGAGTCTCAGAACCTGCTATTTTTATCACCGTAGAGACGGAGTTGGTTGACCTTGGCTTTGAGTCTCGCTCTCATGGGTTGCCGCTCGCTGTGGAGACAGACTCACACTGGCCCAAACTGGAGCAGAGACATAGAGGTAGTTTTGCTGCACCTGCAGATGAATTGGTACCTGAGCACTGGGGCACTGGCAGTGAGTGAGGGAAGAGAACATACTGCACAGGAAATCCTGAGCCACGAGGCTGTGACCTGCCAAAGAGTTCCCGGGATATCCTGGTTTGCCATTTGGAATATAGCAGCCTTGGGGGCGAGGGAGGTTTCGCAAACCTCAGAAGCTATTTCTTGAGCTGCTAAAGGTGGCGGACCTTTTCCCTGCAGTGCGAGCTCACATTCCAGCCTCCCCCAAGGGCCAGTCACATTGAACAAGTAGAATCAAACATGGAAGAGTGACCTTGCTCTACATCAGGGAGACCACAGTCATGTATGTTCGTGGGATGGGCTGATAGCCAGGCCCAGCGGGGACTGGATTCAGGATTTGTATCTGAATTCCTCTGCCTCCCTGCTGCTTTGTCAACCCCCTTTCTTCAGCGGCACAACAGCCTCACAAAGTTTGAGTCCAGCTTCCCTACCTACAACATTTGTGGGTGTTTGAAATCCGGCAGAACGAGTCCGTCCCTCCCTATTGGGGATGTCTCTTGAGCTCCAAGATGCACAGATCCCCAGTCCCTGAGAGACTGGCCAAAGGGGTTTATGGGATCTGGTAGAATGGAACAGTTACAGCTCAGCAGTCTCTTGGGGGGAGGGTGGGGGAAGTACGTGTAATTTTTAGCAGCTATGGCCTAATCAGATGTCCCTCTGATTTAGGTTAAAAAAATGTTTTTACTGTGGGGTGGTTCTATGACTCATTTTCCAGCCTGGCTCACCTGAGCACGTAGACCCCAGGCACTGTGCACAGATTAGCTTTGCTAGCTCCGTATTTTTATGTGGTTGTTAGTTACCTCTGCCTACCACTCTCGGTGGCTCTGGACTGCCGTAATTCAACAATGACTAAGCCCCAGTGAGCCTTCAGCTACTGGGAAGACAGGTTTGTTATCCCAGGAAGCCTTTTATAATGCAAGATGACTCAGAATAAAATTCAAAAAAGGACGGAGGACTTTGGCAGAAAGGAAGTTGATTGATGGCTATCAAGTCCTGATAGGGCAGTTCTGATGCTACCGACTGAGGATAAAGAGCGTCTCTCATTGCTATTGTTATTAGTTTTCTATATGAGAGGGGCCCCAATTGGCCCCGCTGTGCAAGGTGCTGTACATACACACAGTAGGAGACAGTCTCTGCCTTTAAGAACTTATAGTTGAAACAAACCACACAGCCAAAGGGAGCACGCTTATCCCTGTGTCAGGATGAAACTGAGCACCCCAAGGCACGAAGAAACTGGGTGACTTGCCCAGAATCACAGGACTGGGAACGGAATCCGCATCTTTGGGTCCCAGTCAGCCTTAACCACCAGAGCACTCTACCTCTAGGTTCTTTCCTTGCAGTTCTGGACATTGTCCTAGAATGGAGGTTTGAGAGCAGAGAGATATGGGGGAGATGGGCTGTCAGATAAGGGTCATAATAAGGTTAACACTCTGTGTGGTTCAAACCTTATTCTCTGAAGCACCCTTTCCCCTTGGGATGGCGCTTCCCACAAAGCAAGGCCACATCACGACCAACTCCGGCTTCATTCTCTCCTCAAGCCAGAGCAAAGCAGCACTAACCTGTAATGCGGAACGCATGTTCCTCCCACTCTGCGCTCTTTGCCTTTTCGGTTTCACACACGCTCAGCTCTTTCAGCGGCAGCAGCCCCTGCATAAGCAGAACGCACCGTTATTACCTTGGCAGCTTGCCTTTTGGTGCCAAAGCCCTCCTTCCAAAAGGATCCGACGTCGTCAACCAGGCAGTTTGGGCTCAGACTGTTAGCTTGCAAAACCTCCTCCGAAGGGAAATGTTTGGGGCCTGATTCTCTTTACTCTAATACAAGGCCTCGTTCCACTGCAAAGGACCTATGTATAAATGAGCATCAGACCTTAGGCAACTCCCATTTACTTCGGAGGGGAGTCAAGATTTCATCCTTCGTCTTTAACATCAATGAGAATGGGATCTTGTTGTTTTAAAATGTTCCTCTGCAGGCATGGAAACCCAAACCAAACAGTGCTGGGCTAGTGCAAAAGAATCCGAAAGTGAAACTGACTATAGATAGAAAGGAAAATTGACCAGGCTACTTTCAATGTGCAAACTGAGCGGTTTGCAAAATGTAAACAAACAGCATAATGGTGACGTGTGAATTCAGCCCAAGTGCTCATAGTTAGGCATGTACCTCTCTAAATCCAAGCTGTAAGGAGCACTGACCAACGTAATAGCTAGGTGCCAATACTGATGCATTAATTCTTTTATAATTCCCTCCGTGTTAGTCTAAGGGACTGTTAGTAACAGAGACAAAGGATTTTTAAATCCGGTTTATATCTTGACAATGTGTCTTCACACTTGAAGGCCAGTTTGCTGGGTGACTCAAGAGGTTGCCTTGTCATAATGAATTTACCTCAAGTGACTTAGAAGGCAATAAATCATTTCAGAAAGGGCTGGATTCTGCAAACATCTGCAGAACAGCCTTGCACAATTTTACTTGCTGAGGGAGGGGAGTGCTTTGTTTTGGAAGGACATACAAAATCTCCTTTGTTTTTTCCTTATCGGCAGCATCACAGTAAAAGATGGGTAAACAGATTTGGTGCCTGGGGTAAGTTTTCATCACCATTTTGCAAGGCTGACTTCAAGTATCCTCCCCATACCTCCCCCCCCCCCCCCCCCCGCTTCTCTCTTGTACCTTGTGCTTGAAGGCCAAGATTTTTTTGTTTTTTTAAAGGTGTTACAGTTAGGCTCCTAAAACCATATCCAGGCACCTAAATAAGTCATTTGATTTTCAAAAGTGCTGCGCACACTACAGCTCTCGTTAAGGCCAATGGGACTTTCTGGGCGATCAGCATTTCTGCAAGTCTGGCCACTTACTTGGGTGCGTAAGTATTATTTTTATTTATTTGCATTACAGTAGCATCTTCAGGCCCCTGGTGTGCTAGGTGCTGTACAAACACAGCAAAAGACAGGCCCTGGGCTGAAGAGCTTCCAGTCTGCATGGACCAGACAGACAAAAGGTGGGAGGGGAAACTGAAGGACATGACTTGGCTGAGGTCATGTGGCAGATCCAGGAACAGAACCCAGATCTCCTGACTCCCAATCCAGTGGGCTAATAGACCATGCTGCCTCTTGACTGATACCTACCCCTTCATTTCATGGCAGTGCAGAGACACGTTACCTGATAGGTCAATCCATTCGAGCCAACAGACTGAAAGTACAGGTAGGACTGGAACAGTTCCAAGTAGCAGTCGTTCACCTCCTGTGGGAAAAGGACACAGTAAGGTTTGCCTCAAGGGAGATACATTCCCCAGGCTTCACTCTGCTCTGGGGGGTTTACTGGATAATGGGCCGAAGAACCATTTCTGTCAGTAACCAAAGGAAAGACCCATTCTGTTTCCAGGCACAGCTGCTAACCATGAAAGCAAGACCAAATTCTCAGACCTGGTGGAAGCACCTGAGCCCTAAGTTACCTGTGCACGGTATGGGAACAAAACCTCCTCCACAGCATCCCACGGGCTAGAGGATAAACCTTCCTGATATCCCCCTATCCCAGAGCAACCCTCTATTCCCGGGCCCAACAGTGGTAGGTTAAGGCAGGACCACATGGGTCAGCAGCCCCAAGTCCCTAAATACTTCAAAGGGCTCCCAAGATGCCAACCCCTCCTTCAAAAATGAATGAAGTTTGTGTTGTGGAAGGGACCCCCAGCATTCCGCCACTCCAAGCCCCACAACCAACCCTCAGAAATATGGGCTGATCCTGCTCCCATTGAAATCTTGCCCTGATTTCAGTAGGGCAGCATCCTAGCCGATGTGAGTGAGCTGAAAGCACCATGTTTATCATTATTCCAGGCACCGTTGGATCCATCCCTGGGAGGAGAATCAGGTTACTTTTCAAACCATCTTTTTCTCTACTGAGCTCGATCAGCTCCATCTCCTCTCCGTTACCAGGGGAAATAGACCTGTGCACTTTCACTGTATCCATCCAGATGCACCGGGGCTTACCTGGCAGTGCTGGAATTTAAATTTGACCTTGGAGTAATAGATAATTTTCCCCAGATTTCTTACAACTGTCTTCCTCCGCCCTTTCTTGAACAGGCTGGGAAACCGCTGGTCCAAGTTTTCCTTTTGATTTTCCTGGTTCGTGATATTCTGTACCAAGGAAAAAAATAATCACAGCGCTGAGTACTGGTGGGGCCCATCAACATCTGCAAGAGAGGTTAGCAGAGCTGCCTTTCTTTAGAAAGGGGTCCTGGGGTGAGTGCCCTGGCTAGGTTGTTTGTTGTTAGGTCTCCATGCCAACCTGGGAGCTGGGATTTTATTACTGCTGCAAGACTTGGTTCCCTCACTATCCAGGGGGATATTTTAAAACAAACTCGGATCATCTGGTTGGTAGAAACAAGTTATACATTTTAGGCCTCTCAACTTCGCAGTCACGCTCCACTCACCAAGCTGATTGGTTTAATGTGGCCCGAACCCAGTTCACTTGGACAAGGAGTGACCCAAGCTGTGCACAGCCGAGCGGTCGCAGTTTATAAACCTTTGTGCAGTTTCTTTGGTTCAGCTCTGCCTGGGCTTCCTCCTACCCACCTCTCCCGGCTGATCGATTACATCCCCCTCCTACTGTGTTTTTAAATCCGTGCTGTTTGTAGCTGCTAATAGCTATCTGGACACAGGGTTTCACATTTATTGGGATCAGCCCTATGCTACCACACCCATCTGCAGCTTCCCCTGCTCTAATTTCTCCCAGAACACCTTGGAGCTCAATTCCCTCCCATTGCGTGTCTGCTCCCCGTCCAATCCACACCAGAAAGGGACAACAAGAGCCATGCAGGATGCAGACATGGGGAGAAGTCGATTAAAACAAAAGAGAAGCCTCTGGTAACCATAAGAGAGAGAGAGAGAGACTGGGCTGCAGCTAGTAGCCACAAGCATTGCTCAGCTGCCCAGTGCATTGTGTCGAAAGCAGGCTGTGTGTGTACCACCTCCACAGAGTTGTCACAACTTGACAACTACTGGTCTAGCACAAGGAGAGGAAGGCACGTTGGCCGTAATGCCTGCTGAAGGTAATGGGATCCTGTCCATTGACAATGGCCATTGGGTCAGGCCCCAAATGAACTTGGCCTAACGGAACATGGTGGAAAAGAGGGCGCCTCCAGAAATGGTTTATTCTAGGGAGCTCCTGGTGGCTCAACAAATTCAAGGCTGAATCCCCTGGCTGAAGTTGCCCTCTGTAAAGGCCACTGTGATGCATCCCCTGGAAAAGGTTAGGAGGAGCCAGAGGGCTGGGAAGAGACAGACATAAAGGCGTGGTCTGGCAATCTCAGGGGATGCTGCTTGCATCATTTCCTGAGTCCCAGGTGTACGGAAATTTCTCCTGTTGTGCAATGACTGGGCTGTGAGGTTCACACACTATTCTGTTCTGGTGCCCATCACTGCAGGACCTTCTGAGCCCTCTCCAGCAGGACTAGCATCCGACATCCAGTCCCTGAGAATTTCTTTTGGAAAGAGCAATTTCAGTGCATGTTGTTTCGGGGGGGAGGTTTCGGGGGGGGATGTGCCTCACTTAGACTCATATCCTGATGCCCTCAGTCGGCTTGTGCTTGAGTCCTGGAGGTCAGATGAACCACTGCAATTGTGCTGCAAACAGAGCAGGCCAGGGAGAGGCTGCATGGGGGCATGAGACACCCTGTGTCCTACAAGGGCCGTGTACGCCAAGGCTCACCTTGCCTTTATGGATTATCTGGAAGCAGGGGACGGAGGGGGGATAGGGGTGGCTTCCTTCCTCCACCCCAAATCTCCTTTGTTCTAAAAGTTCATAAGATGCACAAGGACCCAATCGAGCCTGCCCGTAGCCTGTGATCAGGTGGGCATAAGAATTTGCTCTCTGAGATGTCCATGTCCCAGCTCAGCTGGAAGGGAAATCTGCTTCATGAGGAGGCCGCGATAGGGTTTGTATCACATACTTGCCAAGCAGGGAGGTCATCCAGCAGCACCCCCCTCTCCAGGTGGCAAGGCTACACGACAGTATTAGATGATTGGGGGGGGGGGGGGGAATTTAAGGCTTAAGTGTCAGAAAATCTTTCTTTCCAGAGCAGCATTTCCAGGAACAACAAATCCAGACGCAGGCACTGCAGATAGATGGGGGGGGGAGGGTGTCAAGTGACAAACCGACAGCCCTGTACGTAGAGGGCAGCCCAAACAGCCAGCACTTCCTCAGAGCTGATGGAGAACCAGACTCGTCCACATGTGCCCATTTGTAATGCTCGGTGCCAAGGAGACAGCTGCAAAAGCCCCATGATAAATGAAGAGCTGCAGCCACTAACCAGACCCATTCTGCTGCCACCTAGGTGAGCTCACCCATCAGGAAGAGAGGAACTGGTTAACCAGTGACAGGCTGCTAATGGTTTTTGGAGTCCTTTATCTGCAAAAGCCGGGAGTTCCTTTCACAGCCTAATTGAATCTAGATAATTACTTTTTGTCAGGCCCAAGTAAAATCCCCCAGCGCCCCAGAGGGCTTCATCCGAATGCTTTCCTCTGGTTTCCAACTGCAGACTAATCAGCATCTGTCAGAGAACATGTGACTGGAGGTGGGAACCTGCTAACTGCCAATTAATGAGCTCACGGAGAGGCAATTAAGCGCAGAAGAAAGATTAAATATTTGCTCCAGGCCGCGGTGGAGGGCTGACTGATCAGCTGCCAGTCGTGGAAGCAATAAAGAATCCAGGCTGATAACAACAAAGCTCTTCAGCCTGCATGGTGTCCTGAGCTGCGTTAAGACACAGGAGCTCTCATAGGGACGTGGACAAGTCGAATTTGGCTCCAAATTTCAGTCCTTGTAAAAATAACTTAAAACCAACATAAATTATCCGATTCGTTTCTGCTTTTACTTCCACCGCATTCAGCTGTTCATTGGCTTTTTCATCTAGAAATTCCCCGTCCAGTGTTTGCCAGCCAAATGTTATTCTTTTGATATATGATACGTGTTGTGGTAGTGCTCCCCAGCAGGCCCAGTCGTGAACCACAGCCCCATTGTGCTAGGCCAGGGGTTCTCAAACTGAGAGTCAGGACCCCTCAGGGGGTCACAAGGTTATTACATGGGGGGTCATGAACTGTCAGCCTCCACCCTAAACCCCACTTTGCCGCCAGCATTTATAATGGTGTTAAATAGATGAACAAGTGTTTTTAATGTACAAGGCAGAGAGTCACACTCAGAGGCTTGCTATGTGAAAGGGGTCACCAGTACAAAAGTCTGAGAACCGCTGTGCTAGGCGCTGTATAAATGCAGAACCAAAAAAAGTCCCTGTCCGATAGAGCTTACAATCGACGGATGTCGAGAGAGAAAACACAGCGCGGGGGAGGGAGCACAAAGTAACAAATGAGATGATTGTGAACAGTGTGAGAAGCAGTGGTCCCAGCTGCCTAACCAACATTGCAGTCTTGTGCTAGCACATGAGATCTAGAAACAGAAATTGGCTAAGAACATAAGAACGGCCGCACTGAGTCAGACCAAAGGTCCATCCAGGCCAGTATCCTGTCTACCGACAGTGGCCAATGCCAGGTGCCCCAGAGGGAGTGAACCTAACAGGTAATGATCAAGTGATCTCTCTCCTGCGGTCCATCACCACCCTCTGACAAACAGGGGCTAGGGACACCATTCCTTACCCATCCTGGCTAATAGCCATTAATGGACTTAACCACCATGAATTTATCCAGCTCTCTTTTAAACCCTGTTATAGTCCTAGCCTTCACAACCTCCTCAGGCAAGGAGTTCTACAAGTTGACTGTGCGCTGCGTGAAGAAGAACTTCCTTTTATTTGTTTTAAACCTGCTGCCCATTAATTTCATTTGGTGGCCCCTAGTTCTTCTATTATGGGAACAAGTAAATAACTTTTCCTTATTCACTTTCTCCACATCACTCATGATTTTATATACCTCTATCATATCCCCCTTTAGTCTCCTCTTTCCAAGCTGAAAAGTCCTAGCCTCTTTAATCTCTTCTCGTATGGGACCCATTCCAAACCCCTAATCATTTTAGTTGCCCTTCTCTGAACCTTTTCTAATCTAGAAACAGATGCTGACCATAAAGTGAAACTGACTTGGGCCCTCCCGTTCTACACCAGGCCCTGTTAACTTCAGTGAGATGCTGTACAGGTGCTGTGCTCCACCAGCACAAATTTCCTAGCAGGTTGGGGACCACAGGGAGAGAAATTGTTAAGAGTAAGAAGTCAATTGGATTTTTAAATTTGTTTCCGTTTGAATCGCCTAGGGTGTCGCTTGTAATAGCACCAACAAGTTAGGATGATTGAATCTAGGAATTGTAAGCAGTGTCCCTTTAATTGCTTGCCCTTCTGCTGAAGGTCCCAGCACACCCAGGTACAAGGCACCATCTGTGCAGCCACAAGTCCTAGGTATGTCCTTCCATTCCACCGGTATCAATGGAAGGTTAATGGATGGGAGTGGCCAGTGGTCGTGGAAGGTCTGTGCTTAGTGGTGAATTATATTTTATACCTTTTTGGTCTCCTTTCGAGAACCCCTCCTGCTGCTGAATTGTATATAATATATATAAACAGCAACAACATGGCAGCATAACAATCTGGAATCTCATTTAAACAATTCTAACATTAGGAAGCTACTTGGCATTTCCCATGGCCAATCAGTGCATTATTTAAGACACCAATGCGGGAGCACTTTAACGACACCAGTCTAGTTAAATGCTACAACCATCACCAGTGTGGACACAGTTATATCAGTATAAAAGGTGCTTATACCGTTATAGGTATTCCTGAAGGGGAATAAGATATACATTTATAATGGTGTAACTTCATCCACATAAGGGGTTGTATTACTATGGGGCGGGGGGGGGGGGAGCGGAAATCATCACACTAATAACTGAACTCATCAAGTTGGAATGAAAAGTGTGTGTAAAGCAGCCTGTATTCAAATCACTGTATTTTCTAGACCTGCTCCTCGGTTAGCGCTCCAGCCGCTGCTCCCCTCAATAGAGCTGCAACGCTGGCATATTACAAAAGGTTGGCTGTAGGCACAGCCAGCATGAGCCCGAAACAAGAAAAGTTGTGATGTGGGGCAATTAGAAGACAGCGAAAACTGCAGTGATTGATTCAACTGACTATGAATGAGAAGGTCAGATTAAAATTCCAGGATCCGGACCCACCCCGTTTGGTTCTGGCCTGGATCAAAACCCAGAAAGGGTCTGATTTGTTTGTGTGGGTATCAGCCAAGGACTGAGAGTGGGATTTCTGTCTAACGGGGAAGTGCATTTTTGAAGCTGTATTAGTCACATGACTGATGATCAGTTGCTGATATGTAGTCAGGTGGGATGGCCTTGGGCTGCTTTGGTCAATTTTTACCTGGTCTCTCCTGGTGTTTTTCTGTTTTTTAGCTAGCGGGAGCCCTGGACTTTGCCTGGGTGCCCTTTGCTGAGGCGTTTGTATAAAACCAAAAGTGAAGTAACGCTCAGAAGAGACTGGGGATTCAAGGAAGGGCTGGGCTCATGAGAGTTTAGATCCAAAAACTCACAAAAGCACCAAAAGAAAGTTTGGCACCATTTAATCCAACCTCAGACCCTAGCTCTGATTGCACCCTGAGTTCCACTCCCTGTCTAACTCTAACTGGAATTGACGTTTCATCCTCTACGCCCGTCTGGAGCCAGGATGTACATACACCACAGCATAGCTAGGATGACACAATCCTTGGCGTAGCTTCTTATCAGTACACCCACACTCCAGATAGGTCAAGTCAATGGCTCTCAAAGGAAGTTGACATCAGGTCTGCCCTATGCCCCTCCCACTGCAGTTGTGCCAGCTATAGCCACCACTGCATGTGAGTGAGGTGTTTGTGTGGACACATGAGTTAACAGGAACACTCAGCACTCAGGCTATCCCTGGGGTGAACTCGCCTAGTGCAGGCAAGCGCTGTGTGTTTGTACAGCACCTCACGCAGTAAAAATAGTAATGCCTAGATCTTATCTAGCACTTGTCATCAGTAGCTCTCCAAGCGCTTTACAAAGGAGGGTGGTATTGTAATCCACATTTTACAGGTGGGGAAACTGAGGCACTAAGGGGACGTGACTTGCCCAAGATCACCCAGCAGGCCAATGACAGAGCCATAAACAGAACCCAGGTCTCCTAAATCCCAATCCAGTGTTCTAACCAGTAGGTCACACCGCACACACTCATAGAGGGGGTCATATTTCTCTGTGGGAGACTTAAACCAAGACTGCACAAAGCACCAGCAAACATCCTGCTCTGGCCACAGAGGGGACCACGGGGAGAGCGAGATGTTACCGCATCTATTTTGCCCATCTATGATTTCCTCTGTCCCCAGTTTTAGAGAAGGAGGCTGACTAACCCCAGCTCAGGAGATCTCACTCTGCACAAGGAACAAGAACTCTTTGTAATGATGTCAAATCTTTCCCATCAATCTGTGATCAGCTGCCCCGGTGTGAGAGAGAGACAATGTGATCTCTCCTATGATGTGATGGGGATGACTAAAAGACAAACCCAGACTGAGACGAAACTGCCTTCATGTTTGCAGCATCAGTTTCAGCTCTGCCTTCTCTGGGACAAGCGTATGGTTGCCCCATGGCTCCATTATACCTGTGGAAAGGGTCTCTAAGGCCACTGAGAAATTCCTCTGTGACATAATGAATCCCCACGTGACATAGAGCTGGTATGGCAGGCTCTGTTATGTTCGTGGCACACACAAAGAGAAGTTCGTTAAAAACACAACTACTCTTGTTGGAAGGTTGTAAGATAACATTACTTCATTTCTTAGAATTCAGAAAAACAACACACAAAACCAAAAACCAGAGAGAGACAAAGCAGGCTGCTCCCTAAAAAAAAAAGAGAGGCTCAACTCTCCCCACCTTACTCTAGGCTGGCTGGCTCAGACTCTCTGATCGCACACTTCCCTACAGAGCGCCCCCTTGCCTGCAACAAGACTAGGAAACCCCTTACAATTTGAAGTGTCAGTTTACAATTCCAGCACATTTTTTCAAATATGCCACACTGTCCACCCCCTTGGGGCACTTGCCAGCATAGGGGAGGTGTTTGGGGCATCCCTGGGGGAAAGGAGGTGTGACCAGAGGTCTGTGGCCTTCTGGCAATTCCTGATGCTGAACAACTCGAAGGGGCTGTGCGCAGCCAGGAGAAAGCTAGGTAGTGTTATCTTACAACCTTCCAGCAAGAGTATTTGTGTTTTTAACGAAAGGCAAGTGAGAGCAGGGAACCCTCCACAACCTGCAATAATGTATGTAACCCAGGGCCAGACACCAGAGCTATCGCAGACGCTGGTGTCTCGAAGCAGCATGAGGCACTCGCTAGGACCTCAGGGAGTTTGTGAGCAGCCTGTTATCAGCCCCAACCCAGCTGGGAGGTCAGCCCCATTTTGCAGCACCCCTGCCACACCCAGATTTAATTGGAGGAGCCCCCAGGCACAAGTGACAACTAGGTCGCACCTCTTCTGGTCCCAGGCTCTCCTAGCCAATAGGAACACAGCACTAACCGAGCCATATGTTACCTCCCTGGGCTAATTAACCCTGTTCTGCTGGATCCTAATAACAGCTCGGACTAGACTGGAATTGAAGGAGTTTTAAATCCGACACCGTGGCTGGCAGACCAGAAGTACACTTTAAACCCTAGGGTAGACAGGGCAAGTTGTAGTTTAACATGCCTTAGCTGGGGGAGGTGAAGCCGTTCTCACAGTGAAAGGGATAGGAGACGATCGCAGAGTCTCACCCTTCTCTCCAGCACACCTAATGCTCAGCAGAAACCATGGGAATCCTGCCGATTGCGGCCCAGATAAAAGGAACCGAGAGTTTCGTGCTTTGTCATCCTTTCGCAACTCTCATCAGCTGGCTGTTATTTCCCTGGGACTGTTTATATTTGTGGCTCGCCGCCCCCGGTTTGCTGAACAGGGCTAGTTTTTGTTGCCTCCGTCAGGGAGTTTGATGCATCACAGGGATTCGGAAACCGAGTTCCTCTCTCAGGATTTGGCAGAGCAGCGACGGGCAAGTCTAATGCAGCGCAAATGCCCTGACATGTTCGCTGCCTGTCTCCAGTGCCTCATCCTACAGGTAGAGTGAGTTAATAACTAACCCCCTCGCCCCCTCCAGACCCTCAGCGGAATGTCAGTGACTTACAGCTGAATCACCAACCATGGCAGCAACAGCCCCCCAGGCCACCAAGGCTCTGAATGCTGCTGGTTAATAATAAAGGAGCCGAGGCAGCAGATTTGCAATTGGGCTTCTCCTTCCCTCCTCCGGTTTGTTTTGACTCCACAGTGGCCTGGACTGGGAAGTGGCGTAATTAGGTCCAGGGGTTGGAGGCATCAACAGCAAAATAAGATGAAGGCTCTTCCGTATGCAACTTGCCTCGGGTTGGGTCGGCAGCAGCGGCCCTCGTTTCTAGGGCCTACGTTCCCAGGCATCCACAAAGCTCTGAGGTCCCCTTCACTTCTATTGGGGAAGGTCCTGGGCATCAAGACTAAAGACTCAGGCATCTGAGGTTCTAGACTCTATCCCTGTGCTATGCAGGAGGTCAGCCTAGAAGAGCCCAATGGTCCCTTTTGGCCTTAGAATTAATTATCTCCATTTTGCAGATGAGGAACTGAGGCCCAGAGAAGCGAAGCAACTTGCCCCAAGTCACTCAGGGAGTCGGCGGCAGAGCAGGGATTTGACCCTGGGTCACCCATGTCCCAAGTCAGCTCCCTAACCACTGCACCATCCATGTAGGGGAGAACCCCCCTTCATTGGAAGTTTCCTTCATGAATAAATTGGTGTGTGGCTCATTTTTGGTCCACGTCCCACATTTGTGTCCCCACATTTGGGCCTTAGCAGGTTGAGGGGTGTGATCAGCTGGGGTTGCACCCGAGACCTCTCCCACCAAAGGACAGACGTCGACCACTTGGGTGAGAAGGCAAAGTCCATTAGCTGAGAGCAGCAGCAGTCAGCTGTCTTCTGCGGATCAGTCACAGAGGAGGATGCGGAGACATCTGCCAGCGCCTGGACACACATACCGTTGTCCTTCGGGATCTTGCGCTGCTCGTGGGTTTCATTTTCCCGGCCTGTGTGAATGTGGCTGTTCTTCGTCTTGCCTCCTTTGGGGAAGTATTGATAACGTTGGAGGAAGCCAAGCGTAGGTCCTGATCCTGTGATGTGCCCTCCGCGCTCAGAGCACACGTGTGTCCTCCCAGCTCCTCCAGGAAATTATTTCTGTGTCCATCCTGCTGGAGGCCTAGTGAGCTCAGTTACAAGACGAGCCGGTGAGGAATGATACTTAGCCTTTCCATAGCGCTCATCATCTGTAGAGCTCCAGATGCGTCCCAGAGATGATGAAGCATCATGTTCCTTATTATACAGATGAGGAAACTGAGGCAGGGAGAAGTGAGGCATGTGACTTGCCCAAGGTCACACGGTGAGCCAGTGGCAGAGTCAGGAATAGAACCCAGGAGTCCTTCCTCCTCCTCTGGTGGCAGATGATGAAAGGTAAAGTCGTAGGGGCTGACAAAGGGCCCAGCCACATGGGTAGGGACCCAGTGTGGAATCAGGAGCTTTTCCCTACAAAAAGGTTACAGCAACCTAGCGTTTGTGGGTGGAAAGCAGAGTGGTGAACCCAAGGAAAGAGGTATGACCCTGCCCAGGGCCAGGGCTGATCGAAGGGCAGACGGGGCCGCTGATGGACATAAACCAGGTATTCTTCTACCTTGCACAGCATCATTAAAATAAGCCTGTCTGGTGGATAAGGCACTGGGCTGGGTCTCAGGAGACCGAAGTTCTACTCTCTAGCCTTGTCACTGACCTGCTTGGTGAAATTACTTCGCTCTCTCCATCTCTGGTTCCTCTCCCACTCGTCTTGTCTATTTGCACCGTGTTCACTGGAGGTGGACTAGTGGGCATCAAGACTAAAGACTCAGGAGTCTGAGGTTATAGAATCTATCCGTGGTATTGACATGGTACCCATCACCATAGCAACTGGGAACCTCACATTTATGCTCCCCACAGCCCTGTCAGGTAGGATAGTGCTCTAGTTCAAACAAGTAGATGGACAGCCCCTAGCACAATGGGGCCCTGATCTTGGCTGGGGCCTGTAGATGCTACCGTAATACAAATAAATACTACGACTACTAATATAAGCTCTGCTTCCATTGACAGGCTGCTGGGAATGGGCGACGTGGCTGCAAAATTTGTATATAGGACAGACTTGCCCCTACCTCTCACCTTCCCACGGCCTATTGCTAATACATTGGCAGCTCTGCCTCATTCCAGCATGGGAATGAATCATTCTCTCTTTTGTACGCTCTCTCTAATTTCCCCTCATCCTTCCTCGACCTAAAAACAAAATAACTAAGAGCAGCAGAGGGAGTGCATTGGAGTCCCTGCCTGCCTCCCTGCATCTCAGATTCCAGATATTCAGGTTGATGACAGGGCTTCACGGTCCCCACCCATGGGATGCTGCATTAGAGTCCTGGAGTGGCGAGCTAACCTGCCTGGAAGGAGATAGGTCTCAGCTCCTGATCCCTGCTCTTGCTACAAATGTCCCCACGAGCCTCTAATCTCCTTCGCCCAGACCTGCGCTACCACCCCACTATGCAGAAACCCCTGCCCATCTCATGCACAGAGGTGTCCCTAGGTATGTGAGCCCCACAGCTGAAAATAACTTCTAGTTCAAGGGGATGGCTGGATGTGTTCGTACTTACCTTCCCAGGAATATACTGCAATATTTTGTCTGTGGTCATGTCTCTCTCCTGTCCTGACTCAATACCAAAGAGGCTGGCCAGTTTTTTCTTGCTGTCTTGTCTGCAAAGAAACAAAAACATGTAGGCCAAAGCTGATATATTGCAAACCCCAGCTCAGAAATAAGGAAGCGGGCAAGCCAAACAAGCAGTTTGCCACTAGCCTCCTAATCATCCCAGCCCAATGAACGGCTGATAATCAGCCTGCAAGAATTGTAATGGCTTTTCCAGGCACTTGTTGGCTTGTCTTTGTTTTGTTTACTTATCTTTGCATAACCAAAATGCTCAACAAGCCCTGTCTGCATCTCTAGCTTGGCCCTGCATCTATCTCTAGCTTGGCCCTGCGTCCCAGCTTCCCCAGGCAAGAGATGGAGGCGATGCTGGGGATGTCTTACCAGCACTCACCCACTCCATTTTATTCCATCTTTGTGTCTTTCCTGTCTCTGTCCTCAGAATCCCAGGACTGTTCTATCCCGACCCCTTCGGACGCACACTCATGCCCATGTTAACGTGCCCTGCTGCCGCTCCCAGCTGTAATTTACCATTTGGGTCATCGGGGCTGCTTTTGCCAGGATTCCTAAGCAGTTTTCTCTCTTTAAACCACATTGCAACAGTTAACGCTATGGGGACCAAATTATCCTCTGCAATGGACTGAAGACCCCGTCCCGCAAGCTGCTGACTGACCTCAAAGCCCAGCAGTGCCAATGGGAGTTACAACACACAGGATCAGGCCTTTACACTGCAAGCTTCTCGGGGCCGGCGATCTTGGGCCCGATTCTCCTCTCCCTCACATCTGTTTTACCCCAGAACAACTCCATTGCAACTGCCTTCCTTCGGTGGAATTATTGCCGACTTTCAACGACGTCAGGGAGAAGAGAAACACTCCTGACATCTTGTCCATTTGTTTGTAAAGCCCTGAGCCTACAAGGTTTAGGAATGATCTCCTGAAGCCAGCTGGTGCATCCCACCAATAATGCAATGATTTTTTTCCAGCTTCAGACAACATAAAAGGAAAGCACAACCTTCGACCAAGGCTCGGCTCCCCGCTGCAGCCTAGAACATGCCCTGGTAGGCAGCACTCCTGGAAGGTCCCCCTTCACACACACACACGGGGGTGGGGAATAGCAGGAAGCAATACAGATTACGTCCTTGTTATCATGGAGCTTAACAAGTGGCTGGGGGCTGCAGAGATCTGCAATATTTCTGCTATTTGCACGGGACCTTCCTAGAGGCTCAGTGTAACACTACTATTATCCATGTATCTCCGGGGGGCCGCTGCTGCCCATCACCGTAGTATCTGACTGTGCAAACTTCCAGGACAAATTGATACCAATAGCAAAGTCCCTACAAGACTTCCTGGAGTCTCTGGCTCGTCTCCCTTTCCAGGGTGAAAATGCTGCTCACATTATGTAGCTAAAAATGCCTGGCTCTGAAGCATCTCTCTCTCTGAGCCTGGCTTTTACAATCACTCACTTTCTTGGACTTGTGACCCATCAGTGTCAGAACCAGGAATCACTAGAGCCACCGGTAAATCCATCTGCAGCCCCCCGGCAAGTCTCGTGGGAACGAGTTTTCAGTTTCAAACCCAGATGAAATAAATCAACCAACCCTTTCTCCCAGAGGCAACGTGACCGGGCCGTTCCCCCGCCAGAGCCTGAGAAGACCTCGCTCTCTGCCCCTCGCTGCAAACTGGGCTCGCTCCTGGCTGGCCAACCCCACGCGAAACCGGGCAACAGACACAATTTGTTCCGCCTGTCTGCAGCTCCCAGGTATCCAGGGAAGGGCTGGGGCTTGCACAGGGCAAAGCCGGCTGGGAATAACTCTAAAACAAGCCCAGATCAAAGCGACACCCATCTACTTACTCTTTCTTCAGGGAAGGTTTCCTGCTGAAGGAGTGTCTGAATCTCCCCGGTGGCTGGGGAACACACGTTATGTTCCCCATGTTGACAGCGGCTGGGCTAGTCCAGGGGTATCAGGGAGCGAAGTGCTAGTGGCAGGGAGAGAGAGGGAGTGAGGAGCTGGGGAAGTTTGCAAGCATGTGTCATGCACACATTCCATCCCTACTTCCGTCTGCGGTGACTCTTGTGGGTGTGAGCTGTGAGAGCAAACAGCCTTTTGGCCAAGGGCTGGGCCATTGGGTTCTCTCCCCTACCCCCGCCTGGGAACTCCGGAGCGTTAGGGGAGGGATTTGGGCAGGTGAACCAAAAAAGTCCCTTTGGCACCACCTGGGATTTTTGATACCGGGCTGGGGAAGAGGGCAGGGGGCTGAGCGGTTGGTGCTTGGCGAGGAATTTTAATCACGGTTAGATAAGAGGGATTCCAGCCACGGAAGCATTTAGGTCCCACTGCTGCAATCTGATCCCACAGGCAGCCCCCTGCAGAGCCCCACGAAAGCCAAGGAGCAGAGGTACAGTGTGTGTGGATCCAGTTGCAGGACTGGAGCCTTAAAAGGACACGGTTGGGGTTTCAGGGCTCCTATCCTGACCTGCTTTATTTTTCTTAATGACTTGGTTTGCAGAAGCCATTGCCTTCTTATAGAAGCATTTCCATAGATATTTCTTCTAACTCAAAAAGTGCTGCATCCCACAGGGGGGATTTCTGCCTTCGCCCTCATCTTGCCAGCTAAAGAGGAATTAACCAGAGAACAAATTAGTGGCTGCTTACTTGCAAGTGCTCATAATGTACTGTACGAGCATAAAGTCCAGGCCAGCCATGTCTATATTTGGGGCTTTAAAAAGGGCCAATTTCACAAAGCTGAAAACCATTATGAGCCAAATCAGCAGGAAGAAAGAATTTGAAGAGAGAAACGCGAATGACAATTGGGGACTGTTTACAAACATTTTACTAAGATGGCCAAAAGACACAGGCAAGAAAGAATTTAGAGTGTAAGCTCTTTGGGGCACAGCACCATGGCACAACGGGGTTCTGGCCCATGACTGGGGCCTGTAGAGGCTACGATAGACCCAGACTAAATACATAATAGGGCTACAGTGATTAAAAAAACAAACCAGCTTAGGGGGAAAGTGAAAGCAGCTATAAAAACAAAACAAAAACAACCCCCCAGTATATAACAAATGGAGAAAAGGGAAAGATGACAGCAGCAATGAATCTAAATTAGAAGCTAGGAAGCACGGAAAGACACAAGGAGGAATCTTTGGCCAGCAGAGAAAAAGACACTAAAGAGGTTTTGGAGTCCTAGCAGGAGTCTTGGTCCATTGTTGGATGGAAATGGTAGAATTGCCAATGATAGTACAGAAAAGACAGAAATGTTCAATACATATTTCTGTTCTCTGATTAGGAAAAAGACAGGATGAAATATTTTTCATTTCAACAGTAACTAAAGAGAATGTTAAACAGCAGCTGTTAAAGCTTCCAAACATTGACATTTTCAAATCAGCCGGTCTAGGTAACTTGCATCCAAGAGTTTTAAAAGAGCTGGCCCGGGAGCTTTCTGGACTGTTAATGTTGATTTGCAGTAAGTTTTGGAATGCTGGGGGTGCTCCAGAGGACAGGGAGAAAGCTAATGTACTTATATTTTAAAAGAGTAAATGAGATGGCCTGTATAATTATAGGTCTGTCAGCCTGACATCGATTCCAGGCAAAATAATGGAACAGCAGATAGGTGAATTGATTAATAAAGACTTAAAGGAGGTTAATATAATTAATGCCAAGGAGATTCCAGGTTTGGTTGATAAAGGTAATAGCGTTGATGTAATAGTTTTCTGTAAGGGGTCTGACTTGGTACTGCTTGATATTTTGATTCAAAAACTAGAAAAATATAAAATTGACATGGCACATATTAAATGGATTAAAAGCTGGCTAACTGCCAGATCTCAAAATGTAATTGTAAATGGGGACTCTTCACTGAGTGGCTGTGTATCTAGTAGGGTAACATAGGGATTGGTTTTTGGCCCTTTGCCTTTTTATCAGTGACATGGAAGAAAACATAAAATAGGTATCTGGGACACTTTGTAGATGACACAGAGTTTGGGAGAGTGGTAAATAATGAGGAGGACAGGTCCCTGGTACAGAGCGATCGGGATCGCATGGTAAGCTGGGTGCAAGCAAACGATATGCATTTTAATACATCCATATGTAAGGTTGTAATCAGCTGAACATGAGCTCCCGGGAAGACGCTGTGGCCAAAAGGGCTGATGTGGTCCTTGGATGTATGAGCAGGGCAATCGTGAGTATTCCTCTGTATCTGGCAGTGGTGCTACCACTCCTGCAATGCTGTGTGTAGTTTTGGTGTCCGCTTTGCACGCTGAGGATTGACAAGTCAGAGAGGAGCCATTAGAATGATGACGGGATTAGCAAACCTGCCGTGTACGGAAAGACTCGGAGCTCCAGCCATTCAGCTTAAAAGCTGCAGTTTCTAGGTCCCTACATGGGGAACAGAAATTTGGTAATACAGGGCTCTTCAGTCTAGCAGACAGAGATCTCACGAGAGCCAACGGCTGGAAGCTGAAGCTGGACAGGTTTAGACTAGAAAGAAATTACAGATTTATAACTGCGAAGGTAATTAACCAGTCGAACAACTTACCCAGGCTTGCTCCATCACTGGCCATTTTTAAAATCCAGAGCCAATGTGATTCTAAAAGAGCTGCAGTAGTTCAGATAGGAAGTAATGGAAGGCCGTCCTATGGGCTGTGCTATGCAGATCAGACTACGTGATGATATTGGTCCCTTCTGGCTTTGTCATCTCGAAATCGTATGTATTTAAATCAGTCCCATATTATCCTGCCATTCCAGAGAAGCCCTACAATAACAAACCAGCATGTACTGCCCATCCCTCAGGAGACATCCTCTACTAAACCCCCTCCTGCGGCTGCAATGTGTGCATTGTCGATTCCCTCAAACAACGAACCCGTGTGCAAGCGTCACATGGAAGGGAACAAACATTGTGGGAAGGAAGCAGGTTTCAGTTGCAGTCTTTCAGGTGCAACTATTCTTACAGTCAGTAAAGGGACTGTTCTCCTTAAAGAATATTGCTAATGGAAGAAAACAAACCTACTCCATTTTTTTGTAGGTCCTGCAAATAAATATAGCCACGCTCACATGGACGCAGCCAATGAATGGCTAATAAAGTGAACCTGTTGGAGCCTGCACTGAATGGGATGTGTCAAAGCAGCCCCTGCCATGGGATTGCTGTGTATACGTCATTTGGAGACCCCAAAGTTTGTAGGACTACAGTGCGGCCCCTTCCCCCCACCCCTGCTTGCTCCACTGCCAGTAATAGGAGAGGCTGCACCGGGGTTGGGAGCAGACGGGCTCTGGGCTTTGGGAAGCTTTATGCAACTGGCAGTTATTTATAGAAACCTGAGAGCGGGGTGAGGGCCTGGGCAGCAATGCAGAGCAGGTGGGAGGCCCTCGGAAAGCGAATACCACAGCGTACTCTAGCATTACTTCTGCATGGGGTGGTGGGCCCTTGCTGTAAGTGGCAAGAGGGGGAAAGGTTTCTCCTCTTGAGTCCTCACTGGGGGCAGTTACAGCTCTCAGTCCCCCCCTCCTGCGAAAGGAGCTCAGCATTTCCCCCTAGGCTGCAGTGACTGAGTGCAGCTGGCAAGGGCGGCTCTGATCCGTAGCAGGCTTCCCCTGCTGTTCAGCTGAGCCAACCGGCCACTCCTGCCTCTAGGCAGGACCCCCGAGACATTCCTAGGTGAAAGCGGGATGTTTCTCGTCTGCTTCTCATTTCCACCCCGGGGCAACAGCTGTCAGCAGCTCTGGGGCTGGGAACTCGCAGGGGGGCTAGTGCTGGCCTTCAGCCACAGGGAGAGGTGTAAATCAGCAGATTAAAGCCCCTCGAGTTTGCAATACTCGGACCCAATGGTGTTTTTCTGCACCTCTAGCCAACGCTCGTGGCCAGTCGCAGCGCACCCCTGGTGGGACGTTGAAGAGGCAGGTGTTGTGGGACCTTCTTCTGGGGCATGGGAAAGGGCCACTTTTAGAGGATTAAATCACAGCAGACTCATGCCAACCTGCCATCATAAGCAGCCCACGAACAGCCACTACTGAGGAGTGGGGCGAGGGGCAAGTACGACAACGGACAAGGGGTCGTGGGCCAGCCAAGCTGCTCCCTTAGCGCACCTGGACTCTGCGTACCCAGGTGCAAATACCATCAGGGCAGCCGCCCTATGCCCTGGGCTCATGTGACTCCCACACCCATGTACACTGGCCGGGGGGATGGATAGAGCGTGTTCTGGCTTATGCTGAGTTCAGCTCACTGAGCAGGTGCAATGCTGGCCCAGGCCCTGGGGTGGCATTTGCAATGGTGAGTCCAGGGCAGTCCTGGCTGCAGACATCCACAGCGGCTCCGTTCCCATCGCAGCCTGCGGGAGGGTCAAAGGGTGGCGTGTTCTAAGCAGAGGCCCAGGAATGCCCAAGTTTTAGCCTCAGCGCCTCCAAAACTGAGCAACCTGCTCCACCTTGCCAAGCACTTGGGTGACGCGCTTCCCTGCCTCAGTTTCCCCCCTTAGCAAAACCTAGCTGAGAATAGGTCGCCTACCCGAAGCAAGGCGAAGAAGAGCAATAAGTGGCTGATGGGGCAGGATCCAGTAGTCAAGAAAACCTCTTTATTTTACACATTGGCTTGTATTGCTTGTTTCCCTCCCCCCCCGTGTAGTGCAAAAATCGAGAAAAAAAACGAACAGAGAATTCCTCATAAATAAATCATAACTGACATAAATAAAAATGACATTTGGACGGTAGAGAATCAGTCGCCTCTCAGCTAGGCCAAGTGCATCCCTCCGCCAGGATGGGACTAGAGAATCCCCTTCCCCACCCGACCTTGGGGCAGGCTCCAGTGGGGCAGCAGGACATGCTCCCTGGGCGACACACGGCAACCCATGCTGCCGCTCAGCCTTGTGCCCCCCAGAAGGGAGCCTGCTGTTCAGCGACACTGCCCTGCCGGGAATACCTCCCCGCGGCCGTTGTCTTATTAATAATGCTGTGTGTTAGTCAGAGCCCACGATGTCAAACGGGACGAGAAACGAACAGTTAACAGCAGCCCTGCCCACTCAAATCTCTCTCTCTCTCTCTCTCTCTCTCTCACACACACACACACACACACACACACACACACACTCTCTCTCTCTCTCTCACTCACACACACACACACACACACACACACACACTCTCTCTCTCTCTCTCACTCACACACACACTCTCTCTCACACACACACACACACACACACACACACACACACACTCTCTCTCTCTCTCTCTCTCTCTCTCTCACACACACACACACACACACACACACACACTCTCTCTCTCTCTCTCTCACACACACACACACACACACTCTCTCTCTCTCTCTATGTTCCAGCCCTGGATTATCACTCCCTGTGCTAGTGGCAGGCACCCTGCACCAGCGCTGTCGCCCCCTGCAGGCTGCTTTTCCAACCGGGGCCACGGCTTTTTCCATGACCAGCAAAGACTCCATTGGGTCTGAACTGCATCACAACTGGGATAGAGCGACTGCACGCTCCACACCTGAGGCACTGCTCCCTGCCCCGCCAGCCTATCCTCTCAGCTCCAAGCCCCCCGATTCAGATGAGTACAGTACTTAACAGCAGCGTCCCCGTCACGCCGCAGTATTGCTAGCGCCAGCTGGAGGGGATAGGGCCATTGCTTTCAAACCGGCAGCTACTGGATTAACCGAGGTCTACTTCCTTCCCTCAACAATGTCTTCCTGGCCCCTCCACTTCCCTTCCTCTGGCGCTAGCTGGTTCCCTCCCAGGGGATGGGGAAGAGACTGGCCTATGGTGCCCTCACTCCCTCTGCCCTACTCATGGGCCACAGCAGAAACCCCAGGACTTCTGCCAAGTCATAGCGGCTGGCACCTCTGCAGCTCTGAAATGCCCATGGAGCTCTAGGCTCGCCTCTTGGGCTCCCTCCCTAGGAGTCTCTTCTGTCTCCTTGGAAGGGAGCAAGAGGTGGCGTGCACACAGACACAGACACACACACACACGACTGCACCACTACTTTGGGTGAGACGGCGTCTTGTGACCTAGTTAACCCAAAACAGTGGCCACGAAATAGGTCGATGCTCTTGCCGTGCTAATAGGGAGCTCATTTCAATCGGGGGCGTCGGGACGTCAAAAGGGCATCGTCGGCCGCATACAGGAATGTGACAGCCGTTGAACTGCGGCTGGCTGCTTCAGGGACTTGGCAAAGGAGAAAGGAATGAAAAGATTTAAAATAGATTTAAAAGCCTACTTCGGCCCAAAAAGCCCAGAGCATGTCTTTGGGTAGAGGGCGGGGAGAGCAGCCAGTGGCCCTTTCTAAAGTGTCCCAACCTGGGCACCAAAAAATCTCCAGTCACTTCCGGAGATATACGTCAGCGAGTATTTTCACAAGTGGAATCTAAAGGATGATGAAGTGGGGAGGAGAGAGAATCAGGGGAAGAAAGAAAGAAAGAGAAAGAAACAGTCACAGAACATCCTCCCAGTGCTATTGAGGTATCAGTGGTTTAGCCATTCCTATGCACCATGGGGAACACCCGTTAACCTGTCTGCATGCAAACCACACACACAACACGGCCTATGCAGTGAAACACATCTTAAGCCACCACTCAGGAGGTTCTGTGGTACAGGTGGGTCTATACGGCCAACCGTGAGCATTACAGTACAAGATGATTCAACCGTTTGAGTGGTAGTTTAAGACAGGGAGTTGCTAGCTGCAAATGGTCCCTTCTGTGCTGGTTTCACTGTACATATGGCCTCTCTCACACACTTACTTCTAGGCCATAGGCATTGTCCAATAGATCATTTAAAAAAATGCCGCTGGCTCGTTCCTTTCATCCCTTCCCACGTCGGCGGAGAGAACGGGATGGGATGGGGAACACCAGAATAATTTAAAAAAATAAAGTTAATAAGAATTAAAATTAAAAGATTAGCATCATAAAAACAAATGGCAGACACATTAAATAAATAACACAGTGCGACCCTGCGGCCTGTGCCACCTGCCGGGTCGTACTGTTATAGGGAACCAAGGGCCTGGCCCAAGCCTAGATCCTTCTTTGTGGACAGGGAAGCAACATGTAGGCTGGATTGTTCCCAGCCGCCGGGTTAACACAATGACACAGACACGTGTGCAGCGGGCGGCAACGCAGTAATTTGTAACAGTGGGACGGCGACTGCCCCCGAGCTGGTGAGCTCGTTAAATCCATCTGGCCGGCTGGGGAACCTCCGTAGTGATGGCAAATCGGGATTGACAGCGAGCGGGACGGGGTCAGCAGAGGATGGAGATGCCGGAGGGCTCGGGACGCTCCACACAGTTTTGTGGCCTTCTTCCCGCCGCATCCCCCGGCTGCGGTTTTTAAGGCATCGATCAGACACCCGTGCGCCGGTCTCGGCGGCATTAACAGTGCGCTGGAGGCTCAGTACAGAGAGTTTGGCTAAGGTAGCGTTCCGAGGAGTGGTGGTACATTCAGGGGTTTCCTGGAGAAGCACCATACGCGTGAGTCACCCACCCCCGGCACTCCTGTCCGCCTGGATCCTTCCTCGCGTGGCTGTCCAGCGTGCAGCACATGTTGGGGCATGGTAAATCCTAAAAGCAGCAATGGTTTCGGCTGGGCCTGGCCGGCCCCAAAAGTCAGTTGAGTCGTGGGCAGGTTTGTGGATGGAGCCAAGAGCTCCCCCCGCCGTACACGCCGGCAGAGGGGACTCTTGAATGGAAAGTGCCATTCTGACTCTCAGCACGCTGATCTGAAGTGTGCACCAAGAGAGGCAGAGCCCCCGAGGGGCCCGCGGAATTGCAGTGGGCCGGGGCTGGAGGCAGCAGCCGGGACCCCCCCACTCCGGTCTACAGAGACTGGCTGCTACAGGGGTCAGGCCAGGGTGGCCTTGCGCTCCTCCATACGCTGGTGCCCCCTGGAGGTAAGGTACGACTGGATTCTTTGTCAAAGGCTCGTCGAGGACACGGAGAGGGTGGGCGAGGAGGGGGGCGGGAAGTTGAGCAGTTCCAGCACCGCCACCCCCACGCTGCTCCGCCGCGTGAACATGCACGAGGCCGCCACCCACTTGTTGGTGCGGGGGTTGTACTTCTCGATGGAGTTGAGGCTGGAGCTCCCGTCGTTCCCGCCCACCGCGTACAGCCACCCGTCCATGGCCACCAGGTCGTGGGTGCTCCTGCAAGCGACAGCACAGAGGACGGCGTTAATGAGCCAGGCTTTGGACGTCCCTCCGCAGATCCCCAACCAGGGTTGCGGGGGCTCGGCCCTCCGGAAGGCAGGCAGGAGTTGGGGACCCGAAAAGGGACGCATCAAAATCAGCAGAGCCTTTTGGCCTAAGTGATTTGCCCAGGGTCTCGTAGGGAGTCAGTGGGAAAGCCAGAAATAGAACCCAGGAATCCTGGTTCCCAGCCCCTGGTCCTAACCACAGTTTGGTCCGTAATTTAGGCTCCTAAATTACATTATTTGAAGGTGATCCCTCTGCTAGCTGCAGGAAGTGCCAAACACCTATGTTTAGAAGGCCGAGATACTTCCCCAGTGACCATGTCAAAGGCCATGTGCTTCCTGTATTAGGGATTGGCGAGCGGTAAGTCGGGAATCATTTATACCCACGTAGGATTGTTAGGGCGGCAAAGACTCTGCAGGCTGCCCCCGCTTGCTCATGCCTACGTGGTTCATGCAACAGGCACTGCTGATCATGCAGCATTGACAGGTGAGCACGCAGCATGGAGGTCCCTGACCTCCCAGCGGAGAGCTTCCCAGCTGCAGTGACAGCAGGCCAGCTTGCTCGGTCGGCCAAGCTATGCCTGGTCATTGCTGCACCTTGATGGCTGCAGAATGACGTGCTCCAGTGAGTGATGGTTCTCTCCAACCCAAGAAATCCCCATGGCCGGTGTGACAGACTGGAGCACAGCCTGGGTCTGCCTCGGACCGGTCTCCCCAACTCAGATGGGAGCTGGAGAACGGGGGGGAGCCCTACCTCCGAATGTTCATGGGGGCCACGCTCTCCCAGGTGTTGGTTTTCGGATTGTAGCGCTCCACGGAGTTAAGGCAGCTGGTGCCATCGTTGCCGCCGGCCACGTAGAGCATCCCTTCCAGCACGGCCACACCGGCGCTGCTCCGGCGGCTCAGCATGTTGGCGATTGGGGTCCATGTGTTGATCTTGGAGGAAAGGGGAGAAGCGCCCATGAGAGCACATCTGGGTTAGCGAGCGATACCCGCGGGCGATTATCCTCCCACCCCAGCCGTTCAATGGCGACACCACCATCCGGTCACACTCCAGACCCTGCTCTGCTCCCCATTCGCAACTCTTAACACGACAGCCCTCCAGGAGGAAGGACCCCTGTAGGACCCACCACCCACATTCCAGCAGGGGGTACCATGAGTCAGCAGCTAAAGATAGCTCAGTGGTTTGAGCATTGGCCTACTAAACCCAGGGTTGTGAGTTCAATCCTTGAGGGGGCCACTTATGGATCTGGGGCAAAATCAGTATTTGGTCCTGCTAGTGAAGGCAGGGGGCTGGACTTGATCACCTTCCAGCTCTATGAGATAGGTATATCTCCATGTATTATTAAAGCAAGTTCCAATGACCCCGGCAGAAAATCTGACCTTGGTTGCAGCAGGTTAAATTAGTCAGCCGCCATCCTGCCTGCTGTTATCAGATAAAGGGCAGAGGTGATGGAAGAGGCTTTTGAGGGAACACAAAGGCCCCCCAAGGAGATGGCAGGAGGGGAGTTCTCCAGGAAATGGTTTTCTAGGCTGCACCGTTCCACCCCAATGCAGCTAGATCCAGCAATTATTCTTTGTTCACTAACACGAATACGTATGTCTCTCTCTGCCCTCCCCCTCCCCCCCGCATGAGAAGCTTACAAACATTATCAGCCCAACTCTGTGCTCAGTTTTACGGGCACCCTCCTTTCCGAAAGCATCAAACACAAAACTGCTTTAAAATCAAGAAGAAGAAAAAATGTTGAAACCCCAGAGAATTCACACCTCTATTTATTTTAAAGAGACCTCTGCCGGCAGGTTCAAGCAACTTCAGCTGTTAACAACAGGACCCTGGTCTCCGGGTCCCTAAAATTTGGCTTAACTATCAGGAACTCGAGCTGCCCATCAGCTCCAGGACAGAGCCCCAAAGTGGCCATGCGGGTAGCTGTGTCTATTTCTACAGCTCTGGCGGGGAGTCCCAGCAGCGGCCCCACAGGGGCGCCATTCAGAACCTTGTTTCTGACCCTCTTTTTCCTGAGCCAAGCCTTTGTAGGGGAGCCTACCACACCCGTGAGCCCGCAGCGGTCCGCTGGAGCTTGTCAGCTTGCAATAATGGCCGCACACAAGGTGGCAACACAGCTGCACGTGCTGGGAAAGGGGGAGGGGTCCACCGTGAGACCCCCACCCCAGGTGGAAGGGATCTAGAGAATTGAACAGAGAATTGTTAACGGACCTACAGAATTCCACAGCAGGGCGATAGACAGCTAGGATGGTTTAACCCCCCCGGCCCCCCGAGAGGATCTCACGTTGTTAGGTTCTGTAGCATTTAGAGTCATTTCTGTAGCCCCCTGTTGTGTTTTCCTCTGTTCACTTTCTAGAGGGCTTGGCCACAGGGTCCTTTTCAGAGAAGGGACGGGAAGGAAAGCGTTAATTGCGCTCGCTTGCCTTTACCTGCGGCTCGTACTTCTCCACCGTGGCTAAGTGGGATGAGCTGTCATATCCCCCCACAGCATAGAGATTGCCATCTGCAAAACACCGTCATGCACAGAGTCAGCCGCAGAGCCCTCCACGAGGGCCGTGTTACCGGCCGGGATGGATCCCGGCCTTACGTGCCGTGGGTCTGGGCAGCCAGGAACGCAAGGGAGCGGCAGAGCAGCCGACAGGCAAACCTACACCAAGCAGCAGGACCCCCCCCCCCCCGGGGAGGATGTGCTCAAGCTTCCCCTCCTCCCCCGCCAAGCCTCCGCTGTATGGGGGCCGCATCTGGCGCGGGGAGTCGTTAAATATTCATCAGGCCATTTCTCTCCTGCGCAGCGAGGGCTCCGTGCCGAGAGAGCAGCCTGGGGAGCTTGCTCGCCTGCAGCCGCCCCCGACCGGCTCGTTACGGGCCGTGCGAGCGCTTCCCGCCGCCACAATTAAGCTTTATTTTTAGCCAGCGAGGCAGCGGCGGCAGGAGCAGCAGGTTGCCGCGGGGGCTGATCCATAACGCAGCGCCAGGCAGAGAGCACACCACGGGGGGAGAAGGAGCGAGCGCGAGCGAAGGAACCACTGAGTCAGCACGGAGTAAGCAAAAGAGCAGAGACGAGAGGGGATTAATGTACGTGCAGCACAGAACCCAGCACAGCGAGGAGCTGCTCCCGCAGCTGGTGCCATTGGCAGCACTGACACGCGCCATGGTGAATGCGCCGGGCCAATTAGAGACTGATTTGTGCACGGGTGATTATCACCACCCAGCTCGCCCTGTACGGCGGTGCTCTCTGTTTATCCACAGAATAACCCGTAGCTCTTACATAGATCATCCCTAGCTCTCAAAGCGCTTTACAAAGGAGGACAGTATGGGATTATCCCCATTTCACAGATGGGGAATACTGAGGCATGGAGCGGTGAAGTGACTTGCCCAAGGTCACCCAGCAGGCCAGTGACAGAGCTGGGAATAATACCGTGGTCTCCCAAGCTCAGTCCAATGCTCCATCCTCTAGGCCAGTGGTTCTAAAAATTATTTGATCTTTGTGTCTGTCATCGTTTATGCCCTCCCCTTCCCCCCTGCCACACAGGTACATCACTTGAATCAGTTTCAGCGTCTCATTCCAGATTTATTTTTTCTGTTGCACAAACGAGCCAACGAGCCAGTGTATCGAGAGCAAAAGCAAAATGGCCATTGTGGTCCGGGCGTCCAATGAAGTGTGTAACAAACGGATTAACGTATAGATGACAACACCTTCGTATAATGCTAGGCAAGCGTCACAGAAATCTGTCAAAATGCGCAGCGCCAGCTGAGGACGTGACACGTCTGGAGGAATCGGCGTTGCTAGTTATTCGTTGCTGGGGGTAAGATGTGCGCAGGAAGTTTCTTTTTCCTAAAACTTCTCACCCCTCGCCCCCCTCCCCCAAATATGTTCTGCGCCTAGAGTGTGAGAACCTCTGCTACTTGGCCAGTGTTTCTCAACCACCAGTCTGTGGACCGGCGCTGGTCCTGGAGATCTCCCTGACAGTTTAGGAAGGCAACAAGCTGGTCCCTGGTATCACAAAGATTGAGAAACACTGCTTTAGGGCACACTGCCAGCTTCCCACATGGAGTGGTCCCCTCAGGAAGCGAGGGGAACCAGCTGTGACCACACCTCATTCCACACGGACTTCCCAGGCAGGATTGCTCTGGCCTGGAGGTGAAGCAAGGGGGGCTGGGGTCCACAGTGAAAGTCAGAGACTGGGCTGCATCCCCGATTGTGATGGGTTCTCTGGTTGACCCTGGGAAGTCATTTCCCCCAACCCCTGGGTGCCTCAGTTTCCTCATCCATCAAATAGCGATTGTGATGCTGGTCTGCTTTTGCAAAGCGCTCAAATCTACGCTAGGCATGTGCAAAATGTTGGTACTTTTGACCTTATGGGGAAAGGCCCAGCGTCCCGTTACAAGGCTCAGTGTGCGTATAGGGAGACATTTCAATGGAAAGGTACATATGATATCAGGCCACTGTTGTTATGTTATTTTGACCACTAAAAGCCGGCCGGATCCGGACGAGGTTTATTATTAAATTTCTTTAGATCAACGATGCACCCACTCCCTGTCGGGTCATCAAGCCGCTGAGAATTTTGCTGCTCTAGAAAAACCAGCGTTTTCCTAGGCTGCAGGGAGTGTTTTTGACAAAAACCTTCCAAACACAGCCAGTTACTGGTCTTGGCACCAAATGTTATTTTAAAGAGAACAATGCTACTCGCATTCAGTTGGGCCCTCTGGTTTGGGCTATGCCATTTCACAGCCCCCGCTACACCTCCCCAACTCTCGCCATAGGTTGACACGAAGGCACAGCCCATGGACTCCAATGTTTCCAATATCCAGTGTCCCACCTTGAGCCCAGAACCCCGAGGTGGATGCAGAGAGATGGCCTGACTTGGAGCAAAGCTTGCTAAGATCTATAGCCCGTTACCATATTAGAGTAGCACCGACCTAGAGGCCCCAACCAAGAAACCTGTGGTAGTCCAATACACGCAGTAAGAGACAGTCCCTGCCCCAGATCATCTGGTCTGTTTAGCCTATAAGTAAATTAAATGACTTGCCCTCGGTCACACAGGGGGTCTCTGGCAGAGCTGGGAATTGACCCCCTTTCTCCCCCATCCCGCTGTAGGGCATTAACTCCACCCTCCTTCCTGTGCATGGAGCAGAGCTGCAAACCTGCTCCATTCTGTGCCCGGTAGGCAGTGCCCTTTGGCTCCTGGCGCGTGTGGGTCCCAGCAAAGCGCGGTGGCCTGTCACAGGCAGCAGTCAGAGAGTGGGGCTGCAGCTGATGGGAAGCAACGTGCAGGACTAGGCAGAGGAAGGGGCGAGAGGTGACAGAGCCTGGGAGAGCCAGGCAGATTCCACCGCGCTAGTGCCCTACCTAGTGTTGCCACCCGGACGTATCGCCTCCTGGTGCTCATGGCGGCGATCGAGGTCCAGGTGCCCGTCAGGGGGTCGTACCGCTCGGCGCTGCGGCAGGCAGAGACACAGGAACGTTAGCAACACTGGAGGGTCTCTGGGGAAACCCTCTGATGCAGCCCCGAGAGGTGACCAAGGACACCAAGGAGTGAGGCAAAAAGCTGCCATGGATCAGAAACCGGCTCAGGGATGGGAGCCAGAGGGCAGGAACAAAGGGCCGTTTCCCCATCTTGTCACAGGGTTAAGACCAGGGGCCTCCGAGGGGCAGGGCCAGGACCAGTGGGGTTCGCGTCTCCACCAGGGATGGAGAAGAGGGGGTCGTATTTGCAGCGGACACGCCACGTACTTGTTCAGACTGGACGAGGCTGCGCGGAGCTTCAGGAGGACCCAGGGGTGCCAGATGAATGGGCCGATGGAGTTCACAGGCCAAAGGGCAGGTTGGTCTTTCCTGGAGGGCCAGGGAACTAGGATGGGGTCAGGGTTAGAGACACCCACACAGGACCCTGCTGCGAACGGAGAGGGGATCCCAGCCCAGCGGCCCCACAAGCCTTGGGTCCCTTTGGCTGCCGATGAGCCATCAGGCCTCCAGGAAACCTAGGCTACGCATGGCCTGCCCCCCTGGAGCAGACCTTGGGGACAGCCGGGGTGTCTCAGCAGCCCAGGGGGGGCACGGACCCAGGAAATCCCCCTACCTGTTCAGACAGGAGGCCCCGTCATATCCCCCTGCTGCGTAGAGGAGCCCGTGAAGCGCCGCCACCCCGAGACAGCTGCGCCTGGTGCCCATGGACACCTCCGGCTGCCAGGAGTTGGTAACTGGGTCGTACGACTCCACTGTGGCCAGATCGGAGGTCCCGTCGTAACTGCGGGGGGATGGGAGAGCGTTGGAAGGGTGGGGAACCCAAGCGGCAGGGCTGGGAGCCGGGACTCCACCCAAGCCCTTGAGCTGAGCACAGCTTAGCCTCAGGTCGATGCCCAGTCCAGACGCGGGCCGCGCTCTTCTCCCTCGCCCAGCTCTTGCCGGCAATCAGGCCCATGCAGAGCGTCAGCTAGTCGCTGCATTTCTGGCGGGTTCGCTCCCCATGTTCCAAACCCGCTCCGCCCGCCTGCCCTTCTCACCCCCTGCAGGGACGATGGAGCCCCCGGGGGGTTCCCAGCCGCCTGACCGAGTCTGTGTGAATTCACGGGACAGGCTGAGAGGGCCGGGGGCCTGGGTCGCAGCTGAGCCAGGCAGTTACTGTGCATCGAACATGTCCCTGAGGTGGCATGACATCAGCAGGGCAAACTTCCCTCGCCAGCTGCTTCAGCCCTAACTGAGCAGGGGGAGAAATGCACCCGCAGGCGAGAGCAGCCTCCGTCCCCTCCGCTGGGGCCGTGAACAAATGGGGTCAGTTAGCGGCCAGGCTGCCACTGCACAGAGACCCAGCAAACTCACTCCACTGAGCAGCTGTGGGCAGTGGAATTGCTTCCAGTCGCTGCTCCTCCGGGCTGGGTTTGAACCAGCGACGTTTCCCGTTCCCACTTCCCTGGGCCCAGCCTTTGTTCTCCGACCCGAATCCAGAGGGGTCCCACCCCAGTGCTGCCATTCCCCTCTCCGCCCAGTTCCGTGATCTACTCCCCTCCTTACCCGCCCACCGCGTACAGCTTGTTTCCGATGGCAGCCACGCCCACCCTGGCCCTCCGGGTCGACATGGAGGCCACCATGTGCCACCGATCCGTCCGCGTGTCATAGGCTTCGCAGTCTCCGTGGATGGCGAATAGGCTCCCCCCGCCTGCATGGGGGGGTCACAAGCAGAGCGAGTGAAGGGCAGGACCCCTGGAGTTTCCAGGGAGTCATTGGGCAGGGGGAAGCCATGGACATACCCCTCTCTGACCCCCAGCTCTGCCCAACATCCCAGTGACAGGCCCTGCCTGCAGCCCCTTCCCCGAGGGTGGGACAGATGCCCCACGGGAGGCAGGTGATGGCCCCCCCCCCAGGCTGCACAGCAGGCACCGTATTCAGCCCCCCCCGGCCTGGCTGTCCCTTACCCACGGCGAAGAGCACGGTGCTGGCCCCTTCGCACCGCCGGGGCCGGGTCCTGCTGTTGCCAAGGACCCCTCTCTGCTCCGGCATGAGGTGGTACTTGAGGGCCTCGATCAGCAGGTCCTTGCACTCCGAGTGGTGCCGGACCAGCAGCTCCGTGTCCACGTTGCTCATCAGGAAGTCTCGGCTCAGCAGGGGCAGCCGGACGCACTTCATGAGCTGCAGGGTGGAGGGAGGGGAGGGACAGTGCTGAGTCAGTGGAACAAAGACGGATTGGGGTGAAGATTAGAGAGGGCTCCCTGACCAACCCCAAGAGCCTTGGGACCTTGACTGGACTGGATCCCCCTCCTGCCACCTCATCGTCCTCCTAGTGGAAGGGAGGGCAAGCTGCCCCCCAGCATATGCCTGGCAAGTACATCTTGGGATGCATATACTCCTATTTGCATATAATTTCCCAGCATTCTCTGCAGGCTCGCAGCTAGTTTCTTAGCAGGCCTGGTAGCAAAGCTCCCAGAACAAACGGAAAGGTTGCCAGGGTACACATGGAGGCATTTTTCTCTGGGTTGATTAATGGGTGCCAATATTCATACGTGCAATGCCACAGGTATCCACGAGAGGGCACGCAAGACTCATGCAGAGCTAGGGCTATGCTGGGAAAGAATCCCTGTAGGAAAAGGTTTTGTTATTCCTGTTACTGTTTTGCTTAGGCAGGCGACAGGCCTGTGGTTAATTTGCTCCCAGTCACAGACACAGAGATCAGAGCACTAGATAAAGGAAAATCCAGCCTAAGCCATTGCAGACTTGCCAAGTTTGGCTTTTCAGAGCAATCCTGAAAACCCAGCTCTAGAGAGCAAAGTCTACCGGACAGACCAGTCACCCTCCCGACAGCCCTGCTGCCCCACTGAAGCCTGAGCTCTGCCACGGATTCCTCATGTGACCGTGGGCACGTCGCTGCCCCTCTGTGCCTCAGTCTGTAAAATGGGGTCATACCACCGGCCCTATCACATGGTAGGGAATTTTGTGGGTTTTAGAGATCCTCTGATGTGGGATAGGAACTAAAGAAATCCCAAGTTTGGTCACATTTCTCTACATATGGAGGAAGATAGTCTAATGACGGGGCACAGGACTGGGACTAAGGCAACCTGGGTTCTAATCCAGGCTCTCCTGCAGATTCCCTGTGTGACCTCAGGCAGTCACTCAACCTACCCAGCTTCAGCTCCCCCTCTGTGAGATGGGGATAACACGTCCCAAACTCACAAGGATGTCGGGAGGATACAATGTGACTGTGAGGTGCTAGGGAAGCTAGGAAGTGGACATTCATAGGATTCAAACCCCTGCCTTCTAGCTCTGCATAAGGCAGCATGAGCCTCCATTTACAGGGGGGTACAATGCATGCCCCAGTGCATCGGAAGGAGCCAGGTGCTATAGCCTTGGGAACCCAAGCTCCTGTCAGACCAGACCTGGGCCAGTGCCTAGAGACAGCCAATGGCACCATGCTGGGAAATGAACTCATCTCAGTTATACCAGTAAAATGCCACCGGGGGACAGAGCAGAATTTGGCCTTTTCTTTGGTTCCCCCCAACCCTGTCTGATCTCACAGCCTGCAGGCTGGAGTTCCCAAGGGGAGAGGGAAATAGGAATTTGCAAGGGGTCTCCAGGAGCCTTTAGACCAGGCCAAATCCACATCCATCCAGCACCTACGCTCAGAGTTGGTGAAAGCCCCCTCCCCTGCAATGATCTGCGTTCCCAGCCAGCTCGCCTACCCTGGGGACATGCTGTCTCCTGCTGTCCACGTCGTGTTTGACCCAGCTCAGCACGGCCCGATACACCTCTTCCTCGGATGGCACGTTGAGGCTGTCACTAGAGATGAGGTCCAGCACCTGCAGAGGTGAAAGGGAAGGTCAGCTCAGCTGTCACTCATCATGGGGAGGCAGTATGGCAGGGAACATGGACACACACACACACACACCTGAACCAGCACAGCTGCACACTCAGAGCCTTACCACACCTCCATAGCCTGTGGGTAGAGCAAGGCTGGTGTGTGCGTACTGGAACGGAGAGGCTGCAAGAGCAGAGAGACAGGACTCCTGGGTTCTATTCTTGGGTCTGCCTCTGACCTGCTGGGCGACCTTGACCAAGCCTGTGCCTCAGTTTCCACATCTGTAAAGTGGGGAGAACGAGGCCAACCCGCCTCCCAGCTGAACCCTCCTGCCGATTGGCTAGGGCTTGCACGCGCGCCGAGGGGCAATGGAAGCCCGGACTGTCAGTGTAGGGACCGTGGCAAGTGACAGAGCCTGATTCCCTGCTCCCCTACGCTGGTGCAGCTCGCACCAGTCACCCCTGAATTACGCTGTGCGAGAGGAGAATGAGCCCCACAAGCTCTAACTGGTCCCTTCCCCCGGTGGATCTGCTGTGGCAGAGCCAGGATGCGCAGACGGCTGGGAACACACTGGCAGGTGCAGAGCCAGGATTTGGAAGGCGAGCTCTCCGCTGGGCTGCTCACCTTGCGGCTGACTGAGGAGGGCTCATAGCAAGACAGGAGCTCCAGGGGGAAGCCCAGGCCACGCTGGGCGGTAAATAACCCAACAAAGCAAAGCCGGGGACTGCACGGGTTGCTCAGCATCCCCTGGAGGGGCGTTTCTGGGCCTTCCCGACAGCAGACTCTGCCTGGCAGAAGCTCCGAGCACCGGTGCTTGGAGAAGGCAGGGGGAAGACACCTGTGAGGCTCTCTGGAGCAGTTGCTAGGAGACCGGTGAGGCAGAAAGAAGAGGAGGGATGGCCCCTGTTCGGAGGGCAGCCAATGCAGGCTTTGCCCATCTCCAAGCCTCTCTGTTTCCTCCCCACCTGGCAGGAGACCCTGCTCCTCCCGCTGCCCTGACCAGGCCTCATAGAGGAGATGCTGCTTTATCAGCCAAGCCACCCCTCTTGGGCTCTTAGCCTGGCCAGCTTCCTCCACCAGCTGGACCCAGGGCCCAGCGGAACCTGTTCCCTGCAAACCATCCGCTCTGCCCACTCTCCCCACCCGGGCCACGCTGCCGCTCCCACCAGCCCCTCAGTGATGCACTGCTGGTGCCCTTTGCTGGCGCATCCCCTGGCTGGGCATTCCAGACAGCAGGGGCTGCAGATCTGCTATGGAATCAGGGGAAGAGGGCCAGGGGACCCAGTAGGTCCCCTTTAGTTCCTCCTCTAGGGGGAGCAGGGCTGGCCCCTACCGTGCACCATGTAACCCTTTCTCCAGACTACATGGTGGAGGGGTAGGAGTTGACTGCACGTGGGTGGCAGGAGGAGGGGACAGGGATGTTTCCACACCTAGAGGTACCATCTCCCTGGGATGTTCAGAGGGCACCGATGGGGTCATTGCTCATGGCATGGCTCCCCTCCCCCACCATATGCAGCGGGAGATGGTGAGTGATCCTACGGGACGTCCCTGCGGCAAAGCCAGGCCAGCAGCAATGAGATGTGGGAAGCATCCGAGTCGCTGCAGACGTGTTCTGGGGCGTCCCCACTGGGGCCCACTTGGGCCCTTTTCTTGCGTTGGAGTCTGCCTGCATCAGCCCTTCCCCAGCTCCAGCCATGCCGACAGCTCTAGGAACGGGTAATGCCTGGGTACAGACCCCTGCCCTGAAGGGGGAGAGGGCAGAGAGAAACACAGAATGGCTCAATCCCCAGCCTCAGCCCCACGGTGACTGTCCTGGTGAGCAGGGTCCCACCAGATGCTTTGCTCACCCACAGAGCTCGGCTACCACAGGGACTTTAAGGGGTTAAATCTGCATTGGGATCACCCCCCGCCCCCCCCCGGCCCTGAGAGGAGTTTGCCTTCCTGAAAGGTTTCACTGTAAAGCCGGTATTAGGTGCTGCCAGAGTAGTGGGCAAAGAGCAGGGCCCTGGGGCGGGGGGAGCTAGAAACAGCCACACTCCAAGGCGCTAGGCCAAGCAGAATCCCCTCATACCAGGGCCGGAAACACCCCAGCAGCCTCCTGAACTGCCCATCAGCTTGAATCCGAAGTTGCTCCCCAGGGCCAGATGTTCCTCTCCCTCCTGTGGGCTTTGCCCCCCGTGTCGCCAGCCGTGAGAGGAGAGCGCTGAGGTGGCCAGCCCCGTCCCCAGGGGCAGTGACTGCCGGTTCTGATGAGCCTCAGCGAGCTCAGACAAGCCCGCCCGTGTTACGGGAGGGAACCAGCAGCCCCGGCTGCTCCCAGCCACACAGCCTCTCTGCCGCGGGAGGGATACGAGTGTGCGCACACACGCCTGTGATCCACAGGCTGAGCGAGAGGCAAAGGGGGGGGCTGAGCAGCTGCTGGGAGGAACAGGGGCATGGTCTATCCTCCCCCCTCCCACCCCCACAAAGCCTGCCGCGCCGGCCCATGCCAGGAGCCGCACGATCCATTAGCCAAGCTGTAAATTAAACATTGTGGCTACCTGCCTGCAGCAGCAACGGCTTGTGGGCAGGTTCCCCAGTGGCCACGCTGCTTTTTTCTCGGCCTGTATTTCCACAGAGCAGGCAGGCGCTGGCTGCTCCAGAGACGCCCGCGGGGTAGACGGCAGCACCCGCCTTAACCCTTCTTGCTTTATGTCCCACTTCCTCCGCTCTTGGGCGCCATGCTCTCTTCCTGGCAGCGGCCCCGCAGAGTCCTGAGCGAGAGGTGGCCTGGACACAGCCCCTGGGAGTCCCTTCCCTGCTCTCTGAGTCCGCTCCCTCCCAGCACCGGTTCCTGGGATTCCTGGAGACACATGTCCCCCCGCGGAGAACAGCTCTGAGCTGAACAGCTCTCTTAGGGCCCAATCCGCAGACTCTCGCTGACCTCCGGGGGCGTTGGAGGAACTCAGGCAGTGCTGGGTGCTAGGCCGAGGCCTGGATGGAGTAACACAAACCAGCCCCCATCCACTTCCCTCCCCGCCTATACACACACCCCAGCCATCTCCTTCCAGCACGACATCCCTTCCCTCCCCCCAGCACCTGGCAGACCCTGTTCCATGGCTAGCAACTCTGTGTGGGTTAGGGGCTGAAACAGAGAGTGTGTGTGTGGGTGGGGGGCTGAGATGCATGAACTAGGCCCCAGGTCCTACCTAGAGGGGATGAAGACACCATGAAAGCAGCGGTGACCTACCAGGGCTAGTGGGCACAGTGGGACGCCCCAGCTGGCATGAAGCATCATGCAGCGCTCTGCACACCGAGAAGAAAGTCAGTGGGAGCAGCGCCACAGGGCGGACAAGAGACACGAGGCCTCGGGAGGGGTCTTACCTGCTTGAGCGGCAGCAGCATGAACTCCTCCGTCTTGGACACCTCCACGAAGTGCTGGAGGACGTACTTGTGGGCGGACTTGAGCAGGTCGCTGCAGGAGTGCGTGTCGGCGAAGCCCCGGATGCCCAGGCAGTTGGACGGGTCCAGCTGACTCAGCAGGAACTTGCAGCAGGCGTCCCGCACGCCGTTGAGCTGGAGGAGGCTGGCGGCTGGAAGCAGCGTCTGCGGGCAGACAGCCAAGTGTCTGGGGCTGCAGCCCACCACTTCCATCACTGCTTCCCACGGAGACAGTACCAGCATCCCCTCCTCCTCAAGCAGGGACCTATGCTTTCCCCACAGAGACAGGGCCAGCTGTCAAGAGATGCCCTGGCCTGGGAGAGCCCTGGGATACAGTTACTAGGAGAACAGCTAAGATCTAGCATCCAGAGTGGGCCAAGCACATCCCACAGAGAGTCCCATTGACCCACTCTCGGACAGTTTCCTCTGTGGCTTTGCACCTGTATGTGGCTGGCCGGCTTTCTCAGCTACAGAACGCAGCAGGGCCCTTCACCCCCCAGGCGACAAGCGGCAAAAGTGCCTATGGAAAGCTTCCCATTAACCTCAATGGGCCTGGAAGAGGTTAAAAGAGGCAGGGTGGAGTGGCGGCTCCCAAACACAGGGCTGAACCACCCGCAGCTCTGCAATGGGTCCCTCCCCCGGCAGGCTACGAGAAACAGCTCCATCCTTTCTCACCAGCAGCTTGGTCCCTATAAAATGAATCAGCAGCCACAGAGCGGCTGCCGGCTATTTTAGATGAGTGCCCCAAATTCTACTCTTCGTGCCAAGCTGGAGCGAGGCTGCAGGAGGGACGCCCCATCCCTTGCAGACCCTCACGAATATGGCATGGGATGGGGTAGAGGAGGGTCACGTGAGGCCAGCCCAGGGAGCAGAATTTGGAAACAAGCGAGAACAACAACAACAGGTTCCGTGGCCAGCTGTCTCGTTCTTTCCCGAGAAGGCCCCTGGGCTGCGTGATTCCGTTACAAAGAGATGAAGACTCAGGGACCAGAGGGGAAACGCGAGTCTGAGAGAAAAGGCAAAGCTGACGGAGATTCGGATTTTCTCCCCTCCCCCGCCCCCAAATCAGTATAAATTTAATATAAAGCTTTTGCAAGTTTTTCATTCTGAAAAACAAACAGACTCATTCCTGGCAAGAGAGGGCTGCAAAGATCTTTGTGGTTTTGAATTGGGGGAAGAAGAAAAAGGACAGTCATTTTGTTTGATGTCAAGGAGTAGCAAAACGTAAGGGATCGCAGCCCCCTCCACCTCCCATACACAGCTACAAAGGCTGGTGCAAGACTTTGTAGACAACTAACTTTTCAGTTCTGCCTACGTAGGCCAGGCTGCACCTATGCTAGATGTCTCCACTAAGGCACATCCCACGCTCACGGTCAAGCGGCTGATCTGACCTGAGCTGCCCTTCATGATTCTGAGTATCCGGAGCATCAGATCCAAGGCTGAGAACAACAACTGACCTTCAGCCCAGTTGCTTTGTTATTTGGTTGCCCAGGGCTACAGGACAATAGGATTTTTCCAGCCCTTGTAAAGAAACTCCCCCAAAGCCCCACCCAGAGGGAGAAGCTGAAACAGGCTCGGTTCCAGACCAAGCAGCTGGAGAGTGACCGAAGGGCGGACGATGAGGACAAGCACCTGCAGCTCACTCTGAAATCAGCGACAGCTGTAAGCATTCGGTGCCTCTCAGTATTCGGTCCAGTTGTTGGGGCAGCCGTTCCCAGAACGAGCGATAGGCTGAAGCAATCGCAAGCACTTTGCCTCTGGGCTCAGGGAAAGGAGGAACTCCATTCCCATCCACAACCACAATCAGGCACAAGACACTGTCTTGGTGCCAAAGTTTGAAGGTCACGAATCAGGTCCCTCAGGATGGGTCTTTAGTCCTCTCTGAAGGGCAGAAGGGCAGAGAGATGTGGGGGGAGACTCCTACCTGCACATTCCCTTCACCCACCACGATCTCCGCAGTGTAGGCATATTGCACCAGCTGATCCAGGGCCTGTGGGTCTATGTCGTGCAGCGTCACATGAGTCTGGCGGCTTTCGCTCATCTCATCTGTGGGGACACACGTAAAACTCCAGTGAGGCCCAGCCGGACAGGCACACGGCCTAAGGGCAGTCTCGGCCGTGTGTGGAACAAGCCAATGATTCTGAACAAAGCAACAGTTTCCCCAGGTATATTACTGGGACCCCCAGCCATCGATTCTTGGGGCTTCTCCCCTCCCACCTTTACCTGGGGATCCCTCACCAATTACTTAGGGCTTCTCTGTGTCAGCTTTAATTGAAGACCCCTGCTCACCGATTCCTTGGGGCCTCTCCCTTGCCTTTAAATCAGAGGTTCCTCCACCCCTCTCTCAGAATTTCCTCCTGGCATCTCTCGCTTGCCGTTAACTGGAGTCCTCTCTCCACCTTGTCTTAAAACTAGACCTTGAGCTGCGGACAGGCTAGCGTCAGCTCTGACATTCCCCACCACCTGTGCTCCTAGGTCATCAAAAACTAAAAAGCCTGGAGCTTAGTTAAGACCACGTGAGGTCTAGATTAGACCCCAATCCCCGTTCCCCTCTCCCTCCTTGTTCATATCACTGGACTGACCGCCATTTCCCCTTGGCGTCAGCAAGAGGGGGATGGGGCCCCCAGCCTGCAGGAGATGTCTTTGGAAACCCAAACTTCCAGCCTTTTTATCTGTGGCGGGTTGGGGATGGAAGGCCTGGTGAGGGAAGTGGGTTTGAGTGGGGGAAGGGTTTGCTGCTGCAAGAGGGGGAGGTGGGTTGAGAGGCAGGTCCGAGAGAGTGGGAGAAGGAGGGGGTTTGTGGTCTGGAGCTCTGCAGGCCCGCAGGGAAGGACAAGAGGGAATGGGGAGAAAGTGGGCTCCTGGGAAGAGTTGGATACTTGCTTGTGAACATGGCGTGGAAGTAGGGGCTGCAGGAGGCCAGCACCACCTTGTGGGCCTTGATCTCCTTGGTGCCCACGTGCAGCACGATGTCGCACAGCAGGCCCCGCTGCCGCATGCGGTTCATGCACACGAAGGCGTCGTGGTAGTGACGCTTGGAATTGTGGGAGATGCTGTGGCCGTCCCGGTTGAGGAGCTGCATGCCGCCCTCCATGGCTGCAGGGCGACGGCAGGCACTCGGTTCTCAGCTGGGCCCCTTCTGGGTCACTGCAGGGGAAAGCCAGGGAGGTCAGCGAAGGAGGAACAACTGAGGGTCAGCCACTTCCTCAAGGCCCACACCAAACCATACACTCCCTGGCTCCCTAGCAGAACAAGCCTGCTCAAAGCCACCCCAGGAGGAGAGCTTCCCTCATACCAGGTCCCCTGCAATGGGCCCCACAGGGAGGAAAACGCCTTCCTGCCCCCAAACTTTGCAGTGAATTCTCATGAGCAAGAATCACCCTAGAGAAGCATCCAATGCCACAGAGGAACTGAGACACCACGGGAGTGCCAAAAGCTGTGGACACCAGGGCAAAGACCCCGTCACTTGCAATGGTCCAACTGAGGGCAGGACATAACCCCCTGGGTGTAATTAAAATCAGGGCAATATTCTGTTGGAGCCGTGGCTAGAAACGTACACAGGAGCTTTTCCTTGAAGTTATAGCCAGATATCTTATCCAGGTCAGTCTAACAATGCACATTTCCAAGCTACACCAGCGTAGGCATTAAGTTTGCACTGCTGCCTTTTCCCTTTACCATAGCACGCCAGCTCTGCATTGGTCAGACACAGCTTAATTAAAAGACCCAGGATATTAAAACAAAGACAAGACTAAAAAACTGAATGATAAAAAAAAATACCCCATGTTCCCTGTATCATTCTCAGTGTTGTAGATTATGAAATAGTCCATGGGACTCAGAGGACCTGGGTTCTATTCCTGGCTCTGTGTGGCTTTGGACAAATCATTGCCTCTTCTGTGCCTCAGTTTCCCTCTCCACCAGTTGCCTCTTCAGAGTGTAAACTCTTTGGAGCAGGAGTTGTGTCTTACTATGCTTTTCTACAGCACCTTGCACAATGGGGACCCTGGTCTATGGCAACAGAAATAATTCATCACCATGCAGCTGGAGAAGAAGCTGCCACTCCATTCCACTGATACAAGCTCTTTGCTCTTTTCAAAATATGGCACTAATACTAGTCAGTTGCAGTTTAAATAGTCAGTCTGTCCTTTTCGATTTCTGGTCACTTCTCCCGCAGAACCTGGGGCCATCCTGCAACCCAGTTTGGGAAAGGAGCCCTCTCTCCTTTGAAATTCTTCAGATTTCTTTGAAAAGAATAAAGACCAATGCTCGATTTCCCTCCACACGTCGTATGCAGTCTGTCCAATCAGTACGGTGCGTGTCCAACCCCCACCCCAGAGCCCCCCAGCCTTTTCATATCCTGACGTAGCTCTGCTGGGGACCAAACTGGGGTGCTCACACACTCAGACATGGGTCAGACCTATTGTTCCTACATGCGGCTGAGGAGGGGGTCCTTTGTACTCTGGCTAACATCCCCAGGTTATCTCCCTTTATATAGAGGAGCCCATTTGGGATAACAATACAGCACATCAGTTAATCATATAGCCCATATAGGTGTGGGAGAAGAATTTTCCCTATGGTGGGTAATGCTTCCTACATCGGCTTGATCCCATTGGGCTGCCTGGGACTTCGGAGACGCTAAGCGCTGCTAGACTGACGTCAGAGATTTGAACACACACACACACACACACTCTCACTCTCTCTCTCTCTCTCCCAGCCCAACAACTTGCTGTTTGGCTACAGCAGAGCTAAGGAGACCGATCGTCCTGGAGACCAACCACGGCCTCAGTCAAGGTTTTGGAAATTCTTTTTGGCAAATGACTTTGGATTTTTTGCAGGCAGGGCATGGGGATGGGGTGTCATGCCAAGCCCGCTTTACCCACACTCAGTAGTGTCTTTGAACAACATTGGTGTAGTTGCTTCACCAAGAAAAATCCCCCCTGGATGGGGTCACGAGAGCACGCCACAGACATACCCTTTGAATTTCAAGAGTAAGAATTACATGTTGCACCACCCCTAATCCCCATCATCCCTAGTGAATCTGGGGGGGAGGGGTTCCCTATTTGAGGGATGTGGGAAAGAAAGGTATTTGTTTCTGCTAAGACATTTCCTTCTTCGATTGCCATGCTGATCAGGCCACATGTGTCTAAGCCGCCTGCCATGTTTTGAAAGGTGTTTGACAGGCTTTTAGATTCTCACTGCAAGCAGCAGCCAAAGAAAAAGAAAAAAAACCCCAAAAACAGAGAAAGCGCGAGACAGGAAGAGGAAGGAAAAAGGCAACTTTTAAAAATCATTAGCCACGTTCTGATCAATCCATCTGCCCCCGCATTCCTGCAGCGAGAGTCTCCCCAGCCTCTGTCTCCTGCACCACACCTACACGCCACCGACCACAAGGAGTTTAAAAATAGAACTCCCCCATGCAGCAGTTGCTCAGCCATGAAGACATTGATTTATTTATTTTTAGCAGCACATAATGTACCAGGATTGGGGCGGGGGTTGATGGGGGGGTACAATAACATGCAGGAGAGAAACCTGCAATGCCCTCTGGTACTTCGATTACACAGAGGAAGGAGAGAAATTTCAGACTCTCACCCCATCGTCTCCGGTGAAGGCTCACAGACAAAGGACAAAAGCAAAAAAACAAAAACCAAAAAAACTCTGATGTTTCTAGCGATGGGTGCGTGTGGGGGGAGTACAGGACACCATCATGCCCTTGAAAGGGGGAAATGCATCGGATGATCAAATAGACCTTCTCCATCTGTAGCTCCTGGGAGCCCAAACACTGATCACGAGAGTCCTTAGTGAAGCTGCAATATGCATCATACGCACCAGGCATGTTAATTAACGTGGGTAAAGCGCTGGGCTGAAAGGCGGCGTGGTGAATGCGAGGTATAATTATTACCCCCTCAGGCTGGGATCAAGGACTGTTTTATTGTATTGGACGGGCTTTGCAATAATTGCTTTAGTCCCCTCCCCAGGTGCAATCTCCTGAAGACAAACCCCCAGGCTCCCTTGAGAGATCCGTGCGCCTCCTGAAGCTAGTTTACCTTCTTAATATGCCACCAGGCGCGCTTTTGCCCATTACAATTTTAGGCATGCTCCAGTTCTAATTGGAATCGCTCGCCTGCTCCTCCCCCCATCTCGCCAGCAGATGTGGTGGAGGAAGGGGTTACATGAAAAGAGAGAGATGTAGGAAACAAATGGACACAAAGATCTCTCCTTGCGCTCTCCTGAGCTTGCAGCAAGAGCCCCGTAGTGCCAGGCATGCCTTGGCTGAAATTGGAGGCTGGGGCTTGGGGGGGGCTTTAGAATTTAGAAAACAGGGCTGGAAGTCCGGACTCCTGGGTTCCATTGCCAGCTCTGCCCCTGAGTCGCTGCCCAGCCTTGGGGAAGTGACTTACCTGTCTGTAAAATGGGGAGAACGATACCCTCTTTGCAAAGAGCTTGGCGGTCAGGGGACTGGAGGCGCTAGACATTACCCTGCGCAGCTTTCCCTGGCTAGGGCTTGCGGAGCAGCTGTATCCAAACACCCTCTAGGCACCTCCTGGGGGTGTTCACCCCCCACACTGCCACCACATAAACATGCTGCATCCGGCATACCCAGCGAGGGAGGAACGGGAGAGTGAATGCACCAAGCCACAAGCACACTAGATCCCTGGGGGATACCCCTCCCAGCTAGGGTTCCCAGCCTGGTGACAGAGGGGCCATTCTCAGAGTATCATGTGTAGGGGCCAGTCCCTTCCCTGGGCTTCCCCCCCTTACGCTTTACATGGGGGGTTCTGACTGGTGACTGAATTGCCAGCCTGCCTCGAGCACAGAGCCCTCCTTTCCTTACTAGAGGCAACATTAGCCATCAGTGATTGACAGGAACAGGGGGGCTGCCAGCCGATTGGGGAGGAGTCCCAGAGAAGCAGACCCAGCACTAGTTTTGTAATGCCATAAGGGGACACGGGTCACGAACAGGGCAGTGGAACATGCAGAGAGACCACAGCAGCAGCCAAAGGTGTCAACTCGCCCCCCTCCCCGCATCCCATTCCTGCTGGGAAGGTGGAGCACGGGCAGCTAATGGATCATCAGATAAAAGGAAACCAGGTACTTTTAAAACTGCATTATTGAGAGGCCCTGGAACCGCAGGTTCAAACCTCCTCATGGCCAGCGAGGCCTCCCAGCCCTTCCTCAGCAGAAAAACAGAGTTCAGTGCAGTTTACTAAGTGAGGTGTTTGGGGATGGGTCTTTAAAAACATCCTGTGGTCTTGTCTTGCCCTGGGGTCCTTGCACAACACTTCACTGTTGCCCTGTGTACTGGATATTGATTGCCACTCTCAGTATCTCCAACTCCAGCGGCTTGAAAATGACTCAGCCCCTCCAGTAAGGAATGATTTTGGGCAAGTTCTCTGGCCTGTTCTATGCAGGAGATCTCAGGGACTGGCACCGGTTCACGGACCGGTCATTGAGAAACACTGGACTAGATGAGCACAATGGTCTCTTCTGGGCTTGGAATCCACGAATCGAAAATCATGTTTTTTAAGCAAATCTCACAAGAGCGTTTTGGTTCTGTTTCTTTGCCTACAGGTGTCTGAGCCTGCAGGGGGCACTCGACTCACAAGCTTCTCTGCAACCCTAAAAGCTCAAAACATATATATATATATATATAAAGTAAGCTGAGATTCTCAGGATATAGACAAACCACCAACCATCACAAGAGTAGGGATAAAATCAGAAGGGCTGGCAAACACTGCACTCTCCCCTCCATAGGCCGCTGCATTTCACTGGCCTTGTACGTATATCATTGGTAGACTGGCTGGGGATGGTTCCTATAGGCATGCAGAGTCACCCAGTCAGATTGCTATGGGGTTGTACGTTAGGCCAGGTTGCTTGCAACACGAGACAACGCACAGCATTCCCCACCAGCAGATGTCAGGCTCTGAAGAAAGGAAACATGAAACACGGCATCACCTGGGGCAGGGCTGCTCAGGTGACCCGAATGGTTCCTGCAGAAGGTAGGCGTTTAGTTTAAGGGCTTGGCTACATGGGGAGGCTCAGGGAAGTGACTTAAGGCAAATCAGCTGAAGGGGTGAAGTCAATGCCCATAAGTTAAAGCACGTTATTCTCCCCTGCATGGATGCTCTCACTCAGAAGTAAACTGACCTCAGTTCACTGTAACTCAGTCCTCAAAGACAACCCTGGGAAAGCGAACAGGTACAGTGCTGTCTGTCCCATCTCACCCAGTTGACAGACTAAACAACCGCTCCAGGGTGGGAGCCAACCCTTCCCTCTTGATGGAGAATTGTCACTAGTCAACATTAAAATGTTAAAGCTGCTAAGTATCCCACAGCCAGTTGTTTGAGCAGAGCCATCGGGATGGCGGGTGGAGCACCATCCCTGGCTGTAGCTAACAACCGGAAATCTAGTTTTATCTGTTCTTTATCAATAAGTCTCCAAGAAATCCACCGGCAGCTCACACACGGCTTAGTTTGTGTCAGCTGAGTGCATTAGACACCCCAGGGGCTCCTTGCATCCCTCCATACACTGGATGCCACCTCCCATCCCCATCTATTTCAAGAACACCCCACAACTGCCCCCTGCCAGGGGCTCTGTTCCTCCCATTCCTTGTGTACGAGGGTCCGGCATTCTCTCTGCCATGCCAGGGGTTCTGCGTTCAAGGGCTTGTCTACATGGGGATACTCAGGAAAGTTAAAGGTGAATCAGCGGAAGGTGTGAAACAACCGATTATCTCCCAGTACAGCCATGCCACCCCCACACAGTCTGATGGTTAACACAGCAAGGGCCATTAGAGATAGAGAAGGAATATCTAGACAGGTGTTCATACAAGGTCTGATGGAGAACAAAAGCAAACCCTTGCCAGTCACCATGACGACAAGCTGAAGATGAGCAGCTGAAGATCAGAGGCCACTATAATGGGCTCTAATTGGGCCCCCTGGTTAGCAGTCTCCATGGAGAGGCTAAAGAACAAAGACCATAGAGATTGGGCTCCCCCATTCCTAGAGGCGGTCGCACCAAGTCAGAATTCATGCATGCTGCACTGCCGTGCCTTGTGCTGCAGATACAGGGCCCGATCCTGTTCGCACTGCTGCCCCTTTGCCTTCAATGGGTGTGAGTTCCCGTCCGTAGAAAGAGGCAGAGAAACAAGGGAATCTTCGCTCTGCCCCTGCTTGCGCTGCGAGCACAGAGAGGGATCCAGTTCCTAGCAGCACTCTCCGCTGAGGTGCCAGCACTAAAACCGTACAAGGGAAAACCTCACGCTCAGGAAGTGAAGGTCTGTCAGCCCCACTGAGAGGGAACGAACAGGGAACAGTGCCTGGATCAGGAGAGAGAGCGAGCCAGTCTCCTGAACAAACGGGGAGAAACAAGCCTGTTCTTGTTGAGCGCGCAGACGTTGGGCTGCACGTGTCACACGTCAGCTCGCATACATTCAGCGGCCGATGAATATTAATATCTTAGGTTACGATTGGAAAAAAAAAACAACAACAAAAAACAGAGGGTGACCGTGCACAACGGCTCGGTTAATGAATGCAAATGATCCTGACCCAAAGGGAGGGCTGTTCTCTTGAACAAAAAGCATGTTTTGGAGGGTGTGAATGGAAACATCCTGAGCTGTGAACAGGGCCCAGAGGGTCAGTCCCCCAGAAAAAGGCTCCGGGGTTGCCCTTCAAACAGACGGGCCTGGGAGAACTGGCTTCCATTGGGTCTGCAATCCTGGCTACCTTGCCAGCTGGGAGCTCTGAAACGCTCTGCACAGGATGCCTCTTTGCAAGAACCAGGGTGTCGGGGGACTCCCGGGTGGCTGCTGGGTAGAAGGTCACATTCCCTCCAGCTGACGTACCCAACATTCAACTTTTGTGCTTCCTCAAGTAACCTGTCATGTGGAGCGATGCTACGGCTGGGCCATACACAGGTTTGAGTCTGCTAATGGACCGAGATCTTTAGCTCACGGAGTAAAGGCCGGGGATCTTAGAGCCAGAGATCCGGCCTCCCGCAGCATCTCTCCACTCGTACGTTGCCTTTGAATCAGCACCACTCCACAGCACTACTGGAGAAGACCATTGCTGGGTTTCACTCCCAGTGGGAAGCAGAAGGAAAAGGGTTAACAAAAGAGCCCGCCAGGATGCACAATATACTTCACTTGCACCACAGCTCAGAGAGCGCAGTGGTGTCTTCTCCTTGGCAGTACAGCTCCCTGTCCATCTCGGCTTCCTGGTTCCAACTCACCAGTGAGAGTCTTATACTAGCCCTAAAAACCATGCATCAGATTTGTGGCTGACAAGAGGCCAAAACCCAAGGCCACTTCTGCACCAGTGAAAGCACTGAAATTTCAGTATCCAGTCAGCTGCAAGGAGTGGGAGGAGCAGGAAGAAACGCAGAGAGGGGGCAATCTGAATCCTCATCAGCCTGACTTGGTTGGGTTCCCCCCCGACCACTGTGCACTGGTGTGGACAACTTCACAAGGGGCAGGGTTAATCTGGCTCTGACACGGCGTCTATGGCTGCACCATTGCTATTAGCTAGTGGTGTTTTAAGGACATATCCCCCCCGCTAGTGCGGGGAAAATGAGCTCCCCTCCCGGCCTGCACACACACACACACACACCGCAGGGATTTTACCCCTCAGGAATTGCTCACTGTCACTGAAGAAGCCAGGCAAATATCACCAGGGCGAAGCAGGCATGGAGAATGCCCTCAGCACGGCGCTCCCCCACTGGGGCAGCTGGCCAGCGTCTCACGCCACTCGAGAATTGGGATGACATGCAGGCCTGGTCCCCTGGGGGCAGCCAGCTCCTCAGTGACGCGCCAGCTCCGAAGGCTCGGAGGCGATCCAGCTGCATTTAAAGAGAGGAGCCCGGAAGCAGGAGAAGTCTAGCATGTGGCTGGTAGGCTGAGCTTCAAGGTGCAGCGGGGGCCAGACATGCAGAGTCGCTCCCGTCCCCTCCCCAGCAGCTCCCCAAACACAGGCTGAGGAGAGGGAACAAGAGGAAGAGAAGGGTGGATGCAGGCACTGGGGGAAAGTGGCTCTCTCAGTGCTGAGTTTGGGAAGGTGATGGGTCTGTATTTTGTAGCAGTTTGCAGGCTATTACCTAGCAGTGACAGCCAAATCTAGCTAAAGGTACTTATATGCCCCCCCTCCCCATTGCGGTCGTATTAAAGCACCTCAATCTTTATTGTATTCATCCTCACACCACCCCGGGAGGCTATTACCCTCATTGTACAGATGGGAAACAGAGGCACAGAGCAGCTAAATGGCTTGCCCAAGGTCACCCAGGAAGCCTGTGCCAGAGCAAGGACTTGAATTTGGGTCTCCCAAGTGCTAGGCTAGTGGCCTGACCATTGGGCAGAGATACAGACTACACCATCTCCCACCTGTCTCTGCAGCAGGGCCCTACGAAGAGTCCGACTTTTGTTTCCCTTCCCCCACTACCCCACAAGGCTGTGCAACAGTTCCTGAAGGGGACCGCAGTCAGCCAGATCTAGGGAAGTACGGAAGGGAGTAGGAAGTAGATCCTTCCCATTCCCGAGTCATGGGGTGGGAGGATGGGGGTGGGAGGGACGAAGAAGCGGCAAGAGATCACATGGCCTGTTCCCAACCCCCCCACAGCAATGAGACTTTTTCTGCTCACACACGTAACGAGCTTGTCCTCCCCCCGTTTCACCACCTCGGTGTGACACTGCACCTGGTTTTCAAGCCAGGCTCTGTGCTGCGCTGCTTGCAACAGAACAGGTCTAATGAGTCTCCATAGAGGCCCGGATCTTGCCTTCTAGCCAGTGTCCTCGTGGCACTCAGCACTGCAGAATGGGAGCACACGCCCGTACATGGCACATGAGCAGGGAACACGATGCCATCGTGCTCTGGTGCACACGGAGGTTATGCGTGGGCACCAGCAAGGTCAAGCACTAGGCGCACCCTCCTCACCGAGATGCAGAGTCTCATGCTTCTTCTGCAGCTGCTTCCTTGCTTGTAAGTGCATGGAGTAGCAAAAGGAGAGGACAGTTTGGGCAGAAAAGGGACGTGTCCAAGGAGGCATGGGCTCAGGCAAGCTCATTAGGTGCTTAGTTCTGGCCTCCCTCTTTTGGTCACCTGCCTAGGAAACTTCATTATGAGCGTGTGAGAGCGTGCCAGGCTCAGGTGCAGAGCTATTCTGTGGACTCACCCTAGCAACCAGACCAAGTGGGTCTCATTAGCTCCAACTCAGGAGGATAAAAGGCAGACTCACGAGGGAGGATTTCTCCCCAGAGGAACGCCGCTCCTTAAGACATCCCAGGAGGAAGCATAAAGTTGATGGCCTTGATCCTGCAATTGGATGCATGTCAGCAGACCTTGTACCCACAGAGATGGACTTGGGTCCTGATTCTGCCATCAGGTAAGCACAGCCCTGCCTTAAAGGGTTAATTAAATTAAGAACAGGAAAATGGCGTGTCTGGGCAAAAACCAGTGTGTCTACATGAGCTGCAGCAGGATCAGGGTAGGGAACTCACCCATGTCCACAGGGCTCCACAGGTTGGGATTAAACATATATGTAAACATAAAGCTATTTGGTGCAGGGACCATGTTCTTCTTGTATTTGTGCAGCCCCTGTTATTGACTGGGGCACTGCTAGAAAATAGTAATGAAGACTTGTTTTTTTTCCCTGTTTAAACATTTTTTATATGTTGAATGCAGTTAAATGCTTTCCCCATTTCCTCTTTTAAAAAGATGCTAATCATTAGCCCTGTCCTAAGGACTTTGGGGGCATTTGTACTGTTCTAGGGAAAACTCAATTCAAAATCCTCAATTTTTGGCATGTGCGTGTGTGTGAATTGCACACAAATGCCCCCCCCCCCTTTTTTTTTTTTGAGGACACAGATAGGGTTAGAAGTTGTCCTCTGTGTCACACTGGGGCAGAACACAAACAGAGGACACAGTCCCCAGGAACAATCAATCATGAGGCATACATCACCCCACTGACAGCATAACAATAGGCTCTGTTGTTCTTTTGCACAACATTGCCAGAAATACAGCATGTGCAAATACATCAATAAAACAAACCGGATCCCCGGTGTGCCTGAAAATTCGCACCCCTCTCGCCTTCCTTTTGAAGAGCAGCATTGCCAAGCGGTTGCATCAAATTAACACAGGTCCAAGCGAGGGTGGCCACCTGTGCAGTATTGTAAGTGTCCCTCATTTTGTGCCCAACGTCCAACAGCCTAGATCCAAGAAGGAGCTACTAAGGAACACGAGAGCAGATGAGATGTTTGCAAGCAATAATAAATTCTAAGGCCCTTCCTCTTGGTATTCCAGGGCCCCAAAGGACCAGACTCTGATATAAAGGGATGGTTTTGAACCATCACCAAGACACGATGAGATTCTGCCCCTTAAAAATAAGCATGATCCCATACTTTCCACACACTTATCCTTCATATCCCTGGAATGCTGGTAGGCACCCTAGTGCATACAGCAGCTCAAATTCTCACCACCCTGTTATACAGGCAAAACACACGAATAGTGGCCACAAAAGTCCATGTGCCGGTATTCTGGCAGAGCTAGAGCGCGGCACAAGGGGCCTATCGGAAAAGGACATTTCCTGTGGAATTGCAACCTCCCATCCCCATTTCCTAGGAGCTTGTTGCACGGCTAACCTCCCAGCGAAGCAAATCCGGCGCTGTAACAGCCCATTGATTTCTTCAGCTCAGCACAGCTAGAAGCCAGACGACACAGCAGAGAGCAGCAGGAGGGAAGATCAAGTGTGCTTGGGAAGGTGGCACTCAAAAGGAAACACCAGTTCTGCCCTGCAGATGCCACAGATTAGCACAGTTCCTTACTGACAGACGTAAATATGTCGGGACAGGAAGAGTCAACGTTGACTCCCGGAGGAAGGGGAGCTCAGCATCCCCATCTCACGATTTCCCTCCTCACCCGCAGGGAGGGAGAACAGAAGGAGAAAGCACACAGCTCCCGCTCCCCGAGCCAGCCAGCAACAGAAGCCAAAAGACTGAAGTACATGTTGCGTCTGTCATGGCCTCCTGCTGCCAAACAGCAGATCCCAGCACATAGACACGTCCTCTGCAGCAAGACCCAGCGAGCTCCCACCACGTGCATAAGCCTCTACTACAACCTGGCCTAAAACATCATTGAAAAATGCCTCTTCTCTTGTGTACCTTTCCCCAAAGCGCATCCGCCATCTGCAGGCCACCAGGACCCAATCCACAGAGTATCTATAATTCTCCTTGACCGAGCTGCTTCTTTCTGCTCCCAAGATCACACACACACACACACACACACACACACACAAACACAGCGCCTGCTGATCAGCAGCATTAATCAGCTCTTAGACTTGCCTAGAGCCAATGTGGGGTGCAACAGATAGTGCGTCTCGCTTGTGCGAGTCGGCTCTAGCTCCCAGCTCTCCCGATACGATTTTATGAATTAGACATAACGACGTGCATTGAATCCTCCTGTCTAGACATCGGCAAGGCAGTGACAGGCTGCCAGGGAGTATGTGTAGCTTTGGGGGTGGAACGCACACAATCGCCAGCTCTGTAGCATGCAGAGATTGTGGTGGCTGCAGGCGGGGCATAGGGATTGGCACACTGGCTGTTTGGCCCAGGTCAGTATTATTGTTTTAACAACCTTCATCGGGGCTTCGGGAGCCTGCTCTGGTGGGTGGGGAGGTTTGGTGCCTTTCTTTATTTAAAGCGTTTCCTCCCATGTGCCTGTATTTTTTAAAAGAAGTGCTAATTTAGGGCTGGACCAGGCCTAGGGCAACCCCTTAAGGGGGATGGTGGGAGTGCCAGACCAGAGCTTTAGCAGCATCTGCACCTGGGCTATGGAACTCTTGCTCCTGCGAGAGATAAGGGGCTACAGGCCTCACCGTGTTAGGAGCTAAATGCAAAAGCCGAGTCTTTGGCTTGATTTCCCCACCCCTCCCCAGTACGTTCTTCACACAAACTCCTCCAAATCCAGTTCTTTCACCTCCAGAGAGGCAGTGTAAATACACTGGGGAGGCGCTCAGCTCCTGCGGCAAGGGGAGTCAGATGTACCCAACAGACGGGGTGCCTCCAGGCCTGGATCTTCCCAACCCTGTGCAGAAGTGAGGGGGAGGAGGAGATCCTTCCTCCGCTCTAGCCCTAAGCAAGCTAAGGACTGAGATCCAGTAACCAGTTACCATGGCCACTCCTTATTAGAGCGGGGACGAAGACCTCACAGGAGGCAACATGATCCCATGTACCCATCTCAGGGAAGTATCAATTCCACGGAGGAAGACATCACTCTCCTCCCCCAGGTGTGGTGCTGCCAGCTGTTCTGCTCCACAGGCCACTTACTCCTCAGCAGTATTCCAATATCTCAAGGAGAGAATATGTCCATTGAGGATGGGTAGGAAAACCTTGTGTGTACGTTGTCACTACAAACGAAAGCCACAATGCTGTGGCCTCAAGCACTGGACTAGAACTCAAAAGACTTGGCTTTTATTCCTGGCTCGGCCACTGGCCTGCTGGGTGACTTTGGCTGGGCAAGTCACTGTACCGCTCTGTGCCTCAGTTTCCCCATCTGTAAAATGGGGATAATGATACTGCTCTCTTTTGTGACGTGCTGGGTATTATTATTACAACCATGTCCACATGGAATCCTGAGGCTCATACAGGGATCCGCCTGCATGGATGCGGTTGCAAGGTTAGGACTAATCCTGTAGCAGTGGACTCTTGGGGCCAGATTTTCCGAAGGGCTCAGCCAACAGGGAGCCCATTGGGTGCTGAGGTCTTTTGAAGATCTGGCTCATCATGTTCAACATCAAACCAGCCCATTAAAGGCCCAGACACTAAACTAAGCCTTTTCTCTCTACCTCTTTATGAAATGTCAATGTACAGTACCGAACACACAGGCTGTCAAATAACAGGACATGCTGATGAATGTACAAAAACAGAGGGTCAAGTTCTGCTTTCCCCGGCACTGGAAGGGCTAGAGTGGGAGCACTTTTACCCCACCCTGTGCACTTGCCTGGAGGCAGCAGGAGTCCATCAATTGGAAGGCCCAGGGGAGCACTAGGGTAGGTAGAGGGCCTGCTCGGCTGCTTTCAGTGGTCCTGTCTTTCCTTCACTTCTGTCCAAGTGATGCAGTGTGGTGCTGGCTCTAGGATTATGCTGTCCTTGCATAATAACATTAAGGACAGTAGCCTCACTACAGCCAAACTGAGGCTCATGCACAGTCCTCACCTGCCTCTGCTGGGACTCTCTTTCATACGAGCCAGAGGAAGTTTTACCTTTAGTTGAAAATATTCGTTTTTTGTATTACAGCCGCCCCAGATGCCCCATCGCCCCGGGTGCTGTACAAACACAGGCAGTCCCAACCCCAAACGAAACAGACAAGACAAATGACAGGTGGGAGGAGAAAGAGGGCCAGAGAACTGAAGGGACTCACCCAAGGTCACACAGCAGCTCAGCAAGGAATAGAACCCAGATCTTCCGACTCCCAGCTTCACTCCCAGCTCCCCAAGGTGGAGGACAAAATTAAGTGGGGACAATGGACAGCCATGGGTTCCTTCTGAGCGTCACAGTCTGGGATACCAAGCTAGGCCTTTAAAAAGAGAGAGATGCTAGAATGGTCTTTACCCGAGCTGTTGTGATGACAAAAAGATATATTATTTACGCAGGAGGCTGTGTGACAGAGCTACCTATCCCAGAAATCCTTTGCAGGTCACGGATCACTCACCAGCCAGGATATAAGGAGTTTTTACACTTTCCTGGGCATGGTAGAAATATTCATGAACCATTTTCAGCAAGACAAAAAAATCCCCAAAGCTGCTCCACCAGTTCAGAGCCTCAGCACCCTCCTCCACTGAATTACGCCCCCTTTGAACGAATGTAGCAATGGGTGTTTGTAGTAAGGGCTGGTGCAGAGAGGAGCCCTTGCAGCCCCCCCAGCAGCCAAAAGTGATGCAGAGCATGATGGGCCATTAGTATTCCTGTGCTCTCAAAGTAATACCAGCTCCAGTAGGACCCATGGACTACAAACATAGATCCCTGAACAGAGGGTGCAGGCACCACTTCGGTCCACTCCAACTGACTTCCCCTGCCAGTTCCTGACCAGGAGTAAGTCATACCCACTTTGCTGTCACCTGGCTTCATGGTTTGGTCAGAAATCGCGACAGGAATATCATCTTAGAATCTGCTTTCAGTGACAGAGACAGAGCTTGGTGTCACCAATACTTGGACAAAGCAGCCCAAAAGTATTTCACAGCCTCTCCATCTTACTTCATATGCATGAAGGAGGGAAATTCATGGGCGCCTACATGCAAGAACCTTTAGAGAGGAGCAGCAATTGTCCCATCACTCCCTTCCAGGACATCACAAACCCATTCTGCCCACCCTCACTAGACTACACAGGCGAGTCAACACCTTGCAGACATCAAGGGTGGAAGTGGTGGATAGATCATATCAAATCAACGTGGACGTTTTAGCTGTGTCCATGGCTAGAAGGGAATGTCACCCACCAATATCCATTGTCTCCATTCCACAGCCAGATGGGCAGAGATCACGGGCAACCCACAAAATCCAAGCAGAGCAATTCAGCCACAACTGTGTCTTTCCCTGGCAGCAATGATTGCTGCCCAGAGATGGTTTCTTGGGGAAGGATCTATCCGCCACTCAAGGGCAGCTGGCAGATTATTTCTCATCGAAGAGGCATGAATGATCAAAGTGGGCCCAGAGTTTCTGCACTGGCCTTAACCTGCCAGAAAGGACACAGGTCTATTTTGCAAGTGGCTGACCGCCATACTGTCTATCAACCCCACACCTTGGTGAGCAAGGCCATCCAGCAGCTATTGTGCATTTCTTCCCTCCAGTGCCCCTAAGAACAGCCTGGGTTCCACCGACCTTATCTGAAAGCCAACAGCTCCTCGGAGCGGTGATGCTCTACTCGGTTACCGAGCTGAGGCAGTCTGGATGAATCAGACTGCTCGCTACTTGGGACTGGTTCCGCCAGTCTAGATGTCACAGCGGCAGCGGGAGATTCTCTCCTCCACTTCAAAGGCAGCCACAGCAGGGGAACAGGAAAATCCTCTTTGGTGCAACTGATCGGGCTTGGAGGGTCTCCCCCCAGCAGTACTCCTACCTTTGCTGTTTCAACTGCTTGGCACAGTGGGGAATATCAAGACTAACATGATGGCAGTTTTCATCTCTCACATTGTAGAGTTAATAGGAATGGAATTGTAAGAACACCTAGAAAGTTGAAAACTTCCCCTCTGCGCCCCCAAATCTCATGAGGCTTCAGCTCAGAGTATTTTTTTAATGAGTTATATAAAAATGATGAAAAACAAGTCCTATTTAGGACTGAGATGCTTAACTATAGCAGCACAGAGAAAGGCACTGCGATACTGACAGACAGCAACCCGAGCCTGCTAAAGCAGACCAGCTATTTCAAACCCAGGACTTTTTAAAATAACTTGCCTGGATCAGCTATACACAGGGGAATAAAATGGATTTTAAACCCCACCATGTAAGTGTTAGGGTCCTGTTGGTCGTGAGACACAAAGGCAGGTTTAATCAGAACTTAAATTTTAATGTTTCCTTACAACATTTCACTGGACGAATGGCATCATGTTACCTTAGGGCACTCCATATGTAATCCCAACCCTCTATCAACTTGCAAACAAATTCACTAGCTTTATGGTGTGGAAGTTACATATTTTTGCCATATCAGTCCTAGTGTAAAAAACGATCCTTTAAGAGGGACATCACACACACAGCAAATTCACTAGAGACTCTCCCGCTAGCCAGGAGAAAGTGCCTGGTTCATCAGAAGCTATATATGGCCCTAATTTCTGCAGTGCTATGGGAAGGAGCGCTTCCCACTTACACAATTCAGCAAAAAAAAAAAAACCCCAACCAAATCCCACTTGGCACACAGCTCATTTTTGCAACCAGAATTGATGACAGTAGTAAGACAGGGCACAACTTCTCAAGGAGAAATTGTGACTCTTCATGCCCCCTTTAAAAAAAAAATGTTCTTGTTACTAACAGAATATGAGGGGCAGAAATGCATGGTAGGGAAAGGGGATGCTTTGGATTATTTTTTCTTTACATTCCCCTTTCCCACCTTCATAGACTCTCCTTGCTCGGTCATACTTACAGATATAGGTGCAGGGAGATGGCTCATAACTAATCTCTAGCGCCCGGGTCTCCTAGGAAGATGCTGTGTGTGTGTGTGTGTTGTCCCCCGCTGCTAATTCTTCAGGACCACCCAGCAGCCCCTCTCTCGCTCCAGGCTGTGCCACGGGAGGCAGCAGGTTTAAGATGGTCCGAGGGCCTCCAGCTCCCGATTCCTTTGTCCTGAGCCCCCCAAATTCTACAGGGCTGAAATTGACGCAAATGTAAACCAACCAGGTGCAGGCAAGACTTTTAAGGCCGCTCCGCCTACTTCCCCAATCTTCCCCAGCAGAGAGTTGGGTACGACGCGTTTGCCCTCTCTTTTCAAACCACAGTCACAGCAAAGGGCGTTGTGTAGTGCCGGGGGGGAGCGGGGAGCCTGCCCTTACCCATCCCAGGTGTGCAGGGGCAGCTTCACGGTGGGAAAGAGGCTTGGGGGAGTTCCTCCTTAAAAAGCCGGTCTCCTGGAGGGTGCAGTACTGCAGCCTTTTAGCCACTGTAGTCGGGGGGGGCAGAGGAATTTTAAACTGCCCTGGACCCTCCCCACGGCTCGCGCCCCCCCCCCGAAAGGCTTTTGCAAACATGCAATATATGTCATATACACAAGACTTCAAACCCGGCAAGTCCCGATTTGAATCCCGCCGCCAGGTCTGGAAGCAGCCGCGCTCCACAAGGAAGTCACCTGAAATAACCCCGCCGAGCCGAGCCGTGCGTTCGCTAACATGCAGACTGGCAAGACATCAGGGTCGGTCCGTCCGCCTCGCCCACCAGAGCTCAGCCTTGCAGGCTCCACACCAGCCCGTGCCTGGTCTGATGCCTATCCCACCACCAGCAACAGACAAACAACGGTCTGCAAAAGGGATGGATGGCCCGGCTATGTTGCAAGGCAAGCTCCTGGGGGGCTGGGAGGGAGGGGAATCATAGCGGACCTGGGGGGGGGGTGCACTGCACTATACCGCATCACCCTGCAAACGGAGTTAATCGCAGGACACCGGCTGCATGCATGATGGAGACAGGAGACTGCAACAAGGATGTGTGGCTCTGCAGTGAGTCCACCTTAAATCTCCCTCCCCATTGCTCAGTCCCCAATGTCTCGCGCCCCTTGCGTGCAAAAAATAATAAAGACCCTTTCCCAGAGCACACTCACCCAAGTGAAACTTGTGGGGGGGCTAGGCGCTAGCGCTGGCTTGTTCAGACAGGACGGTATCCCAGTGGCTTAGCTAAGCCATAGTTGCACTCAGTTCACGGGTTCAAATCCCCCCTTCGCCCTCCCCTTTGCCTATGTCACAAAGGGGCTTCCTTTTCTCCCCAGTGCACCTTTCTAAGCTGTGTCTGGAGCAATAACAGCTCTTTCCGTGTAAAGTCGCCGCCTGCTCCTGAATTGCAACCCTATATACCGTAGTAGGGCTGTATGGTCTGACTCTAGCTAGACCTTCCCTTTCATTGCTGTGTTGGAGGCGTCGGTCAGCGTTACTACAAATCCTAATAGAAAAGTGGCACGTTCTTTAAAAAAAAAAAATCTTCTAAAATAATTAATATCAGGGCTGGCAAACTGGGAACAGGTTGGATGAGGGAGATTCTTTTAACAAAGGGGTGAGATTTGAAAGTGTCCCATTGCAACAGACACACAACCCCCTTCACAATGAGGGAAGTACTTAAAAACAAACAAACAAACAAAAAGCAACCTGTAAAATTGATCCAACATCACTGGAACCTTCCTCCACAGGAATGCAATTTGTCTGTAAGGCCCCGAAGAGGATAGACTACTGTGGAGCCCCATTGAATCCAACAGACTCACATGAATTGCGGCCTAAGGGATTCATATAAGTTCTTGCAGTATTGCAATCTTTATATGTGTGTCTGTAAATACAGAGAGAAATAGATGTTAGCATTATAAAATAGGTGTGAGAGAAATTTTAATACTCAAGAACATACATTAAATATTAAACGATATGTGTTGTAGAAAATGTGAGATAGATAGTATTTTGGTATTAAATTATAAATATTCCATCTTGAAACACGTTTGCTCTGAGCACTTTTAAAAAACTCACCTTCCTATCAAAACAAAACACTCCATTGCGCACTATTCGCCCCCTAGGTAGAGGGTAAGAGAGAAGGAACCACATGTGAGTGAAAGTTGCTCAGTGTGTAAGAACCTATGTAGAATAGAATAGAATAGATCTCTTTGCGCTGATATAGTGATGGATACCCAGAGATATCATAGAGAGAGTTCTATAAAGATCAAGTCAACATTTTCCAAAATAATTTGTTACTTGGGTGCCCAACTTGAGGCACTTTAAAGGGGCCTGATTTTCACAAAGTGCTGACCACCAGGCCCCTAGGAGGAGTTTCAGGCTGGGCACCTACATACCCTAAATCACTAGTCACTTATGCAAATCCGGCCTATCACCTGATATCTTTAAAAAGCAATGTGCTTCAAGGTTTGGTGTTTGCTGTTTAATACTGAAATCCCGGTCTCTATATCAGTAGAAACAACAAGGAGTCTGGTGGCACCTTAAAGTCTAACAGTCTGGTGGCACCTTACCAGATTTATCTGGGCATAATAAATCTATTAGTCTTTAAGGTGCCACTGGACTCCTTGTTGTTTTTGTGGATACAGACTAACACGGCTCCCCCCCGCCCCCCCGATACTTGATACTATAACAGTAGAGAGACTCAGAGCTCAAAAAACAAGCATACCTCCAGTTTTAATCAGTGCTTGTTCTGTGGTGGAGAGGTCCATCAACGGCAATTAGCCAAGATGGTCAGGGTGGCAACCCCATGAACTGAGTGCAACCCTAAGTCTCTGAGAGCACGTCTACACTCAAAACACTGCACTGGTGAAGAAGAGCTTCTCCCATCAGCGTAGATACTCCATGAGAGACTTAACGGGAGAATCCCTCCCATGGACATAGCGCTGTCTACACTAGGGCCAATTTACCTGCCTAGCTCAGGGGTGTGGATTTTTCACACGCCAGAGCGACATAGTTCTACTGACTTAATTTCCTAGTATAGACCTGGCCTGGCTGGCGGCCAGAAACTGGGAGTGGATGACGGAGGATGGATCCCTGAAATAATTCCCTGTTCTGTTCATTCTCTCTAAAGCATCTGGCCCCGACCGCTGTCGGAAGACAGGACACTGAGCTAGATGGAGCACTGATCTGACCCAGTATGGTCCTGCTGTTGTTCCTCTTGAGTGTAACAGAGAGAGAGAGCTCCCCACCCCCTCAATCACAATCTGCCGAGCCTGCAACCGCAGCTGTTGACATCCGCCCTACCGCGTGGCGATTCTGCACGCTCATCTTCGTGAACCAAGGCATCAATCCTCCCCCTTGGCCGCTGCATTGTGGGAGAGGCCGGGCGCCGGGCCGCACGTTGCAGCGCCATGGCGGCTGGAGGCAGGAGGTGAGTGCGGCGCGCGGGCGGGGGCGCGGGGCCCAGGGGTCGCAGGCACGTGCGCGGGGGCTGCAGCTTGCGCTGGCTGTGCTGTAAGGGGAGGGGGGGCTGAGAGCCAGCGCTGGGCATGAGCCAAGCGGTTGTTTAGGGCCCCGAGCAGCTGGGGAGGGGGGAGCCCTATTAATGATTAGTATGTGTTGGGGGGGGGTCCAAAATATTCCTGCTTAGGCCCCCCCATGGGCTAGCACCCGCACTGGCTGGGCGGGGGGGACGACACTTCTCTCTCTAGCTGCTCTAACCCTAAGGGAGTCTGCTCAATGCAATAGCCAGGGACTCCCCTCTGGGGGGGCCTTGGGGGAGGGGTGCCCCACAAGGGAGACACCCCCCCCCCCGGCTGCCCCCTTAGGCTGTGTAGGGCGGGCTGGGGGGAGGGGTGTATGGGAAAGGGCCTGTGTTGGGGGAAGGGAAGAGTGATTTTTGCATTTATAGTTCCTAGCCAGGCTTTGGGCCAGGGAAGGGGTGTCCAGAGCTGGGGGGCCGGATGAAGCCCCCTAAGGGCCTAACTGCAAAACTCGCCGTTGGATGGGGACCATCCCGTCAGTTTGTGGGTGCTCAGCTCGGGATCCAGCTGTATCAGCTAGTAAGATATTTGGGGTGAAAGGTGCAACGCGCATGGCAGGTTTTATTTGCTTCTGGGTCGGGGTCACTGAGAGCCTGGAGCTGGGGGCACCGCTTATGAATATTGCATACTGGCATCGTTTATTAGCAATAGTAATAGTAATTGTGATAGGGCCCTGGGGCACCAGTCACAGATCAGGGCCATGACCTGTACAAACACAGCGGTCGGAAGTTTAAATTTCTATCCAATCGCCTCTCTTCAAACCGGAATTTCTAAAGGTGATGTCCCCTGAAAAGGGAGCAGCAATTAAAAAGATATTTATCTTCTCATCCCTAATGAGTATTTCTGTATGTTTTGCAAAACAGCATGTGGCATGGGCTGTAAAAGAGACTTGCGCAGTTAACTTTTGTTAAAGTGTGTTGTTATAAACTCATTATTAAGTCAACAGGCTGTTCATCTTATAATTCCTCTTCCTGGTTGAAATAAAACGTGGGGAGGCTTTAAATTAAATAGCTTTTGGCGAACTACAAAACAGAAAGCAGGTGGTCTTTGGTGTTGTAAGAGTTTCCTGCACATTGTAAATGATTTCTGGGGTGTAAAGCACTGTTTTGTGTGTAACCTTGTATCTACTGGATCAGGTAAAGTCAGAAGTTCTTACTATACTGTCGTTTCAACAAAAGGTGGTTTATTGGGAATGTCTGCTCTGCTACTGATCAGAAACACACATCTCCTAGACTAAAGGGACCTTTTCTTGGGTCAGATATTTTGCACCCCTTATGAATAGGCCAGGTGAAGCCTGTGGACCCACCTCATGAGTAAAATTTGGAATACTGAGCTATTACATTAACTATTGAGATGGCTGTTTTTCTCTGGTAAATACTTCGGATTATGCTGAGTACATATTCTTTTTTGGTTGTGGGGTGGGGATGGGCAGGAGTGCTGTATGATATGAGCATCAAATCAGCTTAATTTAAAACCCTGAATCCTCTCCTCTTCCTCCCTTGCTTCTCTTCTCCCTCTGGAACTAGAAAACTGGCGGAGCTGAGTGTTGATGAATTTTTAACTTCCGGATTTGAGTCCGAAGTTGATGGTGACTCAGAAGAGGAGACATCAGAGCTTGTGGAAGAGCCTGCTAACGGGAAACAAAGCCAGAATGGGCAGGCAGGAGGAAAGAAGAAGAAGCCACTCAAAGTTAAAACTGCAGAAAAGTAAGTGTGGATCCTTGTTGATTGGGGAAATGTGAACAGTCATTTAAGGTGCGTTAGGAAAAACTTTTTCACTAGGAGGGTGGTGAAGCACTGGAATGGGTTACCTAGGGAGGTGGTGAAATCTCCTTCCTTAGAGGTTTTTAAGGTCAGGCTTGACAAAGCTCTGGCTGGGATGATTTAGTTGGGAATTGGTCCTACTTTGAGCAGTGGGTTGGACTAGATGACCTCCTGAGGTCCCTTCCAACCCTGGTATTCTATGATTCTTCCACTCCACTGACCCACCTTAAAAAGTGTTTCAGTTCTAAGCACCTCATCTTAAAAAAGCCTGAGATACTGGTGCTTTGTCCACAAAATGAAAACAATACCTAGCTCTTACATACCCCTCTTCATCAGTTGAATTCAAAGTGCTTTACAGAAGAGGCCAGTAGCATTGTGGAGTGGACTATGTCCACCCTGATTGAATTGGCCCTGTCAACACTGGTTCTCCACTTGCAAAGTAACTCCCTTCTCTCCATGTGTCAGTATATAATGCCTGCATCTGTAACTTTCACTCTATGCATCTGAAGAAGTGAGGTTTTTACCCACGAAAGCTTATGCCCAAATAAATCTGTTAGTCTTTAAGGTGCCACCAGACTCCTTGTTGTTAATTTGCCCACCCTTACAATAGGGACAATGAGGCACAGAGAGGTGTGACTTGCCCAGGGTCACCCAGCAGACCAGTGGCAAAGCCGAAAGCACTCAGCCCCAAAACCCTCTGCTCCAATCTACACAGAGCTTTGTTTAATCCATGCTGAAGCACCGTTCTTTGCGTCCGTCTACACTACACCAGTAATAGAATCCAGGGGCTCAGTGACAACATCTTTGACCCCTGAACTGATTTTCCTAAATTGGTTGGTTCTAGCTATAAGTGTGGACAGTATCTAGCCATGTTTTAAGCATATCCTCTAATTGGGTACATGTCCCGGGATTGTAGACTGGCTGAGGGATGCAGTAAAGTCCTGTTTATGCTACAAATCTGAACTGGATTAGGGAGCAACTGTTGTTGCTGGGCTTCCTGGCTTGGTACTATGTGTAGAAAATTAATGGGCCTTTAAACTTGGTTGGAAAATCTGGCATGGACTTTTGGCTGTTCTCACTGGCCCCCTAGAACATTGCCTCTCCATTAGCAGAATGTCAGGGGTGTTGTGGAACTAGAGCTAGCTAAGGTCTGATTGTCGTCGTCCTCACTTTTCACTGAAAAGTTGCTGGAATTTATTTGTTTAAGCAGTTTTTAAATGTCACATTTCACAATTGGTTTTCCCCACGACAACATAAAAAAGTTTTTACCTGGTGTGACGTTCCCCTCTGGTATTATCTGGACCGGTGATCTGCTAGGTCACTCCAATCCTTGACTCTGGGAGCCAGCCTTAGCCTGCGCTGCTGTGAGAACCCCCACTCCTGGGCTGTTCACACGCAGCCTCTGGCATGTCAGCTGCTCCCAGCTACTTGCAAGCGAATGACACTAGCCAATATCTCCGGTCCCAGAAACAACCCTAGGAACTTCCGTCTTGCAGTGTCCAGTTATGCCCACTGGACGCTGCAAGCTTATGAGTTCGTCAATTTAACAAAGAAATTGATATGTACCAGGCTTGTTATCCCCATGGGAGTCTGACACACTTCAAACCGAACGCACTGCTTCAGGTAGAACAAACAAACAGATTTATTAACTATAAAGATTAAGTGATTATAAGTCAAAGTACAACAAGTCAGATTTGGTCAAATGAACTAGAAGCAAAGCACATTCTAAGCTAATCTTAGCACTTTCAATGTTCTTACAAACTTAGATGCTTCTCACCACAGGCTGGCTGGTTGCTCTTCGGCCAGGCTCTCCCCTTGGATCAGCGTGTGGTGTCTGTAGATGTAGGGGAGAGAGAGAGTTCACATGGCAAATGTCTCTCCCATTTATCATGTCCTTTCTTCCCTCTTGGCTTTGCGCCCCCCTCAGAGTCAGGAGTCAGGTGAGTATTACCTCATCGCAGTTCCAAACTGACCAAAGGAACAGGGGTGACTCCCTGGAGAGCCTAACAACTTCTTTTGTTGCTGCCTAGGCCAGTGACCTTTGTCCCTGTGAGGCTGGGCTGGGTTTGTCCCATACCTGCCCTGATGAGGTGTGAACTGCCTCTCTGTTCTTGGAGAGTTTTTGCCTCCGCTTGCTTTAAGCCATGAGGATACATTTTCAGCTTCATAACTATATACATGAAATTATAACCTGTAACGTTACTGTAACAATTACTATAACATCACTATAACAACCACTCTTTGCATTAGATACCACAACATCATTTTATAAAGATGAACCTGTGGGTTGTAGGATGCTCCCCCGAGGTACAGAGCATCACACCTGGGTTGTATTATAAGGTGATATGATCTTATGGCCCGTGTCTTTGCCAAGTTTCCAAAGTGATGTGTTCCCTTGCAGATTCCAAGGACAGCTTTTTTTGCTTCCCTGTGCAATTTGGAAGCACCTTCCTGAACAAAGGATGTCAGCAAAAGATGTGAATGACCACTTATTTTAACCAAATCCAATGGGTTTTCTCCCAAAGCAAGCAACGAAAGATTCCCAGAATCCTGTGCACTGTGGCCCTCATTCAGGAACGCCAACCTTATTTATGACAGCATTTAAGCATATACATTTTAGAGTCAGGGCTTTTATGAACAGCTTAGATTTGTTTGCTTGTACAACTCCTAACTTACTTTCCGCTCTGAATAAATAACCAGGTCTTAATTCTTCTGATCCCCCTCCATCAGGAAAGCGAAGAAAGGAAAGGCAACCGAGCACAAAGACCAACTCTCGCGGCTGAAGGAACGAGATCCTGAATTTTACAAGTTTTTGCAAGAAAACGACCGTTCCCTGCTGAACTTCGATGACTCAGACGGCTCTGATGAGGAGGAGAAGGGTCTGCACACGCTGCCTGAAACGCTGGAGGTACTGGTTCGCCTGGTGGATGGAGGAGTATCCTAGGCGTCTTTAAAATAGGTTATCTTCATGGCATAACTATTGCTTCCGAGTTTCAGTGCAAGGGCTGAATTTGCTTCTAGTGTGATGATACAGAGCAGGACGGAAATATCTCCTCAAAGGTCTGCAGGCAGTTAGGGCTGGTGGCTTGGAAACCAGTTGTGGATTTAAATAATAATAATACAATCTAGCATTTCCAGCAGCCAGTTCCACATTCCCTAGGCTTTATGCACTTTCCCACCCACACACTGGAAGAATTTCCCATGTGCAGAGCACCCTTAAACTCCCCAAATCGCTCCAAACAGCCTCCTTCTTCCTAGTATCTATTATTTTATTCCCATAGCTCTTAGGAGCCCTAGTTGTGGGCCAGGACCCCACTGTGCTAGGCGCTGTAAATTTCTGCACACACTCGGGTATTTGAGCTGCTGTCCTGTATGTCACGTGCCTGTGTAAGGCTGTGAGCTCTTTCTGGGGTTGACGACTGTTTGCCATTGTAGAGGGCTTTGTTTTTACTGTCTCTGAGTCGTACGCGTTGCTAGTGACAGAGACAGGAGTAGAATCCAGTGCCTCCGAGGCCCGGGCTACACTTAACTTAGGGTGACGTAGCTACGGCACTCGGGGGTGTGGATTTTTCACACCTAACGCCTGGTGTAGATGCATCTAGGTCCTGGGAGAGGCAGTGTTCCTACAGTGGCAGAAACACCCCTTCTGTCACTGCAGTCTGTGCCTATGCTACTGACTTACAATGTCACAGCTACAGTCGGCCCATAGTAGAGACGTGGCCTGACCTCCTGTCAGCCGCTCTAGCCACTTGGTTGGTTTTCCTTTCAAGGGGCTGTGGTGGGTGGGGGAAGCGGAGACTGATCTGCAAACCCAGTGTCACCCTGGGGGTGTCTCTGACCGTTGTAGGAAGCAAGTGACGAGGAGGAGGAGGAGGAGGAAACGGTCAAGCGGAAGAAAGCCGACTTTATCACCGTGACTTTGAAGATGGTGGAACAATGGAAACAGGCTGCAGAGGTGAGAGATGGGCCCGCCGGGGGAGTGGGAGGGAGGGGGTTGGGCTGGCCTGCATCTGTGCATCAGCAAATACCGAGGGCTTGGGCCCAATTGAAAGGCCTCCCCCCAGCCTTGCCTTTTAAAAACATATTGACGCTCGGCACCAGGGAGATGGCCCAGGCACCTCCTGCCATGCACTGGGCCTGCCAGCTGGGGGGTGAAGTGGGTGAAATGTCTCTGCCTTGCTGCCTCTTGGTCTGTGGTTGGTTCCTGTTGCTGCTAGTTAAAAGCACGAACGGTATTCTCCTCAGGCCTGCTGTCCACACAGGCTTTGTACAGTACAGCGATGTCCTGTTTTATTGAAATAGTTAAACTGGTATAGCCTCCCCGCAGATGCAGTTATACCAGTATCGCTTATGCCCCTTCCCCTAGGGAATAGTTATACAAATCTGAGGCACCTTTATGCCAATATGGGGTGGGCAGGGAGGTTGTACTGCTTTAAGTGCATAGCATAGTTAGTGCAGGGCAATTATTGTATGTAGACGAGCCCTAAGTAACTGCCTGATTGTATTATTTGCTCCCTTCTATCACCCCACTGCATCATCTCCTGTTTGTCCCTGTAACGGGTTGTGCTCACCACCGTGGTGCTTCCTGCTGGTTGCTCTAGGAATTAGCTCTGCGCCCTCCTCTGGTGGTATCTCACTCTCTGTCGCTGCTTCTCTACTATCTCTGCTGTCTGTGGGGACCCGCGGCGTCCTCTTCAGGGCACGGCCCTCTGGCTGTGCCCCTAGCCCATTGTCTCCCCCCTTCCGGGGGAACTGGCAGTCCTTCGCCCAGCCTCTTGCCGCAGTGGCGAACTGCAGCCCCTAGTCCAGCCCCTCGCTCGGGGGCAAACTGCAGTCCTTTGGCTGGCCCTTGGGCCAGCCAGTGGGGCAAAATGGGGGGGCCCAGGCCCACTCGCTACTCTGGGCCCCAACCCAGGAACACTGTGGCTGGCAGCTGTTCACGGCCTCTCCTTCCCCTCTGCCGCTACCTGCTTTCCCTGGGCCACTTCCCCATAGCCCCAGCACCTACTCGGCCCCTGTATCAAGGCCTCAGGCTGGAGCTCTGCTTGCTCCACTGACCCTGCCCAGCACTGCTCTGTTCCAGGCACTCCGCTCTACAGGCAGCCAGTCCTTCTCCCTCAAGCTCCAGGGAGAGACTGAGCTCCTCTCTGCCCTGCAGCCCTTCTTATAGGGCCCTGCCTGGCCCTGATTGGCTGCTTCTAAGCCGTCCTCTGGTTGGCTGGGTTCTGCACAGTCACTCCAAGGGCTGCTGTTAACCCTTTGCCAGCCAGTGAGGGGCAGCTGCCCTGTCACAGTCCTCTTAATTTAGGGCCCAATCCCGCATGCGCTGATGTACGTGAGTGACTTGACTTGCATGTGTGGACGTTGCAGCATGGGCTAGCCCCCGGAGGTTCAGCCGGCCCAATCCCCTGGGTCTGTGCCCGAGTGGCTAGCCCATGCTGCCTGTGCCGCTGTGTCCACACTGCTATATTTAGCATGCTGGCTTGAGCTGAGCTAGCGTGTGTCTGTTCCTGGGCTCGGAGGCTTGCTCCTAGCTGCAGTGTGTAGACATACCCACAGAGTCCCGTTGATTGTATGCTTTGGGGACAGGCTTCTCTCTGTCTCTGAGCGTCTTCTGAGTAGTATAAAGACCCCCCTTGATAGTTTTCCTCCCCCAGGTTGTGGCTGTAATTCCCAGAAATCTGGAGTCCCAATCTACTCGGTTTTTGGATCATCTGGTCTAGAATCTGTGGCTGAAGGGCTGTTGGAGCCCATGTTCTAGAGAGGCTGATGGTCTCCTGTGGTTAGGGGTGTATCTCCAGGGTAAAGCTGTGTGTGTCAGGTGTGGGAGAGATCAAATTTGGTGCTGGTCCACCTCAGTAGCATCTTTTCACCCAGAAAACTGTACACAGAACAGCATGATCAAATGATCACGCTGAGCAAGACTGTTCTGCCAACCGTGTAACGTGCAGATGAGGCATCTGGCTTGTATAGGTGTGACACTGAAGCCTGCACGGTTACGGGCTTGACCAGGGGTTCTCAGCTTCAGTTTGCGGGCTGTGTTAAGAGGCCAACGAGACTCCAGGGTTTCACATGAGGTCACAGAGCGAGTGAAGTCGCACCTCTGTTCTTGACTCCCCAGGTTTCCTCCTATGTACTCTGCCTCTTGCATGTCCTGCAGATTTTTATAATAGCATTTAGAATACTATGTAATGTGGCAAGTCATTCCCCCCTTGCCCCCCGGTGCCTCAGTCTCCCCAGCTGTATAAAGGGGATACTCATTCTTCCCTGCTTCTGTGAAGCACTTTGAGATCTATCGATGAAAAGCGCATAATGAGGGATGATTATTAATGAAGGAATATAGCTGCCTCCATTCTCCCCTCCCTTTATTGCTAACATTTCTTTATTCCTCTCTCCCAGAAGCAATTAACACCCAGGCTCTTCCATGAGATCACTCAGGCCTTTAAAGCATCTGTGGCAACTACCAAAGGAGATGACGGTGGGGCCGACCCCAGCAAATTCAAAGTCACTGACAGTGCCGGTGAGAGCTTTTGTCCAGGCTGTCTAGACTTGTTTCGAAAGGGGCAGGTGGCATGGGATAAGGGCCTGGTGAGGAGGTGGGTGCCAATTCAAGGCCGGTCAGGAGAAAATGAGAAAATAAAATCAGTGGAAATGAAAATGATCTTCATCCTAGTTCCATGCATATCTCGTGGCTTTCAGTTTAACTGCATAACTCCTCCAGATGAGACAGGATCTATGCCGCCTTGTATAGTGCCCGTTCTGGAAGGGGGTCCTGAAGCAGCAGGATTTCAACTAATACTGTTCCAGCAGACCTGATACAGCACTGAGGGGTGTCGGCAAAAGTAGCCTTATCTCACAGCCCCATTTGCTGCTATGGTGATGACCGTGTCCCACCTAAAATTGTGACTTAGAGTCAACCGCGATTCTGCCCTTCCAGCATTAATATTTCTTTATTTGAAGTATGAAAGCATTGTCCCAACTCACGTGCATCCGTCCCCTGGAAATGTAGTTGCTGCATACGTTTTTTTGAGAAATGTGGCTGCTGGAAAAGCTTCTTAATGCACCCTGCTTAGAATCAGCCCTGGATCGTTGCTGCATTTCAGAAGCGATTGAGGATGTCGTCTCTCATCTCCGTAGTGCCCATGTGGAACACTGCAGCCGCTCAATGTGGCTTCCCTCCCAGACACACTTTTGTTTTCTAATTCAGTAAACTACGTAGCAACGAGGTGCTGTCCGATGACGTTGCTTTAAAAAAAACAACCCCCAAAACACGTAATTCCTGGTTTCTTGCCTCTTATTATTCTTTGTATTGCAGTAGTGCCTAGCAGCTCCAATCATGGACCAGGGCCCCAGTGCACTAGACGCTGTACCAAGAGAGGGACCTCATGCGCACGGGGGTCCCTGTCCAAAGAGCTTGCACTCTAAGGAATCTTACTCTTCAGGAAGGAATTGCTGAGTGGGGGTGGGTAGAGAGAGTGAGAGGAGACTGATATGTGCCAACCTGTGAAAGACCCCAAACCTGTCTAGCCTAGGTCCTGTTCTGAGTTCATTGGTGAGAGTTCTGTGTCAGGTTAGCAAGGGTACCGGGAAGTGAATAGGAAACCAGTCGTAAGTATTTTACTGACGTGTTCTTTTTTGGTTCAGTGTTCAATGCCCTGGTGTCCTTCTGCATTCGGGATCTCTTTGGCTGCCTGCAGAAACTGCTTCAGGTGAAGATGCTGAAAGACAAATCAAAGTAAGTTCAAGGCAATTGCACTGCAGATAAGTGTCATCTGGGCCTTTCCCAGCACTGAGGCCTGGGTATGCAGGTGGAAGAATTGGCAGAGATGCAGCTCTTGCAGGTGGAAGAATTAGCAGAGATGCAGCTCTTCCTGTGTAGTGGAAAAACCGTTTGTCCATGCCTATGGGCTTCTTATCCTTGAGCCTCGATCCTTCTGAATTCCCCAGTGCAGGAGGCGTCCAGCGTGACCCTTTTCCTCCTGCACTGGGGAATTCTGAAGGATGTGACGTTTTATTTGGGGTGAAGGGAAAAATGGTTTGTGACTGACCTGCTTGCCCTTGAGATGTGACTTGATAACGATTCACCCTTCTGCTTTCAATGTTTACTGCTGCGGGTGTGCTAGGCCCCAGATCATGGTGGGTTGAGAGCAGGAGCTTCCAGGTTTGACCTGGTCAGCGTTAGATCGTGGGTGGAATGGGGAACAGCAACGCGCAGCTGGGCTAGTTAGGGTACAATTAATCCCTTGTTCCTAAATGTAGGCATCAGTCCAGCAGCTCTGTGTTGCATTCCTCCATGCTGTCATCTGATCTGACTAGAGCCTTCATTAGAGATGGGAATTTCTGACTCATGGGCCCAGTTTTGTTTGCTGGAATTCTGGTTGGCTGCCAGACTGCCTTGGTCTGGGATCGTGTATTGATCCAAGATAAACAGGATTGGGCTGGAGCAGTACTTGGAGGGGTGACCTCCAAGGGTCATCCAGGGCTGTGGGAGGCTTGGTAGGTACCATTCTTAGCTCTGAGTCCACCCTGGGCCAGGATGATTGGTAAGCACAGTGGTGCTGGAAGTAAAGCTCTGACCACCTGTTAAAAGATCTCCAAGCACTCTCTGCAAGATGTGTTAGTCCCTCTATCTTGGCCATGTTCCACCTGGGATATCTGTGTTCTTCATTTACCAGAATCTTCTCTGTGGTTTCAGCTGCATACGGTTTTTTTTCTTCTCTTTTGGCCCTACAATCTTATGCAGTGTTATGTAGCAGGAGTGTTCCACCCCAAAGGTGGTCGCACTTGCACAGCGGATAGAGTAATGCCTGTGTAAGTGTGAAAAGTGCTTAAGCATCCTAGGTAGGTTTTAATGCAATTATTGTTAATGTCCCTGTTTGGCCTGGTTAGGGACGGGATGGGGGTTGAGGTCAACTCCGAGTTTACTGTTGGCATTGGTGGCGAAGCATAAGTCTCAATTCCTTGTGCTGTTGCTCTGAGATAGCAATATAGTGCTGATTGCAGAGAATAGTTCCCCCTTTCCTCCTTGCAGTCCTTACTGATGCAAACTCTATGTGAAGTCCATGGTAGGTTTGCCTGGCAAACACTCAGCCCTGCAGTTATTAGTCCATGTGGGCGTGAGCTCATGAGTGGCACAAGTGAGATCTGTGCTTTCTTCCCCACGCCGGCTAGGCCACCCATAATCGTACGTCATAATCCATGTAACTCCAGCCGTCTCGCAATAGAAAACAGTCCTATTTTTAAGCCATGGCCCCAGGGTGCCTGAACAGAAGGTAAATGGGGCTGACTGCCAGACGCCCCCACTCCGTTTCAGCATCCGTTCTGTTAGCCAGATGGAGAGGAATGTGGGGGAGCTTCCCCTTGTGCCCTGGAGTAATGTCGTGCAGGCCTGGGGCACCCTTTGGATGACAAAGCCTTACTCCTTTTATAATGAGATTGTAACGCTTTTACGCCCCCGTCGCCTCGCCGCGTGGAAGATGCTGGTTTCCTGGGAGTTTCCGTAGTGTAATGATTCATTGTCACTTTTAGCTCTAAACTAAACGCGACTCCCACTCAGCCTGTGTTCTCTCCCTGCTCATTCCTAGGATGGTGCTGCCCTCTACCAGCCCACTCTGGGGCAAGCTGAGGCTGGACGTCAAGGTGTACCTGAGCTGCACCATCCAGGTAAAGACCTGCAGCGTGTCTGTTGTCCTGGGCACCGCTGGGTTTCTGTTGGGAAGCAGGTTTGTATTGTCGTGTGGCTAGGATCAAGGGAGATGCACTGCTTGCTTCTAGCTAACTGTCCCTTTAAAGGTGACACCTAAGCAAACACAAACAAGCCAGTTGACTGTGTTAGTGGCATTAATTGCTCTGATTTCACAAACTTAGCTTCCTTGGGGAGGCAGTTCTCGCAGTTTTACGGTCACGCCTGCTGTCGGCTCAACTCAAAATCTCGTCAGGTTAAAGTCGTTTCAGGTGCTAGGTCTGCTCCTGCACCCTAGCACCACTCTTTTGTTGGCTTCATAATCGATGCTCCCTTTCCTACAGTGAAACCTGCAACAAGGTTATGTTTCTCAGGCGCCATATCCCAACCTCACCAACTATAATTCGGCTCAACTTTATTAGAAGATCCCACCCGTGCTGAGTTGCTGGTGTCCAGTTTTCCAGGGATGGTCCACGTGTGTTTATAAAGCTGGGTTCCTCTCCTCCTAGATCAAGATTTTTGGGGAAGACTTAGGGAAGCCAACAGACTGTTTCATTGTGTACCCCCAATGAGAGAGAATTGGACTTTTTAAAAAAACAACAACAAAACACAACTAGACGGCATAAATTGTTCAGTCTCCAAGGCAGTGTGGGGGTTTGGAGGGAAGGGAAAGCAGGTAAACAAAGTGAAAGTGCTGACACCCTTCCAGGGCATCAGCCGGCAAAATGATTCAGCAGAAAAGCATTCCTGAGCAGCAAAGCCTTTTACTCGATTAACTAAGGATTGCAATAGAACAGAAAAAGGCATCTGTAAAATGGGGATAATTATACTTTCCTCCCTTAGAGAGCTAACAATTAAAAGCTCTTGATAAAAGCTAGGCATTGTTATTATTATTATTAAGATGTTTCACGCTTATAGGACAAGAAGCAATGGGCTTACGTTGCAGCAAGGGCAGTTTAGGTTGGACATTAGGGAGTTTAGGAAGGGTGTGGGATCGCCGTCATTGGAGGGTTTTAAGAACAGGTTAGACAAACACCTGTCGGGGATGGTCTAGCTCAGGGGTGGGCAAACTACGGCCCGTGGGCCACATCCAGCCCATCAGACCATTTAATCTGGCCCTCAGCTCCTGCTGGGGAGCGGGGTCGGGTGTTTGCCCCTCTCCGGCGCTCCAGCTGGGGAGCGGGGTTGGAGGCTTGCCCCACTCCGCGCAGCTCCCAGGAAGCAGCCGGCAGGACCTCCCTCCGGCTCCTATGTGCAGGTGTGGCCAGGTTGCTCTGCGTGCTGCCCCATTCATAGGTGCCGCCCCTGCAGCTCCCATTGGCTGCGGTTCCTGGCTAATGGGAGATGCATGGGTGGCAGCTGCGGACGGGGCAGCACGCAGAGCCGTCTGGCTGCGCCTCGAAGCTGGAGGGGGGACATGCTTCCTGGAGCTGCTTGTGGTAAGCGCCGCCTGGAGCCTGCACCCCTGAGGGCTCTCCCCCCTGCGGTGCCCCAATCCCCTGCCACAGCCCTGATTTCCCCCCCCCCCCCCCGCCCTCCGAACCCTTAGATCCCAGCCCAGAGCCCCCTCTTGCACCCCAATACCCTCATCCCCAGCCCCACCCCAGAGCCCTCACACACACATCCCCGCCCCCTCCCGCCCCCTGAACTTCTCACTTCTGGCCCCAACCCAGAGCCCGCACCCCTAGCCAGAGCCCTCACCCCCTCCTACACCCCCTACCTCCAATTTCGTGCGCATTTATGGCCCGCCATACAATCTCCATTGGCCCTCAGGCCAAAAAGTTTGCCCACCCTTGTGCTAGTGCCTCTGCTCTCTGCCAGAGGACTGCTGGGGAAAGCCTGTAAATCACTGGATTGCTGCCACCACCACGGCCCAGCCAGCCCAGGGGCCACGTTGGCTGTTCTCAGCCTCGTGTAGGCAAAGGCATTCTCAGCAGTGCTCCTGGCCAAACCCTCTGCCCCCCATCGGAGATAGCGTCTTGCCTTCCCTAAGGCTCGCTAGCCAAGTGTGGCGAGACCCTGGTAGCCAGGTCCCTCGAAGCAGCGAATTTCCCACTCTGCTGGCCCGGCTCCTGGATTCGCTCCGAAGTTCTTTTGGGCTTGGCTTATTGTAGCCCGAACCCCGGAGTGCGGGTTAGGCTGCTCCACACCTGGCCCCCAGGAAATGTTTGGAGCTAATGGGAACGGAAGGAGTTGGGTGGGAACCAAGGGTCTGACCGCCATCTCCTTTTGCCTCCCCCTTGTAGCTCCTGTCTTGTTTAACGGAAGCGTCTGTCGGAGCCGCTGTGCTTCACCACGTCAACGCCATAGTCCCTTATTTCTTGTCGTTCCCAAAGCAGTGCCGCATGCTGCTCAAGGTAAGGCGCAGAATAATGGAAACTTAATTTAGTGAGAAGCGAGACCTTTGTGTGCACCCCACGTGGTATTGGATATTTGGGGTTGGATACCCTGTCTGGGGCCCTGAGCTCAGTTCCCTGTTGCTTTCCTGGGCTGTTCTTCCGTTAAGCACCCAGGCCTCCATTTATCATCGTTGGGTGCCAGCCATCACCCTTCCGCCGAGTTCAGCGGGGGCTTGGATCCGCCTGCACGTGGCCATGAATCCCCACGGCACGTCATGCGGGAGCGGTACCCGTTCCGGAGAGACGTGGCGATGTTACAGCGAAGCTGTTTTCCTAATCGCCTCGAGAGTAATTGGTGTCTGTGTATGTGTGATAGCGTTTTCCTCTGGAGGATCGGGGGTGGAATATTTGTGCAGTGACTTAGTCACAACCGCTGAGCGTGTGAGAGAGACAAAGCGGGAGGAGGAGTGGCGTGTGGGCAAGAGGGCAACGGGAGCGTTAAATCAGAGAGGTGTGACAGTGCGGCAGGCGAGCCGAGCTGGAGACATGTATGGCCGGTGATGTTTGTGGTGCTGCATGCTGAGATAAGGGTAATTTAAATTGCTTGTTTCACGGCCTCTCACTAGCACTGTCAGGGAGGAATTTTCTGTTCTGCACAATTGATCAGGTTCTGTAGGGGATTTTTTTTGCCTCTCTGAGCTGCTGTGAGAGTCGGGATACTTACAATTGTGTGTGTTCTGGAGACCTCAGCCATGATCCCATGTACCGGCTGCTTAATAAGAGAGAATCCCTACCCCAAAGAGCTGGCAATCAAACTAAACTAGATCATTTCCATTTGACAGATGGGGAGCACAGCTCCTAAGATTAAATGACTTGCCCCACATCCCACAGGGAGTCTGTGGCAACGGCAGGAATTGAGTCCAGGTCTCTTGTGTTCCGGTCCAGTGCCCTTAGCCATCTCCTGCACCTCAGTACTGGACCTTGATAAGCCAGTGATCTGAGGTGGTACAGCAAAATCCTGTCTCGTAAGCCTCTGTACTGTGTTCTGTAAGACCAGGGAGGGGATTGAGAAGTGTTCGGAGAGCATTTGCTTTCCAGGAACCAGAGTCGGGTTGGCTCTGGCTTGAATATTGGGTGTGCTCTGTGTAAAGTAACATGACACGGGGTTGGCAGAGTGCTGTGCGACACAGAGAGCTGCTTGTAGCTAGAAGAGAGGCTCCTAGTTTGGTCAGGAAACGCCTGGGGGGAAGTTGAGTCAAACTTCAAACGTAGGTGCCTAAATCTAGACGTTGAAGTCCACGTATAGGCCCCCACGTCTGAGTGGCCTGACTGTCAGTGGTGCTGAGCACATTCGCGGACAGGTGCGTTTGACAACGTTGATCTTGGCGCGTAACATGGAGGTGGCTTACGGCCAGGCTGTGGGGATGGGATGGCCACCAGTGCAGAGCTCCTGACTGCCGCACAACCTGCCCTTCCCCTCTGTCTCTCCGAAACGAAAGGTCCGGGGAAGCTCTGGCCTCTCTGTTGATGGGATGGGATCCTGTCCTTTTGCTCACCCGGGCCTCTCTCCTTCCTTTCCTCTTTAGCAAGCCATCCATCTGTGGAGCACGGGCGAAGAAACCGTGAGAGTGCTGGCCTTCCTGGTACTCAACAAGATCTGCCGCCATAAAAAGGAGCTGTACCTGAACCCTGTGCTCAAGGTAATGGCAGGGTGCGCTCTGATAATATAACAGTAATACCTAGCTGTTAACATCTGCAGAGCTCGGTCTGCTTTGCAAAGGGGGCCAGATGCATTTTCTCCATTTTGCAAATGGGAAACTGAGGCACTGGGCGGTAAAGTGAGTTGCCCAAGGTCACCCAGCAGGCCAGTGGCAGAGCTGAGAGTAGGCGCAGGTCTCCTAAGTCCCAGCCCAGTGCAACGTCTGCTAGGCCATGTGATCTACCTGTGTGTGCTGGCGCTATGCTGCTGCTCTGACTCCAAGGGCATGTAGACGCACAGGCATGCAAGTGTCCTAGGGCACGGGCAGCAATGTAGATGCCGAGCAGAGACTGCGGGTGACATGTGCGGCTACCTGCAGCCGGAAAACACACTACGCCCCCGGCAGCTGTGTCTGAAGGTCACAAGGCCATCGACCAGCTGAGCGAAGAGAGTATCCGGGGGTAGCCGTGTTAGTCTGTATCTACAAAAGCAACAAGGAGTCTGGTGGCACCTTAAAGACTAACAGATAGTCTTTAAGGTGCCACCAGACTCCTTGTTGTTTTTGAGCGAAGAGAGTTTGGTTTCAGCCAAACGTCCGTGTCACACAAAGCATCCCCACAGCTGGCATTGTCCGTTTGTGCCGGGGAGACCCCAGTGTGAGCTCCCCTCTCACCTGAACGGGTCAGGCATGAGACTCGCTGGCAGGGGCACCATGAGGAGGTTTGCTCTGCCTATGGCGCGGCTAAGCAGAGGGCTTCAGTCGCCACAGCACTCAGGCTTGCCCCTGTCTTGAGCACGGATGTGCCGGAAGCCAGGCGGTGCCGAGGTTTTGGCTGAGGGTTGTTGGAGGGCGCTCCTTCCCTGCCCGGATTTTCATTCTGACTCCTCGGTTCGTGCCTTGCCTTTTCCTGCAGCAAATGTACATCTCCTATGTGAAGAACTCCAGGTTCACCTCCCCCAACGTCCTCCCTATGATCAACTTCATGCAGCGCACCCTGACGGAGATGTACGCCCTGGATACGCAGGTGTCCTACCAGCACGCTTTCATCTACATCCGCCAGCTCGCCATTCATCTGCGCAGCGCCATGACCCTGAAGAAGAAGGTAGGTTCCAAACCCCAGCTTGGGGAACGAAGTCCATGCGGGGAGTTTTGCAAGCTCCCGTTACGTACCCCCGATGTCGGCTTTAACTCAGATTGATGTGACCTTGTGCATGGTGAAACAGGGAAAAAAATCCCGGTCCCTGCTTCAGTGCCGCTGGTCGCAACAGTTGGGAGACGCGGTCAGTGAAGGGAGCGGATTGCCCTGGTGGAGCATTGTGGCTGAAATGCCTGTTCACCCTGGAGCCTTAAGCTGGACCCTGAGCAAGGGCATCTCGTCTCTTTAGGCAAGCCGTGCTCCAGGCCCGGCGCTGGGAAGGGGGTGGGAGGCTGTGTAGATGAGACCTGTAAAACCAGGGTCAGTCTGCTCAGCATAGACCTTTAAAGATTTCTGAGTAGGAGTTTGCCCCAGCATCCTTGGCTAATTACCTCTTCCCTCTCAGTACACCCCACTCCAAACTGCTGGGAAGTTGTGCACCTGCCTAGCCTGCTCCAGCCCAGTGGTGGGAGATGTGACTTGCCCGCGTGTGTTTTGCAAAGTGCTTCAGTCTCTTTGGGGTTGAACAGCATTGTGTAAATGGAGACAGGATTTCGATCCTTTCTCTGACAGAGACTCCCTACCGGGACTGGGGAAGCTTGGAGTTCTTGGGGGGTGGGTGGATGATTTACTTCATGATCTGGTGTCACTCCCAGGAAATGCCTTCCCTGGAGCCTCTGATGCTGTGTCTGGGAGAGCCCATAGGTGCTGGAACCCTGGCTTGAAATGATTGCCATTATATACAAGATTTACAGTTTGATGCAATGGCTCTCAGCACCCCCACTATACAAATTATTCCAGCACCCCTGGGAGAGCGCTGACTGGTGCATGTTGGGAACCCCACTGGAGTACATGGAGGAAGTCAGCTGGCACGTGGGGGACATTCTTGGAGAATTCAGGGGAAGTTAGTGCCAGTGGGATTTTGGTAGCATTGGGCTCGGTAGGAACTCGTTCCACGAAGCAGGCAGACAAGTCAAAAAGGAACCAGCCTGTTTCGTGATGCGCTAAGGAGCCAGCTGGTGGCTGTTCTGCCAGAGGAAAAGGGACCCAGAGTTCTGCCAGCTGCTCATGGGAGGATAAATGTGTTCGTTTGTGTCGCTGTTTGGGTTTTTTAGCAAGGAGGTGGAGAGCAAATACTGGCAAGGGAGTTCCCTCTTCCCAAGCTATGTAGATCCTGGCAGATGTTCTCTGTCTCTCACCCTGGGCATCACTGCCCTTCACCCTCCCTTGTATGTGAAATTAACGTTTCAGGTGCTTAGCAAAACCCAGAGCAAAGAAGATTATAAACCACCGATTATTTGTGGCTCTTTCCAACTGCGGTGTCTGCCTGGCGCGTCTCCCCATCAGCCTGTGTCACCTGCCCAGGCCATTTCTGTAATTTCATTGAGGCAAGCAGCTAAGTCGCTCTGAAGCAGGCCTGATTTGGGCCATGTCCAGTCTGACTTGCCTATGCTGTCAGGTTGCGAATCCGGTCCTTACCCAGGTTTGAGAAAACAAACCCTTGTGGATTAGTGGTTCGATTGCTCCTGTGCAATGCAGGATTGGTTACCATTAAATCTCCTAGATGCTCAGACATAGGGATAAGCCCAGCCGAGATAAGCAAAGTCTGGGCTGTGCATATGCCCCTAATTGGATTGTATTGGCTTCCTACACCTTCAGCCCTGGACCAGACAGTCCCCAAATCCGGTTGGTTTCCCAGTAGGGGTTTGAAAGCGGGGACAGAGGGCGAGATTAAATTACAGCGGCACGACCGGTATGCCCAAATCCCAACAACAAGTCAATTAGTGTGAAATGAACACCGGGCGCTTCCAGAAGTCATCGGCTGGCCTTGCCGCATGGACGGGAGTGCGACCCGACCGAAGGGGGGAATGGTTACCTAAGCCCTACCACAAGGTGCTGGGCTTATGTGTGTAATTCAGGAATGCTACAAGCAGGCAGTCCACTGTCCACTCCATGCACACCCTGCTCAAGCACACGTAAGAGGAGATGAGCCGTAGTCATCGGAGTTTGTCCCCGTTAGCCAGCAAATAAAAGAAGCTCATGTGGTGAGAGGAATTTGGAGCCAAAGACCCCTCACTAGGAGCAGCTGTGGATTTTTTCCCGAACTCTGAGCTTCTTGGGTCTGCAGCCTCTGGTTGAGAAGTCCCCAGAGAACTGGTTTCCGCTTGGACTTTCTCTGGTGCTTCTGGCTGGGTGGGAAATACCGGCTGGGAATAGCTCTTTCACGGAGGGTTTTTATTTTCTCTGGTGTTCCAGGCTGCTCAGAACCAGGCAGGGAGGGGAGACACTTCCCAAGTTTATTTTGAAACTAGGAAAAACACCTGACTCTTGGCCAGAGGCTTGGGCTGGTCTTTGCAGTTCCACCTGGGCTGGCTGAGCCAGGCTGGGTGACCTGGGACTGCAGCGGCACTGCATGTATTAATTAGCCAAGGGGCCTCATGCGTTGTTCTGTCTGGTAACTAGGAAGGCGGCACTTGGGTGACATGCAGGCTGGACCTAGAAATAAAGCTGAAAGCTCGCCCTGGGCCCTGCTTTTCTGTGTTCTCTCGGCTCTGTAAGAGGAACCCGCTATTGTGGTGTCCCCTTGTAGCTGGGTGTGTAAATTCCTGGGAGGTGGGTGTGCTGGACGGGCCGGTCATGGCGGCGTGAAGCTCTCTTTGACAGTGAGTGCATGTCGGCACATCTTCAAAATAAGTAGCAGGAACGCTCCCTGAGGCTCTAAAGTGCTGCCCGTCCTCCTGGTATCTGAGCAATGGAGGTTCTCTTTTAATATTGCAATTGAAGGAAGAATCAGAGCCCCCTAGTGGCAGCAGCTGGGCCCTGTGTCCTGCTTTGCCTGGGGAAATGAGATCATAGTGGTTCTGCAGGTCACTTTGTAGGGGAGGTGGGTTCAGCGGGAACCTTAGAGGACAGTTGCTGGGGGAAGCTGGTTCTGCCCTGTAGCTTTAGAGGTTTATTTTTCTGCCCTCCAGCGTGTGTGGACCAGGAAGGGAGTCAGCACAGTTGTAGAAGAAGGATCTCCCAGCCTGGCTGCCCATGGGAGATCAGGGTTTGTCCCTGTTAGCCAGTGGACAGGAAAGGCCCATACACAGCATGGCCCTGCCCCTCCATATGCTGTGGGCTGAGATGTTAAGGAGACAGAGCTCCACTGGTGAAGCATCGCTGCAGATAAATGACACGAAGAACAACACACCTAGGGCAGTACTTAGCATTTCCAAAGTATCATTCAAATCTCTAACCATCCCGTCCTCCTGAATCCCGGACTAGCGCCTTAACAGCACAGCCCCCCTTCTTCCCAGTGTAATGTAACTAGTCGCGGCCAGAGCCAGGGTTAGAATGCAAGGGTCCCCGGTTCCCAGTTGTCTGCTCTTTCCACTAGACCGCACTGCCTCTAGAATACAAAGGAGCTACAGAAAGTAGATTCGGCTCCTGTCTCAGCCATTCGTTTTCCAAGCGTGTGTGCCTTTCTTTTTTCTGTAGGAGAACTACCAGTCTGTTTACAACTGGCAGTACATCCACTGCCTGTACTTCTGGTGTCGGGTCCTGAGCACCATCTACCCCAGCGAGATTATGGAGCCGTTAATTTACCCTCTGACCCAGGTCATCATTGGCTGCATTAAGTAAGTAGGCATGGATAGTTATCCCCCCACCCTTATAAAACACTAGGCTCTGATTTCCCATCTGACAGATGTGGGCCATATAGTCACATAGGGGATGGGCAGGAGGGTGTATATAGATTTTAACCCTTTGTTGTAGGGGACTGTTCTATTGCATACTGGAGGGCTGCTCTCGTGAGCTGTGATTTATAGAAATCACTTGCTGCTATGTTGCTTGAACTTACTATGAGGCTTTATCAAGCTACTTTTGTGTCCATTAACTGAGATCATTGGTACAATCACTCTGTGGCCTAGTGGCTAAAGCACTGGATTGGGACTCAGGAGACCCGAGTTCTGTTCTGGGCTCAGCCACTGGTTTGCTGGGAGACCTTGGGTAAGTCACTTCACTGCTCTGTGCCTTGGTTTCCCCATCTGTAAAATGGGCATATTATTACCTCCTTTGTAACGCATTTTGAGATCGTCAGACGCAAAGGGCTATCTATGAGCTAGGTATTATTGTTAGTATTATTTATTAGGTTAGCAAGCAGCTTCAGGACAGGGGGCAGGGGAAGGTGACATGTAGCAGACAGGGAGGAGTGGGTGGCCCCAGTATTAGAGGCATTTTTTTGGACCCGTTAACCAGAAGCACTGGCACAGTCGCTTCTCCACTAGCAGCTGACATTTAAAAAGCCTCCAGAGAAATCCAGCCCCTCTGCTTTCAGACGTACCCACACACCTGTGCTGAGCTAGGCCTTGTCTGTGCTCAGCCTTAGCGCCAATCCAACAACCACCACAACAGCTCTGCAAACACTTCAGTGCTGGAAAGGAAAACTGTGACTTGCAGTGGCAGAGCCAGCGTGAGCATCTCACCTTGGGGTTCACATTGGGGCACCCGTGAACAGACGGCACCTAAGAATAAGTGACGGCGAACAGAACAGCTGATACCAGCACCACTGCACTGCCCACCGAGCGCCTGCATTCGTAGACCTGTTGTGATTGCTCATTTGAAAAGAAACCAAAGCAGCCCTGTCCCTTATCGAAATGAGTAACCTGGGCCTTAGTCCAACTCGCGTCCTTTTAACCCGAGCAGGGAGTGAGCAGTAATTTTGCTCTGTCCTGTTTTTGTAACGGGCTAGCCTGCGACCTGGAGCTTCGGGAGCCCCTTTCACTTCTGTAACTTCCCAAACGGTCCCCACGCTACAGCAGGCTCTTGTGTGGATAGTTCTTACCCCTCTACCCCCTGCTCCCCCACCATATGGGCAGTGTATCCTAGTGGCTAGAGCATTGGACCAGGGCTTGGAAGATCTGGGTTCTATTCCTGGCTCTGCTGGGTGAGCTTGGGTAAGTTGCTTCCCCTCTCTGTGCCAGATGGGGGTCATGACGCTGACCGAATGTGTCCAGTGCTCTGAGAGGCACTGATGAAAAGCACAGTAGAAGAGGTGGGGGGTATTGCTGCTGCTGGTCTATACTGTGGCATGTGTCTCTGGCAACCTGGAGCCCAATTCTGTAAGATCTCCTATGCCTTTTGTGAGGGGCGCAGCACCTTCCGCTGCCATTGAAACCACTTAGCAAGCTGAGGCTCCACCTAGAGGCCAGCCTGCTACTCTGCGGTCCCTAACCCGAGCTCCCCACACCTCTTGCACTGCAGCAGCAGCTAACCATTGCAAGCCCCAGCACTCTGCCCAATCTTGCTGGATCAGCAGAGATGCTTGGAGACAGGAAATTGAAGTAATCAAAATGGAGCTAGCTTGGTTTCTCCCTGCATCAGAGCCTCGGCAGGAACGTGGAAGCAATGTTTGCCAAATAGTAGCTAGCAAAATCGATGGGGAAAGTTATTCTCTTGTCCAGCTTCTCGGAGAGTAGACAGTGGAGGGTGACATGAATTGCATTCTCCCAGCATTGTGTTGTGTTTATGTTTGCGCTTTTCATACACTCCAGGCACGCTGCAAAGCAGCGTTAATGCAGGGACTTCAGAAGCAGAAGGGAAAGTGCTTACAGCGGCACACACAGGGTCGGGCGTTAGAGCAAGTTTCTAGGAGAAGAGGGCATTGTGTGGTGGCTGGAACAGCTGATGTCTTTAATTTCCAGCAGGGCAGATGGGCTCTTGGGGTCATGCCTTATCGGAAGGGTTCCTCTTTGAACAACATAATGTCCCCTTAATAGCATCAACGCTAGGTACATGCTGAAGTCCTGCTATGGTACGTAAGCCTTGGCTGCTACTGCCTTTGTAAGGATTATGTCTACGCTCCGGCACTGCAGCGGTGCTGGGAGAAGCCTGTTAGAAGTCAGTGGGAGTCATTCCATTGACTTTTCTGTGGGCGCTGATTGGATCAGGACCATAAACTCTCTATCGTGGTCACATCATCCACTGCTGAAATGCAGCCGCTTCTGGGGTAGAACCCAGCAGCAGCATAAGAGCGCACAGCCACTTCAAACAGGACGCGGAGAGCACAGCCAACCCCTGGATTATCGGAATGATGAGCCTGTTCCTTAGAACGATAGGGTTAGAAGGGACTGCAAGGGTCAGCTGGTCTAACCCCCTGCCCAGAGGCAGGATTTGTTGTGTCTAAACCATCCAAGACCAATGGTTCTCCAGCCTCCTCCTGAATCTGAAACTCTTCTTATCCAGGCTCTGATTGTCTAGAGGTGTTGGATGTCCCTGAGCCATTTTGGGTCATCCCTTTCTTTGTACTGTCGCCTATTGAAAGGACAGTAGACTTGGAGGAAGTCTAGTCTAATGACCCGGGTTAACCTTGGTGTCTGGGTCTGATTTCAGTGCTGCCCCCTTTTCATGTGTAAAGAGTGTCCTGGGACCCTCGGGGTGCCTGAGAAGTTAAGTTTTCTATCTGCAGAAGTGTTCTGCCAGGAGCACAGCGTCCCCTAGCTTGGGTAGTGGCATTTTTTTTTTTTTTTTTTTTAATTGACTTGAAGGAAAGATGGTCACTGACAACCCTTCCCACAACACTGTGCCCGCATCCACTTACTGGCCCCGGCCAGTCTAGCAGTGTGACGGAGCAGGGAGCGGGGCAGATTTGACCTGGGAATGTTGCAGGGGGGTTACATTGGGGGTGGGGGACTTCCCTTGAAGGAAGCTAACCTGAGCCAGGAGGGGGGGTTGGGAGAAGTGACACCTTCTGGCCGGGAGGCTGAACAAAGGAGAGGAGGAGCAGAGGGGAGGGGGGAGAAAGCTGCTGGAGGAGTTTTTAGTTTCAGTTTGTACTGCGTGGTCAAGGCAGGGAACCCCAAGCTGGGGTATAAGCTCCCTAAACCCCCCAGAAGGACTTGATTGTGGGGTTCTGGTTATACCTACACGCTCTGCTTGGGACTGTGTTCCTGTCATCTAATAAACCTTCTGTTTTACTGGCTGGCTGAGAGTCACGGTGAATCGCAGGAAGAGGGGTGCAGGGTCCTGACTCCCCCACACTCTGTGACAAGTGGAGCTTATCGACTCTGATGCCTCGTGGCCTTGTTGCACTGAGAACTGTGTCCCACAGGTCAGCCCGTAGGCAAAAATCCAGTGCGGGAAATAAACCCATTAAAAACAATGCAGTGCCTGGGAGGGCTCGTGCGTGGAAATGTGAACACACTCTCTCGGCTATCCCATTACAGGAATAGGCTTCTAGCACCCGTGCAGAAAGGGAGAAGGTGAATTGAGAGCCACAGGGTTTCTATACCCTGGCTTGGGGCCCTCTTGCTCTGATTGTCTGCGTGTCGTGTGCTTGTGCATCCTGACGTGCAAACAGCCTTTTCTTTATTTGCACACCTTGTCCCGGCCGAGCAGCGACAGCAGGCGGCAGCGTTGCTATGGCACTGGGGTTTTATTCCCAAAGGTGAGATAGCTCCTTTTATTTCCCTGGAGAAGAGCGAGCTATCCATGCGCAAACACCTGAATGGGTCCGTTCATTACCGCGGCTCAGAGCTGAGCTGCTGTCATAGGGGGATTGAAGCCTTGTTGACTTGGGAGCTTCTGAGTGTAATTAGCCTCTGATCTTTTTCTTTTATTCACACGCCAATGAAAAACCCGGTTGTGTGACGGGAGAACTTGGGGGGCATGGTGACTATTTGCCTACTTCCAGCAGACAGGCAGAATGGGCCAAATTCAACCCTGATGCAACTCTGCTGAAGTCGGAGGAGTCACACCAACAATAAATTTGCACCACTGCTTTTTGCAGTTCATCTTGGGATCTCTTTTAAATCTGAGCAACTATGAGGTCAGCAAGGTGGGGTAATCAGTTAATAATAATAATAATAATAATAATAATGTTATGTAGTAGAGACTGCAGGGCCCAACTGAGATCAAGGGCCAGTTGTGCAAGGCCCTGTACAGACAAAATAGGAGATGGTTCCTGCCCTAAAGAGCTTACAGGGGAAACAGACAAAACAGACCCAGGGTGGGAGGAAGGAAGGATTGCCCTCCTCACAGAGAGTTGGAGTCACTCGCTTAAGGTCACACTGGGAATCGGTGGCAGAGTCAGGAATCAAACCTTAACTACAGATAAGGTACATCTACCCTGCATGATGCTTTCAGCAGTCTATAGACCACGTACGTGCATAGCCCAGCCTCCACGGATATAAATATCAGGGTAGCTGGTGAAGCACGGCTTAGACACGTGTGATGGGTGCGTGTGTGCACGCGAGTACATAACCTACTCACCGAAGCCACGCTTCCCCGTCTACACTGCTCTTAGCAGCGTTGTGTGCTGCCGCTGGAGCCTTCCCCAGCCCCAGGGAAAGACTCCAGTGGCAGGAAAGGAGCCTTTCCCTGTTACCTCCCCTCTGCCAGAGCCTTTCACTTGCGCTGCACTTTGCTGTGTGGACGCAACCTGCTACGTCAGGCCTGCACAACATGCGGCCTGGGGGCCTCATGCGGCCCGCGTGGGCTCACTGTGCGGCCTGTGGGGGGGTGAGTAGGTGGGCTCACTGGGGTGAGTAGGCAAGCGGCAGGTGGGGGAGGGGGGCTGAGTAGGCGAGCAGGCGGGCAGTGGCGGGGGGTGAGTAGGCGAGCCGGGGTGAGTGGGGGGCTGAGGAGGCGAGCGGGCAGGCCGTGGCGGGGGTGCAGGTGAGCTGGTGGCAAGGGATGGGGGTTGAGGAGGCAAGCGGTGAGTTGGTGGCTGACCTGGTCTACTGATCTGGTCTGGGGTTGCAGCTGTCTGAAGGTGCTTGCCTTCCATGCCTTCCTCATTCACACCTCATTCATTCAACAGGGCAATTGATTACAAAGTGGGGGGGGGAGGGGGAGATCTTATTCTACTTCTAGCAAAAAGACATTTTTCTTTTGTCTTAATTATACTACCTTAGGAGCCAGCTATAACATATTACAAAGGTTCAATACCGCTGTTTTGGTGGGGCAGCACTGGGGAAGGAGGATTTGTTTCCGTGGGGCGGTCAGCACTGATGGGTGTGTGTTTCGACGGCGCTGGGGAGGGTTGTTTCCACGGGGAGGGCGGCGCTGGGGTGTGTGTGTGTTGTGTTTCGAGGGGGCTGGACGGCGCTGGGGTTGGTGGGGCCGGGGGGGTTTCCCCCTAAGCTGTTTTCTTTGGAGTAATATGGCCCTCGCCGCTTTACGAGTTGTGCAGGCCTGTGCTACGTGCTCTCTACGCGCGGCTGACGCTGGTGTGTAGCACTATTGTAGCTGTAGTTAGGTACTTTCCTGACTTCACTGTCGATATTTGGATTCTGTGGGTATTTGGCAGCATCTGGGCTTGAAGAAGTGTGACCTCTTTCTTTTCTGCTGAGAACTTGACTCCCTCTCCCCCTCCTACCCTCCCAGTTTGGGAAGGAAAAAAGTACTCTGTGCTTTGAAACTGCTGGCAATCATGGGCAGGCGATGACTTTCTGAAACTGGTGATCTCTGAAATCTTGTGAGCGCCGTACCCAGATTCTCAGCTCTCCAATGCCATCCAGCTGGTCTCAGAGCTCCCAGGGGTGATGAAGATAAACAGGTTTAAATAATTGTCAGGATTCTCTTACCTTCCCCTCCCGCTCCCCCGCCATCCCCCCCAAATGTCCCATTGCTGTGGCAGCGTTTTGATTGTCCTGCAGACAAGCCTAGGCAGTTTTCCACCTGTCTGGGCAGATAAATCCGCTGTCTAGGGCCACAGAAAGGTGAATTTGGAAAGTCCCGGGGAGAGTGGCAAACAGAATTTGCTGGCATGTGTGATGTGCAGAGCCTCCTGGCGCACCATGCAGCGACCATGTAACGAGAGCAATGATGGTTTGGGACTGCATCCAGAAATGGGCTTTTGGGTGGAGAGAGCTGGGAACAGATCCTGCATTCGGTCCCTTGGTGAGCAAGCCAGTGGTACATCCAGGCTGGGGTGTAAGGGAGGATGGATGCTGTCAGCAAAGCTGCGTGAAAGAGAGCGAAGGCAGTGTGGTAAATCATGGGGTCTCCTCCTTAGTCCCCTTGCTGCCGTACTCAATCCTGCAGTTCCAACTGCTGGGCAGAGGGCGCCCGGCTGCCTTTTTGGAGCAGTGGTAGCAGAGCAGAAATGAAGCCCAAGGATCCGTCGGGACCAGTGAGAAGTGCCAAGGGCCTGCACAATGTTCAGGAGGGACCAGGCTCCTGCATGCTTCTCTGTCCGCCCTCCCACCCCCTTCCTTATGGGTAACACACGCGCTGGTTGGATTCCCACGTGGGCGGTTGAGTTATTTCTCCTCGCTGTAACTTGCCGTAGGCATCTTCAATCAGCATCTCAATCAGTGGAGAAATGCAGCTACTGAACGCTGTATGTTTAGGGGTAGGGGCTCTCCAGGGAGTGGGGGAGGGGAACGATGCAGTCCATTTAGCTTTCGCAGGGTTTTGTATCTTTTACTCTCTCAAATGTAGGGCCAGATCCTCAGCTGGTGTAAGTCGGCATAGCTCGTTTGGTGGCACTTTGCCCCATTGCATCAGCTGAGGATCTGGCCTTAGGGTCTTTAAAAGAAGAGGATTGATTACACCTGCTCCCCTTTCCTTACACACTTGCTCCCAGGGGCATGGAATAGTGCTAGGGGGAGTGTGCAGAGGAAAGCGTGAAGTTACGTTCGCCCAAATGCTCAGCTCCTTGGGGTGGTTTTATTTTTAAAGCCGTTGTACTGCAAGGAAAGCGTTTCAGTTATTGCCCATTTCTCCATCCCTGGCTCTTTAGCGAATAAAACCTTGTCTTGTGGGGAAATGACACCCTATCAGCTTGGCGTTCTTCTGGGTAGGGTCAGTCTGTCAGAGTTAGAGCCGCTGAGGGTTTAATCATTAAACCTTGCTCAGCCTGGGGAAAAGAAGGCTGCCAAGACCACTGGTGATGGCTTAGATACACCTGAGCAGGTCCCTGTGCCATCTGGGAGCATCGGCTGAGCTAGCGCAAAGGGGAGTTTAACATGTTTGAAGGGCCATGATATACCCCCCAGAGTGGGGGCCACTTGCATCTGGGATGGATAAAGCGACAAAGAGTCCGGTGGCACCTTATAGACTAACAGACGTATTGGAGCATAAGCTTTCGTGGGTGAATACCCACTTCATCAGATGAACGGGGTATTAATCCGACAAAGTGGGTATTCGCCCACGAAAGCTTATGCTCCAATACGTCTGTTAGTCTATAAGGTGCCAACGGACTCTTTGTTGCTTTTTACAGATCCAGACTAACATGGCTACCCCTCTGATACTGGGATGGATAAGTATCTGGTGGCTATGAGCAGGCATCCTTGCAGGAGGTAGGGAGTACAGTCCGTCTTTACTCTGGTATTGTTCTGTGTTTGTCATACTCAGCGTTGGGGGATTCGTGCTGCACCTCTCCTGGAACCTTAAATATGTTCTGATCTTGGTTCGGCTGGTTGTTCATGGGCGTATCTTGAAACTAGTGTAGCACAGGAGCAAATAAAATAATATCGAAAACCTGGAGAAAATAATTTCCTCCTGTTGTTTTTTTTTTCCTTTTCCTTCTACCAGAGGGTGGCGCTTTCTTCCTGCAAAAGTGCTGGTGGACAGAGACAAATGGGGGGAGGGAGGGGGCAGTCGGTGTGCAGTTCCTTCCGCTACACCACCTCATTACAGGAGGGGACTGGGGAGAAATTACCATCCGTCGAAGCCTTATTGCTCCAGGCGGGGACCAAGGCAGAATTTAAAATGTGCTTAAACAAGATAACTAGTAGCAGAGGGCTGCCTGCTAACATCAGAATTAGCTCCCTCGTTTTCTTATTCCCTCTCCCCTCCACCAGCCCCTCTCCGGTGTATAAAACGCATTAAAAATGTATTTAGAAGGATGCATTGGAGAAATGGACCCAGCGCGGCTTGAACTTGCACGTGATTGGGAGCAGATGGGATCCAGCGCAGGGAAAGCGGGGGGTTGGACGGGGAGAGGCGATGCCGGCCCAGCTGCAAGGGGGGAGAGGACCTGGTCTGCTGGGGGCGTCCCATGGGATTGCTTACATCGCTTCTGCAAATAAAGAGCTAAGAGGGCGCAGTGGGTCTGGCTGGGCTGGGGATCTCCAGACACTGGAACATAGGGAGAAGTTTGCTCCATTGGAGCTCCTCCAATTCCTTCTGCTGTCTCAGGCGCCTCTTCCTGCCCTCCCTCCCCCCCGCCAGTCATTTTGGGGCACCCCCCATTTGTGTGCAGCTTTCAGCTTACCCTGGGCCTGCCCAGTGCTACCTACTTTGGGGCCCTTCCAGCACATTGAATAAACGCCAAGCTCCGCCAGGCTGTGCGTGTTAGCGGGCAGGAGTGCCCCTTTCCATGGAGATGCCGTGGCATCTCGGGAACAGCCCGCCACTTGGCTGGGCTTAGACTGATGTTGGAGGGGGCTTCCTGCTGCCTTTCCCGTCAGGCAGATTGTGGCGACCCAGCAGCGTAACAGGAGTTGCAGCGAGTGAAAATAATCCTTGTCAGGCTGTCAGTTTCCTGCCGTGCCAGGCCCTGGGCGCTGGCTGCCCGGGAGAAGCTGGGCAGGCGTTCAGAGGTGGGGGAAGGTTAGGGAGCGCTCCCCTTCGCAATGGGAAGCATGAGCTGTAAACTCAGCAGCCTGAGCTAGACGCCTGGCTGGGCCTTCGAGGGACTAGCCAGCCCTCCCCCACCCACCCCAGCGTGGTCTGGGGCCCTGCTGCGTTTCTCATTCCGCTTCCGTCCCAGACATCGGGAGGTTAGGCTGATTGCCGCTCCACGGAGGACTCTGAAATTAATGGCCTGGGTTTACAATAAATCTATACCTTTAACAGGTTTATCCCTCGATCAATTAATTCCTGAGGAAGGCTTTCATCATCTCCAGCGGTGCCAGCATGCGGGTGCAAAGTAGATTTATTTCCATAATGGATCCAGTGATAATTATTTCACTATTTGGTGGAAGGGGGGAGGGGGAGAAGGGAGTGATTTATGTCGCCCGGTGATGCAGATTCTCTCTGCTGCATTGCCCGGGGGTCTCTCTTTTGGGGGTTCACCTCTCAGAAGCAAAGCTGTTCTCCGGGAACCGCATTAAAAAGCACCTTTCTTAGAGCTCAGAGCATCAGTATTCGGTGCAGTTCATAGCAAGTGACTTCCTCCATTGGGCTGGTGGATCAGAGGCCTCGGCCTAGCGATGAAAGCAGAGGGGGCCCGGAGTCGCTTTCTTTATTCCCGGCTCTGCCCCCCACGCGTGTTGCGGGCTGAGTCGTGCCTCTTCTCTGTGGCCCCCACCTATAAAATGGGGCTGCTGTGGGAGCTGGGGTTCCTTAGATAAGCACTAATGAGTTACGAATTGAGATGGGCCAGAATTGAGATGGGACCATTAGCTGCCTAGTTCAGTTTCCTTAGCCATAAGCCCTGCGCTGCCTCTATTGAGACCGCCAGGGCTGGGGAGGCTAATTATAACCGTGGCTTTTGTGATTGTACATTACAGGGCATGCACTTACCGATGCCAACCGCAGCCCTCGTTTCCCCAGAGGTGGTGGGAGGACTCTGTCCTGGAATAGTAGTAGGTGATGGTAATAAGGGGGAATATTTCCCATGGTGCCCTGGTGGTCCATTGAAGAGCAGTATTGACTGGTTCTGAGCAGAGCCCTGAGTGTCCCTTTTCTACCTGTTCGGCTCTGGTTTGGTGGGCGGGGGGGGATGATGGTATTAGGGACAGCAGCAGCGGAAGAAGGTACGTTGATAACGTGGGATTGCCTAGAACGGTGACTTTCAACCCTTTTTCATGTGTGGACCCTAAAAAATTTCCAGTGACGGTGCGGACCCCTTTGGAAATCCTAGATATAGTCTGCAGACCCCCAGGGGTCCGCGGGCCACTGGTTGAAAACCACCGACCTAGAAGGAGGAAACTGAGGAGTTGGGATCCTGGTCGCAAGAACTCAGGGTGTTCAAATGAGCGAGGAGCTGAAATCCTTGTGTTATCCTGGCGTAGCTCATCATATCAGGTCTCCCTCTATGGGCCACCCTGAGCAGCTCGAACAGCCTCCTAGTCAGAGCAAAAACAATTTGCCTTTTCAGCTCAAGTGGGAGAGGCCTGTGTCTTTAGCCCTGAAGACTGTAGGTTTGATTCCCCAGTAACCTTCCCTCTGTTTCCTCTCCAGGTTGGTGCCCACGGCTCGTTTCTACCCCTTGCGGATGCACTGCGTCAGGGCCCTTACGCTGCTTTCTGAGAACACCCGGACCTTCATCCCGGTTCTGCCCTTCATCCTGGAGGTAAATCAGTTCCTGTTCATCTAACAGCAACAAACAAAAGCTGTCTAAACAAACAACCCCCCCCCTTCCCCCCGGCATCTGCAAATGGCTGCTAACGCTGCACACTTCCTTGGCTCCTTGCAGCCCTGGCAAGCAGCGTCATATACCCTGGGTCCCATCGTTGATAAATAGGGTTGAGTTTTCACCATCTACATTGCAGCTTAGGGGGCTGCCTTGACTGTCAAGACCTGAGGGGCACAAAGCATCTCTGTGACAGCTTCCAAACGGGAATGAGCCCTTCCCCAGACGATGCAGAGTTGGGGATGCACTGTACTGCATGGCTTGCTACTGCTCTGCTGGTAACACTGGGCCGTCCTTGAAGAATTCTTACTGTTTCTCCCCTTTGCAGGGCCCGCCCCCACCCCCAGCAAACTCTGCCTATTGTGTTTCTGAAAGGCATTATTGGTAACGAGGCTGCGGGTGTCCCATTCATAGATTATAAAACCAGAAGGGACCATTGTGATCATTTAGGCTGACCTCCTGCATAGCACCAGCCTGAACTAATTCCCGTTTGAAACCACCAGTGATGGAGAAATCCACCACAGTCCTTGGTAAATGGTGCCAATGCGTAATTGTAGCCTTGTGCCCCACTGTTGTCGCCTTGTTCCACTGGACTTGCATCGTCTGGTCTGTCCAAGATGCCCCATCCAGCACGTTGGGGATGTAACATCACATTTGTCTCTTGCTCTTTGAGATAGGTTTAAGTTGCAAAGCCTGGATCTGGGTTCCAGCTTTCCCAAAATGTGGGGTGGAAGGGTATATGAATTCAGGGGGTTGGCTCTTTCTTGGAGCCAAAATGGGGGTTGAAAGGCCCAGGAGTTTATTGCTGAAATCTAGTTGCGCTTTTTATATTAAGGACACATTTATGCATAGCTTATACTTGATTAATAGGTGTTTAACAGTTATAGGGTCCAGCAGATTAATAGGTGGCTTATAACTACCTACAGCACCTTTGAGCAATGTGCTTATAACCATGTGTAACACATTCTACTTGGGCTGGCTGCGGGTTTGCAACACGCCACTGCACGTTCCCCCTTTGTGAGCTATTTAGAAATGTGTAACCTTAACATTAAGTGTGATCATTAGTCCACACCCCAGACACTTGGTGTGAACAATCGCTTGTGTTAGTGATGTTCCGTCTAAAAGTTCATATGCAGAATTCTGCTTCCGTCACATGTTTTTTTTCTCAGCTGGGCATAGATATTGGCTTGTGACTAACCACGCTGGCCGCTAGATACCATTGGATGCATCACAGGAATGCAACCGCAATAACAATGAACCCAAACTAACCGAAGGGAGAATTTGAGTTTGGGTAACTCTCGCATCTGCACTTAAAGTAGCTACAAGAGGAGACGTCAGCTTTGTTCTCAGCTCTGGGCTCTTGTGCTCGGGGCCCTCTACGGACAAGAGAGCGGGTGGCGGCCTGGGGCGAGAGAAGCCTTTGTGTTAAGGCAATCGAGAACAGCGGTTCCAATGGGAGGGGTGGTGTCGATCGGCTCCTCTCTAGCGGTCTTTGAATGGGCGCTCTGTGTGTATGCTGGGGCAGAACTGTCAGCCCTGGAGATTGAAGGCCACTGTCCACACAATAGGCCCAACAAAGGTAGTGTCAGGCCAAGCGTCTACCATGTGCTGCCACAGCCTGGGGCTGCAGGGGCCACCTGGAGGTGTGGGAGGGGGCTTCGCTCTCCATGGTGCAGACAGGCCTTGGCATCTCCAGGCTGCTGCAAGGGGCCCAGATAGCACCAGCGTTGCGGGTGGTTTCTGTGGCGGTGACCTGGACTGAACCTGCCAAATTGCTTTCACCTAGGCCCACTGAACCTCCCTCGGGTGGATGGCCATGGGTTTGGGATGCTACTGCCACAGGGTTTTCTTCCCAGTCCCCTGAGCCCAAGGAAGGATGCTCTGGTGGTTCAGGCACTGGAACAAACCTCGGGAGAGCCATGTTCGATTCCCGGCTCTGCTACGGACTCCCCATGCTGCATAATTTATCTATAACTCAATACCTGCACCTGTAAAATGGGGGCCATAGTCCTACCTTTTGTCTAGTTAGATTGTAAACTCTTAGGGGCAGGCTCACTGTGTGCGTACAGCCCCGAGCGCTGCGGGGGGGCCTGGTTTCGGTGCGTACAGCCCCGAGCGCGGCGGGGGCCTGGTCTCGGTTGGATTGCCTAGGCAATGCCGTAATATGTATAATTAATGAACCACCTATTCCTCAGTGAAAAAGAAAAAAACATCCCGAGCAACTGCCCAAGAAGTTATACTTAAAAAAAAAGCCCGTTAGACCTAAAAGGCTTCTTAAAATAGCTGCCTGCAAGCAAAGTCTGTTCTTAGCTGCCCCCCTCCGCCCCCCCGGGGTGGGGCGGGACCGGCAAACGGTCAGTGCCTCACACCATCCCTCGCACTGTTCCTAGCAAAAAGCGCCCCCTCCCTTCCCACAGACCTAACGAACCGGCCCCTCTTCCCCCAAGCCTGGCTGCGCTCTGCCGCTGTGAAAGAGCGAGCGTGCTCCAGGGGTGGGGGGAGAGCCCTGGTGGTCAGCGCGTGAGGAGGAAGAGGGAGAGGCTGGAGAAGGATGAGGCTTTTCAAACACACAAGCTGTGGGCTTGTTGCTAATCGGGTTCTGTTGAAGCAAAAGCTCTTGCGGTTTCATGTTGTTGTAAACGTCCTTCGCAAACCACATCCTCTCAGCCGGTGGAAACCAGGGCCGTTTATAACTCTGCTCCGACCCCCCACTTCCCCCACTGCTCCCTGGCTCGGGTGGGCTGTTGGGTTCTTCGCCGCTTTCCTTCCTCTTGCCGTCTGTTCTTTGGAGCCGCTGACAGCCCGGTGGCGCGATAGGGGCATCTCCCCATGGTGCTGCGTGGTGGTTTTTGCTTTTCTCAGGCTCTGGGAGATAGTGTTCCCCTCCCCCACGCACCCCGTGTCCCGTCGTCCCCCCCCCGCTGCCGCCGCCACCACCACTTCGGTGGCAAGCTCTGTATCAGGCCCTACCCAGACGTTACCGCGCTGCACGCTGAACTTCCTCCTGGCTTCCGCAAGCCTGCGACCACATCCGATGTTGGGGGGGGGGGGGGGGGGGGTGTATGCATGCACTGCTCAGGCTTAGCTCATCCAGGTGGCAGTGTTTGGTGGGGGGTGTTATTTGTGTGCTTATTTCAAAATGCTGCCTTTCCCGTGAAAACATAAGATGATTGGAATGCAGCAAACCTCTCTGATCTCTCAGCAGCATCAGGTACTCCATCGAGTCTCCAAGAGCTGTCCTTTTAGTCTCTTCACACCTCGATACTCCTCTGTCCCTTGTCGTGGTAGTATCCGAGCACCATACGATCCCGAACACCTTTGCCTTCACGACACTTCCCATCCCTTGTGAGGTAGGGAGGTGTTATCCCTGTTGTACAGAGGAAGAAACTGAGGCACAGAGCGGTTAAGTGACTTGCCTAGGGTCACACCAGGTGGTTTGTGGCAGAGCTGGGAAATGAATCCAGCTTTCCTGAGTTCCAATCCAGTTCCTTAGCGACGAGACCATCCTTGTAGGCCCTCAGCTTCACCTGTGACTTAGCTGGTCTGGCGTGAGGTCATGTGGGTGCCCCCTGCAAACCTCCAATCACATTCCAGGGTGCCAAGATCCATTTTAAGCCCAGCTTCCATAGCAGGGCAGATGGGAGGTCCCCGAGGGTCTGTAGATACCAAGGGCTAGCTCTGGAGTTCATTACTTCATTTTTTTGTGCCCACTCTCTCTATGTGCTAGTGAACGCCCCATGCACGGGCTTTGACGCTGCCTGTGCCTGCTGGAGCAGTTTCTGCATGGCACCAGAAATCAGATTTTCTGGAGCATGGTGTGTGTTGTTTTTTGGTGGTGGTTTTTTATTGTTTTTTGTTTGTTTTTGTTTTGTTTTTTTTTGGTGAGAAGTGATAATGCCAATTTCCCCTGCATGCAGTCAAGGAAATCCAGCACTCGCTGCCTCCCCCGCCCCTGTCACCGCCAAGCCTTCCAGAGATGGCAGATTGAATGTTTGCACGATTCCTTTAGGCACAGGAATTCCCCAAGCCCCTGCCTCTGTAAATGAGACCTGGCTCCCTGATTCATCTTGACAAGGGCTTCTGCTCCCCGGTGCAGGCAACCCGACGGCTCCTCTCCTTCTCTGCTCTCCAGGAGGGGGAGGGAGGGAAGCCTTCCAAAATTACCTCTTAGGGGGAAGGGTGGGGAAAGGAGGAATCTGAGAAGGGGGGGCAGCTTTTTGGATTCTTCCCCGCTTACAGGCCATGAGATCCCGATGCCTTTTTGGTGCTTCCCTTGTTTGGTGACAGGCGTTAGTTTCTGCAGCGGGCGAATTGGTGGCTCAACCGCTGGAAGGCAAGTGTGGGTAAACAAGGTGGAAATCTCCCCATGGGAAGTCTTGGTATGCCAATTTAAATGTAGCTGCTCCTCAGCGGGGGCAGGGGGGGGCGCCACGGGCTAACACTGACATACTTAGAAAGGCAGGAGTTTTTTCACTCCGCTGACACTTAAAACGGTGAGGATCTCATCTCAGGTTTGCAGTGTGCTATGGTGGGAATCTCCGGGGCCTCCAGACGCCCTGTCGGTGGGTGTGGGGGAGAGGGGGTCGGTTCTGTCTCCAAGGATATCCGGCAATGCAGGGGTCATTTGAGCAATGAGAAGGCTGGGTATATGTGGAACTTGAAGCACTTCTCCAAAGACATGGGCACCATTGTTGCTGCTACGCAGCTAGGGAAACTGAGTCACAGAGCAGGGACGTGCCTTGCCCGAGGTTACCTATGGAGGGTACATGCTCCAGGTTTCCTGACTCCCTGGCACTATCCGCAGCACAGCAGCGTGCTAGGTGTCCTCTGGAATAAGTTTGTCTTCGGTCCCGTTCCCGGCAGACAGGTGTCTGTTTGTGGGCATACAGACAAGGTCCTTGCCCGGCAGAGCTTATAATGGGAGAGGTGGTCGTAGGCATGTGAGAGAAGCCCCCGCAGGAGCCTATGCTCCTGGAATGGGGCCGGGGGCTGGCCGGGGGGAGGGAAGGTGAGCCTCATTCTGGACAGCGGCCCGTAGGATGACTGGCTGGAGTTAGCTGGCCTGTGCAGAGCCCAAAGGTGAAGGTAATGGCAGGGATTGCTGTGGGGTGGTGCTGGCAATGAGTACCGTATGTATTTGTGTATAAGAGGGACCCTAGATGTAGAAATGAGTGACCCTGTATATAAGCCAGATGGTCCACGCCTGCTGCCTGAGGTTGCCACATCCTTTCCTCTGACCAACAGATGTTATCCCGACTTCAGCCAGATCGTTGGCCTCTGAGTCTTCTGGCCCTCTGGTCCCCCCATCCCCCGTTGTGTTCTCTCCAGCCTGCCCCAAGGTGTCTACACTTCGCCCCTCCCTCCCAGCCCTGTCGCTAGCTTCTGTCCCTTCGCCTGGCCAATGCTCGTATCGTCTCCCCGGCCCCTCTGGCGAGTGCCTCAAAACGTCTGCTTACATTTCCCCTCCCTGCCGCCGGCATGTACGGTCCCACAAAGCCCGACGCCTTCCGCTTTCATGTGTCTGACCGAGGGGATCGATACTGCTGTTTCGGCCAAAGAAATAATTGTGCATAACGAGGTTTGTAGCATCGATTCCCTGGAGAGGGGCTCTTTGTTTTCACAAGCCACCGAGCTCAGCCCTCCCTCCCCGATAACCTGGCCTGACAAATCAAATGCAAAGAATCGATCGCTGACTGCGCGGTTTTCTGGCCTGGGGGCAGCTGTGTGACCTGGACCCTCTTGTTCCAGCACCCAGAGTTCTCTGCCCTCAGTTGCAATGCTGGTTGGGTGCTGGGGCGTCCCTGGGGTGATGCGCTCCCATGACTGGGCGCAGAGCAGGAACAGTCAGAGGATGCATGGTGCTTGAGCGCAGCCTCGGGGTGTGGTGTTTAAGAGGTAGGGAATCCCCAAGGCGGAGGAGAAGACCCTGCAGCAAAATATTCTCAGGCTGCTAAATATGGGCACCTGAGCTGGATGGCTCCTTCCCCAACATTGCCTGTCCTATCAGGCTGGGAGTGACTGAAAGTTACCACCTGTGGCCTGCCCTGGCTGAAATTAGACCTCTTGCCAGGGGACAAATATCCACCTCCCCAAACTGTCTCTCGTTGGCTGACTCTGCAGAGATGCCAAGGGTCCATGGGGGAGTGAGCTGTCCCCTTACTCCTGGGCGGAGCAGCTCTCAGGCAGGGCAGAGGCATGTGGCGGGCAACCAGGCACTACTGACCCCTGTCCCTGGGGGCTGACATCGGCCCCTTTCAATGGCACAACCCCGCCCCATAGAAGAACCCATGTACAGTGTGCTGAGTAGAACGTGGCTATCGGGGCAGGGCAGCTCCCACCCAGCGCCTGCGCAGGGATGCAGAAAAGATTCCTGGGCCAGCTGTTCGGTTTCTAGTGGATTTCAGCTAACAGCAAAGTCTCGTCTTGCCGAGCGTGACCTTTCCGGGAAGCTTAGAATAGAGATTCTTGTTGATCCCTCTTCCCCTCCTCCCGCAAAGCTGGGAAGTGTGAGCTTGGACCTTGATTACAGTGGCTAAAGTTTTACAGCTCTTCTCAATTAAAACCAAACGTCTGATGCCACCGCAGACATCTGTCGTTCTAAAAATGGCCCTCTTTTAAACCAAGGCCCAGAGCCTGCCGTTCTGATGGTACACGTTCGTGCACTGGGGTTCCGGACGAGCTGCCGGAGCTCTCCTGTTTTGATCTCCGACTGTGCGGCCACTGCTCTGTGCCTGAAAAGGGACAGGTTTTCCCCAGGTATCTAACGGGTGGATCCAGATGTAGCCCTGGAGAATAATCTGCACTTTCTCCCTTGTTTCAAGGCCAGGATGTGATGGACACAGTATCCTCTGCTGATGAAGGGTGGCTGGTGAAATGTACCGACTGGTCTTTCTGCTCCTTAGGAAAAGTCGGGATGATGTTTCAGTGGGAAAAAAAGATGATAGATGTGGGTTGTCCGTTAATGAGCATGTGCTAAACACAGCCCTAAGTCCTGCTGTCGGTAAAGAAGCCCATGCGTGTAAGGGACCACTGGAAAGTATTCTTGGGCTGTGTTTTGTTTGACCTCAGGAGTAAGCTTCTGGTTTCTCGCGTCACTGCGTAAGGTGGGGTTTCGTCGGACAGCATGTTTCTGTAGCATCTTTCACGCACAGGTCTTCAGAGCTTTAGCCAAAGGAGTCGTTTGATCCCGGACTTGCTCTGCAATCTGCCAAGGACATGAATAGGATACTTAGGAAGAAATGAAGGCTAGTGGTTAGAGCAGGGGAATGGGGGGTGGGGGATTCAAGATTTCTGGGTTGTATTTGCAGTTCTGCCACTGACTTTGTATGACCTTGGTTTAGTCACTTACTCGCTGCCTCAGTTTACCCATCTGTGCAGTGGTGGATAATCCTTCCCTGCCTTGGAGGAGCATCACCAGGCTTTCTCTGTAAAGCAGTTTACGCTCACCCAGGCTCAGCGCTGCGCTGCTGAAGGCAATGGGAGTTTTGCAAGTGATGTCAGCCGATCTGGGACCTGGCCTGTAGGCCTTTCAGCGAGGCTGTGGTCTTGTTAGTTTCTCTCTCTTTCTCTCTCTCTCTGCCCACTGCAAGTTTTATCATTTTTACACCGGATTTTCTTCTGTTGCAGATTTTCCAGCAAGTGGATTTCAATAAGAAGCCAGGCCGCATGAGCGCCAAGCCCATTAACTTCGCAGTCATCTTGAAGCTGTCCAATGCTAACCTGCAGGAGAAGGCTTTCCGGGTATGTGGACACTCCTTCCCTGTCACATAGAACCTCCCTCCCTCTGCTTTCCACCCCAGGGTTCATGCTTTATGCCCAGTACAGAGTGAGCGAAACCGATCCCTGGGCAGCTCCTTTGAAGTCAGCGCGGTTGCGCCTGGGGTGGATTTTGTAATGGGTTAATTTCCCCATCTAGATGCCTCTAGATTCCACATGGAGTTTGTACCCAGTTCAGCTGGGGTGACGGAGGCACAAGAAGGCACGCGCAGTGCGTCCGGTGTCATCTCTTGGGGTGGCTTATTCTGTGATCTTCACATGGGCCCATCTCACGTCCTAGCATCCCCATCCGTTTCTCTTCCATCCACAGGACCCCGGGTGGCCCAGAGCCTGGCCCCAGAGAGCTCAGGGCCCTGGCAGAGTGCAGGCAGCTTGGGATTTGGTTTTTATCTGATTTCTTTTTCCTTCCACCCTCCTTACCCAGGATGGCCTCATTGAGCAGCTGTATGACCTGACGCTCGAATATCTCCACGGCCAAGCCCACAGCATCGGATTCCCAGAGCTGACCCTGCCAATTATCATTCAAGTAAGGCGCTTTCCTGTGCCTGGGCATGCGAATTTGGGGCGGGCTTGAAATGGCGCTGGTAGGAGGGGGTCTCTCTTTTCTCCCAGTGGTGATTTCCCTTGGCATTTCTCCAGATGTTTTAGGCCCTGGTTTCACTCAGGGGCTGTGGGCGGAGGGAAATCTCAAGGCAGCAGGAGGATGAGGGTGGGCGAGGAAGTGGTTCTGTATTTCACTTCTCCCCTGGGAGACGTGGGAGCGGTACAAAGGGGCATCTAATTACTGCAGATGTGTCCTCGTGACTGATGAATGCAGGTTGGCTCTGGGCGCTCTAGCTCTGTCCAAATTGCAGCATGGGTGTGCGTTTCCCAGAACAGGCGTGAGTTGGTAGCCGTGCCTCGTAAGGTGACGTGCTTCCCTGCCCCACAGCCCCTCACACATCCACTGCAAGATGGGGCTCTCTCCTCCAGCCCTTCCCCTGAACCAGTGCTTTTTCCCCTCATTCACCCACCACAAAACAACACACACGCCCCTTTCCCTTCGCACATGCAGCAGGACTTACTGTTCCTCCCCATGGCCCCTTACGCCCGTGCCACGAAGCAGTATTTTTTCCTGGTCCCCTGGCAAACAAGCCTGCTTTGCTCCTCCCTGCCCTCTGGCGCACTGCCCTGCCTTCTGATCAGTGTCGCCCGTGTGGGTTTGTATGTGTTCACTGATACCTGGCACAGCTGGGGAGCCGGATGGCTTGTATTTAGGTAGCAGTGGGTCACTGGTTCTCAACAGTTAAATTTAGCTCCTAGCTCAGTGAACGTGTTGCTCTCTCTCCATTCCCCCCGGGCTCCCTTTTTTAACTCCCTGTTGATGGGTGGCGTATGGGAACTGGCTTAGGTTTGCTGCCCTCACATTGCTCAGTACTGTTAGCATCTTTGCTCCGCTTAGACGCCATTGACTAGTGGGTGACCATGCACCTGGTTGCTATGACACCTCTGACTGATCTGGCAGTGACTTCTCAGCATGGGAACCGTTGGCTGTTTGGGAGGTGTCTCTGCTCCTTGCTGCAGTGTTGCTGACCCTGGCACACGGTCGTGGGCTGGGTGCCTGCAGTCTGGGCTGGCCTTTGCCTAGCTGCCCCTGGCGGACGCGAGGTGATGGGCTCTTCTGTGCTAGGAGCACAGCTCCCGTGCTTGCTCCAGTGTGTTCATTTACTGATCAACAAGAGACGCATGAAAGCTTTTGCTCCCTGCGTCATTTCCAGCAGCTGCTGAGGGCATCAAAGCCATCAGGAGCCGGTGTTGTGGCGGGAATGGAGCGTGTCCCGCAGCCCTCTGGCACTGAGCGCCCTGTAGCTTCCAGACACCCCACATCCTAGCCTGTCTTTCTGCAGATAATTAGTGCTGTGTGTGCAGTGTGGTGCGACAAGCTCCCGGATAGAACAGCCTGTTGATTTCCTGCGTGGCCACCGCTGACCACGGCCTTGGGGTGTCTGCTGGGCCCTGGCGTTGGGTTTGCATTCCCAAAAGCTGAGGTCCAGGTTGGGTTTGCATTCCCAAAAGCTGAGGACAGGCCATGTCCCTGGGACACCTCCACTTGGTGATTAAAAATCCCTCCGTCCTGACGCTTGGAGCTCACCTCCTCCTAATGCTTTGGCGCTGGGGCCGGATTCCTGCTGGCAGAGGGCGGGTTCTGCAGCTGCCGGTCCGTGGCTTTGGGAGAAGCTCGGCTGAACCGGCTCCAAACGGAACTTGACAGCCCGGAAAGCAGGAAGCGCGAGGGCAGATCAAAGGGAAGTGGAGCCAGCAGGATGGAGGGGGTTGAAAGGCTTCTCTTCTGCCCAGCGCCTTGGGAGTGACCGGGGGAGGCTGCTGGTTGGCGGCGAGGGTTAAGCGCCCTTCTGAGGAGGTGCCGGTCTGGTTGCCTCTGCGCACGCCCTGCTGTCTGGTTCTCAGACTAGAATCCGAACTGACTTTAGAGGAGGCCGCGTGTCCCCTCGCTAGCTCTCTGCCACAGGGAAAGCACCAGACAGCATGAGCACGGGAAAAGAGGACAGCCACCAGAATGAGGGGCGGGGGACAGGCAGGGGAGGGTATCCTCTCTGGCTAGGCAGAAGGGCAGGAACTGTGGATGGTCCTTGCCACGTGCCGCTCCAGCTGCCTTCCTTTCTGCTCTTGCTTCTTTGTTTTTGGGGTGGCAGGCTGGGGTTGGGTTGGTTTGCCTGGAACACACAAGCCCAGCTGCTTCAAATCATTTATAGCTCCCTGCATCGTTTCCAGTAAGGAGAATGGGTTTTTTTTTTTGCTGTGGTCTCCGCTGGTGTAAACCATTGGTGTGGCAGGCTGACAGAATCAATCCTGCTAATCACAGGGCTGCTTAGCTGGGGGCTAGTGCGAGATGTCGCTTGTCTCTCACTCTCACACGCACCCCTGGCTTCCCGTGTGCTGGGAAGATACAATTGTGTGATTTGGCAAAGGGGAGACGCGCACACACACACTCACCCACTCTCTCCCTTCTCGCTGTCTGCTCCAGCCTTCTGGGTTGTCTCCATCTTTTAACGCGGGAGCCGGAGCTGGAGTGAGATCTCATTACCTCTCGTTAATATCCGAGGCGGATAGCAGGGGAACAGGGAGGGGGTGGGATGGCGGGGAAGGGAGCGAACAAGCCGCGCTGAACTGCACAGATAGGGCTTGAGATTCGGCAGGATTTCTGGCGACACGTCGGCCGCGAAAGAAAAAGGATAATGTACATCGCACCGGATGAAATGGATCTTGAGCTGCAGCTGGGGGGATCCAGTGAGATAAATAAAATGACAAATGCATCCCTGGGTGAAGATAAATACGCAGCACCTATAAAGATACATATTTTAGGAGAAGTTGGGGGGGATTTGAGCAGCAGAAAAACAGCTTTACTGACCGGTTTTTAAACACCTCTATAGGGAGAGGGCAGACAATGTATAGTAACCCTGTGGTTTCGGCGGTTGAAGGAGAACCTAGGATGGGGGGTAGAGCGCAGGGGTGCACGGAGGGAGCTGCTCTGGGGTGATGGGAGAGGATTCACCATGTGAGTGGCAAACTTGAGCCAGTGACTGGCTCTTCCTGCAGTGCTGTGTGAGCTGCCCGCGGTGGGGGACATAAGCACAGAGCAGGTGTGTCGCCTCTCGGTCACAGGGGTACCTGCCTCCCGAGTGATCCAGTCTGTGGGACGGACAGGGACACCTCCCTCCCCGTTTTTCTTGTCCTCACGCAGGACTTCTAAACACCGAGTTGAGTTCGTCAATCGGAGACTTATGATCTGTTCCGGTAACATCTGCAGCCCCCAGCCGAGATCAGGGTGCCATTGCATGTGGCACTGTACGTACATAGAGAGAGAGAGAGACAATCCCCTCTCCAAAGATAGCCAAAACAAAGGGTCAGAGGGGAGACTGAGGCACAGAGTGACTAAGTGACTTGCCCAAGGTCACGCACACAATCTATAGCGAAACCAACAACTGAACCCAGATCTCAAGTCCAGTGCCTGAACCTCAAGCCTCTCTCTCCTCTCAGCCCGTCATCCTCCTCAGTTCTAGCAGTTCCCCAACTACCTAGTGGATCAGGGTGAGGTGGGAGTGGCTGTTGCAGTCCTGCCTTTGGGGCACTGCCCCACTCTGAATAACGAGTGTGTGAAGTCAAAGTAAAACAAGCCTCTGCCCCACGCCCTTGTGTGTTTCAGAGCTGTTAGCGGGGCACTGGAGTACGTTGTCGCTTCACGCTGCTTTACCAGTTCCAAGCTCTCTCTGAACATTAACTGATCTAACCCTCCCAACACCCCCCGTTGTGTTAGGCAGGTACAGAATGAGCCTCATTTTACGGATGGGGAAACGGAGGCAGGGAAGTTGTGTGACTTTCCCGCGGCCCCTCAGAGAGTCAGTGGCAGAACTGGAGCTAGAACTCCGGTCTCTTGACCGCCCTTTCCTTGCTCTCACTGCTAGCCCCTGCCGACTCTCGGCTCAGAGGGTTCAGGTTAGCGAGGCACATGCACTGCACGGGGAAGCGACCCGCTGGCCTTTCACCCTCTGCTTTGGATTCCCTGACAGTTAGCCATTTGTCTGCCCTGGCGGGGTTTCTCTTTGCGTGTGGCTCTGGCTGTGAGCCTGCCTTGGAGAGCTACTCTCCGCCAAGGGCGGGAGCATTTGGCAAGCAATGTAATGTACCTGGGAGGAAATCTACTTGTCAGTCCATCCACCCTGCTTCTGCAGCCCTTTGCCAGCAGGGACACCCAATGCTGCCTCAGCTTTGCTCGTGGGGGTCGGCGGGGGGGAGAGGGCAGAGTTGAGCCGTAAAAGAATGGGTGCAGAGCCATGGGGGGACTGGTTGGGATTGGGAGCCGGGATGGAGGGGTGTTTAAGGATGAGGCTGCAGGCGAAAAACACATTTTGATCTGGTTGGAATAAAATACCCTCATTGTCTAGTGAAACCGAAGTTTGTTTCCTGGCCAGAGGGAGGCCAGGGCAGCTCCTCGGTGACTGGGAGGGTCTCTGTGCAGGCCGGCGGCAGAGTCTGTGGTTTCTGAGCTGTGCTGGCTGGGAGCCCAAGGGTTCCACATAAGGCATCAGGTCCAAGAGGAAATAATCGGCTGGTTGGAGGCCTCCCAGCAGCCCACAGAGAGGTTCATTTTGCAGATGTTGTGGGGAGGGCGTGTGGGGTTTGCACTCGGGAAAAGTGAGAGGCATTGGCTGGAATTGGGGGCGGAGCAGTCGGGTCCTGTGCAGATGACTCTTCCGGATGCAGCTCAATCCTGACCCACCCCCCCCCCTTGGAATTCCAGTTCTGCCCCTCCCCAGCTCTGCCAATGCCCCTCTGTCTTCCCCTCCTCCTTGGTAGTCCAGTTCTGGGCTCCCCTCTATCTGCCCCCCCTGGTATTCCACTCCTGCCTCTTGCCTGAGCAGGGACCAGCAGTGTTGTGATTATAGGGCAGCTGGAAGCTCTGGTTTCAGGCCGCGGAGGTGTTTCCAGCCTGATGGTTAGATGAGCTGTGATAAGGGATGCCAGGAGCGATCTCTGAGCAAGGCGGTTTAAGTTGACCTCGGTGCTGACATCCGGTGCATTGGTCCATCTGTTACGCTCCTGCTAGCCTGGCATGACGAGGGTGAAGCACCATGGCAGCGGAGATGGGTAACAGCTGGGCCGTGGCTGTGAACAGAGGGAACGAGGAGCCCTTTGCTGCCTTTCTCCAGGGGAGACGGCTTTGTTTGTGGGATCAGTTAATGGAAACTATTACAAGTCGTTCATTTTCTGCCTTTCTCCCCTTCCTTTCTTCTCGCTCCAGCTCAAATCTTTCCTGAAGGAATGCAAGATCGCCAACTACTGCAAAGCGATCCGGCAGCTCCTGGAGAAGTTGCAGGAAAATTCTGCCTACGTCGCCAGTAGGCGTCAGAAAGCCACCTTCGGTGTGGCCAGCAGGGAGGCTGTGGTGAGTCGGCGACTTGGATTTCGGTTTCCTGGAAAGACAGTCTGACTCCGCGGTGGGGGTTGAGACTGTGGCAGCGGGAGAGGGGCGAGGTCATGGAACTGGGCATGCCCGGGGTGGGTTGGACGTTTGCAAAACACCGTGGGCTGAGCTGGGCTCTTGAGCTGTAGCTGGCGAAATTCCCCGGCCGACAGCATCATGGAAAACATAGTCCCTAAATTACACCCGTTGTTCTGGATCACCAGAAGGATGTGTGCTCCTATTAGGAACGCTCCTTTTCAGTGGCCCCCGTCTGGGCCTTCTCCTGTAGAAGTCTCTTGCAGCTCGCCTGGCCCACTTAAGATCTGTGGAGGGCACCAGATGAGTGACAACTGGAGGAGGGACCTCACCTCCTATCTAGGAGCTTTGCTGGCTCCAGTCGAGGTGTGGGGGGGATAATACTTTTGTCGCTCAGCTGATTTGCAGCACTTTGTCATTGTAAAACGAGTGCCCTGGTTAGATTTTCCTTGTTCGCCTGGAGCCGGGACTCTAAGATCAGTCCCAAGCAATAAGCTTCAGGCTGAGAGCAGGACTTCTGGGCGTTGTGCCTCCGCGGCTGCTGGCCGATGGGCTCTGGGACGTTTCCCCTCCCTGCAGCCCGAGCCGTTGCGCGTCAACATCTCTACACGTTTGATGCTGAGGAAAGCCGCCAAGGCCTGGAGGAGCCAGTTTGCACTGGATTGTTCTGCTTTAAACCTTGGGGGCGGAGGGGAAGGGGAGCAGGTGCCTGAGATGTCAGAGGCCCTCCCCGCGCATTGTGGGGAATTGATCCCGGTGCAGGCTGTAGCTGCCGAGGGAATGCGCGGGAGGCTTTGGCCTCTGGGCTGTGGCTGCATTGAGGGGTTTTCTTTACAAATAAAAGACTGCTAGTGGGGACGATAAGGCCCAGGAAGGGGGCGGGGCTGATGGGTCCGAAGGGGCTTTGAGAGGTCTCGCTTTGCTCCCACAGGAGGAGCTGGGATTTTTACCATTAGCTTCAGTGGGTCAGGCGTCGCCTGCCTCTGCACAGAGCTGGCCCGGCACAGATGAGCTTCCCTTCCAGGCATGAGAAGGGTGTTCGTTTCCTGGGGCAGTTCTAGCTCCGTCCTCCCTGCTTGGACGTCCAACAAAGGAGTGGCTAGAACCGGTGGTGGTCATGGTCAGTTTTCTTCTAAATGGGCACTTGTCCGTTGGGAACTGGACTGAGACCCACCTGGCTCATTTCTTACAGGCCACCGGGCAGCCATTGGGTGCTGGCAGCTTCCCGTGGCTGCTGGGCTGGATTTGAACCATCGTCTAGTGATCAGAAGCTCCCTGGCTGATTTCTCACCCAATCTTTCTTTCTCGTGCCTTTTAATGTGGGCCTGGCTTAGAAGAGCAGCCCGTACAGAAGTTCTGTGAGTCTCTTCTGGTGGATTCTCTGGAACGTGAAGTCTTTAAATCATGTGTTGAGGACGTCAGTAACTCAGCCAGAGGTTAGGGGTCTATTACAGGAGTGGGTGGGTGAGGTTCTGTGGCCTGCGATGTGCTGGAGGTCAGATGAGATGATCACCACGGTCCCTTCTCTCTTAGAGTCTATGAGGCCAGGAGCGGGGCTGTGAGAAAGAGATGGTCTCTTTCTGGGCTGTGGGGTGAAATTCACTCCTATCTTGGCTTGACCAAGACTGACACCTGTTTTGCATGATTGTGGAAGAGGATGGGGAGGTGGAAATTCTATTCCATCATCATCTTACCCTCGAATTCTCTGGCTTCCCTACACTGACCTCTTCTTAGAATGGTTCTTGGCTGTGTGGTGTTGGAGATGCTGCTTCCCAGCATCTCTCCCCTTGGCCTGTAGCCTGTCTGTTCCAAGCTAGGCCCCCGGAGAGAGGGGAAAGAGGAGAGAGCATGGCCAGGGAATTCAGCTCAACGCTGCTTCCCTCATGCTGAAGCCATTAATTTTTATTTCTCTCTTGCTTGGGCCAGACCCTCTCCTGGGACCCATTCACTGCTGAGTCCTGGAGCATTTGAAACCCAGCTCCGAATCCAGACTCTCAGTTGCTGTCCCATTAACAGATTTTTGTGCGCTGTTGCGTTGGGCGTCTGGGGTGGGATCTTTCCCTTCCAGGCAGGGAAGGAGAGGTGAAAATATTTCGTCCCCCAGAAGAGCCCGTGGGGTTGGAGTGAGCTGGCTTTTGCCATTCTGCGCCGATGGGAATTGGCTGAAGCTCTGCGTTGGGAAAGGCTCCACCTGTTAGCGCTGGGCATGGAGCAGGAGTTCCACTGCAGACAAATTTATCTTCAGATGCTCAGCTGCGTGGACTGCAGGGAAATTATCCTTTCAAATCCTGGTGTATCAGCGCCAGGCCGCAGCAGCGTTGTTCTGGGATTAAGGGGCTGATGGAACTGGTTTTGAAGTGACTTAAGTATTCTTTGGTTCTATAAATGCCGTTCTGGATCGGACTGTCTTGCCAAAGGGATTAGGTTTCCCATCTGGAGCAAGGCTTTTTTCATTTTATTTTTTCCCCCTGTCGATGCCGTGACCACCCACCCGCTCTGCAGAGGCGGAGATTTCAGCCTCTGGGGCTCTCAGCGAGGTGCGGGGCCGGGTAAGATCATTCGCTGAATAAAAAGGGTTTCCAGCAACTATGCAATTATCTGCTCGCTCCCAGCAGCTCAGGCTGCAGCCCCGTTTATCAGAACAAGATAATTAATTTTAACACTTAGTTGCCTGCACAGCTCCTGGTTTATATATCGCACCTGCAGCGGCTGGCTGCTGAAAGGGACAAGAGTCAGTCTGGGCTGACCCCCGAAGTGCAGCAGCACATGGGCTGCACTGGGAAGGGTGGGGGAGCGCTGGATTGCCATGCAAGCTTCGGGGGGTTCTTGTTTTGTGAGTTAAAGGCATATCGCAGCAGCTTATGGTTCTGCTGTGCAGGGATGCCCGTGTTCCCAGCAGAACGTGGGATTGCTGCTCTCTGCACTATGGAGAGGCGGGAGCCATTGCCCAAGGAGGATCCGGGGGGAGGGGCGTAGCTTGTGCCTCATGCACGTTAGCAGTTGGTAGTGGAACAGCATTGCCCTCTGGGAATGGGGGGAGCGGCGGGTGCACACTGCAGTCCTGGGGGAGGGAGGAGATCATGGCCCATCTCATGCGCCTGCAGACAGTAGCCCTGCGCTGCCCCACACTGCCTTGCCAAGCGACGGCGTCGATTTCCGAGAAGGGGCAAGAACATGAGCTAGCGCAGAGGCCTGGCTTCCCAGCAAGGCTTGCAGTGCCCCTCTGCGTGTGGGTTGAGTTCACCCGCCTGCCTCCAGGCTCACAATGTATGTGGCAGCAAATCGCCGCCAGAGAGGGTGGAGGAAGGGAGGCCAAACATCTGCTTGTCTCCCTTGCCAGCAGGAGCAATTGAAAGCAAATGCTCCCTGGAATTCCCGTCCATGCACATGTGCCGGCGGGGGGGCCCTGAGTCGCACACTGCGCAGCGGCAAGCAGAGCCCTGGTACTGCACCCCAGGCCCGTCTGACCACCCACTGCCCGTACTCTTCATGCCACAGCAGGGAAACACAGCCACCCTGCCGAGGCAGCTGCTAACCAGCTCGCTGCAGAGCCGGGGGAATCCTGCCCCTGGGCATGGAGTAACTCCTGCTGTCCTGGGAAGTGCTTGTTTAACAGAGGCAGCATGTTTGAGTGGGGGAACGGTGGACTGGAAGCCACGAGACTGGTTCTCTCCCTGGCTTTGCGTATGACCTTGGGGGAGGGGGAGTGTCGCGCACCCACCACAGTGGGGTCCCGATCTTAGTTGGGGCTCTAGACGCTACTGTCACATAACAACAGTGACCACACAGATCAGACAAGACCCCAGCTCTAAGTCCTGTCACAGAAGGCCCCGCTCAGAGAACAGGCAAACTCATCTCAAAGTTCATCTTGGACTATTCTTAGCTTTGCATCCTGCTTAGAGGAGAGGATGAGAAGGGAGCAGAGAAAAGCAATCCAATGCGGGTTGGGGGTGGGGTGGAGAAGGATCAGGAAAAAATGGAGAATAGAAGGGGTGGAGTGAAAACAAACTCCGAGAGAGATGGAAAAAGGGGCAGAGAAAAATTCCGCTTAGAACTAAACTGTATCTCTAGGGCCTGCACTTTCCCCAGCTTGGCTTTTGGTTCAATTCATAGGCAGCTCTTTAGCAGAGAAAAATTATTTTTTAAGAGATGTGGATTTGTGGGGAACGGCTCTACAGGAATAAGGTTCATGCATGTGACTTGTTTCATGAAGACGTTTCTGCAGTCCCCGGGAGTAGTGAGTATCTGGGAAAACTTTGAGCTTCACCCATCTCTGCTATACTGCATGGGCCTAGATTATCTTCTTCTAAAGGACAAAGGGGGTCCGGCCAGGATTTGAACCTGTGGCCGAAGGGAGACTAGAGGTGTCAAACCTGATGCTTCAGTTGCTCAACTACCCTTTCCATCTTCGTGAGCTGCTTGCCGTGGGGGAGCAGCCATGCTGGATGTCTGCCTGCCTGCCCCCATCCAACTCTGAATCATGGGTGATGACTCACGTTAAATCTTTTTTTAAGTGCAATATTCCAGAGCCCGGGCTGCTTTGAGAAGCCGACTCCGATGCTAATAGGATTAATGCATTAATGAATATTTGACTGGGGGGAGCCAGGCAGAGAACGGTGCCTGCCGCTAACTCTTAACCCTGGAGCGCAGCATCCACCCCTGGCCATAGACTCCTTGGCACCGGTACGGGTCTCTGGTGCAGTGACATGAAATGCAGGCAGGGGAATTAGCGCACCGGGGCATGCAGCTATGTCTCTGCAGAGATAGCCAGCCTGTCTGAAACCAGGATAAACGTACTCTGTTCTGTAGAGGTTCTGACCCCGCCGCCCTCAGCCTGCTGTCTGAGCAGCTTCCAGTAGGTCAATAAGCGACGGGACTAACCTCCGCACCTCTGGTTCGTTCTGTCTCACCTTGACTGCACGGATCATTCTTCCACTCGGGGAGCGTTGTGGGTTTTCTTTTGGGTTTTGAATGTCCACTCTGCTGTGTTTGTATTAGAGAAGGCAGGTCGGAGGAGAGCGTCTGGGACGGTGGTGAGGTTTGTGATGGTCCTTGTGAGAGTTTGCTCCACGCTCTCCGACTGGCCCCCGTGAAAGCTCCATCTCTTGCGCAGCGAGCTGTGCTCGGCGCCGGCAGCTGTTCCCGTCTCCCTTTCGCTTGGGGACTCGGTTGATCACTGTGGTGAAAATGAGCTGCTCCTGAGACCTTTCCTAGCACAGACAGCATCTGCCATGGCCCTGGCTCTCTCATCCATTGTACTCGGCCTCTGGTTTATCGTGAGTCTCCTGATTCCTGGGGAAAAGGTGGAAAAGGGCAGGGAGAGTTCAGAGGAGAGCTGCAAAACCGGTGGGAGGGGCTTGGGAAGCAAAGGTTAGGAGACCTGGGAGAGGTTCAGCATAGAGAAAAGAGGGAGGGGAGAGCAAATGCATCCCTCCTGCCCCTCCCATCCTAAAGGCACCCTGGAGAGACGGGATCAGCTGTTACCTTCAGTCTGAGGGCTGGATCAGAAGTCATGGCCTTCACTTTCATCAGGGAAAATGTAGGGAACTTTGACACGAAGAACATCTGTGGCCCTGGAACCAGCTGCCGTCACAGGACAGGAGGTCTGAGACTAGACCTCCAATGGGATGGCAGGCTTAGGGCCAGTGTAATCGCTCTTGTCCCCATGCGGGCGGACGGGCTGTTTTGCCTGTCCAGGTTCTTGCACCATACTCCTTGCCGTGGTATCGGAGCGTGCTCCAGGTTTTATTAAAGCCCACACACAGAGGTCCCTGTGACCCAGGAAGCGTCCTGGACCAATCGGTGACTTTCTGTAGGAGCGATGCTGTCCTTAAAGCTGTGCTGACATCACGAATAAACAAGGGGGGAGGGATAGCTCAGTGGTTTGAGCATTGGCCTGCTAAACCCGGGGTTGTGAGTTCAATCCTTGAGGGGGCCATTTAGGGAACTGGGGTAAAAATCTATCTGGGGATTGGTCCTGCTTTGAGCAGGGGGTTGGACTAGATGACCTCCTGAGGTCCCTTCCAGCCCTGATATTCTATGATTCTAAGACCTTGGTCATCACCGTGCTGCTGGCACCTCATGGGATTGGGTTCACGGCTCAGAAGCAAGATGTTAAAAGAGCCCTGAGAGCTTGACACTGCCTTGGAAGCGCCCTGCTAAGGGAGGATGGCAACAACCACTTTGGGCTTTTCCATCTAACAGCCTGTCCCACTTAATGAAGAATGACTGACTTGGGTATCTTCTTGTTTCCTTGGGCTCCCCATGTCTTGCATTCACTGGTTGCCTGTTGCCTCCTACTTCGGTTGGAAGCTCTCTGGGGCAGGGACCATCTTTGTGTTTTGTACAGGGTTTAGCATGATGAGCCCCGATCCATGCTCGGCACCTCTTGTCCCAAATAATTAATAGTGCTGGAGGGAAAGAGAATTGCAAGCAGCTGAGATGGACTCGGTGTCTGACCCTCTCAACTTTTTCCATTGAGGTGCAGAATGAAAAGTCAAGGGGAATATTTTCATTATTTTTGGAATTCCCGGTCCATCGCCCAATGGAAAACAATAGATGTCTCTGCACACTGGACAGAACAAAGAGCCTCCCTCCATGAGAAGAGTTCCCCCCGCCCCGTGAATGTTCAGAGTCTTGGCTGAAATGCTCAGTTCTGGCTGGAAGCCAGGAGCAGCCCTGATCTGTGCATAAAGATGACGACTCTGCCACTTTTGCTGTTGTGACGAGCAGGACTGAAAGCAGAGTGGAGCTGTCTGACAACAGCCTGTCTGCTGGCCTGCGTCACCAGAGACCACAGCGTGTCTGTCAGCGTGTTGAAGAGCAGAGTAGATAACTGGCAAGCAGGCCTGGTCTCAAGCCACGCAGTCCAGAGCCGTATGTTTCCAATGCTCCAAAAGGGTGGTATAAACTTGGGGCCCATCATTACGGGAAAGGGATTGTTTGGTTTGATGCTGTTGTCCCTATTCTTGGGTGTATAATCCTAGTGTTTAAGGCCAGAAGGGACCACCAGATCATCCTGTGTATCACAGGCCACCAACACTACCCAGCACCCACAAACTAAACCCAACAACCAGAATTGGACCAGAGTATTACAGCCCCCAGAAGACTAAACCAGGATGTGCCACAGGCAGAGAATAGGAGGGACCGAGGTGCCCCAATACCTGAATTAAGTGAGAGATACTCAGATAATCCCAACAAATGACCTGCACCCCATGCTACAGAGGAAGGTGACCCCCCCCCCCCCCAGGCCAAGGTCAAGGTCAATCTTACCTGGGGGGAAATTGCTTCCTGACCCTACATATGGCGATCAGTTATTCCCTGAGCATGTGAGCAAGAACCAGCCACCCAAGGACCTGTGATGGCGAATGCTTGGTGCCACCTCAGAGCCCTGGCCCACTCTCTCCTGTGTCCCGTCTCCAGACGGGGCCATCACTGATGCTTCAGAGGACGGAGACTGAACCCACTGCCCCCAATAAATAGATTCCAGAACATTAGAATATGGGTGTGACAAGCCGGTTGTCATTTATTTACCAAAGTGCTGTTCATGGTGCAGAGACCATGGATGCACCTTCTTTTCCCTTCCCTGCTACTGGCCAGTTCCTGAGCTGGTGCAAATCAGTGTGGCCCCATTAAAGTCTTCAGTAGATACATGCTGGCTTCCACCAGCTGCGGAGCTGGCCTGCTGCAAATTAAGGAGCTGCTGTCTCTCTGCTCTCTTTATCTGTCTGTCTTAGCAATGCAATACTCTTTAAATGTACTTTTCCCCGGTGGACTCTGCTCTGATTGACACCAGCAGCCAGTGTGCTGTCGCATCTGAGTTGTGATGAGCTGCTCCCAAAAGGCCGACCTGACTTTCTTACAAGCAGAAGCTTGGTGTTTTCAAAACGATGCCACTGGAGAAGCTTATTTGAACTGCCACCTCTGCTCCTCTGCTGCGCTGCCGGTGCGTTCCCACAGACGGAAACAGAACGTGCCGGGCAGCTGCTCAGCGTGGGCCGGTTTTGCTTGTGACACTTGAGTCTGGATAATCCTCCTTTCCTGCTGGATCCTGAATGGCTCTGTGTAAACACACATTCCTGTCGCTCTTTCCCTTTTCCTCCCTTCGCCTGTTCCTTCTGACTGTTACCCACACCGATGGTCTCCCATCTTGCATTAGGCTGCCTTTCGCCATGTGGTTGTGCAGCACCTCGGGGCAGTCCTGTAATATAGATGACAAGGTTCCGATCTGGGATCTACGGTAAAGGGATGCTGCCAGGTTAAAAAGAATGCATTTGAATTGAACATGCCCTCTCACCGATCATACGCCAGATTTTAACCATCTAATTTCCTTTCTGCTATTTGAGACTGACTTCTCCTGTTTCTCCCTTCTTGGACAGTGAACATAGGTTAGTTAGTGAATCTCACGTTCTGCCTTCGCCGGGCTGTGATGTTTGGATAACAGACACTGCTGCGGGATGTTTGTTTAAAACTAAATACTTTAGCAATAGAATAAAAAACAAACCAGGCAAACGTCTGTCACACTTACGCTTTGCAAATGCGGGTGGGTTTTTTGTTTAAAAAGCTTCATACAAAACAATTTTAGGGGACCAAATTTGCGCCAACAGGTCCCAGAAATGAAAGGAACAGAAATCCCGCTGAAGTCCGCCTACTGTGTCCGTCTCTCTGTCTCTTCTCCTGCAAACCCATGGAGTACGAGAGGCCTAGATCTGGGGCCAAGAGCTTAACAGTTGGTTCCTAAATAGAAGTGAGCCGACTTTCAGAGCTGCCCAATGAGTGCTGCAAGTGCTCAGGACCATTGAGGATCAGGCTGCTTCTGTTAGGTGCCGAAATATGGATTTAGGAACAAAACGTTTAGGCCACCAGGCTTGAGTCCTCTGGCCTGAGGTTATGCCTGAACCCCACTGTCCCATGTGCTCTTGTGTGGAACAGCCCCCAAAGTCCCTGGTGTGTCTAGCCTTCCCCTGCAGATCTCTTCCTTTGCCAAGCCCCCTGCGCTGGTCTCCAGGGCTGTATCTCCACGGTGGATACGAAGGGTAGTCGTTTGAACTCTGGAAATTCTGGCCCTTACAGTCAAAGTGACCAGTGATTTTTGGGCTGCCCAGCTTGGCACCTAAGAGGGGGGTGGATTTTGGAACGTGCTGAGCGCCTGTGGATTGGGCCCCTTCCAGGTGTTTCCCGCTGAGCACCCAAAACTAGCAGTCACTTGGGGAAAATCTTGGCCCTTGTCTTTATGTCAATGGGTACGTCTACACCGCGGGGGGAAAAATCCCCAACAAACCCTCAGCAGTGAGTCTCTGACCCTGGGTCTACAGACTCAGGTGTGGACTCTGCCACTAAAAACAGCCATGTAGATGTTCCTGCTCAGGCTCTGAGACCCATCCCCTCGCCGGGTCTCATAGCCCGAGCTCCAGCCCGAGCGGGAACGTCTCTCTGGCTACTTTTAGAGCCCGTGCGAGCCCGAATCTGTCGACCCAGGTGCCGAGATGCGCTAATGCGGGGTGGTCTGTTTTTTTCCCCCCGCTGTGTGACGTACCCCATAATGCTATGTGTGATACTGTGGTTACCTTAAATGACTCTTCTGAATTCACACTTCGCCCTGCCCTTGCAATGTAGAATCTAGGTTCCGAGGTGGCTTGTGTCTGCTTGGAACAGGACCTAGGACTGCGGTCTCTGTCAGCCTAGGGCCTGCTCCCTCCGTGGCTGTGTTACATAAAGCCTGCTTTGACTGCCTCTGGTCCTGGCTTAACGTCTGTCTCCTCCCTCCCCCCACAGGAACAATGGGAGAAGCAGGTCAAGGAAGAGGGGACACCTCTGACCAAGTATTACGCTCAGTGGAAGAAGCTGCGGGAGAAAGAGATCCAGCTGGAAATCAGCGGCAAGGAAAGGGTAAGGGCCGCAAGTCACCGGCTTCACTGGTTAACTGCAGTGGGAGACCAAAGAGATCCCATGTGACGGTTGCTGAGCAAAGCCGGCCCCTCAGCAGCATGGCTGAGAAACCTTTGCCCTGGAAGGGGGAGTGATTTGGGGTGCTGCCTGGCAGAGAGCTTGATTGGGCGGCCCCAGCCAGTTAAACGCTGAACGGCCTTCAGCTCCCTGTTCAGCCTTGATGCCTGCCTTTGCCAGGATCCCGAGCCCAGTGGCAAGTCTTTGGACCAACTTCCTGGCTAAAGTGTCTTTCCCAAGGTTCGTCGGGCAGGGATGAACCGCCTCTGACAGCTGCATTGTGCCTGGGTAGGCTCCTGTAGCCAGCTGACGTCCCGCTGTGCTAAGGGCAGTTATAAGCGGAGATGAAGCCGAGTTATCGAGTTCAGACCTGGGTCCAAACTTCTCCCAGGTGTTTGGCTCAGGGGCTTTGCTTGGCTCCCACCTTTAAATATAAAGCTGGGAGGCTGCTCAGATCGAGTGCCTTTTATTCTATGCACTGATTATTTGTCAAAGGGGATAGTGGGGCTGAAAGAGTCATAGTGGGCATGCAGCCGCCTCCCCAACGTAGTGCAGTGGGCAGGATCCCGGACAGAGAGTCAGGACGCTTGGGTTCTGTCCCCAACTTCGCTATCTACTCACTGGGACACCGAGGGCAAGTCATCTCACCTGTCTGTTCCCCTGCGTGTAAAACATGGCTAGCGATACTTGTCCTTTCCTGTAAAGCACTTTGGAGTCTGTGGCTGGAAAGAGCTGCAGTGGGAAGTGCTGTGGGCGATGATGGTTTGGTTCCGCGAGTGAGAAGGAGGACTCGAACGGAGGGTACGTCGGGCAGCTGGCTCTCCCAGCACGCCTCCTCGTAATCTTGGGAAGCCTATTCCAGATTCCCAGCCTATTGCGGGCAGCCACTCTGCACGCTGAGGGTTTGAGGCCCAGCCATGTAGCGAATTTTGGAGATTCCCGCTTTCATTACGGAGCGAGAGGTTCCTCTTTGGGCTGTTTATGCACAGGGCCAGTTAAACATAGCATCCGGCGCCTTTCATCAGTAGACCTCAAAGTGCTTTGCAAAGGAGGCCAGCGTCATTTATCTCCCTTCTACAGATGGGGAAACTGAGGCACAGAGGAGCGGCATGGCTTGTCCAAGGTCAGCCAGCAGCCAAACCGGGAATAGAACCCAGGTCTCCTGATTTCCAGTCCAGTGGCCTGTCCACTAGAGCACCCTTTTGTCTAGTACAGGGCTTACCGGGAATGCATGCGAAGGAGCCAGGGATTTGGAGTGTTCTAGGAAGACTCTGCCAGGGAGGTGGTGTGTGCAATAGAGTCGTTGTACGGAGCACCTGGATGCAATAACCTTCTAGCACATCGAGGGTGCTGATTTAGGCCCAGGCATGGACTGCAGCCGTGGTGTTTTAGACCTTGTGCTGGTGCCTGCTTAGCGCACTTGCAGCCCTTTCCACGTAAAGAGAGCTCTCCCGTTGCCTGGGCAATCCACATCCGTTAAAACCACCATCCATCGCGTTAGCGAAGCAGAGGAACGTGGCGGGACTCCTGTCAAAATAAAAGTGGCATGAAGGGAAAGAACAGCACAAACTGCTGTGCCGTAGAAGATCTCCGCCCTTCAGAACAGGAGGTTTCCTGACACTGGTGGCTTCAGGGCAAAATATGCTGGGCTGCTTTGCAGTCTGTTTAGCCGCTAATAGCTCAGGGGAAGGGGGGCGAGCGCTGATTATATAGCTTTATAATGCACCAAATTGCTGCAGCTGTGATGCATCCATTTAGAAATTCCTGCAGTGAATGGGACGCGTGACGGCCGCTTTCGGCAAATTCTTTGTTCCCCTAAATGGGGAGCCCTAGAACTGCTACTGCCAACGGTCTCCCGTGAACGTGCGTTAACTCTTCCTTTCTCCCGGGCCTATTCCAGGTGTGGTATGGGCCTGGCTGGCCGGCCGCACCTCTGGAATGAGATTCACGTAGCTCCTGTGCTGGGTATGCCAATCCCGTTGCCTTAAAGGCAGAATAATGACTGGGTGGAGCGTAGGAAGAGTTCAGGGCAAATACTTGAGTTTGAGATTGCCAGGGGGAGGGCAGGGGGGAGCTTTGAACCGCGCTTCATGTAACTGCCGTTGGAGCCCTTGAATTGGTTTATGCAAGCAAATGTTTAGCTCGTTGCTGTAAGACGAGTGTTGAAGCAATTAACCGATAGCCACGACCCCATAATCCCTTGCCGAAAGAGGATCTGGAATTTGAGATTAAATCCCAGGTTGCAGTTAGTCGCTGCCGAGTTAAACATTGGTGCCTAGTTGTTGGTGAGAGGAAAGAGCCTGCTGCCTGTACTTGTCGGAGGGGAGTCCTTTTCAGGTTGTCTATTAATTATTATTATTATTTGTATTATTGTTACACCCCAGAAATGGTCTAGGACCCCATCATGCTCGGTGCTGTACAAACAGAGCAAACAGATGGCCCCTGTTTCCAAGAGCTTAGGATTTTTCCCCTGTTGTTTTCAGGGTTGCTATATAATTGTCAGAATTTACTGGAGAGGTCGTTTAAAACCCCCAGCACCCTAGGGTGCAGCCTCAGGGCATGGCAGCCAAAGGGGCTGGTGGAGGAAGGATCAGCTCTTGGCAGAGTAACAGGCATATAAGCTTGACGCTCCTTGACACGTAAAGGAATTATTTAGGGACCCACGAACTGGGATCGGGGACTGAAAATAAGTCCAGTGGGCTGGATAGTCAGCTGGTGCAGATCGCTGTGGCTCCATTGCAGCCCATGGAGCTGTGCCGATCAACACTATCTGTGGGGCAGGCCATCTGCCTGTGTCTCAGAGATGCATCGGAGGCATGTCCTAGTGCTGCCGAAAGTATGACTTTGTGAAACAGGGCCAGCCACTCTCCAGTCTCTAGTCGTGAACCGGGGTGCAGCTTAGCCAGCGGCTCCGAGCGTTTAGCAGTTCTACAGCTCCTCATTTCAGAGGTGGGGACGCTAGGCGGAGTGGTTGGTTTGTTTTGCAGCAGGCATTTGCCAGCCTCAGTCGGGCCTTTCCTGATGGCAGAGGGGAGGAGCGAAGGGTTGGGGGTGAGGACAAGAAAAGATCGGAATTGCCTGTATCTGAGCAGTGTATCCTGGAGGGTAACGGTCTAATGCGAGTTGGCAGCTGTCTGCTGGTAGGATGCGGTCATCTCAGTTCTCCCCACCCGGGTGTCATCCGCCTACACGGAGCGGAGAGGGGTCAGATCACGAGAAACCTGTCCCCCACTCTGCCTCGGGACTTCCTTGCTGACCTTGCAGAGGTCACTTGGCTGCTCCATGCCTCTGGTAAAATGGGGTGACCCGCCTCACCAGGCTAAGATCGTTGTCTGAAGCACGTTGAAATCCTCAGTCGGAAAGGCTGTGCAAAAGGCAAACCCGCCTTACGTTAGAACAGAGCCAGAGGAGGTGTCTTGGGGGAAATCAATCTTTGCAATGGGGTGCGGACGATCAGGAGACCAGATCAATGGGGAAACAGATTACAGTGCTCCTAGTTAGCTTGTATTTGTCGGATGCTGTAGAGGGCTATCTAAATGCCAAGTGTACCTGGCCGAGAACTGGGGGAAGGGGGTCACCGGATTCCCTTGATGCCGCTGGCTCTTGGTTTTGTCTGGTTTTCCCTCTAGATCGCTCTGTGGAACAGGGCGGCTTGCCCTGCACTAAGCCAGCCCTGATTACAGAATGAGCCGCACCTGGGCTGAACCAGGTGGTCCCCATGCAAAAAGAGCAGAAAGCTGCAGTGAAGGGGGGGAGCCCAGGAGCCTAGAGCTAGGTTTGCAGATACTGCAGGGAGCGAAAAGGCTCCTGCAGGGCCCAGAACCAGCAGGTAAAACGCTGAAGAAGCAGGAGAGAGTGGGAGGAAGGTCTCCAGGCAGGGAGGCCTGGCAGAGACAGCAAAGGGCCGGCTGGATGAAGCCTGTGTGAGTTTGTGTTCAATTAATCAGGAGAGAGAGACTGAATTGGACTTGAGGCCTACTAGTAGGGGGTTTCTTTGAACTATCTGGGGACTGGGAGTTGTTAAAGGGCCCTGAAGGGGGGAAAACAGAGGCAGGGTGCCGCAGGGTGACCTCTGGCTGTGAAGCGGTGGTCAGGTCATGAGGACATGCCTCTTACCCTCTCCTTTCCATTTATTATTATTTATTGTTTGTATTACGATAGCGCCTCTGAGCTCCAGCCTAGAGCTAGGACCCTGGTGCGCTAGATGCTGTGTAAACCCAGGACAGAAGATGTTCCCTGCCCCAAGGAGCTTACAGTCTTACGCTTGCTGGGGATGTAACAGCCGAGTCAACGGGTGAAACTCTCCAGGGTGGGCGAGCACAGGGCCAGTGCCAATCGGCCCTTAACTATGGCATTGTGCAAATTCAGCAACAACTTTCCCTGGGGGAACACATCAGTTAAGGGGACAGTGCAGAACGAGAGTCTGGACACAACTGCTGCTAACCTCAGACCTGCCTACGTAGCTAATAGCGTGTCTGCCTCTTTCCCCTGCTCCATCCCACGTGCAAATGCTCTGCCTGCCACTCCAGGCACAGCACTCAGCCTTTGGAAGCTGGATCTGAGGGCTCACTCGTGTCAGGACCACAGAGTAAAGCTGTCTATATGCTAATATGATTAAAAGGGTTGAGCTGGGATGCTCATCTGGGGAGCAGGAAATGGATATAATGAGCAACCCCAGGGCATGGCGGGGGACGATTGAAATAGTTGACGGGATGTGGTGGTGGTGGTTGGCTCCAGGCCAAGCCACAGAGGGTGGGAGGAGACCTCGGAGATCTTCGATGCTTTCAAAGTCACGCTCCAGGGAGAAATTCGCCCACGGGGCTATAAGCCCCCAGTGCAGCAATCTGGATGGAATGGGGAGCACCCCTTACAGGCGGTTCGGTTTGGGAGATAGAATTTAGCATTGAAAGCAGTGACCGCTTGCAAATCCTGCTAGGAAATGGAGAGCTGTGACTTGCCCAAGTGGGGCTGGTCCTGCTGGTGCCAGCCCTGGCTTTCCCTGCCCACGCTAGGGGGTTACGCTGCTGCAGCTACCCCAGCGGCTAGCCGTTGATGGGTGACAATGCCTAGAAAAGTGAGCGAGGATTTCCCGGGGCAGCCGGGAGCGGCGGGGGGTGAGGCTCCCCTTGAGGGGGCTCCTGCAGCGAGGGTGAAAGGGTAGCTGGGTAAAGCCGGGGACATGGTCAAAGGGAAGTGGTAGGGCTTTGTTTCAGTCCCGAAGGAGCGCGGGATGAATAGACAAGAGGGCAGGGAAGGGTGAATTTTCAAGTGAGATTTCAGAAAGGCCTGGCGCTGCCTGAAGATCTCCGTGCTTTGAATGGGGCTGTTGTCTCCCTCCGTGAGGGCTGCTGGCTTAATGATGCAGCATTGTGCTCCCCGGCGGGATGCTGAGCACCGTGAGGCCCATTAGGGCTGAGAAAAATCCACGTCCCATTAACGGCCATTGAAAAAAATCAGCCTCGTTCTGAGGTGAAACTGGCCTCATCTAACAACTCTGACCCGGCTGCCTGATTCCCACCCCAGCTCCCCAGCGGTTTCTAGCAGCACACGGACTAATCAGCGTCATGGGAGTCTGAAGAGGCTGGCTCCCAAGCTGGGCCGGCCCCAGAATTACCACTCACTGCCCCTGTCTGAGGCACACAGCCTGCAGCTAGACGGGAGTCTGGGTCTGCATCCTGCTTCTGTTGGCTTCCGGTCTCGAAAGTGACTAGTCATTTGGGGGGGGGGCCGTAATCTTGGGGAGGGGGGGGCAACTTGAGACATTGTAAAGGAGTTATTTTCTACCAGGGTGGGTGCTCGGTAGGTTCCCAAAAGGGCCTCCTTTTTAAGGTGTCTCCAGGTGGGCACCCCAGAAATGGTCACGAGAAATCCTGAGTCATTTTTGAACACCTAGGCCATTGTTGTTTGTCCCCGACTGAGCTCAGGATAGTGCCAGGTGCTGAGCAGACCCATAGTAAGAGACGGTCTCTGCCCACAAGAGCCTACACTCTCAAGTGTTGTGCAAAATGTCGATTAAAATGGCTTCCTCCCCTTCGTTTGAGGAAGCAAACTTCTGCGCAATCGGGGCATGGGGTAAATTTTGCTCCAAACCAAGATCCATTTCCACTTAAACCCTAGGCCGGGCAATGTACCCCTGGGAATAGGCCCATATTGGAGCTCATCATGCAATGAGGGGAAAAGATAAAACCATAAATAAATAAAGATATCCTATCTCCTAGAACTGGAAGGGACCTTGAAAGGTCATCGAGTCCAACCCCTGCCCTCACTAGCAGGACCAAGTACTGATTTTTGCCCCAGATCCCTAAGTGGCCCCCTCAAGGATTGAACTCACAACCCTGGGTTTAGCAGGCCAGTGCTCAAACCACTGAGCTATCCCTCCCCAAATTGATTATGAAATGCAAAAATCATCAAACCTAATGTTTAGCTCCTAATTTGTCCCTGCTTATGTTATAAAAACCTGGTCCTGGGAGCGCCTTTCATTCCCGAAAGACTTTGCCAATCTTTGGAGGACTGGGAATGGGACTGAAATGCGAGATTGAGCTCCCCTTGCCCCCCGCTAACCCTTTGAGTAGCTATGTGATAGGAAACTGAGTCTTAATAAACAGCTGCTGCTCAGCATGGAGTGGAAGCTAACAACATACTCTGGAGGTTGGTATTGGGACCAGAATGCGGTAACGTGTTTATGACTGATGTAGTGTAGGAAGTTGATGGCTTTCCCCAATAACAGGGTTTACCTTAATAAAACGGCAGAGCATTGCAAGGAAGTCCCAGAGGTTTCCAGTGACGTTGGGGAGTTGGGCAGCATGATGTGTTTGTACAGTGCCTAGCACGATGAGCGTTCGCTCTGGGGCTCCTAGGCGCTATAAATAATTATAATAGCAAATGAAATAGTCACTGGGATCAAGGTAAGGCAACGCTAGTTTAAACTTCACGTCTGTGCTGAGACTCGGGCATGTTTCTGGGTAGTTTGGCGAAGGCGTCTTCCCAGGCGCGCTGCAAAAGATTGAGGGTAATACAGAACGGCACAGAGCCAGCTTTGAACCCTAAGGGCCCTGTGTGTTTGCACGCTTACTTTGCACACAAACACTCCTGTATGCACAAGTCCCCTGCTCTGTTTGCACGCCTGGCCGAATGGGCCAGTATCTAGTGTTCTGCCTGGCCGTTGTGGGCTATGTGGAAAGTTGGTGCACAGAGATGCACAGATCGCAAGGCTGAAAGCCAGCCCGCTTTTGTTTTTAGATCGGAGGCAGTGATGCAGCCTCCTCTGGGCTCCTGGGTATACTTTGAGGGTAGTTCTGCACTGCAGTCGGGGGGCAGCTCCTGGAGTTCACTCAGCTACTGGTAACAGTGAAGCTGTGGACACATGGGCCAGCTGCCCGAGTACTTCCCAGGGTGCAAGGCAAACTTCACTGCCTCTGCTGACGCTCGTGCTGCCATGGCTTCACTGCTGCCCGTCCTCCAGCTAGCTAGATTGAAGCTAGCTCGGGTGTGTCTACATGAGCTGCAGTCAGACACTTTGATTGCAGTGTAGACGTGCCCTCAGTTGTCTTGCTTCAAGCAAGATAGAGAGGAGACTGATGCAGAGGGAAGGGGCACGAGCAAGACTTGCCCATAGTGCAGCCTTGCAAAAGTCCTGAAAAATGTAGCAGCCCAGACACCGAATCTATTTGCTTTCCCTTGCGGTGATGGTTAGAAGGAAAACAGTGATGTTCACTCGCCCGTCCACAGGAATCCTGCCTGCGGCCGGAGTGGAATTTTGCACGACTGGGAGATTGCAAAGGCAAAAGAGTATCTCAGCTCGAAGGGGCTGACTGGGTCTGTGGAGCTGACACCCACTGCGGGATGCTGCCCACATCTATCCCATGGCATGTTGCGGTGTTAAAGCCAGTCACATGCTGCTTTCTCTGCACGTACTTGAAACACAGGTGACTTGGGAGATGTCTGGAGGGGCTGCAGGAGAGCAGGCCACACCGTAGTGGATGGGGAGGTGGGAGATCATTTAAAACCAAGACCCTGCAAGTGGGTGGTGGTTCAGTCCTGTCTGGCCAGCCTCTGACCTTCAGTCCTAGTGTTCTTGGTCATTGTTTGTGAGTGCTCTGCTCCCAGAATCAATATTGCCCAGCTGGGGACCACAGCAGTGAAGCCAACGAGCTGGAATTGGCTTTTGGATGAGATGCGCCTCTCTCTCTCTCTCTGCTGAAGCTGCTTTTGTATCAGGAGAGTGCTTCACCGCCTCTCCTAACGTGTTGGATCTCGTGGAGGCGCTGAAGTGATTCTGCCCAGAGATGAGCGCCTCGGGGGTGGCCTGGCAGGTGGGAGCTGGGAGAATTATTCCCAGAAGGCTATTGAGCGTGAGTGGTTCCCCAGGAGGTGTGTGGCCAGGCCCCAGCAGGGCAGCTGGTGTTCGGAGAGCAGGTGGGATTTGGTTTGCAGAGTTGTAGAATTGAAGGGCAGAAGGGACCACATCTCCGTCACAGGCCACCACCCCCTCCCCGCCTCCACACACTAAACCTGGCACCCAGAATGAGACCAAGGTATGACAGCCCACAGGAGACTAAACCATTATGTGACACACAGTGAACAGGAAGGGCTGAGGGGCAGCAGTGCCCGAAGCCCCTGCAGTGGTAGGATAGACCCAGATAATCCTGGCAAGTGACCCACATGCTGCAGAGGAAGGTGGAAAAACCCCCATGGTCACTGCCAATCTGACCTGGAAATTGCTTCCTGACCCCACATACAGCAATCAGTTAGACCCTGAGCATGTGAGCAAGAACCAGCCAGCCAAGCACCCGAGAGAGAGGATGCTCGGTGCCACCTCAGAGCACTTCCCCATCCCGTCCCGTGTCCTATCTCCAGCTGTAGCCATCTCTGATGGTACAGAGGAAGGATACAACCTCCGCCCCTCCGCCCCAAAACCATAGAGGGGAGGGAGAGGAGGGGGAGACTCTCTTCCTGACCACTGCATGTGATCGTCCAAAGCCGTGAAGCATGAGACTTTAGGAACATCTGACACGAACCAGAAAGAAGCCCCCCGGGGCTGCCAAGCCCTGGCCCCCCATCTCAAGAAAGCCTATCTCACAACCCTGTTCATCACTTTGTCCAGCTCTCTCTCACGATTAATTAGTTTGCCCCACACCACCTACTGGGAGGCTGTCCCAGGACCTCACTCCTCTGCTGGTTAGAAACCTTCTTCGAATTCCCAGTCTGAACTGGTTCATGGCCAGTTTATCCCCATTTGTTCTTGTGCCAACATTGTCCTTTACCTTAAATAGCTCTTCTCCCTCCCTGATGTTTACTGCCTGACATATTTATAGAGAGCAACCAGATTCCCTCTCAGCCTTCGTTTTGCTAGACTAAACAAGCCAAGCTCTTCCAGTCACCTCTCAGAAAACAGGCCCTCCATTCCTCTGATCACCCTAGCTCTTCTCTGCCCCGGTTCTAGTTTAAATTCATCTTTCTTGAACATGGGTAACTAGAATTGTACACACTATTCCAAACGAGGGCTTACCAGTTCCTTGTCCAATGTCATGAACGCTTCCCTATCTCTCCTGGAAATGCCTTGCCTGATACATCCTACAATTGCATTTTTGTCTTTTTTTGCAGCCACATCACATTGCTGGCTCACAGCCATCCTGTGAGCGACTAATACACCTAGCGCGCTCTCCTCCTTTGTCACTTCCAAGTGATGGGCCCCAAGCTTCTTGCAGAAATTCTTACTATAATTACACTCTAAGTGTACAACCTTACACTCTGTGCTACACCACTACCTCAATATAACGCCACCCGATATAACACGAATTTGGATATAACGCGGTAAAGCAGTGCTCCGGGGGGGGAGGAGGAGGGCAGGGCTGCGCACTCCAGTGGATCAAAGCAAGTTCAATATAACACGGTTTCACCTATAATGCGGTAAGATTTTTTGGCTCCCGAGGACAGCGTTATATCGAGGTAGAGGTGTATTACGTTTACTGTCACTCCAGCTCTTCCTGTATAATATTCCGATCCTCCTCTGTATTGACGATGCCTCCCATCTTTGTATCACCAGCCAATCGCATTAGCACGCTCCTACTATTTTTTTGTTTTGTGCGAAGGTCATTAATAAAGGTGTGAAATAAGATCGGTTCCCAGGGCCAATCCTTGAGTAGCTCCACTAGTAATTTCCCTCCAGTCTGATAGTTCACCTGTCAGCACAACCTGTTGCCTTCTCCCCATTAGCCAGTTCCTTACCCACCTCCAAATTCTTAACCTAAGGCCCCCCCGCCCCCATCATCTCTAATTTAACCAATCATTTCCCGTGTGGGACTGTCGAATGCTTTACTGAAGTTTGCATTCAGATTGTCCTTGCCCTGGTGACCTGAGCCCTTGCCAGCAAATCCCCATCCTTGCTGCTCTCGAGGAGGTGCAGAGAACAGGGACATGGGGTGGATTGCTAACGCTAAACGGCACTGAAGGGGCGAACTGCTATTGGCGGTCTCAAGGCTGGGCCCGGGGCTAACAACGGTGGAAGCTGTAGTGGAGACAGAGCTTGGGCATCTTTACCTCTTTGTCATTTAATCCTGCTCTGAGGGCTAGGTGATGCTGATAGCCAAAAGCACCTCAGCCATTGTCTATAATATGGCTTCCACCATGGGATGGCACTGATGGAGAATTACTGCTTCTTAGCTGGCTAGGGCAGAGGCAGCCTAGATCGTACCTTGGTGAGCAGTGACCAGCTGAGCTCTTGGGGCAAGCGAAGCTGTAAATCCAGTAGCTAGAGGCCAGATCAGGTTGTCCACCCACATAAGGCTGGCTAGTCACCAGGGCTACACTTTTTGAATTGTGGGGGGCCGTGCAAGGAGTCACATGCATAGCTTTTCTTGCCTGGAAAGCTGCAATGGGCCCATTTCCTGTGGAGGGACCGCTGCCAGCAGTTGTTTCGTGGTGGGGTCACTGGAGTGGCACTGCTTGGCATGCATTCGTTTACCTTTGGAGCTGGTTTCTGGGCATGTTTGCAGGCGGCATGTGCAATAGTCCTTTGCCGACAGGTCATGTGGATTTTAGCGGCAGTGCGAAGCTGCGGTTTCGGGGTTTAAGCTCAGCGTTGGACGTTGGCTTGCAGACCGGGGGGGGCCTGCGCCACAGCTGGAAGGCAGAGACGGTTTCGAAAGCTGATTTCATTGTTTATTGGCCCATCTAGCTCGACGACTTGAACCTCCCAGAAATCAAACGGAAGCGGCTGGAGGACAGGAAGGAGGACGACAAGAAAGAATTCAAGGACCTCTTTGAGCTGGACAGCGACTCCGACGGGGAGAGCGGTGGATTCGCTGTGCAAGGTATGGGGCTGGTAGGGGTTTGATTGTATATTGCAAAGAGGGGGGGCCAAATTCATCCACGGTGGAAGATGGTGTACCTCCGACTTGGAGGAGCTGCATTACAGGTGAGCGTGGCCCAGCAGGCTTGGGGACATGGAGAGAGAGTGGTGTGGGGTTTCCTTTTATGGCTTTTCAATCAGCATAGGGAAGCTCATTTAGAGCCTTTCATTTTGCCCCCATATCTTTTTGCTTCGCCTCACTCCAGCTCATTCTGGAGTCCCCACTAGCCTTCATCTCCCTTCCTGACCCTCCACCCCATCCCCCAGCACCTTCCTTTTGCTGCAGATGCTGAGCCTTGCCAGCGGCTCTCTGATAATCCAGCAGCAGGGGGCGCTCATCGTAAGGTAGTGCCCACTCTTTCAGATGTTCCTGTGGGATGGCTAAGATTCAACTGCTGTAAGGAGTTCTGCGGTAGCTCTTGAACGCAGGTCTCTGGTCCTCTGTGTCTCCCTATCCCTTCTGTACAATGGGAATACTAGCATGGCCTGCCTCACAGGAGTGTTGCGAGGATAAATACGGTAAGATCCATACCAGAGATAGGCCCAGCAATTGCTGGTTTCCAGAACAGAGACTGTCTTTGAGAGAAGGGTTAACACCTCCCAAACCCAGCACCCTTTCTGTCCCTGGGATCTTTTTAGACAACTCTTTAATGACTTAAGGACTGCACGGGTCTTTGATGGGACAAGAAAGTTTTGGTCTGTAGAGAAAATAGAGTGGTGTAATTCATGAATTAACCACTAGGGGTCCGCTACAGAACATGCTTAAAAACTCCAGTGGACAACTCAGAAAACTGTCAAATTCTTCTTTTAGAAAGTCTTGTATTTATCTTGAATTTTCTGATTGTTCTTGCTAGGGGCATTTTCATCAAAACAGGCTATTTTTATTAGTTCAGGAGCTCACCTGGCCTTCTTTCTTGCCCCCCGCTTAAAGTTCTGACCTCCCACATGGGATCGTGGTTATGATGTGTCAGAGTAAATTCTGACATTTGCTGGGGAATTAAGCCACAGAAGTTGATGAAATCCTGGTTTCGTTGCAGGTGTTCCTAATAAAAAGGGCGGGAGGGAAGGTTCAGAGAACTTTTGCCACATCAGCCACATGTTTAAAGCAATGGATTTTGCAGGTGTCCTTTGTAGTAAAGAGGAACAGGAAAAATCAAATGCACCACCAGAATTGGTGAATATTGAGAGACCTACAGCTCTCCCCAACACTGGGCTGGAGCTTGTCATGAATGCGTTATGAGAAAGTCTCGGTAGTTTCCAAAGGGTCAATAATATGTGTAATTGAGGGACTGGGGAGTGGGAGTCCAGGACTCCTGGGTTCTAATCCTGACTCTCCCACCAACGTGCTGGCTGCATCATTGGAAAAGGTCACTTAACCCTGAGACTTATTTTCAATATTTCTATAAAGTGCTTTGAGATGCTCACATGAAAGAGGCAATATCAATGTCTGATGATTGGAGATATACACTATACGGCCATCCCTTCATCTCCTGGTTCTGGCCACCTCTACCAACCACTCCTGCTTTTGCTCTGGCCACTTATCTGCGCACCAGAAAACCCGGATGAATGCAAAGCTTTACATGGTACAGTGTGCTGCACAGGGTAGAGGAGATGGCTCTGAGATCAACATAGCCCCCCGCCCAAAGTGAACCACACTCCGCTGCAGAGCTGTGGGGGCTGAGGTGGGTATCTTGGGAGAGGAGCATAGGACGCATGGTTGAGCCTGTGAAGCCCGGCGGCACACTTCCCTGTGGAGAGTGGTGGGGGAAGCCTGATAGACCGTGGCAGGCTGGCGATGTGAAATGAGCTGTTGTCCTGACACGTTTCAAAGCCCTTTAGACACCAGTCATCCTCCCTCAGAAGATGAACAGGAGTGACTGCCCACACTGAAATCTCTGCGCAGATCCACCAGGGCCCTCAAACGCAAGTCTGGCCTGTCAGCCAGAGTTCCTGGCCCAGCCTGCTGTGTTCCCCGGGCGGTGGGGGATAGGGAAAAGCACCGAGTCCTGCATAATGTGGGGCCAGTCTAGGGAGCAGCAGGAGGCAGTGGCCCACTGAAGGGGTCTGCTGCGTGCCGGGGAGTGCAAACACTGCCAGCTTCCACCTGGGCAGCGCTTGGCGGAGGCAGTGAGAGAGCGTTAGCTGCCTCCTTACTGCAACAGTCTTGCCCTGCTCTTTATTTCTGAGGTAAGAGCAGGTGCCCGGGCAGAATGGCTAAGAAGTGACTGCCCTTAAAGTCTCCTCCAGTGAACCAACACCCTCAGCAGGCGTCCCCAGCAGTACTAGGGCTTGCGTACACCCCCGAGCAGCCTGGGCCACAGTCGCAGGGCAGGGCCTGTCCCTTCCTAATAGCAGCAGTGTTCCCACATCTTACCAGCCGTGCACCAGCCCCGGCCTTTTATTAGACTCTGTGCTAACAAGCAGAACGCCATTGACGTTTGTATTGGCTGGTTGATATCAAGTTATGATTTTGGCTGGCCAGAGAGGAGCACGACCCTCCTGGCTTGGCATACGCCTGGCGTGGAATTTTCAAAGTGGTCGAGGTGATGTAGAGACACATCTTTCATTCGTTGTGCTTTGAAAATTTCAACCCAGACTTAATCGCTCATGTCTGTCTCAGAACAGGAGAGCAAGGAAACTGAAAAGTAGCACATTTAAAAACGGATCTAAGGAAATGGTTTTTCAAACAGCATATAATAGGACTGCGGAACTCATTGCCACAGGATGTCGCTGAGGCCAAGAACTTACCAAGCCTGGACCTTTATATAAATAACAAAAACATCCAGGGTTATAGTTAATGCTAAGAAAGTAATATTGAGAGGAGATAAAACCACGTTTCAGGGTTTTAACCAGCCTCTTAACTATTAGGGATTAGGGCAAGACTTCATTGGGGGAGCTTTTACCCTTCAGTGGCCAACTGTGGGGTTCTTGCACTTTTCTCTGAAGTATCTGGTGCTGGTCAGTGTCAGAGACAGGATACTGGGGGAGATGGACCTTGGGTCTGGTCTGATCTGGTGGTCCCCCTGGTTGTACTGTGAGCAGAAGAGAGCCCTCCCTCACCCACCCTCTTTTTTTCCTTAATTGACCGTAGCAGCATTGGCAACTGTCTCAGCATGTCTGTGGCTCACTAGTGAGATGCAAAGAGCTGGACTAGAATAGAAATGCTTCCCATTCCTAGCCAGAGACGAGGCGTTTGGCATGGGAACCCCCTTCCCTGTTGACAGCATCATCATCTTTCCATTTGTGGTTCAGTTTTGCCCAGACAGATCCCAGCCTGCATTCAGCCAGTGGAAAATCAGCCGTTAATAGCTAGGAAATTAGCAATTTTCTGTTAATTAGCTGCTGTTCAAAGCCCCTCTCTCCCCCACCTTTTTTTTAATTAAATATTGCTGTAGTTAAGTGCTCATTAGGGTTTACAGTGACTATAATCTCCCTGGAATAGGTTAGCATGGAGAACAGCAAGATTCCTGGGGTTAACTACAACTAACTAAACTACCTCGCTTGTTAACTAATGTCTAACAAATGTCAGGGCGGTTGGGGCACAGGAGAGCAGGTTACTGGAGAGGTCTGTCCCAGTGCAAACAGTTCACTCGCTTTGAAGAAGGCTTAAGATGCAAAATGAACAGTAAAGGACAATCTAGTCCAGGAAGTAGCAGGGGAAAAGTATAGCAAAATACCAGCCTCTCGCTCTCATTCCCAGGCCCTGTAATCAGAAAGCAATTAATTGCAAAAGGAGAAGCGTGGCTAATTAGCGTAGCAAATGAATAACTTCACATGCACAGCCACAAAATCCATGTTGTGTGTCTTATTAGCGTTCCCCACTTCTAGGCTGAGGTAGGGGAGAGGACATGGCTGCTTTGATGACACCAACCACTTATTTCCACTGCTTCCTTAATGACCTGGCAGTCCGGGGGTGAGCCCCAGCGCAGCATGCTCCCGTGTGGTGCTTACCCTGACGGCCTGGACTGGCACTCGGTAGGAGTGTGCCCCTGAGCTGGGTTAAGCAAATACGTGTTTGCAGGATTGGGGCCCCCGAGTGCCCCAAAGCTGCCGGTACAGGAGGCAGGTGGACCCTGAAGAGCGAGGCTTTTGCCAGGCATTCATGATTGTACAGCGCAGCTGATGTTACACCTCCCTGGGCGCTGTTCCCTGCGGGGTGTGGCGCTCTGTCTCCATGGGTTTGTCAGTTGATCACAGGATAAGCAGCTCCCATCTAAACTGCTCTGGGCAATTCAGTTAAAATCCCCCAAACAGCCACAACAGCAACTGAACAAACATCCCCCAAACCTCTCACCACCACATACAATTCCCCATTGCTTGCACTCCCCTATCCACACCCCAGCCGCCCACGGTCCAGCTGCAGGGGTACTGGCTGGATTCACTGTCGTCTGGCTCCCGTGTTCCTGTAGGAATAACCGTGTTTAGGCAGTGCCCCGGCACTGGGGCACGCGAGAGCGCCGTTTGCCAGGCCTCGGGCAAGTGTGCGGGGACAGCCACCATGCAGAGCCCGGCATGAAATTGGGCTGGGTTGTGGGTGGGGCAGCCTGCCACCCCCTGAAGCGCCGGGAAGGAGGGGAGCGGAGCTGGACGGCTTGCTGGGTATTTAGGGTCGGCTGTATCCAAGCCATGCGGGAGTATGGTCAGAAAGGCAGGCTGCAGTCAGTCCTGCTAGGAGGGTGGGGACGGTTCCTTTCTCTGGCAGCCGTGTGGTTTATTGGGGTCAGGGGAGGGAAGCCGTGCCCTCCTCCTTCCCCTCCCGCCTGGCTTATAGCAGGAGCTCAGCTGGCCCGAGGGGGAGGCTGTCTCACCCCAAACGGCTGGAAAGGGGGAGGTGCCCAGTGCCCTGAGCTTCCCTGTTCTCCCAGGCTCCTGGAGGGGCAGCTGCAGGGGAGCAACGTACGAGCTGACGTGCTGGCAGGTGTGTGGGGGTGCACCCCAGTCTCTGCTCTGGTCTTGGTGCAGGGGGCTGCACCCCCACTGTCCTCCAGGCGGAACATGTGTCACCTCCTGCCCCCACCCTGGGGGTGCACCCTTCCAGCTGCACCTCGGGGGTTATATCCCACTGCCTGCCCCCACCCTGGGGATGCACCCCCTTCTTCTCCAGCTGCCCCCCCCGGGGGGGTTATATCCCACCGCCTGCCCCCACCCTGGGGGCGCACCCCCTTCTTCTCCAGCTGCCCCCCCGGGGGTTATATACCACCTCTTGCCCCCACCCTGGGGGCACACCCCCTTCTTCTCCAGCTGCCCCCTCCCGGGGGGTTATATCCCGCCGCCTGCCCCCACCCTGGGGGTGCACCCCCTTCTTCTCCAGCTGCACCGGGGAGGGGTCGGGGATTTGCTGCTTCCTGGCCCAGGCTGTGCTGCACAGAGCAGCTGTCAGCAGCTTGAGCAGCGCTTGGCTCGGCTCGGCTCTGCTCCCAGGTGGGAACTGTCGTTCCCCCCCCCCCCCCCCCCGGGTGTGGAAGCAGCAGCAGAACATCTGCTGGAGCTGTAGTCCTTGGAATCCTCCTGGGGGGTCCCTGGGTGACGTGTCCCCACCCTGTGGGGAGGCAGGAGAGGTCCAGTAGGCAGGGGGAGGGGGGTGTTGCTCCCCCTTATGAATAGATTTGGGAGAGCAACATTGAGGGTGCAGAATAGGATTGGGGGGGGGCTCTTTGTGGGGGAGAGGCTGCTCTGTGACATGGAGCAGAACAAGATTGGGTGGGTCCCTACGGGGTGAAGCATGGGGGGATGTGTGACAGGTACGTACAGAGGGAAAGGCTCCTGCAGGGGACGGAGTATCCAGGATAGGGTGCAGAACAGGCTGGGGAGGGGTGAAATGGAGCAGCTCCTTTATGGGCAGAAGCAGCTCGTATAGGGGGGAAGGCGGGGGGGGGGTCTTAGAGGGACATGGCTCCTATATATATATATATATATATATATATATATATATATAGGGAGATGGAGAGATACCTATCTCATAGAGCTGGAAGGGACCTTGAAAGGTCATCAAGTCCAGTCCAGTCCCCTGCCTTCACTAGCAGGACCAATTTTTTGCCCTAGATCCCTAAAGGGCCCCCTGCAAGGATTGACCTCACAACCCTGGGTTTAGCAGGCCAATGCTCAAACCACTGAGCTATCCCTGCCCCCTTCCGTAGGAAGCAGGGTGTGCTTCAGAGGAGAGAGAGGGGCCACTTGCCCGTATCATTCCAGATGTTACGGTGTGTGCAGCCACACGAGGGCTCCATTTAGCAGGGTGACCCAGGCTGTCGACAGGGAGAAGGAGCTGTATTTAAAACTAAAAAAGGGGAGGGCGCTCGGGGTGGGGTCCTGCACCCAGTTTCTATGGTCTCTGCTGCTTTTGTTTCTCTTCCATGTTGCTCGTCTCCCTGAGTCCTGGAGGTTGCTTCTCTTTAGTTAGAGTGATAGGGCTGCGCTGCCACTGTGTGTAAGTTCCCGGCAGGGTTACATGCAGCTTCATAAAGACTTAGGGACGATGCTAAACCTTTCCAGTGATTTCAGGACGAGCTCACTCTGCTCTGCCGGCATTGCTTTTATGTACCGGCTGTACGTACTGTAGAGCAGCAAACAGCGTCTGGGGGAGGGAGGGATTGCAGGTGCAGGAGATGCTTAATTGCATCAATTATTGGTGATTTTCTTTAGGGTCCGCCATAAAATAATGAGGAATTGATTGTTTTTGCTGTAAACATGTGTTCACGCCCTTGGCTGCCTCTGTGAAAATACTTCTTACCATAGCAAATGATTAATTGTAGAGTGCGAGTGTAACTATGTATTGTGCATAAAAAACATACACAACTGTGTGTCTGTGTGATATGTATGTACATTATACACATACATACCCATTGTGTATGTGTATACAATGTACATACAAAGTGTGTGTATAAAGATGACATGGGTTGAGTAGCCATGGTGAAGCGTACGATATAAATACCTAGATGCTACAGTCATATAGAATGTGCTAGAATCACCCTTATGCGTCAGGGCTTCTGTGGGTCAGGAAGCAAAATCTCTGTGGGCCAGGCTGCTTCAAATTGTCCATTGCAGGGTTTCATGCTCCTTTCTCTGAAGCATCTGGTGCTGGCCCAGATAGCTCACTGGTCTGATCGGGTGTGGCTATTCTTGTGTTCCTGTATAAAGTCATTCCCCTACGGTTACCATATTTCAACAAGCAAAAAAGAGGACGGGAGGAGCCCCGCCCTAGCCCCGCCCCTGCCCCTCCCACTTCCCGCCCCCCCAGAACCCCCAACCCTCCCCCTGTTCCTTGTCCCCTGACTGCCCCCTCCTGGGACCCCTGCCCCTAACTGCCCCCCGGGACTCCACTCCCTATCTAAGCCTCCTTGCCTCTTGTCCCCTGACTGCCCCAACCCTTATCCACACCCCCACCCCCAGACAGACCCCTGGGACTCCCACGCCCCATCCACCCACTCCCCACCCCCTGACAGCCCCCCCCAGAACTCCCAACCCATCTAAACCCCTCTGCTCCCTGTCCCCTGACTGCTCCGATCCCTCTCCCCACTCCTGCCCCCTGACAGCTCCCCCCCAGAACTCCCAGCCCCCCACCCCCCCGCTCCTTGTCCCCTGACTGCCCCCTCCTGGGACCCCTGCTCCTAACTGCCCTCCAGAACCCCACCCCCTACCTAAGACTCCCTGTTCCTTGTCCCCTAACTGCCCCCTCCTAAGACCCCCCCCCCAACTGCCCCCCAGGACCCTACCCCCTACCTGTACCCTGACTGCCCAAAACTTTCTCCACTCCCCTCCAAAAGCCCCCACCCGTTTCTTGACTGCCCCCTCCAGAACCTCCCTGTCCCTTCTCCTGCCCCCTTACCCTGCTGCTCAGAACAGGGTGTTGGGCTCTGTGCCAGCCGGACACATGGCTGAGCTCCCCAGCACAACACAAAACCCGGTCCCTGGCCCTGCACAGGGCTGCCGGAGCGGGCTGCAGGAGGAGGAGCTGCCGGCCGGCTCAGAATGCAGGGAGGGGGGGGTGGGAGGAGGAAGCTGCTCCGGAGTCCAGCCCGGGACTTTCCTGCAGCCCTCCCAGCCGCTCGCTCTGCCGGGGGAGGGGGAAATCCCGGACATTGTGAGTGCTTTACAAATTCCCCCCGGATGCTATTTTTAGCACACAAAAGGAGGACATGTCCGGGTAAATCCGGACGAATGGTAACCCTACATTCCCCCAAATTAGATACATACGGGGCAAGTGAGCGATGAGGCATATTTAAGTAGGCTGAAATGGCATTGCGCTGTCTGTAATGTGATAAGTTTTGGATACTGCAGCTGATCAAACCCTGTTTGGGTTTCTCTCACAGTGTCACGTAGGGATACGGATCTGGTTTGTTTTGTGTGTTGCATATCAATATGGCAGCATGATGTGTGTGGAACAGTCTGGCTGTGGGTTCGTTCAGCGTGTTATCTTTTTGCCTATTAAGATACAACAGCTCTCTCAAATTACTCCAGAGCCAATCCCAAAAGATTGGTCTTGTCTCGTTTTTAGCCAGGAATTCGCTTCCATCAACACTCGCTTCCAGAACCCTGTTAATTACAAGTAGAGCGTGGTGGAGCCCAGCAACTTTCTGCAGCTGGGGGATTGTGTCAAACTTTTCCCCCCCGTTTTTATGTAAGATCCGAGACGATAGAGACCTGCCTCTACGTGTGTGTTGGAGGGGGGAAGCGTATGTGCCTACGCTTAACTATAGGCATAAAACACGAGGCCTGAATGTAGGGTCCAGTCTCACAGGGTGCTGAGCGCTCTCGCCACCTGTCTTGTTGAATGTTTGCCATCCTCCTTCCCCGTGCCTCAGTTTCACAACCCTAATGATTCTCTCCCCCCTCCCTTCCTTCCAGTCTTTCCTTTCTTTCCTGTCAGGCCACTTGGGCTGTAAAATCAGGTTCAGCTCTTGCTCACCTCCACCCTGGAGTTGGGTTTCTTTGCAGCAGAAGGCCCAGAGGAAGGTGATGGAGGTTGAATGGCCCTGGGCTCTGAATCACAGTGAGATCAATTGCTGGTCGATCTTTGCATAGGGAAACACGTGACGTTTTTGATTTGTTTGCCTGGGAATCTAACAGACTTAGTTTATGCTACTCCCCCCCCCCCCCAATAAAATCAAACCACCACCAAACACTCCTTCTGTTGTGATTTCCCTAGCAGCAAATCTCTCTGCTTCGTGCCTGATTTGAACCTGGTGAGGCAAGTTGCCGGGCAAGCGTCAGTGCATGCAGCAGGTATGGCTGGATATTTGGGGTGGGGTGAGCGTGGGATGTAGAGGGAGCTTCTGATATTGGTTTTTAACCAGTTAAAACGTCTGCATGAAAGGGAAGAGCCTCCCTTTCCTCCCCTTTTGGTTTAAGCCGTGGTGGTACAACTGCCTGCCAGCTTCTGCAGGGCTGGAACAATGCCCAAGGTGCAGGAAAGGTGGCTGATACATGGGCGAGGTGGACCAATGCTTGCTGAGGAAGGCAGGCTGGAGAGGGGCCACTGGGTGCCGTGAAAGGTCTGGTAGGAAAGGGGGAGGGTTGAGCACTCCCAGAACCACACTGGTTTTCAGAGGGCGAGGATGGAGGGGGCGCATGGATTTGATCGATGGTCTGTCTAGGGCGGGGGGTGGCAGTGGCACGCATTCCTCTCATTTACCAGCTGACGGCTCTCTGGGAGGGAAGACGGCTGCTCCTGGAAATTATTAATGGCTCGGGGAGAGGAGCTGGATTGCCTCGTCATGAGGCAATTAATGGCGAGAAGGGAGCGTGGCTGCATTCTCTCTCCGGGCCGGGCCGTAATGAGCAATCTGTCCACATTAGGCGGTGGTCTGCCTCTAATGAACTTGAGCAGGTTTCTTCGTTTATCAGTCACGTAAGCATATTACATCAGTGCGGAGGGGGGAGGAGGTGGTCCAGATGTTTTCATTTGTTAAAGGAATAACCGTGGCCCTTCGAGCTGGCAGATTTCCTGGCGTGTTCCTCTGCATGCAGGATTAGCCAAGCGATCAATAGGCAGGGTGTTCTATGGCGTGGGGGGTAAGAAGAGGGATTATTCCTTTTATCGGGTAATTAGAGTCACCCCAAGTGTTGCTGGGTAGAGGCGGGGGAATAGATTATATAATAATAGATGATTATCATAAATGTCCTCCTCAAAGCTGCTTGCCTGATCCCTCTTGGCTTCGATCTCTCTCTCTCTCTCTCTCTCTCTCCGCTTGGGTTTTCGTTTTGACTTTGCTTGATGAGACGCTGTTCCAGAAGAATGCTGTGTATCGGATACAGGCGATGGTCCCAATTCTGCAGTGACTGCTGCTCGGGCAGACCCCTTTGGGGGTTCTGCAGAGACACACCCCAGTGGAGCTGATCACAGGATTGGGGCCTCTATTAGTGCCATGTCTCTGGGCTGGTCTAAGGGGGTGAGACAACCAGCTCCCACCCGTCATTGGGGTTTGGCTCCCTCCGTCCCATTTGAGAATCCTGGCCGTGGGGTCCCTGGTAAAGGAGCCTTGCAGCCAGTGAGAGCGTGGGAGCGGGCGGGTGAGGGAAGACTGGGCACAGGGAAGCAGAATGCAATTGTGCGTTTGATAAACACCTCCATCCCCAGAGTGTGGGGAGGGGGCACTCCCATCTCCCTGCTTTATGGCAGATCAGGGAAAGCAATAGAGTCAGGGCTAGCAAGCATGTCTGGGAGCCCTGTGGAGCCCCGTGGAGAGGGGCTGCACGGGGTCTGTCTCTCCCCCAGCGGTGAGTGTGTGTTACGCGTCCCCGCTCTGTGCTGATCCGCAGGGGATACTAGTTTGGTAGCGATGCAGCTACAGAGCTGTGGCTCCGGCTGTAGCAGTGTATGCTTCTAGCGCCGGAGGTCCCCAGTTTGAACCCTGATGTATCAGCCGCCATGATGGCCATCATCTGTCACCACTTACATCCCACTGCGAGGTTTGCCTGGCGCCGGTCTCCTGCACAGGTCTGAGTCGTGTCCCCCCCCTACACACACGTGTGCGGCAGCCTAAGCATTTGCATCAGGCTTGCAGGCTGAGAAGGGTGGATTTTATTCCTCCAACTCACGCATGAGTGGCTCTCCTCCCAGCCACGCCACTCTCGCTTTGCCTGATCGCTTCTCCAGGTGCTGGGCGTGAGAGCCAAGGTGGGAGCTTGGGTTGCTGAGTGAGGGGAGGGAATCCTGGCTTTGGCAATTCCCTCTTCCCGGGCATGTCTGGCTATCACACTGGGGAGTGGCCCATGTGCATGGGAGAACACGTCTGGCTCAGTATAGCCATCCAGGTGATCTCTGGCCATCTGGGTCCTCCACCTCTCCCTTCCAGACACTTCCCGTGTGCCCTTGAGCATCTCCCCGGGGGCCACCTGCATTGAGCACCCAAAACTCCAAAGTCAGTGAGAGATGCACTGGGCCCTTCTCGTCCAGTCCTGCAAGGTGCTGGGTGCTCGTTGGCCTCCCTGATAGCAGCACGGGCTAAGGAAGAGGCTTGACACCATGGCGATGGGTACAGCATAAATTGGGCCACTTCCCTCTGTTGTGCCTCAGTTTCCCCATGTGTAGAATGGGAGTGGTAGCGCTCCCCTGCCTTTCCAGAGCGCTCGAAAGGCTGAGTTCACTAGTGTGCAGAGAGGGCTTTGGATATCCTGGGACGGGGAGCGCTATGGAAAGGCGACATGTATGGAGACAGACACGGACTTGTTTTAAAATGAAGTTATGCGTAATGCAGCTCTGGCCCCTTAATCAGAAACGTGTGTTGGAGGCAAAGTTATCTCCAGCTGCTGCAGAGGGATTTATCCCTTGATAATGGGTGGAACATCTTCTTTAATTTCTTTGTTTGAGGCCAGCTTTTCTCCGTCCCCCCCAACCCTGTGTTTATTCTTCGTTTCACGTCGCCCCAGCACGAAAGGATCTTGCAGACGATCTCTCCTGGTGAGCCAGAGCTCAGTGGTGCAATAGAGGGCCCTTCGGGGTGTGTAACTCAGCACGTAGACTGAAAGGGTAGCTTTGTGCTCGTTGCATGTCATGGCCGGGAACTAAGCTGCTCCATTGGACTAAGGGTGACGGAAACGGGAGAATTGTCATACTGCATCAGACCCATGGTCCAGCTAGTCCAGGCTCCCCTCTCTGACGCCGGCCAGTCCCAGATGCTTCAGAGGAAGAGCCCAGCAGTAGGGAGTTACGGGCTAATCTGCTCCCCCGACCCCCATATGAAGTCTCATTCTCATCTCTGATAGCTAGAGATGGGCTTGAAGCATGAGGTTGAAAATCCGTTCCCGAACTGGGGGTGCATTAACTATTCACACACCGTCGCTCAACTGCCAGGCCCTTTTGGCACCTTGTTCAGCCTCTGCCGGGTGATCGTTTTTGTTTAACCACATGCATTTTGCAACCAGCTAGTTTGGCAGCCAAGCCGGGCAACTCTTTAGAATGGCTGCAACCTCCCGGGAGTGCTGGCGGATTTCCCATCCTGTCTGAGCTCCGTTCCCCGCGCCCCCCCCCTCCCCCGCACCAGTAATAGCTTCATCATTAAAGTGATTAATGCAGACTTTACAGCGCCCGCTTGCTGACCAAATTGTATTAAAAGTCAGGCTAATATCTCCAAGTCGAGTCAGCAGGGACTCCTGGAGGCAGGGGGAGCTCCCGGCGCTGAGGACTGCAGGCACTGCTGCTCGCGTTTTATGCAAGCTTTGTGCTGGTAGAGGGACGTGCTGGCACGCAGCATCCGGGCGCGACACTGGTGCTTGCTGCCCCGTTCAGCTTCCCAAAGGCGAAGAGGCTCTGGCCTCCCCCTCGCCGGCAGATCACCCTTCTGACTGGATGGAGTTGGGTTGAGCCTTGATTCCACCTTCTGCCTCCTGGCCACTGTTCCCCCCAGGCACGGTCTGTACCTCCAGGACAGGCACAGATGATTTCCCTGCCCTAAGGCACAAGAGGGACCAGATGGTGACTGATGAAAGCTTGGTTTGGGCCTTGCTCCAGGAGACGTGCGCTGCCCCCGGCGGGGGCTGTGTTGTGAGGTTATGACCCAGCCCAGTATTCAAGTTGGGTCGTCCCTGTGCTGATCCCCCCGCCCTCAGGAATGATTGAACAGTTGATGTTTTGAGCCATGGAATGGGGGCGCTCTAGACAGACGTGGGGTCTGTTTACCCATGGCGCCGGAGCGGTAACTTCCGGCTTGGGCGGACATACCGGAGCTAGCGCACTTGATGTAGAAATGTAGCCGGGGTGGAGGTAGCACGGGGCTGTCTCCTCGCGCTCCCAGCTCCAGCGTCGACGTACGCTAACAGGAGGCGCGCGCAGGCAGCCCGGCTGGGGAAACGGCAGCCCGACGTCTGAAATCCTTTTGTTGCAAAGGAGCCAGCGGGGAAGGGTTTTTTTGGCCAGTGCCCTTTCAGGCCCTGAGCCCGGCACCTAAAAGTGGGGAAATCAATCAAAGGCCTGGTATCCAGTTCTGCTCACAGCTGGGCTGGCTCCTCTGGTCTCTATCAGATGAGCGCTTGGAGCCGCTAACCAGCGCTGACAGCTCCTTTCGCTCCCGCTCCGTGATGAATGGGCGTGAGCTTTTGTTCCTACCTTGTCCTGTGTGGGCCAGGATAGGCTTCTCAGGTGCCCATCAATATTATCTCGTGTGGTGGGGAGCGTGGCTATCCATCTTCTGCCTGGCCTGCCCCCGACGGGGAGTGCGCTGCCTGGCGACAGGACGCAGTCGGATTGTCTCGGTACCCAGCAAGCCTAATGAATGGAGGCCGGAGGCAGCCCGGTTGAGGGGGAGGGGGCGGCAGGAAGCACTCGCATCCAACTTCTCTGGATGCAGCTGAGTGAGTAGCTCCGGTCAGCGGCTGGCGCTGGGGGGCTGCGAGCACGGCCAGAAGAACGGTGCACAGCAGGGTTGCCAGCTGGAGTCCCACGGCACGCGGAGACACGGTTCCTCTGGCGGCCTGGGGCGGAGGGGCTGTAAATCGCTGGGTTTAGTGGGAGGTTGATGGCTGGTATTGGGGGCTATACGACAGTGCCAGGAACTAGGGTCTGATGCTTTTCCCATTTGCAGAGGGTGCCCCCCAGAATGCACAGATCGCAGGTGCTTAGGGGAATCAGACGCTATTTCAGGGTTTAGCACCTCCTTGTGCTTCCCAGTTTTCTCCCTCTCGTTCATCGCTGTCGGGGCCATTTCTTCCTGCTGGGCGTTCCTCCGTCTCCCCATCCCCGGCGGGAGCTCTGGTCTCCTGGAGGCTGCCGGGCAGGGCCGCTGTGCACTACCTGAATACCTAGCAGTAATCAGACCTGGCCCCAGAGAGAACTCCCTGCCCCTTCCCCTTGCAGCTGTGTGGGAGTTTGTACAATGGTAGGCGTTCAGCTCTTCACTCGGCTTCCTCACTCTGGCCTCTCAAGTGCAGCCGCTCATACCATCTGGTACAGTCCCTGTCACTTCCCCGTCTGCCACATCAGCCCCAGAGAGGTTGCACACGGCCCGGATTCCCTGACGGTTCCCGCTGCCCAAGGGACCTCAGCAGGGATGTTTGTGTAACCCAAAAAACAAATGAATTGCAGGAAAATCAAAGGCCAAGAAAGCGCAGGGATCCGCGGGGAGCCCGGATGTGAGCAGCGAGGATGACGACGAAGAGGGCGAGTATGACATCGGGGAGGAAGAGGAAGCCAGTGACTCGGACGGTGAGCAGCCCGGGAGGAGGAGTGGGGAAAGGAAAGGGAAATGTGGACGGGTCTATAGGTTTCAAGCCCATCCTGCAGCCTGGTTTTTGGGAGCTCACTGAGAAAGGCAACGAGCCCTCTTGTGCGAGGCACCCGGCTCCAGGCAGGGGGCATGGGAAGGGCTCTCGCGCCTGCGGTTCAGGGATGAACAGGCTGCTGGTCCCTTTCATCTCCTTTCAGGGGCCGCCTGCAGAGAGGCTCAAAGGAACTTCGCACAGCCCCACTCCCCACACGGGCAGAGAGCACATAACACTTCACCTGTGCAGAGCAGTGGTGATGCTTTTCCTTTCTGCTTAACCCCCTGGCTACCGGTTCTCTCCCGTGGGGGGGGAAGCGGCTGACCGAAGCTGCCGGGGCGGTGGCGTTGTAGTGGAGACACCCGGCACGTGTGGCGGCCGTGCAGAGATGAGATGGTTGCGTGCACGGACCAGTGCTGCATCCGGGCCGCGATCGCTCCTAGCGTGTGTCCCGATGGTGCGTCCCCATTAGCCGCTGGTGCCCAGAGGGGGATGCGTGCGGGCGAGAGGGCTGGCCCCAGTGAGGAAGCAGCAGTTTATTACCAGCTGTACTGCTTACGAGACCCAAGCTGCCCACCGTGAGCCGGGTCACCAGGGGCCAGCAAGAACCTGACACACAGCCAGTCGCTTGTCTTGCTCAGGCCCAGAGCCCCCCGTCGCTCTGCTCCCATGGCGTCTGCTCAGCGGCTGTCTTCTGGCAGCGTTACCCATGTCACTCCTGCCGCTCAGCTGGCAGAGCAAGGCCGAGCCTGCCAGGGCCTGTCATGCCTGCTGGCACCTTAGCCCGGTTTGTTGCCATCTGTAAGCCAGCACTGCCATGCCCAAACCCACGTGTTACGGGCACTGGTGGGAAGTGGCTGCAGTTCTCCTGGGACTGGCAGGGTTGTTTTTTTTTGCTAGCTAGGGGGCGTCTAACCCAGAGCATTGCCCAGACCGTGTCTGATTCTGCATGGCAGATGGCTGAGGCTTGGCACACGCACCCCAGTGCCAGTGCCCAGATTAGATGGGCATTAGATCCATGACGGGACAGTGCTGCAAAGGCAAAGATGCTTGGGAACATTTTCCTGTCTGCTCTGGGAGTGCTCTTTCCCCTGCCCCACCTGGCTGGCATGTTGGGGGGACGAGGGGCCCCCCAGCTGACTGGCGCAGAGCACTAGAGTGTCCCAGCGGGAACTTTCCACAGGCCTTTGGGGCCTGTCCCCTCGGGCCGCGGGAGCATTTGGAAGAGCTGGGTTGGGACGGAGGCCCTGCGCTATGGTGCTGTGCCCCAAACGAATCCTCGCGCCACTGTCCTGTCTCCCAGAGCACAGCGCCCAGGCAGGTCCGGCTCCCGCTGCAGGGTCGTGTTCTGGCCCCAGCTGGGCCGCATGCAAATGAGCAGCGAAGGGCAGTTTAGGAAAGCCTCCGGTGCCTGCTTTGCTGGGCTCTCACGCAGCTGCCTGGTTCCTGGCGGCAGTCAGACCCCAGCGCTCCTGGCTGTGACAGTCCGATCGCTTCAGCTGAGATTTGTCCATCTCGGAGGGTGGAGAGAGGCTGGGAGGTCACTTGTGCTCTCTCTCTCGGGTTTGGTTTTAGTTTTTAGCTTTAGCCCTTGCTGTCAGGCAGTCCAGGGCCCCCAGGGTTCTGGAATGAGAAGAAATCGGGCGCTCACCCGACCCCTGGGGGAGGCAGTTCCACGTCTCTGGCGCGCTGGTGTTTCCAAGGCACCAGCCAGAAGTGCTAATGAGCAGTAACGTCCAGCGTGGCACGCGGGGACTGGAGCGTCTCCTGCCAGCCCAGTGGGTTTTGCTGTTCCACCCTGGGCATAAGACCCAGCTTTCCTCGAGCTCTGCCGTATGCAGGTGTCTGTGGCCATATGGCGTCGGCGCTGATCCTGGGGCGGTGCTGTGCCAGCACAGCCCAGGAACCAGGCACCGAGACAGCCCTGGTTCACGGGGGGATCCCTGGGGATGTACTGGGAGGAAGCTGAATGTAGCCTGCCCAGCCCGTGGAAATTAGCTCTGCTTTGCATGGAGCTCACGAATACCTTCAAAGGGACCAGGGGCTCAGACCGGGGTTCGTTTTCCAGCTGGGGTCCAGAGCCTCTGCGGCTCTAACCCTCGCAACCCCCAATCGAGATCAACAATAGAGGGGAAAGCGGCTGGATTAAGGGGAGCTGGGAGGAGAGGGCTCAGGGTCTCTTAGGAGCTCTGCTTGGCTCCCTCTCCCCTCCCTGCTTCGAACGCTGTGTTTCACACACACACAGCCTGGACTGGAGCAGGCGCTGCTCCGGATGCCCCGCAGTGCTCTCCCTCCTGCTCTCTGGGAGCAGCTGCGGCACCCGCATGTTAATTAGCGATGGGTCACCCCCCTCCCGATAGCAGCATGGGATTTACTCCTCTTTGCTCTTCCTGCCCGCAGGGGGAGCTGAGGAGGGGCCCTCCACCTCGGAGGGGACCCAGAAGCAGCTGGCCTATGCCAGGCGGCTGTCCTCGGCCGACCTCGAGCTGCTGGCCCAAGGGGAGGAGGACATCGTGGAGGACCTTGATGACAATTACTTCGACGACCTAGCCGGTGACTGACGACTCCACAAATGCTCTGGGCTCCCTCCCTCTGCGCCTAGGAGGGCAAGCGTGTGCCCTCGCCGACAATCGAAGCTGGTCGTGATGGGAACTAGGCCGAGGGGGAGCCCCGAAGGAGGAGGTAGGAGCAGCATGGGATGGGCAGCCCTAGCGGGACAGAATTTCTCACTGATGCAGCAGAGACGCTGCCTGGACCTTTTCCCCCAGAGTTACGTTAGTGGGAATGCGGTGAAATGTGTGGTCACGTCAGGACCAGTAAAACTGCTCAGCAAAGGTAATAAAAAGCCCTCATTAAACTCCAGTGCCTTAAATAATGCAGGGGTCAGCACCAGCCTGCGGGAGCCCAAAGAAACCAGTCCCTGGAGGGACAGGCTCCTCTGCCCATGTGGTCAGCCGCCCACGGGGCCACTCGCCCATGGGCTGGGCACTCTGCCAAGCTGGGCACAGGTTGCTTGCCATGTGTGTCTTTGTAGCTTCCCGGTCCCTGGAAAGCAGCTGAGAGCCGTGTCCACACACACGGGGTTGGCAGACGAAGGGCGTGCACCGGTCGGCGGTCAGTTTGCCCGGGGGGAACGCATCCGCCAAGGGAAGGCTGCTTTGCCCCCGAGCTCCTTGCTTGTCTGCATCCAGAAGTGCTGCTGTGCAGGCACTACTGAAGACGGGCTGGCAGCAGTAGCACTGCTTACCTGGGTGCCGAGAGGGTTTTTCATATTGTCCCTCCAGCACAGGGTCTCAGGGAGCAAACTGGGCTGGCTCTCCCATCAACGCTCTTGCTGTTAACCACGTTCCAGTTCCAGGCTTTCCGGTGCATCCTTCCAGGGGGCTGCCGCAGGTTCAGCGGGGGGCAGGACCTTAACCTGCAGAGCCGCCTTTGCCGGGGAGGAGATGCCAGCTTGAATCCCAGACCCATGTTTAGTTTGCAGGGCTGGCAAGCGGGCAGATTTGATAGCATCTCAACACATGTTCCTAAGTGTGACGCCAGGACGTGGCATTTGGACCACGTCCCATCTCTGAGGTTTGGAGGAGTGTGATGATTTTTTTTTTTTTTAAACATTTCCAATACCACCTTAGCAGGAGAGGGCTACATGAAGGCAGGGGCATCATTGAGGTGCAGGGCCCCTGCTGCTTCCATGGCATTCATGGGAGTTTGTGGGTGCACGGGGTTGATGAAAATGAGGCCCCTGCTGCTCTGTGCACCCTCGGCAGTGCTTATCATGCAGCAGCCACCTTGTGAGAGGGGTCCAGTGACAGTACGTTCCTATTGTACATCTCTGAGGCGCTTCACGCAAACTCTTCCACAGCAAGGCTGTGACGTGCCTCGGGCAGAGGCAGGGCTAGAAACCAGCCCCCGTGGGTCCCTGTGCTCCAGCCATTGCATGGTGCTGCCGATTGTGAGCATCGCCATGAAGTCATGTTGAGAAATGGAAGGAACTGATTCTAAGGTTGCTTCCCTGGGGCAGGGGTTAGATTGGGAACAGCTGATGAGATTGAGTGAGTTGTGGTGAAAAACTAGTGGGAGAAATGGACGTCATTTTTCCCTCCACCTTCATGCAAGCCAAGCACAAAGGCTGTGGGGGTGGGGGTTTTCACATGCTCATTTTTCCAACTGCATAAAAGTTAAAGTGAAAAAATGTGGGAGAAGTGGGGACAGCCTCCCCTCTCCGGCTGCCATTGGATTGTACTGAGAGGATAAAAGCCCAGCCAAACCTACCTTGTGCTGCTTTGTCAAAATGTAAAATGACATTGGTGCATAACTTGATTTTTGGCTGGGAAACGTCAAAAGTCCTCCTGCCCTTTTTTTTTCTTTCACTAAACCCTATTTTTGGCAAGAAACTTTTTCTGTAATACATTCTTGACTAGCTCCTCACACCCATTCACCTGCTGCCTGGCCAGAACCAGAGCCGTGTACCCTCGCTGCTGGGTGTGCTCCCTCCCCTGCGCCAAAGTCTTTCTTGCAGCAGTTGTGGCAGGTGAAGCAAAACATGCCCCAGCTCCTGCCCCTGCCGGGCAGAACACCTGCTGGAGCCCCCAGGAGCACGGCCATGGAGTGAATGCAAGGTGAGAGGTCTGTTCTAGCAGTTGGGCACTGAGCAGACATTCTAAGGGGGAAAGCACAGACCCTTTATGATTTTTTTATTTAAACTGATTGCTGGAAAGCATTTATTGTGATGGGATGAATAATGACAATTGTTTTTTACAAGATAAAGAAGCTAATGTACCACCAAGCTATTTTTTATAAGGAAAACGGTAGCCCGTGCAACGTTTAAACAAAAAGAGAGAGAGAGAGAGAGAGAGAGCGCGAAGTACCATGTGTGATTGTTGTTCACAACTGTACAAGTCACAGGAGGTCACCCCCAGGAGTTACCGTCTTCTTCACAGTAGTAAAACCTCTACCAGTGGGTTTGCCTGACCTCCCTACCTCCTATGGGCATGCACAGGTACCTGTCTCATAGGCCTTAGCAGGCCAGAATGTGCAACTACATCCACCTCTGTAACAAGGCTTTAAAAGAAAATAACCCCTCCACAACCAAAAAACAATATCAATGAGTTTGCTGTACACACGCGGGGGGGAGGGGGTGCAAGGAGGAGCCAGGGGCCCTTCCCCGTCCCCCTCCCCCTCCCCACCACACCCCTTCTGCTATCGTTTGCTTTCTTCAAAAGAAAGTTACCCAAAAAGAAAAAGTCCTGGAGGGGCTGGGGATGAGGAGACGCTGCCATAGTCTGTTGTCTCTGGGCGCGGTGAAAGCACCGCGGCACTCGGGGCAGCGCCAAAGCCGCCTCTGCCGTACCATCCGCACTGAAGTAAACATGGACCGGAACTTGCCTTTTGTCTGTCTTTGGTATTGTTTTAAAAGTTGCTAGAGATGCATAGACACCTGAACAAGGAGCTGAGTACAGTTCTCGGGGTGGGGGGGTTGGTTTGCTCACAGTTCGGGGCTCTCTGCCTTGGTGGGCAGAGTCACCCCCAGCAGTTCTCCAAAGCTGCGTTCCCGCGAAGGCAAACAGACGAGCGTTCCCATCTCTGCCCGCTGCTCTCCCTCGGGTTTGGGCAAGCAGGAAAGGGGGAACAGGGCCAGATTTCTCTCAACCTGTTTTCCCCCCCTTGAATTGCTTTCAATAAATCTTTGGATTTTTTTTCCCTTCTTCGATCTTTTCTTATTGTGGGTTTAAAAAAAAAAAAAAAGTGAATGCGCACACACAACCCTGTTTCCCTCTTTCCTCGACCCTCCGGCTGGGCGAGAGGGTCCCCTTGTTCCGTTGAGTGTGTCACAACGTGTCTTAGTACTGGAGGGAGTCGCGCGGCTGTGCAGTTACGATGGAGGTTTCGTGGTGTCGTTGATTCCAGCCATTAACGAGGGGTTTCCATTTTCCTGCTTGGGTGAGACGCGGCTAGCGGGGAGCAGGCTGCTGCTGTATGGGGAGGATACGCTGCCTGTGGACGATGGGCGGAGCTCAGCGGATGCCAAGTCTCGGTCTGGAGGCCGTAAGCCAGGGGGCTGCAGCGGGAATGCCATGGGGAAGCTGGCCATGTAGAGAACCCTGCCAACTCTCTTGGCCACCTGAAACAAACCGGAGCAAAGAGCTTAGCAGGCACTGGAGGCGCTTGTGCATGGGTCATAGAAACAAAGCAGGTCGGAGGGGGGAAGGGGGCGCAGCCGCCTGTTGCTCAGTGTGCTCTGGCCAAGCTGTCACCGCGTGACAAGGAGGAATTGACAAGACAGGCGCAGGAACTGCCCCATCAAAGGAAGCCAGAGCAGGCCCAGGGAACATTAGCCCTGGGGAGAAGACAGTCCTCTGTGACCCACATTAAACCAGGCTCACGTTCCCTGGAAGCAGAGGGTGGCCAAACATTGATTAATATTTTACACAAGGGACCTGGGGGGGGGGGGGGGGTGTTTTGTTAAATTTCAGATGTCGTGTAGCAGCGGCTGTTGCCGCAGCGCCTTTCCACGGGCGCTTCCCTTTTCTCGAACCCTGGTTTGGGCTGGTGGTTGGTGTGTTGCACTGAACCACACAAAAGCCCCTCCTGGGACAGTGGTGTAACAGTCACACAGCACTGCTCCGAACCTAGACTAGTTTGTCAGACCTGTGGGAGCTCAGCCCCCCCCTTCCTGCTCTGCGTAATTCACATCCCCAGTCCCCCACTGCAGGAACATGGCAGCAGCTCCGGTGCCACATTTGAGCCCAGCATGCCCCACGCAGCAGAAAGGCCAAGGTAGCTGCAGGAGCATTAATGGCAGTGCATTGCCTAAAGTCCATCTCACGTGCTCATCTTTACAGAGCACACGCTCGGGACCCTGGCGCTAGCGGCTCCTGCAGCACCCGCCTCCCTTGGGCAGTAATTCCATAATGCCCCAGCAGGAGCCTGGCTACCGGCCGGCTGTAGAGAGAGGCATGGGGTAGGGAAAAGAGAGGAGCACTCTGAACTGTGCCTTTTATTCTCCAGCCGTTTGGGGAGAGCGGGCTCTGGCCAGGCTGTGCTAAAGAGCCAGCGGTTATGAAGCGAGGTGCGGTGCAGGCAGCCCCTTGGCAGTAGGCGCACATACACTCAGGGCCTGCCCTAGGCTTGCCCTGAAGCAAAAGCCAAATCAGGGAGCTGGGCCTCCCCTCCCTTTCCTGGGAAGTCGCACCAGCTGCTTGCTACACTCCTTGAACTCCACCCAGGGGAGCAGCTTGCTGCTTAGTAATGGTTTTTTTTTGGGGGGGGGGGGGGGTGAAGAGGAACCAGAGGCGTGCAAGGCAAGCAGGACATTGCAGACCGCAGCAGGGATGTGTGGAGAGACCTGCTATCATTTCCTCTCCCGCGCAGTCCCGTTTGCTATGGAAAACACTCTCTGCCTTCGCCAGCCCAGCTTGAAACCAGCCCGGGAGCTGCACCAAGGCAAAGGAGCGGCCTGGCATGTGCTGTATGATGTGGCTTGGGGAGGTGCTGGGGCCCTGGATGCCTAGATTTGCACTGGGGGGGGGGGGGGGAGATGGACTTAGGGGTGGCTGTTAAATGCGTAAGAGGCTGCACTACCCCTCCCCCCCATAGGCACAGAAACTTCCCCTGCAGCAGTTCCCACCTCCCACCTAGGGCCCAAGTGCTCACCATGTTTCAGCACCTACACAGATGTTCTGCATTTAAGCTTAACTAGAAACACAGGCTTGCATTTAACCCAAACAACTGGGGTTTCTGTTAGCAAAATGGGGGCTTTGCCCCCCCTCCCCGTATAGAGGCAGGGCTTAAAACCAGATCTAATCCCCCCCACCACCCCAAATCTAAACCAAGGCCGTCTGTGAGCAAGTTGGAGCTCTCTGGTTTTAAGAAACATAAGAGTTTTATTTCCCAGCGAATTGATCCACAGGGAACAATTGCCCACAGAACCTTTTTATTAGACCCCTCATAAACAGTAAGGGCTGCAGGGAAAGTAATAAAGTTACTCTTATTGTTTTAACATAATACAACAACTGTCTAGCTTGTGGGTAAGAGAAACTCAACCCGTGTGTGTGTGTGTGTGTGTGTGTGTGTGTGTATCCCTATATCATGATTATTTACATAAATTAACACACAGATGTATGTAAAATTGCTGTATGCACATGTATATCATGTGCATGTAAGACAGTAATGCATGTCTGTATGTACATTATACATTGTATAGCATTTATATGAATGGTTTATATATATATATATCATTACAGTACTGGAATTTATATTAAACACCCATTCCTGTAACGTTTTATATGGCTATACAACAATACATCTACGTGTGTGCACGTGGAGGGGTCCGTGTGCACTTTGTTTTACAGAGGCCAGGTAGAAATGTTTCTTAATGTTATCCTTGATTCAGAACTGCAGGTGCCTTCATAAACTACATTTTACTTCCCTTCAAAAAACAAAAAAACCCTAGTGTTTTTATACTAGACCCTATAGCATTTGTGTTTATTAGATGAATTTTGTTGGACAGTTCAGACACACTGACCCAAACAGGAACAAATGGCTCTAAATCCCAGGAAAGTGCTGGCTAATTATCATCAATCTGGCCTCTCCCTCTGAGTCTGTCACTGGCATTCGGAGCGGGGGGGGGGGTAGGACCTGTCAGCCAAACCATGGCCGAGGGGGAGGGGGAGTGAGTGATCACTGCCTCCATTGGGGGCACAGTAGCTTTGCCCCACCTTCTTTAATACAACCAGAGGCCTGCTTCAGCCCTCCTGTCTCCGAGAGCGTGTGTCTACATTGCATCTGGGAGTGAGCCGTGTGTCCACATGCTAAATACAGCAGTGCTGACAAACAAGTGCTGGTGACACTTCTATAGTGCCTTCCCTCAAGGCGCTCGGAAATTAAGCCTGCTCACACAGAGGGGGCGGGTTATAAGGAAGAGGGGTTAACCTCTCTGCCTGAATCACTGAGGATCACAGCGTACAGAGCTGTGAACCCAGCTCCTGGTGCTGCAGATCAACCATTAGACCGAGCTCCCTTCGTTTTGGCCTTCACCCCATATTGTAAGTGGGGTACGGGGGGTGCAGCTTTGACTTGCTCCCATTTAGACCACACCAGCCGCCACTGCTGACGTGTTCTTACCTGTGACCTGATCTTCAGAGCTGGCCCCAGTTTGAGCCCCATGTTGTTCAGTAAGTGCTCTTCGGTCAGGAGAGGCAGCGTCTCGCCATCGATAGCCTGTTCCCTGAATACCTGCAGACAACCAAAGCACACCTCCATGCTTACAAATGCCACCGCAGGGCACATCACATGCCTCGAGCTAGCAGCACGGGAGGCCGCAGCAGGGAAGCTGAGGAACCCATTTATTATCATTTGTTGTGCGGTAGCTCCTCAGAGCACTAGTCTTGAGCCAGGACCCCAGTGTGCTAGGTGCTGTACAAACCCAGAACAAAGAGAAGGTTCCTGCCCCAAAGAGACTACAGGGGAACTTCACCACCCAACCTCGGCTTCCCACGTACATGCATTTCCCAGCATGATGGTGCAGAGTTTTTCACTGGCAGCCGCGAGGAGCAGTTATTGCCAGCTGTTGCTGCCCTGGTATGAAGCATGTTCGTAGGGTCTCTGGCCATGTCCATAGTGGTGGCATATACCAGAATGTGGTTGCTTTTCCGGATCCCACACATTGTCCTCACGATTCTTTGCAAAAGCCTCTCCTGGTCCTGTAGGACCCCCTGCATATAACGACTGAATCCCCTCCCACCACTCCATCACCACACAAAAGGGCTTCAAATAATCTAAAAAGGCTCAGGTCATCCTCTGAAATATCCTTATACATTTGATTTCCTGATCAAAGACGTTCTCAGAAACCTCCACTGCCGGGAAATAACCTGTTCAGGATTGATTTAAGCAAAACCCAGGCCCTAAACACTGCTCACGTGCCAGACAGACAGATGGCTAGGCAGTGTGTTCCCCATACAAACCATGCCTCAACTACGACACTCACACTTTGTCCTGCCTTTTTATCTGTGCTAACATCCACTTTACATTAATTAGATACAATCAGGGCCGGCTCCAGGCACCAGCCCAGCAAGCAGGTGCTTGGGGTGGCGAATGGAGACGGGCGGCACATCCGGCTCTTGGGCAGCAATTCGGCGGCGGGTCCCTCACTCCATCTCAGAGCGAAGGACTTGCCGCCGAAGTACTGGAGATGGCAATCGCGGCTTTTTTTTTTTTCTTTTTGCTGCTTGGGGCAGCAAAAACCCTGGAGCCGGCCCTGGATACAATCTATGCACCCCCTCGGTGCTACACCGAGCAGGGCAGGGTTTTGTGCCAAGCGAATGAGCACTACCTCCCAGCTGAGACTGGCAGCAGTAACGATGCAAAACGACCTGCCCCTTTGAATGGCCAGCTAGCTAGTGACTCCCACATAGTGCAGTGGGTTTCTCAGACACTCACCACTCCCATTAGAATACCTGAAGCGACATTATAACGTATACAGTCAGAACATAAGAACGGCCCAGTCTCCTGTCTTCCGACAGTGGGCAATGCCAGGTGCCCCAGAGGGAACGAACAGAACAGGTCATCATCAAGGGATCCATCCTGTCACCCACTCCCAGCGCCTGGCAAACAGAGGCTAGGGACAGCATCCCTGCCTAGCCTGGCTAATAGCCATCGATGGACCTATCCTCCAGGAACTTCTCTAGTTACAGTGACTAGGAGCTGATGCCTGTGCTGTTGCCCAGGTGTAATTCAGAAAATCAGGTGTGTAAAAAAGCCCCAAACGGCTGAGAACTTAAAAGCTGGCTAGTAACAGGCTGTGAATCCCAGTGATGATTGAAGAGGGTGACACTCTAAACAAAACAAGCTCTCAGCCATGGTTGTCGCTGTTTCCTTTGCTCCACACTGACTCAACAGACATTCTAGGCTTCAGAGGGAGAATCCTGGAATTTTATCATATAGATGTATATATAATCTATAGCACCCCCCCCCTCTATTATACATGCACACAAATCCACCCCTCCCCCTCTACTATACACGTACACAAATCCCTAAACACCCTTCCCAAGGAAAAGAAAAACAAAATGGAATGGGGAAAAAACCATTTCTGAAGAGTCTGCTCTGCCCCCACCGCAGTGACGGATGGACTCAAGCAGCAGCTTGTCATCGAACAGGCCTTGTGGTAAAAGCCCAGGTCAGGGAGTCAGGATGCCTGGGTTCTCTCTCAGCCCTGCCCCAGACGAGACACCCCCTCCCTAGTGCTTCCGTTTGCCATCTCTAAAGTGGGGATCTAATTGTACCAATCTCCCTGCCAGCATCGTTGTTCCATTCATGCTGGCTCAGTGCTTGCAGTGCTCCACTACTCAGTCATTTTTTTCATTTGCTACCGAGACATTTCCCCTCAGTGGCGGAACCTGGGTTCGATCAGGCACATGTCGATTTTCTCCTCCTGACTGAACCACACCTTCGCTCCACACGGGTTTTTCCACATGCCAGGGCAACCGCTGGCCTCGCGCCTGGCTGAACTGTCTTGGGGCCGCGGCACTCGCTAATAGCTGAATCCGCTCCCGCTCCTCGCGGAGCTGCTTTGCATAGCATTGTTATTACAGCACAGCCAGGGGAGGGGGGGCTTTCTGTTTGCTCTAATGGCTTCTTTCTCAGCTGTGTATTGCATGGCAGAGCCATCCCCTTGGAGAGCAGCGGCGGCTGCTGATGCTGAGGGAGCTGAGCCGTTGCAAGCTCATTTACTGCTGGACTCCACCAGCAAAGCTGCTCTTGATGACTGCAGCATGTGTTTCTGCTCTTTGACCTAGCGAAACTTAATAGACCGATTTCTTTCCTTCCTACAGAGCCAACATGGCCAGGAGCCAAAAGGCTCCCTCGCTCAGCTCTCTACCCCACAGAGACCTAACCTGAGCAAACTGGGAGGCCTCACCTTACCGGGGGGGGGGGGGGGGGGGGGGGGGGCACACAAAGATGGCCGTTGACGGAGATCGGGAGTGGGAAGGACGACTTTGTTTTCAATTACGTTACTTTTGCGTGTCTTTGAAACGTGTTCCCGAACACACAGCGTAACCGCCAAGCTCTCGCTGGGCTTCCTGGCGGGAGCGCGCTGCGGGCTGGTGCCAGACCTCCCCGGCAGCTGTGGTTTGGGAGGAGAGAACACAGACAGCTCCGCAGCACCCCTGCACGCTGCATTTTTCACACAGTAAAAACCTATTAAGCACACAACCATGATGCATGATAAAAGCATCGTCCGTTTAACCGCGTGTGTGCCAGCGCCCCCTGCCAGCCGGGTTGCTGTGAGGGGTTGCCGGGGTTGATTTGACAATGCTCGGGTTTGCTAAGCGCCGAGAGTGCTGTTAAGCCAGCGCATAGTCAGCTCTGGATTGTCTGTCCCTAGGCACACAGGGAGCACTGGGAGGTGTCCATGGCCGAGTCTTTGGCAAGGTGCGTGTGGTCAGGATTTCTCCACTTTTCCTACCTGCCTCAACACGTGCAACGGTGGGGCCGCTCTCTGCTCTGTTACGGGGATGTAAATCCAGAGGAATTCCACTGCCACCTGTGAGTTACCCCCGATCTGGGCTGGTTTAACACTCCCCCCCCCCCCCGAAACCTACCCCCTTCCCTGCCTCACTAATACTCGCACTCTCCTGACCCCGCCCTCCGACTTCTCCACACCTCCCCCCCCAAACACACATGCATCCCTTGCCTTATTTTACACCCACGCCCCCGGCCCTTCCCTCCATGCCAGACATGAAAACCTGTCTCTCTCACACACCCTCCAGCCACTCAAATCTACCCTCTTCATTTCTCCATCCCCTCCCGACAAAAACTTCCCCCGCTCTCTCAAGCCCCCTCTCGGTTCTAGCCCCTCCCTTCTCTCACACACTCGCGGGGCCCCCCCCCATCTCTGGCAGGCGCGGTCTCGCAGGCACAGCTGCACGCTCTGAGGAAGCAGCACCAGTCTTACAGGTGGTTTTAATGAAGCTTGTCAGGATGAGATTAACACCACGGTTAGGGGGCAAAGAAGGACAGACTCTGCATTGAAAGCACATCAGCCAGCCACCCCGGAGAGCGGGAAGGGAGGCGTTGCTTCCCGGACACCATAATGAATGGCAAAGCCCGGCTCCCAGCTTCCCCCTCCCCTTGGGGACCCTCTTTAAGAAGATCTTTTATCTGTGAAAACGTGCGGCGTAGAATGAAAGGAGCTGCCTGTTCAGGGCCTGAAACCCACGCCAGGTGCCTGAGTCGCTCTCCCAAGGCCTGCTCCCCGGAGCGATGCTAAGCCGGGCCTTGGCTTTCTCACACTGGCTGGGGATTGGTCACTTGCTGGGCCCTTGTCACACTCTGAGCAGCCGCTCGGCTGAGTGGTTGTTGGCCTGAACGGTTCAGGGAGAGGCAGTGATGCCTGATGCTCCGGGAGCTGGGGGGGAAGGGAGGGAGCTTTTGAAAATCAGTTTTCAGCCAACTCAGAAGCAAGTGGACGAATAGGGTGACCAGACAGCAAGTGTGAAAAATCGGGACAGTGGGTGGGGGGTAATAGGAGCCTATATAAGAAAAAGACCCAAAAATCGAGACATCTGGACACCCTATGGACGAAGCGGATCGTTTCCAAGCAGTGGCTTCCCCATCGGCTCCAGTCAACTGGATTCCCCAGACTTGCCCTCTCTCACTGTGTGTGTGACAAGGGAGCTCTCTTTCCCGTGTTTTCCTCTCTCCCGCTTCCCCTTAGGAGCTGCATTTTAGTGCCTGGATCTCCCTGGTGTTCCCGGTCTAGGTGAGTCTGTCCCAGGAGAAGCTGGATTCTCCAGAGCTAAACCTCTCTTAGTTCTCATCCCCTCCCCGCATCTCTGTCACTCGCCCTCTCCTGCCCTCTCTAAAGGGCTGTCTCAGACAGCTCAGGAATCTGTGCCTTTGCCGTTAGAGCAGGCTCTCAATGGGGTATTTATAATGGATTTCAGCAGCCGTGGGAGCCAAAAAGCAGGGTTGTTTTTCGTGTCCCACCTAGCAGCCTCACACTGAGCGGCTTTATGAACCCTGCAGCACTGATGGATGCATTGCTCCGGCTGCAAAGGGCTTTCAAAACAAAAACGACTGTGTGTGGCAATTAATTTAGTGTGTGTGGGGGTCTCTCACAGCTTCCTCCCCTTCTCCCAGAGCTCTGCCCCTGGAACGCTCCCCACCACCCGCGGCCGGTGAGCCCTCACTGGAGCGGAGATCGTTCAATGTTGCCAAGCGTTAAGATGAGGCCGTCTCTGACCTGCACTCTCTGGAGGCGAGCGTCTGGCCCAGCTGTGCCACTGAGCGCCCGGGTGCAAGGTACCAGTGGCTTTTTACCTGGGCACCTGGCTGACAGTGCTCAAGAGGGGCGGGGCTATTGATGGGCACCAGAGAGAACCCATCAGGTCAACCAGGTGCTGCCTTTTGGTGACGATGCCACAGGCTTCCAGCTCCTGGCCCTCCCTAGAAAAGGCACTTCTGAACAGCACTCAAACCCGGTACACAGTCCCTCATGATAACGCACCCAAAGCTTGGCTCCCCAGGACAGCCCGGCACAAAGCCAGCATTGTGTTTGGGTTGGTTGTGGGACACCACAGACTTCCACACACATCTCTCCCAACACAGGGAGTTGCTAGCTGTAATCCACCCAACAGCAGCAGCAACCCTCTACCGCTCCCCTTCCCCCTGCCTCACTGCTAGCCACATACACACCCCTCCATGCCCTGGGGGCATCTACTGGCAGCCGGGCGGTTAAGCCCCAATCCGGTAGGAAAACAGGAAAGCCAGACGGTTGACAGGCCCTGCAGGGCTCTCTTAAATATTCCGCCACATTTGCGCTGATTGATTGCAGGGGTTGGGGGTGGGGGAAGAGTTGGAGCGAGTTCTCTCCCGCCGCCTTCCCCTCCCAACCCCGCCAAACGTTTCCCAAGCTGCTGTGAATTTACCTGAGTGTACTCGGCACAGCCAGACAAACTGCCCACAAAGTTACAGACGTCCTCCACTGTCCATTTGCTGATGTCTTCCAGCGCAGGGCTCTCCTCCCCATCCAAGAACAGACCTCCCATGGCGCCTGGATTGTTTGGGGCGGGGGGAGGGGGAGGAGAAGGAAACATAAATCATTAAAATCCCACACGGACAGCAACAGGCCTGCGATCGGAAGAGTTCTCTCTAGCCGCACATCCATTTTTAATGGCCTGTCAATTAAAATGCTGGGCAGGGTCAGTTCATAGGCTTCTGTCTCCTGGAGGTCCCTCGCTCGGAAAAGGTGTTGGGGTGGGGGCAGGAGGGAGGGGAAAAATCCCCTCTAATGTGTTTCATGTGTGTAATGTTCTTCAGCTGCAGCAAAGAGAGGGGGGAGAGAAGCCCCCGAAGGCGTGTTTCTCCACACGCACCGCAAAATGGAAAAACTCCGGCGGCCCTGGGAGTTTCTCTCCCCCCAGCCTTTCTCCCTGCGACGTGCTCCAAATGATAACAAGCCCCCACACCCCGCCCCGGCAGCCTGCTGCTTGGCTGGAGCTGGTGTCGAGAAGAGAATTTTCACTCCTTACGAACAAACCTTTGTTTTAAATCCCCCAGAGTCCAAAACGTCCGTCGCCGTGGTTTAAATGCATATCGCCCCGTTTCTCTGCTGGGGCAGGGTCTAGCTGGGTGGGGAGGTGACCCCAAAGAACCTCACTGGAGCTCTGAGGAGAGCAGGGTGGGGGTTCACACAGACAGGTCAATCCTCTGAAATGCAAGAGCGGTTCAAGTCCCAGCCCTGTCAGCAGGGCCGGAAGGCGACAGAGAGCGCTCCAATCCCAGAAGGGGAAAGCGGAGCTTTCCCTGCTTCCCAGCACCTGACAGCATGGGACAAACATGGAAGGAGAGAGCTGGATTAGAGCCTAGAGAGGAACAGGGCAGAGGTCTGGAGAATGAGGAACGATGGAGAGAAAACCAGCCAGGCAACTCCAGCTTCTCCTGGATCACAACAGAGGAGCAAGGGGACCGCCCACGTATTTACCACCGATAACAGAAAATATTCGTTTGGAAAACGCCTTATTCACCTGTGGAACTCACCGCCTATGTGACCACTGAGGCCAAGAGCTCAGGAGGATGCTTAAAAGGACTGGATATTTACAGGAATCAGAACATCCACAGTCACACTGGAGAGGGCAAAACTCTCATATCAACTCTCATGCTTCAGGGTATGAGCCAACCAATAACTGGAAGTGACATGTTATAATTATCTATTGTGGAGGTTTCAGAGCGTCCTCTGGACCATCTGGTGCTGGGCTTCGTCCTCAGCCACATTTGTCCACTTGAAAAAGGGGCAGGAATTGTCTGTCTCCCTCCTAACTCCTTTGAAGAGGTGTGGAGTGGGGGGATGAGACGGTTCATCCTCCACACCCCGTGAGTGGGGTTGAGTAACCCCTGTCCCATCCTCCAGCCACATGGAGGACTGGAATCCCCAGCGCTTTGCTCCTTGTAAGCCATTTAATTATTGTTATTTGTATGATTGTAGCACCTAGGGGCCCCAGTCATGAGCCGGGACTCCATTGTACTAGGGGCTGTAGAAATACAGAGCAAAAAGACAGTCCCTGCCCCAGAGAGCTTACAGCCCAGATCCTCAGCTTCTCCCTGACCCTTGAGTGGAGATCAGAACCTAAACCTCGGCTCCTATCCTCAGCCCCTGTCCCCCGCTGCAATCTCTCTTTCACAGCAAGGGCAAGAATTGCACGCCCTGCCCTCCGGAGCAGGGTCCTCTGCCTGCTACACACTGCAGAGGGTCCCGTGGCACCATGACATGCTGTCCTGAGGCCTTCAAAAGCCCAGTGGGCCCCTCCAGCGATGTGAAAAAGCCAGAGATAGAACCTTGCTTCTCCGCCACATGCTCCGGACTGAGCCCCCTGATCCACTTTACCCCTTGTCCTCCCAGTCCGCAAGAGCCTGGGCTTCACAGAACTTTCATGTCCCCTTAGAAAGGTTTCCGTGGAAACGACCAGCTTTCCCATGCTGCAGGGAGACTCAGGGGGCGGCGGGGGAAGGACCCAAAGGGGTTTGGGACATCGCTGGAGGAGCAGCATTTTCCCTTCCCTCCCAACTGTAAGACGGATGGACAGACAGACGAGCTCCCTTTAGTTACATTATCATTTTCATTTCATCCCCTGCTCTGGAACCCAAGCTCCCAGCAGTTTACACTGAAGCTAGCGAGACACTGGGACGGCTGATTGGTTCCCTCCTTTTTTGGAAAAGCGGCTGCAGCTCGGTAAATAGAGGAAGTGAAACTGAACTCAATTATTCCAGGCACAGCCGACACATGGGTGAGACGCCTCCATCTGCAGCCGGAGCAAGCGTCTCCGAGGGGATCTGACTGTAACAGCCAGCGGCTTTAAAATTAGGCACTTCCTTATTCCGAAGGCAAGCCAAGGACTGCAGCAGCCCAGTGCTTGGGAATGAAGCCTCCAGTCAGCCCGCCCGCCCCGACCTCAGGCACTGCCCAAGACTCCACAGAGAGGCTGGGCGGTACCTGCCTGGCACAGGCTGTCTCCAGATCCCTACCAGAGGTTATGCAGGTAGGGTCACATTCAACTCAGTTCGCAAGTGGAAGGGCTGATATCAGGGGACAGGGCTAGTGAATCTTGGTGTAACTGAGGAAATCCCTCCTCAGTCTGCCAGGGATCCTACAATTCCTGGGGTAGAACTGGGGAGATGCGCTGAGCCCCTTGGCTCTATTTGCAGCCTTGCTAATGTCACTAACAGAGCTGAGCTAAAGGTCAGTCCCGCCTGGCAGCCCTCTCCCCATCCATGTTTTTATCCCTCCAGGCCCACAGCCAGGCCCGCAGTCAGCCTGCTGTCTTCAGCAAGAGCTGCCCTTGCCTAGGGCACCAAGTAATATTTTCCACCTCTCCATACACAGAGAAAGCTAATCTCGCCAAAGCACTGATCTCCAAGGGTCTGCCTCCCCTCCCCATCTATACCAGGGAAACACTCTGGCTGACGGGTGGAAGCATCCTTGAAAAATAGGGGAAATACCAGCACACTGGGCTTCAGCCTATTAGCAGTTTCTATGGCACAGAAGTTAAGAGAGAGATGCTGAAATCTTGGTCCCACTGAAGCCAGTGTCAAAACTCCCGCAACCAGGCCCCAACTTCCCCCAGAGAACCCGCTCTGCGGAGGTGGCAAACACCTGGAGCTTCATGGATTTCAACTAGAGATTTGGGTGCTCAGCACCTGGGAAACAGAGGCCCTAGAAGCAACCTATTCAATCATCCCCCACCCTGCAGATTAACCAGAAGTCGCTGGGCTCGATACATGCAAGAATTGCTGGGTGCAACAGCCTGAGTTAGGCAGGAGGTCAGACTCAGTGATCAGCCTCATTTTAAATGTCCCAAGCCAGGGGGCCCCCTCCATTTGCTTCCCTCCAGAGGCTATTGCACAGCCCGCTAGATCTCAGGACGGGACTGTACAAACCCACCTTTGGGGCAGTTCATAGATGGGGCCCCAGCTTGGAGGGGGGTGAAAACTACCATCCCAGGCCAGGGTCTTGTGGACAGGTGCCCACATAAAAACACCGCCCTGCCAGCTGGTATTAAATAATCCCCCCGGCCCAACTTTCCGGCAGCTGTGGTAGAAAGGCCAAGGGTCCTGGAGACTGAACTACCCATCCCTTCCAGAAAGGGGAGTCTCCACAGGGCACGGCTGAGGCACAAGGGCGGACAGGGCAGTGGAGGGGGACTGCAGTGGAGTTGTCCAGGCTGTACCTATTCTGGACACAATACAGGCCCTCAGTCCCCAGCACTGCACCCTGAGAGGAGGGAAATAAACACGGATATTGGTGTCACTGGGCATGAGCTGGGCATTAGCACTAGGACACATGTAAGCCCAGACAGCAGGCCTGTCGGCTAGCTAGAGCAGGAGCTAGCCTCTCCTCACTGCCAACGGGGCCTCAGTCCCGACAGTCAGGCCCTGTTTTCTGCACAGACGTCTGATCAGGCCAAGAGCATCAGCAGCAAAGCTCCCTCCTCCCGCCCCCAGCTCAGAACAGGCCCAGAAGCCAACACACAGATGGGTTTAATCAGTCTTGTTATCGCTCTCCCATTCCACTCCCTCCCCCACACATGCACACACCACTGCGGGTTCGGGTCATGGAGCAGCACTGGAAGGCTCACGTTAATTGCTCTCCAGACTGTGGATCAATAAAAGGATTTTAGCCTCCCGCACACTCCATCCTTCACCTTTTCCAGCGGAAGGGGGGGGAGACGAGAACACAACTCCACTGAAACCTTGAAGAGATGAGGTCATCCGGCAGCCGCCAGATTCCCAGGAGGCGGCTCAGGGAATCGACCAAACTCTGGCTGCCTCGTCAATATTTTTGTCATCGGGGACAGAAACCAGTTCTCTGCCTCCAAAGCATGAGAGGAGCCCTCCCTGTTCTGGAAACCTGGCCGGGCTGTCTGAGACTCCAACCATCTCCTTTCCCTTCTCCCCCATCCTCGGGTCTGTCATGCTACCAGCCTCTTTAGATTGTCAGCTCCTTGGGACAGGTCTGCGTCTCCTCACCATGGTGTCCAGCATACCATCAGGCCCCTGTGAGCTACAAGATCAGCCCGTGGACAGGAAAGAGTTAAGAGAACGTCTGTTTTTCTGTCCTCAGGCACAAACTTCTCCTGGGGCCAAGGCTGGCCATTTGTTGGGCAATCTGTGGTCGCGCTACTCAGACCCGGGTTAATCAAAGCACCCCAAAACACCTGTAGCATAAAGATGTGTGAGAGAGAGCACGGTCCAGGACACTGCACAGGAGCTCTGGAGACGTGAGTTCTATTCCCCACTCCCCTGCTGACCTGCAGCGTGGCCTGGGGCCTCAGTTTGCCCTCCCACCCGTGATCTGTCTCGCCTACGTGGATAGACTCTTCCTATGGGCTTGTCTATATGGCCATTTACAGTGCGGCGAGCTGGGGTGTCAATCTACAGCGCAGCACCTGCCACACACACAGTCACCACATGGACCCTGCTGCCGTGCACTAAAAGTTCCATCATGCACGCTGACCTACTTCTGTTTCTGCACTACGGAAATGTTAGCACAGGGTCCACGCGGCCAGGTAGTGAGTGGCATACTAGAGGGTTGTAGATTTACTCCCCAGCCTGTCGTGCGCTAACTCTCCACAGAGACAGGCCCTATGTGTCTGACCAGTGCCTTGCACAGCTGGGGCCACTGACGCAATACCAATCACAACTTTCATAATATTACACGGGGTGCTAGCTTAAAGCAAGAGAGCCCTCACGCAATGCAACACCGCGATGGTCCCCGAAACAGGATGGGTCAGTTTAAACGGGGCCCTGATCATAAGTAATAATAATCCAGGGCCCATTCTCATTTCTGATAGTTTGATGGAGGTGGACTCCCGCCTGCAATCCACACCCTGCTCTATAGGGTCGCACATGGGGTGGCCAGAGCACAGAACCGTGCGTTTCCCCCTTGAAATGACTGTGAGAGGAAGGCTCCCACAAGGAAGCCTCCTCTGTTGCAAGCAGCAGCAATATTTATTGTGCTGGCCACCTGTTTGTCCCAGAGAAATTGGTCCTTCTTCTGGCTGGCCGGTGGTTCCGAATGGCCCACGTGTGAAGGGCAGCCGCACTCGTCCGGCCCGGTTAATTTATTTATAAAGGAGAAGGCCTGGCCCCCCCACCTCTCACAGGACACAGCAAACAGCTCCTGCTCACTGCTCAGCTCAGGCATTAGACCACGCAGCTCTTTGGTTCTGGGTCGAACTAGCAGGGCTGGTATGCTGGCTCAGGCTGGGAATCTGAGTTCAAGTCCCACCTCGCACTGGGATGTCCTTTACTCACGGGTCGGTGTGTTGCATCAGTGAGTTGGTGGCGGCCCCGGGTGGCGCACACCTCCCTCCACGTGCAGCAGGATGCAGAGCCCATTTTAAGAGCCATGCATGGGACACAGAGAACGTGCTTTCCCACGGGCTGGCAGTCACCTCAGTGACGGCCCTATCACACATGCGTGACCCTATTGTCCTTCCTTAAACCTTGCTGTTGGGGGGGACAGATCGGTTGGATTCCAAACAACCAGCCCCTCTCCTTTGGAAAGGCATTGGAAGGTCACGGGGGCAAGAGTTCACCAAACCCATCTCCGTCTCTGCCGAAACAGAGCTGGGCACAGGACAACAACCACAGAGGAGCTGCTGTTTCTTGTGGTGGACAAAGCCGATGTTCCTGACGGAGGACATACGGCGGGGGGAGGGTGTCATCCACTCCGATGCCTCTTGGGGGGATGATGACCTGAGTATCAATACACCCCCCCATCCCTACATGTATACCCTTCCCGCTTTGTCCTGACATGCTCCTTCTATCTGCAGAGAGCTGGGGTAAATCAACAGCCCCTGCTCCGTTGAGTTCCCTCACTGAAGCTTAAAGTTAATAACACATCAGAGATTTCTCTGAGGTATACAGGGGGTTGCCATGGGAACACAGTCAGGTGACAACACATGACTTTCCAGGGCAAGAGGCTGGCCAAGGAGGTGAAATCACTGTTTGGGGACCTCCTGAATCTCTGTCCCAAAGGTATGGATCCACATGCAGGAGGTAATGCTGCCTGGCATCCGGAGATGCCCCAGGCACAATGGGACGGAGGGAGCTCCAGCCTTAATTCTGCATTTCCCTCTCATCAAACTATGGAAATACAGGGAATGTAGAGATGGCGAAGAACTAGCAGATACTCCAGGCTGTCCTTCACCAGCTTCCAGAGAGGACTGCTTCCTGCAGTACATTCCTGAGCGGTATGTCTAGCTGTGACACTAGCAATGGGCTTTGCAGTGCCCTGGGAGATTGTCTCATATGTCTATTTTTCAGCTGCTCACCCTAAAAAGCTTTCCCTTGCTCATCTCTGTCCTGTTACATTTAGGCATGTCTCCTACGAGTATCCCAGACCACAGGCGCCGACTCCGTGGGTGCTCTGGGGCTGGAGCACCCATGGGGAAAAATTGGTGGGTGCTCTGCACCCACTGGCAGCTCTTCGCCCCGCCCACCCCCCACTCCAGCTCACCTACTCCCCTGAGCACACTGTGTCCCGCTTCTCCCCTCTCCTTCCCAGCTGTTTCGCGCTGGGAGGGAGGGGGAAGGAGCGGGAACGCGGCGCGCTCAAGGGAGGAGCTGGGGAAGAGGCGGGGCCAGGGCAGGGATTAGGAGAAGGAGTCCAATAGGGTCAAGGAGGGGGTGGAGTTGGGGCGGGGAATTTGGGGAAGGGTTTAGAATGGGGGCGGGGCAGGGGTGGAGTTGGGGCGGGGCTTGAGCACCCACCGGCGCTGGGAAAAGTTGGCGCCTATGCCCCAGACAATCCTTGCACCTTCTTCAAATACTGAGAGGATCCCACCTCTCCACAAGCCTGGTTATCTTCTAGCCCAGCTATATATATTTAATTCTTCCAGCCTTTTCCCTCAAAGGCAATCCCTCCAAGCCCTTAATCATCTTTGCTGCCCTTCCCTGAAGCCCTCTCCAATTTATCAATGTCTGTCTGGAACCGAGGCTCTCGCATAAGGTCCAGCCAACTCCATGTAGACCATCCCCTCTGCTCTGTGAGGACATCATGCTTATCCATACAGCTCAACACAGCATGGCATTTTTCCTACCATCGTATCATTAGCTTTGCCAATACCCCCCAGTCAAACGCTCAGCCCACAGCTTCCAGCCAGGCACTTACAAACCCAAGGGGGCAAGTATTCGCCTTCAGTTACATTTATGTTCTCACACTTTGAATCTCAGCTATATTGGAATTGGAAAAGGTTCAGAAAAGGGCAACAAAAATGATTAGGGATATGGAACAGCTTCCGTATGAGGAGAGATTAATAAGACTGGGACTTTTCAGCTTGGAAAAGAGATGGCTAAGGGGGGATATGAGAGAGGTCTATAAAATCATGACTGGTGTAGAGAAAGTAGATAAGGAAGTGTTATTTACTCCTTCTCATAACACAAGAACGAGGGGGTCACCCAATGAAAATAATAGGCAGCAGGTTTAAAACAAACAAAAGGAAGTATTTCTTCATACAATACACAGTCAACCTGTGGAACTCTTTGCCAGAGGATGTTGTGAAGGCCAAGACCATAACAGGGTTCAAAAAAGAACTAGATACATTCATGGAGGATAGGTCCATCAATGGCTATTAGCCAGGATGGGCAGGGATGGTGTCCCTAGCCTCTGTTTGCCAGGAGCTGGGAGTGGGCGACAGGGGATGGATCACTTGATGATTCCCTGTTCTGTTCATTCCCTCTGGGGTACCTGGCATTGGCCACTGTCAGAAGACAGGATACTGGGCTAGATGGACCTTTGGTCTGACCCAGTATGGCCGTTCTCACGTTCTTCCTAACTGCTGCGCCATCCAAGGTCCATGTCTACTTGGGTCTAGTATTTGCCCTTTTCCCTTCTCACGTGTTTGTGGCTCACCCCAGCCTGGTACCATCTCTGGATTAATTAGTGGTCTCTTTATGACCTCTGAGTTATTTTGTTTCAAGATGGATCCTTGACATTCATTTTTTTTGTTTGTTTTAACTCTAGATGCTCAAATCCCGCAGAGGCGGATGCACCATGAATAGACTATCAGCCCCATTCTTAACAACCTGTAAAATCGATACTCTGCCAAGGCCCCCTGCCATGCCGGTTCACCCTATAGCTATGAGACTCTCACCTACCTGCGTGGAAATAGGGGCTCATTGTATAAGGGAATCCAAAGGGCAGCGGCTGAGGTGGTGGGATGGAGGCCGGAGGGAGGTATTTCACCTCATTTTTATTGATGCCTGGGCCGAGCAGGTGGCTGGGTGACTCAGTGCTTGAGGAGCTGCAGGGGGCATTCTGGCCGGAAGCCACTTCGCTCAGCTCCTTGGCCCCCTCGTAGACCTTGCTTGTCTCTTTGCACTCTTTGAGTTCACTGGCTGAGCTGCTGCTCTCAGCTTTCAGGCTCTCCGGCTTCTCGTCGCTCACTTCAGCATCGCTCTCCGAGTCTTTCATCTCCTCATCGTTGCAGTCGGGCACGCCATCCCGGGCCCGGGGCTCGGCCAGCTCCTTGGCCTCGTGCAGACCCGGAGGCTCGGCCCGGTGGTGCACTGATTTCCGGCTCCCCCTCCGGCCCTGCTCCTTGGGCGGGGTGGTGCTGGGGACCCCATGGTTGAGCGACAGCAGCGGCGTGTTGTTGTGCCGGAGCACCAGCATGGCATTCCTCCGTGAAAGTTCGTCCCTCAGAGGGTGCCCCTCGGGGATGTCGTGCATGTTCCGCAAGGCCGGGTGGTCCTGGGGTAAGCCCGGGTGCAGGCTCAGCGGGTCGCCGGCCAGTAGCCTCTGTCGATGGAGATTCTCCAGCTCCTTCTGGCGGATGATCTCAGCCGACATCTCAAGCCTAAACAGGGAGAGAAAAATGAGTAGGGTTTGAAGGTCAACTCCTCATGCACTAGCAGCTGCAGCTTTGGCGCTCAAGAGCCTAAGGCCGAGTTTGGTGCGCGGGTGGTTTTCACGCCCTTATATTGTTTCAATTAATTTCCCTCTGACATTGCACTATTTCTGCTGCACAATCCAAGGCAGGGAGTCCGGATTCCAGCCACCACTGTCGTCCCCTGTGTGAACCGGGCTCCTTGGCAAGTTCCTAGCAGCAGGGCTGGCTGGTTGAGAGGTGCTGGTAATGGGATACAGAGCCTTTCACCCCTACGTCACGGGTTCAAACCCAGCAGGCAGCACCGAAAGCTCTCACCGTCTCACTCCTTAGAAGCCCAAGTGTAATGAGTCTGGCGGTCTCAGGTTACATCCAAAGGGTTCCAATCAGAAAAACCACCTGCGTAATGGTAGTCGCAGCAGAGAGGCCAAGCATTGGAAGGGGTGAGGGCTGAACTAGGCTCTCTGGGTGGAGAAAGCTCACACTGTGGCTGCCTATGCTGTACCTGCCCTAGAGTGGGAGGGCTTCCTTCCCCCGAGCTGCCCATATAGCACCAAGGTCACACCCTATTCTGGCTGGGGCCAGGAAGAAGGCCAAAAGGGGACGGAAATCTAGCCTGAAGGACAGGCAGGCTCACATGCAGGGAGCTCCTCTGGGGCAGCGCTCCATACCTGGCAAGATTCTGTTTCCGCAGCATCTCCTGCTGCCGTGCAAACATCTCTGCTTGTGCCGGCTGCAGAAACCCATAACCTGTGGGCAGGGGAAAGCATGACAGATGCAGGGTTATACATGGCAGCACTTACTCGCTGAGGGGCCAGACATGTGGCCACAGAACTGCTCCCTCTCCATTCTGGAGGAACTGTCCTTGCTGCAATCCCAGTGAGCAACACAGATGTGATTTCCTGCAGCTCACAAGAGCCTAGCTATGCCGAAAGTTTTCCTGTAACGCTCGCACAGGGTGACTTCATAGCCGACTCTATTCCCGCTGTTCCACCTCATTCAGGCTGTACAATGTAATAGGCACATCAGGCTGCGGCTGCCTGGTGCAAGGAGCCTGTCCCCGCACATGAGCCAGGCCAAGTGCAGGTCTTGCTCTCTGCTAGCACTGCTGTGGGGCTAGACACACCAAAGGGACCAGGGAGATGGCATTGCCTGCTCCCCTCTATACGGGCCAGTGGAGCTGAATGGCCACATGAGGTGCATTCGGGCGTCACAGGAGAGGGCAAAGCACCCACCAGTGCATCCACTGGGGTGGGGCAGCTCTAGGATGCTCCCAAGGCAGGGCTGTGGCAACGAGCGACAACACAGCCCTCTCCTCCCACATGCCGCGTGGACCGTCACCCGTGCACTCACCTGGCGTCTGGCACAAAGCTGAAGGCACCCCCAGGAAGGGAGGTCTCAAGTGAGGCCCTAGCGCGATGTGGGGGGCATTCTGGGGTGACAGCAGAGGTGGTGGGTGGGCCATGTCCCTAAAGAAAATGGAAGAGATTTCAAGATTTAGCACTGCCCGGTGCTGATCGCAGCAGTCCGAGTGTGAGCTTCGCTCAGCAAGGAGATCAATGTCTCAGCGGGCGCGCCAGCATGCTGTACTATGTGTTCTCTGACATATATACACACACACACATACACACCCCTCTACAAGTACAGCTGGGGCACACCTGTACAAATACACCTGCATGTTAAAGGACAGCCTCTTTCTAAGTAAGACTGATACAGGCTGGTCTGCCAGCAAACTGCCACCATTAGAACCTGAATCCTCATGCTCAGCGGCCTGCAACTCCATAATGCACCAGCTGTCTCATGCACAGTGGTTCCTCTCTTACACACACACACACACACTAATTGCACCCCTTTCCCTTGGTTGTACGTGCCTGAGCTGGACTATAAGATCTTTGGGACAGAAGCTGTGTCTGACTGGTTTGTAAAAGCCCCAAGGACATTACATTACAAAATGGGCTGTAGCTCAAAGTCTCTGTTCAGTTCTTATCTAAGCAAAACTCTCCCTGAAGCCACGGGTGCTGTGCCTGAGTTAAGGGCAGAGAGAGATCCCCCTAGAGATAGATGCAGCCGAGCAGCAGGCCCACACTTGCTGTGTGAGCGACCTAGAGGGAACGCTCTCCAGGATTCTATACAGATGGCTCAAAAATTGTGCTTGCCTTGAGACAAAGGAGTTCGCCGTGAGACTCCTGCTGGCTGGACCCGGGTGCTCACACCAGCACAAGGGCGTGCACATACTGCACTTTGACAGACAGTTGGGTCTGCCATTCCCTCTCCTGCCCTGCTCCTCCAAAAGCTTCTGATATTCCCATTGACCATGGGTTTCCCAGCCAGCTGTTCCGGCCCCAGAGAGGCTCCTGCTTTGTGACGACCACAGAGTGAAGAAAACACAACATTTGATGAATTAAAACAAAGCGGAGCGGAGGAGGAACAGGCCAGGAGCTGCCCATTCCTTTCCCACTCAGCAGCCACCAGCACCATCCGCCCCAATTTCACAGGGGACGTGAGCCCTCTGGCCCCACTGAGCGGAGTGTCATTGATGCTCATGGGGCCAGTATCCACACGGAGCCAAGTGCAGACACTCAGGGTCTCGCAGGTCCTGATGTGAATGAAAGTTTGGTGGGGGAGGTCACAGCAGCTCACAGTATCGGGGTGTCAAAGGTGGGGAGGAGGAGGACGCAGCAGCTCCTAGCATTGGCTCCGTTGTTACCCACACACCCGCTGCTATGTCACTCGTTCCCAGAACTGACCCACGGCATGAATGGAGACTCTGGAGGCTATCCGTGCTGGCAGGTTTGGGGTTGAATTTCGTTCTTTATTTGCAAAACTTGATAAAGAAAAAAATGAAGGGGATAAAAGAGGAGTCGACAATACAAATCTGTACGCAGAGGAATGAAACAGATCCCGCCTGCTTCCCAGCTTCCCAGAGATTTGGCTCTGCTGGGACGTACGCTGGGAGTTGGCTGGGCAAGGGGTGCACAGGTCAGCACCGGCTAGCACTTGTCTTTCACCTCAGCAAACCTCAGTTAAAACTTGACTATGTTACAAGTCAAAAGATATTTGATAGTTTTGGGGATGGGGGTCTCAGTGAGGACCCTAAGGGTTATCCAACCACTACCCTGCTTGGTATGACTGGCAGCCTCTTCTCTGGAGACAAGGGGCTGCTGCAGGTCGGAGGCAAGGTGCACTGGCAGAGCTCTGGTGGGGCACCTCAGAGTGCAGGTGAGTGTTGAAGTGGACTGGCAGAGCCGGAGAGAGGGTTGGCATAGCAGGGGGCGCTGCTGGTGAGCGGAGAGGTACCTCGGCAGAGCCAGGGTAGGGTCCCATGCCTGAACATGATGCAGGACGACAATACAGCACACTGGCCTTAGCCCTGACTCTAGCTAATAGTAACCGAAGTGGAAGGTGGGGAGAGGGAGACACCACCAGAGAGCAGGCCAGGTAAAGCCCGCAGGAAGCAAATAGGAACCAAGGTCTCTTCCATTAGTCAGATCTGCCTGGGAAGCCTGCAAGCAAATCTCTGGTTTCCGGCTGCGCGTCTCTTAATTCCCTTTGATGGCCACTTAGAACATTATTACCTTCACCGGGGCATCTAGAGGCAAAGTCAAGCACTGTGCTGTTTCCCTGCCCCCACACTGCTGGGGATGCGTGATCACTCTGGTTTGTACAGCTTCGCCCGATTTTCAAAACTGTTCCAACAGCAGGGGCGGGGGGGGGGGGTCTCCTTCTCCTCTCTCCTCCTTAGATCTCTCTGAAACGGCTCTACCCCTCCATCAGCCAGCACCATTGCTGTGACACACATGCAGACCCAAAACAGTGGATGGATTGAAATATTTCCCTGAATCAACCTTCCCTCTCCCTGCCTCCACCCATTTCCATCTGTCTTTGCCTCCCCGCCTGTCTCGTCCTTTTCTCCCCTCACTCTTCTTGTCTGTCTGTCTCTCTCTTGCCCTTTCCCTCCCTCCTCCTTTTCTGTCTGTCTCTCCTTTCTCCCCCTCCCAGCTCTCCTCTAAACTAATTGCACAGCTCGCTGTGTCTGGAGGAGAGCCACAGATCGATCCGTCGCTGTTGAAATGTTAATGCTAATCGTATAACCGCTCCGCCAGCGCCTCGCGCTTCAGTGGCAGCTCCAATTAATCTCAGGTAACGCAGCGCGTGACCTTCGGCTCAGCGCCGGGGCAGCAGCCAAGCGATGCTTATGTAATTACACCATGAAGTGTGTAATCACCTGCCCTAATCCCTGAGGCCTCACAATTAGCTGAGGCCTCGGTCGCTGGGCTGCCAAGTGCTTTGCCACCCCGGACAGTCTGCAGATGAATAACGGACAATTAAAGCGGCATGACGGGGGCTAGGAGGTGTCGGTTCGATCGTAATTAGCCGTAATCATGGGGAGACGAGCCTGGCAGACGTGCTGTTCGTTTTATAAGAAGCAATTTAGGAAATCAAGTAGCTTTTAACTATTGCGCGGCCTCCCTGCCTTTTATAAACACAGGAGAGGGGAGTCTGACTAGGAGACGCCGTGGCGCATAAGCCCCAGGTGCAGGCTGCACAAAGAGCTCGCAAGGAAACGTTAGAAACAAAGGGAGTGGCGGCAGCGCCTCATTTTAGCTGGCAAGAGACTCTCTGCGATACGGATGAGGAAGCTCTCTGTGGGGATCAGGGCCATGCACTACAAAATTAAAGGCCCTTCACTTCCGCAGCAGCACAATGTCACCTTATAGGGCCGAGCTTTGATCTCGGAGGCCTTCGCCTGCCCTCCGCTGTTTTCCGTTCGTTCCCATTCTATATCGTGCACTCGGTTCCAGAAGCCATGTAATAGGCCCCACTTCCCTTCCTTTACAGGCATGCTGATCACCTGCGACCATGGGCTGGCCACTGTTAGGTATGGAGGTAAGAAATAATCCCGGGGAAGGAGGGAGATGCTGGCCCCGCGGTACCTGAGGGTGCTGCTAGCTGAATTTATAGGGCACGCCAGGCCACAGGAGTTACAGGGAAATGTTAAAGGAGAGGCTGTAGAGGGCTCTGTGGGGTAAGCTTTGGGGGCTCCTTGCAGCTAGAGGAGAGAGGTCCTGTCTACACTACAAACACAACTGTGTCAGGGAACAAGCCCAGGAGTTTTAAAAACAGGGCCGGGCCCTGTCTAGGCCGCAAAACAGTGCTTTAGTCATGTCAGGCAAGGTGGCCAGATAACAGCAGCATTTGCAATGCAAACAGAACTTTGCAGAGTTCTTCCAGTCTGTGGCCATAAGTAAGGGCTAGGGCAAGGCAGTGGGCTGAAAGCCACACCCACATAGGGGAAGGAGGAGCAGGGCGAGGTGAGAGAGTAAAGGACTGTGACCCAATCAGCGCTCCCATTATTAATACCGCTATGCAACCAGCTTTGCTATTCTGAAACCAGAGCTGGGAAGTCAGAGGTTCCAGGTGGACAGACCTGGCCTGACTCATCACAGCCCTCCTCCTTTGCCACAACTCTACGCATCAGCCGGCATCCACTCCTGAGCCACAGGCGAATTGCAGTCAAGTACCTACGTCCCCACAGCTCATCCAAGCACCTCAGTCTGCAAAACTGGGCTAAGGGGCAGGGTAGTACGGTGCATGTACCCCCATCACCTTCCCAGTATCTAATGCTGCAAAACGTGCAGCTGTAGCTGGAGTAATCGGGAGGCTAGTATCAACCCTGGTGCAGTTCCGCAGATCACACGCGCGATGCATATGATTGGGGAGCAGAGCCCCCATAGCAAGATCACAGTTTAGCATCTCCTTAACAAACTGGAAATACTGGGAAGGACGTCACTGGGAGACGGTGCCCAAGAAACATCCCCGCCAGTGTGGTGCTGTGCCCATTTCTTAATGGGGCCCTCGGCACAAAGCAAGTCAGGAAGCAGGACACCTTACGGCAATGAACGCTGTGGTCTTGAAGAACATCATTCTGAGCACAGTCTGAATCCTCCCTTACCCCAACCCAATCCTCTCTGTACTCACGAACTGCAGCGTGGCCCTGCAACCTCCCATGTGCCCTGGGCCCCAATCCTGACCCGAAAGGGCCACTTGCAAGAGTGAGAGATGACTAGCTAAGAACGGCAGCGAGTGCGCTAATTAACCCCAATTGTACTGGCAGATTTGGGGATATGGAGACCTCCTAGAGGGAGATCCACCAGCTACTTCTACACAGGCCAGATAGTAGTGAATTATCCTGAACCAGTGACCCAGGGGTGAAAGAGTCCATAGCCAAGCCAATACCAAGGCCACCTTGCATACAGAGCTCACATTGAAAATAAAAACCTTGGGCCAAATCCTGAGATCCCTGCTCAGTTACACCTCAGCCTTTACTCGGGTAAAACTCCCACAGGAGTAAGGACTGAGAAACCACTGAGTAACAGCTCTGTCCCCCGAGAACCTGAACCTAGCCCTTGCCAATTACATTTGTTAAGCCCCGTCCTTGTTTCGCAGAGAGCACTTCTGCATGCACTGTTACAGCATCTTTCTCCTCTTTTTTAAAAGAATACATATATGCCAGCTGGAGGCTTGTGTGTAGGGTATTAGGGGATTTGCACTGCATGCTGCTAAATTTGATATGTCCTTTAACAGGAGACAAATGGTTCACAAGGCTTAAAAAGTATTGACTTTTCTTTAACAATAAGCGCTAATGGCCTTCAAATAATCAATATTTAAAGTCATTATGGGGTTACACATTATACTGTTAAAACCAAGCATTCCATATTAACCCCATCTCGTCCTCCCAAATCCAGAGCTGCCGGCTTGCAGGAGCGGAGACTGGGGAACTGAGAGGGTCAGGAAACACAGATTGAAAGCGGCAAGGCATGGAAATAAATTTAGAGAGGGTAGGAGGGAGGGGGGAAAAATGCATGAGAGCTCCACTTTATTCTGCTTTGCTTCTGATAGGAAGAGACACTTTAAACCTGAGGTAATGGGCAATTGGCACACAGCTCTTGGCTGGTTTGCAGCAGGCAGTTTTAATACCCGCCCACAGACTCCTGCTGCACCAGGGAGGGAAACTAAATAAACCAAAAGGGTTTTTTGAATAACATGTTGGGGTCTCTAGGTACAAGGAGACATGCACCAACTAGACGACATGTACCACATGATGGGATGATAGAAATAGCTTTAGACAAGGAGGGGCTGGGGGAAATTCTAACCGGTTTTAGAATCAGTTCAGTCAAACCACACCAGGCCGCCTGGATCCTGGTCTGGGCTATGGCCCCAGACAGCTTGAAAACTGGTTTGAATTTTGGGGGAAATCTCATGTAGACCAGGCCAGAAAGTGACGAATGCTGAGTTCACTGGGGGGAAAGTCTTGGGAGGGATTGCAATTGGGCGAGGTGTGCAAAGAAGAGAGCTAGAGTGCAATAAAGCCCGACAGATGCCCGGGTACACAGATGAGCCAAGGAAGCCCTTCGAGATCAAGAGAAGGAAGCGGGCAATGCAGGAGCTGAGGGGTGCCAGGCCTGGCCCAGAGTTAAAGGCAGCAGTAGCAGCAGCATTGGGAAAGAGGCACATCCTGAAATCCTCACTAAGTTTTTAAGGCAAAACTTGCATTGCCTTTGAGGACAATTTTGCCTGAGGAAGGACTTCAGAGTTTGGCCCCAGCGTTTCACAGCTACCTGCTAACCAAAGGCCAGCCGGCCCGCCACTGGGATACAAGGAGCTACCGATGGGTGCGCTGATTTTCAGCCTTCCCCCTTCAAATGGCCAGGGAGCCAAACACATGATGATTTCCCAGCACCTGGGGTTTTTCACTATTCTTTATTAACTCAGCTCCCCCACCTTCCACCCCCCATTATTTTATGTGCTCCCTGGGAAATGATAAATGAAAACCCAGAATGAATTACGCGCCCCCTAAGTCTCGGATGCCGTGCAGTGTTAGCCACTGGACAAAGTACAGCTCCACACGAGCACAAAACACACACACGAATCTGAAGTGTCACATAAACCGTCTGGTTTCATCCATCTGCAGAGATGGTTTATGGATCGGCCCTGCCTTATTTTGATCACCTGTGTAATGCACTTCAGATGCGGGGTATAAACATTTTTCCAGAAGAGAGGGGAATGCTAACCTCCCCTTTCCACTCTACCTCCCCGATCACAGAGCTGGGCCAAATTCCTGAGACCACCCCTGAAGGGCAGAGGCGGATAGAAAAGAACACACAGCCCGATAGGAATAGACAGAGCAGCAGATGAAAGCACTCGCTTTTCACCTCTGAAGACTGGTTCAGATTTGAGGTTTGGCGGGCTCTGCTTGGAACCTAGTGGGTCATTTATTACACACGCATATGCAGAGCCTGGTCTGATGAAGACGCTTCTGTTCAAATGAGGATGTAGTTAGTGACTAGCAGTAGGTGCCACAGGATAAACCAGAGGGCCTAGCACCCTGTGTAGGAAACTGGGAAGCCAAATGTCTCTCCAGCAAAAACAAGCAAGGAAACCCACCAAGGAAACTCAGTGGATCCAAAACAGAGCCAAAACCAATCCCTCATCTCTAGAGAGGGTGGTCTCCTTCCTCCTTCCCATTTCACATGGGGCATAGCATTATACGGGGGTGGGGGTGGGGGGGTGGAGCAGGGTCAAGCTAGAGAGTTTGGAATCTAGAGCCAAACTTTCCCAAGCCCTTTAGTAACATTCATCTAACCAATCTTCACAATTCGAGACCCCATCTTTACAAACACACCTCCCAGATCTGGGCACCCTTTAATTCTGGGTCTGAAACCAAACACCCTGGGGCTTGGAAAAGTCTGGATCTAGACTCCAAACTCTCTAGCTTGATCCTTAAAATACACACAAACCCCCTTGGAAGGTAAGTTTTAGGTAGGTCAGAGGTGAAGCAACGTGCTCCCTGCTACAGAGAAAATTGGGCTTTATCTTCTAACCACGCACATGCACTCTGTGCGCATCTATTTATCTAGGTATCCGTGTGGCTCCCCTCACCGCGGAGGCCACGTTCCTGGGATCCACGCACATCTTGGGGTTGTGCGTTTGGAAACGGATGCCTTATGTACATGCGCTTTGGGAACGCCTGGCTCCCTGTCCTGTGCTCAGACCACCAGACCCACTGCTGACCAGTGACTATGAATCCGAACAGTGGATAAAAACCGAGCCCCATCCATCTTCCTGAGCATTCATCAGCTCATGGTAATTGTTCCGCAACCCCCTTCATCCCTGAAAATTAAAAAAAAAAAAAAAACTTTGCCCAACGGATGCAAATTCGTCCTCTGCAAAAAATGTGGTGCCACCTTCATAAATTAACCTGGGTTGCCGGTGTGGGTTTTTCCCGCTTGCCATAACTAATAGATGAATTCTTGAGTGGCTAATTATTCTTGCCAGCAAAGCCACTCTATTTGTGAACTGACCTGATCCCCACAAAGCTCCCAACAGGAAGCTGAAATGGGATTTTAACACCATGCCCAGCAGCTCACATCCCCTCACATCATGCATTATTACCTCTGCGCCCAGGAAAAGAGACACCATCAATCCACCTGCAGTTTTCTCTGTGTGAGCCAGCTCATTCCACCACCTCTTCCTCCACCTCCTCCTCCACTGCCTACCTGAACCAGACGCCTTTTAGTCTTTCCACACCCTTCCTGCTAAAGGAGCACAAAGGCTACTTTGATTTATCTTATTGACAGAGACAACAGCAGTCAAATACAAAACCCGAGGCCAAGACCAACTGCGAGAGCGAGACCAACAGCGAGAGCGAGGAGGAGAGATTAACCCTCCAAGAGCTTTGTCTCTGCAATCTGTGGCCTTGTCTTCTACAGGCATGCCTAATGCCCTTCTCCGTGCAATGATAAAGCAGCACAAAACACGGCCCTTATGAGTGGGGGCAGCGTGATGCAGGATGACCCCAAGTAACACTCGAGTGGTTAAGGATCTCTGGGGACAAATAACGATCATGGGAACCAATGTCAAGCAGACTTGACAAGCCCTGACCACAGGGCATCGCTGAAGCTGCCTCCTCCCAGCAGGACCCCTGCAATTATCCCTCAGCTCAAAGGATTATCACACCTGAGAACTTTGCCAAAGGAACAGGTAGAACACACATAAACGTAACCTTCTCGCACCTTCTTCACAGGACCAGAAGGCTGCACACAATTAATCTGTCGGGTCAGCTGTGCCTTGCTCACAAGGAAAGGGGCATAGAAAACCTGCCCAGGTCCAGCTAGGCCAACAGTGTAAACTTTTCACACAAAACATCCAAAAGCTCCTAGAGTAGCTACCCTACCCAGGCACTTGGGGGCAGCTTCTGCACACAGATCCAGCATAAAGGACTGCCCTGACTTACTCGCTAGGCAAGTCTACTGAAGTAAACAAGGCTTCTGAGAGTATAGGCCAGGGAAGAATATAGCCCTTCCCTTTTATACCCATCAATTCAGACAAGTGGTGGTCTCAGTATCTACAGCACCTTTATGCCGATAAATAGTGGGTTGCAGGTGGGCCCAGAAATTCTTACTCCATGCACTAAGACTCTCAACTATTCGCGCCTTTCACCTGAGGACCTTCAGGACCTTCTCAAACAGTAAACAAACATACCCTGTTTTACAAATGAGCATTGGCATCATCTTACAGATAGGGAAACTGAGGCACAAAAAGGGTAAGTGACTTGGCCAAGTTCACAGAAAAGGTTAGTGTCAGAGCCAGGAATAGAACCCGGGAGTCCTAACTCCCAGTCTCCAATATAATCACTAGTCCACACTCCTTTCCATAGCTGGGAGTAGAACCCAGGAAGGAGTCTTGACTCCTGGTCCCCGGATCTAACTACTAGACTCCTCTCCCTCCATCATTGGCAAAAAGCACACAGATGCCCTAACTTGCAGTCCCCTGCTCTGCCCGCTGGATTACACTTTCTCCATACAAAATTTAACACTCTCTGGCTTGGGCTTCATTATCTTCTCTCCACCTGCCTGGCAGTCCCAGGTAAATCCTGGACTTGATAGCCATTAACATGAGTTTTAAGTTTGCCTTTCCAATGTGCATGTGTACACACACACACACACACACCCTTCCATAAGCACTTCCTCAGCCAGTTCTCCGGCTGGCCTGGCAGCCTTCCAGGCCACACGTAGTCAGAGAAGTTTTCCTACCAACTGGCTGCAATGAAACACGCCTATCTCTGCATTCCTGACAGGTCTGTCTACAGCACGCATCGACTGTATTGGATTGTACTGGATAGGTTAGCCAAAGTGCAGCTGGTAGGACAAAGGTTTATCAGGACCGCCCAGCCCCTGCACACAGAGAGGTACTAGGCAGAGGATTCCCCCAGGGTTATGAGCTGAAAGAACCACCTTCTCCTCACACGCACTCCAATTATTATTCCAGTTTCCTTCCCACTCACCCTCAATAAGAGATCAAGAAAGACCATTAGTAAAGCCTAGAGTGAAGCCCTCCACAGCCCTTTCCAGGCCCCCCAGAGGGTGTCAGCCCTTGTGGCAGCCAGTCCATCTCCCGCCTCTTCATTTCTCCGCTATCCGTGCAAGAAACAAAGGCAGCTTTAATTTAATTACTCTCTGAACGCCTTGATTGCGGAGGGAACATCTTAGAACACAGAGTGAGATAAATGATCTGGGTAAACCAGGTATCCAGCAGCACTGTCTGAGCAAAGAAGCCTCACCTCCAAGTCTTGTCCTTCAAAAAAAAAAAAAAAAAAAAATTCCCTCTCGTCAGCGTCTGTCCCAGAGCATCAGTTCCCCTTTTGTTATTACCTGGGGCAGCTATAAAATTCGAATTTAAACAGCGTAGCATGTTCTGTGCCAAAAGAACAGGTTACACGATACCGTCAACTCCCGATTCCAAGGCAGGATTTAGACAGACTCTTACCAACAGCCTGAGACTCATAAACCAGGATCTGAAATGCACACGTGTACGTCAGCCCCATTCCCACACACCTGCACACACCAAATGAGAGCACATAAACCCACACACGTAATGAGCAAGCACATCCGAGCCTAGAAACGTGCAAACACTGACATGCAAGCGCATACACCCACACCCTTGTATGTGTATGAAATATGCAAGCACAAAGTCACACATGCACATATCCCCCCTTTCCACACACACACTTCCCAAAGACACACACCCATCAACGCAACCACACAAAGACCAGATGACACACATCATGCACGCACTCACACGCACATCCAACCTGGGACATACATGTCTAGTCAATCTACAAGTCCCTTTGTTTTCGGTTTTACTGATTTTTGCCAAAAAAAAAAAAAAATCCTGAGTTTTACAAAAGCTACTAAATAAATAAAATAATAATAATAATATTCCATTTTTAACAAACTTCCCTGGAACTTACATGTACAGAATTTCAAGTACATGAATATGCTGATTATGTTAAAAAAAATTCAACACACACACTAGGGTATATGTGTTTATGTTCATAATAAATTAGTCTAAGTATAAACAAGAGGCTGTCTGTTAAAGTATGGCAACGTAGTGGAAGTTACACACGCATGCACATGAGGATGTGTATGTCAGTGTCTGACTCCTAAAAAGAGAAATGCCAGAATTCCCCAGCCCTGGCTCCCTCCTTGGAGACGGCGGCTTAGTAACCGAGATGGCCCAGGTAACCCGGTTGCCATCTCTCCTTCTGGAGCAGGCCTGGAAGCAGAAGAGGTGGAGGACACAGCGTGTGGAGATAGCCCCCTGGCCTCCTACGGCCTCGTCCACTTTTGCTATTTGTTCCTTTTTTTCCGTCCTCCCATCCCCCAATGTTCACCCCCACATTTACCCAGAAAAGTTCACTTTCCGCAACAACTTCCACCCCCTTTTTTATTTTTTTTTTGCAATAAACACCCATAAATTCCCAGGACGGTTTAAACAAAATTAAAACTGAAAACCAAGGGCCTCGTCAAGCCAATCTCCCATGGCCAGACGGGCTGCGGGAGACCAGCCACCTTCCCGCCTCCCCTTCCAGTACCCACCACCCGGCCCCAAGCCAATCCCCCAAGGCCAGACAGGCTGCGGGGGGGCCAGCCACCTTCCAGTGCCCACCCCCACAAGCCAAAGTCTCCTGGTGGCTTGACAGGCCCCGCCCTGGGGGTGGAGCAAAGCGAAGGGGGTGGGGCTGTCCCGTAGGCCCCTCCCACTCCGCCCCGCCGCCGGTACCTCTCGGGGAAGTGCGTGTCGCGGTGCTGGGGCAGCCCCTGTTTCCGGCGCTGGCTGGACGAGTTGCTGGCCGAGGGGAGATGCGCCTCCATGGCCCCGGGGTTGCGCGCCGCCGCCTCTTGCCGCGCTCGGAGCAGATCTGCGGAGGGGGGAAAAGCCCGCATGAGCCTGCGGCCGCTCAGCGCCAGAGCCGCCCCCGTCCCTGCCTCCCCCCCGGGCGCCGCCGCCGCCTCCCCGTCCCGTGCAGCGCCCGGTGCCTGCCGCGCTCCAGCCCCGGAGCCTGCTGGCCGCCTACCCGGCTGCCTCTCCCCGGCGCCGGCCGCGGCTCGCCCCTCCCCGCGCTAATGAGAGCCAGGCTGCGCCGGGGGGCTGCAGGCGAGCGGCCGGGCAGGTGCGGCGGGAGCTCGGGGCTGCAGGCAGCCCCCGGAGCTGCCTCGGTGTCTCTGCCGCGCGGGATGAATCGCGCGCCTGTGCCCGGGCTTCCCGCACCCGGAGCGAGCTGGCTCCACCGCCCGCGGCCGCGGGAGGAAATGGTGTCACTGGCGGGGGGGTTTATTGACTGAGCCTTCCTGCCCGGGGCCGGGGGGAAAGTTGGCTCCCTCGCTCGCTCTCCGCGCTGCGCCCCGCGCTAGCAGCAGGGGAACCGCAGGCAAGGGGCGGGGGGCAGATCTGGCCCCGCGTCCGCTGCCAGGGGCCTGGCTCGCTCCCTGGGCCACGGTGCCCACCCAGCGCTGCACCTCCTCAGCTGGCCAAGGCCGTGCTGCGGTCCCCAGCGCCCCCCTCAGCGTCCCCAGGGGGACCCCGCCTGGCAGGCGGAGGGCGAAGAACAGGGAGCTGGGTCTCTTCCCTGCAACTTCAGGCTGAGAGGGGACAGGCCCTGAGCTGGCGGCAGTGAACCCTCGGCTGAGGGGGCTGGAGCCGCTGGACACCTAGGGCCACCCCACTGGGGGCCCAATGCAAATCCAGGCAGGGCCCAGCAGTTATGAGCATCAATACCTGCAATCCGCCAGTGGAGAGGGGATAAGGCCCAGAGTTCAGAGCCGTAGCCAAGCTACCCTGCTGGATTCGACCCCACATGGCTACATTAGCTGCCCACGGGGGCGTACCATGGCTGCCTAAAGTGGCACCAGTCGGCAGAGACCCACCTGGGTGCAGCATGTCGAGAACTAGCTCCCGTCCCCTGACTCGGGAAGTGCGTGCCCTCAGGTCCCCTGCTGAGGTCAGACACACTCCACAACCCAGCTGTTGCAACCCCAGGAGAATTAACCCATAGGATCCGGGGCCACAGCTGTGGGGGAGGGAACTGGTTGCAAGAGTCACTGTACTGGGGAAGGGAAATCTTCCTGGGGCAAAGGTTAGGGACACAAAGTGACACTGGCCAGTTTGGCACAGCCCATAGCTGCCCTAACGGGCCCAAACTGGTGGACTAATCAGAACTACAGCTGACCCTGCTCCCCCCCCCCCACAAGAACAGCCATATTGGGTCAGACCAGTTGTCCGTCTAGCCCAGTATCCTGTCTTCCAGCAGTGGCCAGTGCCAGATGCTTTGGAGGGAATGAACACAGGGCAATCTGAGTGACCCAGCCTCTGTCCTCCAGTCCCAGCAGTCAAAGGTTTAGGGACACCCAGAGCAGGAGGCTGCAAGCTTGAATCCCTGACCATCTTGGCTAATAGCCATTGAGGGGTCTCATGCAGCTCCCGCTCCCACAGAAAAGGGATGGTGCACACACAGGAGACCCAGTAAGAGACCTGCCCATTTCCTGGCCTGTCAGAGGACATAGGGCAGGGTTGCAAAAGTGTTGCCTCCACAGGCTCCACCCCACCCTCCCCATAGCCTCTTGCCCAGAAGATCATGTTCTTCTCCCCTGACCCCCAACAGCATCTCTGTGAACAACAGAACCATGGCGTTAACAGTAAGTCACGGCTCTGCTTTCTCCCCCTGCTGCAGCAGCGCTGACTGGCTGGAATTCATATCCCAGCCCATGCTGCCTGCAGAGCCCTGCTGTCCTGTTAAATCTCGCACAACACTCTCCCCCTCACCTACCTGGAGCCTCAGCAGTGCCCAGAGCTGGGGTGGGGGTGAGGGGTTGAAGGGAGGCGGCGGTTTGGCACTTGCAAACAGACTATGAGAAACATCTGCCTTGGTCGGGCTAGTGCGTGGGCCGCGCTCCCCGCTGGGAGGACTCCTGCTGCTCAGCCTTGGGGCACACGCGGGGAATTCCATGGAAAGGTTTCAAGGGAGGTGGGGCATGAGTCAGGCAGTAAATCAGTCCATCGCTACAGCAGGGAGGGTAGAGCTGGCCGCCCCAGCAGCCTTTCTGGACACCATAGGGCGGTGCACTAGAGGCTACTTAGTGGGAAGGGGGTCATGCTAAGAGCCCATCTAAGCTCCTTGGGGGGAAGCAGTCACATCCCTCCTGCTTCACTCACCTTTTGTGGCTGGAGATTCTCATTTTTAAGGGGGGTGGGGTGTAGGGAGGAGATTGCCTCACGTAGGGCAGAACAGGGGTCACTGCAACGCCCCCCTCCCCACTGAGCTCCTGCTCTCAAGCTGAGCTCACAGAGCCTGAATCTTTCAACCCTAACTCGGAGTGCAGTCTCCCGCTTTAAGCCAAGTCGCGGAAGGCTTGTCCACACAGGAAATGAAACCAAAATAGCTAAGGGGGCTGCAGTTCACACCTCAAGTTACTTCAGTGCAAGGCAGCATGTGCGCACTGTTATTTCAGAATCTGAATGCCCCATTGCACAGGAACATAGCAAATGCTGGATGGGATCCGAGCCACAGCCCTAGAGCACTGTAATTCTGAAATAAGTATCTATATACAGACTTGCATCAAAATAACTAACTGTGTGACTTACAATCGCTTTGGTTCCATTGACCATATAGACAAGCCCTGAGCTGCTCTGACTCAGTTTCCCCCACCTGTAAAATGGGGGTATTAATTCCTCCCCGGCAAGATCATTACAGCACACTATTAGCTGATGTTTGTACAGCATTCCAAGCTGGGCATTGCTGTGCAAGTGCCACACTTTACTAATTATTCTATTTGATGCATTTATCCACCAGAGGAACCAGAGCAACCCAGGACGACCGATGAAAACGCTAAGGGGATTAGTTACAGATGAGACAGCCGCCTGCATTGCAAGAGACTCTTTCTGGAGTGCTACCCCACCACAGAGTTAACCATCAGGAGATTCCCCGCCTCCAAGCCGTGCTCCTTCCCCCACGCTGGGCTTACCTCTCCTCATCTACTGCCTACACACAATTCCGGGGCACCCTACCTCTGCACGCTTGCACCAGCCCAGCAGTGAAACCTCTGCTATTGTCTTCATGACACACTGGAAAACACACAGACAGGAAACCCCCTCCTCACACCCACTATCTACTGCTCTGTGTCAGAGGAAGCCAAGACAGAGTCGAACTGAATGTACTTGAATAAAGGAATAGGGTGTTTGTTGGAGTATATATTATAATCATTATTATCCTTTGTACTTCTGCAGCACCTTCCATGAAACGCTCATAGTGCTTTGCCTGCATTAACCCCTTAGCCATAACCAACCTGTCATAATTATTAATACCGTGCTTGTACTGCTGAGTGACAAGTCAATTCGCCTCTATGCCTCAGTTTCCCCATTTGTAAAAACGGATAATTCTTTCCTACCTTTACAAAGTGCTTTGAGATCCAGGGCTGAAGAGCACTACAGAGGTGCTTAAGATTACGCTATCCCCATTTTACTGATGGGAAAACTGAGGCACAGGCTCGCCCACAGTCACTAGGCATGTGTGTGCCAGAGTTGGGACTAGACCCTCACGTGTCTTCATTCTCAGTCCTGTGCATTAGCCAGAAGACTAGATAGTATATAGTCATATATGTGAATATGATTTTTTTTCCAAATTCAAATATGAAAACATACTGTCTACACGTGCCTGTGTGCACACATCGCACGTGTATGGATGCACATACACGCCCCTCCCGCACAGGGTGAGAACCTTTCCAGAAACACAATAGCTATTTAAATATCTGACGCCCATGCAAGGAGGCCGGAAAATGGATGCAGCAAGAACACGTCCTAAAGCTTTCAAAAAGCTGCAGCCAGGCCAAATGCCCTCCAGTGAAAGGTTCCCCAGCTCCAATCTCTGAACACTGTTCAGTCTCCTAGGTCTGCTTCCCCCTTTCTCTTCCTCTCCCTCCTCCCACTCAGGATCATCCGGCAGAGTTGCCGCCGCCGGATTTGATTCAGCGTGAGACATTGTACAGTGCCTACAACAGTGAGGTCCTGGTCAGTGACTGGGGGTCCTAGGCACTATGAGAATACAAATAATAATAATAGCAACACCAGCACTGCCTACAGTGAGTAGATCTGAAATGAAGAGGGAGGTCCTGGAGCATCAAATCCAGCATAAAACCCAGGGGACGGGTGTGCATCCTCACGCTGCGCTATACCAGAGTTCCCCCTCATATCTCCCTCAGAGCCTGGTAGACCACTCTCCCCACTGCCCCAGCAGCAAACACCCAGCCTCCCTCTGCATTTCCAGAGGTTGAAGTGGGGAGCACATGGAAGTGTAGCATCATGGCTCAGGGGGTGGTGGGTAAGCGAAGAGAAAGCCTCTAAATCACCATTTTAAGCATAAGCAGCCTGCATGATAGGAGTACTCTGGGTCTTGGTCCAGTTCCAACATCACAATGAAAATTTACCACTACCCCACCCAGTGCTTTTAACAAAAACGAATGATGAGGAACACAGGAATTTGCTGGACGATCAGCCAAGCAATGGTTCATCTCGTTCAGTATCCTGCTTCCAACCAATGGCCACTATCCGCTACATCAGAAGAAGGTGCAAGAAACTCCCCTGGTGGGCAGTTATGGAACAACCTGCCCCATGGGAAGTTTCTTGCTAACTCTGAGCAGTGTTTGGCTTAGAGCTTGGAGCATGACGAGTTCTATCCCTTCTATTTTCTTTGCTATCCTACGGCATGTCACCAGCCATGTTCTCGTTACCCACACAAGTGTCCAATACATGTCAACTGCCTGAACTCCCTTAGCGGGGGGGGAGCTGGGGTCCTCCCAGTCAGGGCTGAGACCCATTGGTGGAAGAGCAGGTTGGGGTGGAAAACCTCGCACAGCCACTGCCTGAGCTGTGGATAAACAGGACTTCGGTCCCTAGGGCACCTCTTGCCGCATTCATGTACATGCAAACTCATTAAAAAAAGAAGAGAGGGAACAAACATTAAAATGATCTATATTTTTAAACTGTAAAGGCATGTATGAGAGAGGGAAACAACAAGCCCCATCAGATCACATAAAAAGCCTGCAGAATTCGCCGAGCCAGGGACCATGCGCCTCCGATGTTTATAAATTAATTATCTGAAAAACCCGGGTCACTCCTTATTGCCACAGTGCCTGTAATTTAGAAGTCTGGCATGCAGCCAATTCCAGAAGCTGCATTGATCCTGAATGACCGCAACAACTCCCCCGTATACCTTCCCGTCTCCTCCTCCCCTCCCGTCGCTCCCTGCCTCCCCCACCCCATCGCCTAGCCCCTCCTCCCCCACCCCGGAGGATCTGTTATTTACAATCCTGCACTCTGACAGTTGGGAAATCAGAGTGATTGACACCGCAACGCTGGTGGATAGAGGTTCCAGGCACGGAGAGGGACTGAATTCAGAACACGGGATGCTGGGAGGAAGGCAGCAGCATGTGGGAGGGGGAATGGGAAAGAAAAGCAATTAAAAAAAGAGGGAGATTTCTAAATTATTAACGTTATTGGTGCCTCCGTGTGAGCCCGCAGATAAACTGCGCTTTGTCCTGGCACTAATAATTTATAGCCCAACCAGAGGCCTGTGGTGTGGCGCTAATCCAAAACACACTGAAGTTTTGTCTTGTCAACGTTACACAAGAAAGCCTGTCTGTGCAGCGTCCCCCTCTCCTCCTGCCCACCCCGAAACCTCAAAATCGGACCCCCCCACACACTCCCAGAAATGCTGAGGAGACAGTTTAATCATCATTTTAAAAAATGTCAGGCTTTTTACTGCAATGAGCTGCTCTGGCGATAGAAGTGCTGTGGCATCAGCTGCTCTGGTGCATGTGCTATGCCTGGGGTGGGGGGTGTTTTCCGTGTCTGGTGCCCAATTTGTGCCCAAGTGAGTTGGGCCTATGTGTTGGCCTGTTGTGAGTCTGTGTAATGAGCCTGCGTACATGCATATAGGTGTGTGTTGCATATGAGCTTATGTATCGTGCCAGCACACATGCATATGTTGTATATGGTTTGTGAGTTGTGCCTGTGTGCACACTGTGTACCCATGTTGTGCCTGTGCATGTATTATGTCTGCTGTGTGTACTGTACTTATGCGTAGGTGCATGTTGTGTGTTCAACATGTGCATGTGGCATCTTTGTGTAAGCATATGTCGTCTATTGTGCTTGTGTGAATATCGAGCATGCACAACTTGTGTGTTGCACCTTTGTGTAAGCGTATGTTGTGCCTCTGTATTGTCCTTGTGTATACTGTACTTGTGCATGTCACGCCTATGTGCAGTTCTGTATTGTGCCAGGGCCCACTCACTGTGCATGCTGCTTCTGTCTACCGTTGTGTTTGTGTGTATGTGTGTGTTTGTGCCTATGCACGGGCTGTGCATGCACTGTGCTTGTGTGCATTGTGCCTCTGTGGAGATGTGTTGTGTGTCTCTGCATAGCACCTATGTGCGTGTTGTGCGTGTGCTGCTCTCACACGCATTGCGTGTCTGGGAAGGTGCATGCTGTGCCCGTGACGCTGAACAAATCCTAACTCTACATTAAACAGGATCACCTTCCTGCCACCCAGAGAAGCAAATCAAATCAAATGGAGAGTGGAAGGGGAAGGCAGCCTCTTTATTAACCTAACAAGCAGCCCTGGGGATTTACTCCAGATTGGAGATTCTCCTTCAAGTCTTCACCAGATACCTTGCTGATGCTGCTCTGCCTCTTATCCCTCCCTCCCCCAACCCCTCTCTCTCTTTCTTTCTTTCTCTGGTTAATCCATGCCAGATACAGTTTGGCAGCTGAAGGCTTTACGTAGAGAAAGGTTCAGAGGAAGAGAGCTGGACATGGACTAAGGGATCTTGTGCCGTGTAATTTCTATCTCCCAGTGACACCTTCACCTTCTGTGCTCAGTTAGTTGTCAAATCTCTCTCGCCAACAATCCCTCCTGCTCCACCCCCGTTCTCCCAGAGATTCACCCTGGACACCCCCTCACTCACCTGCTCTTGCATCAGAAAAGGCAGAGGGCACATGCAGAATTAATGGCTTTGTTTTGGCTACAGCCAGTCCTGGGCCAGCATGTCACACATGCCCAAGAGAAGGGAAGGTGTACACACAGACTGACGCCTGTACAACACGTGTGGGCTCTCTCACCATGACCCAATTTCCCACTGGCTGCTTTGCTAACAAACTAGTGCCCCTACAGGTGATGCTCGCGTTACCTCGAACACCGTGTGACTGGCTCTGAGTCGAGCTCCCCAGTATGAGGGACAAATACTTTTATTTTTATTATTTAATTAAAGCACAAACCATAGGACTAGAGCACAAACTCTCCCGAAGAAGCCGCAATATCCCCAGGATAATGGAGCAGAAGCAGCGAGACACAAAAACCTGTTCATAACTGGAGGTTCTTTTGAAGGGCTGGGTTGTTTCTTATTTTGCACTGATGTGGCTGCACTACTACAAATCCCTTGTGTAGACGAGTTGCACCAGTGTAAAAAAGGACTGGCACACATGCAGCTTATCCGACTTTAAGTCTACGCCAGCACAAAACACTTCCTACGCTGGTGCAGCACCATCCTCACTCGGGTTTTCTCCATCCGTGCAAAAACACCGCAGTGTAGCAAAAGCCTAGACTACTCTGAATTAAACAAGAGTGAGGAGGAAGAATCTTGGCTTCCCCATAACACCCAACAAAGCATTAGACAGCCCAATGTCCTGCTTTGTTGCTGGTGTTTTGTGGCTGCAAGGAAAGCAGTGCCTGGAAGCTGCCTACGGTATTCTTGTGGCAAAGCTCTGATGAGACTCTCACAACACGAGTATGCTGGACACAGAAGAGGTTTCTCCCTTTCAGCTCCGAGGTTTACCAAGCCTCTGCCCACAGCAGATCTGGTTTCAGCTAGAGCGGGACCAATTCATCTACAGAACAATGAAGTTACACACCAGGGATGAATCTGTCTGTCTATCCCCAGACACGCATTTCCCACTGGCTTATGCATTCTCCTGCTGAACAGTTTTCATTGCACCCTGGGCTTATTTGCATGGTACTTTTCTCATTCCTAAAAACACGGTGAATTGAATCCTCATAAGGTGGCGGGTCATAAACACCAGCTACAGCCAGACACATGGCAGGCAGGTGCTGTATGAATTTCCCATGCACAGCACTACCAATGCACTTAAACTACATCCTGCAACACTTCATGCTACTCCAGCGCTGGATCCTCTCACAGAACTGCCACTGCACGTCAGTGACCACGCCCCCTCATTTGTCCCAGCCCATAGCCTCTGCTCAGCCAAGCCTGCCAACCATTCTGGATGATGCCAAAGGGCGGGGTGGGCTTGTGATGAGATGAGACTAGGCAGAGACCCACTAAATTCACTCCACTTGTGACCAAGTCAGACTTGCACCAAGGATTCTGAATATTTGGGTTGACAGTCTCCAAGACAAAGAGAAAGGAGGAAGGGGAGAGGACCCTGCGCTACTGATAGATCGGCTGCAATCACAAGCTAATTGTCTAAGCTTCTCAGAAGCAAAGCTCACAGCAGAGCCACTCCCTTCTCACCACTAGGTGTTGTTTCAGCCCATGACAGTTGCTAGATGAAGTATCAGAGATCACAGGGAACTAATGAAACAAGAGACTTAATTAAACACATTACAAATCCAGCCCATTCCTCCCGCCCCGAAAGCCCGTACCACCGTGGCTGGGGACTGCCATGCTGTTGGCCAACTGGTAGAGGCGCTGCTGCTGCTGCTCCTCAAAGGTGCTGTGTTCGTTCAGGGCTGACATCATCCGTCTGTAGTGTTCCTCTGGGGTCATCTGAGTCACTGAGTCTTCGAGCACGGGCGTGTGGGAATTTTCTGAAGAGTAGAAGGTTTTAAAAAAGAGAGAGAGAGATGGAAGAAATCACATCAGTGCAGGGAGACTAGAGAACTAGACAGAGAACGAAAGTCAACTGATATCCTCCCTCAATACCACAAAACACATGCATATGAACCTGACACACAAAACCTCCAAACTTAACCCCTCCCCCGACACAAATGCATAAGCACCCAACTCCCTCAAACACATGCGCACACCCCCTGAACACACAAAATCTGCAGACCCACCCCCCCCAACCATGTATATATGCTCCCAACACCCCTTCCAAACACACGCCTATACTCTTAACACAAAAAACCTTCAAACTCAGCATATGTGCACGCACTTACACACACTCACTCTCTCTTTCTCTCTCTCGTTGGAAGCCAAGAGTGTTACATTACAATCAAACAAAATTACAGGCAAACTCACTTTACCTAAGGGGGTAAAGGAGGACAGTTGCTGCCACAAACACAGGATGAAAGACGTATTGAATTCTCATCCACACCCCTTGGGGGATGCTAGTTCTCTTTTCAACTAATGCCTAAATAGACACCCACCCCTTTTTTTCAAGCCTGCCATTTGGAACATGCTTGGAGGAGGTGGCTACGGAGAGGGGGAAGGTGATCCCTCACTACGGAGATGCTCATTGCTCAACGGCTTCCTGTAGATGAGTCTGAGAACTGCAGTACAGGTAGCACGCCACCAGTTTTGCTAGGAGCAGCACTGACAATCCATCCGCTCAGCTATCGAAAGGGAAGTCAGAGAAACAGTCTCTCCAGGTACTCGTACGGCCGAGCGCCCCAGTCATTACGGTTTTTATCTTCACAACACTCCTGTGAGGCAGGCATGGGGAACGGAGGCACAGGGCAGAGTGAGGGATTTGCCAACGGTCCGTCACACAGAGAATGTGGGTGTGAGCTGGGAACTGAACCCAAGTCTACTGAGCCCGAGTCCAGCGCCCTGCCCACAAGTCTACCCCAAGAGAAAGCGAATGGTCATGTTCTTCAGGTGTCACATGGGGACTCAGAATCTGAGTTCCTTTGCCACTGTCTCCCTATATGGCCTCAGTCAAGTCACTTAATCTGACTCTATGCCTCAGTTTCCACATTTGTAAAATGGAGGTGATAATTCTTGCCGACCTCCCAAGAGCACTGTGAAGGTAAATTAATTAATGTCTGGGAGGTTACTGCAATGAAACAATAGTTATAAAGGAGATGCAGTTATCAGACCACCGCTCCCCCTACCCCCGTCCCAACTGGCTCGGCTATTCGCAAGAGAGGAGCAGTGATTGTCACTTATTCAGAACGCTGCAACCTTGAACTACACCTCACGACGATGGGTGCTGTGAAGAGGCAGAGGACAACTCCACCGATTCCCTCATTAGCTTGAACAAGAATCAGTTGATGTCTGAGTAACAAGCACATGATTCTTAACTGAACCCTGAAATCAGCTGGACGCCTAGCCCCCAGCAGGGCCACAAGGGGGAAAAAACCATACAAACTACCCCAGCCCAGCCCTGATATAACTTATGGGGCCAACCCTCCTCCCATTACTCACAGGTGCAGTACCAATGTCTCCAAGTAAGGTGGGCAAGTTCTGCTTCCCCCCACTGAATCCACTGGGATTGCATGGATAGTGAAGGCAAAATTAGGTTCAGTGACTAACAGATTTACCGCATACATCCCTGCCTCCACATTCGCCAAGCCTTGCTGAATCCCTTTCAGAAAGGCCCCACCTGCTCCCCGGGCAATAGGGACCCCACTATAGCAACCAGGGGAGATAAAATCCAGAACAGCTTTTGTTTACTGTAAGCAGAACTCAGAGTAATTACCACACTCGCGCCTTGGCAGGGGCTGCTCCAACACTATTTTATCTTGGATCATCCCCACAGGCAAAACCTTTTCATTACTCACAGAGAAACTCCCAATAACAGCTTTAACGGGCAGAGGGAAGGGGGGGGGAGGGCTCCTGCCCATTGTGTTGCTTCACTAGAATGCCAGCGCGTTGACTGAATTAGAGAGCAATCTATTAATGGAACCATTGTGTGCACGCTCGGAGTTTTCTCTCCTTCGCTCCCCGTCTCCATCTCTGAGCCCTTCAGGCCTTCCCGGCAGTGCCGCCATGTTGGCCCCAAATCCAAGATGGCAGCAAAGGGACAAATTCCAGTCACTTGACACTGGTGTCACCTGGGGATGCTGGTGCTTTGACTCGCACTCTGTCACGTGACTAGAGCTATGTATACACCTCTCGGACAACCAAGAGGGCCCCTGGTCTGGATATCCCCTGAGAGGAGGATCACTGAGGGGAGCAAGCAGCACTGGAAAGGCAGCATGGTACAATGGATAGGACACTGGACTAGGACTGAGACGACCTGGGTCTAATCCCAGTTCTGCCATTTCCCTGCTGTGTAAGTTCAGGCATGTTGCTTCACCTCTCCTTCCCCATCTACTTTTCGCCTGTCCTGTCCCTTCAGAGCATAAAATGTTTGGGGCAGGGACGCTCGGCCCCGTGTGTTTATTGAGCTCCTGGCGCAGTGGGGCCCTGATCTCAACTGGGGATGTTACTGTCATAATCAATAAAAAAAAAAAAAAGTTCCACCTCCTCCAAAACCCCAAAAAGAGAATGAAGCCAAAAAGCTTATAATATCCTGGGTTTCCAATCTCCAAACGCCACCCTCATTCACACGGCTCCTTTCCCTTGTGAGTATAAAGCCCAAAGGATGAGCACATGATTTTTGTCCAATTTTGCTAGGGTCAATGACAGAGCTCCACTCAATTTCTCACCCAGCACAGCACTCTGCAACCAGGGCTACAAACTGCAACCACTAAACGACACCCTAGTGACACGTTTCTGTATCTCAAGGACCATGGACTTCCTGTGAAATTCACAGGTTCAAAGCCCGAGTCGAGCTGCGCAGTGCTAGGAATTGGACCCCACCCCTCCAATGGGGTGCATCTGCCACACAACCAATTGACTCAAAAGAGGAGTGGTGGATAATTAGAGGCAACCGCGGCAACCGCTTGTGCAGCAGGTGGCCAGTGCTTTCAGGAAAGAGCAAAGGGATTGGAATTCCCCTCCAAATCACCTCCCCCGACTCTCCTAGCTGACAAGACCGCCCACAGCCTACTGCCTTCCTGGCACCCCTCCTCCCCAGCAAGCTCAGAGAGGCATCAACTGTCTCAACCCCCCTCTGATGCTCTTAACTGGAGCTCTGAGGAGAAAAACCACAAGACCCAGACCCCGATTTAGGAAAATCACTGAGGTTTCTTCACAGCCGTGTTATTAGGAAAACGGGGGGGGGGGGGGGAGATAATGACACTTAATTACCATAAACTCTATCCGATCAGCCCCAGAGCAGATTTCAGGTGCAAGGTGGGAGGGCGGGGAGGGAGAAAAGCTGGATTTCCACACTTATAGTTGGAGATTTCACATGACTCAGCCAGTGATAATTCCAGCTTCGCGGCAGCTTTGCTGTCTGCTTTTGTCATTACCAGGGGGTAATGCGGGAGACTGATCTTGTCAAATCTCCTCCAGCCGCCAGGTGTGAAAAGGACTCCAGTGTCGAGGCTCAGAAGCAAGGGCCTAGACAAGACATCTGCTTGTCTCTCCGCTGCTCTCCTGGCCGGCCCCCCTAACCAGGGTGTGCGCACGTGAGTGCGGCTCTCTCCCCATCACTCTGTCAACACAACGACAGTGTCACAACCTTTTGTGCCCTCCAGAAAGTCAGCTACAAGGGAACCAGACCTTCAGAGCGGGCAGGCTCGCCGCAGTTCTGTGACGCAGACTACGATGCCACTGCCCCTCACTGCTGACGGCCTCCCCGCAATGGTGACACACTGGGGCTTCACATCTCAAGGTGGGAAAACGGAACCCTTTGCTTGAGACTCGTCCCCTGAGCAAGGCATCGCATAATTCCCCTCCAATAGGGCTTACCGCAGATAGACCCTCTCCTTTAACACCCACTAGCTAAGAGGCAGCTGGGAACAGCTACCAGCCCCCACGAAGCCGGGCTCCCTTCCTGGTTCCTCTAATCAGACAGAGAGGGCAGCATGCAGCATTGTCCTTTGCCCTGTGACCTCAGCTATGGCCAAAGACTCAAAGCCAGAGCTGAGTGTTAGGATCGTGGCCACCTGGGTTTTCTTGTCCCAGCCAACAGACCGCCTGCTCCTGTGTCCATCGCAGCCCAGCAGGGAGGTTTGCTACAAACTTCAGTGGGAGCAGGAGCAGGGCCAGACTATTGTTCTTCAATAGCTTCTTAAGTGGAGAGAGGTCTGGACCAAACACATGGATCTGGAGACCCCCACATTTTGGGAGAGTCTCGATCTGAACTGTCCAGCTCTGGCCCACGGCCAGGGCCAGGTCTGTTTTTGTATAAACTGAAGATCCAAAGTAGTGCTGTTGGTTTGTAGGGTTGTTGGGTTTTAAGTGATTCACAGAAGGCAAGAAGAGAATGGCGGCGCCACGAGGTCATCCAGCCCAGGCAAGGTCGCCTCCTACCGTGTATTTTCCAGCAGTGAGTCCAGCCTCCTTTTAAATCTCCCCAACTGAGGAGGCTTCTAACAGATTTATTTTTCAGCAGCTCAAATAGAGAAAAAAAAAAAAAAAAAACCCTTTCTCCCTGATTTTTCTTCTCTCGCTCTCTTTGCAATAACACAGTTTTATTCTCGGTCTCCAGGGATCAGAGGAGCACATCTCCAGACCACGCTGTTGCTGCGGGAGTGAACATTTTACTGAGGAATTGTCTCCCAGGGAGAAAGCTTCCTCCATGACCTGCCAGCGCAGCCCTTGCTCTGAGCCTCTGATACGCTCACATTTCCATATTAGACACGAGAACGTTCTGCTCTGTTTGACAGCAATGCTGGCATGGCCCCGTTTCCACCGAGATAGGGCTCTCTTTTGATCTCTGGTGTGTGCATCGGGGAGGGGGAAGGGAAGGTTACCACTTCGGTCCTGGAAGGGCTTCCAGCCCTACAGGTGTTTTTTCACTCAGTCAGAGGAAAGGAGTGATTTCCTCGGCTGCCTCTGTTCTCCTTGCTTTGTGAGATGCAGCCATGGTGTCTCAAGATGTGCTGCAGGAACAGAGTCACTTTTCCCGGTCAAAAGGCCGTTTTGGAGACAATGCTGCCGTGCCCGGAGTGACAGCTGCATCTAGGGCCGGCATGTGATATATGGGATAGGCCCTTCCCATGGGGTTGTAGACAGGGCCGAGGCAGAGTACACAAAGCAGGGGAGCAGCCGCCAAAGGCCACTTTACCTGAGCAAAAGACCCCGGAAGATTAGCTGAACCACCGGAAGGTATAGATCTCCTCTAGCTCACCTGGCTCCTAAGGCAGCCGTGCCTGGGGCAGGTGGAAGCACTGCAAGGTGCCACGCTGCGAGGGGATTAGGGGAGGGACAGGGAAATTCAGGCCAGCGTTTTGCCTCCCTCACTGGTGCCACTGCCCACAACTGTGAACTGGCAGACCCGACTCCTGTCTAGTTTTGTTGCTGAAAGCAGCAAGCGTCCCACCCACTGTTGGAAAGGGAGATTGGGGCAGTCCAGGAGCTGCCGACTCTGCTCAGGGTGTGCCCTTGCATTGCTCTTGCACAAGCCCTGCCTGGGTACCTTTCCAGCACTACTTTAGCTAATTAAGGGATGGGTGGGCTCTTTCCACTCATCTCCCACCTGCACATGCATGTACGAGTCCCAGCCGCACAAACTCCCTCTCCTACCAAACACCCTAAGACAGGTTCTAGGTCACCATGTCTCAATAACCCAACACAGGTAGGTGCCCACTTTCTAATACTCCTGGAAAGTCACATGTTTGCCAGGGTTGCTTAGCAGCTTGTCAGCCACCCTGGGGGGAGCCAATCCCATCTGATGGGGGAAGCGCAGGGGAATCCTGCAACAAGGAGGTATGGATGTGGCTGTTCTGACACAGTTAAAGGGTGGTTCCCTTCTGCAGCACAGACAGCACCCTCGGCGTGTTTTAATCCCACCGTCAAATTACAGTAAAGTCTTGGTTACGGCTGAATTTGCAATGCAGGCAGGCAGAGCTAAAATGTTGAGCCAGTGTTTCAATATCTATCTTAGGCACTTATCTGGCCTCCATCAGAATAGTATCTGAGTACCTGGATTGGAGCAGGGATTCGAACCCAGGTCTCCCAAGTCCTATGGTAGTGCCTTAACCACTGGGCAATGGTTCCTCTCACTCTTTCCTGTACACACGTGGAAGATGTGCTTCCCTACAAGGCCAGGGATTCGAACCCAGGTCTCCCAAGTCCTATGGTAGTGCCTTAACCACTGGGCAATGGTTCCTCTCACTCTTTCCTGTACACACGTGGAAGATGTGCTTCCCTACAAGGCCCCCATCCACACTGAGAAACTCGTTGAACACTTCCCGCAAGTTGCCTTTCCATATAAAGAACTGCTGGTGCTACCTTAGGAACGTTATATGACCGTGAACGCGACAGGAAGCGTCCACAAGAAAATGTCCCAATTAACAAGAGGCCCACATTATTCAAAAGAAGCATGAGAATGTCTTCTCTAGCCTCTCCAAGCAACTCACTGCCACAAGATAGTGTTCCGTGTCTGTACAGCAACGAGCACAATGGGGTTCTGGTCCATGACGAGGGCTCCTAGGCGGCACCACAATACAAATACATTATAAATAAATAACAATATCCTTGAGGTCAGAGCTCAGCAGGATTCAAAGAATGAGTCTTTGCAGAGATAATGAGAACATTCACCGTTGCAGTAGATAGGTTAAGTTCTAAAAGGACATAAACTGGTATGCCCCAAAGCATAAGCCACAAACATTGAAATTAAACACCCCTGGCTGGCCCAGGTCAGCAGACGGGCTCATGGAGCTTGACCTGCGTAATTGTTGGGTAGGCGTTCTGGCTTGGGCTGGGACCCCACAAAGGGGGAGGTCCCAGAGCTCAGGCCCCAACCCAAGCCCAAACGTCTACAAAGCAATTTTTAACCCAAAACCTGAACCCCGTACGGCCGAGTTAGCTGACCTGGGACAGCTGCAGCTGTGCTGTGGGTCTTTCATTCCAGTGTAAACATACCCTAAGTGACAGAGATTGGGAAGAACCATTCCCTGTGGGTAGGACAGTCCATGCCTGGTGTTTATGAGGATTATAAACCTTTCTGTGAAACAGCTGGTACTAGTCATTGGTGAACACAAAATACCAGACTAGATGGACCACTGGCCTGATCCATTCTGGTAACTTGCATGTTCCAGGTTCCCCTAGTCTATAGTTCCTCTAATCTACACACAACAAAAACAACACCATTGACACTGATCAGGGGAACCTAACTATTTAGTGAAAGCTAGTGCAGAGCTGATCCCCGTGTGTCAAAGGCCTCGTACAGTACCTGGGGGATAAGAGCTGCCACTAAACAATCTCAAGATGTGTGTATCAGAAGAGGGAGAACTTCGGAGGTTTAAAAGAGATCCATATAGTTTAGAAGGTCTGTGTCAGTCTCAGGTTAGCCTAGCTTAAAAGTCAGGGAAGGCTTTCAGGGAAAGGAAAGAGTGGGGGGCAGAAAATGAAAGTGGAGTGGAGCTGTCACCCTTTAGGACTTCTGGGGAAACCCTGACTGAATGAGTCAGAGGGAAACCCCGATTAAATGATTCTGGTTGAGAAAGCAGGATTTAGAAAGAAGCAAAGGTGGGTAAGTGGACCAGGGGGTGGATATGCAAAAATAAGGGTTGGCTCTGATCTGGCTCTCATTTCACTCAAACCTCCGAAGTGGGGGGGGAAGAGACGGCTTTGGCCCATCTCTGCTAGGACTGGATTGTTTATGGCTTGATACTGCAACCAACGAAGTCAAGTAGTGCTGACAATGACTCTCATTTGTGTAGAATGGGACCCTTTTGGGGGGGTAGGGATAAGAGTCATAGATCCAGAAACTATAGTCTGGTCTTGAACAGCCTGATTAAAGCTTAGGTGCTTCTCCGCAAGAGAGATTAAATTGCTACCACCTTGATCCATTTTCAGAGCATGCAATGGATAAGAAAGGGTAGAGGAGAGAGAGTCAGCAGAAGCCTGAAGGTGGGCAGAGTGTGCTAACTCCTTTAAGGAAGCTGTGGCAAACTGTGGCGTGGTATTGCATAGCCTGATACTGGAAATCGAAAGCTCCGGTGTAATAAATGCATTTCAGCACTCACAAAGGATTCCTCCTGGAATATAGAGGAACTTCTGATGGTAATTCGGGGAGGGGAGGGCAAGAGGAGGACAGGAAGTGGGCAGGTGAACAAATGAAAGGAAATAATTTAGGCCTAGTGGATGGTACTGGCTGGGGTACCCATTACAGCAGGTATTGTTAGCACCTGACAGGAATTCCTGCTCGACCATTCATGCATTCCTAACTGGAACAATTTGGAGATAAGAGGCAGGAAGGGGGTACATAAAAGAAAATGATTAAGAATGAGTGTATGTTACTAGGTAATGTTAGCAGCTACTGTACCAGGCACTATTCGCACCAATTAGCAGCCAACAAGGATCACTTTTGGAATACTAATGCCCTTCTAATCATAATTTTGGGATAGGAGGCAGGGAGGGGATGACATAAAAGAATATTACTTAGAATTCGAGTGTCATCCTAGGTGCTGTACCAGGCACTGCTAGAAGGCGCAATACGAGGTATTATTTTAGGAAGCCGTGAACGTTCCACAGTAAAACGTTGCATGCTGAAGTCCCCTTGGAGACCATCTGGTCTGGTTAACATGGGGGTGTATTCAGTCCCCCTCACTCCTTTTTAAGAAGCTCAGCTGCTGGACTCCAACCCCATGAAACAAGACCTGGCTTGCAGGCAGCCAGCCTGACGGGGTTTTTTGGAAATGGCTAGAAGCGCGCAGGTTAAGCAATAACGATTGAGGTGGGCATCACTGACAGCTAATTAGTCTGACCTTAACAACAAAGCCTCTAAGTGAACAGCCTGCAAACTCTCATTTACGCAACCCCAAGACGAACTCATTAACTGCAGGCTCCATTACCCATTCCACATTGCCGGTCGTAAAACAAAGTTTTAAAATCATGTTTATGGCAGGGAGGCATAAAAACAAATCAGGAGATTTAAATAAAAACCCTAAAATTAAAAACAAAACATTCCTCCCCCCCCCTCAACTCTACAGATTCCATCTATAGAGGAATAACTTCATCAACGCAGAAGGACTATCTAGCTGGACTTTTACTATACTCATAATTAGATACACACAAAAAAGCAGATGCCAACATGATAACGCAGTGCGTGTCCTGTAGTAAATATCCAAACCAAGGCACTCTGCTGAAAAAGACACCCCTCCCCCCCGCCCCGAACCTAACCCACCTCAGGAGCTCCTGCCTTGGTTTTTAAACCGTAAAATAATCAGTCTAATTAAGGGAGATAATTACACACACACACACTGATCTTCCCTCCATTTAGCTGAAGAGAACACTGTGCATTGGTAGCCTTCCTCGCACATCCTCAGCACTGATACTGAAAGCTCCTACTCAGCATCTCGCATCCCTCCCTCATTAATTTCAATTAAGTTAGGTTCTTAAGAAAAGAAAATGGGGCGGGGAGAGGGGAGAGAGAAGCAGCACTTACCCTTTGGGGACTCGCTTCGGGTTTTCTTGCTTTCTAAAGGACACTCACTGCTGCTGTTGGGAGAACATACTCTTCTCCTGCCTAAAATTTCATCTAGAAGAGGGAGAGAGAGACACACACACAGAAATGAGAGACCTGAGTATCAGATAACGCTCCACTTCTTTCCCTTTCACAGAATCAACCAGAGACTTATTTCGCATTTTGCAGCCCAAACATAGAGTCAGGCTATGGGTGAGGGTAGGGGAGGGGGGGGGGAAGAAAGAAAGAAAAAAAAATCATCATCTTGAAAGCCCATATCTGCTTTCCTAATCATGCAGTCCAAAGGGATGTAATGACTGTTCAAACAGTGATCAATGCAACGATTTTAAGCCGTAAATTCTGAATCTAGTTTATTTCCTTACTGAGTTTCATCATTTGTTCGGCTGCCTTTTGTCCCTCTTGTGTTTCCACTCCTTTCATGCCCTGATGCAAAGCAACTGGGGGGAGGAAAAAGGGGGTGGGAGAAGAAGAAAAACAATTCCCTCTGAATCTTCCTACCACAGTATCTCTCTCTCTCTCTCTCTCTCCTCCTAAAAACCTCAAGGTCCTTAGCAATCTTCTCCCTCTAGACTGTACGGAAACGCTCGAGCCTTTTGCATTAGTGCAGCCCTGCGAGCCAACGCAAAATATCTAATATACAATTACAGCGTCCCCTGAACAGATTTAAAATCAATATCCTCCCATAATAATGCTGGGGAAACTGAAAGCATGAAGTTGCATATGGGCAGGAAGGAAGAGACAGTTTGTCACCGTGAGCATCAAATTCTCATTTATCAAGGGCTTGTTAAAGATGCAGCATCTCAAAAAACCTTGAAAACAAGTACCATATTTGAGAGCATATATGTTGTGCCTGTCTACAAGTCAACACGAGCAAAGCACAGACGCTTTGCATGCAACCTTTCTTATGGTTAAAAAATGTTACAGTTCAAATCACCACTGTTTAACACAACAAAACATTATTTCCATTCCACATGGCATCTCGATCCAAACCAGGGTCCTTAGCGCTAAGTCACCCCGCATTAATTTAAGTTCAGCTAGCTAAATCTAGTTGACTGAGCTGGCATTCTGTTTATCGGGAGACACAGTGGAAGGAGTTGTAGCTGACAAGAGTCCAAGTGCTGCAGAGAACAGACAGTTAACATGTGGGGGGCAGAACCTGCTAGGAAATGCCTTTATCCAATGAGTGATGTTAGAACTCTGCAAAGTTACAAGTGGCATTTCAAGGTTTTAAAGAGCATGAGCTGCCTCTGATCTTATCTCACTGTGACCCTGTCACCCAGGCTGTTAACACAACCAGTGCTTGGAAGCATTGCAAAGATCTGCAGCCATCCATAACCGAAAAACAAAGTAAATACAATGAAATGGTGGCAATCTGAAGAAAGGATGGACTCAAAGAGAGTGACAGACCTTAAATCTTCAAGGCACTCCAAATTCAAGCCTTAACTCAGCCTTCAGTGGGGGATTGTCATGTGCATTTTGCAAAAGGGAAACAAAGGCCTGCCACATACAGTGTCAAGGAGCAGAGCCAACTCGGAAGGAACTAAGGAGTACCTGGCCCGGTCACAAGACAGTGCCTCTCTCTCCTTCCCATTCCCCAACTATCTGGAACTCCTCATTCTGAGTATTAATTTTCCTGGTCATTATACTCTTGTGCATGCTGCAAACCCTTGGAGCTGGAGGCCAAGAACCTCTAACCGTCTCTCATCCAGCATTTGCAGTTTCAAAACAACAAAATCCCAATACTCAGCTCACCACTCCCAGGAGGGCAGAATCACATTACGGCCTGATTTCATGCATTTGGGGAAGAGATGGTGCTTATGATTCAAATGAGGAATCAGCGACACGCTTACAGGTACTGGTGGGTTAGGGCAGTGGCTCTATGCAGCACTAGTAAGCATCCATGACTTCGCAGCTCTGCCAAAGCACCTCAGTCATGATCTCGAGTCCCTCCTCTGCCCTGCTACTTGAACCACACAAACATACGCACAGCTCTGTCAACACGCGTTCATTCTGACCTGCCTCACGTCACTCCTGACTGGCAGCGCCCCCGGTACCTGCTGTCCAAACATCAACGAGTGACTGGCTCTTTGACCTGCTCTCAGAGGGTGCTCCACCACCTAATCTCCTAAGCACCATGTGCACAAATGCAGTGGCGGGTCAAACACACTCATGTGATTAGGGTCATGCTCTAGGTAGAGCTCACTATTTTCCATCTGTGACCAAATCAGGATTTGAACCCAGCTCTCCAGACATGCTATGTTAGCATATTAACGCCAGTGAGACCTGCAGCCCCTGTCCCAGTATCTCACATCCACGCACAGTCCTGAGGCTCCAAAAACCTCTAAATAATGTTATTTTGTTGTCAAATCAGCATGTTCCATTTTGAAACCTAAAGGATGGAAAAAAGCTAGGGGGGAAAGAAGATGACAAGACTCTTGCTACACTTTCAGCGTGGGAGTTCTTTCCATTATATTAAATCTCTTCTCTGCTAAACGATGAGCCAACTTTGCATTTAGTATTTTGGGTTTTTTTTTTTTTTTTTTTCATTTAAAACATGTTTTACTGCATCACATTAGACAATGAGAATGAAAGATGGAATTGTGGTTAAGGCACGTGCCTGGGTGTACATACAGTGAGAGTCCCCTGGGTTCTATTCCCAACTCTGCCACAGACTATTTGACCATGAGCAAGTCACTTGACCTCTCTGGGTCTCCTTATTACTTCTGTATTTGCATTACAGCAATGCCTAGAAGCCTCAGCGGACATCAGGATCTCACTGTGCTAAGCCTTGTACATGTACATAATGAAAGATAGTCCCTGCCCCAAAGACCTTGCAGTCTAAGCTCTCACAATGGGGATGAGAAAGGAATTATTATTGCCAGAGAACAGAGATGTACAGAGCCACAGAGCGATGTGCCCACAATTACACGGGGAGTCTGCAGCAGAGCTAGAAATTTAACGCAGGTCTCCGAAATCCCAGGCCACTGGCAGTACCTTTACCACAAGACCATCCTTGCTCTTAGCTTCCTTATCTGTAAAATGGGGTACAAACCCACCTCACAGAGGGAGCTGAACGGTTTCATTCATTACTATTGTCAAGCCCATTGAGACCCTTGGGTAGAAGGTGCTATGTAATGCAAAGTTTCATATTATAGCACAGGAGAATTGGTCCTCTCCTCTCTATATCTAATCTGTGCACATAGCCTGGACACACCAGTCCCATCTGGGGAATATGTGCCCGGTTCCAGCACCTGCCGCCCATCCATCCACTCCAATACACCATTCCACACCAGGGGTGGCCTATCGAAATCCGCTTTTTGGATGCATACTTGAGGGAAGGAGAAAAAAAAACAGATCCTGAATTGCAACTTTGAACAAGTTTCCCCCTGGCTTGGTGGCAACGGCAGCAGAATGAGAACAGAGCCCAGGTGTCTTGGCACACTGGGGGTCTCAGTGAGAGGGGAGACACAACCAAGTGTCCGGGAGTTACAAACATCTTGTCCTTCCCATGTTGCTGAATGAGGGGGGTCCTGGGTGGGTCCCAGTATGGAAAAGACTGAGGACCACATAACAGTGGAGCTGTATCCTTTCCTGTTAAAGGTGCCCACTTGCTTCAAATGGCAGGCATAGGATGGGTCTATGCATCCCATCAATCGCACCTGCACAGCTCGGGAACCCCAGCCATTCAAACCCCGCAATTATTTCAGGGATATTTCCAATTTTTCCAACCCAGAGGGCGAGCACTACCTGCACCACTTCCCTTGCAAACCTCCATGACCACTGCACCCATCATGGATTTGCCTACCCTGAACTGATTGTCAACAGATCTGTAACAATCCAAGCTTGCCAGCTTCTGCAGAGTGATAGCAACACACGTCTGGGCTGTCATGGCCTCTTCTCTCGGCGTGGTCTGTGTCACAACCAGGATCAGCCGGGCCTAGCAGCTGGAGCAGGAGTCAGGAACCAGGAGTCAAGCTCAGGGGCAGGGCACAAGCAGGGCTGGAGCGGAGCAGGAGCAAGGCTCGGAGCAAGGCTGGCACAGGCGTGATCGCAGCTGTAGGCGTAAGGGTTGAGCCGCCAGCAACCTGCTGCTGAGCTTAAAAGCCGGCCCGCTGGCTGCCTTGTGCCCAGCAGATCCCTGCTGCAATCCAGCTGAGCTCACTAATCTGCCTGCAGGCTGGGCTGGCCAGCCCTCGGGCTCAGCTGCAGGAGCTCTCTCCTGCCAACCTGGCCACTCAGGGGCCCTGGCGAGCTCAAATGCCATGGCAGTTTTCCTCCTGAGAAAGTTCTGGGCTCACGGTTGGCCCTCCTGTGTTCCCATCACCATGTAGTTCCACCACTTGGGGCTTGTGGTCCTGGGCCGGAGGCAGTGGTCCGCATGGGGGCGGGGGGGCCGGACGAAAAACAGTATCAGCTCCATCCACGCCTCCATCTCCACATGGTCCCATTCTGATGTTGTAGGGCTTCTGCTTGTAACTGCAAGCCGCCGCCTTCGTCTTCTCCAGGCCAAAAGCCGCCTCTGAAACACCTGGCACGGTCTCTTGGCAGCAGCTTTTGCAGGGGCACGCCAAAGAAACACTGACTCCACAGAAAGCAGCCACTGCCAGCCCTGGTTGTTCGGCTGAGCAGGATCTATGTAAGAGCCCACCCCCACACCGCCTTGGGGCCTGCCAGGAAACAAATTTCCCAGGCCTAGACCACTTCCTCCCACCATGGGCAGAAAAGTTGCCCCCCAGCACCCTGTGCACGTGAGCCCAGAGCAGTGCAGCGGGCTGTGGCGCTATGGATCACAGGATACCGGTCCCAATAGCTGTTCCTGCTTCTCATGGCCAGACACAATGCCAGTGCAGACGCGGGACAGCCGCATGCTGATATCGACAAGGGGGCCGCGCTGGAGCAGGTTAGGCGCTCATGCACTGGCTCACCCAGGATGGCTGAACCCATGGCAAGCCCACAAGGCCAGTCTGAGATGCATTGCCCCCAGATAAAGTGAGGGAACTGGGGCTGCTCTGGGGAGCAGGGAATACCTCCAACAGCCTTTTAACAGCAAGAGCTATGAAGAGGGATCTCTGAGCTAACATCGCGGTTAAGCCGGGGAAGTCCATGCCAGTCAGTGCCACCATCTCCTGCAGCTCTCTGCTGTGATTTTCCAAGGGGAGCCACCTCACCCCCACAGTACAGGGCAGAAGGGCTGGGCTCGTGCTCAGGGGAAGGAGGCGGATAATCACTGTGACAAGTCACTCAGCAGGTTCACACATCGGGTGTCTCTCCCGCGGGCGCAAGCTTTCCCCACGCACAGACGGAAGGGAGGCCCGGGGGCCACGTTTGGTTCTTCTGCAGTGCAGAGTGTGACCACGAACGGGGCAGGGTTAGAGAGCCGCTCCGACATTCCTAGCCAGGGCACTGCTTGTGCTGCAGAAACCCGTGATGCAGCGAAGTGGGACCGAGCCAGGTTAGACGGGGGCAACCAAGGCTCAGCTGGTGAACATGTAACAAGTCAAACCGGCTGTTCCTCTCTCGGTATTATTCTAACAAGGGCAAACGTCTTTCCAGGCCCCTGACTCCCCACCCTTCCAATTCAAGTCCTCGGTATAACAAACAGCTCCCACTAACCAGCCTGAAAGGTCTCAGAGGCTTCTCAGTACTTTCTTTTTTCCTCCTCCGGTGCATGCAGCCTGCGGAAATACCCTCACTCCAGCCCAGCTGCTCAGTTTGTCCCTGCGCAGCGGGTGACAGCTTTGTGGGGATCCCGGAGGCTGCCGCCCTGGCGACAGGCTTCTTGGTCTGCCCTGAAACCGAGACGCAACACCAGCTTTTTGAGTCCCAGCGGGCCGTGAACTGCTAACAACAAAGGCAGACGAGCGAGGGGCCGCACAGGGTGGGCTCAGCACAGCAGTGTGGAATCCTGCGGCCGATCAGCTCTGCCCCTCACCAGCAGGAATCAATGGAACAAAGGGAGAGTGAAGCACAAGGTCATGGGAATTATGGGCCATAATTTAACTGAGGGCAATGGGTGTGGAAAAAAATTATTCAGGGAAGGTGGGGGCAGAGGGGGAAGGAAGGCAGTAGGGTCTCTGGAAGGCAGGATCCCGATGCTGGGGAGTATAATGAGCAGACGTTGCCACAGGTTTACTTCTTGCAGAGAGGAGGGGAAAACCCTGTAGTTCAACCCCAAACAGCAGCAGTGCAATTGTGCGGCGTTGGGCTGATCTGGAAACAATTTCTTTGCACCCTTCCAGAGGTGGAAGGTTTCATCCCTCCAACAGGCAGCTCATTGGTTGAGAGGACTTTGCTAGGTAAGGCAGCTGGCGTGGTGAGAACACTGCCTATCGTTGCTTTTTTGGGTTTCCGTCTCCCTGTCTCCGCCTGTTGTTTTTTGTCGTATCGCTGGACTGCAAGCTCTTTGGGGCAGGGACTGTCTTTTGGTTCTGTGTTTGAACAGTGTCTAGCACAAAGGGGGCCTGGGCGCTGGCTAGGGCTCCTAGCCATGACCGCAATATAAATGATAAAAATTTGCTAACGTCGTCACAAGTTTCTAGCTAGAGATGAGAGCACAGCAAGTCTCACAGATCTGGGCCTGGATCCAAAAGCTCTCTGGCTCAGGACCGTTCTTAGCACACACCAGGGGTTCTGCAAATGTTGGAGCCAGGAATCCTCTCCCCAAACCTTCGGGTCCCCTGTAACAAACTACTTTTAAAATGGTGATAGGGGACAGGCACAAAGGAAACTCCCCTGGGAGGCACTGCACTGGGATGGAGTATTTGAGGAGATGGGGTTTCTCTTTCCCACTGGCTCAGTTCCATTATGAGGTGCTGAACATGCAGTACTGTACTAAATAGGCCAGATTACGGTCTGGCATTACAAAATCTCAGGGTGCATCTGCACTGCCATCAGAGGTCTGACTGCAACACAGGTAGGCAAACCCGAGCTAGCTTTAACCTAGCCAGCGCAGCTAAAAACAGAAGTGAAGGTGTGGTGGCACGGACCCTGCGTGGGCTGTACAAGCCCATCTGGTATCCTGGCTATGTACTTTGCATTGCTAGCCTGCACCGGGGTCAGTGCTCCTGCACATAGGCGTTGACTACATGGGTGTTCCGGGGCTGGAGCGGCCATGGGAAAAAAATAGTGGGTGATCAGCACCCACCAGCCACCCACCGATCAGCTGTTCGGTGGTGGGCGGGAGGCAGCGGAGTGGAGGCGGAGCGAGGGTGGGGCCTTGGAGGAAGGGGCGGAGCCTCAGGGTGAAGCACCCACCGGAAAAGAAGAAAGTTGGCACCTGGTCTACTGCATCTTCATCGCTAGCGAGATCAAAGCTAGCACGGCTCTGCCTACCCGAACTGCAATCACATCTTCGACTGCAATGTAGACATACTCTTAATTTATTTATTTTCTTAAAATCCTTTCCCCTTCTCTCGCCATTTGGACAGGCTTTTCCTGACTCTCCCTTGGAAGAGACGGGAGCTCCTGCAGGGAGATCAGCCTCAGAGTCGGGAAGAGAACTGGAATAGCTCGGGGCGCAGATCCGTTCTTGCATCTCGCGAGGCATTTCACCCAGGGACTCCTGACCCAAGTCCCATGCTATAACCCAGGGGTAGGCAACCTATGGCACGTGTGCTGAAGGCAGCACACGAGCTGAGTTTCAGTGGCACTCACACTGCCCGGGTCCTGGCCACCGGTCTGCGGGGCTCTGCATTTTAATTTAATTTTAAATGAAGTTTCTTAAACATTTAAAAAGCCTTATTTACTTTACATACAACAATAGGTTAGTTCTATATTATAGACTTATAGAAAGAGACCTTCTAAAAACGTTAAAAGGTATGACTGGCACACGAAACCTTAACATGGAGTGAATAAATGAAGACTCAGCACACCACTTCTGAAAGGCTGCCGACCCCTGCTCTAACCCATCAACGCTCCCTCCCCAAGTTTGGGAAAGAACCCAGGTCTCTCCCGAATCCCAGCTCTCTGCTGTACCCAGCAGGCACTCTGCCTCTTGCACAGCATGTCAGCACTGGCCTGTCAGTCACCAGCTGTCTGTGTCCATTTGCTTTGCATGAGCAGCAGCAAAGTGCCTCAAAGCCCAGCCCAAATACTAAGATTCCCAAGGAATGTGGCAGAGGGAGGTGCAGGTCACCCTGGAGCCAGCCTCCAATCTGCCTGTAACAGGGCTGCTTATGAGCCAACGTGCACAAACGCCCCCTTGTCTCCCACCTCCCTTTGCAATTCATTTCTACAGAGCACACCGAGCCATAAAAAGGTGGTAAATATTCATAGTATAAAAACCACTCACAGAGAGGATACGCTGAGCTTGAGAGAGACAACCGAACTCGTTTGATACGCTACCCAGAGAGTCTTGGTTAGCAATTGTGAGCTCCACCCCCTCTCAGGGAAGATATGAGGAGGACATGCTGGGAGGTCTAGTGGTTAGGGCAGGGGGACTGGGAGGCTGGAGTCCAGGCTTCTATCCCCAGCTCGGGGAAGGAGTGTATTATTTCTGAGTCATTACAAATCAGGATCCTTGGGTTCTATCCCCAGCTCTGGAAAGGAGCGTGGTCTAGTGGTCAGGGCAGTCAGCTTGAGAGTTAGGACTCTTGGGTTCAATTCCCATCTCTGATAGTGACCCACTGTCTCTCTGTGCTGCTCTGAAGAAGCCCTCTGTACCTCAGCTTACCTGTCTGTGAAATGGGTATTCTGACCCTGTACCTGCCTCACAAAGACAGTTTGAGCTATAATCAGTGCCAGCAGAGGGCTCCAAGGTCATGGCGTGAAAGATGCTCTGGCAGCGAAGCACTATCCCACAGAGTGCCATGATCCCAGAGACCTCAATCCTGCCTCCCCCTCCTTAGGCTGAGCGCGCTCACTGCAAGCTCGCCCACATGTCTGCAACTATCCTTCAGAGAGCTGCTCCCCTTCTGATTTCTCGGACCCATCCCACCCTGTGATAAAAACCTGCCACAATTACTCCCTTGCCCCAAGACGCACCCCCAAAGCTTCCCCTTCTCTGACATCGGGGCGAGCTCACCATGGCATTGGAGTGTTCGCTCGTGCTGGCCGGCAGCATCACAAGCGTGGCTGGAAGCCAGGCCCTCCTAGAGCAAGCGAGCGCGAGGGGAGCACAGCGCAGCCTTGGCTCGTGGCCTCTCTTGACAGAGACGAAGCGTCTCGTGTGTGTGGCCCATGCCAGCGAGCTGCTATTCCCTTAAACGCCCTGCACAGCTGCTGCGCCTGTGCACACACCTCGCTGCGCTGCTCTCAAAGGTGAATGCTAAAGACAGTGATTCCAGACAGAGCTGCTGGTGGTGCTGTACCCTTAGCACCGTTTAAACGTCCGATTGCACTCATTCAGCCCCTGAAAAAAACAGCGCTCTTCCAGCCCGTGACAGCTTTGACAGCCAGACTCCTTAATTCCTTTTTCTTATTCCCTTAATCTGTCATCTTTATCAGGCTGGGGAAGTGCCAGGCAGCATGCAAGAGACCCGGCCCCGATCAATCTCCACATTACAGCTGACAGAATGGTGCTAATAACTTATTGATCTCATGTTTGCCAAGCCCCACTGGGGCTGAAAGGCTGCCATTGATTGGCTTGAGAGAAAGAGCCCCTCAGCTGAGGGCAGAGCGGAAAGCCTTCAAATTGTCTTCTTCCCGAGGCGCTCACTGGGAGACAGAGGGAGGGCAGAGAGAGGAATAAAGAAGGGGAGAAAGGAGGATAGAAAAGGAGAAAAGTGTATGTGCGAGGAAGAAAGAAAGGACAAGATGAATAAGGGAAGAGAGGAAGGAAAGTGTGTTTAGGAAAGAGGAATAAAGAAAGGCAAGGGAGAGCAAGGGGGAACGGAAGGATAGAGGAGGAAAGAGAGAACGGTAGAGGAAAAGAGACACGTAAATGGAGGGAAATGAAATGAGGAACAAAGGACACTCTGGAGCTGAAAACTTTTAACAGACAGATAGATTTAGGGTGACCAGATAGCAAATGTGAAAAATCGGGACGGGGGCAGTAATAGGCGCCTATATAACACAAAGCCCCAAATATCGGGACTGTCCCTATAAAATCAGGACATCTGGTCACCCTAGACAGACTCCCCTCTTTTTACTGACAGCAAAGGGTTAACTTAAAGCTCTCTCCCCTCCACAATCCCCCCACTCCCAATGCCGCGGCTCCGGAGTGCAAAAGAGCGCAGCAGCGACAAGTTCCCCTGGCAGCGTTCAATACCACGCTCCGGTGTTTGGGGAGAGGGCGTGGGGGGGAGGAGAATTCACTGATGAGCCAGCTCCCCACAGCCACACGCTCACAGCTGACGCCTCCCCGCTGGTTCGATCGGTACCGCAGGCTAGAAGTTTGCTTCTGCCACAGAATGTTATTGATGACCCGAGTAATCACTGAAAGGCGTTGGACCCTTCGGGGTGGAGGGGTGTCTTTGCTCTGTTCCACTGGGAATGGGGGGGTGGGGATCTCACCTGTGAACTAGGGAGCTCTTGCAGCCTGGGTCTACCTGTACAGGCAAAGACACCTGGAAAACGTGCACAGCCCACAATAACGGCGACAACGAAAGCTCCTCTGAAACCACCACACATCGCTTCCCGCTGACTCCAGATGGCGGGGCTGAGTGCTGATGCACGAACTGACCTGAAGAGGGCATCAGTGAGAGGACCCTCTAGTTCCTGGAAAGGCAGCTAGTTCTAAGCATTGCCTGGAATGGTTTTTGCCAGTTTGAGGGATCTCACAACTGTTGTTAAGTTCACGCCCCAGCAGGGCTTCTTCAGCCAAGTTGATCTGAATGGCAGGGGCAGTTTTTTAAAAAACTCTTTCTTGGCCTCCCCAGGGTCACTCCTCTCAAAAAACAAACAAACAAACCACCCCCAAGCCAGGCCTGTCTCCAGAAAGGAGGACTTCCCCTCCTTTCCACAAGCTGCTGAACCATACCATGACTGCATGAAAGAAAGCAAGGATCAGACAGGTAGCCCAACGCCTTCTGCAAGGGCAGCTAATCACAATGTAAGCTCGTCATTGACATACTGTGAAAAAAATAATAATTAAAGAGCTCCAAGCCAACCTACACACTAGTGCAAGAGGTACCGTTATTTCCAGGCATGGTGTGATTGACTTCACAGCAGCCACTTCTGATAACATACGTATATAAATGTGCATGCCTAGGCATATGTATGTAGTTACACACAAACAGACACGTACTATATATGCACACACACACACGTGCACTTATTCGCACGCCTACACACAAATATACATATGACACGAGCACACACTTTGGGGAGGATAAAATCTCGGTGCTGAAATCTATCGACTCATGGTGAGGCTGGGAGAAGCAATTCATTTCCCGCTCCCCGGCAGCAAGCGAGAGTGGACAAGTCAGGTGCCACATTACACTCCATATTGGATTTCTATATATAACATCAGTGAGATGTCACAGCTCCAATGATTTATTTTCGTCTCTTTACTAGCTGCCTGTAAAACACCTGGGGAAAGAATTTTGTTTTGGTATTTTTGGGGGAGATGGGAGGGTTAGTTTTGGAAGCGGGATAATCTCGCTCTTTCTGGATCTTTAAGGAGAGGATGAGAGTCTGTGTTGTTTATTTCAACCTTTCCAGATTACGGTACCCCTTTCAGGAGTCTGATTGGTCTTGCGTACCCCCAAGTTTCTCCTCACTTAAAAACTACTTGCTTACAAAATCAGACATAAAAATACAAAAGCGTCACAGCCACACTGTTACCAAAAAATTGTTTACTTTCTCATTTTTACCATATCATTATAAAATAAATCAATTGGAATAGAAGCATTATGCTTACATCTCCGTGTACAGTATAGATAGCAGTATAAACAAGTCATTGTCTGTATGAAATTGTAGTTTGTACTGACTTTGCTAGTGCTTTTTATGTAGCCTGTTGTAAAACTAGGCTAATATCTAGATGAGCTGATGTATCCCCTGGAAGACCTCTGCGTAGCCCCAGGGGTACACGTACCCCCATGGTTGAGAACCACTGGTTTATTTCACTTCCCAAAATACAAGTCATGTTGGGAGTGAATTGGGTGGATTTCTTCCCCGTAGGGCTGCCTCCTCCCACAAAAGTAAGATTCATTGCCCCAGCTACAGCCACTCCATCCTGCTAGATCCAGGCGTGAGCCTTCCTGGCTCTCCTCACTCAGATGTTGCTAGAGAGCACTGCTTCTCCACCTATTTACCATTGTGGACCGCATAGGCTGCTCTCTGTGCGTTGTGTGTGCCACATCCACACAATATATATACTACCTATATGGCCCTGAGGATGTCACATGGGCTGCAGCTGTGTGCTGATTGGTCTGCCAGCGTCCTCTGGAGCCTGTTCTGTGCAGCTCCCCATGCTAAGAGCAAGGCGGGTTTATCATGAAAACATTACTCATGTCCACCAGGGACTCAGCAGAGCAACCTCCCTAAACTCATTTTGCTTATGCGTTAATCAGGCCCTGACCTCTGCTCTCTGCAGGGATCCACTGACCACCTGGAAAGGAGCACTGAGCTCGCTGGGAACCCGCAGGTAGCCACAGAAAACTGAACAAACCCCTTTGTGTCGGCATACAAGGGACGTGGGCCTGATCTTAGGCCTGCTAAAGTCAACAGGAAGACACCCCCCTATTTTTTTTTAACAGATGAAGATAATGAGATAGAAAAAGGGTAAGTGACTTGCCCAAGGCCACATAGCAAATGAGTGGCAGAACCAGGTTTAAAGCCCAAGTTTCCTGACTGCCAATCCCATGCCCTGTGCCCTGGCCCATGCTGCCATGAGTTCCATGCTGCAGTGCAGGGAAGCAAACTGCACTTCCACCACATGCTTGCATGTTGCTCCGTCACCTCCCAAGACCTCGGTTCAAATGCAAAGCAGGACGCAACCACCAGCAGACGCCGGTCATCTCCAGCTCCCAACAGGCTTCAGCAGAAATAGAACATGAGAGGAGCACAAAGAGAGGAGGAATCTGCAATTCCAGCCCCGGATCAAAAGCTGAAGTCTGAGGTGGTGACTGAGGTCTGTCCCCAATGCGGCCTAGGTAAACAGCTGTCCTTCATGATAACATGTGTACACAAAGGTGGCTGGGCTTCCCACCCTCCTCTGCCCATTTGGAGCTGATTTTCTGCTCAATTTAAGGCAGCAATTCAATAAAGCCTTTTTTTTCCCTTTCTTTTCTTTTCTTTCTTTTTTTTTTTTTTTTTTTTGGAAAGTGAAAACATGCCTGTGTCCTGGCTCGTTATCCCAGGCTCAGAAAACAGCCCATTCATTGCAGATCTGTCTCTAATCATTAGCTACAACATCCTTGGCCCGAGTTAACTCTTGCCTGGCTAGATGCACAGCCCACTGAAGTCAATGGGGATCATGCCACTGAGAGTTCACTGAGTTGTGGATCAGGCCCGTGGAGAGCAATATAAGGGATCTAACTACTCTCCCACACACATTCTTGGATGAAAATCAATATGAGGGATCTAACACACACATATACACCCCTTCCTGAAAAACGCCAACAATTTTTAACACATGTCTATTCAATGTTCACTTCTGATTACGCTATATTTCATAGCATAGCCCAGAGCACCAGACTTGGAGAACTGTTTCCTGGTTTTGCAACCCAACCCCTGTCTGACCTTGAATAAGACACTTCCCCTCTCTGTGCCCCAGGTTTCCCATCAGTAAAATGGGTAATAACAATATCCCCCTTCCTAAAGTGCTATCTAAGAGCTAGGTATTGTCATCATCATCTATGGATGAACGGTACCTCATACGTGCTAAGTATTTTTCTTCTGTGAAATCTTTCAAGGAGAACTCGCCACAGAAAATAAAAGAAAACTTTAATTGCGCAAAGGTTATCAAATGTAACTTATAAACTGGGCGAAAAACAACATTCACAGTCTGTGGCCAGAGACCAAGAGAGAATAAGCCCTACAGAAATTTGGGAGACTGCCTTTGCCCCACTTGTCTAGACATTCTGCATCTGGTTTAAACAGAGTTATACAGGATTCACGGTGCGGGTAAATGGCAGCTGCATCTGGTTCTATAGCCTGGGACACTGGGATGAGGATACTGTTCCTGATAGGCCAGGACCTCCAATGTGAGTCTCTGCCCATGCAGACCAGCCATCTCCAAAGACAGCCGGCGCTCTCTGTGGGCACTCCTGGTAGGGAGACAGCTGGCTTTCAAGACCCTCAAAATCTGCAACCCAGAAGGGCCCTGGAATCATTGGGAAGAGGGGCCTCCAATCCATGGGACTATGTGGGGCTCCTGCTGCCTGGATATCAAGGGGCTGTCGGGGAAGAGGAGAGATTGCAAGGTTGGAGATGGCACCTTTCGCTCCCCAAGAGGACGGGTGCCCCCTCCCCCCCCCCCCCCCCCCCAAAAATCCTGAAGCCAGCCTGGAAGGGAGAAGCTCCACCACCTGTCTGTCAGCCACTGGATCTGCAAAGCTGTCACCCCCGCCCCGCCTCCCGCATGCCCTAGCAGGCTGCATGAGCCAAACTGGATAGAGGGGATTGGACTTGTTTACAGACACACAGCGAGCTGCTTAAAGGGGCTCTAAGTCTGTGTTTGATGTGCAAACCGTCAGCTTTGCTGCGGTGCCTTTGTCAGGCTCTGCTCATCCTTCTGCGTCTCTCTCTCTCTCTCTCTCAATTAAGATTAAAAGTGCTTTGCGCCATCATCCTCTCTCATGGCAAAGCCCTCTCTCGTGCCACCGCAGCACCTTGCCTGCTGCCTCATCTTTATCTGATCCAGTTGGAAACTACTTTTATATTCTCATTAGGCTCATTGGCTGCCCTCCGCCCCCCTCCCTTCTCGCTCTACCTTTTCATATGTTGCTAAGCCTCTTACCGAATCTCCCCAGCACAGGCGGCCTCCGCGCATTTCCAAGGCGGACAAGTCCCAATATTTTTCCATTTGCCATGTTACATCGCGGCTGCGACCCCGCTGCGTTAAACACTGCTGAATGTCATCGTGGGGAGGGAACAGGACGTTTTGCAGGGAACACAGCAGAATTCAAGGTCGGGAGGCAGTGGGCTTTGGAAAGAGGGAAATTGTGGGGGAGGAAGGAATACACTGACCCCTGCTATGTACACGGGACTAGTACAGCCGGGCATCAACTGTGGACACTTTCCCAATAGCACTATACCTTCACTGTACAGTTAACCCAGGTGACTGGCACCCGGGTTAGCCGGGCCTGGGTGTGAGCATCCCCAATACAAAGCCTTATCATAGAATATCAGGGTTGGAAGGGACCTCAAGAGGTCATCTACTCCAACCCCCTGCTCAAAGCAGGACCAATCCCCAATTTTTGCCCTGATCCCTAAATGGCCCCTTCAAGGATTGAACTCACAACCCTGGGTTTAGCAGGCCAATGCTCAAACCACTGAGCTATCCCTCCCTACATCACTGTGTCCTTACTGTTCCTGCACTTGCTTGTGTGTGTCTGGGGAGATAACCCATGGTTCTTTGTGCTGAGATGCTCTAGGATTCTTTCCCAGTCAACTGCGGGAAAACTTATCTGTCCCTTGTGGGGGGGAAGGGGGCTTGTGGGAAGGCATTGGAGGACTCTGAGCAGTCCAGTACTTTAGCCTTGAGTCCTCACTGCAAAGTGGGCGGGTTCCAACCCAAACGAAAGTGGAGCTTGGTTCTAACCTACCCTGCCCGCCAGGTAACCTAAGCCAGGCTGAAAGCATTGGGCCAGAGGTTTTTCTGTATAGATGGCAGGGAGGGCTAAGGCTAAAACCTGGATAAGAGCTACGGCTAACTCTGCCAGTGTAGACATACTCTCGATTTCACACGGCATCTGAACATCATTTTGATCGGTGAAGAGCAGCACAACCAGCGGAGATTTAAATGCCCCTGTCTATGCCGCGTTCGCTGCTGCCAGAATCAACGATTCTTGTGTTCAATTTCGGAAATCACCAATATTAGTGCTGAGCAGGGGTGCCTGTGTGCCAAGCCATCAACCAACCCGATGAACTGGGGTGCTGTGCGGGGGGGCAGAGACCAGAGCTCTTCCCCTTCGAGAGCCTATTTCAAAGTCAAACTCCTTTAGGGCCTGATTCTGCCAGCCTCACGCTGCCCAGCAGACTATTCCAAGGGGACTGCTCACTGAGGGAGGGGCTGAGCAATGCAGAGGAGAGTGAGGGGATCTGGCCCTGGATTATTATTTAGTATTTCGCTTAAATAAAAGTCCCCGGGCCATGAGCGCTCTCTACCCCACTGTAAATCCAGAGTGACTCCCCTGAGCTCAGGAAAGCTGCTCCATCTACACAACAGTTACCAAGAGCGGAACTGAGGCCACTGACTGTGACAGGGGACTTGGGAACCATTTCTGGAGAACATGGGGTCAAGCTTCTGGTCTGGGTGACTCTGCTGGCCTGCGAGTTACTCTAGATTTACCTCGTCATTACACAGAGCACAGTCAGGGCCTGGAGTTTAAATTTGGGCTTCGCAACAGCTACTTCCCTCTCCCTTCAAACATTCACTAACGGCACATCTGGATTGCTGGCCTCAGCCTCGTTCTTCAAAGGGCCTCTGAATGGGAAGCCCTGTGTTCCGGCTGCTGAACAGGGGAACAGACACAGGTGCTGAAATATCTGTTCTTCCTACTGCGGGGGCTGGGGGCTAATGGAGGCGTTAGCCATCTAACCCCCATTCGGTGCATGAGCATAACTCTCCGTACAGCTAACAGAACATACACACATTGAAGGGCAGGATATACACACTGTGGGGCTTGGGGATTTTACCCCACACTTCATTCTCTCCTTGTTAGCCCGGCCAGGAAAGGAGGAAAGAACGAAGACTAGCAAGAAAAGGGAGGGAGGCGGAGGAAACCCTGAGCTGGAGCGGGGATGGATTCTATGAGCCAGTGAATGACCAGCAAGTGTGAATGTGGCAGCTCCTCCTTGGAACCCAGGGCACCAAGCTGGCTCCTGCAGAAATCCAAGCGCAGCACTGATAATAATTATCATAAATCTTCCGTGTTGGACAGCGGATCCAGCACACAAAGGTTTGCGCCACGATTAAGAGATCTCTGTAATATCTGAAGGTCCCCAGTGGGGCCAGAGCAGCAAGATGCAGCTAACATGCATCAAACACATAAGAATATCTCAATCATTACTGCTGCCAATGGTGGCTCTGAAACCAATCGATAGGGCAATTAGATTTTATCAGCACACGCCTTTCGGCCTCCTCTTCTGCTGTCTTTGCAAAAGCCTGGGTTAGACCTGCCTTTTCGGGGCCCTTTCTGTCTTGCTGAGAAATGACGGCTGGACCAGAGTATTGTTTTTTGCAGGTGGGGTTTGTTCTGCCTTGTTTTATGTTTTCAAGGTTCAAGAAAAGGGGAAAGAACCAGACAGAGTTAAGCTGTGAGCGATTCGCAACCAGATCTCCTATTATTATTATTATTATTTATTATTTGCACTACTGTCGTACCTAGGAGTCCTAGTCAGAGACCAGGTGCTGTACAAACCTCCTGTCTTCACCACACACATGGAACACTTGCATAGGGAAAACACAACCCCAGATGTAAAATCCCTGCAGTCAGACTGCAACCCCTGCATGCCAGCAGGGGAGAAATAACAAGGACTAGTGGCGAGAGCAGGGGGGAACTGGCAGTCAGGAGACCTCCACTACTGATCTGCCCTATAATCCTGGGCAAGTGACTTTGCCCCTCTACGCCACCTTTGTGGGGCACTATAAGGCATTATATATGGTATTGCAGCTTCTGTGGCCAGAATCTACCACAGGCAGGTTAACAATACCTCCTTTCTCCCACTCTTTCTCCGTCTTTTGGATGCACACTGAAAGCTCTCTGGGGTTGCGACTTCTCTTACGAGGTGCACGTACAGCGCCTAGCACAATGGGGCCCTGATCTCTGTAGCTACTGTGATACAAACAATAAATAACCACCACAGGGAGCGCTCAACATTATTTTCTCTCATCATTATTAAGTAGATTTCGCACCAGCTAAGCCTCCAGGCTAACCCGGCACTCAGTTTAAAGCAAGACAGGTGGTAAATCAGTTGTGGCATTTCCTCCTTGCAGGGCCCAGAGTTTCCATTCCCTTTGACCCTGTCTGAGCCACATCAGGGAATCTGCTAGCAGGAAGGTGGTGTAGAGACAGCTGTCAGGCTCTGCTCCCAGTTGGGCAGAGATGGTTCCTACAAGGGACCTGCCTCCAAACAGCAGGGAAGATCAGGTTTAAACTGCCCCTGTGGAGCCACAGCAACCCTCCTGCCCCCACCTTCATACTCCCAGTTTCCCCCAGCACCTCCTCCCCCACTGGTGAACTCTTGTTAGAATCCATCCCATCCTCAAAGGCGCCGTCCCGTGCTCAGCGGCCTCTCACTGTCCCTCCTTGTAGGAAACACAGGCCTATTTCAGTGCCTCTCTCTCATAGCTCACACGTTCCATACAACCTGAGCCAGGCTTTGCCACTGCACTAACACCAACCCAATCAATCAAGGCCCAGGCCTTTCCCCACCTCTGGGATTCTGGATGCCTCCGGGGGAGGAGGGGGGGGGTTGGGATTATTTTTTGTTTGTTTCCCTTGTCATCATACCGTGTTGCTGAGAACAAACAGAGCACACTTTGCTCCTCTCCACAGCTACAGATCTCAGAGCATTTTATCAGCCTCAATTAGGTCTGGCAACCTCTCCGCAAAGTAAACAGTATTAAGCCTGTTTTCACAAATGAGGTCAGTTGAGGCACCAAGTCACTTGGTCAAGGTCACACACACAAAGTCAGTGGCAGAGAGGGGAAGAGAACCCAGGATGTCCAAAATCCCAGGCTCTGACCACTAGACAGCACTGTCTCCATCAACTTATGGTCACACAGGTACGTTTCGAGCCAGCCCCTTGGTTCTTGGCTGCAGCAGTGCAGGAGAATACAGCTCAGAGATAGGTCCGTCAGTGCAATTTGCAAAGGAAGGAGGGATTCCAGCCGAAAGGTGAAGTCTATGAGCTGCCCTCCTAGATGCACCTGCTGCCGAGTAATTTGTGGAGCAGGGCCGGGATGCGGCCGGGAAGACAGGAGGAGTATCACACATTTTAAATGCTTGTGCCCACCATCTGGGTAGAACTATGTAGACTCCCAGTCTGCAAAGCATGGACCCAACAACCAAATTTCCCCAAAGCTCAGGACCAGGACCCTGTTTCAACCCATTATCTAGAGATGGGCCAACCTGCTAAATTCAAATCAGGGTCTGAAATTCCCCCCAACGTCCGGGGGGGGGGGCATCTCTAGGGTTTTGGTTTAACCCCTCTCATTGGGTCTGACCAGGCTGAGAAGAAAGAGCTCCTTCTTGGGGCAGGGGCTGGGCGGAAGGGAGCCACTGCCAATTCTCTTCTTGTCAATGTCCAGTTTCACACATTAAAATTCCTCCTGGAGGAAATTTGCCTCTCACATTAAAAATGTTGGTTTCCCCATTTCTGAACATACTGGGGCCTGACTCTGCAAACCTGTGCTCACCAAGCACCAGCCCATGCCAGCAGCAGTCAGCAGCCGTCTGGGCTGGGGAGGAGACATCTGAAAAGTTTGCATTGGGCTCTCTCCATGGGAGGAGTTTGTTTCGCTTTCTTTGCTGCACTGGCAACTCACCCAGGCATTAGCAAACCAAGGCCCCAATTCAGCCAAGCACTTCAAGCACATGCTTATGTGCTTGGCAGAATTGGGGCCCAAGGGCCTGAGGCAGCTCCCACCTGCGTCACCAGGAATCCTTCCATTAATTGTAATGGCAGCTGGAGCTAGCCATAACGAAGGAGACCAGCTGCACCTGTTAGTATTGCACCTTCCCTATTGTGCACACACACCCTCCCCCACCCTCTGCATCCTTCATTTTGTATTGCATCCTGCAGTGAAAACCAGATTCTGGATTAAGCTGCATAATCAATGCCAATGATTTACATGCACGCACAAATGCACGGCTTTCAAGCAAAGACCCTAATAACATACACAGACGCATCTAAATTCTGACTTTGGCAGATTGGGGACCAGCAGAATAAAAACAGAAAGACAATAATCTGCCTTTTAATGACAGGGCCCAAACGAACAGCCAAAAACTATAGCGTTAAAGAAGACATTAACATCAACACTCTGCTCACAAGAGTGGTTTAAAAAAAACCCAACCGAACAAGTTAAATAGCACCGCTCAGAGACCAAGAGTTCCTGAGAAGGAAAGCTTCATTTGCTTGTTGGGACCACAACCCCTCCAAAACAACCCGAAAAGACTCCCTACTTGGCAGCTTTTAAAAACACACCAGTGTGGGCCGGATTCTCTTCTACTTACCACTGGACTCAGTGTAGTCACTCCTGATTTACACTGGAGCGAGTGGCCCCTTTTCTGTCTAATGTCCAGATTTCTGATCTCTGCTACATCAGCGTCAACCTAGAGCAACTCTGGTGAGTAAAGTGACTGAAGATTGGCACCGGCGTCAGTGAAATCCGAAACCAGCCTTGGTTCTCAGATGCGAATGGCAAGGGCTAACGAGCCACCCAAACCCCAAATGGTTCTCCCAGCCGCTAACCATCCTGCGGGAGAAATTCACTGATTCTGCAAGAAACAGACAGAACTGACAGTGTCACCGGTGTCCAGGGCCCCACTTGTTGACTAAGGCACATTCACCACCGGGGTGTTCCTGCCCATCACTTCCTCCCTGATGCTGACATCCAGAGGGGTGCAGTGCCCGGCTCTCCTGGAGCGTCTCTGGTTCAGCACGAGAAGTAAGGGGAAGCCAGGTGAACTTCCATAAGGTCAGGCAGCAGTACTGAGCCACGCAACTATCCTTGCAAAGAGTTGGCAGGGACGGAGGCAGCATGGAGAGCCTCTGATTAATGCAATTACAAATCAAACAGTGCTCTCCGCGCCAGGCCTTTCTGCATCACTGGCCACTAACCCGGGGGACATTTCACTTCTTTGCTGGAGTGCTCTCCTCCCCTGCATTTTAACACAGACCACTAGATCTGAGAATAAAACAGAGCTGAAATCTCACACGTCCGCATCACTTGAACCTTCCTAAATATATATATATATCCCTCCATGTTCATCTTTGTCCACGAATACTGGGAGACTCGCGTGCCTTGCTCTGAAATTTAATGAAGCCGGCTGGCCAAAGTGGGGGAGGGGAGAGGAGAAAAGAGGGAAGTCAGCAAACCGAACCCAAGCCGCAGCTGGAACTTTCCTCCTCCCAGCGAATGAGGACAAAAGAGCCAGGCGCCCTGGCTGCTTACCTGCTGCTCCCAAGCCGACGTCGATGCTGTTTCTCTTGAATTCACAGCGACTCTGGGTCTCTGGCATAACGAGTTGGCGGCTCTGATGCAGGTTGGAGATGATGGTGGAGAGGTCGTTATCACGGCTGCAACAGAGCAGAAAAACGCCAAGTTGAGGATATCCTATTTACCATCCTATAATTGATTTTCGTGTCTGAGAGAGTGTGTGCGTGCGTGCGCACGTCTTTTTTTGTTTGCCCCAGAGATTTCTGAATTATGAGGAAGATTTTTCCCTCCCTCCCCCACTTGAAGTTCCTAGGCAACCTCCTCCATTTTCGGGGCGGGGAAGCCCCTGTAGAGTAAAGCACTTTCCAAGCACTGGGCTTGCGCCCAGCAAAGAGCTCTGCAGAGGCCAGCACCCCCGCTTCCCCTATGCCAGAACACACGGCCCAAGTCAAGTACCAAAAATGTGCCGGAGAAAGAGGCATGACTATTCAAGAACTGACAAAAACTTGGAATTCAAATGATTGACAGATGGATGATAGTTAACAGACAGCTACTTGGCTAGGTTTTCAGCTCCTCCAGAGAGAGAGAGAGTGCGAGTGTGTGTGTCTGTTTTACTTTCTTGCATAATATTTTTATATGCAGAGAATTACCATAGACTCAGCCACAGTTGTGGCCCAGGGTGAAAGAATACAACCTTGTTTATAAGTCCTATTTTCAGCCCATCAGTCTAGCTGATACCAAAATAACTACTCCTTCCTTCTGGGATAAGAACATACACAGTGAGCAATTAAATATTATTTCAACTGTTATCCTTGCATCAAAGCTGCATCAAAGTGGGCTCACTTTAGCTCAAATATTTTTAAAATGTTCTCTTTACCCTCATACGGAATGCATGAGAAAGAGAGAGAGCAAAAATGTTCACAGTAGCAAGTACTAAGTTAAGATGGCAAACTCACTGTATTACAAACCTTCTGTTTTCATACCTTACATAGAGAGGAAGCAGATATGGATATACATAAATACAGACAATATACAACACATGAGAGAGAGAGAAAGTTCTATATACATATGTATGTCTAGAAGCCAACACTGGAAATTCTCCATCTATTTTTGTTTAATGCTGTATGTTAAACCACCAATGTCTCTAGCACAGAGTGCCTGTCCTATGCTAAACACGGTAGCTATTTTCCGTCCTCTCTCCAGCCAAAGGATGATAACTTTTTCCCGTGAGATCTGGTTTAAGGCATTTGAAAAAAAGAAAGTCAGAGGGTCCCTTACAACTGTTACTCACATGACCAGTGCACCCGCTCTGTGTGTCTGCGACACACAGCACATGACCACCGACTCGCTGGCTCGGAGGAGACCGTCCTAACCTGTGACCACCAGGGCAACTCAGAGGGTGCATTATCTGCAGAATTACCTAGCAATCATCTCCCCTTAAATATCCCCCATCACCACCCCCCTGGCCATCAGAGCGAGGAAAAACCACAGAGCTGCTCAAATGCTCCAAAGAGCCCATCCCCAGTGGAGAAGCGGGGGCTAATCTGTCGTCTAGCTCTCTGCTAATCAGATAAGTTTATGACAGAAAGTCTTTAGACAGAGGTACTTTCAGCAGGCGTCTGGCTCCAGATTTTCACAGGATGCAGCAGACAAAAACAGACTTTGCTTCGGCAGCCATTGTCATCTGCCCCATTACTCCCCCCCTCCCATCTCGGGGCCAAAATCTCAAAGCCTTTTAGCTTCCACTGCTTTATTTTCCTCCACTAAACCAGTGCAAATTCCCCCTTACGCAAGCAGAAGGCTAATTACTTAAGCAAGTCCGCAGGTGAGTGGGAAGCCCCTTTCCCCCTGTCCCAAGCAGTTTTGAGTCTTATCCTCTTTGAGCTGCCACCTTTAAGATGTATTATGCAAATATTTTGGTGTTTTAAATCATTTATGAGATTAATTTGAAGTGATTATCGGTTCTTTATAATCATGTATATCAATAACGGGATGCCGGGTACAGAGGACAAATGCAGATAAATGCTGCCATCAGCACTAGGGGGGGGGGGGGAGAAGGAGGTGGGATGGGCAGGAGCACAGAGAGAGAAAGGCAGAGAGTAGGAAGAGAGAAATGGGATAATAGCACCTTGAATCCTGAAGGAGTCCAGAGCACTGCAATGATGTGGCCATATCTACAAAACTATACCTAGGGATCACTTTATCCACCCCTGAAATGTAGCTGCCTCTGAGATGGAGCGTGTCAACTGTTTTAACAGTGGACAGCAACACTACTGCATGACTCTAAAGCAGTGGTTTTCAACCTTTTTTCATTTGCGGACTCCTAAAACATTTTGAATGGAGGTGTGGACCCCTTTGGAAATCTAAGATGCAGTCTGCAGACCCCCAAGGATCTGCGGACTACTGGTTGAAAACCACTGGTCTATGGTAACAATGACCTTTTTCAGACCCCTTAGACAGTCTGCGGACGCCCAGGGATCCATGGACCACAGGTTGTAAACCACTGCTCTAAAAGAAGAAAGCAAAGCAGAAAACTATATTCAGTGTAAATTACAAGGGGAAATCTAGGTGGAATGAAATATTACCCCAGAACTAGCACTATCTTTCAAAATACACTAGGGGCTTTTTGATGACCTGAAATACTCAGGACCACAGATTCAAAAAAGTATCTCAGCACCAAGGAAAAAAGAAAGGCACTATGGTAAGGCATCAAATTACCAATGAAATCACCAGCAGCACTTCAAAGAGCAGGTAGGGATGTGCTCCTGAGAGGGTTACCAATGCAAGTATTGTACTGAACAGACCCAACTCAGCCTGTGAAATCTGATGGGATCCTAGTAAAACATGTAGCATGGCTGAAATGCCACAGCGGAGGATGAATTGATCCCTATGGGGAAAATAAGTTGATGTACCAGAGAAGGGGGCTGGGGCAGCTTTAAATGGGGAGAATTATCTCCCAGGCATTCTCTCTTGTCTTAGACTGTAAGCTCTTCGGGGTAGGGTGTTTGTACAGCGTTTAGCACAGGGTTCCTAGATCTACAGTTATATAAACAATAATTGGTGCTTTCCCATGTTTCTATGGACATCTGAGTTACATTTCCTTTTGGTAAAGACTTGGGAGCTATTTTAGGAAGGCTTTAAATGCTGCAGGCCAAGTCTCCCATGGGGCACAATTCCATTGTGTCTAAGGAGGCATCTTCCACTCTTATTCATGAATGGTACCTTTATTAAAGGATCTGGTTGGGGGAGGCTCTGCCCACCTCCTACCAGGCTTTCTAGGGTCATGCAAGACAAAGAGAAGGCAACAGGATCTTTGTGCATGCATTGTTTAGGAGAAGCTCTGCCATCTCTACCCTGTGTGTGACAGAGGCAGACAGAAAACCCAGAGCTAATCTGCGGGAGAAAACACTGACCTCAGAAAATACCCTTCTGAACTCCCAAAATGTAGACAGCTTCTCTGAAGCTCAAAAATGACTAATATCTCTTCCATTCCTACTCCCATTAAAGTCAATGAGATTTTATCCCTTAACTTTAAGAGGAGCAGGGCTGGGCCCTTAATATATTAGATTCTATATGATCATTCAATGTGGCATTTACAAATGTTCATGCTATTTGCCTCCATCCCGTGACTGGAAGCTCAATCCCCCTGTTCACCACTTTATCCACAAAAATATACCTCACATTTTTATACATACCGTGCTCCCTCTTGACCTATATCTACTGTAATGTACCGGCTATGCCAACCAACAGTCATTCTCTAAATGAACAAGAACTCTGCCAGTGCCTGTAATCGGCAAGTTCCCATGAACCAGGGGTGCAGTGGTGTCTCCTATAAGCCAGTTCAACCCTCAGACTCCAAACTCCATATTTCTTAAATGCAATTCAGTGACTCCAAGAGAAAGCAGTCCTGGCTAAGGGGATGGGAGTAGGGGGAAGCTTTCTCCCTCGGAGAGGATTTTCCCCATCTGTGCAGCGAAGCTAATAATTCCACTCAGGTGTTCACTTCTAGCCCTAGCAGGATCACATCCTGCCTCGCCTCTGTCTTGTCTCTGAACCGTTGCTGGGAGCCTATTAATACAGGCCATTCCCCCACCACATGCACACATGCACAATCAGATTAAAGGTCTGATCCCTTCCAGTAGCATAATATTATATTTTAAAAACCGGATTAGAGAAGGGGGCTAGAGCACGATACCGCTCTCCTGAAAGGTCAGGGAGGAGACAAACAATCTGCTGAAAGACTGCAGGTTGCCATGGCAATATTTAATTTGTGTGGGTTTTGGTAATTAGCAGTTCTGGGCCCGTGGTAACATCGGTAAGATTCCATGGGGCACAGACATGCACGATGGGGCAGGACTGCAAAGGGTGCTTCTCTCTTGCACATGCAATTTTCCCTTGCAGTAAAATTAAGGGTGCAAACCAGAGCACCCACACCTGTAGGCATCTGAATGTGGGTGGAAAATAATAGGGCTTGCCAACTGTGCCCAGGAATAGAGAGGCCAAGCTTTGGTCCTTCTGCAAACATACCCATCTTTCAGCAGAGATGGGTGAAGCTCGCACAGAAGGTTCCCTGCACGTTTGCTTCCAGACAGATTTCAAACCAGGAAGTTCCCTATTTTCCAGCTCCTATGCTGCTGAAAACTCAAGAGAACATTCCCATGAGAGCTGAGCCCAGATAGTGGAAACTCTCATGAGGATCAGCTGATTTTGTGAAATTTCTGCCATTTGGGTGGGGGGGGGTGCGTGTGCAAAATCTCATGACAGGCTTGTGAGATTTCAAGATTTTTGAATCTGAACTCAAAACTTAGCCCAGATTTGGCCCCAAAGCAAGACTTTATAACCAGCCCAGCCCTAGATCTGAAATTTGGATCAGGGCACACACAAAGGATAGTGTAAACCCTCAGTCGTTTTCAGTTCTCACTGACCTACTTCTGTTGCTCATTCTCCGCCTGAATCCATCATCTTGTCTTTGTGACATCACACTTTGCTGCTGTGGATAGGAACGCGATGTTACAAAGGATGAGAATTTCATCCTTTCACCTGCTGCTTGTTTGCTATATAAAGGATTGAGATCCTGTCTTCATGAAAATGTTCCTCCTAATAAAAGTGAGGGAAACGTGGCAGGCATCTTGAGACACCACAAAATCCTTGTAGGACCAACTCGGCATCATAGAATATCAGGGTTGGAAGGGACCTCAGGAGGTCATCTAGTCCCACCCCCTGCTCAAAGGAGGACCAATTCCCAACTAAATCATCCCAGCCAGGACTTTGTCAAGCCTGACCTTACTCTAAGGAAGTACCTCCCTAGGTAACCCATTCCAGTGCTTCACCACCTTCCTCTGAAAAAGTTTTTCCTAATATCCAACCTAAACCTCCCCCACTGCAACTTGAGACCATTACTCCTTGTTCTGTCATCTGCTACCACTGAGAACAGTTTAGATCCATCCTCTTTGGAACCCCCTTTCAGGTAGTTGAAAGCAGCTATCAAATACTCCCTCATTCTTCTCTTCTGCAGACTAAACAATCCCAGTTCCCTCAGCCTCACCTCATAAGTCATGTGCTCCAGCCCCCTAATCATTTTTCTTGCCCTCTGCTGGATTCTTTCCAATTTTTCCACATCCTTCTTGTAGTCTGGGGCCCAAAACTGGACACAGTACTCCAGGTGAGGCCTCACCAATGTCGAATAGAGGGGAATGATCATCAAGGGCCCTCTGCAAATAGACCCTGGTAATGAACTGGCCTCACAAGGAAATTATTTCAACAAGGTGTAATGCTAGCCGTGGTGCCGTGTATGCGTTTGCTAGTATGCTTTTCCATGTCACCTAAGAGAGGTCACCATTCTGCAAAGCACCCTATACATCGGCCCTTCCTAAGCCTCGTCAGTTTCTCCATTCAAAGAGCATCCCATGCTTTGCAAACCACTTTCTCTCCGACCGGATTTCCACTCAGCCGCTAGGCTCTGTCTCGCTGCCAAAAGCAACAGTTGGAGAAGTGGCTGGATATTATTATGGTGCAGGCAATCAAGTCCTAACGAAGCTGGGGCCCGGGCATCCATTTACCAAGAACACGGGAATGCAGGAAAACGGTGATAAAAGTGACTGATAAGCCACAAACAAACAGTCAGCTCACCACAATACAGGGAGTGCCTGGTGCAACCAGAAGCCGTGATGCTGAAAAGGTCAAGCTGGGACTGCCGGGATCGAGTGAGATGCAGAGCTGAAGCTACACAATCAACCATCAGGGCTGCTGTCCTTGTAGAACAGCTGAGCTCTAGTTACTTCCAGCTGGTGGCAGACTGGATTTTACGTTCCTGTTGCAAATAAACTCAAAGCCCGGGAAACAGGTAAGTTTTGACCCACTTCCGCTTGTTCACCTGTGTTTGGAGCAGGGTTGGAAGCATCACCTTCTCAGCAGGAGCTCTGCTCGATGTAACAGTAGCATGGGAGTGACTACGTTAATACATGACCAGGGCCGGTATGAACTAGCTTCTCCCAGAAACCTGAGCAAAGGCAGGCTGAGCCGAGTGCTAGAGTGCAGTTAGTAAGAGAGTGCTGTGCCTTCCCTCCTGACAAACTGGCTGCTTAGTAAGCGTTACAGAGGAGGAAGGAGATGCTGTGGAATATAGCATATCCGTCTTGGGTAGGATGGTGAGACACAGGGCATATGGGCTGAAGGTAAAGAGGTAGAGAGGGATGCTAAGAAACGAACAAGGAAGTAAAAGAGAGAGTGTGTGTGAAAGGAAGGATGGAGTTCACACCCCTCAGGGGAAAGGAAGGAGAAGGAGATTTTCAGCGGAGGGCAGAAGGGAGTAGAACTCACTAAGAAAGAAGGGGAAAAAGTGCCTGAGTGTGAAGAGGGGATTCACAAGAAGGGAGGAGAGAACTAGAGAGGGAGTGAAAGGAAAATCCTTCGGAAGGAAGAGAGAGTGTGATCGAAGGAAGAAAAACAGTGTGACAGCCCTAGGAAGGAAGGAAGGAAGCTCTCATGCTAGGTAGGAAATGGAGACCGCTGATGATCCGCACTCAGCACTTTAGAGCCACTCATTTCCAATGTCAGCAAATAAAAGAGGTCTTTTTCCTTCACAACCTTTTGCACAATCAGGCTCAACTTGAGAGAGGTGCTCCCTCGCCAACCTCCTTCAAGCCAGCTCCCGAATGCGCAGCAAGAACAAACCCAGGTGAAAGTGCCAGGCCCCCTGGGCAAGCTCTCTTGCCAGTGTTTTGTACCACAGCCCACCCCGTGGCCCACCCCCTCCTAGAGCTCAACAAGCACGCCGTCATTTACACTAGTGCACTTTGTACATGTGTAAGCGATTATGCAAGGAGCAGGGCCGTTCTTTAGCTTCGTAGCCAGTCTCTCCCACATCTGCCAGTCTGAACATTTACCATTCCGTTACAGTGTTCACAATCAACACCATTCAGAGGCCATTAACCCTGATGATTCGCATAACCTTATAACCTTCAGGCAGCGAAGACCCCAGCAATGCGATTAGACATGGCAAGATTTCTGGTGAAAGAGCATTTCAGGAGATGGTTAAGGAAATCAAGAGGCATCTCTCCCTTAAATCTGCCTCGTACCAAAGGAGAAACCCAACTAGGCTATGAAAAATGCACGATTTGTGTATTGCCCTGGGAGCAAAGAGAACATCACCCGAGCCAGTCATTGCAATACATACACCCTCCAGATTCCACATCAGGTCTTCAGACTAACCCAAAAAAGAGCCTTCCCCACTCCCTTTGAGAAAAGCCATCCTGGATTTTACAGCAAATCCAGTCAATGCTGGGATAGGAGGTTGGGAGCCCAGTCACTGGTGCATGAATACCCATCCAATGTAGACACAACCCACAAAGCAGCGGCAGAGCACCTCACTTGCTGCCTCTCAGTGCTTTGCTGTAAGGAGCCCTCAGGGCCCTGGGAACAGCAGCATGAGACATGCAAATAAACTGCGGCTACAAACATTACAGCTGGATGAAGAAAACATTGTTAACGTTTCCCGTGGATGCCCTGATTGCTGCACTGTCTACGATTAATGGAACTAACAGGTTGTCTGTCTTCCACCAAGCCTACTGGTCTGATCAGGCCCTCTGTAATGGCAGCATAATGGTCCACCAGTGGTAACCGGATAGCTCCACCGTTTACAGGAAAACAAGCTTGAGAGGCGCTACTGCTGGAAACGTAATCCAAAGGGAAGGCTTTTGATTGGCAGACGGTGGCACAAAGTTCTCCGGATTCTTTTCTAGAATCTCAGCAGCCCCAATCATTGCCTAGCGGCTACAGCAAAGGGCATTCTATCAACGCAACTGATCAGTATTTGCCCCAAATCCATTTTGTTTCTCTGACAAGAAGCTTGTTACCTCTAGAGGAGGCAACGTTGGCAGCATCCTCGCAGCAGGTTTTAACATGTCTAAGGATCTGTCTGCACTGCAATCAGAGGTGTCGACATACCTGAGCTAGCTTGGATCTACCTAGCGCCAACAACAGAGCAGTGACACCCCAGCACCACTGGCTGTACAAACCCATCAGGGACCCTGGGTGTGCACTCAAGCAGCTAGCCCATGCGACAGCGGCTCCATTGCTATTGTTATTGGAGCTAGCTAGATGAAAGCTAGCTCGGGCATGTCTGCAGTGTAGACATACCCGAAGAAGGGTGACAAATTAAACAGCCAAAAGTTGCTCAGGCCCAGGTGGGGAAAATGAGGAAACTGACAAAAAATTGCAAAGAAACACCACCAATAGGAGAAAATAAAGTTTAAAAACCTGAATCTCTCCCTCTTTGGGCTGGAAATCCTTTCCATCAACTGGAAACCCCAGGCCTCCCCAGAACTGTCCCCATCATGAAGAATTCAAGGCTGAGAGAGTTCGGAATGAGGACTTCATGTGCCAACTCCCCTCCCCTGCAGTTATGCTGGTCCATGACTCACAGACCTTAAGGCAGCTGCCCTTGTGTAACAGAGAGGAGAATTTGGCCCACTGCAGCCAGACGGAAATGCAGAAACAGGCGCTGCACCACGCCCCCGAGCCAGATATCTGGGGGGTTGTAAGACAAGGCAGTTAGGGTCATTACAATGGTACTGACTGAGTGGAGTGGAAGATGAGGTACAGTGGTCAGTCACACATCATAGACAGCCTTAAGGTGTGTGTGGGGGGAACCACGCATTTAATTATTTGCAAGGCTTAACGTAACATGCAATGTGCTGGATGGGCAGTTCAAGCCTTCGATTATTCTACACAGAACGGGAGCCGCAAGGGCAGCAGCTAGAGAAACAGCAGCAGTACTGAGCAATTCTGAAGTTCCTTCTATTATCTAAGCGCTCCCAGATGATTAACTAACGAAGGTCCCAATCCTGCAAGGTGCTGGGTGCCGCCAACTCCCATCAGTTATGCTGGGAGTTGAAGGCTGCTCAGGATCTTGCATGAGCAGCGCCAGCTGGCCCCCGCATTGCCCTGCTAATGAGCCACAATCCTGTCCTGCAGCCCAGGGGGCTATCCAGAAGTGATAATGGTAAGTCAGCCTCTTGGCTGAGACGGACAAGTAGGCAGCCAATGAAGGGCCAGCTATGATGGAGCTCCTGCAAAGCGTGTGCACCACGCAGCCAGAGAAACGGACTGAGACGTACCAAACTCTTCCCACTCAGGGCGCTCGGACCTCAAACCTCCAGCCGTGCCTTTAAAGGCGTTTCATTTACCAGCATTGGCCGCGAGCAGTGTCTTTAACAGGGAGAAGGATGAAAGGACTAATGGATGGAGACAATTAACCAAAAAATAAATCAGTGTCACAGTCTCCACATCTAGCGGAGGCAGCCAGGCGCCCGCTGGGTCTGGTGAGACTTTCAATGCGCTGCTCAAAGTGACAGGGGTGAGAAATGAGCAAAAGTTGTTTAAAATCCTAATCTGTTTCCTCATTCCCCCCAGCACCAGGGAGGCAATAGAAAAAGCATTGCATCCCTGCAAGGGCCAGACCCTATTCCTCTCTGCAGAGAAGGCCAACACAAGCCCAGTGCACCTCTTAAATGCTCAAAACAGGGCTCAAGGAAGACTTAAATGGCGCACGGTCCCTCTATGCAGGGGTGAACTGCACCTTTGCTGCACTGCAGATCAGCAGCACACAATCTCGCCTCTCCCCGCTGAAGAAAAAGATCAGGTCAGAAACTCAGCTGGTGCAAATCAACATATAGCTCTGATTTCTGTACAGCAAATTTATACCAGTTGAGGTCTGGCCTGTTGTAGCTGACACTGGACCTGAAAACTTTTGGGGTTACGCTTAATAAAATTACAAGCAAGGTAAGGAGACTATGACTTGCTTGTCCAGGAATGATGGATCTTTTCAGGCGGGAGGAGGACTGATTCCAGCTTTGGAAAAGGACAGAGACCCAGAAAGTAACACGGGAGGAAACAACACTGAATAGTTTCTCTTCTAAAATACGTTTCACTGACTCTCCGTCCCCTTAATGACCACTCAGCAAATGCAGGGATTATATTCAATTTCACTGATCAATACAGTTGCCATAAAACTGTCCCGACCCTCTGCCCCTCCCTACAATAAAAAATAAAATCCAATACGTAAAATGAGTAACAGCAACATTTGCAGTGGAAGAACATGAGGGCATTTATTAAGCTAAGGGAAGTGGAGAGTGAGTGCAGGTGAGTGGCCAGGCGTCTGCCATGTAAAACACTCCATCACCCGCCTCCTCAAGAACACACTTAGCATTTCAGCATTTCCAGTCCTCACAGGATACAGCTCCTGTTCAGGAGCGTACTTGCATGGTTCATCTGGCTCAGGGAACAGGTTCAAATTCTGTTTACTCTGTAGCTGCTTCTTGCTTCATATCAAATACACTAGTTCTAATCTGGCCAAATTCTCTGCCCAGCCAGGTTGATACATCAGGGAACAAACACGGAGTTTGCAGTTCTCACGATATGACATTGCCAGGGCTTGCAGGAACTGAGTTTTAACCAGACTAGGTGATATTTTTGTTCCCCTTTCACACCCACCAAAAAACCACTTATTTGTAAAGCTGGGTTAAGTATGACAACAACGTCACGGTCGGGGCATCGTCAGAGTCATTTAACGACAGGCAAAGAGTGAGAGCGTGTCATTCAGAGCTGCGTAAACTGGAGCACACACCCGGGATGGGACAGGCATGTAAATCAGCCAGTGACTGCGCTAGAGAAAATAACAATCTTTTTATGGAAGCCATTAAAGAGAAACCCGGACTGGTCACAATATAAATATTGTCACATCACTAGAGCGCTGAGAAAACAACCTTATATAACAGCGGCAGTTATGTAACTTCAGGAGTGGGTTAAACTCTTTGGGGATTCTAGTTTTATTCACTTTTTAAAGTTTTTTTTAAACTACTGGTAATAATTAAGGCTGCGTGTTTGTCATGGAGGTCATGGATTCTGTGACTTTCCGTGACCTCCGTGACTTCTGCAGCGGCTGGTGCTGGCTCAGGGGCTGTCCAAGCCGGGCAGCCCCTGGGCCAGCAGCAGCAGTTTGGGTATGTGGGAGGGGGCTCAGCGCTAGAGCAGGGGGTTGGGGTGCAGGGCAGCGCTTACCTCGGGGTGGGGGGCTCCCCAGATCCAATTGTCCCTGCAGCTCCTAGGCAGAGTAATCAGGGGGCTCCACGCACTGCCCCTGCCTGCAGGCCCCGCCCCTGCAGCACCTATTGGCTGCAGTTCCCAGCCAATGGGGCCTATGGAGCCGGTGCTTGTGGTGGGAGTAGCGCATAGAGCCCCGTGGCCTTCCCTCCCACTAGAGACACACGGAGCCTAGTAGGGAGCCTGTCAGCCATGCTAACTCCCCGCTCCCAGCACCAGTGGGGGTCCTGGGCCACCCCCACTTCCCCCCAGCACCAGCAGGGGTCCCAGGCCATGCGCCACCCGCCTCCCATCCCAGTACCCGCAGCCACCCGCCCAAGTTTTAGTTAGGGGTATATAGTAAAAGTCACGGACAGGTCACAGACCATGAATTATTGTTTATTCCCCTGACTTATCCATGACTTTTACTAAAAATACTCATGACTAAAACGTAGCCTTACTAATAATCAATTTCCACTGCACCAACACATCTGATCTCCAAATTAAGAGACCTGTAAACCGGCCTTTTAAAAACACACATTCCTGTCGCCACTTATGAATTTAATGCTGGAGAAAAAGATGAAGACTGACAGGGCTGAAGTGGAGACAGCAATCCTCCATCTTGCCAAAGAACAGGTGCAGCACACAAGCTCTCCCACAAAATATGCCATTAATCACAGATTCATAGATTGAGGCCAGAAAGAACCACTATGCTCACCTAGGCTGATGACCTGCATAACCCAGGCCAGAGGCGCTTACCCAGTCCTATGGCCAGGTACATCTACCCAGCAATAAAAGACCTGCAGCACAGCCGGGCTGGCCCAGCTCAGCTGACTTGGGCTCGGGCTCCCAGGGTTAAAAATAGCAGTGTAGATGTGCAGGCTCGAGCTGGAGCCCGGGCTCTGAAACCCCATGAGGGGTCAGGTCTCAGACCCAGGCTCAGCCCAAACCTGAGCGTCTACATTGCAACTTTTAGCCTCGCGGCCTGAGCCCCACGAGCTCGAGTCAATTGACCTGGTACCATATGGTTTTTATTGTAGTGTAGACGTACCTGAGTGATGGCAGCTGTCACACTCTGAGCAGGTGGAAGAGAGTGTGCCTTAGACACCTGCCCATCCACACGCAGACTGAGATCCAGCAGCTCGTACTTGGGCCAGATTCAATCCAGTGACCTAGGAGTGAAAGGCTCCATATCCTGACAACAGCCCCTTCACCATTCCCACCTCGTCTCTCACCACCCTGAACGGTTCCGATCATATACACACGCCAAGCTCCGGGAGTACGATTTTTGACACAAGTATTCTCCAGCTGATCCCTGCATAGGAAGCCACCTGTATATGTAAGCAGCTGAAAGACCAGTGTCACATCAACCCTCATGGAACAGCTCTACAGAATTTAATAGAAAATGATGCATTTCCTCCTACATGGCTTTTTCACAGAGAGAATTCTTTCCCTGATATAGAATGGTTTATAAAAGCAAGAGAAAGGATCCGATGCTCTATTCACTTTGATAGGTTTCAGGAGTAATCTGTATGGAACGTTATTACATTTCTGTAGCATTCTACTGCTTTCTTCCCTATTAAATTATACGGAACTTTCCCATAAAAGGGATTAAGACCCCAAATTCAGTTTTTGTAAAAGCAAGAATTTATAAAAATCAAACTCGGTGGGAATGTTCCCATGATTTTAGATTCCAGTGAAAACAGTTTTTTACATTTGGATTCAAATACTTTCCTCCAGCATAGGCAACCCAGACACTACTGCCCTGTTTGATGTGTGCACTGCACTGTACATGCCAAAGCAGCAAGTCTCCATGGTCCCAGTCTGCTAGCACAGGCCACTGCATCCATGCAGAATCTTACCGATTTATATAGGAGGCTGCATGGAGGCAGAAGCCTGCACTAGACTAGAGCCATACGCTGCAAGTAGGTAACGGTTAAGCCAATTCTAGAAAAATTAGGCAAGGGTTAAATTTGGAAGGCGATGTAACCTACGAAAATAACCTACTTTGCCCCTATCACTCTGCTTGCATGCTGCATTTCATTCCCCTGCTACGCATCTGGTTTTCAATTTTAAGGGCCCCGACCGTGGCAAATACTTATGTACATGCTTAAATTTAAGTAACTCCATTGAAGTTAAGGAGGATATTCATGTGCTTAGAGTTAAGCATTCATGTAAGAACCTGCAAGATCAGCGCTTTAGATTGTAAGATCTTCCTGTGTTTCCTCTGTTTTGTACAATGCCCAGTGCAAGAGGGCCCAGATGCTGAATGGGGCAGGCCCCACAGGAGCTACCAAAAGATAAATCATCATCTTAGAAATATACTGGGGTCACTCACAGTGACCTGGATTCAGAGCTGTTAAGGCCAGAACCTTGCCCAATAATTTCTGCATCGAGCCTGTAACTTCGGTGGCAGGCTTTGAACCTGGGACCTCCAGCCCCGAAAGCATGAGCATCTCACACCTGAGCTGGAACCGCAACTACAGGTGAGCTTTTGCAAGTGCTCAGCACCACTCAGGATTCAGCCCAGGCTTTTCAACACGGTTGGCCCCGCTGAATGGCCCGGCCGATGTGCCGCAAGCACAGACAGATAGACTGGAGGAGTCACGGGAGCAAAGCGAAACAGGTAGGAGCAATTCATGCATGCCAAACCCAGCGAATCTGACAAGAACAATAAAAGCCCTCTGCCTGCCTGCTCCCGCCCCCTCTTTTCCCCCAGACAGCAAAGGGTTAACTATCTCCCAGGAAAGCTGGCCTGAGAGTCATCTTGGGATGAGAAATTCAGCAAAATAACTTTCCCCCAGCCTTGCCCTGTGTGTGTGGGGCCCTTGAGTAGCCAGGCAAGGTCAACGGCTCCAGCACTCCCCGCAGGTAAGACCAGGGTCCCTGAGTCAGCTAAATGCAGGAAAAGAAGGTGGATCAGGGAGAGCTAGCAGCTCAGACTGATCAAGATCCCCCTCCCCGCCCCCCAGCTTATCACCTAGCGCAAACACCCAGCCAAAGCTCCTAATCGTACACCGCCCGGCCAAGACTTCTCTTCCCAGGTCGATGGCGAACAGAGCAGCCCCAGCAGGATAAGGGCGAAAGCTGGGCACACAAGGATTTGGGTCAAGGATTTGCAGGCTGTGAGCAGGTGACTCATAAAGCAGCAGCGAGGGGGAGAGCGGCAGAGTTTGTTTCAATATTAAACAATGGGCCGCGTGCCCCACTGATCGGATAGGTCACTTTTCCATAGGAGATACGCTGACCAGCCCCCAGCAAAGCAGCTGGAAGCCAGCAAGGGAGCCGTGCGAAAAGGAAGGGCTGCCCTCTCTCCTCCATTCTACCTGTCCTTTTCCCATCCCTCCCGCCAGCATGGCACAGCTGTGATGAGCTGGGCAGCCTCGTTTCTCCCCCCTCCCCTGCCCAGAAAGCTGCTCCGAAGCAGCAAATCAACCTCTCCTGGCGCAAGTACGCTGCGGGGGAGGAGAAGTGCTGCCACGCCCGTCCCGAGGAAGGACTGCTTTATTGGGCCCACGCCATCCTTGTCCTGCTCAGAGATGGAGCACTTCATCTTCAAGGGCTGTCAATTTCCATCCCTCTCCTAAACGCCACTCACAATACACACAGCAAAGACATTTTAAGAGAATTTGAAATGGGGGGCAGGACGGAGATGGCCCTGAGAGAGAACGACAGGAGCATCCACTACACTCCCTAGTCAGACCATCACCTGTGCACCCAAAGCCGGGCTCCCAACTGCAGGCCAGGCAAGCAGAGCCAGGTCTCTAGTAACTGAGACTTTCCTGTTCACTCCGCTTTCTTCCCCACTTTCCATCCTCACCAGACCAGGAAAGCAGGGGGTACACTGAAGGGTGTGCATTTGCCAAAAGGCCATGAAGCAGATGCACTCTGCTCCTGAATCCCAGCCACCCTGGTGACTCATGCCATAAGAGAATGATCTGTATAAGAGCTTAGAGAGGAAAACCACCCCCTTCCTCCCTCCAGCTATGCTCCCCAGTTCATTGGAAGGCCGTCAACAAACTGTTTGCTTGTTTTAATACCAGTCACCACCCCATGCGTCAGAGACAGCATTGATGGATAGCTGGAGGTAAGGAGACCTGGGTCCTATTCCCAGCTCTGCCGCTGAGACTCTGTGTGTGACCTTATGCACGTCACTGGTCCTCTCCGTGCCTCAGTTCCCACACCTGTAAAATGGGGATACCAATATTTACCTGCTGACTCAATTAATACTTTGGAGATTCTCAGGGGGATGACACTATACAAATGCAAAGTGCTGCTAGTGCTAAACCTCCTAAGTTGCATTTTCAGGCTCCTCACCCTGTTTCCTGAACTTGCCCCCCTCTTACTCACTTCTCTATCTGCCGTGGAAACCCAGACCTAGAACTTTACCTGCAGGTGCACACTTGTGGCTTGCAAAGAGTTCAGCAGCAGCTTCACCTGGGCACTCAAGGGCAGAATTGGCCTTAGATGTTTATGGGTCCAATCCAGTCCCACTGAAGTCAATGGAAAGACTCCCATTGACCTCCCTGGGCATTAGAGCAGGCCCTAAAGCATTATATTTCTAGGCTCCAAACAGAAAAGGAAGTGGAGCCGAGGAGGAGAGATGCCAAATTGGCAATGTCCAGGACAGTGTCTCCCTTCGCTCTGCAGCCCTTCTAGGCTACACTCTCTCTCACTGCTCTGGTCTTTGCAGTTGCCTCTTTGCACTTCATCATTATTACAGGACTCCCAGTCGCTCTTTGTCATTCTCAGATGTCACCCTGACAGCCAGCTATTTATCACTACCATCCTCCTACCCACATCTGCCTCTCAGAGCTCTCAACCTTCTGAGGAGATGTTGTCCACGAGACGTGTACCAAGAACAAACAAGCCCAGCAGTCCCAGGTGATTGTGAAACTCAGGCCCAACCCTGGGAGATGCAGCCCTAACTCTCCCTGCAGACTTGAACTGGAAAATTTATCCTGCAACGTCCCAAGCAAAACGCTCGTAAAATTTCATTAATGCTCGTGACAGTTCATAAAAATGATCAGTAGAGCTGGCAACTCCAAAATGAGGTGGAAATAAGTTTAAAGATGTTTTTATTGTAATTCTGCTTCATCTTCCAGGACTTAAAAAGTCCATAAATAAAATACCATGTCTACAATGAACTATGGATGGGGACAGAGGAAATTCAGATCTGAAGCATGGGACCAGTGCATTGGCAGAGGAACCTTATTCTGAAGGGCAGGCTGGATGTGTGCCCATCTTGTTAGGATGATCAAGAACCATTCACCTTAGGGGATATCTACACTAGGCATTTCCCCCCAAGATTTCCTATATTGCTAACAGGGTAGATAGGGCTCCAGGGTTTTCAGACCAGTCAGGACAGGTCTAGTGCAGCACAGAACTTAAAACACCAGCAGCTTGAATAGTTACATTTACACCGTTGCTATAGTGAGAAACTTAGGGCCAAAAAGCCGAGTGTAGACAAGGTTAGAGAGTGCAGGTGTAACCTCTGAGGAAGGGAGAAAGTGAGTGTGGGGCATATTAGGAATAAAATGGGAATCTAAATCCACCCCCAAAAAATTCAAAACAAAACTAGCAGAATCTCCGATCTGGTTTGCCACTGCCCACCTCCATTCCCAGCCGGACACACTTCCCTTCCAAGTGAGACAGCTTGCTCATATTTGTCAAAGCGTGAGGACCACAAAAACAAGATGCTAGGGCCATATATAGATTACACAAGAGCATCCTTAGCAAGGCATGGTCCTTGCAGGTTCCTCATTGAGCCACAGATCCTTGTACCATCCATTTATGGCACTTGCATTATTGTTGGTACGGGCAGCCTATCCCAGCAGGCAGCAGTATCCTGCCTCATCCTCTGTTGTGCTGCCCCAGGTGACTTTCCTACGAGGCCTGGATCCCAAACACCCTGTGCTAATCTGCTCCTGTTTGGGACTATAATCTACCGTGCTGGGGCAGAGGCATCCTTGGGGTTGTCAAGCTCCTAAAAACAATTACTATCCCCACCCACCCACTCACCCACACACACACTTGATAGGCAGCAATCCAACAAGGATTCAGTAGAGATCGGAAGGACTCTCCCTGATGGTCCATCTTTGCCAGCTCACCTGCCACACCAGCTACAACCTCCCGTACGTCTTCCCTCCGAACATCCATCAAGCCTTGTGTTATTGATCAGTCCCTGACCACAGCCAACATGGCCACTAACACAAAAAAAGAGAGGAGCTGAAGCCAGCCCTGGTGAGCAGTGCAGCCCCTCACTGGGGCCTCTGGTGATACTGCAAGACAAAGAGCATCAACACCAGCAGCCATCACTCAAACTCCCTCCTTCCGAGCAGGAGCCCGGGTGGCTTCTCAGAGAACAAACAGCCAGCCTCAGCAGTCTGCCTTAGAAATTATGGGATGGCAGCAGCCATCTTAGGTCTGCGAGCTCCCTGTAGGAGCACAACTTGAGGGTCGCAGGCTTCATACTTTCTGTAGGCCAAACACATTGTGCACACCTGGGGTTCTCTGCACCCCTCCCTTCCCCCTGGGTGCCACCCCCCAATCCTCTGCTATTTCAGGGACTCTCTACAGCTCCTGCCACCTGCTCCCTCATGCCAGGGGCTCTGTGACCTGTATATATCCCTCACCGCCTACCACTGTCCCCTGTTCTCCCACCCAGCACAAGGGCTCCGTGTGCACCCCATTCCCTCCTTTCTCCCCTACCCCCATGCAAGGTCTAGTATGCACCCCCATTTCCCCCGGCTCCCATGGCAGGGTGTCCCATTTCCTGCTCTCCCACATCATACCACGGACTGTGTGTGCCACCCCATTACCTGTTTCCCGCACCGGGTTCCTGCTCCCCTCCACAGCCCCCCTGCTTTCCCATCTCTATCTTCACTCTGGGACCCTGCTTTCCCTCACCAGTACTACTCCTCACCCCCCCATCCCTTGTGGGTCCTTTGCTTTGACCCCCACCCACACACTTCCCCCCGCTTCAGGTCCATGCTTTGTCTCCTCTCCTCCTTCATGTCCCCTCCCAACCATACGACCCCGTTCCCCCCCACGAACACTCCCTGCAAGGGTCTCTTATTTCTGTTAAAAGTCTGCGATACTTACAATCTCCCCAGACAGCATCAAGCTGCTGCCTCTGATATACAGAGGCAGCAGTAGGGGCAGCATAAAGATTCCCCAGCCTGCAGCACCAGCCAGCCTGGAGGCCCCGATATTAACTCTAAATCAGGCTTTTCCGGAATTCCCATGTGCACCAAAATCAACAGGCTTGTGCCCACTGAGGTGCAGAACCTTCCTTGAAATGTTGGCATTGATCGGATACAGCATTCCAAAGTTATCACACTCCAGACAGACAGTCTGAGAAATGCCATTGTGTTGAGGGCAGGACCTCGTCTCACTTGGCCAATCAATAAAATACTTCACCGCCATGCAACTAGGGTTAGAAAATGAAAATCAGGAACGGGACATGAGGCCCAGCATGAATCCTCCAAATACCAATTATTAAAGATAAGAAAGCCAGAAGCTCAAATTTGAATCTTTCCAAATGTCCCCAGGGGAAGTCAGGCTGAATCTCCCAATCCAAAGGCACTCCCTGAAGCTTTGGTCCCAGATTCGACCCACAACCAGAAGGAGCCAATTCTCTGTTCCCCGTCTGTGTGCAGCTGAAGTCTCCTGAGAACGTGCTCCCAAAATTTCGGTCAAGATAATTCAAATCCCAGTAAGATCTCACAAGCTCTCAAGATGTCTTCGCATCTACAGTTTCCCCAAGATTCCTCCCAACTCCGCTGCAGAGGGCCATTCGCTCCCCTTTTATGATATATTGGGAATTACAGTAAGGGGGTGATGTACATGCTGTGGGGGCATGTAAGTGCACTATTCATGAACACACATTCTGCTTGTTCACCCAAAAGCCCATGGAAGCAAGGCTATGGACAACACAAGACCTACCCAAGTAACTGTGCTGTGCAAGACTCCTTGGTAATTCCAAATCCTGAATAAGGCACAGAAACAGCTTTAACAGCAAACGGCACATTGAAGCTCAGCAGCAGAGGTTCCTAAATAGACCAGGTTTAAGGCTCTCGCACGTTGCAGCTGCAGATCAAAGTTCACCCACTGATATGGTCCCCAAGGAGCTCACGCAAGACATCCTCCTGATAGGGATTTTAGAAGCATTGCTGCTCATAACCTCTGGAATCATCTTGGGCCACTAAGGAGCACATATGCAGTGTCCGTGAATCAGCAAAGTAAGAAGTGGAAAAGGCTAGCAGCTCATTCTAGCTCATCCCGGCAAGGAACCAGTGCAGAATTGTTCTTTACAGTATATTTTCTAGCACTCTTCCCAGACAATTTTTCCGTGACTCAGACCTCCAGCCTTGGGATAATACTCCAGAACCTATCAGCTCTCACCATTAGGAGGCTAAACAGAAAAGGGGTCTCCCTCCCTCCTCAGCCTTAAAGAAAATATACCAAACAAGCTAGAGTGACTGTTCATTTCTTCCCTCTATGGGTCTTCTCTGGGTTTCTGACCCACCAATGAAATGAAGTGACCCGAGGGTCATAGGCACTCTAGCAGAGAGCCAAAACCCAGTCCCGTTTCCATCTGAAGTGCCTTGTGAAGCAGCTGAAGCAAAAACTGGGCTCATGACAAGTGCATAGCAGCTCCTCCCAGTGCATCCCAATAATGTCTACATTCTTGATCTTCACACACATGCTTCGCGGGTGGATAAATACAAACACAGCACAAGCTGCTCAGATTTATCTGCAACAATTGTAAGCCCCGGCAGTTCTGCCCCTTGGCCGAACCCTACAAACCGCTCTTCTCTCCAACTCAGAACGTTCTTGTTAAAGCCTATAAGCTACTCGGATCTGGGTTCCTTTCTTTCTTTTTTTTCCAGTTAAACAAAAGAAAAGGTCCATTCATTACTCACTTGGCAACTATTGTCTGAAACCAAACAGGTATGTCATCGAACAAACTGTTTGCCCGTCTAGAAAGTCCCTCCAGCACAAACCATATCCTGACCGCCAACAAGGGGTTTTGTGATCCAGGAGTTTCCTTGTTTATTTTGGCTTTACCATCAGGAAGCAGGTCCTGGTACAACGCTTTAGCAACCTGCAATAGTTACAGAGGTGAGGGCCCTTTATACTCCCTCCAAGAGGAGGATTACAGCATTCCCACAGGCAGAAGTGAGCCCCCGTCACATTGTAATGGGAACGCCAAGTACTCAAGCCACATTTTTTCTTTTGTCCTCCATTCCTTGAGTTTGCATTGCTCTGCTGTTCCACTGATACCCTGCATGTGTGTATCACGTCCCACCTTCACAGCCACTTATAACTAACCTGGGCTCCGTGACGCTGGTGTAAAACAGCAGTCACTCACAGGGGCTGGAGACAGGGAAGTCACAGAGCTATTGCCCCTCACTTTTGAGAACCTGAACTTGGCTGGGAGCTCCAAGGGGGGAGGGGCCAGGACCCCACCTCCTTGGCCCCTGACCAGAGTTGGGCAGCGTAACGGTGGAGTTCCTTCCCTCTGGCTAGGCCATATCTGAGTGAGCACTGCACTCTGGCACATGGGGTTGCAACGCCACTCAAGTTTGGCCTGTTTTGGTTTCTCCCTCCCCTCCCACTCCCACTTTTGCAGTCCTTCCAGAGCCCATGGAGTCAAGGGACCCATTCCAGAGTCATGTCAGTATAACCAAGAGCAGAATTCAGCTGTAAAGGACAAATCTACCGTGTGTTCCCCGGGTGCTTTCCCCATCTCGCGGCACCCCCTTCACGATGAACAAACTGGGCACACATTTTTAACAGTGAGGGTGATAAACCACAGGAGCAAAGTACAAAGTGCTGGATTCGCCATCTCTTGTCTCCTAATCCAAGGCTGGAAGCCTTTTCTGGAAGAGCTGCTTTATCCCACCATCTTATCTGCCACTGGTGGAGTACGGTCAGGTCCCCAGTCCTCCCAGTATATGATGCAGCATGGGGGGGGGTGTACAGCACTCCATTTTAAAGCAAGAGCCGTGTGAATCCCACTGCACACACACCCTGCCCCAGTCACCCTGAGCCGTGCTGCTTGGGGGTAGCAGCTTGGCTCTGGGGACTTAAACATAGCCAGCATCCCTCCACTTCACACCGCCCTGAACCCAGCCATAAGGGCAAGATTTGACTCTTATTACTTAAGTAAGCCTCATCTTCAAGTCCACCCTCATGTAGTTAAACAAACTACTGAACCAGCCCTATTTTACTGATGGGGAAACTGAGGCAGGGGTTAGGTGACTTGCTTGAGACCACAGAGGGAGTCCGTGTCAGAGCTGGGGTTAGACATTAGCAGATCCTGGCTCCCCTCCTTGTGCACAGATCAACCTATTCCTAGGCACTCTTGCCACTTTGCCTAATTTGCCAGCGCTTGGCCTTTTCTGGCTGCAACTGAATGGTCTAAATCCAATGACCACTGGATCAATTAGCTGCAGATTCTGATGACTGGAAGACTTTAAAGGGTCGTACCCATCCTCCATCAGCTCAAAGCCCCCTGAATCCCTACCCTGGGTTTCCTAGATTAAAGCATAGCAGGTCACCAGCAAATACCAAACCTTCCTATATTAATGCTTCAAAGGGCAACATAGTGTTATACTTTGATGCCGGATAACTTTACCTGCATCATATAAGGATACTTTCTGCTGACTCAGCAACATCCTTGAGATGCATGTAGCTGTCTGCTTTATGCTTTTTATTTTCCCTCTTTCCTTCCTTCTTTCATTTTCACTGTGCATCTTCCAGGGGAATAAGCAAAATCAGCGAGTTCTATTTCTCTTCTCACATATTCTTCACCTTTCTTCACTGTGCCCCAATTTAACAACTTCTTCAAATAGCCTTCTTTATTCTTCCGTCACCACAACTTTCTTTCTTTCTTTTTTAAATGTGGGTGGCCCACAGAGCAAACAAATGCATTCAACAATCCAAGTTACGCACCACTTAAACTCAGTCCTTGCTGAACAGGATACAACAGCATTTGGCAGATTCATATGGATGAGGCCAAAACTATGGTACAACCGGATTTAAACCAAAATACAAACAAACCAAGGTTCTGAGCTAGGTCCATGTGTGGTCCAAAGCACATTCTAATCTAGCTTGGTCCAGTCCAGAATGGCTGATCAGACCCCACCACATTTAAACAGTGGTTTTAAATACAGTTACTTGCTCTGGGTAGCAGGGGCCTTTGCTTTCCTTCTAACACTTTGTGCCCCTTTCATATCTGATGCATCCAGAAGAAATTCTCCACTGGGAAGGCCAGTTTGCTTGGTAGGCCCCATCACTCTGTTGGTCTGAGTGGATTTTCCATGCATATGAACTCCTGAGACGTGTGCCCCATTCAGCTAAAGCAAACTGATTCATTCCTCTCTCCGGCTTCTTCATTCTTTCACCTCTTTCCCACAGCAGAGCTTCAAGGTGCCTTTAATACACTTTCTGCATTTTGCTCATGGTGTGGTCTGATGGCTTGAGCCCAGAATGAGCAGCAGAACTCCTGGGTTCCCTTCACTGGTTCACTCAGACAAATCACTTAACCTCCATTTTGTCTCAATCTCTCCATACTGAATAAGAGTAAGACATATACCAACACCTTCCTCGCAAAGCAGGCAGGCTTCATTGTGTGTAAAGTGTTTAGAGGTCCTGGGATGAGCGTCAAGTTTTATCTGATGGCTGTAACACCGAACAGCATTAAAGGAAGGTGTTCTCATTCCTGGCCTCTCTCTACCTTCTCACCCAGCTCCATCCACAACCACCCACGACAATGTTTTTGCCCCATCAGGCATTGGGAGCTTAACCCAGAATTCCAATGGGCAGAGGAGACCGCGGGAACTGTGGGATAGCTACCCACAGTGCACCGCGCCGTAAGTCGATGTTAGCCACGGTAGTGAGGACACACTCTGCCGACTTAATGCACTTACTGGGGACATACACAATCCACTGTATAAAATCGATTTCTAAAAATCGACTTCTATAAAATCGACCTAATTTCGTAGTGTAGACATACCCAGAGAAACAGAACAGCACTAAATGGGTGGGAAACACCCTCCACCCGGCACTTTCGCACACACAGCCCACTCTTTATGATGCGCTTTAGCATGAGGAGCCTAATCCGGACAAGGGTGCACCTGGCTCCTGCTGAAATCAGGGGGAGGTGAGAGCACTCAGCTCCTTGTCTGAATTGCTCAGCTCCCGGCAAAGATGGGCCCCAAGAGCCCGCTCGTTACTGTGAAACCTGACAGGCTTTTCTCAAAATAAAAGGAAAGTGCTTGGTTTACTGAACAATTTTAAGGCGTTTTAGAAAAGCGTTCGAGAGAACACCACATCTGTGCAAGGGAACGTTACTGTACGGAGCCCATTGTTTTCAACAGAGGCACTTGGGAACTTTGCTAAAACGCCAGCCCCAGCCATCACATTCATTTCAAAGCATAAAAGAAAAAGGAGCACCTGGCAGGCCCTCGGAGAGATCTTAATCTCCCTTTTCAGGGCAGCTCCCAATGTTGATCTTTTGGTGCCTGTGTGCAGACCTGTATGTACCCAATTAAACCTCCTTTCATCAAGGGCAACACAGACAGCGACTGTAAGGTGACCAGACTCTAACAAATCCAGGCAACCTCTGACGACTTGGAAAGGAAGATCAAAGGCAACCTTTTGACAGAGAGGCAGGGCAAGTCAGAAGGCAACACCCTTTTGATTGAAAAGAAGGGGGGAGAGAACCACATGACAGTGCAGCGCAGCATAAAGGTATCGCAGCAGGAGTCTGGGATGACCTGCATAACTCACGAGTGGTGAATTATGTGTGTCACCTCAAACAAGGGTCAGTAAAACCTTTATGCCGCCCCATCATGTAGTCCAGTGGCGCCACATATTTCACAGAGTTGTAAGGCAATTTAGGTCGCTTAAACAGACGCAAGTTTCTTTTCTGCCCTGGCAAATCAGGGGTGTAAAATATCTAAGTGACCTAGATGGCAGGCTCAAATTTGCACCCGCTGCCATCTACACCTGAACTGGAGGCCGAAGCTGAAAATTGGGGGCTTGATTTGCAGAGATACTGAGCACCCACAGTCGGCAGGAGTCAGTAGACTGAGGGGGACAGGTCAAGGTGAGGGGGACAGCGACTTCAGCTGGAGTCTGAGAGAGCAACAGACGCCCGCAGAAGCCGACGTTTCCCCTGCAGCTTCCTCCAATGGCAGAAAGCAGCAGGGTGCAGAGGGGAAAGCAGACAGGCATGAGGGTGAGCAGGGATTTGAGGGGCTGATGGGGGCGGAAGTGGGGATGTGGGGTGGGGGCAGAAGGAAGCAGTGACATGCAAATTGGCTGTAGAGGAAGAGGGGTGATTGGCTGAGTTACTCTGATTTCACAATGGACACCGGAGTGTCTATTATGGAGGCATCGCTCATGGTTCTACAGTTAAGGCTGAGCTGGGTTTGTACTTAAACCAGGGATTCTACCGCTTTATTATTCCCTCAAATTACAGCACTTATAGCTTGAGGACAGAATGGAATTTACAAATAAATCTGTTAATTCATTTGAATTAAAATTAGTTTTAAATTGGCTCCTTGAAGAAATGTACTAGCTGTCAGAATCAGGCCTGCTTTGTCTCAGATTATCTTAATAATGGAATAACAGACTACCCACATAGTTAAAACTCATTGAAATCTCATGCAGAGGCTACATTTCAAGAAATCAGAATGTGATTTAGCTAAATTATTGACCATTATATCTAATTGTTATGTGGGACCAGGTCACCAGCTCAGGTCACTTAGCTGAGGCCGTTGTGTCATCAGAAGGATAGAACATTGCTTTGTGTAGGGCCTACATAAACAATTAAGCAATTACAGTGAACACCCAATTGGAATCCAAAAGAATTCCCAACCAGATGTTAAGCCAAATTCTGCCCCTTTTTACTAAGCGTTGTCCCTTTAAATGTTTCTTCCTAGCAAACCAGTGTTAAGAATCCACAAATCTCATGTTTTAGGGCATCAGTTGGTTGCACAATTACTTTGCTGCATTACAGAGAACTGGCTGCTTTTTGCTGGAACATTAAGACTGGCCACTTCTTGAGGTAACTGGACCAGACGTTTGATTTGCTGTGGCAAAACTTGTATCTTACTATATAACTGCCAAGTCACAATGATAATGGGCACGTGCTGAGTTTGAGTTCTCTGAGTACTGTGGAAAAGGACTGTCCAAATGTTGGAACTAAGTTGTCAGGAAAGAGCTACAGGAAATAAACAGTTAAATGGGGGAAGACGGAGAAATCTGCTCACAGACATAAAAATTAAACCATTATTTCAGCCTTGGCATTGCAGTTTCAAAAATAGTATTTTTAAAAGGTGGGAATTTTAATTTTCAAAAGGTGTGTGCACCTTTAGTCACAGCTGTATTAAACTCCAGACTGATTGTTCACATGGCTATTAGTTAAGGCTTGTATAAGCACTTCCATTATAAACCTCCGGTCTTTTTAGGAGCTTATAACTGGGCCATAAAATTTCACTCCAGGCTGAAATTTATCATGAAAGGATCTGCCGTGAAGGAATCCATTCATTTGAATTTTGAAGTCCCATAAGCTTAAATCAACAACATAGGGACCTTATCCTGAAAGCTGTCTGGACATGGAACTCCTAATGGTTTCAAGGGGTGTTCTGATTGAGGTGAGCTTGCAAGACTGGGTTAGAATCTCCTGATTTGGGCTGTGGTTTTGTACTCTTAAAATTTTAAGAATGAAATTTTCCCAGACTTGGGCTGAATGCTGCACTGATTTAAACCCCAATTAAGCCCACTGCTTTCAATGGCTCCTAATGGGGTGTGAATCAGCACAAATTTCACACCTCACTCCACAGTGCCTTCAGTGCTCCAAATGAGGATGTCAGGCCTCAATTCAGCCAGGAACTTAAGCACATGCTTAAATGCTTGGTTGAATAGGGATGGACTTATGCGTGTACCTAAATGCCTTGCTGAATCAAATCAGGGACCTAAATAAATAAATAAATAATAAAAACAACAGAGATCTCACCCCATGGTTTATAATTTAGATGAGAACCTTCACAGAAATACCTCCAATAAAACAGCCCAAAATGTCTGATTTAAAGTTCAAGATTTTGGGGAGAGGGGACAAAAATACAATCTTTCTCCTAAGGTCCTCTTGCCTCCCCACCACTCCACACAAGATTTTACGGGGGCTCACAGCCAGGAAGCAGAAGTTGTCTGAGTTGTGTTTGAAGGGCAGGTGATAGAGTTGGAAGTCATTTCTAATACATTCTCCTGCTGCCACTAATATTTACTTTTCATGAAACATTCTGAAGCTTATAAAGAGAACAACCCAGATGAGTTGCAATATTGAAATTTACATGCTTTCTAAAGCTGCTACCTTATGTTCTCTTGGGTAAGTATTACACCAGGATGCAGCGAGACAGTCATGCAGTGCTAGTCAAAAACTCATCAGATAAATTATTCAATTAAATGCCCTTGCTTGTCCTTAGATTCTGAGCTCCGTAGATCATGGGCCATCCTTCTGAAGTGTTTGGAAAGCGCCTAGCACATAGTGGACATTATTGCAACTAAAATAATAATAATATTTTCCCATTGTTCACTTAGTTCTAGAACTGAACAGGAATTCTGCAGAGCGCATCAGAAACTGTTGCTGGGTTGTTAATTGAAAGTTAATTAATTTGCATGCTATACAATTTGAGATCCTCTAGGCCAGATTTTGCCTAGATTTTGCCAGATGCCTCAACAGCATAATTCCGGAGTAACTCCATCAACTTCAATCAATTATCCAGGGCAACAAGGATCAGAATCCATCCCACTCTGTTTGGGCCCAGCAACATCCTTCTGTAGAAGAGACACTTCCTTCAGGTTTCCCATGCCAAGAAGTTTCACGGGAACCACCTGTTCTTTATTAGCCACGTGTAATGATTTGTCTTTCCTCCAGAAAACAAACATCATATGCCTGGTTCATGTACTTCACTGGCAAATAGTGAGTTTCATATAAAACAGAAGTTAGAACATGCATTCCTCTCTTCTCTATAGAGGCAAATACTGTGGCTAGACTTTTACAAGGGCTGGATAATTTCATGACCAGCAGTAACGCTTGCAGTAATAGTGTACATACGAACATAAAGGATTGTCAAATCTCATGCTTCAGGGCATCAACTGATCACTGTAAGGGACAGGAAGGAATTTTCCCATTTGTGCAAAGCATTGTAATAACAGGCTATTGACAGTGGGCGGATTTTGACCTTTTTCAGGTATTGATCACTGCAGGATACCAGACTTAAAAGATGAATGATCTAAACTGGGATGGCAATTCCTACGTTCTCTCTCAGTTAAGGCTTTTCTCTTATTTTATTCTTTTTTGAAATTGTTTGTCTTATAAGGTGTTTTTAAATGTCTAAATTCCCCCCAACCATGCATTAAAGGTAACTGTAAGAGCCACCAAGTCACTCTTGCAGCTTTAGACTTTGATCCCGCACTACCTTAAACGCATGCTTAACATTATGCAGATGAACAGCCCAACGGAGCTACCCACATGCAGAACTGCTTGCAGGATCAGGGTCTTAATGATATTGCACAGACATCTACAACCCACCACCCACTGATTAGCATCAGTTAGGGGCACAGTGATTTTCCATGCTTTGAAAAAGTAGAGCTGAAAAAAAAACATCTTTAGACAACAGTAAGTGCATCCTTTTATAGGATTGACTGATTTGTCTTCTAAGAAAGAAAGAAAGAAAGAAAGAAAGAAAGAAAGAAAACAAACATGCAGGAATGGTATTTCATTTCTAACTGCATCCATAGGCCAGTAATGTGTAACATAAACTCTTAGCCTACCATACAAAGAGGGTGCCCCAAAATGGTACCTGCAAGAGGTCTCTCGGAAGGAGATGTTTAAATCCCAGTGGGTGTGAATCCTGTTAAACAAACAAACAAAGAGGTAAGTGACACTTGCCGAACAGGACACCTCCTACAGCTCAGAGACACACTCGCTCACACCACCAGCCGTGCACGTCTAGCATGCTCCCCTGACCTTATCCCACCCACCGCCACTATCCCCAAATGCATGCTGCTGCGATGAGCCATGCTGCGCGCACACACCGGCCCCGGTGGGAACCCACCGCAGGCTTTGCTGTGCGGTCAATTAGAGCCCTGTGGGTGACCTGTGCAGTGACGAGAAAACTCCTCTCTTCTGCGCGCAGCCACACTGATAGGCCAAGGGGGGTGGCAAGATGTTGTCTCAGCTAATAGGGCGAGCTCACGGGAAGCTGAACAGCATTGACATTGCATTAAAGAAAACCCTGTATCAAGTCCCCTCCCCGCTTCCCTGCCCTAGCTGTAAATAAATTATTAGCTATTTCCCACCTCAGAAATTAATTTTATATATTCTGTCACTCTGCCTGGTGACGAGCTGGAGCAGTAGATTCCAGATGATCGACATCCTAAATTTAGACGATGACGGGCAGCTGAGATTTTCTTCCGCTGCCGTCCCCAGGGTGGGCAGTGGCCGTCCTCAGGGTGGGCATTGTCCACCCTGATCTGAATCGGCTAGGTTAGGATCTTTTCTCCGCAGCCCCAGGGGCACCCTGTAAGTATCACTTTCGCCTGACAGCTTACAGAGGATGGCAGCTTCCACTGTTTCATCGGGCCAATAGGATGGAAAATAATTCCCAACCACCGGGGGCCCAAGTTTCCCACGAAGTTACAGGGGGCATCTGTCTGCAGGCAAAACACCTCACCACCACATCTGCCTGTGAAAAACCAGCCTCTGCAGACACAGGTTGCTGAGAGTGCTAAACAAATCCGTCTGCAAAGAACGCGCATAGTGAGAGCCTAATGCACATTCGACTAACGACGGACATCGGCGCTCTCTCTCCCGTTCCATCTGGCCTTGATTCAGCAAAGCACTTAAGCAACATACTTGAAGTCCATCCAGTTACCCCAATGGCCTAATCCAAAGCCCACTGGACTCGATGGGAGTGTGCTGACTTGAACGGGCTTTGAATCAGGCCAGAAAGTGCATAAGTGTGAGCAGTGAAGTCAGCGGGACTTAAGCCCAGGGTTAAGTGCCTGTTGAATAAGGATGGATTCAAGTTTGCACTTAAACTGGATTGGGATGGATTTAAGTGTTTTGCGGGAGTAGGGGCATCTGCTTTAATTCTAGCTCTAAGGAACAGGTGAAAGCAACACTGAACTCTCTTTGATGTAATCGCATATCCAAGGTATAGGCATATTGGGGGCCTTGTTCCTAATGAGAGAATATAACTTGTGTGTGCCTCCTATATGCCTGGCTCAGGAAAGGGAGTCTGGTTCCTTGTCAGTTGGGGGTGAGGAGGTTGTTTGGTCTTTAGGTTGGTCCATGTTGTTCCATCCATCAAATCATGCTCAGAAGTGTATTTATTAATTCCATTAACTGCAAGTTCAATTTCTAAATCTCCGCCTCCCATTCAACAGCTTAGGAAACCTGCTCCAGATTTCTATTTTCCTGGCCTCCCAATTGCAGACAAAAAGATTATGGGAGCATCAGAGATGCTAAGATTACAGTAATAAAAGCTGTAGCTCTGACTTCATAAAACACCAGGGGCAAGGAATGGGTTGCTGTTTAGCAGGGACAGAAGCAGAAGACCTCAATGGGTCTGATGCAATTATTATGGCTTTAGTGAAATTATAAGGGTGGGGAGGGGGATCCCATTCACCCTGTCCGTCACCCTCGGGCATGGAAGTTTCGCATAAGGTGTTTTTTCCGGGTCGAGCATCTCGGGATCTCTCTTCCAGATTTAGATTTCAATTTACTAAAGACGACAGGTTGTAAAAATGAGCAACTTCTAACAAAGCTCTGATCCGGGTTGGGAAAAGCCTGGGCAACTTGCATTCATTTTGCCCCGTCGAACAGCACAGAATCATCTAAGCTTAACGTAACCCAACTGATTTCAAAGCCGTTACCCCCGATCTGCACTGATAGGAGAGCAAACACAAGCCTTGGATTTTCAAGCTGGGGTAGAGATTTCTATTATTATTTAGCGATGCAGCATCAGATCTCCCCGCTCAGAACTCTTCACACATGCTGACTCTTGCTCTTTACATCCTTCACATCTGTCACAGGCCTGCTGCCTGCCTTTCATCTTGCAAATCCTGTGCGTCTGTTGGAAGTGGACTCCCCCCTCCCATCCTCCTCCATCTAGTTGGTTATCCTCTCTCTTCTTGTTGCTATTCAAGGCAAACACAAATGTGGCCGTATAGTTTATAGAGCAGAGAGAGGGGCTGGAAAGCAAGAGACAGCTTGAGAGAGGAAGAAAGAAAAGGATTGGTCTGATTGCAAATTCCATTATCAACCTCAAACTCAGGCGAAGTTTACAAACTTTTCAGCAAACATAAGCCGAAGTCAGGGCTTTGGGTGAAATTCCTGCAAAACTGGGTTTTGCTCAAAATCGGGCATAACATGGAGGTGCTAGTGGAGTTTTACTTTCCGTTTTGGGGTTTGATTGTATCCAAGGGTCAAAGCAAAACCCCAAGGGGCGAAAGCCCACGTGAATCAAATAGCAAAGAAAGGCATGGCCTGTCCCCAGCAGAGCGCAGCTGGTTAGTTCCACACAGCTCTGGGAGCTAGTCACAGATTCCAAGGCTAGACAGGATCATTGCGAACACCTAATCTAACCTCCTGCATTGCACAGGCCAGAGAACGTTCCCAAAACGATCCCTACATTTTAGAAAAACATCCAAACTTAATTTAAAAATAGTCAGTGATGGAGAATCCACCATGACCCTTGGTACATTGTTCCAATGGCTAATTACTCTCACTGTTCAACAGTTACACCTTATTTCCTATCCGAATTTGTCTAGCTTCAACTTCCATACCCACTGGATCATGTTCTGCCTTTCTCTGCTAGAATGAGAGCCCATTATTAAATAGTTGTTCCCCAGGTAGGTACTTACAGATTGTAGTCAAGTAAATCCTTAACCTTCTCTTTGTTAAGCTAAACAGACCGCTCTCCTCGAGTCTATCACTGCAAGTCTGGTTTTCTAACTCTTTAATCATTCTCGTGGCTCTTCTCTGAACCCTCTCCAATTTTTCAACATCCTCCTTGACTTGTGGGCACTAGACCTGGCCCCGGTACTCCAGCAGCAGTTGCAGCAGTGCCAAATACAGAAGTAAAATAACCTCTCTGCTCCTCCTCAAGATTCCTCTGTTTATGCATCCGAGGATCGCATTAGCCCTTTTGGCCACTGTGTAGCACCGGCAGCTCATATTTAGCTGATTATCCACAAATCCCGCAAATCTTTTTCAGAGTCAGTGCTTCCCAGGATAGAGTCCCCATCCTATAAGTATGGCCTAAATTCCTTGTTCCTAAATTATACATTTACATGCTAGCATGTTATTTTACATTTACATATTAAAATACATATGGTTTGCTTGCTCCCATTTTACCAAGAGATCCAGATTGCTCTGTCAGTGACCTATCCTCTTCATTATTTATCACTCCCCCCAGTTTTTGTGTCATCCGCAAACTTTATCAGTGACAATTTTATGGTAGGAGCAGGGGCAGAGAAGCCAGCAAATAGTCAACCGAACCAACAAGTGGTGATGCCATTTTAGATTTAGTATTGGTAAGTAGTGAGGACATCACTGAAGAACAGGACAATCTCGGTTCGAGCTATCATGATTTAATTCAGTTTAAACTAAATGGAAGGATAAACAAAAATAGATCTGCAACTAGAGTCCTTAATTTCAACAGGGTAAACTTTAAAACATTAAGGAAATCAGGGAAGTGGACGGGACTGAAAAACTCAAGGATCTGAATGTGGAGAACGTTTGGAATGTCCTTAAGTCAAAGATGCAAAACTATCTGAAGCCTGCACCCCAAACAAGGGGAAAAAAATTCATGGGTAAGGGCTGCAGACCAAACTGGATGAACAAGAATCTCTTGACTGTCAGAAAGTGTAGGGCGTAGGGAAATGAGAACTGCCAAAAGCCAAGCAGCATTGGATCTTGTAAAGGAAATTAAAACCAATAGTAAAAGGTTCTTTAGTCATATAAATAAAAAGAAAACAAGGAAAAAAGAAGTGGGACAACTAAATACTGAGGATGAAGTGGAGATTAGAGATAATCTAGGTCTGGCCCAACACCTAAACAAATACTTTGCCTCCGTTTTTGATAAGGTTAGTGAGGAGAGGGGGGCAGTGGAAGGGTGGATAATGGGAATAAGGAGATGGAAGCAGAAATGACCACATCCAAGGTGGAAGCCAAACTCAAACACCTTAATGGGACTAAATCAGAAGACCCAGATAATCTCCATCCAAGAATATTAAAGGAACAGGCACACAAAATTGCAAGCCCAATAACAAGGATTTTAATGATTCTGTAAACTTGGGGGTTGTACCTGAAGACTGGTGAATTGCAAATACAGTACCTATATTTAAGAAAGGGGAAAAAAGGTGATCTGGGAAACTACAGATCCATTAGTTTGATCTCAATTGTATGCGAGGTCTCAGAACAACTTTTGAAAGTGAGAGTAGTTAAGGACATAGAGGTAAATATGGTAATTGGGATAAAATACAACATGGTTTTACTACAAAAGGTAAATTGTGTCAGACCAACCTGATCTCCTTCTTTGAGAGAATAACCAATTTTCTAGACAAAGGAAATGCAGTAGATCTAATTTACCTGGCTTTCAGTAAGGCATGTGATACAGTTCCACATGGGAAATTATTAGTTAAATTGGAGAAGTTGGGGCTTAATACAAGACTCCAAAGGTTGGTAAGGAACTGGTTATAGGGGAGCCTACAATGGGTCATGCTGAAAAGTGAACTGTCAGGCAGGAGGGAGGTTACTAGTAGAGTTCCTCTTGGGCTTGTGACTAATCTTATTCAACATTTTCATTAACAACTGGCACAAAAAGTGGAAGTTTGCTAATAAAACTTGCAGATGACACAAAGTTGGGAGGAACTGCCAATATTGAGGAGGACCGGAATATCGCACAAGAACATTTGGACGAGCTTTAAAACTGGAGTAATAGAAATGGAATGAAATTTAATAGTGCAGATCGCAAGGTCATGCACTTATGGATGAACAACAAGAATTTTTGCTGTAAACTGGGGATCTATCAGTTGGAAGCGACAGAGGAGGAGAAAGACCTGGTGCATATTGGTCGATCACAAGATGACTATGAGCTGCTAATGTGATGTGGTTGTGAAAAAGGCTAATGCAATCCTAGGATGCATCGGATGAAGAATTTCCAGTAGAGAAAGGGAAGTGTTATTACCATTATACTAGGCACTGATGACAACTAATCTGGAATACTATGTGCAGTTCTGATCTACCATGTTTAAGAAAGATGAATTCAAAACTGGAATAGGTATAAAGCAGTGCTACTGGAATGATCAGAGGAATGGAGAAACTATATTACAAATGGAGACTTAAGGAGCTTGGCTTGTTTTGCCTAACCTAACAAAGGCTGAGGGGAGATACAACAGCACTCTATAAAAGGAATAGAAGAGAAGATATTTAAGGTAAGAGCCAATGTTGGCACTAGAACAAATGGATATGAACCAGCCACCAACAAATTTAGGCCTGAAATGAGCTGAAGATTTCTAACTGTCAGAGGAGTGAAGTTCTGAAACAGCCTTTCCCCGGAGAGCATTAGGGGCAAAAAAACATAACTTGTTCTAAGACAGAGCTTGATAAATGTATGGTGGGGATGGTATGATGAGACTGCCTACAGTGCCACATGGCCCATCCATGGCAGCTACTAGCAAATATCCCCAACGGCCAGAGATGGGACACTGGAGGGTGGGTCTTGCCCAGAGTCTAACTGTTCATCATATTTGGGGTCTGGAAGGAATTTTCCTCCAGGTCATATTGGCAGAGACCTTGGGGGGTTTTTTTGCCTTTCTCCACAGCACGGGGCACGATCACTTGATGGTTTGAACTAGAATAAATGGTTGAGTCTCTCTAACTTGAAGTCTTTACATCAAGATCTGAGGACTTCAGCAACTCAAGCAGAGGTTAGGGGCCTATTTCGGGGGAGGGCGGGGTAATGTTCTGTGGCCTACAATGTGTAGGAGATCAGACTAATGATGATGATGGGTCCCTTATGATCTTTAAGGCTGTGAAACTGTATTTTCTTCCAGGTCATTGATAAAAATGTTAAGAACAGGTTAAGGCCAAGAACAGATCTTTGCAGACCCCACTAGAAACACACCTGTTCATAGATGTTTCCCTGTTTACAATTACATTTTGAGACCCATCAGTTAGCCAGCTTTTAATCCATTTAATGTGTGCCACGTTAATTTTGTATAATTCTAGTGTTTTGATCAAAGTCATGTGATACCAAGTCAAATGCCTCATAGAAATCTAAATATATTACATCAATATTATTACCTTTATCAATCAGACTTGTAATCTCATCAACAAAGATATCAAATTAGTTTGACAGGAGCTATTCTCCATAAACCCATGTTGATTGGCATTAATTATATTACCTTCTTTTAATTCTTTATTAAGTGAATCTTATATCAGCCACTCCAATACTTTGCCTGGGATTGATATCAGACTGACAGTCCTATGATTACCCAACTAATCCCATTTACCCTTTTTAAAATACTGGCACAACATTAGCTTTCTTCTAGTTTTCTAGAACTTCCCCAGTGTTCCAAGACTTATTGAAAAATCAACATTACTGGCACAGGAAGCTCTTTTAAAACTCTTGAATGTAAATTATCTGGACCTGCTGTTCTTAAAATGTTTAACTTTAGTAGCTACTGTTTAGTATCCTGCTGAGATACAAGTGGAATGGAAAGAGTGTTATCATTATATGATGAGTCTGCATCATCTGTTTTTCCTCAAATACAGAACAGAATATTTATTGAACACTTCTGCCTTTTCTGCATTATTATGATAGTTATACCATTTCTATCTAGTAATGGGGCCCAATACCATTGTCAGTATTCATTTTGTTCCTAATATACTTTAAAAACTCCTCCTTATTGTCTTTAACTCTGCTGGCCATAGATTTCCCCTTATTCTTCTCTCCTTTTCTTCCCTCAATCTTCTACAATTCCTAGCATTTGATTTATATTCATTACCATCAACTTCCCCTGTCTTCCTTTTGTTATATGTATATTTTATAGATGCCTTTGCTTCTCCTCTAAACTAGATCGTTTTTTTAACCAATATGGTTAAAATGGTCCCAAACTTGATCTTACACAGCCCAACAGGACAAGGGATTTCCACTCCCATGAGAAAGGAAAACCTCCACTACCTCATTTTAGCCAATCAAACTGAACTATGCAAATGATCTCATGACAGCTGCATAGGGGGAACAGGTGGGTGTTACAGTCTCCCCTACCCAACAATATGCTCCTTGGAACAGGCTTGAAGTCAAACTATGTTAAAAAAAAAAGAAGAAGAAGATTTTGCTTTTCCTATCCATTCTCTACAAAACAATCTGTCATTGCCCACAAAAGAAATCAAAAGCAACAATCATCCTGCTGGAGGGCTTGGCCCAGAGCTATGTGTAGATTAAATGCTGTGTTTGCCTGGTTAAAATCTTGTGATATGCCATCCAATAGAAAACTCACAATACAGAGGAGCTGCAACTAAGGTGACGCAGCCCTTAGGCTTCTGATGGAATCAGACACGTTTCACTCACAAGGTCTTCAGAACCCATCAATGGGCCAAATTCTACCTGGGGCCATGTGTACGGCACCCACTACATTACTGGGATCCCACAGTTCACGCACACACACAAAGTGTGGGATCTATCATAACTGGGACTGTAAGCAGGCACATTGTGAATCACAGTAAGAACTGGAGATTTCTCCTCCACTACCAATGGGAGTTTTGCCAGCACTGATTTCACCACAAGTCTGTCTCTCTGCACGGGCCCTACAGATCACAGCTACGTTGCATATTTGCTCATTAGAATATTACTTTGACGTAGAAACTAAAGCGCTTTCATCTAAAGCTCTCAAGCACTGTACAAAGATGTGGAGGTGTCACTACGTCCATTCTACCAATAGGAAAACTGTGACTCACCCAGAGTCACACAGAAAATCAGCGGCAGACCAATCGGGGAGCAACCAGTCTCCTGATTCACTGGGCTTAGACCACTGGGCTATGAAACCTTTATTGTATTATAAAAACAGCACTATCTAATCAATCCTCTCGTCACAGAATTTAAGTGACTTGCTCAAGGCCGCGTGTCAGAGCAGAGGCTTGAGCCCATGTGCTCCTGGCTCCCAGCCTTGTGTTCAGTCCATGCCTCTCTCCAATGTTACTACTACTATGTTATTTGTCGGTCCAATTAAAAGTCTCCTATTATCTAATATACAACTTCTCATGGGTTGCTGAAGTTGCCAATCTGCCCAGGAAAGCAGAGTGCTCCCAAAATGTCAGAATGAGGTGACTCACAATGAGGTTCAGTGCAGCTGAACACCGAAGTACAATAGCCTTGCCTCAGTGTGATAAGCAGGGGGAAAGGGAGAAGCTTATGCTAAAGGGATAGTGCAGATCCACACAGAAGCAGAGGCAGCTATTTGCTGAGATGGATAATTAAACACCCATATTTAGACAAATGAATAGGTGAGAATGAAATTAAATCCTAATTATCTTTTTTGGGGGGAGAAGGTAGTTTAACCAAGCACTCTTGCCGCGTTTCTATGGCGTTACCTCCAATTAGATTTCTGAGACTAATGTACATTTCGCTTTAACGGGTTATTCATTCAATTGAAATCAAATTACTAATAATTTGCAAGCTATCAGCTACACAAGCCGTCTTTGGGCTTTACACAGACGCTAAGCCAGTTCCTGACAAATTAATAATAAAAAAAAAAAACGCAGGCAGGCAAGCAGCAGCATCCCCACCTCCTCATCCTCCCAGATCTCAGCCGTGGTGTGATCAGTTCTAAAGGGTTTAATAAAAACGGCCAGATGGGTCCCACGGCAACAGGAGGTGACTGCTTCCCCATGCTGTTTGTAACCCAGCGAGGCCGGAAAGAGGGTGAAATTAACAAACTGCCAGATCAGGTACATGAATGAGGAGTGACTGGACTGTCATATTTTGGTTTAAAAAAAAAAGAGAGCGAGAAAAAATAACCCCCAAAATTTAACAGGAAGGGCTGGAGCAACTCAAGACATCTACGGAGCGTGCTTTGGAATAAGAATGCAGCCCAAAATGAAAGCGACAGAGTTGGCAAAATAATGATGCGCAGCTGGGATACTTTTTAATTTGCACGTTGTTTCCCCCCTAATTTCTCGTTACCCCGGCGGTCCCTGCGTGCTTTCGACACCGAAGCAGTAACCCAGAAGAGGCCAGCAGCATGAGTCAGACATGCCCCTAGTGACCTGTCACTTCAGAGCGAGACCACAGCCTGATTCTACAGCTGAGCTTTTACAGTGTACAAGTCACTTTCCAACCGCTTCGTTTCCTCACGCCAGCTGCCCCGGAGCACGCTGCAGTGACCGACAGTGGGGTAGAAAAGAACAGGGAGTGCTGAACAGTGTTCAGCCAGCTCATCGCTGCTGGAGAAACAGGGCCATTCACGGGCAGCTCCCCAATTGCCCCTTTCTCAGTCCTTACAGTAGATAAATAATGCTTCCAAAGTATTCTTTTAATCCATTCAATTCTCTAGTCTAGACAAGGCCACAGAGCGAGGTAAAACCCAATAGGGATTCCCCCAAATTCTCCAGATCGGAAAGAAAATTCAACTGAGGGAATGTAGGTAGGGAAGAAGGGAGAATTCCAGAACCCAGTTTTACATACTATAGGGCTTGACCACAGCCCACTGTGGTCAATGGGAGCCTTCCCAGTAATTCCAATGGGCTTTGGATCAGATCCTATATCTCACTGTCACGTTTGCAAAAACACCACACTCGGGTGCACAGAGGAGCTCTTGCAACGCAACAGGAGATGCTGCAAATGTTAGGTTTGGGAGCAAAAACACATGCAGCTGTCACTCGTGATGCTGCTGCGTTCAGAGGGTTGGAAAGTCACAGTCAGCCCCCCGTGCCATTATCTCAGCACCCACCACTGACAAGCCAGAGCATGTGGTTGTGAGTGCCAAGTGCATCATGGGAAGTAGAGCAGCCTACTGATTAAAGAAGGGTGGGCCTGCAAATCGGGAGTCCTGGGTTTTAGTCCCTATCCTGCAGCTGACTTTCTGTGTGGCACTTCGGTTCGCCAGGCCTTGCTCTGTCTGTAAGGCTGGGGTGACAATGATGGCTACCTCTTTGACACGCTTTAGGATCCCCAGATGACAGGTATTACCTAAATAAAAAACATCAGCGTCCCTATGACAAAACTGGGGCACTGCAGGGCGAGGGGTGCTGCAGCAAGGGTGGAGATCCAAGAACCCGCTGTGGGATGCATAAAGGCACTTGCAGGCCTGGATTTCATTTAATTTGATCTCACTTTTCCCCTTGTCCCAGCTTGGTTCCGATGTCTTGCTCAGGAAGAGATTTCTCACTGTTTATCATTTTTTATCCTACGGTATCACTGTGGAATAAGGAGCCATTTCCCCTCTCTCTTAAATATAAGTCCTCATTAGGTCAACTGCAGCTTCCTGGCACTCTGGACCAAATCCAGCATTTGCTTCCCAGATGGATCTTTTATTTATTGATTGATTGGAGTGACTGTTATTAAGCAGCAGGCAGACGTGGCAAAGGAGGACATGCAGGGAGGAAATATCAGGCAGAAAGAGAAAGGAGGAGCAGAGTAAACAAACGCTGCGAGCGCCATGTTACACCACCAGCACGAGATGGGACCCCCACCCCCAATCCCCTCACCAACTGGTACCATTTGTCACAAGGGTTAGGACAAGGGCTGCAGAATCCAATCCAACCGACTGGCTCATTAGGGGAGCCACAATGCTCCGCCCCATTCCTAGCTCCCTTCGGCTACAAGTTGGCAACAGAACCTGCTCTAAAGACGAGCCAGCTCAGCCCATTTCCCATGGGAGCAGAGCCAGATCTCCGGCACCGTCTGCTAGATGAGGCGTGGAGGCTGGGTGTTTCGAGTCAGGCCATGACACTGGACCAGTGACAGGCCCACTGACTAGGCTCTGTCAGAAGGGAGAGGGCATTGCTACATAGCCACTATCAGGCGGCATCACAGGGGAGGAAGAGGAGAGCTGAGTCTCAGACAAGGCCCATTGTCCTGAGAAGCCTTTGCCTCGCACCCGACGGCTGTATCACACGCAGGTGCCTGCGACAGATATAATAGGGGGCCTTCAGTTTGAACTTCAATCAATTAGAGAGTCAAAGAGCAGCCGCCTTATGGGATGTCAGAAATAGCTTTCCACTTAGAGAGGGAGGCACCGAAAGGGCTGACAGCAGCTAACCATTAAGGCTTAGTGGAGGTCGGCGATCCTGCTATTAGAAAATGGAAGCAGAGTGAGAACAGTGCCATGAGCTGGTTTTCTGGGCCGGGGAGGGAGAAGAATGAGTTTGCAGTTAAGCGCCAGCGCACAGAGACACGTGCGGCAGGACCGAGAACAGAGCTGTGCAAACTACAGCTGAGTAGAGAGAGAAGGCTGCAAAACCTATGCCCCACTCCTTCTTGAATCAGTGTCTCCATTTCCAACGCTGCCCCTATTCGAAAGCCATTAGCTTAATGTCAGGAAAACAAAGTAAAAATACCTGGGCATCTTAGGGATGGAGCCATCATTACCCCAGCCAGAGGATAATGCTCAGAGAGGGTCTTCAATAAGGGGAAAGCAGGAGGGCTCCAGGGACTTCCTGGAGGCACAGACATCAGTCTTCATTAGAGCCACGGTCACTGGCCCGTCTCCCTTTTTTGCACTCCTATTCCTCTTAAAACCAGCTGTGATTTCAGAACAATGTTTGGCAAGGGATCAGGCCCGCCACATGCGCTCATTATGCAATCTGCTACTGCGTTTGCTGCTCTCACTCCTTTTTCAACGAGAATTTCATTGGCATTTTTAACCGGGCACAGCGATTTGAGCCTATCCTCGTGTTACCCAGGCCAAACTACATATTTACAGGTAGCCCGTAATGGTTCCTTTGGAGCATTTGCAGCTGGTCAGGTCAAAAACTTTTACCGTTTTTAACAGGTGCTTAAGTATTATTGCCTCTTATTATTAGCCATGCCATTATGGCCTGTTGGAGAATTATCCGCATATGTATTTCTACGAGCAGTTACACAGCCCATCATCTCAAAGCTCAGGGGCTTTCATTAGATTTCTTTCCCTTCCATCTTAAGAGAACAGCCACCATCTAAAAGTAGTAGTAAAATTCTCTCACATTCGTGTGCTCAGCTGCCTGGTTTAAACCAAATAGGAGCTGAGGCTTGGTTTACATTTAAAACGTACCCTGGCATGGCTAGGATGGGCAAAAGTCTGAAAAATCCACCCCCCCTAGCCAGCGCAGCTAAGCTGACAGAAACGTGCTTTTGTCCACCTGGCTAATGTCGTTCAGTGAAGTGGTATTTCTAAACCGGCAGCACGCTGCACGTCCATCGGCGTACGCTGTGTGTCTACGTCGGCGTAGTTATGCAGACACAGGCTCTGTCGTGTAGACACTGAGAAACCTCCAGTTAATCCTTCAGATGCTTTATAGTTCCTATAATCCAGCATCTATGTCAGTATTACTGCTCCTGTTTGAAGGGCCTGTGATAGCTATACACAATGGTGTGGCGAAAAGGCAGTGTCAGCCCTAATTCTAAACTCCCAGGCTTTTGTTGGTTAAAGCCAGTCTCTCTTACTGTTATAGGTTCAGATTCTCCAAGATGTCTAAGGGAGTTAGGCGCCACACTCCCATTGAATCTCAGTTGAATCTGGTGCCCAACCTCCCTTAGCTTCCTTTGAAAAACCACGGTGATATTGTTTTAGTGTGCATCTGCGACAGACCAGCGTGAGAGAAGGGACCTGTGTGGAGAGGTTTTAGCTCACGTGCTAAGAAGGGGGCAGCTTAGTCAACAATTCATCAGAAATGGAAAAGGCTTCATATTGCCAAAGTCCCAGTTTAGCCCTGGCCTACTCAGCGTTTGTACCTGTGTAACTATTTCAGTTAGGGGTGTGTTCTATTACCGAAATAATTATACTGGGGGAACCCCTTGTGTGGATACAGTTATGCCTGTATAAACGTGCCTTAAACTGGTATAGCATATTTCTTTTCTTGTATGGGAGCAGGCTAGCTACCCTAGTAGAAAGCCTACTGATATAACTGCATCCACACTAGATGAGATGTACTGCTTTCACTAAACTGCGACAGTTAAGGCAGTACAACTTGTGTGTGTGGAGAAGTCCTTAGAAGAGCGAGGCTTTCTGCAACCAAAGGCCTGAATGCATTGCTCCCTGGCGCTTGGGTGGCTGCTGCTGGAGAGTTTATAGTCAGAGTGTCAAGCATTACAGGAGGGGTTCCCAACCTTTTTCTTTCTGAGGCCCCAGCAACATGCTGTAAAAACCTCCAAGTGCCTGTGCCACCTATGCCACAACTGTTTTTCTGCATATAAAAGCCAGGGCCACCGTTAGGGGGCAGCAAGCAACGGAGTTGTCTGGGGTCCCATCCCACAGGGGCCCCCGCAAAGCTAAGTTGCTCAGGCTTCATCTTCAGCCCCAAGTGGCGGGGCTCTGGGCTTCAGCTTTCTGCCCTGGGCCCCAGTAAGTCGAATGCCGGCCCTGCTTGGCAGCCTCCGTGAACCCTGCTCGCAGCCCCCCAGGGGGCCCCGGACCCCTGGTTGAGAACCAGGGCGTTACAGTATCAATCCCAGCACAGGAAGCTGGCTGGGAGAGAGAGGACTTGAAACCTTCCCTTTCCCAGATGCAGGGCATGCTCACAGAATGCGAATGTAAAATGTGCTCAAGTGGGGCTCACGATGTCGTGCTAAAAGATGCATCAACCCACCTGTCCCCACAGGTCACGTGGATCTCTGTACAGGGACCCAGGCTCACGTCAGTTACAAGGTTTGGTTTACTTAACTTCGTTATATGCGCCAAAAGCAACTGCTGAGCATCTCTGACTCCTTCCAACACCTCCTTCCGGAGGTGTTCCGTAATATGTAGGATCAGGACCTAACAACACGCTTGCGGGCAGAGACATGACCTCACTGGCCACTTTATTAAACAATCTGCAAAAAGATACCTTCTTCCTCAACTAGGTAAAGGGCCTGCAGACAAGATTGCAATTCACCATCATTACAAACTACTGTTTGCAGAATTAATAACGGAATATTTGTATTGGATAGCATACCTTTCTTCCAGGGCCTCCCAGCACTTTCCAAACATTCAATAATCTTTGCAATAGTACTCCAGCAAGATTGATTTATATTATTAAACCCATTTTACAGAAAAAGGGTAGGGGCTACTTTCTTACTGTTACAGCCAGAGGGGTGTAGAGATGCAGTGGCCAAGCAACAGTGGCTACATATACTCTCCCTATGCAGCACAGATGACTTCAAAAAGTGCTCAGTAACCACACCTACTACCCCTTTAAGAAGTTGCAGCATCCACTCCCCTCAGTAGCAACCTCAAGCACTAGCAGGCACACATGGGTTGGGATGGCAGGACCCTCAGCCATCCCCCTAATCTGACCAGCCATATCCCTTCTGCAGTGCACAGAGCTGACAGCTGCACTAGCCGATCCTCCTCCATCATGCAGTCCGAAAGCACCAGAATCCAGACACCCTGCTCTTAAAGTGCACCCACAAGGAGACCCAAAGTGGATGGATTGCCTAGTGTCACCTCGTGTGCCAGTGGCAAAGGCTGGACCAGAACTCAGGAGATTGAGCTCACAGACCCCTGTTCTGCTCACTAAGCCCCATTCTCTTTTCGTTAACCATGGCAAACCTTCCTGACACTGGCACACATTCCCTCACGTTGATATTGGGGGCGGAAGGAGACATTTCATAAAAGTGAAATCAGAAACAAAAGTATTCAAAACGACAGAGAGAGAGAGAGAGAGAGAGAGAGAGAGAGAAACACACTGAGACTGGCTTTGTTCTGACATCACTCCCTTGCGACCACTGTTTAGCCTATTTCTTCCTCTCCCCTGGAGGCAACGACACCTCTGCCCAATCCGTCACCACTACGGGAGGCTGCAACAGGTGAATTAAAACAGAAAGCAGATGGGGCATCATCTCTGCCTGGCCCCAGCTGTCATGTCTGTTACACATCTAGCTTTTATGATGATGATGTTGGCCTCTCTGGAACCAGGTTGACCACGCCCTCCTCCCTCTCCGCTGTGCTGCTAATGGCAAGAGAGAGAGCACAGCAAGTGCATGTACACTGCAGAAGAGCCGTGCCGAGAAGGGATCCAACTACTTTCTACTCACCGTTCTCCCCAGAGCCAGCCCTAAGCAATAGCACATGCTACCCCTCTGACTCACAGCTCCACCTGTAGAGCTCTGTGCAGCTCAAAGGCTTGTGTCTTTCACAGAAGCTGGTCCAATAACAGATATGACCTCACCCACCTTGTGTCTCTAAAATCCTGGGACCAACACGGCTATAACAATGCTGCAAGCTCCATCTTTGGGCATTCAAGGCCATGGGGTAGGAGTGGATGTAATGTGCGCTTTAAAGGTGTAAGAGCTGGAGCATTAGGAGATTTCTGAAGGTGGAGGTGTGGGCAGCAGGGGCCTCCTGGTGCGCTATCGAAAATGCATTCTCTCTCTCTGATTATTACTCCATCTACCACTGCGGTGCCTGGGCACGTTGGAGCAGCCTCTGCCATTCTAGCCCTTCATCAAGACATACATGAGAATAGCTCTGGGCCAGGACAGACAGCATAAGGTGTCTCTGTCTCTATACTGGCACATCCACATAGCAGCCAGACCAACTTTACCAAGCTCTCCTTCGCCTCCATGCTTTACTCCTCCACCACCTTCCAAAGGTCCCACATTCCAACAGATTCCCTGGCAAACTCTGCGTTTGCAATGAATGAGGCTCCATATTCCCTGCAGCCATTTTTTGCTCGCCACTAGGAATCTCCAAGGCCCGGGCTTCAGGACAAACTTGAACACCACCGTCTGTGACATCACGCTACACCCCTGATCCTAGGCAACACCCCTGCTAGCACAAATGGAGCCCAGACTGGGCCCCTAGAGGGTACCAGAGACGGCAATTACTCTGGAAGGCTCCAGAGAGGTGCTGAGCGTAAGCAGGTCCGGCTACAATGCTCAGCAACTCTCAGAACGAAGCCCTGTCTTAGCAAGAACTGTAGGCACAGAGGGCCTCTGAGCCAACTCCCACTGGAAAGAGGATTGGGCTGGTCTGAAAGCGAAAAAGGAAATGCAATATCCCCACACAGCCCTTTCACAACAGCAGCAAAGTGAGGTCAAAAATGCCTCTATGGAGTAAACAGGATTCAAACTAACTGGGAAGCATCAGCCCCTCCTCCTAAGAATTCAAAGCAAGATTTAGACTGAGACCTTCCAATAAACTGATCAAAAAAGTGGAAGGAGGGGCAGTGAAATGGTGAGCAGAAGGACCAGGAGCTAATGACAATTAAGGAATATTTTTTTCTGCATTTCCTAATAAACAAGGCCAAGCAATTACTGTAATTAAAGATTTAAGATAAAAGCACTTTATATTTTGGGGGCCCTGAATATCAATTAAATATTTATTATGTTATTCTCCCTCCTAATGAGAAAGCCTAGCATTGTAATTTTTGCAGAATTAAAAGCATAATTAAAGGAGGGTGGGGGTAGGAAATTATGGTAGCTTCTTGGGACTGTTTAGCCAGGTTCGTGTGTGTGCACATGTGGGAGAGAGAGCGCGAGATGCACCTGCCCCTCTGCCCCTTTTTCCAACTAATAACCCTTGGCCAGCACTGTTGACCAACTACCATGATGGGCGAGGAGCTCTTGGTTATAGACGGGCTTCACCCGAGGGGCCAGGCTACTTTTTCGACTCCCTTATTCCTGAGATCGCAGTTGTTACACACGGCGGCTTCTGCTTGGAGGAAAGGGGAAATGGCTTATCTGCTCAGGAGCAAGAACGCATAAAACACAAAAAAGCAATTACATGCCTTCAGTTTCCACTCCTCTGTTTTTATAGAGCTTGTCTGGGAATCTGAGCAATTTTATGCATTAGAGAGAGATGATGATCAAAATGAGTAGCAATGACATGCATGGGGGGGCCGAGATGCAGCCGCTCTGGATATTTATTTTCCTGTAGTTATAGATCCTATAAACAACATATTTCTCTGGAGGGATGCAAGAACCCAAAGTTCTGCAGCTGAATACCAGGAGTGACGCGGCTTTTCACTAGAGCCAAACTTAGGGGACACCTAGGTGTGACTTAAGATTTTCAATTCCCTTTTCAGTTCTGCATCAGTTTTAGGTAGGAGGAGCACACACAGTACAGAGAGATGTTCAAAACACACACACACACACTCTCTCTCTCTCTCTCTTTCCTGACGTTTTACTGACTATTTTCAATCCACAGCTCTTTCAACACATCTACTTTAATACTTACCATCGCATTCTTCAGGCCAAGCCTGGGATTTTGTCTTTCGCAATTTGACATTTCCAATTAGGAGCATAAACGCCACCCTCCCCCGCCTGCCACCGTTCTGTTTACCAACAGCCCAAAGTTTGTAAAGGTTCTAGATCACTGAGGTCACGTTAGGACAAACTGGACCGTAGGGCCAGATCGTCAGCTGGCATAAACCCATGAAGCTTCGGCATCCTTATACCAGCTGAGGATCTGGCGCCGAGACTTTTGCCCCGTTCTACCATCTGTGATTGAAAAGGCCCCATGAGCACAGTCACAGAACACTGGACGGAGGGTCAAATGAGATTATCGTCTAATGGGCGAGTGCCACTAGTACCGAGGTAAATTCCATAGTACGTCTATTGAAGGCTCCATAGACACCCAACCTCTCCAAACAGGAGTGAGTGGGTCACAGTAAGGAACACAGAGCAGGAAGCCCCCTTCCATTCATTGCGATAATGAATATATATCTGCTACAGCTACACTTCCGTTTCTAATTCAGCAGATGACGCCAACAGGCGTCCTTTGAACTTGAGCTTCCCGTGCCAGCTCTGGCACAGTCCCATGACCCGCCGTCAAGTGCTCTCCATCTCTGGGCTCGCAGTGCCAGCATCCCACAGCTGGAAAGTACCTTCTTTTCATGATACTGATATGCAGATCCTCCTCCTGCTTCACTTCGGGGTGTTGACCATTGGCCTTGTCACTCTCCTCGCTGTCGTCGCTATGTGAGAAAATGGAGGTCAGCTCTTTCTTTGGGAGCCTGGTGGGAGGCAGAGGGATCGTTCTCTTCTCGGCCAGGCGACCCCGGTTCTGGCGAGCGGAAGGAATTGGCACAAAAGTCGGGGAGGGGGAAGAGAAGGAGAATTTGATTAGGCAACTCAGGACCAAAAAGCTCGCCTCAAAATTGCTATGTTGTGAGAGTCAGTGCCCAGTGAACACAGGTGTGAAGGTTCGAATACAGGTGACTTTCAAGGGGGTTCTCATGACTGTCACACTCAGCATAAACTTGCTGCAGTTCTAACAGGCAGACGCTTCACATCCCCATTTCCTACGCTCTTCCTGCTGGGCTAGGTCAACAGGAGGGGAAGACAACAGCAGAGGTAGGGCCCAGCCCCCCTCTCTCTGAGAGATTTCCTACTAACTATATAGGATACATTTTATGCATAACAGGGGAGACTCCCTTCCCCCCCGAGCACCAAGGCTATGCTCCAGTTAAGTCCCACTTCAGCCCTATTTTGACTGAAGTGGTGCATAAGGGGAGGGTGGGGAACCACCCGAGACACACACAACCTCTTGCAGGTTTTCGACACTGGGGTGGAATTTCCCCCAGCCAGAATACCTATAGGTCTGACCCACACCCCAAACTCCCTGTGACTCTAATAGAAATTCCCCGCACCGTGGGATGGCAAGCTCCGTCCCTCCATAACAGCAAACAGTCTGTACTACTGCAAACGTAAAGCTATCACCACAGGGGGGTTCATTGTCCTTTTCACACTCCCAGCTAAACTGGGTGGATTTTAACAGAGGAAGGAGCTTATACAAACTCTTCCCAGACAATCCTGCCAAAGTACGTCAATTACCACGCAACTCTTGAGAAAGCCAAAGTACAAACAAACAGTCTGAAAGCTCTTGGGGCAGCTTTTTGTTGTACACATGTACAGCACCTGGCACAATGGGGCGCTGATCCCAATAATAACCGTATATCTCATTTATGATTGGGGTAGCGTAACCCAGTGGCTCTCCACCTGTCCAGACTACTGTACCCCGTTCAGGAGTCTGATTTGTCTTGCGTACCCCCAAGTTTCACCTCACTTAAAAGCCACGTGCTTACAAAATCAGACCTAAAAATACAAGTGTCACAGCACACTGTTACTGAAAAATTGGCCCCTTTCTCATTTTTTCCATATAATTATAAAATAAATCAATTAGAACATAAATATTGTATTTACATTTCAGTGTATAGTAGTATATACAACAATATAAACAAGTCATTGTACGAAATTTTAGTTTGTACTGACTTCACTGGTGCCTTTTATGTAGCCTGTTGTAAAACTAGGCAAATATCTAGATGAGTTGATGTCCCCCCTGGAAGACCTCTGTGTAGCCCCAGGGGTACACGTACCCTTGGCTGAGAACCACTGGTGTAACCCACCGGTGAGTGTGCGCCACAGGTCCCCCACTCTGTGCCTGAGCCACAGAGGATGAGAGTTTGTTATCGGCCCAGTTAGGGAATCTTGGCTTTTTAGCTCAAGCTGTAGAAGCTCATGTAGAAGCACATTGGTTCACTCCCAGGTCCGTCAGGCAAGATGGCAACCATCATATTCGCACGCCCGGTGTGAAAGCGGTTTAGGAGACCCGAGACAGACCGATACAAAGCTAAGGTCCTTGCCCTCTAGAACTTAAAATCTAACGAGACATCAACATAAACACGTGATTGGAAAGGGAATCATGAAAGCGGTGAAGTGAAGCAGGAGTCCTGTGACCCTACAATTTGTGCATGCATCTTCTTCGGTGGGAAAGGCAAGGCCTTGCGGCCCTCTTAACAGGAGCGTGCTTTCAGGAGGGACTTGCAGAGAGCAGAAGATGAAGTGTGTCAGGCCAGGTCAGATAAATGCAGAGCGACATTTAACCTCACAGAGGTTCGCAGAGGCTGCAGCTCGGACCTTCCAAATAATCCTGACAAATGAAATGCTTTGGAAAAGCAGGGGAGAGCTACTAGATAGCTGAATAAACCTCAGTGCAAGTCTTTTTTTTTTAACTAAATACATTTCAAACTTTTCCAAGAATGCCAAATGAAAACGTCTCGTCCATGTCTTTCCAGTTGTGTTAATTAAGGGGAGCCCTGATCATTGCAATAATTAGGTACGGCTACCTAAAGGTGTAACCCAAAGGAGGCCTGTTAGCCTTCCCATTCTAGTGCATTTCAGAGCCAAAGAGCAGCTGCTGTGACCAGCAAACATCAGGGGACAGAGAAGCAATGGGTCAAACTGGCCTGAAAATGGGGGAAACCTTCATATGTAGGGGATAAGACACTCCCCAAGAGGAACATTTTCAATTTATTTGCAAATTATTCCTGGGGTGGGGTGGGAGGAACTGGGGGTGAGTGAAGAAGAGGTGGTGCAGTCCGAACCCTTGTGGAACAGCAACAGAGCGAATCCCTCTAAGCCCTTATGCAAACTAGACACAATCAACTCCGGTTTGAATAAGGACTGGGAATGGCTGAGCCATTACAAACGTTGACTCTATCTCCCCTTGTAAGTACTCTCACACTTCTTATCACACTGTCTGTACTCGGCTAGCTTGATTATCACTTCAAAAGTTTTTTTCTCTTAATTAATTGGCCTCTCAGAGTTGGTAAGACAACTCCCACCTGTTTATGCTCTCTGTATGTGTGTATATATATCTCCTCATTATATGTTCCATTCTATATGCATCCGAAGAAGTGGGCTGTAGTCCACGAAAGCTTATGCTCTAATAAATTTGTTAGTCTCTAAGGTGCCACAAGTACTCCTGTTCTTCTCTAAGCCCTTGGACGTCCCAGGATTTGTACGAATCTCGGGACATGCTGCAGCGGGCAGGATGTCTGAGTGTTGGTTCCCAAGCGCCCACCCTCGGCTGCAAGGCAGCACATTCGCCAGAGCTGAGCGAGATGGTCTGAAGCCTATATGAGGAGGATACCCCAGGGGCTTCCAAGAGACGATGCTACAGACAATGGCTGTCCCCACAAAAACACACACACACCAGCCTGCCTCCTTCAAGAGACCCAACCACGTGGTTCATACAAAGAGCGGTTTCTAAAGTCTATAAGGCCTGGAGGAACATGCCATGGAGGCTCTGCTTCCCTCACCCCATGCACTTTCCCCAGGCTCGGGGCTTCTTCTCCCCTACTTGGCTCCCTCCAGCTCCACTGCACACAGCTCTCTGTTAGCAAATCTGTACAGAGCTCAGCCTCTGTCTAAAGCTACTCCCTGTAGCTGGCTTGCACAGCGTGTTCTGTACAAGGGTTGTGTTTGCACCCGGCTCCAGTCATGCTGAAAGGCCAGGGCTGAATATCAGTTGGCTTTATCATCCCAGAGCTTTATATATTTTCCTGAAGTTGCAATTTATCATAACAATTAAAGGGGGTGGAGGGGAGGGTGTGCAAATTTCCGCTGCAAAATAATTGCAATATGCTCTCTGCTGTGACTTCGCAGGCTAAAGAGAACAGCGCTGATCAGATCATAAAAACCATTTTATGGCCATTATGGTACCTTAGAGCAGTTACCAGGTCTCAGTGACTGCTCAGGGACTCCTCAGACCTAACAAGAGTGAGAGTGCGACAGAAAAGGAGGCACTAAACCTACAGAAAGAGCCCACCAGGCCATGAACAGAACTAATGGCCTTACTACAACACAGGTTCTTCCTCTCCCCGCACCAACATTTCTAAGACTCTGCACCTCTATACATTGACTCATTTCACTTAAACACCAACACAAAGTGTGGTTCAGTGACACCCCCCCCCCCTCCGCTCCCCCAAAGTCACAATGGCATCCGACAAAGGGACACGCTCCATTCCTACCGGCTTAAAAGTGATTTGAGAGAGACTCTCTCTACTTAAAAACAAACAAGCAGCCAATGACAGAAAATATCCACTAGGCTTCTAGCAAGGTCTAGTTACACCTGGACTGTGCTCCCTTGTTCGATTTGCTCAAGTGGCACCCACAGACCTGATCCGAAAAAGGGACAACCTAGTTACACTGAAGGGCCTGATTCTCCACTCCTTTATGCCCGTGTCATTGCACTAAAATGGAATGGAGTCTATGCTGACGTTCAAGCCCGTGTGGTGGAGTGGAAAACAGACCCTGTGTATTTAATTTAAAAATGCCTAAACTGTGCTACTGAAAACTTACTAGAGTGTTAAAAATGAATTGCAGTGTTTAAAGTTTTATTTGTCCTATTTATGCGGTTGGGGGGTTGATTTGCATTTCTCCCAGGTCAGGCAAATAAACAGACTGCAAGAGTCAATTCTGTCCTTTAGTCCTGTCGGTTTGAAATCAATTTCACTTTCTTAATCCATGCAGGGGTATGTACTAGTGGACACACCCTTGCATTTATATTAGATATACAGGCAACTACGGGCCTGATCCAGAGCCTGCTTCCATTAAGGGGACTCTTTCCACTGATTTCAAAGGGCTCTGGATTAGGCCAGGGGTGAGTAAAACAGAACCATTAATCAACACACTGGGCCTGAGCCAAAGTCCACTAAAGACAATGGAATTGTTCTCTCTCGGATCAGATCCAACATTCCTTGTCAATACCATAGGCAGATTACATCAGCAAGAGGCACCTGTGCAGGTGAACACTGTTAATACAGGTACTCGGATTCGGAGTGGTTCAACATCACAAGTGGCAGGTAGTTACGTATGAATCCAGCAAAGCGCTGTTACGTGCTACTATGCATTCAGAAACTGCAGTGGCATCATTATGTATAGGTAGGTCTGGGCTTTACAGCTATTTGATGGAGCCTTGTCATCTTGCAACTAGGAAGACTTGTCCGTGTGGCAGCGAGATTATGTGCAGGTCTCATACATTAGCAGGGGGCTGCAATAGTTGAGTTGCAAACACTGCAAGAGAATTTTGTTCTTTTCAAAATACACTGTTCCCATTTATTTACTTTTTATATTCGTAACATGGGGTTTCTGAAAGCCCCCTCGTACATGCCTACGCCAACCTATCAGTGTCCCTTTACAATCATTTCTTGCATCAGAGTTTTGAAAAGCCAGAGAGTCCAGAGGCCTCTCTTGTAACTATCTTTGTAGGGTAAATGCTCCCAAGTCCAGCAGGCTCCTTAACCCCAGCAATTCCCTTCAGAAACACAAGGCTTGTAACTCGCAGCCATGACATGCAGGCCCACATGTTGCGTGTCCTCAGGGGATAACTCCTTGTCTAACAGCAGCACAAGTTCAACTGGACGCTTTTCCCCCAACCCCTTTGTCCTAGTTATCTTTCACCCCTGCTCCTGTTGCAGAGCTCCACGTCACCCAAGCTCACATTACAACTTTGGAGGACCAAACACTTAGCCTAATCCAAGGGATGATCTATCCTGATGGTCTGAAAGCGTCACTTGAGCATCTCTGGCTCCTCCCAGAGTCATCCTGAATTTATATAATGGCCCATACTCTATCTCAGCAGCAGGAAGGCAATGCCTCTGCTAGAGAAATGCACAGTGCCCAATGGGGTGCATGAGTTTTTAGCAAAGAAAGGCAAGAGGCCAACCTAAATCAAGCCCTTCAGAAAAGTCTCAATCTAGACTAAATGAATCCATAAGCAAAGCTGAATCTGGAACTACTTCCCACTTGCATCTTATTAATGAATGAAATCGCTTTATTAATTTATCCCCTATAGCCCAAGAACAAGAGGACACCTAGAGAAACTGAGGCAGGACAGTTAAAATGTACTTTTTTAATCTGTGGAACTCACTGTCACAAGATATTATTGGAGCTAATTACTCAGTAAAAAATTAGACAGTCTTGCAAATACAAACACCACCAGCAATTACATGAATGAGGATAGCAGCTACCAGAGCAATCAATTCCCAGGCTTCAGGGTGTAAGCAGATAATGAGCAGAGGTCAGGAAGAAATTTCCCTCCCACCATGGTTAAATATGCATGTTGTATTTTAAAAGAAAGTGATGGGTTTCTGAAAAGAAACTAGCCTTCATGTGAACATACACATGACAGACCAGAACAAAAATTGTGATGTGGCTTTTTATTCCTCTCAACCACAAGTGTAGAGTGGTTACCATTATAAAAGTCAACAGTTACCAACACTTACTGCAGAAGGGGTGTCGAGTTCCAGCAGTTAGTTCCCTTTAGAAATACCTCGGATTCCCCTGCACAGTAAGTGGTGGCTTTTTTAATGAGGACCAGAGCTCTAGGTAGTGATCTCTTAAGGAGCTGCCAATTTCTGATTCATATTAGAAGGTTCCTTGGGGTAGCGCATGGTACCTAGAATGGACATGCCTCCCAGTATTACTCAGCAAGTCATTTCATTTTTCAAAACTTCTCTTTTCCCAGCCAGTCCTCCCCCTTCCTGTCACTACCATTCACAGAGCCGTTCTGATTAACCACCAGGTGCTATGTGAAAAGCCACAGGTCACTAGGGAGTGGGGAAGTGAGGATAAGGAGGGAAACTCCAGGAACCCTCCCACACCATGAGAGAAATTTACTAAAAACAGAGATTCTCAGCATTACCCAGATGCCTTTGTACAGCTGATCGGCAATCGCTAAAAACGTATACATCCACTATGCAGTAGTACAATGATACCACTACCAGCGAGACAGGCAACTTGAAACTCAAATCTCCCTCCCCTTTAAATACTTTCCTATCCCCCCAGTTTTCAAATGTTTGGGGGAACAAATGAATTTTACAGTGTGTCTTAATCAGATGCGGGCTATTTCAGATCAAAGGGGGTAAAGGGGAGCAAAGCCAAGGGGCCCACACAGAACACCTGGCCAGCAAATCCTACTTGTTTATACCACAAGGGCTCCAGCACAAATGCCCCTGCAGATCTTCACTGGGGCAGTTTTTGTATTATAACCCCCAACTGAGACAACAATCACATCACATCACCCAGCTCCTACACAGCGCTTTCCAGACGTAGCTCTCTAAGTGCTTTACCAAAGAGGGCACTGTCATTATCCCCATTTTATAGATAGGGAAATTGAGGCACACTGAGATGAAGTGACTTGCCCAAGATCAACCAGCAGGCCAGTGGCAGAACCGGGAACAGAACCCAGGCCAGTGTTCTACCCCCTGGGTAGCCCTGCCTAGAAGCCCCAATATGCTATAGGCTGTACACCCAGATCTACAACTGTTTCTGTATCACTGTATTTCTTTAGAAACTGATATAGTTAAAGCAGTACAACCCCCTGGCGTGGACACAGTTACACTTAATATCAGTATAAACCTCATTTCCATACCTGGGTTATTCACCTTTACACCATTGTAACTTTCTCCACATTAGAGGCTGTTACCAATATAACTATGTTGGTACAAAATCACACCCCTACCCAAAGTAGTTAAACCAGTAGAAAAACTGCATGTAGACTAGGCGGTAGTGAAAGACAGTGACAGCCCCAAAGAGCCTACAATGTAGCTGAGGTGGGAGAAAGGACAGGTTCTCACTCTCGTTTTATGGAGGGTAAACAGATAATAGTAACACAGAGGTTAATTAAAGCCCTTCTACACGGAGGATTTGCTCTGAGTCGTCAGTGGGTTAAGCACCAGCCGCCCGAAAGGCTAATAAGAGCATTACGGCTGTTGCACAGTTACCATAGAGGTGTTGTCCCAGGGAAATCATCCCCAAAAAACATAAGGTTTAAAAAAAAAAAAAAAAGTCATCAAGGCGTGTGCTTCCAGCACAAACACTGACTGAGCCCAGAGGAAATCCCTTCAGAGCCAGCACTCCCTTTCATAACCCAAAGATTCTCTCACCCTTGGATCGAGGGGAAAAAATAGACAATTTTATCCTTATTTTGGTGTAATTAGGAAGTCAAACATTTCTCTACAGCTTTCAGAATGATAAGTACTGGACGCAGAGCAGAATCGCCTATGTATTATCAGCTTCTTTTTCCCCTTTATATATTGCTTATGATTATTTTTGCGGATTAAGATTACGGAATAACGAAATCCAGCTGGAATTTGAGTCAATATCCCGCTATTTCCCACCCGCACCCCACGACCCACCCAGTTGTTCCTGTGTCAGTCCAGCTGCCAGTCACTCACACTTCACCCTCCTAGGATCTTTTCATACCATTAATTGCTTTCATTGTCTTTTTTTATTTTTTAAATCACGGGCAGTCACTTTCCCGCCCATGGCCACACGAGATAGAAATTGACATGAAATTTAACCCCACAGTTTACCAAAAGGTTAAGGATGCAATGGCACTAAAAAGGCAAAACAACTTGGGAACAATTGTGTCTGAGTGTACCAGAAGCCTGAAAACAGGTAATGGTTCTGTTGTGGAATAGAAGGAAGAAGAAGAATTATGATAATCTTTCTGCCCTTCCAGAGGGTGGGAATGGCTCTGGCTCACCATGGCTAATCAAAGTAATCAGAGTTACAAAATAAAACCACTCTACGCCTACCCGTCCAACTCCCTTGTAGCACTCCACCGGAGCTGTGTTCCCCTTAGCCAAGAATACCAAAACTGCAATATTGCATCAGAGCTCT